>NC_091630.1:68387019-69700380 GCF_027580195.1 Bos mutus | reverse complement strand
GATGTTTTAGCTCCTTCTGGTAAACTCCTACCAAAGTCATTCAGAAATTCCAACTTGTAGAATTTATTTGATTCTTTTATTTGCAAATCATAGATGTATCATAATTCATACTTCAGAATTCTCCATTCCAGGATTTTAAAGAGCCTTTTCAATGTTTTTACAGGTATTTTTATAACTTCCTTGTGGAGAGATAATAAACATAATTCTTAATGAAAAAAATTTGAAGCAAAGTTACTGTTATACAGAGATTATACTGTGTTCTTTGTGTATTAGTGCTAATTTCTTCCTTTGGACACTGTTTTCCAAGAGACACAATTTTAACAAGAGAATTGAGGGATGTATTTTTGTCTCCAATGGAGTAGAGTGTGAGCTGATAAAATCCCTGCCCTTCTTTTGTAACTGAAAACAGCTTAAGAGACTTCCAGGGAAATAGGAAGTGCCACCAGAAGACTTTTGATATTGTATGTGATGAATATGATTAGTGAGGGTGGATATTAATAATGATGCAGTCAGCCAACTGAATTCAAACTAAATGGAAAGACCAAGTTCTGTTGTTTGATACATTTTAACCCTTTGGAAAAACCTTTTCCTGTTCTACATCAACTCATTTTTATGTAAACACTAGAATAAACCTTATCTATGAATACATTTTTTTAAAAAAAGGTACAACTTCCAGTTGTAAGATAAATAAGTACTAGGGATATAATCTGCTGCTGCTGCTAAGTCGCTTCAGTCGTGTCCAACTCTGTGCGACCCCATAGACGGCAGCCCACCAGGCTCCCCTGTCCCTGGGATTCTCCAGGCAAGAACACTGGAGTGGGTTGCCATTGCCTTCCCCAAAGCATGAAAGTGAAAAGTAAAAGTGAAGTCGCTGAGTCATGTCCGACTCTTAGCGACCCCATGGACTGCAGCCCACCAGGCTCCTCCGTCCATGGGATTTTCCAGGCAACAGTACTGGAGTGGGGTGCCAATGCATCTACAACACAATAAATACAATTAATAAACACTGTTCTATGTTATATATGAAAATTGTTAAAGAGGAGAGTGAAAAGGTTGACTTAAAGCTCAACATTCAGAAAACGAAGATCATGGCATCCAGTCCCATCACTTCATGGGAAATAGATGGGGAAACAGTAGAAACAGTGTCAGACTTTATTTTTGGGGGCTCCAAAATCACTGCAGATGGTGACTGCAGCCATGAAATTAAAAGACGCTTACTCCTTTGAAGGAAAGTTATGACCAACCTAGATAGCATATTCAAAAGCAGAGACATTACTTTGCCAACAAAAGTCTGTTTTAGTCAAGGTTATGGTTTTTCCAGTGGTCATCTATGGATGTGAGAGTTGGACGGTGAAGAAAGCTGAGTGCTGAAGAATTGATGCTTTTGAACTGTGGTGTTGGAGAAGACTCTCGAGAGTCCCTTGGACTGCAGGGAGATCCAAGCAGTCCATCCTAAAGGAGATCAGCCCTGGGTGTTCTTTGGAAGGAATGACGCTAAGGCTGAAACTCTGGTACTTTGGCCACCTCACGCGAAGGGTTGACTCACTAGAAAAGACTCTGATGCTGGGAGGGATTGGGGGCAGGAGGAAAAAGTGACGACAGAAGATGAGACGGCTGCATGGCATCTCCGACTCGATGGATGTAAGATTGAGTGAACTCCGGGAGTTGGTGGGGTTGCAGAGTCGGACACGACTGAGTGACTGAACTGAACTGAACTGAAGACAGTAAATCTCAACAGTTCTAATAAGGAAAAATACTATTTTTTTTTTTTTTCATTTTGCATCTATATGATATAAGTGTTCACTAAACCTACTGTGGTAACCATTTCAAGAGGTATGTAAGTCAAATCATTCTGTAGACCTTAAATTTATGCAGTGTTGTATGTCAATTATATCTCAATAAAACTGGAAGAAAAAAATGACATAGAAAAAAAAAGGAACACTAGGCAACATTCAAGTAATCCAGGAAAGGAAAAAAAATAGAAATAAAAATATCGAGGATAGTTATATGTCAACTATACCTCAATAAACACACACAGGGGACAAACAGATAACAAATAATAAAATGACAGACTTATACCCAAATATATTAATGGTCACATTAAAAGTAAATGGTCTAAATGCACAGACTAAAAGAGAGGGACTATCAGACCCAAATACATGCTCTCTTCAGGAAATCCACTTCATGTTTTAGTAGAAGGATGGGTGAAACAAGCCATATAAACAATACTGCTTTATGTAGAGTGACTATATTAACACCAGAAGAAGTAGACTTTGGAGGAAGGAAATTATCAGAGATAAAGAGGGGCATTAAGTGATTTCAAAATGTCCACTCACCAAGAAGATACAATACGCCTAAATGTAGATATACCTAAGGAGTATGTCAAGGCTGTATATTGTCACTCTGCTTATTTCACTTATATGCAGAGTACATTATGCAAAATGCTGGGCTAGATGAAGTACAAGCTGGAATCAAGATTACCAGGAGAAATATAAATAACCTCAGATATGCACATGACACCACCCTTATGGCAGAAAGCAAAGAAGAACTAAAGAGCCTCTTGATGAAAGTGAAAGAGGAGAGTGAAAAAGTTGGATTAAAACTCAACATTCAGAAAACTAAGATCATGGCATCCAGTCCCATCACTTCATGGCAAATAGATGGGGTAACCATGGAAACAGTGAGAGACTTTATTTTCTTGGGCTCCAAAATCCCATGAAGATGGTGACTGCAGCCATGAAATTAAAAGACGCTTGCTCCTTGGAAGAAAAACTATGACCAACCTAGATAGCATATTAAAGAGCAGAGACATTACTTTACCAACAAAGGTCTGTCTAGTCAAAGCTATGATTTTTCCAGTGGTCATGTATGGATGTGAGAGCTGGAGCATAAAGAAGGCTGAGTGCCAAAGAATTGATACTCTGTGGTGTTGATGTTGATAATTGTTACACTGTGGTGTTGGAGAAGTCTCTTGAGAGTCCCTTGGACTGCAAGGAGATCTAACCAGTCCATCCATAAAGGAAATCAATCCTGAATATTTATTGGAAGGACTGATGCTGAAGCTGAAGCCCCAATACTTTGGCCACCTGATGCGAAGAACTGACTCATCAGAAAAGACCCTGATGCTGGGAAAGATGGAAGGCAGGAAAAGAAGGGGACAACAGTGGATGAGATGGTTGGATGGCATCACTGACCCGATGGACATGAGTTTGAGAAGCCTCCAGCAGTTGGTGTTGGACAAGGAAGCCTGGCGTGCTGCAGTCCATGGAGTCACAAAGAGCTGGATACAACTGAGCAACTGAATTGAACTGAGATATATCTAAAAATAGTCCAACAAAAAACACGACGCAAAAATGGACAGAACAACTGCTTTTTCAGTATCATAGCTTTCCTGGGGTAGAATCCTCCAAAAGCCAGTAACTGGTAGAACCACATAAACAGTGGTTGACAAATGCTGGAGGCTAGAGGTGGTGAGATGAAACTTAAAACTCCTGAGCTAGGGGGAGCGAGAGGGGATGACACACTTATATGAGTTTTACTTCCAGGAGCCCCGTGGGGTCTTCATGATAAAGACTTGAGAAAAAAAAGAATTAGACTTTCACTATTTAGACAGGGAAGAGAAGAAAACTAACAGTTTAGAAGTGTACCCAGAGAAAAGTAACCATTTTCAAAAACATCCATACCAAAGGGTGTTTCTTCCCTCAGAATAAACTATTTTATCAGACAGAGCCTTATCAGACATGGGGGAAGGGCAAAGAGCAACTTGACAACTGGAACCTCTTCTAGCCTTCCTGTCTTACAACTGGGATGGAAAAAAAAAAAGGATGGGTGGGAGCTAAGAAACTTCTGAAGGGCACAGTCCAGGACCTCATGACCACAAAAACAGTCTGACTCATAGGAAGGCCTCCCTCACCCAGCACCTCTCCACCACATGCACAGGGCTCTGGTAGAAAAGCCATACATTATACCACGGGCACTGCCAGACACAGACTCCGTTTCAGATAGAGTTTCTGGGAAAAACCCAGAGACAACAGGGAGACAACAGAAGATACCTGAAGCATCTGAAGCCTCTGACATCTACCACAAGTCCAGCTTTCAACACAAAGTTACAAGTCAAACTAAGGGCAAGAAAAAGCAGAGCTTGAGGAGGCCTGAGAAAAAGCAGGCATGAGAACTTGGCTCAGATATGGCAAAGATTTTGCAATTATTAGACTGAGAGTTTAACTATGATTAACATGCTAGGGGCTGTAAAGGGAAAAAAGTGGACAACCTACAAAAAACCCGATGGGTAATATAAGCAGGGGCTTCCTGGGAAGCTCAGTGGTAAAGAATCCACTTGCAGTGCAGAAGATACAGGTTTGGTCTGGGAAAATTCCATGGACAGAGGAGCCTGGCAGGCTATATAGTCTATGGGGTTGCAAAGTCAGACATGACTGAAGCAACTGAGCATGCATGCAATATAAGCAGAGATATAGGAACTCTAATAAAGAAGCAAAAATAAATGCCAGAAATCAAAAATACAGTAACAGAAATAAAGAATGCCTTTGCTACATTCATCACTAGACTGGACATGGCTGAGCAAAGATTTCAGTAAGCATTAATTTATATCACTAGAAATGTCTCAAACTAAAAAACAAAGAGAAAAACTAATGGGGAGGGGGAGAAAAAGGAATAGAATATCCAAGAATTGTGAGACAATCACAAAAGGTGTAATATATGCATAATTGAAATATGAGATGATGAAACAAAGAAATTAACAGAAGAAACATCTGAAGTAACAATGGCAGAGGATTTTCCAAAATTAATGGCAGATCCCAGAGGACACATCCAGGAATTCCAGAGAACCACCAATCAGGATATATCACCAAAGGACTACACCTAGGCACATCACATTCAAACTGCAGAAAACCAAAGACAAATCCTAAGGAAAGCCTGAGGGGGGAAAACCACCTCACCTATAGAGGAACAAAGTAAAGAATCACATGTCTTGTCAGAAACCATGAGCAAGAGAATGAAGTAATACATCTGAAGAGTTGCATGAATAAACCACCTACCTATGGTTGTATATCCAAAGAAATTATCCTTCATAAGTGAGGAAGAAATAAAGACTTTCTCAGACAAAAACTGAAGGAATGCATTGCCAGGAGACCTGCCTTGCAAAAACTGTTGTTCTTCAGAGAAAAGGAAAATAATATATACTAATAGGTCAGAGATTCAGATCAATGTTTAAAGAGGGAAAGCATTAGAGAAAGAATAAATGAAGATAAAATAAAGCATTTCGTTCTTTTTTCTTTTTTTGTTTTTGGTGACGCCTCGTGGCTTGTGGGATCCCTGCTCCCAGACCAGGGATTGAATCCACACCCTCGGCAGTGAGAGCACAGAGCCCTAACCCCCAGTCCACTAGCGAATTCCCTCATGTTTTTTATTATTAACTGATTCAATATATAACTGTTCAAAATAAAAAAGCAACAATGTGCTGGTGATCATAGCTTATGAATGAGTGAAATGAACAACTGTAAGGTTATAAGGAACAGGAAGGAGGAATTGGGAATACTCTGTTAAGAGTACCTGCACTATCTGTAAAGTGAAACAGAGTTATTTGAAAGGGGGCATAGATTAGTTGCAAATGTATATTGCAAACTCCAAGCCAACCATAATTTTTTTTTCAAAAGAAGAATTGATATGCTAAGAGAAGAGAGAAAATGAAATCATATAAAATGCTCATTAAAGTCAGAGAAGACAATAAAAAAGAGTGGAGTATATTTTTAAAAGGTAACAAAGAATAAGTGCAATGAATGGAAGGTTCCTTTACAAATAGAGTAGATAATCCAACTATATCAATAATCACCTTCAATGTGAATGGTCTAAATACACCAATCAAAAGAGTCTGTGAGAATGGATTAAAAAAATATGACCCAACTATATGTAGTCTACAAGAAACGCATTTTATTTTCATTTAAAAAAAATTAATTGCAGCATGCAGGATTTAGTTCCCTGACCAGGGATCAAACCCTGGCCCCCTGCATTGGGAGTTGCTGCTGCTGCTGCTACGTCGCTTCAGTCATGTCCGACTCTGTGTGACCCCACTGATGGCAGCCCACCAGGCTGCTCTGTCCCTGGGATTCTCCAGGCAAGAATATTGGAGTGGGTTGCCATTTCCTTCTCCAGCATTGGAAGTTTGGAGTCTTAAATGCTGGTCTACCCGGAAGTACCCCAAAGGCAGAAGTTTTTAAAAAATGACCTCTCTCTCCCTTTAAAAAAAAAAAAAACTGCTTACACAAAAATTGACCCATGCGTGCATGCATATATATGGTTCCAAGAGTTTTAACATGTACAGATTTATATAACTGTCACCACAAGGAGAACACACAAGAGTTCCATCACCAAAACACATGCTGACCTCAAACAGTCCTAACACTGCCCGTGTTTGCTGATCCCACAGTCTTGCCTTTTCCAGAATGTCATATAAATGGATCCTTACAGCACGTGGCCTTTCTGAACTGACTCTTTCAGCATCGGTGCGGCTGCACGGATGGTTGTCCTTTCACAGAGGGCAGTGTTCCAGGGGAGGGTTGCCACAGTGTGTCCAGTCATTCACCTGGTGGACGATGTTAGGATTGTCTTTCTAAAGACAATCTTTTTGATCTTTCTAAAGAGCCCCCATGCTGCAACTAAAACTCAGTGGAGCCAAATTAAAAAAAAAACAAAAACAAAAACAAAAAAAACCTCCATCCTTTGATTCCAATTAAAAAGAAAATCCTGGAGGCAAGGGAACACCAAGATCTGGTACCATCTTAGAATGGAAAAAACAGAAGAAATACATATTGAATTTCAATACATTATCCTGCTGCAGGTTTATAAATGTTAAGGCATATATAGCTAGTTTGATCAAACAAAATCACTTCAACTTACTTCGGAGGCTCTGTCATTGACTTCCCAAGGAGTCTCAGCCTCCCTCCCACCTGAGCAACAAAAGTGTGGAATGTGAAGCTGCAATTCCCTTTTGTCCCACATGCAGCCTGTACACAGTTTCTGAAGCACTGGACCGGGACCAGCCCCAGTAAACAGAGGTGGGTGGGTCACCTCCTCCCCAGACGCCACTGTGGAGAAAAGATGTGGGTGCAGACACGTTTCCAAAAACAAATGAGTTTTTCTGTCTGAAGTCAGTAAGTACATTTCTCTGTCTGAAGTAAGAGGCGAGAGCACGCTGCAGCCAGCAGCGAGGCAGGCAGAGCAGACCCAAGGGTGCAGGTCCCGGGACACCTGTCATTACAGAAATGTTATTACTGGTCACAGAACCGGCTAGTTTTATCAGTGTTTGATTCTCTACCAAAGATAGAAATTCCAGAAGAGACTTCACATAAACCCTTTTGTTTCATTTCCAAAATGTCTGAGATCCCAGTGTTGAAGTGAGTGGGTATTAGTGTGACGGACAGCTCCTTCCTCACATGTTAGTCTAAGAACAGACCAGAAGGTCGGCACAAAGCACCCCTGCTGCTGTCTGCAGGGTTCCACATCTGCCAGAGCAATGTCCTCAGGATACCCAGCAAGACGGGCTGATTCCGACAGGCATGATCTTGCTTTTCTTCATCAAATAAGTAAACACTTAACAGACCCAATCTTGCTAATGTCAACTTAAAAAATAGTCACAACCTAAAAGTTGAGAGTTACAGTTTTTTGGTGGGAATTTTTAGGACTTCAAGCCTAAATAAAGTAATCTCAAGTAACCCTGGGGGGGGGGGGTCAGGTTATATAGGTTTGCAACAAAGCACAAGTAGTCTGAACATCAAACGTTATTTTTGTGAATTAAAGAAAACCAGATATCTCCAGGAATTTAGCACTTTTCTACATGTGGGAAGAGGCTAGAGTCTGGGCCCACTAAAATCATTTCTCTCACACGCATCTCAGCTATCTGGGGTCAGTATCCTACGTTTTTTCACACCCTGAGTTTCCTCAGTGCTCACCGTCGGGAATGGTGCAACCTCATGGCTGCCTTATTGCAGGCATTGTTCTTCCCGGGTGCCCTCGGAGTTCAGAAATCCACATTTGGAGAGCTGGAATTGCTGATGGCTGTGACAGCCTTGTTTACTGATATGGCAGGAAATACTCCATCTCTCACTCATCACTAAAGAAACCGGACTGAAACAACTCAAGCAACAGGTTTCCATCCAGATCTCCACGGTCCTTCCTCCACAAACCACCGGTCTCCAGGGAGGCACACCACACCAGCAAAGTGAATGCCTTAAGGTTTCACTATATTTTTCCAGGACACTTAAGAAACAGACCCTTGAAGGGAGGGGGTGAGGGGGGGTGGTCTGAATGAATTAGGTGCGCCCAGCCTTAGGGAAGGAGGTGGAAACCAACACTACCTGAGGGATGTGAGGAGTCTGGGATCTGCCAGGGTTGGGGGTTGGGAGTTAAACCGATAACCTGGGAAATTCGGGGAGGAGGGGGGCGGCGGGGAGACAGAGCCGCGGGAGCCGGCGACACCTACTCGCAGACCCCTTGGTAAGGGTTTTCTTTGAAAAGTGGCAGGGGACCAAGTTCCGGGGAGTGGTCGCTGAGGGGTCTCGCGGGGGCAGTAGTCACTGGACGGTCGGGACCCCGGCGGCCCCTTGCCCCCACCCCGGATCGAGGAGTGGCTACCTGTTGAGGAAGGCGTTGCCGAAGGCGTTGAGCTTGCGGAAGGGCCGCCGCGGGTAGACGACGAGCGCGTTGCCCGGCACCACGCCCTCGGTGGGGCCGTGCATGACCGCGATGAAAGAGTCGGTGGTGGGCTCGGGCCCGAGGCGCATCCCCTGGAAGTCCTGCTCAATCAGGTGCCGGATGAAGGTGGTCTTGCCCGTGCTGTACTGGCCCACGAGGAGCACCATGGGCTTGTTGTCGAAGTCGGCGTCCTCCAGCGGGCGAGTGGAACTCATGGAAGCGGTAGTGCTCCTCCAGGGGGCAGCAGCTTCTGCGCGTACAGCTGCCACAGCCCCTAGGACACCGTCTGGAAGAGCTCCGGCTCCTTCTTGCGGCGGGCATCCTTGCTGACCCAGCTGAACATGCTGCTGGACACCGGGCTGGCCGCTGCAGGGTAAAGGGGCGGCTGAGAGCCGAGCGAGGACGCGGAGCCGAGGCTGGGCCGGGCCGGCTGGCTGAGGGGTCGGTGGGGCAGCGGGGGGCGGGGAGCGGCCCGCACTGCGCAGGCCCACGGCACGGCCCGCCGAGTGCCCTTCTGCACAATGGAACGCGCGCCTAGCCGTGCGCTCTTTATAAGGCCCGGCCGCGCATTTGAGCGCGCGCGCCGCCGCCACTCGGGGCCGCGGGGAACTGGGATGGGAAGGAGGAGCCCCGCCCGCGCGCTCCGCACCACGTCCTCCCCGCCCCTTCCTCTCATTCAATTCAGTTCAGTCGCTCAGTCGCGTCCGACTCTTTGCGACCCCATGAATCGCAGCACGCCAGGCCTCCCTGTCCATCACCAACTCCCGGAGTTCACTCAGACTCACGTCCATCGAGTCAGTGATGCCATCCAGCCATCTCATCCTCTGTCGTCCCCTTCTCCTCCTGCCCCCAATCCCTCCCAGCATCAGAGTCTTTTCCAATGAGTCAACTCTTCGCATGAGGTGGCCAAAGTACTGGAGTTTCAGCTTCAGTATCAGTCCTTCCAAAGAACACCCAGGACTGATCTCCTTTAGGATGGACTGGCTGGATCTTCTTGCAGTCCAAGGGGCTCTCAAGAGTCTTCTCCAACACCACAGTTCTAAAGCATCAATTCTTCGGCGCTCAGCTTTCTTCACCGTCCAACTCTCACATCCATACATGACCACTGGAAAAACCATAGCCTTGACTAGACGGACCTTTGTTGGCAAAGTAATGTCTCTGCTTTTGAATATGCTGTCTAGGTTGTTAGTCATAACTTTCCTTCCAAGGAGTAAGCATCTTTTAATTTCATGGTTGTAATCACCATCTGCAATGATTTTGGAGCCCCAAAAAATAAAGTCTGACACTGTTTCCACTGTTTCCCCATCTATTCCCCATGAAGTGATGGGACCAGATGCCATGATCTTAGTTTTCTGAATGTTGAACTTTAAGCCAACTTTTTCACTCTCCTCCTTCACTTTCATCAAGAGGCTCTTTAGTTCCTCTTCACTTTCTGCCATAAGGGTGGTGTCGTCTGCATATCTGAGGTTATTGATATTTCTCCTGGCAATCTTGATTCCAGCTTGTGCTTCTTCCAGCCCAGCGTTTCTCATGATGTACTCTGCATATAAGTTAAATAAGCAGGGTGACAATATACAGCCTCAATGTACTCATTTTCCTACCTGGAACCAGTCTGCTGTTCCATGTCCAGTTCTAACTGTTGCTTCCTGACCTGCATACAGGTTTCTCAAGAGGCAGATCAGATGGTCTGGTATTCCCATCTCTTTCAGAATTTTCCACAATTTATTGTGATCCACACAGTCGGAGGCTTTGGCATAGTCAATAAAGCAGAAATAGATGTTTTTCTGGAACTCTCTTGCTTTTTCTATGATCCAGCGAACGTTGGCAATTTGATCTCTAGTTCCTTTGCCTTTTCTAAAACCAGCTTGAACATCTGGAAGTTCATGGTTCACGTATTGCTGAAGCCTGGCTTGGAGAATTTTGAGCATTACTTTACTAGTGTGTGAGATGAGTGCAATTATGCGGTAGTTCAAGCATTCTTTGGCATTGCTACAACGTGGATGAACCTTATAGTCATTATGCTAAGTGAAACAAACCAGAACAAAAGAAGACAAACATTCTGTGATTCTGCTAGTATGAGACAGTGGAATCATCTCAAAGCAAGTTAAATTCAATGACAGAACAGGAGCTGAAAAGAGCTGATGTTTCATGGATGCGGTTTCACCTGGGGAAACTGACTTCCCAAGACATCTCCAAAACCTGTTGTATAAATAACTGGAATCCATATGCAATCAAATGAAAGTAGAAAGAAATTTTATGACTTATACCAAATTCACTTAAATTTCTCAACAGATAAAATGCAAAGCTGTATCTACAGTACTTCAGTTTTGCTTATGAATATTAACAGGAAAAAAAAAAACCTGAACTCTATCCCAAAAAATATACAAAATTTAAAACATGACCTTTAAAAAATTAAAAATAAACTCAAAAAAGACCTTATTCAGAAAACCTAAACACAAGCTGCCGGGAGCCGGCGAGAGACATTCCACTCGTGACAAAGGTCATGAGGAAGGAGGCTCGGCATACTCAAAGGCAGGATCAAGCCTCAGGAGTCCCCCTGGATATTCTCGAGCATCTACCCCCAAAAAACCAGAGTCTGCCTACTTTATTGCTTTGTGCTCTCACCTCTGACTTTACTGGGGGCTGTCCCCTACCACCATCTCGCTCTCTCTGACAAAGAGTTAACTTACAGCTCCAATTAATAAAAGTTCCTGGGCAATTAGGAGTGTTTAAATCCAAACCCCTCAGATAGCTCTCTAACTCGCCTGGCAAGTTTACCCGGACTCCTACAGCTATGCATACGATTGTTTACAGTCTCCCAGCCTCGAGAGGCACGGGAAGCTTAAGATATTCAAATAGCTTAGAGCCTCTCAGAGAGTTAGAAACTGTCAGAATAAAACTAGTAAAAGATTTCATTGATGAGCCAATGCTTGTTGCCAAGTTTCCACATCCCCTGAATTGTATCCTTGAATGTGTATTAATTAATATAGTCGGTATGTAGAAAAAATAAGTAGTGGCCTTGGTGTTAGTAACTTTAGACCCTTAAGGTAATAAATTCTTTCCTTTGTTGTAAACCCATTACACATCCACCCTATAGGAATGCAATTTTATCTTCGGAAGATGGTGCCAAACCTTAAAATAATTACTCTTAGGGAAAATAAGTCTTTGTTGATAAGTCTTTGTCAAGAGTCATAAAATGTTAATAAGCCTTCTGGCCAGAAGATGATGTAAATCACCTAAACCATTTGTATACGATAAATTTGCAGGAAAGAAACCCTGGTTTTTGATAAGGATCAAAGACTGCTGACTTTGCATCCCCTATTATCCTCTATGTGTAACTTAGGATATATAAGCCCCTGTTGAAAATAAAGCTACAGGCCTTGCTCACCAACGCGTGGTCTCCCCATGTCATTCTTCCCCTCAATTTCCAGCTGAGTCTCCATCTGGAGCGCGGATATCCTCTGCAACCATTTATTTGCCTGGGCTTCTAAGACCCACTTGAGAAAGTGTCTAAGGTGGGGCACCTTCCGCTATTCGAGAGGGCGCCTATGGCCTCCTTGGTCAGAGCTAACCTGGTGTCACGGGTTATATTGATTTTCCGCGTAAACCAAGCCACTCAGCTTCTTTTCTCCACTGAATTTTCCTACTGAGCTATCCTCATTCTATTACTCTTTATATCTTTGATAAATAAATAAATACATAGGTCGCCAAAGCCGCCTCTCCTTCGAATACCCTGGATCAGCCGGGGCTGGACCCCGGCAACAAGCCACAAACAGAGAAATATATCTACAAAAAACATATCTGATAAAACATTGTATACTCAAATAATACCAAAAAATCTGGAACAAACAGCCTCATTAAAGATATATAAATCTGAACACCTGGCCAAAGAAAACATACAGATACTAAATAAACATATCAAAAATACTCAAAAATCATATATCATTAGAAAATTACAAATTAAAACCACACATCTATTAGAACTAGTAAACTAAAAAAAAAAAAAAAAAACCCAGGGGCTTCCCTGGTAGCTCAGTGGTAAAGACTCCACCTGACAATGCAAGAGATTCAAATATGATCCCTTATCTGGGAAGATCCCATGTGCCACGGAGCAACTTAGCTGTTTTTTTCCCAAAGCTAAACAAGGCTCACCTGAAGATCAAACACTGCACATCTAGTATTTAGAAAACAGCTTTGAAAAGGTGTCCAAATAAAAACTATCATGCAATAATGCACAGCCGCTCTACTTGTAATACCTACAAACTTTCAAATATCAGGATGTCTTCCATAGATGACTGTGTAAGCAAACTGGGATACATCCAAAGTGAGGGGGAGCAAATGCAACCCCAAAATACACCTCTTCAACATGAGAATTCAGTTCAGTTCAGTCGCTCAGTCATGTCCAACTCTTTGAGGCCCCATGGACTGCAGCACACCAAGCTTCCCTGTCCATCACCAACTCCCAGAGCTTGCTCACACTCATATCCATCGAATCGGTGATGCCATCCAACCATCTCATCCTCTGTCATCCCCTTCTCCTCCCACCTTCAATCTTTCTCAGCATCAGGGTCTTTTCCAATGAGTCAGTTATTCGCATCAGGTGACCAAAGTATCAGAGTTTCAGCTTCAGCATCAGTCCTTCCAATGAATATTCAGGACTGATTTCCTTTAGGATGGACTGGTTTGATCTCCTTGGTGTCCAAGGGTCTCTCAAGAGTTTTCTCCAACACCACAGTTCAAAAGCATCAGTTCTTTGGCACTCAGCTTTCTTTATAGTCCAACTCTCACATCCATACATGACCAGTGGAAAAACCAAAGCTTTGATTAGACCAACCTTTTCAGCAAAGTACTATCTCTGCTTTTTAATATGCTGTCTAGGTTGGTCATAGCTTTTCTTCCAAGGAGCAAGCATCTTTTAATTTAATGGCTGCAGTCACCATCTGCAGTGATTTTTGGAGCCCAAGAAAATAAAGTCTGTCACTGTTTCCATTGTTTCTCCATCTATTTGCCATGAAGTGATGGGACCAGATGTCATGATCTTATTTTTCTGAATGTTGAGTTTTAAGCTAGCTCTTTCACTTCCATCAAGAGGCTCTTTAGTTCTTCTTTGCTTTCTGCCATAAGGGTGGTGTCATCTGCATATCTGAGGTTATTGAAATTTCTCCCGACAATCTTGATTCCAGCTTGTACTGCATCCAACCCAGCATTTTACATGATGTAATATAAGTTAAATAAGCAGGTGACAATATACAGCCTTGACATACTCCTTTCCTAATTTTGAACCAGTCTGTTGTTTCATGCCCAGTTCTAAATGTTGCTACTTGACCTGCATACAAATTTCTCAGGAGTCAGGTAAAGTGGTCAGGTATTCCCATCTCTTGAAGAATTTTCCACAGTTTCTTGTGATCCACACAGTCAAAGGCTTTGGCATAGTCAATAAAGAAGTAGATGTTTTTCTGAAACTCTCTTGCTTTTTCTATGATCCAATGGATGTTGGCAATTTGATCTCTGGTTCCTCTGCCTTTTCTAAATCCAGCTTGAACATTGGGAAGTTCACAGTTCACGTATTACTGAAGCCTGGCTTGGAGAATTTTGAGCATTACTTTGCTAGCCTGTGAAATTAGTGCAATTGTGCAGTAGTTTGAGCATTCTTTGGCATTGCCTTTCTTTGGGATTGGAATGAAAACTGACCTTTTCCAGTCCTGTGGCCACTGCTGAGTTTTCCAAATTTGCTGGAATATTGAGTGCAGCACTTTCACAGCATCATCTTTCAGGATTTGAAACAGCTCAACTGGAATTGCATCACCTTCACTAGCTTTGCTCATAGTGATGCTTTCTAAGGCCCACTTGACTTCACATTCCAGGATGTCTGGCTCTAGGTCAGTGATCACTCCATCATGATTATCTGGGTCGTGAAGATCTTTTTGTACAGTTCTTCTGTGTATTTTTACCACCTCTTCTTGGTATCTTCTGCTTCTGTTAGGTCCATACCATTTCCGTCCTTTATTGAGCCCATCTTTGCATGAAATGTTCCCTTGGTATCTTCGATTTTCTTGAAGAGCTCTCCAGTCTTTCCCATTCTGTTGTTTTCCTCTGTTTCTTTGCACTGATCACGTCACTGAGCACTTCATCTATATACTCCAATTCAAATTTTTTTTAAGTAGAAAATGAAAAGACACAAGAAATGCTAACTCTATTCCTTTAGGCCATGGTGACCTGGGCTGGTATCATATCCCTGGAGCCAGAGCAGGCTTCGGTACCAAGGGTGGAGTGTTGTGGAGCTGAGGAAGCTGGGAGGATGAGGCAGGCAATGTGCCCCCACAATGGACCTGGAGTGCCTCTTGCTTTCAGGTTGAGTCCCCAATCTCTGGATCCAAGTGGGCCTTCCCGCAGAGAAATCAAGCCTACTGCATCGAAAGAACGGTGGAACCTCTGGGCTGGAGGAGCTTTGAAATGTTCCCTGGGCTCCACGTGTCCTCTGGGCTGGGGTTCTCCCGCCCCCCAACCCCCGCCAGCCCCCTTCCTTATGGTCGCCCCACCCTCCACAGAGTGGTGTTCCAGGAACTGGGATGTGCTTTGCGGAATAAAGGGGAAGGGGTAGAAGGAATGAGATGAGACCCTTGAGCGTTTCTTCTGGCGCGCTGCACTCTTGACCGTCTGCGAACAGGATCTTCCTTACGGCCCTGCCTGCGGAATGAGCCAGAGTTGGGCATGAAGAAATGCTGCCGCCTTGTGGCCACGTTTTGTAACAACTTTAAAATCTCTTGAAAGTGAAAGAGTGAAAAAGCTGGCTTAAAACTCAACATTCAGAAAACTAAGATCATGACATCCGGTCCCATCACTTCATGGCAAAGAGATGGGAAAACAATGGAAACTGTAACGGACTTTATTTTCTTGGGCTCCATAATCACTGTGAACGGTGACTGTAGCCATGAAATTAAGAGACGCTTGCTCCTTGGAAGAAAAGCTATGACCAACCTCAACAGCATATTAAAAAGCAGAGACATTACTTTGTCGACAAAGGTCTGTATAGTCAAAGCTATGGTTTTTTCCAGTAGTCATGTATGGATGTTAGAGCTGGACCATAAAGAAGGCTGAGCACCGAAGAACTGATGCCTTTGAACTGTGGTGTTGGAGAAGACTCTTGAGAGTCCCTTGGACTCCAAGAAGATCAAACCAGTAAATCTTAAAGGAAATTAACCTTGAATATTCATTGGAAGGACTGATGCTGAAGCTGAAACTCCAATACTTTGGCCACCTGGCGTGAAGAACTGACTCATTGGAAAAGACCCTGATGCTGAGAAAGATTGAAGGCAGGAGGAGAAGGAGATGACAGAGGGTGAGATGGTCGAATGGCATCACCAACTCAATGGACATGAGTTTGAGCAAATCCAGGAGACAGTGAAGGACAGGGAAGCCTAGCATGCTGCAGTCCATGGGGTCACAGAGAGCTGGACACAGCTGAGCAACTGAACAACAAGCCACGAAGTCAATGGTATTTTGTTACAGACTCTGACACCAGGAGAATTGAAAACTACTCATATAAGCACCGATGAGCATGTAAGCACATGTATAAGCATATTCATAGCAGCATTATACACAATAGCTGAAAGATAGACACCACAAATGTCTATCAACAGATGGACACACAACTTTTGTTATATAATACAGTGGAACATTATTCAACCATAGAAAGGAATGAAAGAATAAGATAGATACAGAAGGTCACATCATGTTTTATTCCATTTATATAAAATATCCAGAATAGATAAAATCCATAGAGACAGAATGTAGATTAGTATTTGCAAGGGGCTGAAGGGAGGGAATATTGGAAAGAAACTACTTAATGATGAAGATGTTTTACTTCAGAGTGACTGAAATGTTTTAGAACTAGAGAAGTGATGGTTGCCCAACAATGTAACTGTTTAAATAACCCTGCTTCCTATCCTTTAACATGGATAACTTTGTTATGTAAGTTTCACCTCAACAAGTATTAAAAGAGACTCCAAAGTGGTGTTCCTGTGTGTCATAATGAAATGACATTTAAGAAGCAGGTGGATCTGAACAATATAGGGCTATGTGGCCACAGATGTTGCTGGCACCCCACCTGAACACTTTTCCCCTACCTGCTTCGAGTGTTGAACTCATAGCTGCCTTTTCCCCAGAGACCTGCCCTTGCTAAAAACAGGAGCCACTTTAACCTGGACACTACAAGTCATCCCTTCCATCTCTTCCTCTTCACACACTTTGCTAACTGGCACAAACGCCCCCTGGTGGGGATCAACCCTGCAGGCCAGTCTGCCCTCCAGAGCTCCCTTAGGGAGAGGCAGGCTGAAGCTAGTCCCTAGCAGAGACAGAGAACTGCCCCAATAATTCATCTGAACAAGATTTGTTGTCTCAGGCTTTGTTTCTATGGGAACTGATGCAAAATGGTTATGTAAGCACAATGCTGCTGCCAAGTCGCTTCAGTCGTATCCGACTCTGTGTGACCCCATGGACTGCAGCCTACCAGGCTTCTCTGTCCACGGGATTCTCCAGGCAAGAACACTGGAGTGGGTTGCCATTTCCTTCTCCAATGCATGAAAGTGGAAAGTGAAAGTGAAGTCACTCAGTCATGTCTGACTCTTAGCCACCCCATGGACTGCAGCCCATCAGGCTCCTCCATCCATGGGATTTTCCGGGCAACAGTACTGGAGTGGGGTGCCATTGCCTTCTCCCATGTAAGCACAATACCGATGGTGAATTTTATGGTATTTGAATCATATCTCAATGAAGCCATTATTTTTTAAAATACATTATTCATTTATAATAAAAGTTTTTTTGTTGTTGCTCTTGTTTTTAAGGGCCCATCTCACCAGGGTAACACATTCCTGAATTCCCTAGTCAGATTGTTTCTTAAGCTGAAATTGTAAGCATCAATAATTTAAAGGGTAAAAATGTTTGTTCTTGACTCCCAAACACCCATTCTTTTAAAACCCTAAATTCCACTGAAATGATCTCTGCGACAATGAACGAAGTTAACCTCGTCACCCCTGCTTGACAAATACGGCTGTCTCCCCCCCATTAACGCGGCTGTTGATATACTCATTCTCTTGTGACTTCTTGCTTTAAAAAACCCATACCCACAAAGCAGGCACATCGACTCAATGTTTATGTAATTCAACCTTTATTATAAATTAAAAAAAAATTTAATGGAAATGATGTACAAGATGATCATAAAAGCATTCTAGTGAGCGACAAGTCCTGGAGATAAATGGAAAAGGCAGCATGACAGTTCTTAGCAGCCCTTGCTACCCAAGCAAGTACCCTTGCTACTAATGTCCACACTAGTCCTCAGAAAAATGAAGAAAAGCCTCCTATGTTGAAAAATGGGTTTTTAAAAGAAGTTTTCCTAAAGTCAATTTCTTATAATGCAAATGCCTTGTGATGTGCCTTTACTGACGCTTGATGTTCACAATGACGTCTGTATATTTCTGTATATGGCCAGACCAGTCACCTGCTTTCACTAGCAAACTTGGGCCTGCGATCTCGGCCTCACTGTGCATCAATGTACTGGCTGTATCCAGAAGAGCTCTAGAAAAACTTATGGAACAAAACAGCTCTCCGCTCAAAATCATTTTCTTAAAATGATTGGCTTAGTTGAGAGATTAAAAAGGAAAAAGGAATTAGAAACCAACCCCTTGGTGGAAATGCAATGAATAGGCCCTGACATCAGTTATCAGAGGGGGAGAAATAAGACACCTAAATATCCTTTTAGAATATTGATTCTCTTTACTGTCTCACAGGCCTGGAGGGCCCATCCCTAATTTGGCTTCAGGGTCTGGTATGGGCCTTACACCTATCCGTGGCATGTTCTGACCCACAGGGGAGGGAACCATGTAGAAGGGTCAGGTTTCACGGGCCATGAAGTGTGGGGGGGGGGGTGGGCAGTGCAAATGGGACAGCTGGGTTTGTTGGAGGTACAGCAAGGGGCAGCCTGGAAGCCTGTCTCAACTGAGAGCTGAAGGATTATCGAGGGAGGGGTCTTCTGAACTGCCCCTCACCACCAGGTGGGCCGTGGAGAGGCCTCCTGTGGCTCGGGAGGGAGAACGGCTCTGGACGTGGCCACACTGTTTTGTCTGGCATCTCCTCCTCCTTCTGCTCCAAGCCAACGTTCTGGGAACAAGGCAGCAGGTGAGGCTTGGCCTTGCATTTACCCAGCTGTAGCTCTGACACCCCTAGGGGCCGTGCCCACAACGAGTATGTTCTGCCTGCAGCCAGTCTATTGGCTTATGGCTGCACCCCTATGGAGAGAACGCTTTTTCTCTATGCCACCTGACATTTGTACTGGACCTACCTCAAGCTCCTGCAAAACCTTGTCCACGAGGTCCCAGGAGTTCTATTTGGAAGACACAGCTAGTCGAACTGCATCACTGAACAGCTGGAGTGGTGGGAAGGAAAATAAGGCTATGGGCACCAGTGGCTGGGACTCTTGCCTGCCCTGTACCCGCTGGCCCATCGTCATCACTTGTCCACACAACACCCCACCCTAAAATCATCACGTTTTCCCCATCCCCTGACTCCGTGCTGGTCAATATGCCTTTTCTTTCCAATACCTGACCCAAACCATCACCTCCCCTACTGTCGACACCCACAATCATCCCTTCCTGTCACCGCGCGCTCACCAGGGCCCCCCAGCAATGCCGTCCTCACCAACAGCCCTACAGTCAACCACTTCTCTACCACTTCCCCAGAAACGTCAGCACCAGGCCTTCCCCACCTCACTAGACCATCTCTGCAGTCTCCTATCACCTTCACAACATTGGTACCATCAGCAGCTGAGACCAAGTACAGGAGCAGCGAGAACTTCCTGGCAAAACTGAAGCTTTTTTGGGTCCCCTTCATGTCTGCTGTAGAGAGAAGGTAGGACATTGGCCTGTCTACCAAGGAAAAAGGAGAGAGTTTTGAAGGGTAGGTCACCATTCTAGGAATGGAGGTCCCCATTCTAGGAAGTGGGACAACCAGGGACAATCAGCAGACATGTCATAGAAAGAGCTCATTTAACTGGGATCTGTGTCTCAAGGAGGCAGGTTGGCTCACGTGGATCTTACTGGATGGGGAGTTACGGCAAACAGCCAGTTCTTCTATATTGGGAAGAACAGCTCATGGATGGTTCGATGGCCCAGGAAAGGAGGAGGACATGTGTGATGGTGGGTCCCCCATGAATTGCTGGCACCCAGATATAAAAAGCAAAGACACAGATGTCAAAGCAGATATTACCTTGCCGACAAAGTTCTGTCTAGTCAAAGCTATGGATTTTCCAGTCGTCATGTATGGATGTGAGCTGGACCATAAAGAAAGCTGAGCGCCGAAGAATTGATGCTTTTGAACTGTGGTGTTGGAAAAGACTCTTGAGTCCCTTGGACTCCAAGGAGATCAAACCAGCCCATCCTAAAGGAAATCAGTCCTGAATATTCATTGGAGGGACTGATGCTGAAGCTGAAACTCTAATACTTTGGCCACCTGACACGAAGAACTGACTCATTGGAAAAGACCCTGATGCTGGGAAACAGTGAAGGCAGGAGAAGGGGGCGACAGAGGAGGAGATGGTTGATGGCATCACTGACTCGATGGGCATGAGTTTGAGCAAGCTCCAGGAGTTGGTGATGGACAGGGAAGCCTGGCGTGCTGCAGTCCATGGGGTTAGTCAGACATGACTGAGTGACTGAACTGGACTGAGATGCAGGGCATTGGCCACCACAGTGCAGGGGGTCTCTGGCCTGTACTTGGTGCTCAGGTTCTTTCGTGAGTTCCCTCTGTACATCAAATACCTGCAATCAGCAGAGGAAAGGAGACAGCCCAAGTGCATCAGTGTCTCTGCACACCATCCCCAGGCAACATACACACAAGCTTACAAACACGGGCTTGGGAACTCGGACCACAGACCACTCTGGGCTGCAGCTCCTGTATCCACAAAGGCTACGCCATGCCCACCCTTCTCAGAGAATTACTCTAGAACCTTCATCTCGTCACCAAATTTACCAACTTTAACCAACTGTATCATTTTATTTGTTGCACTATTTACTTATAAGTCTGTAACAAACTGCAAGCTTTTTGGTTTTTTCTTAGTCTAATTATTGTCTAAACTTTGTTTAAAAGCTCCTTTCTGATAATTTTAAATATTTCTAGAATTTCCTTTCAGTTATTTTGATTTACCTTTAATTATAAACTTTTAAACTTATATTTTAAACTTTAAAAAGTAATGTTTGCCTTTTATTATTCTGCAGCTTATTATAATTTTATGAACTGTTTACAATTTATACTTTTTACCTATTCTAAAAATATCAGCAAGAAGCATGAACACTGTGACTAGCTCTAAGGGACATTTTCATCTTCACCAGTGACTGCTATGGACTTCAGGATCAACACTCTGCTGCTTAATTTTTCCTGAGGTGATGATGCTTTCAACATCAAGGAAAAAAAAAATTATTAGAAACAATGAACAGGGGCTTTTAGTGGTTAAGACTCAGTGTTCCCAGCGCAGGGGACATAGCCTCGATCCTTGGTCAAGGAACTAAAATCCCACATGCTGCAATGCTTGGCCAAAAAACAAAACTTATAAATACACTAGATTTATCACAGTATATGACAACAGATACTAGACTCTCTTGGAACTAGAAGTAAAAAATGAAGAAAACCCTTCATCATAGGAATAGAAATATTAGAAATAGTAAACAAAAAGCTATTTGAGAATTTTGTTTTAGAAGTGTGTGCCAAAGACTTTTTTAGTAACATTTCTGGGAAACATCATAATGTGTAAAAAAAGAGGCACCCAGGTGGTACAGCAGCTGTGAGGTCTGGGCTCTGAGTACAAAGTCACCTCCTAAGCCCACATGGGCCCAGAAGCCCAAGACACCCTATGAATCTGCAAAGATTTGGGGGAAAGATCCATTTTTGAGTTGAATTTTCACCAATAAGTTAGGACATCCCTTCTGATCTTAAATAAAATTAAAGGACCAGATGAAGGGTTTTCTATATTTATATCATTTCTCACTAATTAATCTTTAGACCATTTTCATAGAAAACAAGTAGTTCCACACAGTTAGGATTTTCAGTCATATTACATGATGACACTTGGTAACAATATTTTTTAATACCATTTTATCTACACAGTACTTTACTGTTTAACAGAATGCTGAAAATATACTCCAACATCCCAATTTTAAGTGCAATAATCAGAACAACCATTGTATTTAGGAAAGGCATATAATATTCTAAGAAAAAAACATTTATTTGGAGCATGAGGAAGTTTTCCTGGGACAGTGGTCCTTATGCTGAAACTTCCTTTAGCTTCTCATTTCTAACAAACTAACGTTAATAATGAATAGTAGCTGTCTTTACCAAAACTCATTACCATTGTGAGCCTACTCTGCAACGTAACGTCAAGACGGTGAGAGAAGCAAATGAGGCGTCCTCTGAAGTTCTTCCAGAGACACTTCAGTGCTGCCCGTGAGTTCCTCGGTGACACTGGGTGTCACTGGCAGGGGCTTCGCCGGGACTGGAGGCTTCCCAGGGCTGGGAGCCCGAGTTCCCAAGTGTGACTTCACGTGCAGGCAAGGTCACAGCTTCCTGTGCACCTTCTGGTGCTGGATGAGGTGGCCGTGCTGGTTGAAGGCGCGGCCGCACTCCGCACACTCGTACGGCCTCTCGCCCGTGTGGATGCGCTGGTGCTGCACGAGCACCGAGTACTGGCTGAAGGCCTTGCCGCAGCGGCTGCACTCGTACGGCCTCTCGCCCGTGTGGGTCCTCAGGTGCACAATCAGCGTGGCCTTCAAGCTAAAGGCCTTGCCACACTGTGCGCAGCGGAAGGGCCGCTCGCCGGTGTGGACCCGCTGGTGCTGGACCAGCGACCTGCGGGCGCTGAAGGCGTGGCCGCACTCGCTGCACACGTAGGGCTTCTCCCCGGTGTGGACCCGCTGGTGCTGGGTCAAGTGGGAGTGCTGCACGAAGGCCTTGCCGCAGGCGTAGCAGCCATAGGGCTTCTCCTCCGTGTGGATGCGCTCATGGTTCAGGAGGGTGGAGCGGTGCCGGAAGGCTTTGCCGCACTCACCACACTCGTACGGCTTCTCACCAGTGTGCACGCTGTGGTGCTGGATGAGGACAGAGCGGTCACTGAAGGCGCGGCCACACTCGCCGCAAGCGTAGGGCTTCTCCCCGGTGTGCACCCGCTGGTGCTGGAGCAGTGTCCTCTTCACGCTGAAGGCGCGACCACACTCTGCACACTCGTGCGGCTTCTCCCCCGTGTGTACCCGCCGGTGGCTGCGCAGCACGGTGCTGTGGTTGAAGGCCTTGCCGCACACGCCGCACACGTACGGCCGCTCGCCAGTGTGGATGCGCTGGTGCTGCAGGAGGTGCGAGAGCTGCGTGAAGGTCTTGCGGCACTCGAGACACTCGTGCGGCTTCTCCCCTGTGTGTATCTTGTGATGCTGAGCGAGATCCGAACTCACTCGAAAGGCCTTTCCACACTCGTGGCACGCGTAGGGCTTCTCGCCCGTGTGGATCCTTTTGTGCTTGCTGAGCACCGAGCTCTGGCTGAAGGCCTTGCCACACACACCGCACACATAGGGCCTCTCCCCGGTGTGCGTCCTCTGGTGCTGCAGCAGGTGGGAGCTCCGCCCAAAGCACTTCCCGCACTCCACGCACCGGTAAGGCCTCTCCCCGCCAGGAACAGCCGGGCGCTGGGCGACCGGCGCGCTGGGCCTCACGGCCTGGCCTTCAAGGGGGCGGGCAGGGCTGGGACTCGGACAGAAACTCTGCTCAGGTTCGTAACTGCCTGGATCACTCCACTCGGCAGGCGTTTTCCTCAGAATCATTGATATCTCCTCTGAAGTGAGCGGCCTCAAGCTGGAGTCTGCGTCCTGGTCCTGATCCTTGTGCTCACATCCTGAAAAACCAAAACGAAAGGGAGCGTGTTCACCCCTTCTGAGACTGCAGAGTGCATTCCACCCTGCAGGTGCTCCACTGGGACAGGGCGGCCCTCGAGGGCCCAAGGCTAGAAGTCACCAGTGGGTGACAAAGAGGAAAGGTGTCCACCCAACAGTGTGGCTGGAGAAGGGCCAGGTCCCATTCAAGAGCCTGAGGAGCACACACGGTCACAGCCGCAGCCCTGCCCGCCCTGGAGGGTCCAGAGGCCATTAGAGGCGGAATCGACGCAGGACTACACCTATTACTGTGCAGGGCAGGGAGGGGGCTGCTGGAGCGAAGCACGAGCTCCTGAGAGCCCGTCCTGCAGACTCCCCCCTGGGGAACAAGATGGGGCCCGCAGGTGGCAGTGAGGATGGCCGAGAAGGCGGGGGTGTTTCTACACTCAGGTCAGGGGCACTGCAGGTTGAGGGTGGAGCAGGGTATGCTGAGGATGACAGATTTTAAACCTTGAAGACACAGCCACTGAATTGACAAGACGTCACCAGGAAACAGGACTGTCCCAGGAGGACTGGCTACTCAGAACGATGCTCATCCAGGATACTCGACAGGCGGGCAGGGCTGTGACAGCAGGGGACGGTGTCGGGGCAGAGCCAGTCCTCCCAGGCCCATCTCAGCAACGCCTCTGCTGCTTCCTCCAGTTCCCACAAGGCCTGGTTGGGGACAGCGTTAAAACGGTCCTTGAGGGATGTCCTAGAGCAAGAAGCCCAGCAGGCAGAGCAAGACCTGAGGGGGACACACCTGAGGAGAGACTTAGCCAATGAGAGAGAGCTGGACCTTCTCAGTCCAGGGGACCCACGTTCTGCTTCATGGCCAAGACCCGGAAGCCCTCCCTACCTGATTGTGGGGGGTTAGGGTCTCTCTGGGGTTTCTTATTAGGAAGCATACTGAATGGCAACTGGCCACATTCACTGGATTTTGCTTTTTCTGTAACAGGGATATTTTCAAGTCCCATCAATTTTCCCTTTTTTTGGTGGTAACAGCATTACTGAGATGTAAGCTTCACTGTTGAATTCATTCAGAACTTAGGACAGGTGCTGTGCAATGAACTTCCTCAAACCCCAACAAGAGCCCCTGAAAAATAGCAGGCTCCAAAACCAAGCAGTCCCTACACCAGGAAAGGCACTTCCAAGACAGACTCTGCCTGAAGCATCTGCAGGGGTCTGTGCCTAGGAGGTCAACATGTTCTTGTTTGCATTTTTTTTTAATATAATTTTATTTATTTTATTTTTGGCTGCGGTGGGTCTTCACTGCGGTGACAGCTTTTCTCTAGTTGCAGTGAGCGGGGGTTACTCTCGAGTTGTGATGTGCAGGCTTCTTGCTGTGGTGGCTTCCCTTGCTGCAAAGCACGGGCTCTAGGCACGCAGGCTCTAGCACTTGCGGCTCGTGGGCCAAGTAGTAGTGGCTCCCGGACTCTCAAGCGTAGACTCAGTAGTTGTGTCACATGGGCTTAGCTGTTCCACAGCACGTGGGATCTTCTCGGACCAGGGATCAAACCTGTGACCCCCGCACCGGCAGGCGGATTCTCAATCACTGGGCCACCAAGGAGGTCCTGATCAGTCTTCTCACATATAGACAATATCATGAACTACAAGCAATGTTTTTCCTCTTTCTTTCTAATTCTTACAGCTTTACTTATGCTATCGTGTCTGGTCTTGCCAAATTTCAGATGGAACCCCCAGGACAGCTGTGGACGGTGGGCTCCTTTGCCTCACGGCAAACAGCTCTAGCCACACTAAGAGTCAGGTTAAGAAACTTCCCTTTCACACTTAGGTGCTTCCTTCTTCCCGAAACCAGCCCATGTCCCTCAACCTCTGAGGTCCATTCAGAGCAGGGACCTGTCAGGGGCCCAGCAGCCACATGTGCTCACCTTGCCTCAAGGCACCCAACCCACACCCAGCTGCACTTACCACCCTGCCCATTCCCTGCACTGGGCCTCTGCCTGCTGCCCTCTCACCCGCAGGAGTCCCCGCCAGGTCAGACCCCAGGAGCACCCGCAGGTGCACAGCCCTTAGTGCACAGAGGCCACTCCGCGCTCACCTGAGCGGCTGATGCCCCAGCCCCTGAGCTGCTCGTTGCCCTGCTTGTCCAGGACCCACGGCTCCTCTCCTCGCTCCAGCTGGGAGATCACCTCGGGCTTGGATCCTGGAATTCCTGCTCGTGGGGAGGGAAGTCCTTTCGTCTGTACAATATCCACAAGCACCCTCACCACGCCCCACCCAAGGCCTGCAGGGGGCCTTACCCACGGAGACCACGTTCCCGTAGGTCTCCATCATCACGTGTCGGTAGAGGCCACGCTGGGCGGGGCCCAGACGATCCCACTCATCCTGGGAGAGGAACACGGCCACGTCCTCGAAGGTCACCTTGGCCTGGAACAACAGGGGGCCTGCAGGTTGGACTCAGAGTCCATGTCCCAGACAAGGAGGGTGCAAGCAGTGTGGGGTGTGGGGACGCGCCCTTGGACGGGGGGCAACAGGAAGGGGCCACAGTGTTCAAAATGCAGTGATGCTCAGGATGCCACCAGGCCCCTGGGAGTGGGAGGATGTGAGGATGGCAGGGGCGCTGCAAAGGCCTTGGGGCTACTCACCTGAGGCACCGCTGGTGGCGGCAGGAGCCGGGCTGCCGCCATCATCTGCTCCGTGGCACGTATGAGGGAGACAGTATCGGAGAAGCGTGTAGGGCTGAGGAAGAGGAAGGAGCATATGAGGGGCCCAGGATGGTCCCACCCAAGACACCTGGGTATGCCATGCGCCCCAAGGGCCATTGGACTACCCAGCTTACCAGGCATGGCCTGCAGTACACACACAGGGCTGGGTGAGCACATCATGGGGAGGGGGAAACACCAGGCCTGACTGCCTCCAGAGACAACCCCCATGAGGAGAGGGTGCACTTGTGGTGTGGGGACCACAACCCTCCTGTGGGCTCGCTGATGCCCTGGGCATGCCTGGTCCTGCCCGGCGGCTCCAGTGGGGGCCCAGTTCTGGTGGATGCATCCAGAGTGACCCCGAGATTTGGTCTGAGGACCTGATGGGGAGGCCTGGGGCTGGGCGGGCTCTGGGAACACTGGGACAAGCACTGCCAAGGTGTGTGCCACACCCACCCTGCCAGACAGAAGTGGGCACAAGCCCAGCAGGCCCATCACCTGGGAAAAATGAAAGGAGTGAATAAAAGTTAGCTCAGAATTCATCTGAAACACTGATGTTGGACAAACAGGCATGAGGGTGCTACCAGGCATGAAGAACTGGAAACAACAGGGCTGGTCCCGCCTCACCAACTCTCAGAACTGAAAAGTGGGGAACAGCTGCCTCCGGTGGCTACTCCAGTGCCCACACCCCCTAGAAGAGCAGTACCGCTCCCCCAACCCTTCATGGGCTGCCCACACCCGCCATCTCTCATGGACAGTCATCCTCCCTATGGCCTAATCCAGCCACTCCCTCAGGCGGTCTCCATCCCCTCCATCCCAAGTGGCCCCTGTCAGGGTCTCCTCTGACCTCCATATGACCAAATCCTTATCTGCTGTCAGCGGTGGGTAACCCCAGTCTCCAGCAAGTCGGTCACCGTGGGCGCCCCTGTCCACCCTCACCAGCACGAGATACTGCCTCCTGAACCATGCAGCTCTGGTCCTCTGGGAACCCAGAGGAGATAGACAGTCATTTTCAGATGACCTGACCACACCTGGGCAGGATCTAACAATGAGCACCCATAGGAACCCCGTTCGCCGGCTCCCCGTTGGTGCTGGCAGCCAGCATAGCTAATCTAGGAGCTGCTGGATCATTCGGCCGGAGGCCTCCAGCCAGGCCGGCTCCTGCCCGAGCCCATGTCTGTGACCTGAGCTGCTTCTGCCCCACAGGCCTGAACGTCCAGTGGAGCACAGGGGGTGTCCTCTAGCACCTCAGACACTTAACATCCAGCCCCGACACCCATCCCCTCCCCAGGCCTGGTCTGCCCCTGGTCTGGCAAGTGCATTCGATCCAGATCCTGAAGTTGCCCTCCTGCTCACTCACTCACTCACGCCCACTGGACCCGCCCTCCAGTGGCAGCACAGTCCTGCCCCGCCCCCACGGGACGCAGGGCCCTGCCTCAGCTCCAAGACCCGCCCCCACGGGACGCAGGGCCCCTCCTCGGCTCCAGGCCCCGCCCCCACAGGACGCAGGGCCCTGCCTCAGCTCCAAGCCCGCCTCCGCTCCTGAGGCTGCTGAGAGACCTGCTCTGAGCGCCCCTCCCGCAGCGGGGTGCCTCCTGCCCCTCAGCTGGCGCTCAGCTGTCACCCTCTCAGTGAGACCATCACCCTCTCATTGAGACCGTTCCCGACCCACCTTGGGGGCCTCTGCCTCATCGTTCTCACAACCCCTGCCAGTCCCAGCAGAGCAGCCAGTGGCTCAAGCATGGCTGAACAAGTGAATGAAATTACAGGAGAAATGACTCCACACTCCACCCTTCAGAACAGCAACAAGTGCCGGAGGAGCACCTACTCCAGCAGCAGTGGGGAAGTGGAGTGTCTGCTAGCTCTCGCAGTTGAGAAAGTCACCTGGCCTATTATGGTGCAGCAGACATACCTCTAGGCAATGCACGCCTTCCTCGGATGGACTTGAAACCAGAAGGGAAGGGGACTGAGCACAACCCTTAAAGATGAGACATAGACTGGTTAGAACCAACTAGGCCCAAGATGGCGGAAGGCTCCGCTTCCAGTGGAAGCTGAGCCTCATTATATGCTCAATGTGATACATCAGCTAAATGACAACACACCCACAGTCCCCACAGTTCCAAGGCCAGATGACCAGAAAGGCTGAAAAGTGGGCAGTGGCCCAATTCCTGAATTCCTGGAAGCCCCTGGCCCTTCCTGAAATAGTTGGATTAATCCTCCTATTCAGCAGCCTATGAAACTACACAGCCCATAGAAACTAACCATTTAGTTAGTTACATTTCAGGGCCTTTTGAGACAGACACCATTCTGTCTAAGGAATGTGTATCTCTCTAAATAAATCCACTTATCACCTATCACTTTGCATCCTGCTGTGAATTCCTTCTGCACTGAGACACACAGAACCTGAGCTTCAGTAAGTCCTGAGCAAAGGTGTGTGGTTTCAATTAAGAGACAGTGGGTTCGAGTCTCAGCTCGTGCGTTCGGATCCCACATGAACTGTGTGGTTTCAGAACAGACTCCAGGATGGTGCTGCCGCCAAATCCACCAGTCCCTTCCACACACCAGTCCCACACCCACGCAGACCAAGATTCAGGCTGGGCCAGGCGGCCAGACAGGTCAGCAAAAGCACAGGATATGGAGGTGTTCACAATGCTCCTGTTGCACAAACAATGACCCCAGGACCACAAGGGGATGTGAGCCCTTGTCCACAGCACTAGACACACCAGACTGAGATGACACAGCTCCTCGGAGGGCCTCAGGAGGACAGCGAGGTTAAAGAGAGCATGTAACTAAGTGTCACCTCATCTGATGAGATTAACTCAAACCCCCGGCCAATAGTTTGAGGCACGGAGGGGCAGAGAAGGGGACAGGATTCCCACCCAGTGAATTCCAGAGAAGCACGAAAACAGAAAGCAGAAGAGCTCTGCCCAGGATGACCTCTAAGTACTGAAGGAAAACAGTATATTATAAAGTGTGCCTGTTGCTCTGCTCTGGATGTCTGTGCCTCCAAATGACCTAAGGCTCAATGTTGGGGGCGGGCGGTGCTCAGGTCCTGAGAGTGGAGTCCCCTTGGTAAGAGACCCCTCCCTCCATGTGAGGACACAATGTCTGCAGCCAGGATGAGGGCTCCCAATTCTGCTGATCCTAACCTCAGATGTCTGGCCTCCACACTGTGAGAAATGACATCTGCTGTTTTACAGGCTGCCCAGTCTCTGGTGCTCTATTATAGCAGCCCAAATGGAATAAGACTCTATATTCTGATAAAAGAGAAAGAAAACAAATGTAAAAGTGGAACTAACTAGTTTTTCATTTTTCTGTACTTTTACTTTGGTAGATAAGGTCTGGGTCTCCTAGAACAAGTCTGCATGGAATGAAAAGACAGCAAAAAACACTGCAGGCTGCTAACTGACACCACAGGGATGACAACAGAGCCACCCAGGCACTGAAGCTGGCTGTTACTCAGGGCCCATAGCTCAAGGCAACAGGAGTTCAGGGAGGAAGGGAGAACAGGTGAGCAGGTCAAGTCCTGTTTAGATGATCCCTGAAGTCGGAATTAACACCATGGAGGGTCAAACTGGCTCTGAGGAGCTGCCGAGGGAAGCCATGCCACCCCCAACACAGAAACAAGTACAAAAAGCACCTGCCCAAGGGGTGCCCACAACAGCAACCCATCCACCCACGTCCCAGAGAATAACCCAAACCAAAGCAGAGCAGGCCAATGTTCTCTGCAGCAGTGATCACACTGCAGTGAGACACTCTTCCAAGTGAGTTCTGGCTCGGTGGTGACTAAGGGACAGGAACTGAAAATGGGGCTGCAGAGACGAGAGAGCTTAGGATTCAACATTATTGTTATTTTGTTCTGTAAGCTAAGCTTTAGTAACTTCTAGCTCTAGCTGGCGGAGAAGGCAATGGCACCCTACTCCAGCACTCTTGCCTGGAGAGTTCCATGGACAGAGGAGCCTGGTGGGCTGAAGTCCATGGGGTCGCTAAAAGTTGGACACGACTGAGTGACTTCACTTTCACTTTCATGCACTGGAGAAGGAAATGGCAACCCACTCCAGTGTTCTTGCCTGGAGAATCCCAGGGACGGGGGAGCCTGGTGGGCTGCTGTCTCTGGGGTCGCACAGAGTCGGACACGACTGAAGCGACTTAGCAGCAGCAGCTCTTGCTGGAACTGCTGAAGATCTTCCTCCCAAAGACCCCACCAACAGTGACAGGCGTGACAGGCACACTTGCAGCCCCTGGTCTGGGGTGGACAGCTCCAGGGTCTCCCCACTCTTCCTCACCATCCTCACCCCCAGGTTTTCCCGCTGGAAGACCTGCTCCTCTTTCTTCATCTGCTCGAAGCCTGGCCCGCCAGGCTGGAAGCACCTTCCAAAGAAGCAGTTCCGATCCACCTGTAAGCCCAAACCACAACCCTGCATGCTTCAGAGGAAAATGATCACAGACGTGTATCCACACAGGTAGCTTTTCTACACAGCAGCAACACGGAGTCAGAAAATATTCAGGGAAAACTGTTCTAGTCACAGACGGCAAGAAACAAGGTTAAAGTAAACCTTAGAAATATGTTAATGCTGCCCCCTGTATCCACAAAATCGTAGTGCAGAGAGCCAAGCAGTCCTGGACTAGAAAGGGCAGAGTAGGGCCATATCTATAAACAAACAAGATAGGCCAGGCATTCAAATCCTGGGGAAGATGTTCCAGTAACCTCACTCAGACAACAGGTCTAAAATGAGTCCTTTGCACAAAGCTCAACCAAGCTCCCAGAAAGCTAAGCAAAAGCAGAAATTAGCCTCTCCTCTGGGGTCCCAGCAGCCTGTCCTCACGCCTCAAGAGTGTACTATCCTTTATTTGCTGAATAAAACTGAGCTATAACTGAGCTTTAAAAAATAACAGAAATTAAATGAGATCATTTCATATCATATACTGAAAGCACACAGCTAATGAATGAAAAAGAGCTAAATTTTAAAATTATATGATAAAAAGAACCTGAATAAACTCTGGGGAGCAGAGACCCACAGATTTGGATGAAAATCAAAACCTTTTCACATCAAAACAACATAAATGCCAGAAATGGGCCCAAGATTTGGGAGAATTTAACACTGGACAAAGGTGGTTTTCCACATCAACGGCGAAATGAGTTATTCAATAGTGTCAGAAATACCAGGGTTTAGGGAAAACACTGAAGCTGGATTTCCAACTTTCCCCACATCAAAACGATTCCAGATGGAGCCAACGTTTCACAAGTACCAGAGAAAACGAGTTTATTTTAGAACTAAACTTAGAGTAGGGAAAGCCCTTTAAGACACAGCACAAAGCCAAAAGCCTCGAGGCTAAATATTTGACCACTGAACACTCGAAATCTTCCATCTTAGAACAAAACATCACAACCGGAGTCAGATGATAGTCTGAGAACAAAGTCTTCGATACACCCGTTAAAGAACCAAGCTGATCAGAACCGAAACGCCAGGCAGCGCACACCGAGGGTCCGGCTTCCCGAACCCGAAGCGTCGCGCTGGGCAGGCGCCGGGACGCCAGGACCCCGGGAATGGCTGCTCGCGCTCACGAAAGGGGCTTTCACAAACAACCGAGAGACGAGCCTCGATAAAAATGGAGGCGGGAGTGGACTCGGGAAGAAGCACTCTCCGCGGAGAGATGCCAACGGCGATCCCAGTGGAATAAGTGTTCGCGCCCCCGGCCCGCACCCGGGCCCCGCGCGAGGCCGGAGCTCCGGGCGCCGCCGACTACCGGCGGCGTAGGGCTCGCCGTTCGCGGGAGTGGGGAGGGCCCGGGGGAGGCGATAGCGGGGTAGGGGCTCGGAGTGGGCAGGGAAAGGCAAGGGGCGCTCGCGGGCAGCGCCCGATCGCGTGGAGGGTCCTGGCCCCCGACCCCGGCGCGCGGGTAGAGGGTGCGGAATGCAGCCCGCGCCCCGACTCACCGTCCCAGCAGTTGCCTCACCCACAGGGGTGGCCGCCCGCACCGCACTCAGACAAAGGGGGCGCCCCGCCCCATCTGCGCACCCGCCAATCGCAGGGCGCCCCGCCCCCAAGGGCCCCGCCCACGCCTCCCAGACCGCCACTCCTAGGACGCGACACTTCCCAGTCCGCCTTGGGCCCCGCCCTCCCCGCTCTGCGCCTTTCTCCTGACTGACGCACGCGCCAGAGCCACCGAGAGACGCAGCTTCCACCGCGCCTAGATAGGCCACGCCGCGTCCGGGTCTCCTACAGGCTGCACATGCCGGCGGCCTCGCGGAAGCTCCTGCGGGTAACTCGTACCTCCGGCCCTGCGGGCACAGCCCGATTCCGAGTCGGGTGAATCCTCGCCCTGTTGCCTCCAGAAGTCACGCCTGCCGAGGCGGGGCCTGGCGTTGGCTGTCGGTGGTCGTCGTGTGTGGCGGCGACCTCCTCCCCGTCCCCTTACGCTGGGGTTTGCGCACTTCGGCAGGGCAGGACCAGCGGGGGCGGGAGGAAGAGGTGGCCGTCGCTGCTGCCTGCCGCACCCGCGGTCACCCCCAAAGAGTACTTCCAAGTGGCTCGTTGGCTGGGAGGACCGACCGGACCAAGCTGGTGCCCCGACTTTTGGGCAGGAAACGTGGTCTGGGAAAGACCCGAGGCTGAAGTGGGAGAGGATGTGGCAGTAATTCTGGGGATAGCTGGCCCCGGCGTCAGGGGCAGGGTTTCTACTCGGGAAAGGTGAGGTCAGCTTCCCACAGGGAACTCATCTGCCCCACACATCCCGGTGAGGTAGGGTCCTCTCTGCCAAGAGACTGAAGCTCAGGACCCAGGTTGTCCGATTTGGCCCTATTTTTGGACCATCCTAGATGGTTTTGGCCAGTTGCCAGTGTTAACATAATTAAACGAGGAGGCCATTAGGGTGGGGGTGGCTCTGCTGCCTTGGTAGCCCCCAGCTAGGCTTTCCAATTAAGTTGACGGCTTAAGTCGTGGCCTGTCAAAGCCCTTGCTTTGCTTTTCCGTCTATAAAAACTAATATAGCTCCTGCCGGCAGAGCACTCCTAACCACTATTCCATCCTCTGTTTGCTCACATAAGCTCTTCATAAATTCTAACATGCCTCAGTTTACCTTTTAACAATGAGGAGCTTGAGCTCGGCAACGTTGGTCCCGGCAGAGAACTGATGCTTCTAAGATCTTCTCAGCACACCCTGCTTTCTTTTTCTCTTCCCAACTATTTCAAGGTCCATATAATCAAAGCTGTGGTTTTTCCACTGCTGAGTTATGTTAGGGTCCAAAATCACTGAACAGTGGCTGCAGCCGTGAAATTAAAAGATGCTTGCTCCTTGCGGGGGAGGAGGGGGGGAAGGGAAGCTATGACAAACCTATATCACGTATTAAAAAGCAGCGACATCACTTTGCTGACAAAGTTTTGTATAGCCAAAGCTGTGACTTTTCCAGTAGTCGTGTACAGATGTGAGATTTGGACCATAAAGAAGGCTGAGGGCTGGAAAATTGATGCTTTTGAGCTGTGGTGCTGGGGAACTCTTGAGAGCCCCTTGGACAGCGAGGAGGTTAAACCTGTCATCTTACAGGAAATCAATCCTGAATATTCATTGGAAGGACTGATCCTGAAACTCCAATACTTTGGCCACCTGATGCGAAGAGACCCTAATGCTGGGAAAGACTGAGGGCAAGAGGAGAAGGAGGTGACAGGATGAGATGTTTGCATGACATCACTGACTCAGTGAACATGACTTTGAGCAAACTCTGGGAGATAGTGAAGGACAGGGAAGCCTAGCTGCAGTCCATGGAGTTGCAAAGAGCTGGACACAACTTAGGGACTGAACAACAACTTATTTTTAAAATGTTCATTCATAAAGATTAAAAGTATATTACAGTGAAATACCTGCATGTCTTTTGCTTAGTTTCAGCAACTAACATTTTGCTTTTTTTTTTTTTTAAGCAATTCAACAACTAGCTTTTGTGTATGTGTCCAGCTCTGCCACTCTTCACAGGCATGGTATTTATTGAGTGCCTGTTGTATGCTTGGCAGTGTTCTAAGTGCCAGAGCTACATGAGTAGGTAAAACAAGCAACATTCCCAATAAGTCCCTTTTACCTGTGAGTGGGGAAAGCAGGTAGTACACAGTATCAATATGTGAATCAGAGTGTCCAGAGGTGGTGTGAGCCATTAAAGGTCCAGGTGGGCACCACTGCTACTCACAGTGTCCCTGGCTCATCCCCAGGTCCAGGTGGAGGCAGTTTTTTCCTGTATTTAAAATCCTGGGTTCTAATTATATAAACACATTTATTAGTTATATGTAATGATGTCAGAATAACAATGTCAATATTATTAACACTATGATTATTGAAAGTAGTCTAGATTTGTTTTGCACTTCTTCTTGCTGTTAGGATATATCCCATTTGGGGTATGACCTTAACTCTACAGTTTCACTTGTTTGCTTTTTAAAGTTACATTTTTAACATTTTGATACAATTTTGTTTTATGATTATGTAAACTTGGGAGGAAAGTCATTACCAACCTAGACAGCATATTAAAAAGCAGAGACATTACTTTGTCAACAAAGACAACATTACTTTGTCAAACTTTGTCTGTCTAGTCAAGACTATGGTTTTTCCAGTGGTCATGTATGGATGTGAGAGTTGGACTATAAAGAAAGCTGAGCATGGAAGAATTGATGCTTTTGAAGTGTGGTGTTGGAGAAGACTCTTGAGAGTCCCTTGGACTGCAAGGAGATCCAAACAGTCCATCCTAAGTGAGATCAGTCCTGGGTGTTCATTCGTAGGACTGATGTTGAAGCTGAAACTCCAATACTTTGCCCACCTGATGGAAAGAGCTGACTCATTTGAAAAGACCCTGATACTGGGAAAGATTGAGGGCAGGAGGAGAAGGGGACAACAGAGGATGAGATGGTTGGATGGCATCACTGACTCGATGGACATGGGTTTGGGTGGACTCCAGGAGTTGGTGATGGACAGGGAGGTCTGGCGTGCTGCCAGGGGTCGCAAAGAGTCGGACACGACTGAGCAACTGAACTGAACCGAAACCCTATATGGTTTCAAAGTCCAGTACACAAAAGAAAGTGCATTCAGAAGACTTGCTTCCCTCCCTGTTCCCACCAGTCTCTTACCACGCTGCCCTATCAGTAACCATTTATCAACGCTATGGTTTCTGGCTCCATTCCAAAAAATCTGAACGTCAGTGAACAGTAGTTCTTTCCCACTGGCCCACATTTTGGCATATTCCTGTCAGTGTCCAGCCACCTCTCCTTTGCAGCGTCTGGGCATGTCCCTTTCTCCTTTATGCAGCTGCCTTCACCTCCCTTGTGAATGTGCTGTCATGTATTCAGCCAGTCTGCTATTACTGGACGTCTCTTGCCATAAAATTAGTGCTGTAATAAGTAGCTTTAGTTAGGTCTTTTCAGTTTTGCCAGTTTAATTTTAGGATAGATTCCTAGAAATGGGCATTTGTATCTTTTTCTGTATGTTGCCCAGTTCCCTTCCACAGGGTTGTAGGATCTTGTATTTCTGCTGGTGAGCTTTCCTTACAGCCTTGTGAACAAAGAATGTTGTCAAATATTTGGTATTCTGGCAATCTGAGAAGCAAGAAATAGCATCTTGGTGTAATTTCCTTTTGCATCTTTCTTGGAGGTAAGGTTGAGCATCTCTTCATATGATTAAGAGCCACTTTCACTGACTTCTCTGTGAACCTGCTTGTTGGTCTCTTCCCTCTCATTTTAGAAGCACTATAGAGTTAGACTGTAAAGAAAGCTGAGCACCAAAGAATGATGCTTTTGAATTGTGGTGTTGGAGAAGACTCTTGAGAGTCCCTTGGACTGGAAGAACAAACCAGCCCGTCCTAAAGGAAATCAGTCCTGAATATTCATTGGAAGGACTGATTTTGAAGCTGAAACTCCAATACTTTGGCCACGTGATGCGAAGAACTGACTCATTGGAAAATGCCCTGATGCTGAGAAAGATAGAAGGCAAAAGAAGGGGACAACAGAGGATGAGATGTTTGGATGGCATCACCAACTCAATGGACATGAGTTTGAGCAAGCCCTGGGAGTTGGTGATGGACAAGTGTGCTGCAGTCCATGGAGTTGCAAAGAGTCAGACATGACTGAATGACTGAACTGAACTGAACTAATTATGTTAACCCTTTGTGACATACATTGCAGATTTTTAAAAACTTTGTTCTTAACACTAGGATTAAAAATTGCAAACACTTACAGTCTTTTTTGATGCAACTGACAAGTTATATAAGCAATCGATATGATACCAGAGAGATGGTATAAAGAGTAGACTCCAAATTCACTTTTAATAAATTATTTTATTATTATTTTATTTTTGGCTGCACCGTGTCTTCGTTGCAGTGCGGGCTTCTCTAGCGTGTGAGCTCAGTAGCTTTGACTCACAGGCTTAGTTGCAGTTTGCAGTATCTTAGTTCCCCACCTAGGGGTCAAACCATGGTCCCCTGCATTGGGAACATGGAGTTGTAGCCACGGAACCACCAGAGAAGTCACCAGGACTTCTTTATAGCATGGAGTACAAGTCCTTTTTTGGATATATATATTTTGCAAATATCTTCTCCCAGTTTATGCTTTGCGTTTTCCTTTAATTTTGAGGAACAAATGTTCTAAATCTTGATGAGTTCCTACTCATTGAATTCCTTCCTCAAAAATTCCTGCTCTTTGTGTTCTATTTAATAAATCTTCACCAAAGATTATTTATTTAATAAATCTTGACCAAAGTGAAGGTCAGTAGGTTTTCTCTTATGTTTTCTTTTAGAAGTTTCTGCTGTACATTTTGGTTGATGATACATTTTGAGTTAAATTCTTTAGATGGTGTGGGGCAAGGATTGAGATTCACTTTGTTGGCATATGGTTATACAATAGTTACAACACCATTTGTTGAAAATGAAACCCCTAATTTTAAATAACCTTATGTACATTAATTTTATATGTGTTATGTATAACATAAGTTGGAAACACTTCCTCCAGTTCACCATTTGTCTTTTTATTTTGAATATAAAGGTGTTGGTCCTGCAAACTTCATTTCTGTGTAATTTATCATTTGTTTTCCCTTATTGTTGCTTGATTTCAAGCTACAGTAAAATTCCCCTAACTTCCCAGTTCTGGAGGAATCCACCCATGTTTTCACCCAGTACTCATTTGGTTTTGTTTCTGTACATTTAAATCTCCGTTCCATTTGGACTTTATTCTGCTAAAAGATGCAAAGAGTAAGTCTAGTTTTGTCTTTTTTCCAAAAGGCTATCTTGTTACCCCGCTACCACATAGGATGAGATTGGTCCTTTCCCCTGAATCTGAGGCCATCTTTCTATCACATTTCCAGTTGGCAGTGGTCTCCCCAGTCAATGTTCTGATGTCTGGAAGATTCACAGTCTGGCCCATGAGCACAGAAGAGCCTGCATACAGAATAATCCTCACAGAGTACCTGCAGTCAGGCCACCTCCACCTCCCCCCATGCCTTTGTGTTACTTCCAGGGAAGCCCAGGGGCCAGTGTCTGCCAAGCCCCAGGGGAAAGAACCAACCTCATCCTACGTGGTTGGGTGCTCTGGCGTGGCCTGCACTGTCCTCAGCCATCAAGGCCCTGTTCTCCACTCAGACCTGAGTTGCCTCCAAAGCCACAGAAACTTCAGGATGGTCCTGGCCCCTGGCTCTGGTCTCACACACCACTCCAGTCTCCCTGCTTCTCCTTGCATGGAGAGGCCATGGGTGTCAAGGGACAGTTTTTCCCCTACATTCATCATCTGTGAGGCCTGGGCTGTGGGATCCATGGAGGAGTCTCCCAGAACTCTGCCAGCACATGGAAATCATGGCACAGTTGTTACCAGAGAGCCACCTGGAGCCTGGGCCTAGGGGCCCCAACTGGCATTTTTCACCCAGGGAGCTCTAAGGCAGGGCAGCTTTGAGCTGTTAGGGCTGCTTTTCTGTTGTTCTCACGGAGCTGGCATTATTGGCTGAAGGCAGAAGTGTATGGATGTGGAAATCAGGAGCCAGGAGATTGTCCTCCTGATCTCTAATTCTCGAGGTACGTGGGAAGGGGTGAGGGCTCTGGGAATCTTGTGCAGTCATGGCAGCCAGGCTTTTGTTAGAACAAGGAGTTGAGGGAGAAGTCACAGTACAGAGGAACTTGACGTCCATAAACCAAAGACCAGAGTGGAAGAAGGTGTGGAGGCCAAGCAGGGCTTCTAGTTTTTTGAAGGTATGAAAAGCTTTATTATTGACATAAAGGAGGTCTCTGAGGAGGGTAGAGAAGGCCTCTGGAACAGGTCCGAGGTGGCTTGAGAGCAAGAAGGGTCGGCAGCCTGGGCCTCTACTGCGGTCAGCAGGAGAGGCTGGAGGGATGGTCCCTGGGCACAGGTGAGGGCCTGGATGCTTTCAGTCTCCTGCTGGCATCAGAGGGCAGAGCACCTGGCTGGCTTTTCTGCTTTTCCAGATGTGGGCACGAAACGAGGAGGACGAGGCCTCAAGGTGCCAGCCTGCTAGTCACCACTCACCCTGATGTTTGATGAGAGACACACCATGTTTCACTCAGCTAATTCAGAGCTTTTTAAATGAGCTGTGTGGACTCTGCAGCCTGTAGCAGGTGAAACTGACAAGGGTGCCTTGGCCACTCTCAGTAAAACTTGTGACTCCGGGGGGATGAGGGCATGCAGGGGAGGCCTCGTGTTGTGCCTAAGTATAGGGAGAGCCATCTAGAGACCTTGACTGGTATTTTGGGGCATCTGTGAGGCGAGAGATTCCTGGAGCTTTTTACGCCAAAAGGTGCAACTCTTAGGTGACAGCACAATTTGTAAAAATGTACAGATGAGGCTGTTTGTGAGTCAAGTCACTGGGTGCTAAGACAACTGCCTGGTGTTTGGCCAGTCATGCTGACCCTCCAGTCTGGCCCTGTATCAGGGTCGTCCTGGTTAAAAATGAGGAGCAGCTCCCCTCTGAGCTCCATCTTCCATGACGGTTGGCACTTCTCTGCCTATAGTCTTGAACTCCCACTGTTGTTCCCCCGAGTTCATCCCACCCTGGAGCTCCCCAGGTGGACAGGGTCCAGCAGCCTGACATCTGGAAAGGGTCTGAGAATAGGTGAGGCTATTCCTCATGCAGGTGGAGCAGGCCAAAGGCCAAGGTTCAGCTCCATCCTGCACCAAGGCAGCTCGGCAGCCCCTAAGCTTGTTGGGTACTGCTTCTGTCACCCAGAGCGTAATGAGCAGCTGGGTACAGAGGGTCATGGGCTCAGGAGGTCCAGTTTCAATAATTGCAGCTCTAGTGGCATATTGTATGGGGGAAAGAGGGCAGTTTCTTGCATCAGAAGCCCTTGGACAACTGAGTGCCATCATGAGTGGTCCAGAGACTCCAGGAGGCCTAGCAGGAGGTGGCTGAAGCCCCTTCCGTGGAGGAGTCTTGCACAAATTTGGTATTGCATCAATTTTAGCCTCTTGTTGGAGGGGTCTCCGACTCCGTAGCAGAGGATGCGACAGCGCACCATGTACAGCAGGGCTGAGTGACACAGGCCAGCAGCAAGCCGGCCAATCAGCGATAGAGTGGAGTAGAGGCGGACACAGATACTTACTGAAAAAAGGAATCATAAATCAAAGCCAGACTGGCAGAGGAGGAGCGTGAAGCCAGAGGAGCTGCCTTACAGTAAGAATAGGAGCAGTCTTGTCAGGCTGAGGCCAAGTCTGGAAACTGTATCCCATTAGGTGTTGCCAGGGGAGAGGGGGTGGGATGGCGCCCAAAGTGTAGGGGAGGCTATGACAGGGCCTCTGCAGGGCAGCAGGGACAGCTGCTTCATGGGGCCTTGGAGGAGACGCTAGGCAGCCCATGCCACGCAAGCCCATGGACTTGCCTGCGCATCCGAGTCACCCCTCCACCCTCTCTTCTCTTCAGCCTCAAACCACCTCTCCCTCCACATTTGCAACTGCTGGCCTTGCCTCTACTTCCTTGAGAACTCAGAAGCCAGACCTTCCCTTCCCTTCATGACTACAAGCCACTGCCTCCTTTCCTCCTGTAACAGTGCAGGAAGGGTCCCCCATCCTTCCAGGACATTCCCAGGTCAGGCCCTCCCTGGTGGCAGAAGTGTGGCTTCTGGGCTAAGTTCCCCAATGCAGGGAGTCAGGAGCCAATGCCCACCTCTTAGGGGCACCTAGGTGCCCTGTAAATGTCTGATGATGGATCCAGGAGCATGTGGAAAGGAAGGGAGGAGCATGTAGAGCAGCCCCTGGGGGTGAGGCCCAGGACCAGAGCTCAGGAACTGCCTCATGTACAATTGTGCTGCAGCCTGAGTGGGGCCACAGGGCCTGAGCCACCGCAGAGCAAGAACACATAACCACAGACTGCAGATGGACACCACGGAGAGCGGGAAGCAGGGAGGGTCAAGTCCCATTACCAGGTAGGATTGGGGGGGTGGGGAGGTTGACAGCAACCAGACCTGAAAACTCTCAACCTGACATTATGAAAAGATACCAGCCACAACCACTGACAAAGGACTCAGTCCCTTGACTAGTGAGCACACGGAGGTCTGTGGTTGTCTCAAAGCAAATGTCATTTACTTTCTTGGTTATGTTCCTTAACAGTAATAAACTCTATGGATGAGTGCACAGCCTCTATAATCCTTTCCCTTCTAACAAGTACAGCTGTCTCATAACAAACTGGAAAAACAAACAACAAAGAGAAATGAGCTCACAGGAGACAAGGGTGATGGCATGGGACTTGGGAGAAGGAGCAGGACCACAGGACGGTCCCCAGTCTGTGGACAGTGGCCTCTGTGGACGGTGGCCTCGTGGGCGGTGACCGTGGGGTGGACGGAGTGAGCGAGAGCACGTCAAGTCTGGGGAGGGAGAATGAGGCACAGCCAGGGGGTCAGGGTGAAGCTGCGAGGGGTTCACTCCCTGGTGTGGATCAACTGGTGCTTGGTCAACTTTGACCGCTGGCTGAAGGCTTTTCCACAAGCCGTGCAGTCGTAGGGCTTCACCCCAGTGTGGATCCGCTGGTGCTGGATGAGAACGGAGCGCTGGCTGAAGGACTTCCCACACTCACTGCACTGATAGGGCCTCTCGCCCGTGTGGATGATCTGGTGCTGAATGAGGTGCGAGCTCTGGCTGAAGCCCTTCCCACACTCGACGCAGGTGTAGGGCTTCTCTCCAGTGTGGACCTTCTGGTGGTGGATGAGGTTGGAGCTCCGGTTGAAGGCTTTGCCACACTGGTTACACTCGTGGGGTTTCAACCCATTGTGGATCCTCTGATGTTGAATGAGAGTTGAGCTCTGGCTGAAGGTTTTCCCGCACTCAGTGCATTCATAGGGCTTCTCCCTGTGTGGACCCGCTGGTGCAGGATGAGGTTGGAGCTGCGGCCAAAGGTCTTTCCACACTCGTGGCACTCGTAGGGCTTGTCTCCCGTGTGCACACCCTGGTGCTGCACGAGTGCGGAGCTGTGGCTGAAGGCCTTCCCGCAGACGCCGCACTCATACGGCTTCTCCCCCGTGTGGATGATCTGGTGCTTTTGGAGCACCGAGCTGTAGCTGAAGGCCTTGCCACACACAGCACACACATGAGGCTTCTCCCCGGTGTGGATCCTCCGGTGCTGGATGAGGCTCGAGCTCTGGCTGAAGGCCTTCCCACACTCACTGCACTTGTAGGGCTTCTCCCCCGTGTGGACCCTGTGGTGTTTGATGAGGTTGGACACCCGGCTGAAGGGCTTGCCACACTCGCTACATGAGTAAGGCCTCTCCCCAGTATGGACCCTCTGGTGCTTCCTCACGTGTGAGCTCTGGCTGAAGGCCCTCCCACACTCAGTACATTCGAAGGGCTTCTCCCCTGTGTGGACCCTCTGGTGCTTGACGAGGTTGGAACTGCGCCTGAAGGCCTTCCCACAGGCATGACACACGTACGGCTTCTCGCCAGAGTGGATTCTCTGGTGCTGGATGAGGTTGGAGCTGCGCCTGAAGGTCTTCCCACACTCACTGCATTCGTAGGGCTTCTCGCTCACATGGGACTTCTGGTGCTTTTTAAGGCTGGAGCTCTGGCAGAAGGCCTTCCCACACTCAGAACACACATGCAGCTTCTCCCCATGGTGGGTAAGCTGGTGCTGGAGGAAGCCTGTGTGTGTGCTGAAGAGCCTTCCACACTCGTTACAGATGAAGGACTTGTGTCCAGTGTGCACTGTCTGATGCTGAGTAAGACCGGGGTCTCCTTCGAAGGTTTTCCCACACTCGCTGCATATGAATGGGCTTTCGGCCACGTGAAGTCCTGTGCAGCTGGGCAGGTCCAGGCTGCAGGGCAGGCTCCGTATGCCAAGTTGATGGGGCCTCCCCTCTGCAGGAGGCCCCTGACACTCCACTGGGCTTGGGCTCCGGCTGCAGCTGCTCTTGATGTCATCACAGTCCACCTCTCTCTCTCCTGAGGGGCTCCTGAGAAGCATCTGTGCTAGAGTGAAGGCTCCCTCCTGGTGAGGGCGGTGCATCTGCCTCTCATCCTCAGGGACCCCCCAGTCTCTTTCTTCTACACCACCATGGAGTCCTCCAAGCTCAGGTGTCTGGGGAGCATCACTGCCAGAGCTGTCTGATATTTCTACCTGTGATTCCAAGTCCTCAGAAACTTCTTCCTTCTGAACAAACTCCTGGCCCTTAGTCCTGGTGTCCCAGCCTGAAATGATAAACAGAAAGTCACATGGCGCCCCCTCCCCAATGGTCTTCATGCTCTCTCCTTCCCTTTAGCCCATCTCTGCTGAAATACATCACAGAAGATGACTTCTCTGACCATTGCTCCCAACAGGGCTCCGTATCCCAAGGCTGGAGCCACGCAGGGGTGCTGAGTGGGTGGGTGAAGAGCACCCCACAGTACTCTCAGCCTCCTTGGGCCTGTTGCCCTCTGACCTGCCCGTCGGTTCAGGAATGATTTCCATTCGCCTACTGAAATTTCTAGAATCTCCCCCAACAGCATTTTGTCTCCCCACGTCACCTGGAGGCTTCTATTCTCCTCAACGCAGACCCAGCTGTGTCGTCTGCTCAGCCTGACTGCCCTGTGCATGTGTCTGGTGGTGACAGTTTGTATTCTGGTCACCTGACTCATGGCCCAGCTGGAAGGCCCTGCACAGAGTCTGTGCCAAGACCCCCTCCGTGGAGCTTGACTGTGTGGCTGCACACAGTGAGGCAACCTGCTTCACCCTCCCACTGACCATCAGGCAGGCCTGTCATCATACCTGCAGGTGGGCTACCATCTTCTCCCAGGGCCCCAGCTGTGGGACACCAGCGGGGCTCCCTGGGGCTCCCATGTGTGATAGGGGCACAGTGAGGGCTTCAGGGACAAACAGGGTGGTCACTGAAGGAAACAAGGGTCTGGACAGGGTGGCCCAGGGAGCCCCGCCCTCTCTTGGTTGCACAAGAAGGGACATAGCTTTTCCATGAAAGGTCACAGAGGACCCATTCTGGGCTCTGTGGCTGCAGTCTCTGTCATAAGGTCTGCTCTGTTACAATCCTTAAAAAACTGAACTGTTCTTTGCTTGCAGGTCATAAACAAATGGTGAGTTGGATCTGGCCTGTGGGGCATGGCTCGCTGACCCAACTGAGACAAGATCATTGGTGTGGCTCCTGAGGGAGTGGAAATGGGAACTGCTTTGCGGGCCAGAGAGACTATTGGCCTGGAAGGATTTTACTGAGTCGGGAAACAAGAGTGAGTCCTATGGGTGAGGGTAATGGCATTTTTTATTTGGTAGACTGGATACAATTCTCTGCAACATAAGAATTACTGGAAACAATAATGAAAGTTCTTTTTTTTTTGAAAGGAAATATAAAGTCAAAAATATGCTTTAAGAAAATTTTTCATTAAAAACACTGGGTTTAATGGTGAAGGAAAAGATGTGTAAACAAACGCACTTGTTTGCCACACTGCCCCCACAAGTGTGGCACCGACTGGCCCAGCCAGCACACAGCAAACCTGTTAGACTTCCCAAGAGGAAACAATGGAGGTCTGTATGATTAGCTGCTTCCAGGTTTGTGAAAAATGCCCCATTGGAGCCATGCTCACAAGTCCTCATGTGGCTGTGGCTGTCGAGGGGCCCAGCAGAGACTCAGCAGCACCTGCCCCGCCACATAAGCCCCCAGCGGCACCGCAGCCTCGGCTGGGGGCTCCACCCCTCTCCATCCCCACAGGGGCTCTGTTATGTGTATTGAGGTGAAGTTAACAAACAAAATAACTGTTTTAAATGAACACTTCAGTGGCATTTAGTACATTTACAATGTTGTGCAATCAGAATCTGTATCTTGTTCCAAGACATTTCATTTCCATCACCTCAAAGCCCCAGTGCATTAGTCCATATCTCCTGGCCCCCAGCGCCTGGTGACCACCACCTGCATTTTGTCTCCATGGATTTACCTCATTCCTGACCTTGCATGTGAATGAAATCATGATACACAACTTTTGATGTCTGGACTCTTCCTCTCAACCTAATGTTTCTGCAGGTTCAGTCACTGCGGCAGGTACCAGTGCTTCACTCCCTTATGGCTGAATAACATTCCACGGTACAGACACAACACATCTGGTTTCTGCATCCGTCCACTGAGGGGCATCTGGGTTGCTTACACCTCTTGAGTACTGTGAACAGTGCTATGAATATGACATACGTGTACTTGACGGGTATTTGCCTTGAATTCTGCGGGTATGTATCCACAGTGGAATTACTGCATCACACGGTAATGCCAGGGCTTCCCAGGTGGTGCCAGTGGGAAAGAATCCCCGCCTGCCAATGCAGGAGATGTGTGTTCAATCTTTGGGTGGGGAAGATCCCCTACAGGAGGGGATGGCAACCCACTCCAGTATTCCTGCCTGGATAATCCCACAGACAGAGGAGCCTGGTGGACTACACTCCATAGGGTTGCAAAGAGTCAGACACAACTGAAGTGACTGAGCATGCACGCATGGTAATGCTAGGTTTAAACTTTGAGGAACTGCCAAACTGTACTCCACCATGGCTATACCATTCTACATTCCCACCATTGTTGGTGTATAGAAACACAACTGATTATGTGTACTGACCTGTACTCTGCAATTCTACTGAATTCATTTAATATTAGCTCTAGCAGGTTTTTAATGGATTCTTTGGGATTTCCTATTATATATACAGGATTGTGCCTTATACAAACAGAGGTAGTTTTATTTCTTCCTTCCCAATTTGAATGCCTTTTTTTTTTCTGGCCTGATTGCTCTGGTTAGAACTTCCAATACAGTACTGAAGAGCAGAGTTGAAAGCAGGCATATTTTCCTGATTTATGGGGAAAACCTTTTAATATTTCACTAATGTACATGATGTTAGCTGTTAGCTGTGGGTTTTTCATGAATGCCCTTTATCGTGTTGAGGAGGTTGCCTTGAATGGAGTTCTCAGTGTTTTCATTATGAAAATGAATTTGGTTTTGTCAAACACTTTTTTTTTTTTTTTTGCATCAATTGAGATGATTCTAGCTTTTCCCCTTCATTTGATTATTGTGGTAAATGACACTGATTGGTTCTTATGTTGCACCACTCTTGTGTTCCTGGGTTACATCCCACTTGGTCATGGGATATAACACTTTTATTAATGCTGCTGGATTCAGTTTGCTAGCATTTTGTTGAGGGTTTTATATATACAGCCACAAAATGTCTCAATGCATAATTTTCTTTTCCTGTGGTGTCTTTGATTATCCTTCCTTTTGTATAGTTTGCAAGCTTGACAAAACAGCATACATCCTTCTTTAAATGTCTTGTGATGCCATTTGGCCCTGGTTTGTTAGTTTTAAAAGTTACAGATTCAATCTTTAATTGTTATGTCTGTTCTTACTTTCTACCTATTCTTGAGTCACTCTTGGTGATTTGTCTTTTTAGGAATTTAGCTCTTTCATGTAGGTTATCTAATTTGTTGGTGTGCAACTGCTTTTTACTCTTTTTTACTTTTGTATAGTCGGTAATAATGTCCCCATCTCATTTTCACTTGATTTTCAGTGTGTTGTTTTTGTCATTTCTTGATCATTTCAAAAAAACTTTTAAATACATTGATTCTCTTATTGCTATTCCAGTCTCTATTTCTGCTCCAATGTTCATTATTTCCTTCCATCAGCTCTGGGTTTCGTTTACTCTTCTCACAGACCCCTAGGATGTCAAGTTAGGTACTGCTGTAAGGCCTATCTATCCTCCTCCCAATATAGGCATTGACTGCTGTAAATTTCCGCTCTGGGCTTCCCTGCATCCTGTGAGTTCTGGGAGTTTGTGGCTTTGTTTTCATTGTCTGTAGGTATGTTCTAACTTCCCTTGTGGTTTCTTCTTCGACCAACTGGTTAAGAGTGTGTGGTTTTACTTCAACAAATTTGTGCATTTTCCAGTTTTCCTGCAGTTATTGCTTGGAGATGATACTTTATATTATTTCAACATTGATTGAGACTGGTTTTGTAGTCTAATATATGGTCTACATTGAAGAATGTTTCATATGCACTTAAGAAGACTGTATCTGCTCCCTTGGACAGAGGGTATATCTATGTCTCTTAGGTCTATTAATTATAGTATTGCTCAAATTCCCTGTTTCATTACTAAACTTCTGTTTAGATGTTTTTCTTGACTTTTGGAAGTGAGGTATTAAAGTCTCCAACTGCTACTGTAGAAGCATCTCTTTCTTCCCTCAAATCTATGCCTGCTTCATATGTTTTGGGGTTCTTTTCAGTGTTTATGTTAATCACTACTCTATCTTTTTGATTAATTGACTTGTTTATCAATATATATCAAACTGTGGTGCTGCAGAAGACTCTTGAGAGTCCCCTGGACAGCAAGGAGAACAAACCAGTCAATCCTAAAGGAAATCAACCCTGCATATTCATTGGAAGGACTGATGCGAAAGCTGAAGCTCCAATACTTTGGCCACCTGATGTGAAGAGTCGACTCATTGGAAAAGACCCTGATGCTGGGAAAGACTGAGGGCATGAGGAGAAGGGGACAACAGATTAGATGGTTGGAAGGCATCAACTCAGTAGACAGGAGTTTGAGCAAACTCTGGGAGACAGTAAAGGACAGGGAAGCCTGGCGGGCTGCAGTACATGGGGTCGCAAAAGTCAGACATGACTAAATGACTGAACAACAATCTTCCTGATTAATTAACTCATTTATCAATATATTATATCCTTCTTTTCTCTTGTACAGTTGTTTGACATAGTTTACTTTGTCCAATATTAGTTTAGCAACCCCAGGTCTCTTTTGTTACTATTTGCATGGAACATATCTTTTTCACCTTTCACTTTAAGCTTAGTTTTTCCTTTGGAAGCCTCCTGAACTAAGCCTCCTGTAGACAGTATATAGTTGGGTCATACTTTTTTAAATCCATTCTGTATTTGCCTGTTGACATATCTGCCTGTTGACAAGAGTTTAAACCATTAACATTTAATTACTGACAAAGAAGGACTCACTTCTACCACTTTGCTTCTTAAATCTTTTCAATGTCTTTGACCTTTGTGTTCCTCATTTGATCTATTACTATCTTCCTTTGTGTTCAGTTTATTTTTTGTAGCATACCATTTGATATTCTTCTTTATTCCTTTTGTGTATATTTTAAAGATACTTTCTTAGTTGTACCATGGCGATTATAATTAATATTCTAACATCCAAAACAATCTAATTTGGCCCTCTCCCTTCAGCTTTTTTGGTCCCCTGCCCCATCTTTATCGAAATAAATTGCCGTAGAACATCATGTATCTTTTTATTTAATAAAGAAATTTACTTGTTTGGGGCTGTGCTGGGTCTTCACTGCTTTGCATCATCTTTCTTTAGTTGCAGGGGTAGGGGGTGCACTACTCTTTAGCTGCAGTGCACAGGCTTCTCATTGCGGTGGCTTCTCTTGTTGCAAAGTATGGGCTCTAGGGGCACATGGGCCTCAGTAGTGACAGCTCACGGGTTCTGGAGCACTGGCACAGTAGCTGTGGTACACAGGCTTAGCTGCACTGTGGCATGTGGGATCCTCCTGGAGCAGGGATTGAATCTGTGACCCTGAATTGGCAGGTGGATTCTTAACTTCTGGACCACCAGGAAAGTCCATCATATTAAGTTTAAAGTGCACAATGGGATGAATTGATACACATATATATGCAAATGATGACCACCATAAGGTTAACTGACATATCCATCACCTTGCACAGTATCCACTGTGTGTGTGTGTATGTGTGTGTGTGTGTGTGGTGAGAACTTTCAAGATCAACTCTCCTGGCAGTTGACAAGTACACTATACATTATTAACTACAGTCACCATGCTGTATGTTGAATCCTCAGAATAAAGCCACCAAGTTTGAACTGTTAACCAAAGTAGCCACAGCATCATACAGAAACTCCACTCCTATACAGATATGTTGCTACCTTTATGTTGTTGCAGTCACAAATGTATCCTTACATGTTATATATTAAGTAGTATAGGTTTATGATCATTTCACACATGTCTTTTAAATCATATAGGAAATAAAAAGTGAGGTTATAAACCAATACAACAATACTAGCTTTTATCCTAACCTATGTGGTTAATTCTATCAGAGATCTTTGGTTCTCTGTATAGCTTTGAGCTCCTGCCTAATACCCTTTCCTCTTAGCCTGTAACACTTCCTCTGACACTTCTCACAGGGCATGTCTGTTAGTAATAAACACCCTGAGCTTTTGTTTATCCAAGAATACCTTAACTTTGTCTTTACTCTGAAAGATAATTTTGCCAGATGTAGAATTCTTAGTTGGCAGTTTCATTCTCTAAGCAGTTTAAATATGTCATCCCACTGCCTTCCAACCTCCAAGGGCTGATGAGAAACTAGCTGTTTGTCTTATTGAGGATCCCTTATACAAGATGGTTTGCTTCTCTCTTGTTGATTTCAAGATTCAATCCTCCAAAAGTTTGATTATAATGAGTCCTGGTGTGGATCTCTTTGACTCTGTCCTACTGGGAGCTTGCTGAGCTTTCTAGACATGTAGGTTCAAAGCTTTTTTGCATCTTTCATCAAATTTAACATGTTTTCCACCCCTTTCTTTCTCACCTCTTTCTTGGACTCCCATGTGTGTGTTGGTTTCCTTGATAGTATCCCACTGAGAGGGTAACAGGCAGGAAGGCTAGGGGCCCCCAACAGAGGAAATAGGCTGCAAGTGTCAGACGTTGTGTCTCTCTCTCTTAAGCAGCAGGAGGAAATAAACTACAATTGTCAGATTTTTTTCTCTTCTCTATACAAAATTAAAAGGAAGTTTCTTTTAAAATTCTGTGTTGCCATGATGACACCTGAACTTAACTTTTCTCAAACCTGAGCTAACCAATGAGTTTTTCTTATGGAAATGTTTTTAAGATTAATAAATGTTTTTCTTAACATTAAGCTATGTTAATGAACTATGTATTTACCTTAGACTCTATCTTTCTTCAAGTTGATTCCACCTAAGACTCAGAACCGATAATGGCTCAACAAACCAGTATGTTTTACTCACGGAAATGTTCTCTTAAACTATGTGAATGAGACTATGTATTTGCTTGGAAATCTGCCTCTCTTCAAGATTCATGTCAGTTGTTTTATGGTCCAGGATGACTCACTTGTGCCAATGTTATCTCAAAACGCATGTTGTCGGTGAGGGGCCTGGTGCCACTCTGAGTTTTGAGACATTTCCTTTTAACAACTTGCTAATTCTCATTGGAGAAGACTCTGATGCTGGGAGGGATTGGGGGCAGGAGGAGAAGGGGACAACAGAGGATGAGATGGCTGGATGGAATCACTGACTCGATGGACGTGAGTCTGAGTGAACTCCGGGAGTTGGTGATGGACAGGGAGGCCTGGCATGCTGCGATTCACGGGGTCGCGGAGAGTCGGACATGACTGAGTGACTGATCTGATCTGATCTGAATAGGTATATAACTTCTTGCTAAAAACTAGCAAGGGAGCACTTTTTCTGCCCCCTTCTGATGTCTATATCAGAAGCCTTCTCTATCTCTTTTATACTTTAATAAATCTTTATTACACAAAAGCTCTGAGCAGTCAAGCCTTGTCACTGACCGCAGATTGAATTCCTCTCCTCCAGAGAACAAGAATCCCAGCGTCTTTCACAGCTCTGCAACAACCTTTCACCACGAGTCTGTTAGGCTCTGTTCACTTTTCTTCAACTTTTTTCTTTCTGCTACTCAGACTGGGTAACTTAAGTTCACCAGTTCTATAGCCTGCTCAAACCTGCTATTGAAATCCTCCAGAAAACTCTTCACTTCAGTTACTTTAGTTCTCCCTCCAGGACTTCTTTATTTTGACTGCACCACGAGGTATCTGAGATCTTAGTTCCCCGGCCAGGGATCGAACCTGTGCTCCATGCAGTGTGAAGCAGAGCCTTAACCACTGGAGCACCAGGAAGTCCCAGCTCTAGGACTTCCACTCTGTTTCTCTTTATAATAAATAAAATGTGAATTGTATATTTACAACTATCTCTACTGACTTTTTCAGTTCGTTCATACATAGATTTTAGTTCCCTGTCCATGGTTTCTTTCAGATCTTTGAGCACATTTAAGACAGTTTATTTATAATCTGTTAAGTATCTGTGCTTTTTCAGGGACACTTCTGTCAATTAATCTTTTTCCCTTGAATGGGCCAGCTGTATTTTCTGCTTATTTGTATTCTTTATGATTTTTTTGCTAAAAACTGAACATTTAATAATATCTACTGTGCTCCACTAGGACACTACTTCAGCACTAATTATTACTCTGCGTGGCTCCTGGCTTCCACAGATCGCAGAGATCAGCTGGAGGTGACACTACAATCTTCATAGGTCTTTTCTGAGTATACCTTCTATCTTGGGTTTCTATACATGGCTTTCTAAATTCCCTGACATATGAGGGTGCTTTTGAATGTCCTCATTTCTCCGCCCTTCCCTCCTGGGCTTTAGGAAGTTGACTGTACTATTAAGTGATGTCCCAAGTGCCTGTGGAAGTTCAGTTCATGTTTCTATGTTTTGAGCCCAGCACTTTCTACCAAGTAATTCTGAGTTAGGCAACACAGAGACAAACACTTTGATTCAACTCTTTTTCCAACCCCACACAGGGAAGAACAAAGTGATTTCTGAATAAGTTCTGCTCTGCTCCCTCTGGAAGCAGGCACCAGGTCCCACACTAGGAACACAGGATGCTCACTTTCAATATGCTGCTGAACCAGGAAGTATCTGTGAAGCTTTCCTTTTTAAGTTGCCTTTTTCTTGATTTAGCATTTGATTGGTTGCTGTAAACCTGTTTTCTAGATTTCTGACTTTGTTGGTCCTGATAGCTTCTACTTGTTTTTGTTTAATAGTTTATGTGAAGAAATGGGTGTCTGGAGCTGCCTATTCCACTATTTTGCTATACAGTGGCTTTTAAAACATGAGCTACCATCAACCTGTGTTTTACCTGGAGCAAGGGTCTTGATCTAACTCGCCATTCTCTGCTTGGCACACCCTTGGTCATCTGACAGCAAGTTTTTCCCTCAGAGCCACTTCTTGGCCCCATCATGCCTCTCATCCTCTACCCATCTCATCCTTCCAACACACCTATGACCATCTCTGCCCTTAGCCCAACCTTCTCCGGCCACACAGAGTCTGCCCACAATACTCTGACCACATGTCCTCAGTATAATACTTCCCATGTAGGTGTATTCTTGTAAAACAGCCATCATCAGATCCCAGCAAGGAAAGCTAACAGTGAGTAATTCCTGATCCCTGCTGAAAGGGCCACAGAAGAGGCAACTTGGTGAGGTGTCTTCACGAAGGACTGTCTGGAATCTAACAGGGATGGGAGCAGCTGGGCAGTGTGAATGCAGCCAGGAGGGAACAGGGCCAAGGCCTGGAGGACTAGGATTAGACCTGAGGGCAGGACTACCACCAGTCTGGCAAGGAAGTTAGGCAGGGCTCAGCTGGTGATCATCATGTCACACCCTCTATTTCAGGTGAAGAAACCAGAGTCCTGCTCAGGACACCAGGGCACCCAGGTGCCAGGCCAACTTCCTCTCTGACCTCCAGCCTTGGCCCTGCAAGTCCACAAGGCATTCTGCCCCAAATGCTGACAGGACACTTCCAGAGGTAAGTGCAGGGGAATGTAGACCAAGTCTCCCCAGAACAAGGGCATCAGTGGGGAATGCACACCCAGTACCTGGCTGCTGATGGTGAGGGGAGGTGGCTCCTGGCTCAGCGTCACCACAACAGAGGGAACCATGAAGTGCAGATCCAGGGTGGGTCTCGGCAGGAGCATCACTCCACAAAGGCCTGGGCTCTAGGGGTCCAAGGGGATGGTCCAGGAACTGAGAGCTCCACTGCTGCCTCTTTAGAGCATACTCTGAGGCTGGGCATGGCTGGGACCTGGAGACCAGCAAGGACACAGGTGAGTGTGCAGAGGAGGTAACTCCAGCGGTTCACTGGCACACCAGGCAGGGGTCACTTCCTCCACCCCTCACCCTGAGACCTCAGGAAGGCCTGATGATTGATACCACATTCTCTGATGCTGGAACAAATGGAGGTCAGCCAGCCAAGGAGACACAGACTCACAAGCCAGGGCCACAGGTGAGATACTGACCACAGAGCAAGGTGACCCACAGTGCCTGTGAGCACACCCGGAAGGGCCCAAGATTGCCATGGTAAGAGGAAGCAGCTCTCATGGCGCCTGTACCTGCTGTGAGCCACCCTGGTCCTGACACAATGCCCTGAAAGTGGACCAACTGACCTTCACAGGGAGCAGCAGCTTCAGAGGCCGGGCTGCCAGGGGAGCCTCACCACCGACACATGGAGTCATCACAGTGTCACTCTACTGGCCAGCCTGAGTTCTGCCACCCAGCAGCATCCGCAGTGGTTGTCCCCAACCCACCCTCCTGGGCTGTCCTCCCACTGCACCAGTGGCTGGCTCCCTCCCAGACTCCTCCTTAGCTCCCTCTTCACGCTGGTGTCCCAGGATTCACTTCTGCATCCACATCAAATTCCCTGGCTAATCTGTCCAGTCCTGAGGTACCAACATCCTTTACCCCATGAAGACTCTAAAGACTGGCCTCATCTCCAGCTCTAACTGGCATCTCCAAGTAGGGAGGCATGCCCAATCAGGCACAGGATGGGACCCCATGTGGACAAGTTACTGATTTTCTCCCCCTCCCTACTGTCCTGTCTCTGAGCATATGCACCATGCCCTGGCCAGCATCCCACCTAGGAGGGGGCAACATCCCTCGGCCCCTGATTCACACCGCACCATAAGCAGGTACCACTGACCCCTTTGTCCTTCAGTAATGAAGACGAAGCAGGAAATGTTGGCAGACGCTGCCTCCCAACCCTTGGACTGACTTTCTCCTCTTGGACTCATGCTTTCAGTGTTTCCAAAACACCCACTACATGTCAAGGTATTCTGAGGACAGTGTGACCATCACCCTCACGGATTTCAGTGGGAGACAGGTAACAGCAAATGCATCAGTGAGACGGGCAGGTGCGCTGGGCACAGGTAGCAGAGAAGGGGCAGAGCCTGGGGCAGGTGGGCATTTCAACCAGGTCCTGGCTGGAAAGGCAGAAGAAGGCAGGGGTGAGACAGGACAGAGGTGTGAACACAGCTCAGAGGCAGTTCCTGGGGGAGGCGGGGGTGCACAGACTGGAAAAGGCTTTGACTACCTGAGGAAAGTGAGGCACCAGCCGCATTTCTCCACTGGGAGGCAGAATTAATGAAACATCTCAGGAAGATTCACCTGGCGTGGCCGCTCGGAGAGACGGTGCATAAGCAGGGAGAACACTGACTCAAGGCACTCATCCATGCAGCAACAGAACAGAGCAGGGGGAACCTTCACTCTCTCTCTCCCCATGGGAGAGTCCATCCTTTGTAGTATTTATTCAGTTCATTTTAAAATCTGGAGGTTATCATCACTGCCTCTGAACAGGGGCACAGTCACATGGCTCAAAATTCAAAAGGTTAATGAGAACATAAGGTGACACATCCCCCAGCCTGCCACAGTGCCCATTCCCAGTTTCCAGCATGCCCATCCTGGTTACTCTAAGCTTACACAAGCAAACATGAGTATTTTTTCTTTGTCTTTTTATTATAAGTTACACCAAACTATGTCATTTTACATCTTGTTCTTCTCACTTTAGTATTTGTGGGATCCTGTCCAGGAGGTAGCAGGATGCTCCTCCCCATCCATGTCTACATCCTAATCCCCGGGACCTAAACTATACAGCAAGAGAGATTTTGCAGAGGAAATTAAGGCTACAGGCCTGAATTACCTGGTGGACCCAATCTAATCACGTGAGCCATTGCTGACTCGGATGCATGGATCGTGTGCAAGGAGTGGGGTCTCCAGGAGATAAGGACAGTCAGCAAGGAAAAAGCAACCTCAGGAGTTGGATTCTACCAATGAGCTTGGAAGCTGATTCTCCTGGCTAAAGGCTCAACCTGGTGCTAAGTAAATACACAACTGTGAGGATTACTAGCCACTACTCCACGGCAGACGGCCACAGGATGGGCCTGACCCATGCTCAGTCCCACTCCCCTGAGGGAGAATAAATCCGTCCCCGTCCCGTGAGATCCCTCTCCACCCGGAGGGCGAATCCACCACCCAATGTGCCAGAATCGGGCGCCAAGCGGCAACCCCATTCATTTCTCCCCCGTCTCCGGACAGCTCTAACGTTCGCACCAATTCCTGAGGCCCTTCCTCCGCCCCAACCACGCGCGACAGAACAGCACAGCACACCTGCCGGTCGCTCTGCGGCTGCCTCGCCGAGCGGTCCCGCCGCCCGGCTCCAGGGCAGGGATTGCTCGGCTCTGTCGGGCAGCATCCACAGGGCGTCCCTCACACGCCCTCTCGTCTGGGGCCCTCCGAGGCTGCAAGCCGCCCACGATTCCACGGCCCCACGCGCACCCGAGACAGGCCTCCCGGGGCCAGCACCCACCGCCGGTGCATCGGAGTCATAGGTAGAGCGATCAGCAACTCGAAGACGCCACAGCGCGAACAGCCGCCGCCTAGAGCGGCTCGGGGAAGAGCGCAACGAAGAGATACCCAGGCGGATCGGCCTCGAGGTGCTCCGGAAGTCCCGCCTCAACTTCCGGCTTGCGGACCCGCCAGCCCTACCCAATGTGGCTGCTCTAGGCTGAGGGAGGAGAAGTGACTCGGCGGCTCCACTCCTGACCCGGGACCAGCCCTCCCCACGCCTCCGCGAGGTGCTGGGAACCCTGGGAGACCCGCGGATCAGGGTTGGTGCAACAAGCCATTATAAATGCAGGAAGGACTAGGGACTTAGATACACAGGTACCTGCAATCAAAACAGGTTTTGGTTGATAAAAACATGCTGCATGAGAAGGAACATTCCCTCCATCAGTAAATGATCGCCTAGGTGTCAAAAGGCTCATTAGTTACATAGATAATACACATTTTGTGGGACTATCCATGGAACATCTACATAAATTGACCATACAGTTAGACCTTGCTGACAAAAGACACGCAGGTGAGAGTTGTGAGTTTTGTTTTGTTATCTTTATTTTTATTTGGCTGCGCTGGGTCTTAGTTGCAGTATGTGGGATCTAGTTCCCTGACCAGGGATCGAACCTGGGCCCCCTTCATTGGGACCGCAGAGACTTAGCCACCGGACCAGCAGAGAAGTCCATGAGTTAAGTTTTATTTGGAGGAGAAGGGGACGACAGAGGATGAGATGGTTGGATGGCATCACCGACTCCATGGACATGAGTTTGAGTAAACTCCGGGAGTTGGTGTTGGACAGGGAGGCCTGGCGTGCTGCAGACCATGGGGTCACAAAGAGTCGGACTCGACTGAGCGATTGAACTGAACTGAAGACAGCCTGGGAGACAGCACTTCAGATAGCTCTGAGAAACTGTTCCAAAGAGTTAGGGGGGAGGTCATTATATGTGTGACTCTGGTGAAGAGGGAATACATGTAGTCAAGCACATATTTTTTTGCAGACGGTTTCTGCTAGTCATGAGGAGCATCGGTCACCATGAAGGATTTTACTGCTTTCCTAGCTATGAGGAGATATAAGAATTGGGCTCAAAAAATTGGCTCCTGAAAATATGTAATTGTCTGAAGACTGTTCTGCCTTTTTTATTTTGTCTGTGCTGGGCCTTTGTTGCTATGCAGACTCTCTCTAGTTGTGGCAAGCAGGGACTGCTCTCTAGTTGCGATGCACAGGCTTCTTATTGCCGTGGCTTCTCTTGCTGTGGAGCACAGGCTCTAGGGCGCTCGGGCTTCAGTAGTTGTGGCACATGGGTTCAATGGTTGTGGTTACCAGGTTCTAGAGCACAAGGTCAATAGCTGTGGTGCACAGGCTTAGTTGCTCTGTGGCATGTGGGATCTTCCTGGATCTGGGATCAAAACTGTGTTTCCTGCATTGGCAGGCAAATTCTTTATCACCGAGCCACCAGGAAAGCCCTTTCTGCCATTTTTTCCCAGACCACAGAGCACCTCTTTTCTGCTCTCCACCCTGATCTTATTTCAGGGGGTGCTGAAAGCCAGCAGCTGCAGCAACAAATGGTTTAATCCTTGTAGAGCTAGGTGGCAAGTGCAGATTTGTAGAAGACAACACAAAGAATACAAATATTTTAAAGTATGCCTTTTAAACTATCAAAATTAGACTAGAAATATGTAATAAAAAGTTGACTCCCAAAACTCTAACTGTTGGAGTTTATGAAACACTGTCTACAAAACATTTGGATGAAAAGTGATACCAGCTGGAAAATTACAGACTATTTATAAAGCAATAAAAGCAAAACACTTTATTCTCACATCTATGGAACTCAGTGTAAAGTATAAAATATAAACTATCCACTGAGTATTTTCCAGACAAAAATATATAAATATATCACCTTAAATACTTTTTCTTTATTAAAGAAGGCAAAAGCATTTGTCTTAAAACTTAGAAAAAGGAACATTTCTCTGCATTGGCAATAAGCAATCAGAAAATGTAACAAAAAATGAAATCTCTTCTACAGACAGCAAGACACTCTGAAATACTGGGGAATTAACAAAGAGCACTCAAGACACTCAAAGAGCACTCAAAGACTCACGGTGGGACATTGCTCAAATGGAACTTAATACATGGCAACAGTAGCTCCACCATAAATGGCAAGAGGGCGGGTTGTTCAGTGGAAAGTGTTGAGAAAACGGCCTCCCTCAATGGAGAAAAGCAAAAGCAGACCCTGATCTAACAACACACACAGCTGCTGCTGCTAAGTTACTTCAGTCGTATCTATGGTCTCTAAATGAACTACAAACCTACAAATGGACAGCAAGGAATGAGTAAAATACAAAGGAAATATTTTTCAGACCCTAGGATGGAAGGGATGCTCTGACACCTCTTCATATGACTGGGCTGGAAATGCTAGGAGCCTAGGTAATGCTGGTCAGCACTTGAAGTTCAAATATTCTTCTCTCATGTAAAGTCACAAGTCTGTATGGCAGTTTCCCCTAGGCAGTAATCAGGGACCTGGGTTCCCTCACCTGAGGATTTTCCACTGGCTAATTCACAGGGAAGAGAACAGGTAACAGGGATAAGGAGCTGCTTCTCCACTCTTCCTATGTGGTCCCCGCTGCAGCAAGATGCAGCCCCTTCCAAGAGAACAAACCAAGTCCCATCCAGTCCCTGAAGCAGCTCAGCTGAATCCCTCTGGACAAGGTGCAGCTTCTCCTGGTCCTTTAACTAAAGGCGACCTGGCCTGTGTCTTACACCCAACTTGCAGTGTGGAGAAGGAGGAGGATGGCAAACAGCAGCATCCAAGCTGCCTGCTGTGTCCAAGGGTTAGTCTGTTGCGAGGCTGCTGTGCATATGGCGTGGATACTTTAAATGCAGTTATTGCACACACGTAAGTGAGCTGAGCCGTTGTCTCTGTGCAGAGTGTTCAGCGTCCCCTGTGGGCAACTTCACATGAGTGCTGGAGGCCCTCTCCTGGTGGGGAGGCATCCCCAGGACAGCACCCAGTACCCATACTCAGCTCCAGGAGGAGAGCTATGGGCCCTGTGCCTCACCAGGTCTGACTTGGCTCTCCGGCACCTTCACTGTCCATGACCTATCCTCATACCCACCTGAAGAGTGAGGCAAGAGGCTGCGCTGGCCAGGACTGCCCAGATGTAGAGGGGCCACTGATTGGCAGTTGGGAGCTGGGTTAGCTTCCATTTAGTTCCACGTGCAAAGTCCCCATCTAGTCATGGGTTAAAGCCCGGGGTCCCCTGTCTTGTGTTCATTGCTTTCTATGTGCCTGCTCTCCTCCTGTCTCTCTCCAGCTCATGGTACCATGAGACCACCTGCAGTGCTGGGCTTGCTGACCACACTTGGTCAGTACAAGTCACAGGCCACAGGCACTGGGAAACTCCCTGCCAAGCTGTGCTCTCCTCCCCCTGTGCCTACATCTGTCTTCCTGCCACCTGAGTCTCTCTAGGGGGGCTCTGCTGAAAGTGGCAAGAAAGAACCAATCCTCGCCAACAGTCCAAACAATTCTGAACCAGCTTCTCTAGGGTGATAGTTATAGTCGTAACTAGTCTACTCCTAATATATCTCAAGCAAGGGTCATATCAAATGTTGTGCCATACATAGCAAGGGTCACCAGCTTCCACCTGTAACACTTCTGCCCTCACTTCAGTTCAGTTCAGTTCAGTCACTCTTTGCAAGTCCGACTCTTTGCAACCCCATGGACTGCAGCACACCAATCTTCTCTGTCCATCACCAACTGCTGGAGCTTACTCAAACTCATGTCCATGGAGTCGGTGATGCCATCCAACCATCTCATCCTCTGTCATCCCCTTCTCCTCCTGCCTTCAATCTTTTCCAGCATCAGGGTCTTTTCCATTGAGTCAGTTCTTCACATCATGTGGCCAAAGTACTAGAGCTTCAGCCTCAGCATCAGTCCTTCCAATGAATATTCAGGACTGATTTCCTTTAGGATTGACTACCCTCACTGCCTGACTATTAAGCCAATTGCACATGGAGTAGGTTCTGTTTCAGCACCAACCTACTCTCAGGTATCAAGTACTGGATTAGTTAGAATAAAGTTCAACTGATGTAAAGTGGCATCAGTGGGGCAGAGGGCTGAAGAGGGAGGAGCATGGGCCCCATCCTGCCCAGAGCTCAGTCACTATTTCAGCCAGTGGGAACAGGACAAGGTGAGACCCTGAAGACCCACAGGTCCCTTCTGCCTGTGGACCACATGCCACATCTCACAGCATCGCCCTTGGAAACATCACCTTTGCTTGGATGGGCAAGTGTCAGGTAAAATTCCACTCTGAAAAGGACAGGGAGAATGAAAACACAGTGAGGAAGATGAGCAGGCCCTCCACATCCACCACAGGGGAAATAACATGGTCCACACAAAGCCAGGCAGCAGCAACAGGAAACAGAAGATGAAAAACAGATAGATATCCAAGACAAAACCCACAAAAATGGGCCCAGCGAAAGGACATTTGAATAGACCGTGGCTGATACTAAGATAAAAGGTAAAGGTCTGTGGACTGAATCAGCACTTTTGTTCAGCAATTGATAACCATCATTATCTCTGTGTATTAATTACAGTTTTAAGAAATGTCAAAGCTATTTGTGGTAAAGTGTGCTTAGGAAGAGTATCACCAAGAGGTGGACTTTCCTACAAGCTTTTCAAAATTCTCCAATGAGTAAAGACCAATACAACCTCCAGATATACAAGAGCCTGGGAGATAAGGCCTGAGCCATAGGTCAAGTCAATGTAAGGAGCTGCTACTGCTGCTGCTAAGTCACTTCAGTCGTGTCGGACTCTGTGCGACCCCATAGATGGCAGCCCACCAGGCTCCCCCGTCCCTGGGATTCTCCAGGCAAGAACACTGGAGTGGATGGGAAGGTCCGTTAACTTCTAAGAGAAAGTTTCTTTGAAAGCAGGGGAAGTGGAATAAACTTATTACTGAAAAGTGCCTGAAAAGCTCATACTGCTCACTCAACTGCATTCTCGCTCTGCCTCACTCACAATGCACTGCCCATTGTACCCACTCCAGGTTCCACTCATCTGTCCCCTCCAAAGGGTATGCACACGTGGTGCCAGCTTCTCATCAAATTCCCAGAACCACTTTCAGTTGCCAGACTTGTTTCCAGAGCTGCCTGTCAGGTACTGTTTCTGCTGAATCTCTCATAACCTATTTCAGCCATTTTGATGCTAATCTTTCCTCCACAAAAAAACTAGAAGGCAGTACCATAGAAAGTTCTGGAGAAGGATTCTGATGACATGGGAGGGAACTCACATGAGGAACCAGGGCAGCAACTCTGAAGACTGTGCTCAGGAAATTAGCTCCCAGGAAGCGAGCAGCACCTCAAGCACCGGGCAGCAAGAACACAGGCACCGAGACACCGCTGGACCACATAGCCTGGGGGAGGGGAAAGCATGTCTGCAGCTCATAGTCAGGATCCAAAGCCGACAAACTCCCTACACAGCAACCTTAACCAACCCATGGGAAGCCAGCTGGTACTATGACTTCACCAGGAGGACCTGCCTCCCCCACCAGAGTCTCTCAGTAAGAGGTGCCCACTCACCTCCTCTCTCCCAGAAGTGGATGGAGAACACACCAACACAATTTGTCAGCTTTTTCCCAGCCCCTTGCCAGCCTGTGTCCACCCAAGTTCAGCCTGTAGTAAACCCCAGTTTACAGGAGTCACTTGACTTCTCAGCAGGATGTCAACAGTTTGAATTTACACTGAAGCCTCACCTCATTTCTTAACAAACTTTGCAATGTGCCTAAGACTTCTCAATGAAAAAGGGACAACCCCTTTGAAGTTAAAGTTATCACATCCCTCACAGTAGAACAAAACATTTTGCAAAGGACCTAAAAGCAAACAAATAAGAAAACCCCAGGACTTCCCTGGTGGTCTAGTGGTTAAGAGTTTGCCTTTCAATGCAGGCAGTGTGAGTTGGATCTCTAGTCTGGGAGCTAAGATCCCACATATCTTGAGGCCAAAAAACCAAAACAAAAGCAGAAACAATACTGTAACAGCTTGAACAAAGACTTTAAAAATGGTCCATATCGAAAAAGAAGAAAACCCCACTCCAGTTCCATCATGCTTGAAAGTCCATGGATCCCAGTTACTTTTCTTGAAGCTGAAATAGATGATGAAGATGAAAGAAAAAGGCAGGGGATAATGAAACACCTCACTGTACACTAAGACCTGGTGTTGTAAAAACATGATCTAAGAAAATATATTTGAGTTGAACTGCGTTCATTTAAAACACTCAAACAGAGAGCTAACCTCTGAATCTGAAGGAAGGCATGCTGCCCTGGAATGTTTACCATGTAATCTGGCAGCCTGCCTTCAGTAAACAGCACACTGACAGATATTTTAATTCCTTAAGGGTTGAATTTCCAAAATGAAAGTCATAAAGTGAGCTTTCTCATTAGTAGGGCTCTGCTGCTGTGAAATAAGGAAGAATTTGTGACAGAATGAGTCACTCTCCACAGTGCAACTTCTGCTGCTGCAGGAATGCTGCCTGTGCACCTAACAGTTTCCCACAGTCATCATATAGATGGGCTTGCTCTCCACTGTGGAGTCTGTGTGCTTCCCTATGACTAATAAGACCTCTTCTCAGACAGAGGGTTTCCCCACATCTACTACACATGTAAGGTTGCTCTGCACTGTGGGTTCTCTGATGTTGAGTGAGGTGACAGCTTTGTTGGAAGGATCTCCCACATTCAGTGCATTTGTAGGGCTTCTCTCCAGTGTGGATTCTCTGGTGCTGGAGGAGGGATAGGCATGCCCTGAACACTCTCCCATACTTGGTGCACATATAGGGCTTCCCTCCATTGTGAACCATCTGATGCTGAGTAAACTGAGAATGCTGGCTGAAGGCCTTGCTGCACTTGCTGCATCAGTAAGGCTTCTCATCAGTGTGGACTTTGAGATGCTAAACGAGGAGGGGGAAGACATGGAAGGCCTTCCCACACTCACTGCATGCATAAGGGCTCTCCCCAGCATGTATTCTTTGATAGTGGATGAGATGTGTGCTCTGGCTGAAGGCTTTTCCACAGTCACCACATTCATAGGGCTTTTCCCCTTTGTGTGTCCTCTCGTACTTAATGAGGGTGATTATCTTTCCAAATGTCTCCATAATTGTCACACTCGTGGGGCCTCTCTCCAGTGTGAACCCTCTGATGCTGCACCAGGGAGGAGAGCACACTGAAGTCTTTGTCATACTCACTGCACTTATAGGGCTTCTCGCCACTGTGTGTCCTCATGGTGAATGAGACTAAAACTCTGGTTGAAGGCTTTCCCACACTGTCACACTCATAGGGCTTCTCTCCACGGAGAATTTGCTGATGCTGAATAAGGTGTCCCTTGTGGCTGAAGGTTTTCACACACTCATCACACCCATAAGGATTCTCCCTGGTGTGAATTCTGTGATGTGGAATGAAGCAAAGGTGAGCCCTGAAGAGTTTCCCACGCTCACTGCAGACATAAGGCTTCTCTCCAGTGTGAACCTTCTTATACTGAATAACCTGTAAGCACTGAAGGAAGGGTTTTCCACATTCATTACACTCATAGGTTTTCTTCATGTCTGAGTTCTCTGCTGTTGGATAAGAGAAAATCATGTACTAAAGGCTTAACCACACTCACCACAATCATGGGGCTTCTCTTCAGAATGGGTTCTCTGATGCTGTCTCCAGAAGTCCTCTCCACACTCCACACGTGTGTATGACTTCTCTGCACTGCACACCCTCTAATGATGGATCAGGTTGGAGACATAACTAAAGGCTTTTCTGCCGGGGTCCAGCCCCAGCAGGATCCAGGGGTACCCTCAGGATGACGGCATAGGTGAAAGGATAGCAAAGCAAAGAGAACAGAGGCTTGATCTTCCTTGATTAACACAGAAAGCCAATAAAGCTCCTATGTTCCAAGGAGTCATCCTGAAGGAAGAACAGAGAGAGAAAAGGAGAGAAAAGGAAAAAAGAATGACACGGGGGGACCAAGCTTCAGTGAGCAAGGCCCATAACTTTATTTTCAAAAGGAACTTTTATACCTTGACTTGTACATAGAGGGAAATGAAAGATGCAAAGTCATACAGAGTCAGCCCAAATATTACATCTGTTTTGTCTTTATCAAAACCAGGATTTTTTCTGCATACCTTTCCCGTAAACAATGTTGTGTACATTATCTTCTGGCCTTGGAGGCCTGTGAACATTTTATGACCCTTGTTTGATAAAGGCTGCTCAACCAGAAAACTGATTTTCCCTTGAAGTGTTTTTTCTTTATATTTCTAATCTATGTCAGCCTCAGAAAATGCTCAACAGAGTTACATTCTCACGGAGCAAAGGTGCAGTGAGTTACAACAAAGAAAGAACCAATTGGCTCAAAGGTCTGATGTGGTTAATTCCAAGGCTGCTGCTTGTTTTCCTTACATTCCAACCATGTTAACCAATGCACTCCCAGGTGCACAGTGGATAAGAGATATGTGCACTTGGCAGCAAGCATTGGCTCAACAGTGAAATCCTACACCAGCACTACCCTAATAGTTTTTACCTCTTTGAAAGGCTCTATATTTTTAGAATGTTTTAGGCTTCCCGAGTCTCTCACGGTGGGGAGTTGTGAACAATCACATGCGTAGCTGCAAGAGTCTAGATAAACCTGTCAGGCAAGCTAGAAAGCCATCAGAGGGGTTTGAATTGAAACACTCCTATTATGCCCAAAAGACTTATTAACTAAAGCCCTAAGTTGACTTTTTCCAGAGAAAGGTGGTTGGGGATAGCCCCCTGTTAATGTCAGAAGAGTTAGTGAAAGGCATAATATAATAAACGGTAGACAGATTTTGGTTTCTGGGTAGATGCTCAAGCGGGTCCAGGGAATCTCTCGAGTCCTGATCCGCCTTTGCCTGTCAGGTCTCTCCCACATGACCTTTGCCATGGGTGGGATCTCCCGTGGTAGCTCCCAGCACTTTTCCACACTGACTGCACTCACAGGGCTTTGCCCCAGAATGAACTGTAAGAGGCTGCATGTAAGATGGGTGTGTACTAAGAGCTTTCTCATGTGTGTCACACTCATGGAGTCTTTCTCCAGTGTGAGTGTTACAGTGAATTCTCTGGTACTCTGAGCAAAAGCTTTTCCATACACAGCTCAGTTTTCAAAGGGTTTTCTGGACTGTTAATGCTCTGGTTCTCACTGAAAACTGAACTCTGCCTGGGCACTTTCACAAACACATCTGCATGACAGGCTCATTCTCCTACACAGACACTCTGGAGGTTAAGGAGGTCCACAGTTGGCTGCAAGTTTTCTCCACATGACATACTCTGGGGGAGACTCTCCCTGAAGATGGCCTGCAGTTTTTGTCAGGATTCACATCTGCAGTGCAGTCTTCCTCAGCAGCACTGAGCTCTGGGCCTCTCTCCTCTTTGGAGGTCCTCACACCTGCCACTGTCACTGGCCTGAACTGGGTCTTCTGGGGGAATTCCTCCTTCAATCCCTCTACTGGAGGGTTTTCCCACCAATTCTGTATCCCTCCCTCCATTTTAGATATCTCTCCAAAATCAGATCCCTTGGAAATACTCCTCACATGTCCTGATTTTGTTCTCTGGAAGTCCAATTTTTCAGAAATTTCCCACTTTGGAGTCAATTCTGTATTTTCCTTCCTATAGTTACAGCATAAAAGAATGGAAGAAGGAGTTATTCATGTTTTATTGCAGGAAATACTTAAAAGCATAAAGTAGGAACACTTATATGAACCAATTATCTCCTAGGATGATTTGGATTCTCAGAATACAAAACCAAAAAATGACCTCACTGGGAATAGAAAAGAGAAGGTAAGGACAGAGAACCAATTGCTCAGAGATGTGAAAGCTGGCATGGGAGGGAGGGAGGGATAGAAGAAACCCAAGGTCAAAGACCTCCCTCTGAGATGGAGTAACAGGCACAGATGGGGCAGGAGCTTCCAGGTGTGACCTGAGGGAGAGATGCCCTCAGAAAGTGAGGAGGGAGGCTGGCATGCTTGGTTGTCCATGGCTGACACTCAGCAGACATTCAAACATTTATTGATGTCGGGACCTGCCCAACATCAAACTGACCTGAGGGAGCAGTGCCATAGAAGAATAAAGAAAACAAGACTCAAAAATAAAGTGGGGAATCAGGGGGCTGACGTAGCATCAGGGGATGCCATTCGCAGGCAAAAGCCCAGATCCTAGTCCTTGCATGCTTTTTATTGCTAACATCTACTTCCTTGTATGTGCTCTAGAGATATCTGTTTTTTACAATCTCAGATCGGGGATAAAGATATACGATTCACAGTCCTCAATGTCAAACCTTCAGGCCTTTCATGACTCTGTTTAGCCCTTCAGGTAGTGATGACCTTTCTCAGCAACCCCCTCAAGGCTCTGGCTATGAGAACAGTCACTAATGGTTTTCCATCAGTCACATCAGTACTTCAATATTTTGTTTTCAAGATGTTTTCCAACGATGTACTTTTTACTGCTCCCAGCCCTTCACCCGGGGGTGATGAGAAAGTCATTCTTATTTTTCAAAGAAGATCTGTTAATTATAGTACAGGCCTGTGCATAGCATATTCCCTACAGTTGAAAAATAAATGTATCAAAAATAACTTATAATGAATGAAAGGCATACAGAGTAATGAGTAGTGGGGAAAATTCTTTGATCTAGACAAGTTGGTTATGCAGAAGTAAATTATGGAAAATAGAAAAAAACAGAAAGAAAGAAGCAATCTACCCATTCAATAGCAGGTGCAGCACAAGGTGACAATGCCAGACGTGTGCATCAGTGCATACTACATGTCTCCAATGCGTAAAAGCACCTGAGACTTTGTAAAAACTATGACACAACAGAATTCTGTGATTCAATGAAAGGGAATTTACCAAAAACAAAACTACCCATCCAAAAGCACTGGATTATGTGGCTACAAAGCCTGTGGGAAGATAAGCCTTGTGAGAACTGTGAGAGGGAGGCCTGTTGTGAGAGATCATGAAAGCACAATGGGCTCTCTCTTTTGAAAACAGTGGTTATTATTAGAGCTATGACTTTCAGACTGTTTAGTCAGAATGGAGAAACTGGGCTGAAAATATTAATAGGGTAGGCTCTAATATGGGCCAAGTCGTCTTTGCAGAACTTCTTCCAGTGCTTCAAAAGCATTGATTCCACTATTCAAGTCTGGAAGGTAAAAAGCAAACAATCATTAATTCCAGAAACAAAAGAGCAGCCTAAAGGAGCAGGTCATAGATGGTAAAGGTCCTGAATTCCCGTGGCTTCTGTCAGGGGCATCTGAGGAGTTAAGAGTCCTCCGCATTCTGGGACTAAAGTCTGAAAAGATGATCCTCATCAAGAGGTGTTATTTCACCAACTAGGAAGCAGCATGAAGACTGTGACAAAACACGAGACCACGAAACAGAGTGACCTGTGAGTTGAGAAGCAGTGTCTCACACCAGTTCATGCTGCCTCGGATGTCAGGAGTCCTTGGTTGCCTGTTTGTATTTTATGATTTTAAATTTTACTATTTCTTTAGCTGTTTTCAAAACATTTAAGTATAATTGATGCCTGTTTATATTTTAAATTAAGGCAATAAAAAATACTTGGGAACTCTACAAATGAGTGTGTTTATGAATCAGAAATGCATTTGAGTGAGATGGTGGCTATAAGGCCAGGACACCCTAAATGTCAAAATTTGGAAGCCTTTACCTAGAGTTATTTGGTTTTTGAAGCAGTCCCCTTGTTTTTGCCCTATGTAGAAGATATTTTATTGCTGGGTGTTCTTTTTGCAGGACTAGAGGAAGGATATGAAAGGATCAGCTGTCTTCTGTATTTAGTTTTTTAATCTGGTATCTAAGGATTCAGGTTTGACTTTTGTTTTAATCCTTCATAAGTGATAGAATGTTTTTCATCAGGAAGTGTAAAATGTCCTGTTGTCTCTCTCTTTATGATATTAGTAGCCAATAAAAATTATAATTTTTCTTAATTTTAAAAATTGGCACGTGCCACAACCACTGAAGCCACACACAGCAACTACTGAAGCCCATGTGCCTAGAGTCTGTGCTCTGCAACAGGAAGCCACTGCCATGAGAAGCCTGAACACTGCAACTGGAGTAGCCCCTGCTTGCCACAACTAGAGAAAAGTCCACATACAGAAATGAAGACCCAGTGCAACCAAAAGAAATAAAACGAAAATTTGGAATTGCAGGAATTTCCTGGCAGTCTAATGGTTAGGACTCAGCCCTTCCACTACTGGGGCCTGCACTCAATCCTTGGTTAGGGAACTGAGATGTCACAATTTGAGCAGCACGGTCAAAAAATAAGCAAATTTTTAAAAATTGGAGGTGCAAAATACTAATTTCTAATTTGGGCCTCCCTGGTAGCTCAACCAGTAAAGAATCCACCTGCAATGCAGGACACCCCAGTTTGATTCCTGGTCTGGATAACCCCCTAAAGAAGGGTTAGGCTACCCACTCCAGTATTCTCAGGCTTCCCTGGTGGCTCAGATGGTAAAGAATACACCTACAATGCAGGTAGACCTGGGTTTAATCCCTGGGTTAGGAAGATCCCCTGGAGGAGGGCATGGCAGCCCACTCCAGTATTCTTGCCTAGAGACTCCCCATGGACAGAGGAGCCTGGTGGTCTGTAGTCCTTTGGGGTCACAAAGAGTTGGACAAGACTGAGTGACTACGCACATACACAACTTCTAGTTTGGTCATTCATTCTTTTTTTGGCTAGAACATCTATGAAGGAACTTCTACTCATCAATCGTCTAGTTATCCTGAGGGATAACACATAGTAAAAGCAGAACCAATCCTTTATTCTTTTATTTGCCGGTTTTCAGAATAACAAACCAAGTCCCTAGCATTCCTCAAAGGGGACCAGTGAGTCAGGAATTCTCCCCTGAGTATTGGACCAGCCCTAACAAGCCCTAAGACCAACCCCTAGATGTGACAAGGTGATCAAATGGCATTTTATCTGTCACCAGAAGGAGACTTAATCCTTTTTCAAGAGTGTAACATCATAGAAAGTCTCTATAGCTTTTAATCTATAATAGTTAACAATTGAATGACAAGAACCCAGGAGAAAAAGTACACAACTGAAACAACTTCACAGGTGATTCAGATATTATTAGGAAACAGTTTAAAACAAGCAAAACAATGATTAGTATATGTAAGAAAACAAAGAACTACAGAATGCACTAGAAGTCAAATGAAAATTAAAATTCAGAGTTCAATAGACAAAAGAATTCATTGGCAGATAGCAAGTAACAAAACAGAGGATTAGGTAACTGGAAAGTACATAAGTAAAAGTATTCAGGTTAAAACACAGTGAGGAAAAAGCAGGACGGAGAATACAGAAAAGAGTGTAAGGAGTAGGCACAACCAGACAGGAAGCATATTGTGAGTATCTCACAGTCCTGGGAAGAGAGGAGAAAAGGAACAGGTAAAAGAAATAGTTTAAGAAATGTTGGCCTAGGTGATCCAGTGGTTAAGAATCCGCCTGCCAGCACTATTTACAATACTAGAACACGAAAGCAACCTAGATGTCCATCAACAGATGAATGGATAAAGAAGTTGTGGGACATATACACAATGGAATATTACTCAGCCATAAAAAGGAACACATTTGAGTCCATTCTAATGAAGTGGATGAACCTAGAACCTATTATACAGAGTGAAATGAGTCAGAAAGAGAAAGATAAATACCATATTCTAACACATATATATGGAATCTAGACAAACGGTATTGAAGAATTTACTTACAGAGCAACAGTGGAGAAACAGACAAAGAGAACAGACTTATGGACATGGGGAGAGGGGGAGAGAGGGTGAGATGTATGGAAAGAGTAACATGGAAACTTACATTACCATATGTAAAATAGGCAGCCAAGGGGAATTTGCTGTATGGCTCAGGAAACTCAAACAGGGGTTTTGTGTCAACCTAGAGGGGTGGGATGGGGAGGGAAATGGGAGGGAGGTTCAAACTTGAGGGGATATATGTATACCTTTGGCTGATTCATGTTGAGGTTTGACAGAAAACAGCAAAATTCTGTAAAGCAACTATCCTTCAAGAAAAAATAAATTAATTTAAAAAAAAGGATCTGATCCCAAGCTTCCTACTGTCAGCCTCGACTGCGCATGCTCTTCGCCTAGTGTGGGCCACAAGTTCAACCCAAAAAATAAAAAATAAAAAAATAAAAAAAGGATCTGTCTGCAGCCCAAAATAATAAATAAATAAAAGATTTAGGATTTTATTTTTAAAAAAGAAATATTGGCCTACGTTTTTCCACAACTGGCTAGTGTCTGTAAGCCATAGATTCAAAAAGCTTGAAGAACCCTAAGTAAGGTCAATGCAAAGAACACACTCATGGCTATAATATAGTCAAACTGTCAAAAACTGAAAAAAAAAAATCAAAAGTAGCAAGAGGAGAAAAATGTATCATCTTCAAAGCAAAATAATACTGCCGACTGGCTTTTCAACTTCAGAAGTGGGAGATAGCAGACAAAAGGACAATTTTAATGTACTGAAGAAAATAACTGCCAACCTAGAATTCTAGGTTCAGCAAAAATATTCTTCAAAATTGAAAGCCAGGACACTGTGATGACAGTGGAATGAACTCTGTGAATCTATATCACAGCAGAACACAGCTGGCAAGAATCATTAAAACAAAACAGAAAACCCAGCCCAAACTAACAACCTTCTTAATGTCTCTGGAAATTGTACTAAGGGTGAATAGCAAATTAAGAAATGTTTATTCAACAAAATCTACTAAAACTTGGTCGGAAAAGCAAGAGTGTGTGGCATCTGAACCATGGCTCATTGCACAACTGCCCAGCTCAGCATGACAGATGCTCTGCTGAGGTGCGACTGAGAAGGAGCTTCCTCTCTGCTCCACATCCAGGGAAAGTGCCCACATCTCACCAGGTTAGGCTGCCAACATTTATCACCCCCTCCAAGTCCATCTATTGATCTGTTGCTACTGGGAAAGAGCAGAAGGCAATTACTAACAGCTCCCAAAAGAATGAAGCAGCTGGGCCAAAGCAGAAACAATGCTCAGTTTTGGATGTGTCTGGTGGTGAAAGTAAAGTCTGATGCTGTAAAGAATAATATTGCATCGGAACTTGAAATGTTAGGTCCATGAATCAAAGTAAATTGGACATAGTTAAGCAGGAGATGGAAAGAGTGAACATCAACATCTTAGGAATCAGTGGACTAAAATGAATGGAAATCAGTCAGTTCAGTCACTCAGTCATATCTGATCCTTTGCAACCCCGTAGACTGCAGCACACCAGGCCTCCCAGTCCATTGCCAACTTCCAGAGTTTACTCAAACTCATGTCCATTGAGTTGGTGATGCTATCCAACCATCTCATCCTCTGTCATCCCCTTCTCCTCTCACCTTCAATATTTCCCAGCAACAGGGCCTTTTCCAATGAGTCAGTTCTTCGTATCACATGGCAAAAGTATAGGACTTTCAGCTTCAGCATCAGTCCTTCCAATGAATATTCAGGACTGATTTCCTTTAGGATGAACTGGTTGGATCTCCTTGCAGTCCAAGAGACTCTCAGGAGTCTTCTCCAACATAGTTCAAAAGCATCAGTTCTTTGGTGCTCAGCCTTCTTTATGGTCCAACTCTCACATCCATACATGACTACTGGAAAAACCATAGCTTTGATTAGACAGACATTTGTTGGCAAAGTAATGTCTCTGCTTTTGAATATGCTGTCTAGGTTTGTCATAACTTTTCTCCCAAGGAGGAAGCATCTTTTAATTTTATGGCTGCAGTCACCATCTGCAGTGATTTTGGAGCCCCTCAAAAATAGTTTGTCACTATTCCCATTGTTTCCCCATCTATTTGCCATGAAGTGATGGGACCAGATGCCATGATCTTAGTTTTCTGAATGTTGAGTTTTAAGCCAGCTTTTTCACTCTCTTCTTTCACTTTCATCAAGAGGTTCTTTAGTTCTTCGATTTCTGCCATAAGGATGGTGTCATCTGCATATCTGAGGTTATTGATATTTCTCCTGGCAATCTTGATTCAAGCTTGTGCTTCATCCAGCCTGGCATTTTGCATAATGTACTCTGCATATAAGCTAAATAAGCAGGGTGACAATATACAGCCTTGTCCTTCTTTCCCAATTTGGAACCAGTCTGTTGTTCCATGTCCAGTTCTAACTGTAGCTTCCTGATCTGCTTATAGATTTCTCTGGAGGCAGGTCATGTGGTCTGGTGTTCCCATCTCTTGAAGAATTTTCCACAGTTTATTGCAATCCACACAGTCAAAGGCTTTGGTGTAGTCAATAAAGCAGAAGTAGATGTTTTCTGGAATTCTCTTGCTTTTTCAATAATCCAGTGGATGTTGACCTTTTCTAAATCCAGCTTGAACATCTGGAAGTTCATGGTTCACATACCGTTGAAGCTTGGCTTGGAGAATTTTGAGCATTACTTTGCTAGCATGTGAGATGAGTGCAATTGCACAGTATTTTGAGCATTCTTTGGCATTGTCTTTCTTTGGGATTGGAATGAAAACTGAAAAATGAATGGGAATTGGTGACTTGAATTCAAATGACCATTATATCTACTACTGTGGCAAGAAACCCTTGGAAGAAATGTAGTAGCCCTCATAGTCAACAGAAGAGTCCAAAATGTAATACTTGGGTGCAATCTCAAAAACGACAGAATGATCTCAGTTTCCTTCCAAGGTGACCCATTCAACATCACAGTAATTCAAATCTATGCCCCAGTCACTAATGTGATGACTCTACCCATGGACATCACCAGATGCTCAATAATGAAATCAGATTGATTGTGTTCTTTGCAGCTGAAGATGGAGAAGCTCTATACAGTCAACAAAAATAAGACCTGGAGCTGACTGTTACTCAGATCATGATCTCCTTATTGCAAAATTCAGGCTTAAATTGAAGAAAGTAGGGGAAACCGCTAGGCCATTCAGATATGACCTAAGTTAAATCTCTTATGATTATACAGTGGAGGTGATAAATAGATTCAAGGGATTAGATCAGGTAGACAGAATGCCTGAAGATCTATGGATGGAGGTTCATAACATTGTACAGGAAGCAGTGACCAAATCCATTTCAAGGAAGAAGAAATATAAGAAGACAGAGTGGTTATCTGAGAAGGCTTTATAATAGCTGAGGAAAGAAGAGAAGCAAAAGGCAAAGGAGAAAGGGAAAGATACACCCAACTGAATGCAGAGTTCCACAGAAGAGCAATGAGAGATAAGAAGGCCTTCTTAAGTGAGAAATGCAAAGAAATAGAGGAAAACAATTGAATGAGAAACACTAGAGATCTCTTTAAGAAAATTAGAGATATCAACAGAACATTCATTCAAGGATGGGCACAATAAATGACAGAAATGGTAAGGACCTAACAGAAGCAGAAGAGATTAAAAAGAGGTGGCAAGTATACACAGAAGAACTATACAAAAATGATTTTAATGACCCAGATAACCATGATGTGTGGATCATGGAGGATGGAGTCAGACATCCTGGAATACGAAGTCAAGTGGACCTTAGGAAAGTATAACTACAAATAAAGCTAGTGGAGAGGATGGAATTCCACTTGAGCTATTTCAAATCCTAAAAGATGATGTTGTCCAAGTGCTGCACTCAGTATGTCAGCAAATTTGGAAAACTCAACAATGGCCACAGGGCTGGAAAAGGCCAATTTTCCCAGTCCCAAAGAAAGACAATGCCAAAGAATGCTCAAAGTACTCTACAGTTGTGCTCATTTCACAAGCTAGCAAGGTTATGCTCAAAACTCTCAAGGTAGGCTTCAGCACTACATGAACTGAGAACTTCCAGATGTAAAAACTAGATTTCAAAGAGGCAGAGGAAGCAGAGATAATTTGCCAACATTCACTGGATCATGAAGAAAGCAAGAGATTTCCAGAGAAACATCTACTTCTGCTTCATTGACTACTCTAAAGCCTTTGACAGTGTAGATCACAACAAACTGTGGAAAATTCTTAAAGAGATGGGCATACCAGACCACCTTACCTGTCTCTGGGGAAACCTGTATGTGGGTCAAGAAGCAACAATTAGAACTGGACATGAAACAATGGGCTGGTTCAAAATTGGGAAATGAGTACATCAAGGCTGTATATTGTCACCCTGCTTATTTAACTTATATGCAGAGCACATCATGTGAAATGCCAGATTGGATGAATCAAGCTGGAATCAAGATTGCCAGGAGAAATACCAACAACCTCATGCAGATGATACCATTCTAACAGCAGAAAGTGAAGAGGAACTAAAGAGTCTCTTGATAAGGGTGAAAAAGGAGAGTGCAAAAGCTGGCTTGCAACTCAACATCCAAAAAAACTAAGATCGTGGCATCCCATCACTTCATGGCAAATAGGGGGGAAAAGTGGGAGCAGTAACGGATTTTATTTTCTTGGGCTCCAAAATCACTGTGAATGGTGACTGCAGCCACAAAATTAAAAGACACTTGCTCCTTGGAAGGAAAGCTATGATATATCTAGACAGTGTGTTAAAAAGCCAAATATCACCTTGCCAACAAAGGTCCATATAGTCAAAGCTATGGTTTTTCCAGTAGTCATGTACAGATGTGAGAGTTGGACCATAAAGGAGGCCGAGCCCTGAAGAACTGATGTTTTTGAATTGTGATGCTGAAGAAGACTCTGAAGAATCTCTTGGACAGCAAGGAGATCAAACCAGTCAATCCTAAAGGAAATCAGCCCTGAATATTCATTGGAAGGACTGATGCTGAAGCTCCAATACTTTGGCCACCTGATGCAAGAAGCCGACTCATTGGAAAAGACCCTGATGCTGGGAAGGATTGAAAGCAAAAGGAGAAGCAGGGTGGCAGAGGATGAGATGGTTAGATAGCAGCACCAACTCACTGGACATGAATTTGATCACACTCCAGGAGACAGAGAAGAACAGGGTGCTGCTGTCCATGGGGTCAAAAGAGTCAGACATGACTTAGCAACTGAAGAACAACAGGAGAGACAGCAAGTGGTACAAGAAACCTGGATCAACCTATAGAAGGGAGAAGATCTGAGAAGGAACAAGTAAACATAAAAGAACATCTTTTACTTGTCTTATTCCTAATTAAAACGAAAGGTCACTGGTTTTCAGGGTAATAGTCTTGACAGTGTATTGGGTGACTATCGCCTGTGTAAGGTGGATGGTAGCAGTGTCCTCAGGACAGGAGAGGAGTCGGGACTGGGTTGTAAGTACCTGTGTTGCCTGTGAGGCAATGCAGTGTTATTTGAAGGTAGACTTACATTAGTTCTGATACACACTGCACATTCTAAAACAAACCTTAAAATTCTTTTAAAAGTGTCGTTGATATGCTAAGTAGTAGAAAAAATTGAATCCGATAAAATGCTCAGTTAAACCAGAGAAGACAGGAGAAGAGGGTAAGATTTCTAAAAAGAAAACAAGTGTAATGAATAAAAAACTAACTACCATATTAATAATCACTTTAAAAGTGAATGTCTAGCTACATCAATTGAAAGACAGAGACTGCCAAAGCAGATAAAAAAGAAGACCTAATTGCACATTGTCTGTAAGAAAGCCACTTTAAATACAAAAACACAGATTAAAAACAAAGGGAGGAGAAAGGCATACCATGCTAACACTAATGAAAAGAAAGTTGGAGTATCTATATTGATTTCTGACATCTGAACAAATAAAGTTGTCAGGGACAAAGAGGGGGTATTAAATATGACAAAGGGATCGTGTCTACAAGAAAACACAAGGCTCCTTGCCGTGTATGCGGCTAACACAACATCAAATACCTGAGACAGAATGAGAGTACAGCACACTTACCAACAGCATTTGCTCACGTCCTGTTTGGGTGTCAGATTTTTGTATTCTTGCAATATTTCAAACCTATCATTATTATATTTGTTATGGTAATGCACAGTCAATGATAATTGATGTTTTTAATACCACATGACTTGCTAAAGACTCAGGTTATGGTTGGCATTTTTAGCACTATTTTCCCCAGTGTACATACATTGTTTTTTAGACATAATGCTGGTGCACACTTAACAGACTAATAACTTTTATATTCACTGAAAAACTAAAAAATATATGTGACTTTTATTGTGTCACTCATTTCATTGCAGTAGTCCAGAACTGAACCTGTCATATCTCCAAGATGTGCCTGTATTTTAATTGCCATACTTTTTTTTTATCTTTATGCTTATGTTGGGGGTTTCACTGTTTAAAATTGCCTCACGCATAGAGCTGAAGTGCTATCTAATGTCCCTAAGAGCAAGGGAACGGTGATGTGATGTCTTTTTGGAGAGAACAATGTGCTAGGTACACTTCGCTCAGTACAAGTCATAGTGCTGTTGGCTGAGTTCAATGTTTAGGAATCAACAGTATATAGCAAATAAGGTGTCTTTAGAGAGAAACACGCATAAAAGAACGTCATGTATTGATTGGTTGATGAAGATATTGTGACCAGAGACTCCTAGAATCCTAACTGCATTTCTCCCAGGAGCAGTGGTTTGTTATTCCCTAATTCACTGTTCTCAGCTACTTTATGGGACTACCAGGAATGATGAAAATTGACTGTACATAAATATTTATATCTTAAACAGGCTAGGGGAATGTGCCATGGAAAGATTGTGTTAGTGGAGACTAGTGTGTCTCAGGAGATAGGAAGCAGCCATGATGGTTGAGAGTGAAACGTTAGGAGTGGTTTCTGGAGTGGCTGTGGGGGTGCAGACAGCCAGGCACAGCTAGATGAAGGCTCGCCATCCATTTTCTGAGCCTTTATTATATACCAGGGTGGGAGGCAGTGGAGAGGAGATTTGATGACATGAAAGACTTGACTTTCTACTTCTTCCTCGCTAAAGTTCTGCAAACACCTACTGCCTGATTCTGGGGGTTTGAACAGGTGCTCATATTGCCAGGGAAGAAAAATGAGGTTGCTGGTCAAGCAGAGGGCAGTAGGGGTTGCGAGGGCCTGTAAGGAGAGGTGGGGGGTGAGGCTCAGAAAGCTGGCAGATCAGCAGGGCCAGAGTAGAGTCAGGTCTGGAAATAGTTGCCTCCGTATGATTTATGGGGCATGTGCTGGCTGGAAGTCAGGAGCTTGGACTTTATGCTGGAAGAAACAGAAGATTTCTAGGCAGGAGAGCAATACAGTTTTGTTTTCTAAAGACCATTTCCACAACATGGTGGTTCAGAAAAGACAGGAGGGAGGCAAGTGCAGCCAGAGAGATGAATGAGAACTCGAATGCAGTTCAGGCCAGAGACAGTATGTGTTGCATGGTGGAGAGGGGTGGAGATTAGTTAGCAGATAAACTGATAGGTGGTGAAAGTAAAGTTCAGTTCAGTTCAGTTGCTCAGTCATGTCCGAATCTTTGTGACACCGTGGACTGCAGCACACCAGGCTTCCCTGTCCATCACCAACTCCTGAGGCTTGTTCAAACTCATACCCATCAAGTTAGTGATGCCATCCAACCGTCTCATCCTCTGTTATCCCCTTCTCTTCCTGTAAAATAAAGTCTGATGCTGTAAAGAACAATATTGCATAGGAACCTGGAATGTTAGGTCCACGAATCAAGGTAAATTAGAAGTGGTCAAATGAGATGGCAAGAGTGAACATCGACATTTAAGGAATCAGTGAACTAATATGGACCAGAATGGGCGAATTTAATTCAGATGACCATTATATCTACTACTGTGGGCAAGAATCTCTTAAAAGAAAGGGAGTAACCCTCATAGTCAACAAAAGAGTCCAAAATGCAGTACCTGGGTCAAATCTCAAAAATGACAGAATGATCTCTGTTTGTTTCCAAGGCAAACCATTCAATATCAGAGTAATCCAAGTCTGTGCCTTAACCACTAATGCCAAAGAAGCTGAAGTTCAACCATTCTACGAAGACCTACATGACCTTCTACAACTAATACCAAAAAAAGATGTCCTTTTCATCATAGGTGACTGGAATGCAAAAATAGGAAGTCAAGAAATACCTGGAATAGTAGGCAAATTTGGCCTTGGAGTACAAAATTAAGCAGGGCAAAGGCTAATAGAGTTTTGCCAAGAGAACACATTGGTTATAGCAATCACCCTCTTCCAGCAACACAAGAGACGACTCTACACATGGACATGACCAGATGGTCAATACTGAAATCATATTGATTATATTCTTTGCAGCTGAAGATGGAGAAGCTCTATACAGTCAGCAAAAACAAGACCAGGAGCTAACTGTGGCTCAGATCATGAACTCCTTATTGCAAAATTCAGGCTTAAATTGAAGAAAGTAGGGAAAACCACTAGGCCATTCAGGTATGACCTAAATCAAATCCTTTACTATTAAACAATGGAAGTGACAAATAGATTCAAGGGATTAGATCTGATAGAGCACCTGAAGAACTATGGACGGAGGTTCACAACATTGTATAGGAGGATGTTATCAAAACCATCCACAAGAAAAAGAAATGCAAAAAGGAAAAACGGTTGTCTTAGGAGAGCTTACAAATAGCTGAGTAAAGAAGAGAATCAAAAGGCAAAGGAGAAAAGGAAAGATATCCCCATCTGAATTCAGAGTTCCAAAGAATAGCAAGAAGAGATAAGAAAGCCTTCCTCAGTGATCAATGCAAAAAATAGAGGAAAACAATAGAATGGGAAAGACTAGAGATCTCTTCAAGAAAATTAGAGATACCAAGGGAACATTTCATGCAAAGATGAACACAATAAAGGACAGAAAGAGTATGGACCTAACAGAGCAGAAGATGTTAAGAAGAGGTGGCAAGAATACACAGAAGAACTATACAAAAAGGATCTTCATGATCCAGATAACCATGATGGTGTGATCACTCACCTAGAGCCAGACATCCTGGAATGTGAAGTCAAGTGGGCCTTAGGAATCTTCACTACGAACAAAGCTAGTGGAGGTGATGCAATTCCAGTAGAGCTATTTCAAATCTTAAAAGATAATGCTGTGAAAGTGCTGCACTCAATATGCCAGCAAATTTGGAAAACTCAGCAGTGGCCACAGGACTGGAAAAGATGAGTTTTCATTCCAATCCTAAGGAAAGACAACGTTAAAGAATGATCAAACTACCGCACAATTGCACTCTTTTTACACGCCAACAAAGAAATGCTCAAAATTCTCCAAGCTAGGCTTCAACAGTACATGAACCGTGAACTTCCAGATGTTCAAGCTGGATTTGGAAAAGGCAGAGGAACCAGAGATCAAATTGCCAACATCCATTGGATCATAGAAAAAGCAAGAGAATTCCAGAAAAACATATACTTCTGCTTTATTGACTACACCAAAGCCTTTGACTGTGTGGATCACAACAAACTGTGAAAAATTCTTCAAGAGATGGGAATACCAGACCATGTGACCTGTCTCCTGAGAAACTTGCATGCAGGCCAAGAAGCAACAGTTAGAACTAGACATGGAACAATGGACTGGTTCCAAATTGGGAAAGGAGTATGTCAAGGTCACCCTGCTTATTGAACTTACATGCAGAGTACATCATGCAAAATGCTGGGCTGGATGAAGCACAAACTGGAATCAAGATTGCTGGGAGAAATACGGCAATTGCTGGGAGAAATATGCAAGAAAGTTTAGAGGAACTAAAGAGCCTCTTGATGAAGGTGAAAGAGGAGAATGAAAAAGTTGGCTTAAAACTCAACATTCAAAAATCTAAGGTCATGACACCCGGTCCCATCACTTCATGGCAAATAGATGGGGAAGCAATGGGAACAGTGACAGACTGTTTTCTTGGGCTCCAAAATCACTGCAGATGGTGACTGCAGCCATGAAATTAAAAGCTGCTTGGTCCTGGGAAGAAAAGCTATGACCAACCTAGATAGCGTATTAAAAAGCAGAGACGGCCAACAAAGGTCCGTACCATCAAAACTCTGGTTTTTCCAATAGTCGTGTATGGATGTGAAAGCTGGACCATAAAGAAGGCTGAGCACTGAAAAATTGATGTTTTTGAACTGTCATGTCGGAGAAGACTCTCGAGAGTCCCTTGGACTGCAAAGAGATCAAATCTGTCATCCTAAAGGAAATCAATCATGAATATTCATTGGAAGGACTGATGCTGAAGCTGAAGCTCCAATACTTTGGCCACCTGAGGTGAAGTGCCAGCTTGTTATAAAAGACCCTGATGCTGAGAAAGATTGAAGGCAGGAGAAGGGGATGACAGAGGGTGAGATGGTTGGATGGCATCACTGACTCAATGGACATGAGTTTGAGCAAGCCCTGGGAGATGGTGAAGGACAGGGAAGCCTGGTGTGCTGCAGTCCATGGGTCACAAAGAGTCAGACACGACTTAGTGACAGACCAACAACAAACTCATAGGACTCAGTGACTGACTGGGAGTAAGGGCTGTGGAAGAAGAAGCATTTGGAGTGAGGCGCAAGTTTAGGCACACATGTCTGGGCTAAGAAGGCTTCTGCAGGAAGTAGTTCTGGGCCAAGTCATAGAGAGATTTCACAGCCAAAGAAGGCAGGGAAAACCCCCTTAGGATCTGTAATTTACTCACCTCTAAAACTCTCGTTTCCCAGAACTTAGAGACATCCTAACTGTGGTTATTTTAAAATATGTCTACCAAAAAATAAATTAAAATAAAAAACATCTAAAATGTCTTTGGTTTTACTCCCTGAAGAGAAAGCCTGAGCTAGAACCAACCAGCTATGCTTTGCTAGATTTCTGATCCTCAGAAACTATGAGTTAATGAATGTTTGATATTTTCAATGTGCTAAGTTTCCTGATAATTCGTTACCCCTCAATAAACACCTAAAATGTTAGCTTTTTGAGTTGGCCAAAAAGTTCATTCAGTTTTTTCCATTAGATGGCTCTAGTAATGCTTAGTTGTCTTTAACTTCATTGTAAGCAATTTTGTTAGATTGCATTGTGACAGCTGTTGTATGGGTGTGCTTTTAAAACAACTTACCAAAATTGGTGAATTTTTCTTTTTTCTATTCAACCACTGTGAGCAGAATGTAGGATATTACTTCCTCGACCAGGGATCAAACCTGTGCTTCCTGCAGTAGAAGCACGGTGTCTTAACCACTGGACAACTAGGGAAGTCAGTGATTTTTATGTGTAACCATTTTACTATTAGAGATGTTAGGGGAAAAGCAACATTTTTGGCCTATTATGCTTTATTATTTCAAGAAAGGTAAAAACACAACTGAAACGCAAAAGAAGATTTGTTTGCAATATATGAAGAAGGTGCTGGGACTGATTGAATGTGTCAAAAGTGGTTTGTGAAGTTTCGTGCTAGAGATTTCTCTCTGGATGATGCTCCACAGTGGTGTAGACAAGTTGAAATTGACAGCAATCAAGTTAAGAACATTAATTGAGGACAAGCAAATTACAGCATGGGGGAGATAGCTAACATATTCAAAATATCCAAATCAAGCACTGAAAATCAGTTACACCAGCTTGGTTATGTTCATCACCTTGATGTTTGGGTTCCACATAAGTGAAAAAACCTCGACCATATTTCCACATGTGATTCCCTACTTAAACATAATGAAAACTTTCTGTTTTTAAAACAAATTGTGACAGGCAATTAAAAGTGGATACTATACAGTAATGTGAAACGGAAGAGATCTTAGCGCAAGCAAAATGAACCAACACCAACCACACCAAAGGCCAGTCTTCATCCAAAGAAGATAACGTTGTGTATGTGATGGGAGTGGAAGGGAGTCGTCTGTTATGAGATTCTTTCAGAAAACCAAACAATTAATTCCAACAAGTACTGCTCTCAGTTAGATCAACTGAAGGCAGCACTTGACAAAAAGTGTCCAGAATTAGTCAACAGAAAATGCAAAATCTTCCATCAGGATAATTCAAGATTGCATGTTTCTTTGATGATCAGGAAAAAACTGTTTGAGCTTGGCTGGGACATTCTGATTCATCTGCCGTGTTCACCAGACATTGCACCTTCAGATTTCCATTTATTTTGGTCTTTACAAAATTCTTTTTTTTATTATTATTTTTAATTGGAGGATAATTGCTTTACAATGTTGTGTTGGTTTCTGCCACACATCAACATGAATCAGTCATAGGTATACATATGTACAAATTCTCTTAATGGAAAAAAATTTCTATTCCTTGGAAGACTGTAAAAGTCACCTGGAACAATTCTTTGCTCCAAAACATAAAATGTTTAGGAAGATGAAATTATGAAGTTGCCTGAAAAATTGCAGACGGTAGTGGAACAAAACGGTGGATAAATTGTTCAATAAAGTTAAATGTGTCTTTTATTTTTACTTAAAAACTAAAGAAACGGGCTTCCCTGGTGGCTCAGTGGTAAAGAATCTGCCTGCCAATACAGGAGACATGGTTTCAATCCCTGATCCATGAAGATCCCACCTGCGCTGGGGCAACCACGCCTGTGCACCACAGCTATTGAGCCTGGGCTCTAGAGGCCAGGAGCTGGAACCATTAAAGCCCATGGTCCACCACAAGAGGAGCCAGCACAACGAGAAGCCCACGCACCACAGCTAGAGAGGAGTCCCCACTCACCACCAGTGGAGACAAGCCCCTGCAGCAATGAAGACCCAGCACAGCCAAAAATAAATAAATAAATGGTAAATTAAAAAAAAAAAAAAACCTGAAGGAACTATCGGGATGAGCAAACTCTACTTTCTGATACCGCCCATCCTCTTGCCTCAGGAAGCGACCCAGATTTCACTGACAGGAATGATGAACAGCACCGCACATTCCCGTTCTCCTGATGCCTGTGAAAGAAAGTGAAAGTGAAGTCGCTCAGTCGTGTCCGACTCTTGTGACCCCATGGACTGTAGCCTACCAGGCTCCTCTGTCCATGGGATTTTCCAGGCAAGAATACTGGAGTGGGGTGCCATTTCCTTCTCCAGGGGACCTTCCTGACCCAGGGATCGAACCCGGGTCTCCATCATTGTAGGCAGACGCTTTTACTGCCTGAGCCACTCCCTGACGCCTGTGGTGCGGGGCCAACAGCGGCTGTGCAGTAGGGTGGCCCTGGGCCGGGAGCCTGGAAGCGCAGGAGATGGTGCCGACCACACAGCAGCGTCCGGGGAAGGCCGCGACACTGCGACACTCCTCCAAGGGATGAGGGGGTTCCCGCAACCCCGAACCCCCTCCCACCCTCTTCCACTTCTCTTGAAACAGAAGCCGCCTGCGTTGCGGTCCAGGGCCCCACGACCCGCCCACCTCGCCGTGTGGCTCGCCCCCGCCCTGCTTCCTGCTGCCAGAGCAGCCCCGCCAGGCCTGCAGGTCCTCGGAGGACTGCTGACCACTCCCCGCCCTGCTGGAGCCACTGTTACAGCGTCGCGCTCAATGACAGCTATTCATGTCTGTTGACCGGCCTTCTTTATTTTATTGTTTATTTATGTATTTTGGGGCGCGCCGGGTCTTTGTTGCTGCACACGGGCTTTCTCTACTTGTGGCCAGCAAGGGCTACTCTCTAGATGCAGCCGCAGGCCTCTCGCTGCGGAGGCTTCTTCTGTTGCAGGGTTCAGGGTCTAGGCTCCGCGCCTTCAGCAGTTGCCGACTGGGGCCTCTGTTGCCCAAGCACGCGGCATCTTCCCAGACCAGGGATCCAACCCGTGTCCCCTGTATTGGCAGGCAAGTTCTTAACCGCTGGGCGTCCAGGGAAGCCCCCTGTTTTCCCACTGTTCCCGCCCCACTAGCAGGTGGTTCCCTTGAGTAGCGTCCCTTCATTCAGAGCAGAACCTGCAACCTCTCCAGTATCTTGCCTGGAGAATCCCAGGGACAGGGGAGCTGGCGGGCTACAGTCCATGGGGTCGCAAGAGTCGGACACGACTGAGCGACTAACCCACCACCACCACCACCTGCAACCTCGTAGGTCCTGAGTGGTTCTTGTCCAGACGGTGCTCCGAGCGCCCGCGCCCCGCCCACCGCGCGCACAGCCCCCGCCCCGCGGAACTCTGCGACGCAGGCTTGTTTCCCTGGGAGCGCATTCAGCGTGGGACTCCAGCCCTCCTCGGTCCTGGCGGCAGCGCATGGCGGTGAGCGGTGTGCAAGTGGGGAACGCCTTTGGGCGGTCGGCGGCTCCTCATGACCCTCGTTCTTTCCCCAGGCTCCAGGACATCCTGCTCGGGAGACAGCGGCAGCCCCAGGCCCAGGTACTGCCCGTGCACCCTGCAGCCCCTGGTTCCCCAGGCTGCTTCCTAAAGCCCCGAGTCCTTCACTGTAAGGCCTCAGCCAGTCCGTCTGCTTAGGGCGCCCTACGTGCCGTGACGCTGCCTCGAGGACCAAGAAGCAAAAGAAGAAAACCCGGGATGGGGCGTCTGTTGCCAATGGAAGCGGGAAGACCCCAGAAAAGCAGGACCCCGAGGAAGCCCCCCTAAGCGCAGAGGCCCAGGCAAGGGCGGGCCTCAGTCGGGAAGGGTGAAGTCCCGGGCGCGTACTGGGCGGGAGCCCGCCTGTGGGTGTGGTCCCGGATTTACAGCGGGAAGTGGATGAGATGCGGCGTTTGGGGTTCCTATGGGATGAGGCTGGAGGCCCCAGCACCCAGATGCCCGCTCACAGTCACTACCCACAATCCATCATAGGCTGAGCAGCTGGCTCGGGAACTGGCCTGGTGCGTGGAAAAGCTGGAGCTGGGACTGAAGATGCAGAGACCCACCCCTAAGCAGAGTGAGGGCCCATCTGTAGAGTTGGGGGAGGGAAACGGTGACAGTCCTATGACCTCAGGTGCTGCCAAGGGATGGAATTGTTGCCTTTGCGGTAGGACAATTGGAAGTGAGGATAGAGGTTACTAGTCCTTTGTTTTCATCTGCAGAAGAACAAGCTCTTGGAGCCATCCGAACCTTGCGCAGCCAGAGAACCCCTCTGCCCCGGAAGAGGCAGCTGATGCGCTCTTTGTTTGGGGACTACAGGGCTCAGATAGAAGCCGAGTGGCGCGAGGCCCTGCAGGCTCTCAGGACTGGTGAGAAGCTGAGAACTGGTTGATGAAGAACTGCCTAGTTCAAGGGGGCAAAAGAAAAAGCCTGGGCAGTGAAAGGGGGAAGCCTCGAGCAGCGGGGCTGCCACAGTAGGAGGGGGCTCAGGAAAGCCACAGGGAGAAAGCCTGGGGCGCGGGTCACAGAACTCCGGCTTGGACTAGCGAGACAAGGGGAGCAGAGTTAGTGAATCTCTCTGTGATGATAGGACGAGAAGCCAATAAGTTAATTTTTACAGTGAGGTTAGAGTTGTATGGGCAGTTAATGTTTGCTATTATTATTCTGATACTGTCCCTCTCTTCGCTTACAGCTGCCCACTCAGCCCAGGTGCAGCCTGTAGGTGAGGCTGCCAGAAAGAAGAGCCGAAGGGTCTGCAGACCTCGTCCAGAAGGAAGGTCCAAGGGCACCTCGGATACTCGTGATGAAGAGTTTAGGTTTAATTTCTTTTAGCCTCTTCCCTAGAGTGGCCACCTCTGCAGTGATGTGGGGTTTCTGTGGAATGTAGCACTTTTCCAGGAATGCTGTGGGGCAGATGGGAGACCTGCATGTTGGGTGCTGACAAGCCCAGGACCCCATTTGTAGGTTTTCAGCTGAGATGTCCTTCCTGCCAGAAGAGGGGGGTTCCTTTAGATGGTTCTACAGTAGACTGAAGTGAGTGTTCACACTGTGTTGTAAAACAGCTGTCCCCAACCTTTTTGACACCAGGGACAGATTTCATGGAAAACAGTTTTTCCACAGAGAGGGCGGGAGGTGAAACTCAGGTTGTAATGCAAGCAATGGGGAGTGGATATACATATAGATGAATCTTTCCTTGTTTGCTGTCTTTTCATCTCCTGCTGTGTGGCCTGGTTCCTAACAGGCCATAGACCAGTACTGGCCCAGGGGTTGGGTACCCTGTTATAAAAGACTCTCAACAGTCTCAGGAGCAGACTAAGTAGGTATTGTTAATAAGGGTTAGTGGGGAAGCTGTATAGTTGTACACTGGTGCTCACTTATGGAAGGATGTCCTCTCAAGTGGTATGGCGCTCCATACCATTGAGTCCCATTGCTGTAATAAAACTGTTTCTTATGTGGATAAGCAAAAGCGTGTGCTAACTGTGCTGTTACAGGAAATGTAGATGAGGTGGTGTCAGGCACTGCTGGGTCCAGGCTCTTACCCCAGGGCTTGGTCCTTTATACTGCCTTCATTCCTAAGCAGGTGTCATCCTCAAGGAGCCAGTGTATCCCCCAGCAGCCCAGGCTTTGTTCTGAGGAGCAGGTAGCTTCCTGCCCTAAGAATCCCAGCCAAACACCAGCACTGACTCTCTGGGCAAGCTCTGATGTTAGCTGCTCCAGGTGATAGTCCCAGGACTTCTGCATTAAGTTGGGTTTTCACGGTGGCTTAATTCTGTTGTGACTGTGATGCCATCTTTGGTAGTGTTTCCCAAACTTGCAGACTAGACAGATACCCAGAGCCCACCTGCCTACTCAGCATCTCTGCTTTGGTGTTTCACAGATATTTCACACTTGACATGTCCACAGCATCTGATTAGTCCCTAAATCTGTCTTCTGCTTTCTGGTGAATGGCACTACTGCCCACCCAGTTGATTAGGCCCAAAATCTATGTCATCTCTGCAAAAGGAGTTCCTGGATCCAGTTCCAAAGAGTGAGTGTGTGTCTGTGTGTGTGTGCGCACCTTGGCTTCCTCACACCAACAGCAATTCTTGGATGTCAGCAGCATGTCCAAAATTCAACTCAGTTATGACGTTATCTACCCAGAGTCAGATTCCACAGGAAAGTGCTCAACCTCACAAGACCCAGTTCTTCATCCACCAGTTGCAAGTCCAGGTTGTCACCTGTATTTCTGACCAACTGGCTACAAATCAGCTCCCCGTGACCCACTTCTTGGGTTCAGTTAACTTGCTACAGTGGGTCCCAGAACTCAGGAAAACTTGTTTACTCACTAGATTACCAGTTTATCACTAGGATGTGAATAACAGGCAGATGAGATACAGAGTGCCAGGCATGAGGGAAGGCATGGAACTCCGTGCTCACCACCCAGAAGCTCTGTTGGTTTCTATGGAGGCTTCCTTCACAGACACCATCAGTTCAACCTCTAGCCCATCCCCGCTCCCTAGAGGTGGAGGTTTTTAACCCTCTAATCACAGGCTTCATTCTCCTGCCAGCAAAGTGACACCTGACATCTCTCTCCACCAAGTGAGGACACACTGAGGTGGCTGTACTTTAGCCTGGGAAGGAACCCTGACCAGGAGCTAGATCAGCCAGCACACTGGTCTTGGACTTCTCAGCCTCCAGAAATGTGAGAAATAAACTTCTGGATTTTAATCCACCTGGTCTGTGATATTTTGTTATGGCAGCCTGAGCTAACACACCATTCTGTGGGTGGGGAAAAAAAAAGCTTTTCAAGAAATGTTATAGGGAAAACTATATCCACACACCAAAGATTTTAAAGTTGGACCCTTACCTGTCAAGATATATAAAAAATTAGTTCAAAACAGATCAAAGACCAAACCATAAGACCTAAAACTATAAATCTCTTTGAAGAAAAGATAGGGGCACATCTTGATAATATTGGATTTAATAATGAATATGACACCCTAAGCACAGGCAACAAGAGAAAAGACAGGTAAGTTTTTGTTTTTGTTTTGGCTGTGCTGGCTCTTCACTGCTGTGCAGGCTTTTGCTCTAGTTGCAGTGAGCTGCTGTGTGCGTCTCTCATTGCTTCTCTTGTTGAAGAGCAGGGGCTCTAGGGCAAGTGAGCTCCAGAGCACAAGCTCAGAGTTTGGTGCACAGGCTTGGTTGCTCCGGGGCATGTGGGCATCTTCCCAGATGAGGGATCGAACTCATGTCCCCTCCACTGACAGGCAGATTCTTTACTACTGAGCCACCAGAGATGCCCTAGATAAGTTGAACTTCATAAACATTAAAAACTTTTGTGAATGAAAGGACACTATCAACAGAGTAGACAGAAAACTCATAGAATAAGAAAATATTTGCAAGTATTATTAATCTGATAAAGATTACCCCTTTAATATGAATGGAAAGCTAGATTTCTAATTAAAAAATAGACATGCAACAAAGGTTTACTGTATAGCATAGGGAACTATAGTCAACATCTTGTATAACCTCTGATGGAAAATAATTTCAAAAATAATATGTGTATCTGTACAACTGAATCACCCTGCTGTACACCTGAAACACTAAGTCAACTATACTTCAGTAAAGTATATTTTTTTTAAAAAAATGGAAAATTAAAGACTACCCTTCAAAATACATTAAGAACTACTACACCTCAACAACAAAAAGAAACAGCCCAATTCAAAAATGGGCAAAGGGTCTAAATAGACACTTCTCCAAAGAAGACATAGGAATAAAGAGTCAATAAGCACATGATGCTCAATATCATTAGTCATCAGGGAAACGCAAACCAAAAGCAAATGAGATACCACTTCACACTCAGGGTGACAATTATCAAAACAATGGAAAACAACAAGTATTGAGGAAGACACGGAGAAACTGGAACCTTCATGAACTGACAGTGGGGATGTACAATGAAACTTCCATTGTGGGAAAGTTTGGTCATTCTTCAAAAACTTAGAAGATCCATATGATCCATCAACTTTATTCCTGGGATTATACCCCCAAAGTATTGGAAGGATGGAAAGTACAAGCACAGATTTGTACACCAATGTTCACAGCAGCATTATGCACAAAGTCAACAAGCAGCAACACCCATAACCCATTAACAGATGATGGGTGAACAAAAAACATGGTGTCTGCAAACAATGGAGTACGCTTCAGCCATGAAGAGACCTTACGTTAAGTGAAATGAGCCAGGACACAAAGGCAAATGTGTGACCTCACTTACACGAGGTACTTCAGAGTAAGCAAATTCTTAAGAGAGAGGATAAGGAAAAGCGGAGGAGTGCAGAGTTTCTGTCTGTAATAAAAAAAGTTTTGGAAACAGATTTGCTGATGGTCATACAACACTGTGAATGTATCCAATACCACTGAGTTGTACACTTAAAAGTGGTTAAAATGGTAAACATAATGTTTTTACTGGAGAAGGAAATGGCAACCCACTCCAGTATTCTTGCCTGGAGAATCCTATAGACAGAGGAGCCTGACGGGCTACAACCCATGGGGTAACAAAGAGTCAGACACGACTGAGTGACTAACACACAATGTTATTACCACAATAAAAAAGGCAATATCAACTCTATTAAGTGACATAGAAAAAGTATGAACAACATGCTGTTTTAAAATTTACAAGGTGTAAAACCACATAAACACGTAGAACTCTCCAGTATGAGTTTTCCAGGACTGAGGAAACAGGAGCTGCTCTCACAAGTTCCACAGTACTTCTCTTGTGGATGCTATTTGAGTGTCTGGACACAACCTACGCTGATCGCAATAGCAGTGAGTTCTCTTTCTAAGGGTAGGCCACAGGGCTTCTCCCTTTTGCTTACCTTTTTCCACTCAATTTCTCTAAAATGAACATCCACTGCTTTAAGAAAGAGGTTTTTAAAAATTAGAAGTGCCTGTTCACCTGTGACACCATGTGGACAGTAAGTAAAGAGAGGGTGGTCACGTGGGGGAAGTGCACCACAGACCTTGGGCCTCCCGACCGTCACAGGGAGAAGTCTTCCCGGAGGTGGATCCTCTGGTGCTGGGACATGTTGGAGCTGTGCCGGAAGGCCTTGCCGCACTCGCCACACGTGTAAGGCTTCTCCCCAGTGTGGATCCTCCGGTGCTGCAGGAGGTACGTGCCCTGGCTGAAGGCCTTCTTGCAATCAGCACACTTATATGGCTTCTCTCCGTGGTGTGACCTCTGATGGTGGATAAGTCTGGAACTGTTGTGGAAAGCCTTCCCACACTCACTGCACTTGTAGGGCTTCTCTCCCGTGTGGATCCTCTGGTGCTGGATGAGGTGGGTGCTCTGGCTGAAGACTTTGCCACAGTCATTACACTCATAGGGCTTCTCTCCGGTGTGGCTTCTTTGATGTTCAACAAGCTTGGTTTTTTGGATGAAGGCTTTCTCACATTCATTACATTTATAGGGCTTTTCCCCAGTGTGAATTCTTTGATGCTGGATCAGATTGGAGCTCTGGGTAAAGCCTTTGCCACACTCTTTGCACTCGTACGGCTTCTCTCCGGTATGGGTCCGACGGTGCCGGATGAGGATTGAGCCGTCACTGAAGGCCTTCCCGCAGTCACTGCACTTGTAGGGCTTCTCCCCTGTGTGGATCCTCTGGTGGTAAATGAGGGAGGAGTAGGCACTGAAGTGCTTCCCGCACTCGCTGCACTTGTAGGGCTTCTCCCCCGTGTGGATCCTCTGATGCTTCATGAGGTTGGGCCTCTGGTTGAATGTCTTCCCGCACTCATCGCAACGGTAGGGGATCTCTCCAGAGTGCATCCTCCGGTGACTGATGAGCTCACAGCTCTGGTGGAAGGCCTTCCCGCACTCTTCACACTTGTAGGGCTTCTCTTCACTGTGCAGTCGCTGGTGCTTGACAAGGTTAGCACTGTACCTGAAGGCCTTCCCACAACAACCACAATAATACAATCTTTTCCCAACAGGAATTTTCTGATCTTCTTTAACTAAATTCGCAGCAAAAATTTCCCCTGAATCGTGAACTATATTTGTTTTTTTGCACCTGTGTACACGTTTATGGTTATTAAGGTATGATCTCTGTTCAAAACTCTGTTCACATATATCACATTTGTGAGGTCTTTGATCAGGGATAGGCCTTGACCGCGACCTGAGGTTTCCTCCAGACTCCAGGCCACACTCCTCATTGGCCAGTGTGACTAGCCTGGGGCCTCTCTGCTCCCCAGGCCTGTCCAGGCACCCCTCTGGCTCCCTGACACGCTCATGGACTTCTCCTGGCTCAGGTCCCCGGAGAACACTCCCCCTGAGTGGGTCCAGTTCTCTCCCAAACAGCATTTCTCCTGAAGTGACCTCCTGGTTCTCAGTCCTGGTCCCATGAGCTGAAAAAACAAACAGAACACCTCAAGGTCACCCGTTCTGACTCTGGAAGGAAGGTAAAAGCTGCTGCCAACCACCTGTGGACTACCAGCTCCACCATCTCCAATGTCATGCAGACACGAGAGCCTGGCAGTCAGAGGCTAAAAGCCTTGCCCAGGGCTGCAATCACAGGGCAGTGCAAGCATCCGCCCAACTCTTAATACCCAACCTTTCCTGCACACAGAGCCTGCTGCAGGATACCTGTCCTCGTCCCAAAAGGACGGAAGATGGAAGCTTCACAGCATCACCAAAACCAGAGCAAGGAGGGGCCCCAGAGGACACTAAGGATATCCGATGAAGAAGCAGCTGATCCACCCCAACATCCATGGTGGGAAACCGGCTACCTCCCCAGAAGCACAGAGAGCACAGCCTGTGCTAACTGAAGATTAGGGTGACAAGCACACAGGCCACGTCCATTCTCCAGGGTCTCCCCAGGGTCCTGAGAGACCACCCGTGAGCCACCAGCACTTACACTCCAGACGCCACAGAGGATGCCCTCATCTGAGGCCTTGTCTCCACCCTTCCTTCCCTGACAAGACACACAGTGACTCCACGCGCAGGAACATGCTCATCAGAAACTTGTTCTCTGTGAGCCAAGACACACACACACACACAACAGGCCCAAGGTGGGGACAACCAAATGCCCTGCAGAAGTATAGTGGAAAATACTCTGCGGTATGTTCATGACAGAACAGCAAATGGTGATGAGACCAAACAAACTCCATACAACACGGCAGCCCTGCCCTGCAGGAGTCAGAGAGGAGGCCCAGGGGAGCTATGGGAGATGACAGAGGTGGCCCTGTGGTCTCCCAGGGAACTAGGAATGTTCCCTATTTTGATCTGGTGGGTGGACTGTTTGTATAAACTCACTGAGCTGTAAATAGGATTTGTCTCATTTCTGTAAGTGTTTATATCTGAAGAAACAAATTTACAGAAGAGAAATTCAAGTCCTTTGAGCCAACAGTTCCTTCCAGGGACGCTAGGAAGACACTGCAGGACAACACTCTCAGGTCATCCGCCGCAGTGAGTCTAGAGAACAGCCTTCCCGGTACCTCCAGTGAGCACAGGGACACAGAAACAGAAGTGCGTTCAGTGAAAAATCAGCAACCCAGCAATGCGCACAGGTCACTGCATTCCTGCTAGGAAGTGACGTCTGTGTGCGGGCGTGGCCTAGACTCCACTGGAAAAGGGACAGCAGGCGCACACCGGCACACATCTGCATCTGGGTGCTGAAATCCAGGGTGATGTGTACCCCCTCCCTTTCCTGTAAAAGTCTATAACCATCCAGTAGGTTAACTTAGAGGAGGGTGATGAAGTGATGCTCTTCCCTGTGGCCCCGTGTGACCACCTGATAATCCTTGGGAGGCAGGACTCTGGAGGGCGGGGCTCCACGGGGTCCCTCAGGGCATGCCCAGGTGTCCTCCCCTCTTCTCCTCCATCAACACAGCCCCCTCTCACCCTTCTACAAGATTCAGCTCAAGAATTACCCCATAACTAAACAACAAAGATACTGTACCACATGGGGGAAACAGCCATTATTTTGTAATAATTTTAAAAGGCATATAATCTAAAAAAAAAAAAAAGGCATATAATCTGTAAAAATACTGAATCACTAAATTGTACACCTGAAACGAACAGAATGCTGTAAATCAACTATATTTCAATTAAAAGAAAGAGCACCCAGGTTTTGGCAGAGGCCGCTCCCAGGGCCTCTGTAATGCCCATCTTCCTCCAAACCCATGAGTCAGTTTGGTACCACATTCTGTGGGCCTCCACACATGCTTGTTCAGCAGGTGGGTTGGGGAGGCAGCCCCCCACGCACCTGAGCCATCAACGCTTGGTTGCTCTGCCCCATGCATGTCCAGGACCCACAGCTCATCCCCTTGCTCCAACTGTGCAATCACCTCCGGCTTGGGACCTGCAAGTCCAGCTCCTGGGAAGGAGACGGGGCCTGGGGTGGGTGCCACGGACACAGTGCGGGCTCACCCAGGACTGCCAAGGGAGAGGACATACACGTGCGGGGGTGACAGGAAGTCTGGATACTCCCTGGAGGGGTGGGCGTGGGCATGCAGTTGAAGATCTGAGCACAAGGGCTCTCTCCATCAGGAGGCGCATCTGCCTTGGGCCTGGGGAAGGGAGGCAGTCTCATCTGGGGCTGCCTAACCAAGCCCCACCGGGGGCCCTCTGCTGTGCAGACAGGCCTGCCTGGGACCAGAATCAGTAATACATCTCTGAACCCAGGGGATGAGGCCCCCGGCCCAGCCCCTGCTCAGCCCTCAGCCCCCAGGGCTGTTCCTTGAGTTGCATCCCAGTGAGGGGGCTCACCCAGCGATACCAGGTTCCTGTAAGTCTCCAGCATCACTTCCCTGTAGAGGCCCTTCTGAGCAGGGCCCAGAAGGCCCCACTCCTCCTGCGAAAGGAACACAGCCACGTCCTCGAAGGTCACTTCAGCCTGTAACAACAGGAGCTGCTGAGGCCCAGGCGTGCCTCAGGCTGGGCCCTGGGCTAGAGAAGTAGCACAGAGGTAACTACAGGCCTGACCCCCAATGTGTGGCCTGGAGTAGTTGGGGGAGGCGTGGGCCCTGACCCTTTGGCTGCTGAGCCAACCCATTCAGGGAGGCTAGGCAAATCCAAGGTCACCCTTCCTCTGCTCAGCACCCCTCAGCATCCCACACCAGAGAAGCCTGACAGTTTGCTAAGGCTGAGCAGACAGGGAAGCCCTGGGAGAAGACCTCCCGCCTCCCAGGGAGGACAGACGCTCACCTGAGGCAGGGCACACAGATCCAAAGCTGCCATCCCCTGGTACCCTGGGCTTCCTGGGATGGATGGATGCAGGAGCCAATCACTGCCTGGCCCCTCCCACAGTTGGCCTCAGCACTCGGCCTCCCAAGCAGACTCTGCTCCCTGCAGACACATGCAACATTTCAGATCATCTGCCCCTACCTCCTCCCAGGCACAAAGTTATCTCATTCAGGTGGAAAATGGAGAGTTATTCACTTTACATGAAAGAATAAAGATAACACATTAAGGGCTGAGAAGGAAAGGGAAGTTAAAAAAATTGAACAGAAGGCGAAAAGCAAAGACAAAGATTAGGAGTCAAAAGATACAAAATGAGCAGAGGTAAGTCCAATGGATGGGTAACTGAAGCAAAAGGATTAAACTCACCTACTGGATGCAAAAAACTCCCCAAGTAGATACACAAAGTGCACCTATATAACCTAAAATAAAATACACAGAAAGGCTAAACATAAGGCAGACCAAAGAAACAGTAATTAAAAGAAAGCTACAACAGCTATATTTACCTTCTCTGTATTTTTAAAGCTCTTTATTGGAGTAAAACATTTATACAGGAAAGTCAACAAATCCTGACCACACTGGTCAAGGGGCTCAGCAGACAGACCCAGCCATCAGCCCTCCGGCAGCTGCGGGCTCTGCCTGCTTCCCCACCTCCCAAGGGAGAGCCGCTACCCTCCTCTCACCAGCACAGACCAGGGCCCTGGGGACTCCATTAGACTAGCTATGCCTTCTACATTCTGCGCTGGCTTCCTCCCTTTGGCACACTATTTGCAAACTCAATATGCATTGCTGCATGTGGTTTAGCAATATTTATACCAATCAAAACAAAACTCAAAAAAAAATAAAAAATAAAAAAAAAACTCAAACCAATAATCATTATTAGGAACAAAAGCAGACACTGCATGTTAATATAAGAAAAATCCACCAAAAAGCTGTAATTATAACCACACGTGTCTACCAACAAATCCTCAAAGTATAGATAATCAGAGCTAAGTGCAGTGCCGATAAGAAACATACAAACCCTCCCCTGCAATGAGAGAGTTTAACACACTTTCCTCAGAAGTGAGTGGATCAAGTAGAGAATACCTACTTAAAGCATAGAGAATACATACACATTTTTTTTCAAAATGTACATTGAATATTATAAGAAATACCACATACCAAGCAAAAAAAGAAAGTTTCAAAAAATTCCAAAGACTGGTATCTTTTGGCAAACATTCATATTGTGGTCCTACTATCTGATTAATTTTTTAAAAGTACCCCTTCAAGAAAAACATAAGAACAGAGACTGAAGGGAAAATGGAAATAGAGCTTACCTGAGGAAAAATGGGCATCCTTAACACATTTATTTTAACAAGGGGATTGAAAGAATAATCTAAGCATTAAACAAGAAACCAGACACAGAATAAGAAAGCAACTCAAGGAAAGAAGAAGAAAATAAACATGATTTAAAGAAATAGAAAATAATCTCAACCTTGGTTCTTTGAAAATGCTAATAACATCTGGCAAGTCCAATGTGGGGAAGGGGAAGAGATGGAAAAGGACACAATATTTTAAAGAACAAAAAAGGGAACACAACTCTACATATCACACATACAGCAGTGGTTTTCAGAGTGCAAGCCTAGCCCCTGGCAGTCCCAGCACTCAAGTCTGGTTGGTAGCAACCCTAAAGTAACACAACAGAAGTGTCTGCATTGGTCAGTGACAAGATGGGGATGCTTGCTTCCTCACTCCGCTGCTGTAACAATGCACCAAAGACCCCAGTCAGTGCATTAAGTCACAGAAAAAGAAGCAGATGTCATAGTTCAGTGGTTAGGGAGCACAGGTCCGATCTTGGGTCGGGGAACTGAGATCCTGAATGCTATCGCTTGACCAGAAAAGAAAAGAAACACAAGCCATAAAGATTCCAAGAGAACACACAAAATCATCATTATTTGAGAATGATAAGACCATCTACATAAAAAATACAAAAGTATTAGCCAAGTGTTGGGATGATAAAGTTCAACAGGACTGCCATATAGAAGGTCAACAGGCTAGTTAATATCACTCCTGTGTACTAGTAATCAGCAACCAAAAAACAGCTTTCACAACACCTACGAAAACTACATGCTTATGAACAAAACTTTACTGAAGGACACTAAAAAAAAACAAAAAACACCTATGGAGAAGTAGACAGTGTTCATAAACAGGAGGACTCAATATAAAAATGTCAATTTTCCCCAAATGAATCTATTAATTCTATACAATCAAAATTGCAATAGGATTTTCCTGGTGATCCAGTCATTAGGAATCCACCTGCAGGAGACACGGGTTCAATCCCTAGCCTGGGAAGATCCCACGGGCCAAGGGGCAACTGAGGCCATGTGTCACAACTACTGAGCCTGCTCAGTCTAGACCCCAAGAGCTGCAATTACTGAGCCCACAAGCCCTAGAGCCCAGGCTCCACAAGCGAAGCCACTGCAAGGAGAAGACTGTACACCGCACTAGAGAAAGTCCAAGCAGCAAGGAAGACCCAGTGCAGCCAAAGACAAAACAGAACATATCATGACATCTGAGCACAATGACTGACTATCATGAGTCATGACAGAAGATTAACCAAGGAAATGCCGAAGAACTCAGGCAGAGCCATGCCCTACCAAATAGCAAGTCTTATCATGGGGCTGTGGTTATAAAAGTGAAATACAGTTGTCCCTAACTGTCCATAGGGAACTGATTCCAGGATCATGCTCAACTGGGTATCAAAATCCAAAAATGCTCAACTCTCCTATATAAGCTCCATGCATACACTATGACACACTTGCAATGTTAACAGCAATGAACCATTCAATAAATGGGACTGGCACAACTGATTTTCCACAGGCAAGTAAAATTAGATCCTGCCTTCCACGGCACACAAAAAGGTATCTCAGACAGGTTGAAGGCCTGTTTCTTAAAAATGTTTATGGCTATTATAGGAAAATAATACGGAAAACACACTATCCAAACAGAAAAAATTGCTTAATTTTACTTTATCAAAAAAAACTTCTGTATGAGACACAACAAAATTAAAAGCAAATGGCATGATGAGAGAAGATATTTTCAAACATACTTAATAAAAGTTATGGGCTTCCCAGGTGGCTCTGCAGTAAAGAACCTGCCTGTCAGTGCAGGATATAGCAGGTTTGATCCAGGTCAGGAATATCCCGGGAGAAGGACATGGCTACCCACTTCAGTATTCTTGCCTGGGAAATCCCATGGACTGAGAAGCCTCATGGGCTACAGTCTGCTGCTGCTGCTGCTAAGTCGCTTCAGTCGTATCCGACTCTGTGTGACCCCATAGACGACAGCCCACCAGGCTCCCCCGTCCCTGGGATTCTCCAGGCAAGAACACTGGAGTGGGTTGCCATGTCCTTCTCCAGTGCATGAAAGTGAAAAGTGAAAGTGAAGTTGCTCAGTCGTGTCCGACCCTCAGCAACCGCATGGACTGCAGCCCACCAGGCTCCTCCATCCATGGGATTTTCCAGGCAAGAGTACTGGAGTGGGGCTACAGTCTACCAGGTCGCAAAGAGTCAGAAACGACTAAGCAACTAAACAGCAGCAACAATAAAAGATATACATAGGATATATTTAAAAATACAAAAAGAAACAAACAAAAATCAATATTTAAACCAGTATTCCCTGGTGGTCCAGTGGTTAGGACTCTGTGCTTTCACTGCGAGGGCCTGGGTTCAATCCTGGGCCCTGGTCAAGGAACTAAGAGCCCACGTTCGCTGCCCAACTGAGGCCAAGCACCGCAACTACCGAGCACTCGCTTCAACTAAAAAGAAGCCAGCTGGTCTCAAGGGAGATCATGCATGCCACAACGAAGACTCAATGCTGCCAAAATAATAATTCTTTAAAAATAAAAAATAAGGCCATTCAACACACACAAAGTAAGCACAGGATGAAACCTAATAAATCATATAAAGAAATCAAACTGTCCAATAAACACCTGAAGATTTTCAGCGCAATTAAGAATTAGGAAAACGCAAATTAGAACAAGACTTCTCATCACCACAGATAAGGGAAAATATATAAAATGCTTCACAGTATCTACCGCTGCGCTTCCCCCCATGGCTCAGTGGTAAAGAATCTGCCTGCGATGCAGGAGACTCAGGAGACGCGGGTTTGACCCCTGGGTGGGGAAGATCCCCTGGAGAAGGAAATGGCAACCCACTTTAGTATTCTTGCCTGGAAAATCCCATGGACAGAAGAGTCTGGTGGGCTACAGTCCATAGGGTCACAAAGAGTCGGGAGACGACTGCGAGACTGAACACACGAAGGCCTGAGAAACAGGGACTCACAGAGTCCCGCAGACAGTCTGCTAGTCACTCTGGAAACCCACCTGGCCCTACCTGGCAGAGCTGAAACTCTTCGAAGCCCTGGGACAGGAAACCAAATTGAAGGTACGTGCCCTTTAGAAATTCTTGCTAATGCACAAAAGACGCACAAGGATGTTCCTGCATATCTGTGTACAAGCAAAAAGTATTTTTTAAAGAGACATATTAAAAACAGAAACCTATGGGGCAAATAAAAAGGTTTCAAACCTTGAATAAAAGCCTCTGAGAAAGAAACAGAAATCTGCTGCGGGCAGCAAGGTCTCAGAGGGTCAGAAGCAGAAACGGGTGAGGGAGAATCGTGCGGGGGGGCGGGGCCCGCAGGGGGAATGGGGAGGGGGCTGCTGCGGGAGGTGACAGGAGCTTGCGCGCGGGCCAGCTGGAGGCCCCGGAGTCAGGAGGCGGAGGTGGAGAAGAGCCACGGTAGGGCGAGGCCGGCGCGCGCAGCGCTTGGTTACCGGCAGCATCTCACTCCGCGGAAGCAGCCCCTTGGGAAGGCCCAGAAGGGAAGTCCGGTGGAGACGAAGACGGGCTTGGGGCGGGTGACGGATGCTCCACCGCGGTAGAGGGGCACGGCGAGGAACGACCCCAGCCGGGAGGGACTCGTGGGACTAGAGGCCTTCGGGTGGGACCCTCGGCGGGAGATTTGGAGTCGAGGGGACGTCCCCACCCCGCGTCCCGGGCGCCCCGCGGCCGCCCCCGTCCCCAACCGCCCACCCTCACCTCAGCGCCGCCCAACAGCGGATGACCGACCAGACCTCGCCTGCTCCCTAAACCCTGAAGACCTAAACCTGACCGGAAGTGACGATCCCTCCTCCGAGATACTGGCAGGAGGCGCCTTCCGGTCGCTCTGGGAACAGGACTCCGCGTCTCGGTGGTCAGCAGTCAGCTGCTGCTGCTGCTGCTGTTGCTGCTGCTGCTGCTGCTACTGCTAAGTCGCTTCAGTCGTGTCCGACTCTGTGCGACCCCAGAGACAGCAGCCCACCAGGCTCCCCCATCCCTGGGATCCTCCAGGCAAGAACACTGAAGTGGGTTGCCATTTCCTTCAATGCATGAATGTGAAAAGTGAAAGTGAAGTCGCTCAGTCGTGTCCGACTCCTAGCGACCCCATGGACGGCTCCTCCGTCCATGGGATTTGCCAGGCAATGTAAGAGCTAAGCTTTGGCTCCAAAGGCTGCCGCCAGTTGGCAGTCTGGACTCATGACCCCGACGCTTTGCAACGAAGGCTAGGTGAAGGCTTTTGGTGCTCAAGATTCCAAAATTTCTTTACAGTGACACTCTCCCTAGACAGCCACTCAAGGCACTACAACTAAAATCAGGAAGGCCCTTTTCTTTACAGCTAAAAGCAGAATGTGAAGAACTAAAGGGCCTCTTGATGAAAGTGGAAGAGGAGAGTGAAAAAATTGGCTTAAAGCTCAACATTCAGAAAACTAAGATCGTGGCATCCGGTCCCATCACTTCATGGCAAATAGATGGGGAAACAGTGGAAACAGTGGCTGACTTTATTTTTCTGGGCTCCAACATCACTGCAGATGGTGACTGCAGCCATGAAATGAAAAGACGCTTACTCCTTGGAAGGAAAGTTATGACCAACCTAGACACCATATTAAAAAGCAGAGACATCACTTTGTCAACAAAGGTCCATCTAGTCAAGGCTATGGTTTTTCCAGTGGTCATGTATGGATGTGAGAATTGGACTATAAAGAAAGCTGAGCACCGAAGAATGGATGCTTTTGAACTGTGGTGTTGGAGAAGACTCTTGAGTCCCTTGGACTGCAAGGAGATCCAACCAGTTCATCCTAAAGATCAGTCCTGGGTGTTCATTGGAAGGACTGATGCTGAAGCTGAAACTCCAATACTTTGGTCACCTGATGCAAAGAGCTGACTCATTTGGAAAAGACCCTGATGCTGGGAAAGTTGAGGGCAGGAGAAGGGGACGACAGAGGATGAGATGGCTGGATGGCATCACCGACTTGATGGACATGGGTTTGGGTGGACTCTGGTCGTTGGTAATGGACAGGGAGGCCTGGTGTGCTGCAGTTCGTGGGGTCGCAAAGAGTCAGACATGACTGAGCGACTGAACTGAAAGGCAGAAAAGTACAACCTTCTTCAGGGCCATGTGATCACTCAGAAAATGAAAATGCTTCCCTGGTGGCCTAAACAGTAAAGAATCTGCCTGCAAAGCAGGTTTCATCCCTGGGTTGGGAAGATCCCCTGGAGAAGGGAATGGCAACCCACTCCCATATTCTTGCCTGGAAAAGCCCATGGACAGAGGAGCCTGGGGGGCTACAGTCCATGGGGTCGTGAAGATTCACACATGAATGAGCGACTAACACACACATACTGGTCAGAATAGCCCTTGTTTTAAACCTCTGCCCCCAGCACCAATGCCTGTAAATGGGGCCTTAATGCTCTTGGAGCAAACCCTCCCTGTTGCCAGCCCCCTGGACAAAGCCCCAGGCTTTACCCAGTAAAGCAAGTTATGTCCTGGCAAATATGTGCAGTGCCCTTTTCTCCAGGAAGAAGCTTACAGTCCTCTCGTGACAGAGGTCTCAGCAACAAAGGGTCACTGTCTGGGTGTGGGTGGCTGAGGGCAGGTGGGGCCCCAGAAAGGCAAGACCAAAACTGAAGTTCACACTAGCGGCAGGCATGGACCATGAGAACACGGAGCCGCCTGGAACCAGTGACACCGTTACCGAGGGGCCCTGCCGCACAGCATCCCAAGACAGCCAAGATGACCAGCTGCTGTGTGCCACTTAGGAAGGTGGCTGCCAGTGCCCTCCACCCAGGCTACTGAGGGGATCCTTCCTCAGCCAGCCACCCACCACCCACCCTTACTGTGCCCTTACCATTACCTTACCCCTGTCTGCTTACCAGTCACTCCTGTGGTCAGTTACCCACAGTGGCTTGCAGCTCTTGCTTTCACACCAGCTCACAAGCAGATCCACCGGGGGCAGGGCACTCTAGCTGGCCTGTGGAAGCACGTGGTCCTGTCACTTATGGGCCCCCAACCCACATTGGTGTCCAAGCCAGCATGGCCCTATCAGCTTTGACCAGTCTATCATTTAAGTTCCAGACAAGGTGCAGGTGAGCTATGACAAAAAAGGAAGCCCGTCTGGTCCTTCCACTGCAGGACAGAACACCCTGGCCCTCAGCCTGTGGCACCACAGGCACCACTCACACCCAGTAGCACCCAGACCCTCAAGACAAGTTGAAGGTAATAAACAGGAGACATGGAGGTTACATTCCTTGCGAGTGGGATTCTCTGCTGTATGTGTTGGGGGCGGGGGGAGGGGGTGGGTGCGATTTACAAGAGGCAAGGTGTGAAGCAACCCAGCAGCCTCACCCCCCAGAGCCTCCACTGTTCCCTGGTGCACAGGGCACTCCTCGGAGAGGGGACCCTTCCCTCTGAAACCAGAAACACACAGCTCAGTTGTGAAAAGAAACAAGCTTTATTGAGCCACAGCCCTAGTTCTCCTTCTCCTGCACAGTCTTGGTTCCCCGGAGACGGCCTGTCCGGCGGGCAGCAATGAGACCCACTTTCCGGCCAGCAGGGGCGTCTCTGCGAATAGTAGAGGGTTTGCCGATGTGCTGGTGGTTGCCACCTCCGAAGGGATGCTCGACAGGCTGCAGGAAGAAGGAGGTGATGGTGAGGTGGGGCTGACCCTCATCTACCTCAGGAGGGCTTGGGAACCGGCAGATTCAACCCGGCCTGTGCTTACAAACTATCAGCTACCTCAAACCACAGATCTCCCACCATCAAGAGGAGACACTCCAGGAAGGAACTTGTCCACCCAGTCTCACAGGCCTCATACACTGAATACTGACCCCACTGTCCACTTCTGGGCTACTTACGTTCATGGCCACACCCCGCACCCGTGGCCAGCAGTTCCTCTTTGCCTTATACTTGTGGTAGGCACGGCCGGCCTTCAGAATGGGCTTGTCAATGCGGCCACCTCCAGCCACCACACCTGTTGGAGACCAGGAGACTCAGGGAGATGTATCACCCACCACCCAGCGCTGGGGGACACTCCCCTCAGGCAGAGCATCCCCTGGTATGTCCTTGCCAGTGCCCCACCACCATGTGTCGTTCAGGATCACATGATCCCAGGAGCCTCAAAAATGCCTGGAAACCATCACCAAGCAGTAAATCCTGCAACAGCCTGTCAGCTAGAGCTTCCCCAGTGGCTCAGACAGTAAAGAATCTGTCTGCAATGCAGTATACCCAAGTTCAATCCCTGGGTTGGGAAGAAGCCCTGGAAAAGGGAATGGCAACCCACTCCAGTATTCTTGCCTGGAGAATTCCATGGACAGAGGAAATCCCATGGGATTGCAAAGAGTCAGACACGACTAAGCGACTAACACACACAGCCTGTTGGCTGATAGTTTCTTCAGCTACAGGGTAGCTAAACCAGGGCTTTACTCACATCGTCTGGAATGCCCACCTTGAGCCACAGCTTTTCAGAAGCCCTCCCCTTTGCAGGGTCTGGCACTAGGCTCCTCCCCACCCCAAAGAGGACAGCTGACCTGGCCCACCACTTCTCTGCCATTGTTCTGCTTATTCTGTGAGCACACCCTCAAGAGTCTCCCCCAAGCAGGACTGGATTTGCCACACGGATTCAAAGACGTTGTCAAACAGCCAACAAACTTGAGTACATGCATTTCAACACACTTTGTGGCTTTAACTAGGTGGCCCACAAAAGCAAAGATCACCTAAATCCAGGTTATCCCAGAGTGCAACTAAGCCTGCCTTTACTTTAAGTCCAGCATGTTGAACCTACTCTCATTCAACACCCAACCAGGAGTTAAACAAGCACTACTTGCACTCACTTAACAAGTATCCCGAATTAGACCACATATTGTGCTCAAGCTTAAAAAGCTCCCTGAGTGAAGCAGACAGCTGGGTTCCTGGCCCGTCTGGCTGCGGGCTGTCCACAGGAGACCCACAGCATACAACCGCTGCCTTCCACTCACCGACCACAGCTCTGTTGGCAGAGGAGATGACCTTTTTGGAGCCCGAAGGCAGCTTCACTCGCGTCTTCTTTGTCTCAGGGTTGTGGGAGATGACTGTGGCATAGTTTCCAGAGGCTCTTGCCAGCTTGCCTCGGTCACCAGGCTTCTCCTCCAGACAACACACGATGGTGCCCTCAGGCATGGTGCCCACCGGGAGCACGTTGCCGATGTTGAGCTGGGCTGCAAGAGAAAGGTGGTATGTCCTCACCACTGCTTGCCAAAACCAAGGCCAGCCTCCTCCCACAGCTCTCTGAGCACTCACCGGGACGCCTGGCCAAGCAGGTGTCCCCAAGTGAAGACTGCAGCCTTAACGTTCCTGCCTGGACCCAAGCTGTAAACCGCCAGGCCCCGCAAGTCCCTCCCCATCAAGACCTTTCACCTCGGCGCGGAGCTCACCCTTCTTGCCACAGTACACAAACTGGCCGGTGTGGATGCCCTCAGCAGCGATGAACAGCTCTGTCCGCTTCTTAAAACGGTACGGATCCCGGAAAACCACTTTGGCAAGGGGCGCTCCGCGGCCCGGGTCGTGGATGATGTCCTGCGGGTCGAGGCAGCGTGAGCGGCTTGGGGGTCCCGCTGGGCGCCCCGCGCCCCAACCCGTCCCGGCCCACGCCCCGAACCTTCACGATGCCCTTGATATATCCGTGTCGCTCGGCGAAATCCACGGCGCGTAGGCGCGCGGCGCCTTTTCTGTGCTTCACATGTGCGCGGAACACGGAGCCGGCGCCCTTCCTCTGCCCACGAATCACGCGGCCCATGGCGGCGACCTGAAGGAAGCTCACAGTCAGCAGCCGTTCGGCCCTGGCATCCCCACCACCGGGCTTCAGGGGCCCCGCTCCCTTGGCTCCTCCTCCCGCCCTCAGGATCCTCCGTGTCCCCAGCCCCAGCCGTACGCCCCCGGCGCTTTTTCCAGAGTCAGCTAGGGTCCCTAGCGGAGCCTAGAACGACGGGGGGCGCCGGATGGCTCCGGATAGCACCAACACGTCCTACCTGGTGCAGAGCGCGGCCCAAAGAGGGGACACGGCCCTAGAGAGCCGCCTTATCTTCCGGGGTGGGGCCGAGAGCCCGTAACCTTCCGGCCAAGGGCCGCCGCCGCCGCAATGCACACCGGGACTTGTAGTTCTATGGAGGTCGCCCGTAGCTCCTCCCGCGCTCCCGGCCTTCTACGCAAGCGCACTGAGTTAGACCGGCCGGCGCTGCACTTAAGACCCGGCGCGGGTCTAGCGGCGAGGCTGCTCTCTAGCAGAGGGGCCGCGGATTGGGTGGGCAAGGCTACCCGGCAGGGAGTCTCCAGCAAGATACATCTTTCTTTCTTTCGGAGAGGGGTCTCCTGGAGAAGTGGGAGGAGTCTTTCCAGAGAAGGTCCCTGGAGTTAGCAAAAGAGGAGGTGGAACCCCTGAATGATAACAGAGTAGGCGCAGACGGGGAGAGTTTAGTGATCAAGACCCTGGGTGTGCAGATTAGGCCTGAAGGGGGAGACCCGGCGAGGTAGGGAGGGGTCTCACGGAGCAGAGGAGCTTGTGCTCGGGACTCCGGGGTGATGTTTTTGCTCCAGTGTGGCCTCGCAGGGGTGGATGCCAGGGAGACATCGGAAGATGACAGGAGCGGGAAGGAAGTGGCCATGTGGCCACGTTCTGAAGCCACGAGGGAGCAGAGGGGACTGTGCATGAGGCCCAGTTAAGAGACAACCGGCTGGGCGTGTCAAGGAGAGCCCACCAGGGGGCAGCACTTCCCACAGCAGGGCCAGAGCTGAGGGGGCACCTGGATCTCCTTGGGGCAGGTTGAGGGGTTTTGAGGTCAGCTCCTCAAAGGACCAGAAGGTCAGAGGGATGGAAGTGGGGACAGTGCTTGGACTTGTGTGCTGTGGGGTCCCTGGGATGGAGTATGGGGGAGGGGCGGGGCGGGACACACGGCCCTGCACTCTCCCTTTGACCCTAAACTGGCTTCCCAAGCTGTGGATGCAGCCAGAATAAGGCTGACCAAACCCACTCCAGGCTTGTGTCCAGGCTTTCACCACAGTCTGGGTACGACAGAGGTAGCAGTGCAAGCCCAGGAGCCAGGGCGTGTCTGGTGGCTGTGAGCCCCCACTGGGGGCCATGGGCCCAGGGAAGCCTGAGACCTGCTGTTCCAGGGGTGGTGCTCATGTGGACTCCTCCCTAAGGCCTACCTTGAGGCACATGTGTAGACTCAAGGAAGGGCAGCTGATGGTGGGGCTTGGAAGGTGCACACCCCTGCCTCATGCTTGGTGCATCTATGCAGAGATGGTAGTACTGGCTGGCGAACCTCCCACAGTCCGAGATCTGTGCCTCAGCTCCCCTCACTGGTCTGAATGTCGGCTTCCACATGAGGCAACTGAGCCTGATATACAGCCAGGTCTCTGCAGATCCGGGCCATTCAGGGTGGTGAGGACAGCCTCCCTGGGCATGGGGATCTCAGATCTTCAGGAGGGGCCCAACTGCCTTTGTCCCCAGATGAGGCACTCCCCACACAGTGCCATTGCTCACACTGGTCAGCCGGGGTGCCCTCTAATACCACCGAGTTCCACTTCCTTTAAAAGTTGTTCTTCTCACACCTACACACATGAGTAATTTGGAATAAACTCGAGTAACCATGCCCCTCTTCTTTTTCAGCTATGCTCCCCACGCTAGCATCTTTGGCAAACAGAACCCTATACTCCTGCTGTCTTTGATGGGAACAATAATACTACCTATCATAAGATCATTGTGAGGGTTAGATGAGTGAATACGCATGAAGAATATAAAGTAAGCCTACAAAAATCACCAGGGCTGTAGAAGTTAGAGGGGCCAAGCTCAGGCACAGATGGGAGAGGTGGCCTGAGAGAGTGACCAGGGGGAGCAAAGGGAGCCTTCAAGCTGGGCAGGATCAGCTTGTTGACAAGAGTTGTGCATGCTGAAGGTGTTTTTATCTCCTGTTTGTGTATTCTACTTCTAAAATGGGGTTTTTTTAAGGGTGCATGGGGGACTTCCCTGGTCCAGTGGATAGGACTCTACATATCCACTGCAGGGGGCAGGGTTCAATCCCTGGTCTCAGAACTAGGAGTTCTCATGGCACAACTAAAGAGCCCACATGCCTCAAGGAAGATGGAAGAGCCTGCATGCCACAACTAAGACCCAGTGCAGCCAAATAAATAAATATTAGAGAAAAATTAAAAAACATTCTCTGAAAGACCCACCTACAGTGATGAATGCTGGCCTGAGGTGCAGACAGGCCGTTGCCTCTGAGCTGTGTCAGGTAGTGGGCTCTCTGGCTTCAGAGCTCCTGCAACCCCCCAGCAGAGCCCCCCCACCACCACCACCCCGACACACACACACCACTCAGTGATCATCTGGCCCCACATTGCAGGCCAGTCCAGCCGCTGTGATTTTATCTGCATTTGGGGGCCTCCTGGGGGCCTCTTGGACGTTTAGGGGTTGTGTATGGGGCCTTCTTAACTTACTTGTCCCTTTCCGTGGACAAATAGCTCTTCTGTTCACTCCACCCTTTCCTGTGTCTGCCCACGTGCTCTGTGTTGTATATCTGGAAACTGTCTCATCCACTCTCCTAATTTGTTGTTCTACAGAAAAACTGAATATTCTGGAGTTGTCCAGCAAACACACACAATAGAGCCTTTATACTTTCACTTTGAGTTAATTGCTGCTCATTAACATAAGCATAATGGGGATTTTCTTCTGATTTTGAAAAAATATTAATGACTTCCCTGATGATCCAAGGGCTAAGACTGTCTGCTCCCAATGCAGGGGCCTGCGTTCGATCCCAGGTCAGGGAACTAGATCCCACATACTGCAACTAAGACCTGGCCCAGCCAAAGATATATATATATATATATATATATATATAAATATATATATTAAAGTGAAAGTGAAGTCGCTCAGTTGTGTCCGACTCTTAGCAACCCCATGGACTGCAGCCCACCAGGCTCCTCCGTCCATGGGATTTTCCAGGCAAGAATACTGGAGTGGAGTGCCATTGCCTATTAGCAAATCTCTGAAGTACTTGCAAAATGTGGTCTTGTCACTAATAAGCTAAGAATGTACTTAAAGAGGTACCCTTTTCCCAAACAAAGTGCATTTTTAGCCCTGACATTTTTTTTCCAACTTTTTAAAGCATGGTAAGATACACATAATATTTGCCATCTTAGTCATTTATAAGTATGCAGTTTAGCGGTATTGGGCTTCCCTTGTGGCTCAGGTGGTAAAGAATCCACCTGTAATGTGGGAGACCTGGGTTCAATCCCTGGGATGGAAAGATCCCCTGGAGAAGGGAAAGGCTACCCATACCAGTATTCTGGCCTGGAGAACTTCATGGACTATATAGTCCATGGGGTTACAAAGAGTCAGACATGACTGCATGATTTTCACTTTCACTTTTGGTGGTATTAGGGTTAGGGTTAGAGTTAGGAGATGGGCCCCTGGGCTGGACACCTGGTGTTTGTCAACTGGAGTAAAATTCAAGCTTTGTTCTCACCCTGACACTTCAAGGACAAAGCTAGTGGCAAAAACTGAGCTCTGTTAAAGCAATGAGATGACCACTCCTGAGGTTAAGGAAGACTTCTCTGTCTGCACTTGCACAGGAAGGCTTCATGGGTGTCGAAAAGCAAGGGAGCCCCACCCCATTACAAGTGTGGACATGCACCCACAGGCCTCTGCCTTGGGATTCATCTTAGGAAAAAGTTGTGCACACATATTGGGGAGGATCCAAGGACAGTCAGATGTGAAGAAAGAAACAAAATAATTGGCCAAATGTAAACAAAGACCCCAAACACCAGGAGAGATAAGAAAGCCTTCCTAAGTGATCAACGCAAAGAAACAGAGGAAAACAATAGAATTGGAAAGATTAGAGATCTCATCAATTAGAGATATGAAGGGAACATTTCATGCAAAGATGGACACAATAAAGGACAGAAATGGTATGGACCTAACAGAAGCAGATGATATTAAGAAGAGGTGCAAGAATACACAGAACTATACAAACAAGATATTCATGACCCAGATAACCATGATGGTGTGATCATTCACCTAAAGCCAGACATCTTGGAGTGCAAAGTCAAGTGGGCCTTAGGAAGCGTCACTATGAACAATGCTAGTAGAGGTGATGGAATTCCACTTGAGCTATTTCAAATCCTAAAAGATGATGCTGCGAAAGTGCTGCACTCAATATGCCTGCAAATTTGGAAAACTCAGCAGTGGCCACAGTACTGGAAAAGGTCAATTTTCATTCCAATCCCAAAGAGAGGCAAAGCCAAAGAATGTTCAAACTACTGCACAATTGCACTCATCTCACAAGCTAGCAAAGTAATGCTCAAAATTCTCCAAGCTAGGCTTCAACAGTTCATGAACCGAGAACTTCCAGATGTTCAAGCTGGATTTAGAAAAGGCGAGGAACCACAGATCAAACTGCCAACATCCACTGGATCAGAGAAAAAGCAAGAGAATTCCAGAAAACCATCTACTTCTGCTTCATTGACTAAAGCCTTCGACTGTGTGGATCACAACAAACTGTGAAAAATTCTTCAAGACATAGGAATACCAGACCACCTTACTTGTCTCCTGAGAAACTTGTATGCAGGTCAAGAAGCAAAAGTTAGAACTGGACGTGGAGCAACAGACTGGTTCAAAGTTGGGAAAGGAGTGCATCAAGGCTGTATATTGTCACCTTGCTTATTTAACTTATATGCAGGGTTCAGTTCAGTTCAGTCACTCAGTCGTGTCCGACTCCTTGCGACCCCATAAACCGCAGCATGCCAGGCCTCCCTGTCCATCACCAACTCCCGGAGTTCACCCAAACTCATGTCCATTGAGTTGGTGATGCCATCCAATCATCTCATCTTCTGTCGTCCCCTTCTCCACCCACCCTCAGTCTTTCCCAGCATGAGGGTCTTTTCAAATGAGTCAACTCTTCGCATCAGATGGCCAAAGTATTGGAGTTTCAGCTTCAACATCAGTCCTTCCAATGAACATCCAGGACTGATCTCCTTTAGGATGGACTGGTTGGATCTCCTTGCAGTCCAAGGGACTCTCAAGAGTCTTCTCCAACACCACAGTTCAAAAGCATCCATTCTTTGGCGCTCAGCTTTCTTTATGGCCCAACTCTCACGTCCATACATGACCACTGTATGTATGGAACCATAGCCTTGACTAGACAGACCTTTGTTGACAAAGTGATGTCTCTGCTTTTTAATATGCTGTCTAGGTTGGTCATAACTTTCCTTCCAAGGAGTAAGCGTCTTTTAATTTCATGGCTGCAGTCACCATCTGCAGTGATTTTGGAGCCCAGAAAAATAAAGTCAGCCACTGTTTCCACTGTTTCCCCATCTATTTGCCATGATGTGATGGGACCGGATGCCATGATCTTAGTTTTCTGAATGTTGAGCTTTAAGCCAACTTTTTCACTCTCCACTTTCACTTTCATCAAGAGGCTCTTTAGTTCTTCTTAACTTTCTGCCATAAGGGAGGCATATCTGAGGTTATTGATATTTCTCCCAGCAATCTTGATTCCAGCTTGTGCTTCATCCAGCCCAGCGTTTCTCATGATGTCCTCTGCATATAAGTTAAATAAGCAGGGTGACAATATACAGCCTTGACATACTCCTTTTCCTATTTGGAACCAGTCTGTTGTTCCATGTCCAGTTCTAACTGTTGCCTCCTGACCTGCATAGGTTTCTCAAGAGGCAGGTCGGGTGGTCTGGTATTCCCATCTCTTTCAGAATTTTCCACAGTTTATTGTGATCCACATAGTCAATAAAGCAGAAATAGATGTTTTTCTGGAACACTTTTGCTTTTTCTGACATCTTACCATCCCTGATTAAAACAGAATCCACATACATTTTAACTCTCCAGGAGATTCCTGAGTGTTCGGGGATAGTGACAGCCTTCAGCAGCTCTGTCCCACTTCACTGAAAGTGTTATTTCCCTGTGCCATCTACTAGACTACAGAAAGTGGCCTTGGAAACACATCTCTTTAAAAATATATATACATATCTGTCCACACATTTTGTGGCATCTTAATTCCCCAATCAGGAAGTGAATCTGTGTGCTCAGCAGTGACAATGTGGAGAACTAATGACAGGATTGCCAGGGAATTCTCAAAGATAATTTAATTATTTGTCGATTGATTTTTGGCTGTGCTGGGTCTTCGTTGCTTTTGCGTGGGCTTTCTTTAGTTGCAGCAAGCGGGTCTACTCTTCATTGCCATGTGTGGGCTTCTCATTCTGGTGGCTTCTCTTGTTGCAGAGCACACTCTCTAGGCATGTGGGCTTCAACAGTTCTTGTACCCCAGGTTCAGTGACTGTGGCACACAGGCTTAGTTGTTCTGAGGCATGTGGAATCCTCCCAGACCAGGGATCAAACCTGTGTCCCCTCCCATCCACTGCACCAACAGGGAAGTCCTCGAAAATAACTTTCAAGCATGGCTTTTCCCCTGGGAACACTTACAGCTCAGAATCCTAATCCCAGGCTGGAAATAGCCGGAAAGTGATTTGGGTTTGCCCAGAGAAGAGGCACTGTGACCATTTGGGGACCATGCAGGCCCCTGGCTGTTAACAGTCTGTTTGCTCAGTGGGTCTAAGGCTCAGTGAGGATTATGGAATGCAGGTGTGGAGGCCCTGGAATGGCCTGCAGTGGACAGACACAGTCTCCTTCACCCTGCATCCAGGTAGCACCCTCAGAACCCTGGTCCCCACACCTTCCACACTGCCCAGGTGTCTGCCGGGTGGACACTCTGGGCCAGACTCTTGTGGCAGCTGAGGTGGTTCTGTCATCAGTCTGAAGATCCCAGTGTCAGCCCTTGCTCCCCTTCTTGCTCCCTGGGTCAGCCTCACGTTGAGTAGAAGTGCTCCCCTGATCTTGAGTAGGAGTACTCCCCTCCTTGAGGGGCTAGGCTGGGGCCCAGGTTTGCCAGGACCTCCTGGCTCAAGATGGTGCAGTGTGATGACACTCCTGCAGAAGGGGGACCCAGTAGGTCAGGACACCAGTGAGCTCAGGGTGCCTGAGTACTTGGCTAGGGGTTAGGGTTAAGAAGCAGGTGTGCACCCAGTCCTTTCCCATTCCCCATTTCTTCATCTATTCATCTTTTGCACAGATGCTTTCAGAGTTATGAGGGAGGATGTGGCAATGGGAGAGCTGAAAATTGTTCAACATCTGGAGGCGTGGGGTGGGAGACCCAGATTACACCCCGCAGGCACCCAGGGAAAAGAGCTGGTTCCTCTGAGCATTCTATGTTTTCCCTTCCACCTCCCCTAGGTGTCTGTCCAGGAACTGACTCTGTCCACCTCCTTCCTCGGGCTTGCGCCCATTCACCAGGGCTTTGCCAGGGACCCCAGGGTTTGGATCATCAACGAGGCTGGTGTCAGGGCCCTCCCCTCAACCTTGCCGCTCCAGGGCTGTCCAGCGTGAGAAGTTCCAAGGGCCCGGACCACACGGGAAGCTGTGGCCTCGGAATACACGCGCAGCATCCTCCCCAAAGCTGAGGGAGCTGGGCTGCCGAAGGGGAGGCTCCTGCTGAATCCCAAAGAAGTTGGAGTGCCCTCCCCCTACACACAGGACGGCGTGGGTATGGGAGAACACCCAGAACAAGCTGCCCCAGGAGCCAGACAAAGCTGGGTTGGGAGAGGGCACGGCGAGGAGCAGCCTTGACCTGACACCCGGGCGCGCCGCCCTTCGCCTGAGGGCCCACCACCTCAAGTCTCTCGGTGGGTCCTAGGTTGTCCCGCTGCCTCGAGCCCCGCGACGCAGCCAGGGACGCCAGCCAGACGTCCCGGTTGACGTCTGCCCTGGGCCTCTCCTCCTGGTGGTCCTCACCCTTTCTGCAGCCCTCACAGCCTCATCTCTGGGCTGTCGGTGCCCCTCCACACTCTGCGGTGCCCGTGGCCCGAGACATCTCCACACCAAGGACAGGAAAACCTACTCTCTCCACAGGGCTCCTTTGCACCCCATCTGGCCGCTCGCCCCCGTACTCCACTGGGCACAGCTGGGGCAGCGGCGTCTCTGTAGTCCTGGAGCCTGGAACAGGCCCAGCAGGCGCGTTCTGCCCGGCAGCAGCCCGCACACAGAACCCAATGCGGGGACCAGCGGCCCAGACTGTGACCAGAGGTGCGCGGGGCCGGCCCGGGCGACCCTCAGGTCGCTATCCTCCGGTTTCGTCCGGGTCTACTCCCCGCCTCCAAGCCACACAGCAGCGAGCCCGAGCCCTCGCTTTCCCCCGGCCCCAGCCCCGCCCTCCTTGAACTGTGACCCCGCCCTTTACCGGATTCCGCCCCGCCCGCTCCGGGCTCTGTCGGTTCCCAAGCTACCTGGCCCCGCCCCGTCTCCGGCTTCCTAGGTTGGGGACTGGCTGGGAACCACCGAGTCGGCTGAGCCTCCGAACCGCCCAGAGCAACCGGAAGTCTGCGGGGCGAGCGGTCGCGAGCGACCGAGGCCCGTTTCCGGCGTCGTCGCGCTGCTAGAGTCTCCGGCTGGCCCCAGGAGGGTGAGTCGGTGCTGAGGGCGTAGATTAGCGTCGGGGCGGCCCAAGTTCTCCTCCCCTTGGTCTAAGAGGTCTCCTACCGGCCCCCTCGTCCTCCCGCCTCCGATGAGGCGGGCTCCGCGCTCCCCCGGCCTCTCCGCTGGGAAGCGCTGGTGGAGCGGGCGGCTCTGAGAGCCCGTTGGCGCCGGGTAGGGCGGTGGTCGAGCCTTGTCCGTCTTGGCCGGGAAGAAGCGGGAGGGGTCATCCCACAGATCCGGCCTCGCGGCAGCCTCGTAGCCTCCCCTTCGAGTCTAGGCATGCTCCAGCCTGCATACCCATCATCTCCCTCGGGGGCACTCTTTTACCCTTTCTCACTGCTCCTTCAAGACCTAGACTTCATGAAGGTGGCCAAAAGGGCTATGTCTTGCGATCGTAGGCTGTGTATTTTCTCTTAATTCTGGCTGCTACTTAGAGCCTGTACTTCTCTACAGGGACCCAGGATCCAGCACCGGGAGGCACATGCCTGCTGCTGGCCAGGCCCAGGTGGGGAACCGCTTGACAGTGGTCACTGCAGTCTGAATCAGCTCATGGCCTAAAGCTTCTTCCCTCAAGCCGCTTTTGGAGTCAGACTCTCCCCTAGGAAGTCTACTTCTCTATTTGACCTCCCAGGGGGATGCCCGGAGAGGGGTCAGGTTTTTGTACAAGGGTTGGGGTGTAGTCAGGTGTCCCCTCCTCTTTTCCTGCAGTCCATCCTTCTGGTTCCTGTCTACTCCAGCCGCCCGTCACACCATGACTCATCTTGCTGCCTGAGATCTTGCCCCACTGGCTCATTCAGCCCTAGTCCTTCCTGCCTCGGAGGGTCCTTCTTGCCTCTGGCCCTTGCACACTCTGTTCCTGCTGCCTACGAGTTCCCTCCCCACCCCGATTAGCACCGAGTTAGCACCTAGGGGAAGTGACCCATCAGACTAAGTCAGAGTTTCCTAGTTTAAATGCTTTCTGAGTCCCTTGTACTTGTGCTGTCATCACAGTTGTAGTTTTGGTTTGTTTGCATGGTCAGTTAACTCTTTACCCCACTAGGCTGCTCCAAGGAGGTAGAGTCCTTGTGCGCTATTCACTGCCACATCCCTATTGCCTAGCCGAGCACCTGGTACACATGGCAACTACCCATTACATGTTTGTGGAGTAATTCTTCCATGTCACACTCTCTGAAAGACGAATGAAGCTTCGGAGGGCAGATACTGTAGTGCTACAGCCATTTTGGCCCCACCACAAGTCCCTGCCAGAGAACACTTGGAGTTGGAAGTAAAAGATTGGAGGACGTGGTGCCCCCTCGATTAGTCTGGAAGTGAGAGGTTGGGGCCTCCAGGATCGTGACCTCTGACTCTTTGGTAACCGCCAACAGGTCTCTCAGCCAGGACACGTGGATTCCCACCCACCGAGCCTCATGGTAGGAGTCTGACTTCCCCTGTTCCCTCCCTCGTCTTGTGAGGCCCCTACCTGCTCCTCTGGGCACCCACCGTGCCCAATGGGCCTGGACCTAGACCCTCGGCCTCTTGCTGACCCCTTGCCAGTCTCGGGTGTGTCCAAGGTAGTGAGCAAACCCTGCTCAGATTGGGCCTGCCTGAGGCTCTTGGGGGAGGGTTGTAGATCCCCATGACCTGGGTCTCTCCCTCTCCTCCATACTGTCCCTCCCCTTGATTTTATTTTATTTTTTGGCTACACTGCACAGCTTGCAGGATCTTACTTCCCTGACCAGGGATTGAGCCTGTGCCCCCTACAGTGGGAGCAGAGTCCTGACCACAAGACAGCCAGGGAATTCCTTCCTCCCCTCGATTTTAAAACCAAAGGGGCCTGGCGACTGTCTCACTCAACCTTGTGGTCTGTGTGCTTGAGACAGCCAGGAGACTGGTGTGTGTCCTTTCAGGAGGCTGTGACATTTGGTGATGTGGCCGTGCACTTCTCGCGGGAGGAATGGCAGTGTCTGGACCCTGGCCAGAGGGCTCTCTACAAGGAGGTGATGCTTGAGAACCACAGCAGTGTGGCTGGACTAGGTGAGGCTTTATTTGGACACCCCTAGCCCTTCCATCATCGGTCAGCACCCACCTATTTTGGCCTCTGCTAGAGGCTGCAGATCTGGAGGCCATGTGTTCGAGCCCTCATGAGCTAGGCAGGGGCTTGGGACTGTGAGTCCTTGTGGGTCAGAAGCTGACCCCAGGAGGAGTCTTGGTGAGCCAAGCAGGCTCCCAGGTTTGCATACGTCATGTGATTCAGTGCTCACAGGGTAGGTGGACTTTCTGCCTGAGTGGGTAGAAATACAATCCAAACTTGAAATGGCTTAAACAGCTACTCAGATTTTCAATTTTTCTAGTGTGTACTTATTCAGAACACTCTTCATTTTTAATGTCTGTTATGTTTGTATTTGTTTCCCTTATTTATTTTTGCAGCATTTTTTCACTGTGTTGACCGTGATTGATACTGACTGCTATGAGACTGTTGTTTCATCTTTCAGAGACCCAGCTTGTGGGTTTTGGGGGGCAGGAGGGGCAGGGCGCTCCGTCACTGAGTCTTTCCGCCTTTCTTCCTTCTTCCCTTTTAATTTATTGGGTCTGCTGTGTTGTTTCTTTTCTTTCCTTCATACCTTTTGGCTGTGCTCACAGTGTAGGTGGACTTTCTGCCTGAGTGAATAGAAATAGAATCCAAACTTGAAATAGCTTGAACAGCTACTCAATCAGATTTCTTACTGTTTCTTGAGCTTAGTATTTACCTGTTCTGTGTTTACCATTCTTGTTTCTAGTTGGTGTATTTAAAAACATGAAATTTTATGCATAAATATCATTTCAGCTGCATCCTACGAATTGTAACTCACAGTAAATACAGTTGCCACTTACTCACTCATCACATAGTTTCTGGATAGTCATAGTTTTGAGCCACCCATTGTGGTTGCTGTTGTGTCCAGCTGCACTTGGGTCAGGTGCAGGCTGTGGTGGTGTTTCATGCCTTTGCCTGACCCCCTTTCTGGCTGCCCAGGGACGTTTCTCTGTGAGCCGCACACGTGTGCTTGGCGGGAACCTATTTCCTGTCAAGTGTGGGGTCCTGCTGTCACCTGAGCCTTTGACCTTCTCTGCCTGCTGCCTTCTCCACCCCATGGCTGAACACCTGAGGAGTGCTCTAGCCAGAGGGCTTGACTGGCCCTTGGGTGGGCTGGGAGCACTTCACATGGCTGCCCCACAGCATGGGGGCTACTGGCCCCAGAAGGCAGGTGCCAGGGGGTGCCTGCCGGTCTCCAGCCCTCTGCTGAGGCCCTGGGCTCTGTGTGAGGACTTGAGACTGGGGCTGCTGGCTGATGATTGGGCTTCACACCTTCTGATTTAAAATCCATTTTGTTGGTTGATTTGTTGTTGTATTGTTTCTTAAGCAACCGTACCTCTTGGAGCATCCCTGAAGGGACTGAGGGAAGTGCTGGCTGTGCCTGCTTCTCTCCCCGTGGGGGATAGCTGGCCTGTGTTCTGCAGCCTTGGGTGACAGGACTCCCTGGCGATCCTGGCCCTGTCTCCATCTGCAGCAGGGCCAGACCGGGAGTCCACACGCTCCTCTCTGTCCAGCCTCAGGAGGCAGCAGGTCTGGACAGGAGGCCCCTGTGCTCCAGTAGCCCCCAACCCTTCACTCCTGGGGACCAGGGAGAACTGAGCCCCGAGCTGCACTCCCAGCCACAATGATACCGTCTCCTCCTCTGCTGCCCCCACAGCAGGATTCCTGGTCTTCAAGCCTGAGCTGATCTCCCGGCTAGAACAGGGGCAGGATCCATGGGTCCTTGACCTGCAAGGAGCAGAGGGGAGAGAGGAAGCCAGGACCACCCGGACAGGTGAGGCTTCTGGGCACAGGAGGGATTCAGGGTCCCCATGCCCGGCAAGGGCTCAGGTGGGAAGCTGGAGGGGGACCCCAGAGGCTGTCCATGCAGCTTTGCTGAGCTGGCTGGGTATGCTGTGGGGTGGGCCTAGAGGCGTAGGCCAGTCATGGGGCAGCCTCAGGAGAGACTAAACTACAGAAAAGCAAGGGCATAGAACTCCTGTGCATTATAGCAAGACAGTTTGTTTTTGAACCACATTTTGTTAGTTTGAATTTTACTAATCATATTAAGCAAAGGCACACGTGTGACTCTGAGCAGCTGTTCACCTGCCACTGCCATGCTCCCTCCAGAGTTTCATGGGGTCTGGGTGACCCAGCCTCTCAGATGAAGTTCCAGGGCTGTGTTGGTGTCCTGAAACTGCTGTAACAAAGCACATAGACTGGAGGCTTACCACAGCCGAGATGTACTGTTCCTTAGTTGTGGGGACCACATGTCCAGGATCAAGTCACAAGCAGTGTTGTGTCCCTCTGAAACCTGTAGGGGAGGATCCTCCCTGCCTATTCCAGTTTCTGGTGGCCCCAGGTATTCCTTGGCTGGTGGCCACATCCCTCCATCCCTCCATGTGGAGGGCAAGCAGGGAGGTGGGCCCTCTGGAAACCCCCAGGAAGGAGGCGTCAGCGTAGCCCAGTGTAGTCACTGTGGCCACCTGGAAGCTGAGGGGCAGGGCAGCAAGGGATGGACGCAGCAGTGTGAGTCAGAGGGCAGGACTGGCAGCGGCTGGAGAGAACCCTGCCCGGTGGACAGCTGAGGCCCATCTCTCTTGGACTCACCCGTGCGCCCCTTGGCAGCTCTTGTGCCTCATTTTTCTCAGTACATAACACCCCTCTGTTCAGTTTTCAGCCCCTCTTTCCTCCTTACTCTACTTCCTCTCACAGGCACCCTAACCCTGCCTCTTATCCTCCACCCTTTTGGGCTAACTTTGCCTCTTTGTGGGTTTTTCCTCGTACTCATTCCCTGTGAGATGACCTTTTCTCCATGTAGGAGAGTGGCTCTTTGGAGTCTTCCAGGTATATAGTAACTGAATGAATGCATTAAGCATGAACAGAACCAGATTTTGACCACTGTCAAAAGGCATTGACTTCTCATTGCATCTTTCCAAATGCTCAGTACAGCCTGTCCTGGGAGGGGGCTCAGTCCCAGGGGTGGTATGCACCCCCAACCCCCAGTCTCCTTTCTCTGAGCACAGGGGATTAGCAGCAATTTGCTTCCTGTTCATTTCAGATTCTACAGTTGGGACCGATGGTGAGCAGGACATGGACAGTTTTAAATCAGAATCCGGGGGGGTCATGGTCAAAACCTTGCCCCAGAACTTTCCCCAGAGTCCTGGCTTTGGAAACACCTCAGATCCTGAAGTCTGTTCACAGAGACAGCCAACCTCCCTCTTCCATAAAAACTTCTTGAACATGGGGACCACGGGTCCCAGGAAGGCCTTCACCGAGGACGAGTTCCAGGGTCATGGTGAGTGGGGAAGCAGTGGCCGCCTGGGTTGTCAGCCTGATCAAAGTCAGTGGTCCTTCGGAAGGTGCGATGTATGTGGCAGGAGTCTGCGATCTCCTTCAGATGCTGCTCTACACCAGGAAGTGAATACCCAGCAGAAACCCAACAGATGCCAAGAGTGCCAAAAACAGTTATCCGATTGCTTCCAGGGGAGACCTCTGAGTACCTTTCCTGGAGAGAAACCATATGAGTGTAGGGAGTGTGGGAAGGTCTTCAGGTTGTGCTCACAGCTTACTCAGCATCAGAGGATCCACACTGGAGAGAAGCCGTTTAAGTGCACCGACTGTGGGAAGGCCTTTCGCCTGAGCTCAAAACTTATTCAGCATCAAAGGATTCACACTGGGGAGAAGCCCTACAGGTGTGAAGAATGTGGAAAAGCCTTTGGGCAGAGCTCCAGCCTCATCCATCATCAGAGGGTCCACACGGGAGAGAGGCCCTATGGCTGCCGGGAGTGCGGGAAGGCCTTCAGCCAGCAGTCTCAGCTGGCCAGGCACCAGAGGACCCACACGGGAGAGCGGCCCTACCCGTGTCGGGAGTGCGGCAAGGCCTTCAGCCAGAGCTCAACCCTAGCTCAGCACCAGCGGATGCACGCTGCGGAGAAGCTTGAGCTCCCGAGAACCCCGGAGAGTCCCAGCCTGGGTGCACGTCAGAGGATGCATGTTCCTGAGAAGCCATTTAAGTGTGACGAGTGTGGGAAGGCTTTCCGGTGGGTCTCCCGCCTGAGTCAGCATCAACTGACACACACTGGAGAGAAACCTTATAAATGCAACAAGTGTTCAAAAGCCTTTGGTTGCAGCTCACGACTTATTCGCCACCAGAGAACTCACACTGGAGAAAAACCATTTAAGTGCGATGAGTGTGGGAAGGGCTTTGTCCAGGGCTCACACCTCATTCAGCATCAGAGAATTCATACCGGGGAGAAGCCGTACGAGTGCAGTGACTGCGGGAAGGCCTTTAGCCAGAGCTCGAGCCTCATTTACCATCAGAGGATTCATAAGGGGGAGAAGCCCTACGAGTGCCTCGAATGTGGAAAAGCCTTCAGCATGAGCACACAGCTCACAATACACCAGAGGGTGCACACGGGCGAGAGGCCATATAAGTGCAGTGAGTGTGGGAAGGCCTTCAGCCAGAATTCCACCCTTTTCCAGCACCAGATTATCCATGCCGGGGTGAAGCCCTATGGATGCAGCGAGTGCGGGAAGGCCTTCAGCCGGAGCTCATACCTGATCGAGCACCAGAGGATCCACACTCGTGCCCAGTGGTACCGTGAGTACGGGAGCACCCTGGAGGCTTCCACCCACACGAGTCGTAGGAGAGTTAATACTGTAAAGAAACTTCACAAATGTAATGAATGTGAGAAAATATTCAGGTGGCGGTCGCATCTCATTATCCACCAGAGAATTCACACTGGAGAGAAACCTTACAAATGTAATGAATGTGACAAAGCTTTTAATAGGAGCTCAAGGCTTACTCAGCATCAGAAAATTCACATGGGCTAGACCACTTACCTTTACAAATGTGTATAAATGTGAATAAACCTACAGCCTTAATTTATTTGACATGGGATCTTTTACACTGAAGATCTAGAAAACTGGGGAAGATTCAGAATTGCTGTCTTAGGGAGTGTTGAGATTCCTACGTGGTGTATGTTTCTGCTGGCACGTTTGACCTTATCCCCTCCAATAAAGCTCGTGTCTCCATCAGGGTGACACGTGTAGCATTTGAGCTCTCAGAGGGATGACCCTGGACCTTGCGGACGAGGCGTGAGATGAGCCCCGGCAGCCCCACCGGCTGAGGGGGTGGAAGAAGTCACCCAGGACGCCTTCCTTAGGCCCCAGGTACCAGACTGGCTTCTGCAGCAAGGATGTGTTTGTGCAGGGCTGCTGGGGGGGTGCCTGGGCTCCCCTTCTGCTCTCCTCAGCGGATATGCCTCGCAGAGCAGCCCTTCTCTTTGGGGAGGTGCTGGGTCCATGCAGGCACGCCAGGAGCAGCACCCAGGCCTGGGGACAGTGTCCCTGGCCTGCCGTAAGTCCAGAACCCAGTGGCCTCCCCGAGCGTTGTCTTATAGTGGTTACAAGAATGAAAGAGCAGCCCCGAGGACGCCACCCTCTGGTGGTACGCCTCTGCGTACCCTCAAAACACCAGCCACACGGACCACCAGAACTGGAAGGTCTGCAGGCAGACGCGTGAGCTGGTGCCTTTGCATAGGCCGATGGGTGCTGGAGACGCCTGCTCACCAGGATCAGCATGGGGGTGTGGCCTCAACGGGCCCCACAGGTCCCAGGGCAGAGGGCCCATGGGTGCCAGTGAGCAAGCCCACTCTGCTGGCATCACCTCCTGCTCAGGTTTTCTCTGCCAGCACAGCCCGGCTTGGGTCAAGTGGTCAGAGTATGTGGCCATCTTGTCACCAGCGGAAGGAACGTGCAGGGAACATCGCTGCTCTGGTTGACTGACAGGCTGGGCTGCAGAGCGGCTCCTGGAGCAGCTCAAGGCCTGCGAGCTGCAGGATGAGGCTGACATGCAGCGGTAGTTCCCGCATGGCCCAGGGCCCTGGGCTGTGCAGGGGGACTTAGGATGAGGAGTGTCACCAGCTGCTACCCAGGACCACCCCGAGACCTGGCGATCTTTGGCACCACTGACGATAATCACAGGGCAAAGGGCTGTCTTCCATGGAGGGGCCATGTCTCTGGTGTCCGACAGGTGACCCTGAGGTCACTTGAGGGTTTATTGCAACAGGACTTGGTGGGTCACATCACACGGGTTGTGTTAAGCCAGGTTCACCTTGTGTGATGTAGCCCAGAAGCAGCCTGTGGTTTTCTCTCCGAGAACAAGTGCCAGCCGTTCCAGGTGCCTGGAGAGGTTGGGACAGCAAAGTCCAGGATGTTCTCAGCAAGTAGACGGGACTCAACCCCCCAGCAGCTCAGCCTGATTGGCTGCTTCCCTGGCACAAGGTGTGTAGGTCGCAGCACTGTCTTGGGACAGGATTGCCCCACCTGCAACTTCGTTGTGCTCCTGCCCTGGGTGGGGCACCATGCAGACAGTGTGCATCTGCAGCAGCTGTAACCCCCCGCTTCACCCACAACTTGTGTCTGAAAGTCAGTGCAAGACGGCAGGGACCTCTACAGACACCAGAGGTTACGTCCCCACCTCAGCTGCTGTGCTGAACCAGGTGGTCACTGCCTTCAGAGCCTGGCAAGGTGGGCACCTCTAAGTGGGCCATATCTTAGGCCTTTTGAGCCACCTAATAGTGGGACAAGATCAAGGTCCTGGGTGGACATGCCACACCCCCACCCTCTGCTGGTTCTAAGAAAGTGGTTTGTCATCGGATGGGCCCTCCCCACAAGGGAGTCCTCCTGGCCACTTCCTGGTAATGACGTGCAAAGGGGTGCAGGGCCTCTGGACTCCAGGGTCTGCACCACAGGATGCTTGTCTTTCCTGACAGCACTTGCAGGCCAGCCAAAAAGGGCCCGAGGACCCAGCCTTAAACACACTCTAGCACCTGGACTCGGAATCAACATGGTCCTGTTGGGGCTGGCCCACTGTGTGCCCCGTGGGCCAAATGCAGGCCTGTGCCCACGTCTGTGAAGCCTGGTGATCAGCCTGAGGACGCTGGCCTGGGACCTCCACAAAACCTGAGCTGGAGTCAGTCTGTAAATGCATGCAGGTCTGAGAAATGTAATCACAGACAGCCAAGGAGGCTTCGCCAATGCAGCAGCTGCTTCTGATCTGACAGCCTCCTGGTTTTGCTTCCTGGCCGGTCGGCAGGGCTCCTGACCACGTGGGCTTGGTGCTGCTCACAATCCATGTGTGCTTGAATCACCTTCAGAATCTTCATGTCCCCGTTTACCTTGTAACAGGCCTAAGAACTAAGAATGGTTTTTACATTTTTAAATGGTTGGAGGCGGGTGGGGAAAGACTATTTTGTGACATTTGAGAATTATATTGAAATCAGATTTCAGTGTGGCCAAATAAAGGTTCTTGGAACACAGCTGGCCCTTTGCTTGCAGGGTGCCTCTGACCGCGTGGCAGTCCTGCCTCCAGCCTTTGAGGTATTATTTTTCCTCTGTTCTTATGTTTTGTTCACTTAAATGTCCCAGGATAACCAAAAATTCAATAGAAATAAATCTTAAGCCCTACATTCCAGCCTAGAATACTGGCTGCAGAAGCATTGGGTGAGGAGTCTCCTTGGCTGCATCCACATGAAAAAGGTTTGTGGTATTTGTGTGTCACCTGACGACGTTGCATTCAAACTGCTGCTGCCTGGCTTTCAGATCCCAGAGCACGGAGAAGTGTCTTCTTTCTTCTCTGTGTGCGCTGGGAGGAGAGGAGAGGGCTGCCTGCCAGGTGTGGGAGTTCTGGACTATTCTATCCTACTTCCAAGCTGTATTTCCCAGTTGGGGTTTCAGGAACAGTAAACTCATTTTAAGAATTTCTGGGAATTTCTTGGCACTCCAGTGGTCAGGACTCAGCTTTCCCCTAGATCCCACAAGATGCCCAGCATGGCCAAAGAGAATTTCTAGAATGCTCATAGAATAGATTTAAAATACTTTGGATTTCTTTCTCTTTTGGAGACAAATTAAACTCATAATTTTGACCTGAAATTTGTCTTCATTATCAGATAAGCTTTATGATACTTTGAGCATTCTGGAAGCTTCACTAATAAAATGGGGTGTCTGTGCAGAGCCCAGTGGATTTTCACATTCGTGTGTCCCTTTGTGGATGTGGCTTGCACTCAGAGCCCAGGAGAAGTTTGTTGAATGAATGCTGTGTTTGAGGTACATCAGGCTTTGAGGTGAAGCTTTAGAGGCCCACAGATAAGAGAAAATGCTCCAGTGCCAAGAGTTTCCACAGAGGTCTACATAAGGTCAAACATCTGCTCTCTGCAAGGTCTTATTCTTGTCTGGGGACATGGGGGCAGGGCTAGCTCTGCAGTCTGAGGGAGCCCTACAGGCGTGCAGGGAGGTGCAGCATTTAAAGCCACCCTCACCCCACCTGGTTTTGCAAGGCCCTAGAAGTGAGAATGGTTTTTCTGGTTTTGGCTGTGCTGGGTCACAGTGGTGGCACACAGGATCTTTTAGTTATGGCATGCAGGATTTGATCCCCGACCTGGGATTAAACCTGGGGCCCCTGCATTGGGAGTGTAGAGTCTTAGACACTGGACAACCAGGGAAGTCCTAAGAATGGGTTTTAAATGGTTGAAACAAATTTTATGATGTGAAATTAAAATTTAGTGTCCACAGGACATTTTATTGGAATATAATCATGCACATTGGTTTCATTGTTTTCTCTGGCTGTTCTGAGCTACAGTGGCAGAGCTGATAGAATCATGACCTGAAAGGCTAAAATATCCTCTAGCTGTTTAGAGAAAAGGTCACCACACCCAACGCAGGTGAGGAGGGCCACCTCTGCTAGCCTCCAAGCCTGTGCCCCACAGCTGGAGGGACCTTCTTCAGCTGGATCATGTCTACGTCCCCACACACAGTAAGGCCAGAGGCTGTGCATGGTCTCAAGGCTGGTGGCCTCATTACCTGGCTCCGTTCAGCGCCAGGAGCCAGCAGTCCCAGGAACAGCCTGCTGCCCATCGTCTGCTTCTCACGAAAACCTCTCTCTCTGTACAGTGATGCCTGTGTCACTGTTTGCCCATGTGCGCCTCCTTGAGACAAGCACGAAGGCTCACAAGTGGACAACCTGGGGCTGGCAGTATTAGAACTGTCAAGAGCTCATTGGAGGCCAAGGCGAGGGGTCGACATAGTCAGGGCCCACCACATCCAGCTTCCGAGGATGGAGGTCAATGTTCTGGTCCAGGCGTTCCTGACCAGTGACTTAAAAGGCACAGATGGTGCCTTCTGGGGATGAGGGAGAGAAGCAGGTGAGCAAGCAGAGCTCTGCACCCCCAGTTAGCAGCCTGGACCCCTCAAGGGTGGAGATGACAGCACGTATAGACATGGAGCCTCAGAGGGGCCCAGACCCACTGAGTCTGCTGACCCTCCAGGGCCTGGGGAGGGGATGAGCAAGGTGGACACACCCACGTGGCTGGCTGGGAGACAGGGGGCTACCCCGGCCGGGAGCACAGCAACAAAGGCCTCTGTGGCCTGGCAGGCAAAAGGGTGTGCAAACCCTAGTCCTGAGGCACGGAGCTCCGAGCCTCGGTCAGAAAAGCACCCCTGCCTGCTAGATCAGCCAAGAGGATGAGGTGGGCTTCAATTGAGAGCTCTTGTCCTCCTCCAGGGTCCCTCAGGAAGGGACCCTGTGTGTGTTCCTGCCAAGCATGTGCCTTAAAATCACAGAATCGTAGCCATAGGGCCCTTCTGTGGCAACGGAGCTAAGAGCTGGGGCACCTGGGCTGGGCTTGGACTCCAGGCCTCGTTCCTGGTTGCACCAGTGAACTTTGCTATGCTAACCTGCAAAACAGACACGCCGCAGCCTGTGGACGTCTGCCCTGAGTGCGTGTCCTCACCCTGGGGCCAGCGGCCTCGGGGGACGGGAGCCAGCACGGAGCGCCTCACGCCACCAGGGTCACATGCCCGAGAAGCCAGCGGATGTGCAGGCAGGAAGGGAAGGCTGGTAGAGAACCGCCCACCAGTTCCCCCATCAGCTGTGTGTCACTGGGCAACACTCAACCCTCTGCGCTTCGTCACCATGTCGGTGCCTTTGAGTTAACGGTCTAACATGAGCCTGGTGGTGCGCCTGCACTTGGTTCCTTCCACCTGTTCCTTCTCCCCACTCGGCTGCGTCGTCGGGGCCTGGCCTGTAGGGGGCGCGCAAGGACGTGCTTTGGGAAGTTAGGTACTGTCCGAATCTTTGGGACTCAGGATTGCGGCCCGCCAGGCTCTTCTGTCTACCTTGGCATTCATTGCTCGAGGCAAGAATACTGGAATGGGTAGCCATTCCATCCCGACCCAGGGATGGAACCCCTGTCTTCTGCATTGCAGGTAGATTCTTTACTAAAATGGTCGCTTTTTTTTTTTTTTAACACTATGCTAAGTAAAACGCCAACACAAAAGGCTACATACACAAGGTATGATTCAATGTAGAAAATGGTCACGTTCTGCCTTCTCTGTTCCTACCTCTAAACAGTCTTAATACATAAAATCCATTTACCACTTACTATTGATCAGTGATTAAAACAATTTTGTTGAAATACAGCTGATTTACAACGTTGTGCTAATTTCTGCTGTACAGCAGTGATTCAGTTATACATACACATTTTCCATGATTTATCATGGTCAGGGCTGGTCAAGTGCTCTGCACACTGCTGCCCTAAAGGCACCCAGGCTCCCCCTTCCCCACCACTCTCCCACTCAATTGTTGAAGCCCAAACCCCCTGCTGAGCAGGTGATTAAGGTTGGATGAAGTCATAAACACAGGGCCCTGATCCCACAGGACTGGTGCCCTCTTAAGAGGAGGAGAGCGCTCTCTCTCTCTCACACACACACTCACACACTGTCACATACTCACACACACATACTGAATATAGTTCCCTGTGCTGTACAGGAGGACCTTATTGTTTTTCCATCCTGTACATAATAGTTTGCATCTGCTAATCCCAGACTCCCAACCCTTCCCTCCTCCGCCTCCTCCCCCTTGGCATCCACAACTGTGTTCTGTGTCTGTGTTTTGTAGATGTGTTCGTGTGGTATTTTAGATTCCACATGTAAGTGATATCATATGTCTTTCTCTGACTTCACTCAGTATAATAATTTTCAGTTGCATAACATCACTGTGATTTTTAATTGTGGGAAAAAAGGAAACATAGAAGTTGCTCTGCTCTGAATGTTTGTGTCAAATGACCTAATGCCAAATGTGAGGAGGGGGGCCTTTGGGTGTGCTCAGGTCATGAGGGTTGAGCCCCCCCCTTTTTTTGGAGTCCCCTCATGTGTCCTCTCTCCACACGAGGACAGCGATGTCTGCAGCCAGGACCACGGCTCCCTGACCCTGCCGGCCCCAACCTCGGCCGTCCGCCCTCCACACTGTGAGAAATCAACATCTGCTGTTTTAGAAGCTGCCCAGTCTCTGGTGCTCTGTCTGCCAAGCCCAAGAGAAACTCAGCATGCCCACTGAAGGGATGCACGCTCTGCAGCCGGTAGACAGACCATCACGTTCAGGGAGAGTTAAATGAACAGAGCTGCGTTAACACACAGGCACAGCACAGAGAATAAGTTCAAATCTGGTCAAGACGGTTTCTCCACGGCTGTCTATGGGCAAAGGAGCTTTCTGGTTCTTTTTAGTTTTGTTTTTTAGGATTTTCCAAACATATCATAATAAGTACATAATCCTGACACATGCCTGACGGTTGAGGAAGAAGTCACAGCAAAGACAGCCTCCATCACTGGTTGAGGCAGACGTGGTGCTCAGCTTCCAGTGCAGGTCCTTGTGGGCAGGCCTAGGCAGCAGCGAGGATGGCCCAGTCCAGCTCCTGTCCTCAGGGAAGAAGGGCCCAGGATGCTGGCTGATACTGCAGACACGGGGAGTCCGAAGCCCTCGGCTGAGCCAGGACTGAGCCCCACATGGGGCGTGGCTCAGGAAACCCCAGCTCTGAGTGCAGCCCCCAGGGCACCTTCTCTTCTCTGTCCCTTTGGCCCAACTTGCTGGGACCCTCGCTCAGGGAAAGGCCTAATTAATCAAGATCATGGGAGCATTCTGGAAACAGCACAGAGGAAACACTGCTGCCCTTGATGGGTTCTGGCACAGAGTGGGGACAGGAAAGGGGTGCTAGGGAAGGCTAGGGGCTTCCAACAGACATGGCAGGATGCTAGGTGGGCACCCAAACCCAATCACTATTTTTCAGAGGAAGCTCCTGCCTGATGCTTGGGCCCATTAATCCTACCAGGCTGTGACCTGGTTTCCTGGTAGAGCAAACCACAGAGGCGGGGACACTGCCAGGCCCCCTACCTGGGGTGCAGTTATGCCGAAGGGGACAGGGCTGGTCAAGGGCTCTGCACACTGCTGCCCTAAAGGCACCCAGGAGAGGCCCCTGCTCCCCCCTCCCCACCACTCTCCCACTCAATTGTTGAAGCCCAAACCCCTTCTGAGCCTGCATTTAAAAATGCGGCCTTCAGGGAGGTGATTAAGGTTGGATGAGGTCATAAACACAGGGCCCTGATCCCACAGGACTGGTGCCCTCTTAAGAGGAGGACAGTGCTCTCTCTCTCTCACACACACACACGCTCACACACTCTGTCACATATTCACACACACATGCATACACATGCACAGAGGGAAGTCCAAAGGTCGGGGGAGAGGCCTCACCAGGACCTGACCATGCTGACACGCTGACCCCAGCCTCCAGAACTGCGAGCAAGTCATTTCTGTTGTTCAAGCCACTTAGTCTATGGAGGTCTGAGCTGCCTGAGCCACCCAGCCGCAAGACACCCCGCTCCCCTCTCCGCCTCCACCACCAACTCCAGACTCCTCACCCCCATCCTGCAGCCTGCCCTTTGCAGTCAACACAGTATCCGGTGTGATCCTCTAACACGACTATCTCATCACACGCATTTCACTCAGAGTTGAGCCGAGTTCCCAGAGAGGCCCTCGGCCTGCCCCTATGCCTCCACTCATCTCCTCCCACTTGGCCGCAGCCCCGCGCCCCCAGGCTTTCCCTCTGAGCAGTGTTCCTGCTTCCTCTTGGCTAAAGAACCACGTCCTCAGGAGAGCCGCCCCAAGACCTGATTTAAAGTGCAGCCCAGCTCTCCCACCGCCCTGCCTCCCATGGCCGGAGGCTGCTGCACCTCCTGCAGCACCTACCCTCTCCAGGGCTACACTGCTTGTTTTTATTACACATTCCTCCCCACACCCCCTCCACTAGAATGCACTTTAAGGTCAGGGATTTAAGATGGGGAATGAAATGTGCACCCTGAAATACAGGGTTCCCAAGAGCAAAGGAGCAACAGCTCGGATGCTGCACAGGACAGGCTGAACAGCCTGTGTCCTCACAAAGGCCTTGGCCTGAACCTCAGACTACACGTGGGCCCACCAGCGCAGTGGGTGCCCTTACCTGGCAGCAAAACCGACCGACCACTGTGGAGAGGGCGCATGCAGTTTGATGCCTACCCAGGAGGACGTATTTTTTTTTTACAGTTGCTTTACTTCCAAAAACAGGGAAAGACACAGCTGTCTACTTCACTTAGAGAAAGACATGGTTACACTCCCTCACTGGAGTGCCTTCTCAGAAGGGCAGGCTTCGCTCCGGAGAGCCCATCTGAGACAGCCGCCTGGGCGACTGGAGGCACTGGCGAGGCTCAGTCCTGCAGCTTGCGCTCGCACCTCTTCTCCAGGTCGGCCATCTCCTTCAGGACCAGGGCCACAGCAAACCGCAGCTCCTGGAATTTGGCCGTGGGAACCTCAAAGCGGAGGGCAGACCCATCCGAGAGCTTCAGGTGCATCAGGACGCTTGGCTGCAGGGAGCGGGCCAGGGCGCTGGTGGAGATGGCCACGTCCACCCTCCACCGAAAGTCGGCGATGTGGGGCAGCCATGCCCCCTGCTGCCTGGCCACAGAGTCAAGGAGAGGCCGCTGGCTACCAAACACCACGCTGGCCAAGTCCACAACCAGGTCTTGGGGGATGCAAAGCTCCTGGAGCTGGTTCTTGAAGGTGTCGGGCTTCAGGCTGGCCGGGGGCAGCCGGAGAGCCTGCTGGAGCAGGGTGTGTGTGCCAGCTATCAGGGCACCCAGCTGCTCCTCAGGCAGGTTGGCGCCAGCCCTGAGGTGCTGCACAGCCTCCCGGCAGTCTTCTCCCTGCAGACTGCTGACCACCAGCTTCAGCAATTTTCTGAACGTGGCCCTGTCCAAGTCCCCCAGAAGCTGGGGCATTGCTGCCACCTCAGGGGGCAACTGGGCCCCCAGGAAACTCACGCAGTCACTGTGACTGTCACCAGGGCGATGCAGGTGTGCAGCGGCAGGACCCACAGCAGACATCGATGCTTCCTGCTCTTTGACAGGCAGCCTAGTAGGTCTCAGCCCAGCCGGCCTGGAAGAGGTGCGAGAGAAGCCCAGTGACCCCCACACCCTTTGGGCCAGTGAATGAGGACTGACAGGGTCTCCACTCCCAGATGCTGATGGTATGAACCACTGATGACAGCCAGTGTGACAGGAGGTGCCCTGGAATCACGTGGCAGAAAGCCCTCTCTAGTCCCTGCAAAAGGGGAGGCAGAAAGCAGCTGAAAATGGAGATGAGGTGAGGAGGAGAAAAGGAAGAGAAGCAGGAAAAGGAGAGCACACATGAGTTCTTCAAATAAACATCGAGTTAAAGAATGAAAGAGAAGCGAGGTCCAGAGAACACAAGGACACAACAGCCACTGCCACTGCAGACTCTGAGGCCATTTATCTACTCTGCCTCCGGGCCTCGCACGGCTCTACCATCAACACGGAAATCAGGCGCAAACAATCACTCAAGCCGAAGATCAGAACCCAGGCTCGTACACTCAGAAATCCCTGCTGTTTTCGGGACCAGATGGCGCCTCTCAGGCAGGAGGGGCTAAGGCGCACGCGGCAGCAGAGGTGGGGGCAGTATCTAGAGAAAAGGGCTGAGAGGTTACCTGAAGGCCGGCACGACGCCCCACCCCTGGTCCTGCAGAAGCACCCCGCGCACCGCAGCCGCGCCGAATGCCGAGCAGAGCCGTCCTCAGCAAGGCGGCCCGCGAGGAAAGGGGGGCTCTCCAGTCTTCCTCGCACCCCGCTCTCCGGGAAGGCCGAGCGCCCCTCACGCTAGTCGTCAGCGACCAGCCACTGCCGGAACTCCGGGTTTTCCTTCAGGGTCTGGCCTGTGCCGGGACAACCGTCCACTGCCCCGCTGCCGGCCGCTCGGGCTCCGCTCCCAGGAGGCCGGTGCGCTGCCTCCAGGCTCGGAGAAAGGAGTGCCCGAGGCGGCCTCCAAGCTTCGCCGGAGCCGCCGCCCCACCAGCGGTCAGCGACCTTCGGCCCCGCCCCGAACTGCCATATCGGCTTCCTGACTCCCGGGCGCTCGCCGTTCCGCGGGCAAGGCAGACCTCTCCCACCCAGCAGCCCGCTCCCCGCGCCTCCTCCGCACCTTACGCCTGGTCCTGAGCCCGGAGTAGCACAGCAAATAGCCGGAAGCAGGGCCTGGTTCCCAGAACCGACTGAGAGGCGACGCTCGCCACGCCCTACCCCTCTCCACGGGCCACTCTAGGGCTGCTGGAGGACTGCTCTCGGTGCTCCGCGGTCGGAGGGGCGAGGCCCAGGCGCCGCGTCCGCGGAAACCTCTGCGGATTCCGCGGCCACCTCTGCGGATTCCGCGGCCACCTCTGCGGTTTCCGCGGCCACCTCTGCGGATTCCGCGGCCAGCTCTGCGGTTTCCGCGGCGGCTGTGGACCGAAGAGACGCGGTCGGCTCTGGGGTGTGGGGGCGCTGGAGGGGCTGAGTGCAGACTCTGGGCCGCGAGGCTCGCCTGCACAAAAATGTGAGCGAGTTTCGCCTCTCAGTTGTTCACTTTGAATGGGTAAATTGACGGGGTGTGCATTTATCTCCGTGGAGTGATATTTTAGAAGTCAATGAGGGACGTTCCTTGACGTTCAGGTGGTTAGGACCTCGGCGCTTTCACTGCCGTGGTTCAGGTTCAGGACTCTGCAAGTCCCGGCTCCCCTCGCCCCGCAAAGTCAGTGAAAAACAAGGCAGACAAGTCCACAAAATGAGCAAGGGGGTTGAATAGATTATCTCAAAGAAGAACAATATAAAATGCTGATGAGCACCTGAAGAGATGTTAGGCTTTGCTGGCCATTAAGGAAATGCAAGTGGAAGCCACAAAGTTGCCATTTCACACCATCAGTGTGGATACAGTCAGACAAATCACGTGTTGAATGTGCCCCACCCCTCAACTCTTATGTAGAAACCCTAATCCCAGTGTGACCCTATTTGGAAATTGGACCTTTGGGGAAGTATTTAGGTTAGGATGGGATTAGTGTCCTGCAGACTTAAAAAAAAAAAAATTACACAATGTGAGAGTTGTGAGTTAAATTTTATTGGGGGCAAAATGAGGAGTACAGCCTGGGAGAGAGCATCTCAGATAGCTCTGAGAAATTGCTCCAAAGAGGAAAGGAGAAGGTCAATATATTTGTGATTTTGGTGAAGGGGGAGTATATGTGACAAAGCACATATTTGTTGCAGAAGGTTTCTGCTAGTCACAAGGAGCAGTAGTGACTTGTGAACCATGAAGGATTTTAGTGCTTTCCTAGATATGAGGAGATACAAGAATTGGGCTCATGAAATCATCTTCTGAAAATATCTACTTGAAGACTTGTTCTGCCAGTTTTTCCCAGAGCACAGAGAGCGTCATTTCTGCTCTCCACTCTCAGCTCTTTTCAGAGGGTGTTGAAAATCAGCAGCTCCAGTAGCACATGATTTAATCCTTGAAGAGGTAGATGAAAAGTCCAATTTGTAGTTGACAACCCTTTAAGAAGAGACAGAGTGGTGACTAGCCCTGTCAACTCTGAGGACACAACCAAAAAGCTGCCCTTTTCCAGAGGATCTTCCTGAGTCAGGGATCGAACCCGCGTCTCCTGCATCTTCTGCACTGACAGGTGGTACTTTACCACATGGAGAAGGAAATGGCAACCCACTCCAGTACTCTTGCCAGGAAAATCCCATGGATGGACGGAGGAGCCTGGTAGGCTACAGTCCATGGGGTCGCAGAGAGTTGGACACGACTGAGCAACTTCACTTTCTCTCACTTTCACTTCACCACTAGCGCCACCTGGGTAGTCCTGAATGGGGCATGTTCAAGCCTTATTCTCCACCATGGTCTGGCTCACCTTCCCTACCAAACCACAGGTAGAGTCTGCAGATGGGAGTTATGGTCTTGGTTGGAGCCCTAGTGTTTGCATTTGTAAAATGAAAGTTTATTTATTTATTTTTTATCTCAAAGGGATATAGAGTTCAGCCAAGGAGGGTACCTGAGGAGCTAGCAAGGCAGGAACTTTCAAGTGGTCCTAATTTTTTTTTTTTGGTCCTAGTTTTGAAAATTGAAATGAATGATGCCAGGTTTACTGGGACAAGAATGTCAGTAGGAAAATTCACAGTTAAGCACCAAGGAGAGAGGGAGCACCCCCCAGGGCTGAAAAAGAGGAGAGAAATAGAAACCAAAGCTTCAAACTTGGAAATGATGCTGTGGCAGCTCTGGGGCCTTGGCCAACATGGAAACGACAGATTAGGCCCGAGTGACTCCAGAATAGTGGTGGCAACTGAGTCTCCTCCAGCGCTGGAACTCCAGAGGGCTCTTATCTTCTGTGTAAAGATGAATGAGAAAACATTCCATTTCCTTGCACAGAGATGCTGGGCATCTCCATGAACAAAGGAGATGGAGCTGGGAGTGCAGGCAGGCCAAGGTAACTAGAGTTCAAAGGGAGCAGAAGAAACTACTAATACTGCAAACTGAAGTAAGCATTCACAAACAAGCATTTGGAGATACCGAAAACTTAAAAAAAATCATATCTTTCAAAACTAAAAATGAAAATGCACCCCCTCAAAAAAAAATAAAAAAAGGAAGAAATGCAATGAATGATCAAATGAAGGAAGGGAACTTTTTAAAAACTTATTTTCAAGCCATATATCCAACCTACTTCCAGATGGTTCAGGATAAAACAAGAAATATAAATGTGGAAAGAGTTAAAAATTGATTAACCTGAATGAAGGTTATCTGGGAGTTCTCTGCATTATTGCAACTTACCTGTAAATTTTAAATTATTTCAAAATAAAAAGGAATCTCTCTGTCAATGCAGGGAACATGAGTTAAATCCCTAGTCAGAGAAGATGCCACATGCCTCGGAGCAACTAAGCCGGTGTACCACAACTACAGAGCCTGTGCTCTGGAACCCACAATCTGAAAAAAGAGAAGCCACTGCAACAAGAAGCTACCACTCATTGCAACTAAAGAAAGCCCATGTGCAGCAATGAAGACCCAGTGCAGCCAAAAAAAAAGAAAAATCTATATGATTCAAAAGCAAGAAATATGGATTTGCAGAAGATAGCTATACAAATACCATAATACCTGCTTCTGTTCCCATACTTATGAAATAAATTCCATGGAGTCAGGAGAAACAAATAAATAAATTGTATCTCAATAATGCTGTTAAAAAAAATTTTTTTTAAGTCAGGCTGTCTTATTTTCCAGACACAAAATCAAAGGATTTCTGAAGGCTGTTTAACATCTCAGCAGCCAGCCTTCTGCAGGGGAGGAATAAGAGTGGGTGTGGGTGCCACCAGTCACCTCTAAACTTCCTAGAACCAATGGAGCTGAGCCCCTGGCCCTGTCAGAGGACTGCAGGGTGACTTGGGCCAAGCTTCTCAATTCTGTGCTCAGCGTCTCCACCTGGAAGACAGAATGATGACAGTGCCTACAGAAAAGGAACAATTAAGCCAAGCCTAGTATGCAGAGGAGCGTTTTGTGTGATGCAATATTCAAGAAAATTAGAGATACCAAGGGAACATTTCATGCAAAGATGGGCACAATGAAGGACAGAAATGATATGGACCTAACAGAAGCAGATATTAAGAAGAGGTGGCAAGGATACACAAAATAACTATACAAAAAATGTTTTAATGACACCGATAACCATAATGGAGTGATCACTCACCTAGAGCCAGACATCCTCGCATGCGAAGTCAAGTGCGCCTTAGGAAGCATCAGTAGGAACAAAGCTAGTGGAGATGATGGAATTCTGGCTGAGCTATATTAAATCCTAAAAGATGATGCTGTGAAAGTACTACACTAAATATGCCAGCAAATTTGGAAAACTCAGCAGTGGCCACAGGACTGGAAAAGATCAGTTTTCATTCCAATCCCAAAGAAAGGCAAAGCCAAAGAACGCTCAAACTACTGCATCATTGCATTCATCTCGCACGCTAGCAAAGTAATGCTCAAAATTCTCCAAGCGAGGCTTCAACAGTACGTGAACCGAGAACTTCCAGATGTTCAAGCTGGATTTAGAAAGGAAGCAGAGATCAAACTGCCAACATCTGTTGGATCATAGAAAAAACAAGAGAATTCCAGAAAAACATTTACTTCTGCTTCATTGACTATGCGAAAACCTTTGACTGTGTGGATCACAACAAACTGTGGAACATTCTTAAAGAGATGGGAGTACCAGACCACCTTACCTGCCTCCTGAGAAATCTGTATGCAGGTCAAGAAGCAGCCGTTAGAACCAGACATGGGACAGCGGACTGGTTCAAAATTGGGAAAGGAGTACGTCAAGGCTGTATATTGTCACCCTGCTTATTTAGCTTATATGCAGAGTACATCATGCAAAATGCCAGGCTAGATGAATCACAAGCTGGAATCAAGATTGCTGGGAGAAATATCGATAACCTCAGATACCCAGATGACACCACCCTTATGGCAGAAAGCAAAGAGCAACTAAAGAGTCTCTTGATGAAGGTGAAGGAGGAGAGTGAAAAAACTGGCTTAAACCTCAACATTCAGATAACTAAGATTATGGCATCTGATCCCATCACTTCATGGCAAATAGATGGGGAAACAATGGAAATAGTGACAGACTTTATTTTCTTGGATTCCAAAATCACTGCAGATGGTGACTGCAGCTCTGAAATTAAGAGACACTTGCTCCTTGGGAAAAAATCTATGACCAACTTAGACAGCATATTAAAAAGCAGAGACATTACTTTGCCAACAAAGGTCTGTCTAGTCAAAGCTATGGTTTTCCAGTAGTCATGTATTGATGTGAGAATCGGACCATAAAGAAGGCTGAGCACCGAAGAATTGATGCTTTTGAACTGTGGTGTTGGAGAAGACTCTTGAGAGTCCCTTGGACTGCAAGGAGATCCAACCAGACAAGTGTAAAGGAAATCAGTCCTGAATATTCATTGGAAGGACTGATGCTGAAGCTGAAATTCCAATACTTTGGCCACCTGATGTGAAGAACTGACTCATTGGAAAATACCCTGATGCTGAGAAAGATTGAAGGCAGGAGGAGAAGGGGACAACAAAGGATGAGATGGTTGGATGGCATCACCAACTCAATGGACATGAGTTTGAGTAAACTCCGGGAGTTGGTGACAGACAGGGAGGCCTGGTGTGCTACAGTCCATGGGGTCTCAAAGAGTTGGACACGACTGAGCAACTGAACTGAATTGAACTGAACTTACCGTCTCCAAGGTCATAAAGATTCACCTCTCTATATTTTTTTTTCTATTAGTATTTTGGTTTTACTTTCTTTTACTTTTCATATTTATGTAGATAATCTGTTGGGAATCCAATTTTATACATATTGGATGTGGGTCCAGCTTCCTCTTTCTTCATATAGTTCCTCAAGAAAGAATATATTTTTAAAAATAATATATTAAATAATCAATCTTTCCCCATTAGTTTTTATACATTAGTGAGATTCTGATTCTTTTTTTCTGTCCCATCTGCCTCTTTGTGTCCCCTATCAAGTACCACTATTTTGGAGTAGCTCCTAACATCTGGTAGAGTACCTGCCTGCTGAATGTCCTCCTTCAAAGCTGAACTAGCAGGAACTTCCCTAGTTGTCCAGTTGCTAAGACTGTTCGGTCCCAATGCAGAGGGCCTGGGTTCGATCCCTGGTCAGGGAACTAGATTCCACCTGCTGCAACTAAATAAATTAAAAAAATAAAAACCTGAACTAGCTATTTGTAGACCTTTATTCTTCCACGTGTATTTTTAAAATATGTTTTTCATAGTACTCAAAAAAATCTTACTAGAATTTAGATTTTTAATATTTTGTGTTTTTAGACCACTTTAGTGAGGATTGACATCTTTACAGTTTTATGCCATCTGGTCCATGAACATGGTATGTTTCTCCATTTATTTAGGCTTTCTCTTAAGGTACTTTGATATAGTATCTAAGTGTCATCTGTAAGATTTTTATATTTTTTTAATTTGCTTAATTTCCACATGGTTTATAGCTTCTGTTGGTGAAGTGAAGGGCATTTCACTTTCCATCATATTTTCCAGTTGGTGGTTTCTCAACTGTAGAGAACCATGTCGGGTTTTGTGAGCAGATCTTATTGAACTTACTGATTCTGATACTTTGTTGTCTGTATATTTTCTGTGTAGAATTTGATATTATCTTCAATTTTTGATACTTCAGGTTATTCTCTTCTAATCTTTAGGCTCTTTTCTTTTATTGTTGCGTTGGCTGAGCACACCCGCCTACCCCCAAACCCCCAACATTAGTTAGCAGCTTTTCTTTTTTAGCTCAGAGGTTAAAGCATCTGCCTGCAATGCAGGAGACCTGGGTTCAATCCCTCGTCAGGAAGATCCCCTGGAGAAGGAAATGGCAAGCCACTCCAGTATTCTTGCCTGGAGAATCCCATGGACCAAGGAGCCTGGTGGGCTATAGTCCATAGGGTCACACAGAGTCAGACATGACTTAGCACAGCACCAATATTCCATATTGTGTGTGTGTGTGTGTGTATATATCACATCTTCTTTATCCATTCATCCCAAATTAATAGTGTGGGATTAACCGATTCTACTATATATAACATAGGTAAACTATTATATATAAAATAGGTAAACAACAACGACCTACTGTATAGCATAAGGAACTATACTCAGTATCTTGTAATAACCTATAATGAAAAAAATCTGCAAAAATTCGTATAACGGAATCATTTTGCTATACAATTGAAACTAACATAACATTGTAATTTTTTTAAGGCTTAAAATATATTTTAATAAGTTCATGTTGCAATATTTCATTTCTCAGAAAAACTTCAAAGGTATTAGGGACAAATCAAACATGGTACACCAATAAAAAATGCACAGCATAACTACCCAAGATAGGCAAAGCTAAGAGCTACCGTCTGACATTCAGCATACAGCAACCCTGTTCTCAAGATTGTACTAGGCCTATCAAGAAAAGCTGTGAATGGCAACATCACAGACACAAAAGGGCCATTTCTGGGTTGTCCTTACCCAAGAAAAAGATGGAGGCAAGTTTAACACAAGATTTTTTAAAGATACACTAAATGAAAATCCCTAAGAGAAAATGTCTTCCTTGGGACATGAAAGGGTAATATATGGGACATAACAGAACCGTATGTATGTTGTCTGTGACCTCTGTGGACATGTGCCTGAATTCCCACCAGGGAGTGATTGGAACAGTGGGGCCAAGGTCACTGGGGGATGTTTGGTTTTTGTGGTATATGTGGCAGGATCTCTGGGGTGAGACAGTACAGTAAGTCGTATCCAACTCTTTCGACCCCATGGACTGTAGCCTGCCAGGCTCCTCTGTCTATGGGATTCTCCAGGCAAGAATACTGGAGTGGGTTGCCATTTCCTTCTCCAACACTGTAAATTAACTATACTTCAATAAAACAAAATAATATGGTGATGAAAGTGAAAGTGTTAGTTGCTCAGTCGTGTCAGACTCTTTGCAATTCCATGGACTGTAGTCCACCAGGCTCCTTTGTCCATGGAATTCTAGGCAAGAATACTGGAGCGGGTTGCCATGCCCTTCTCCAAGAGATCTTCCCAACCCAGGGATCAAACCTGGGTCTCCCACATTGCAGGCAGATTCTTTACCATCTGAGCCACCAGGGAAGCCGCAATATGATGATGAGGTGCAGGCAAGTCTTTGTGAAGAATGGTCATCTGGGGACCTGAGGACCTGGCAGGAAGAAATGAAGTCAAAAGAGGTGTTTTGTTTTTAAATATTTATTTTTATTTATTTGGCTGTGCCCGGTCTTAGTTGCAACATGCAGAATCTTTTATTTTTATTGCCATATGTGGAATCTTTGCTTTTAGCTTGTGACCTCTTACTCATGGAATGGGATATCTTGGTTGCAGCATGAGGGGTCTAGTTCCCCAGCCAGGGATCAAACCTGGGCCCTCTGCTTTGGTAGTGCAGTCTTAGTCACTGGACCACCAGGGAAGGTATGGGTTCTGTGTTTATAATGAGAAATATCAGAGTGTCTTTGTATACACATCCAAATAATATTAATAAAACACAGAGAGACAAACAGATGATGCAGGAGAGGAGACAGCTGAATAAAATCTTTGAGAATGGAAGAGGGAGTAGATTCCAGTTCATCAGAGGAGGGCCTGCCTTGTCTGGGAGCAGGGAAACACTGCCTGCCCATTTTCAGGAGGGAAGGTGAAGGGCAGGGATGGATATGGGCAGGGCTTTGGGTTTGGTGCTAAGAAAAGGGTTTTTTCGTATCTGGGAGGCTCAACTGTGCTTAGTTCCTCAGTCGTATCCAGCTCTTTATGACCACACGGGCCATAGCCCACCAGGCTCCACTATCCATGGAATTCTCCAGGCAAGAATGCTGGAGTGTGTTGCCATTTCCTTCTTCAGGGGATTTTCCTGACCTAGGGATGGAACCTGAGTCTCCTGCATTGCAGGTGAATTCTTTACCATCTGAGCCAGCAGGGAGGCTCTACTAGAGAGGCCTAAGAAATACCTATGTTCACTTTGGAGGGTGGGAGACTTACCCTCTGTAGGAAAATCACAGGATTGCCAAGGAGGTATAGTGCTCCATCTGAGTTTAAAGTGAAGCTAGCCAGCTTAGTTATGTGGTTTCTGCAGTACTTGTCATGGAGAACGGTGGGGTTCATCCAGACTGGGCTTTCTCAGGTGTACACGATGGAGGGGAGCTAGAGACAAGGGAGTAGAGACCACTGTCCTGTCCACGGGAGTTCAGTATGAGGATGGGCCAAAAGGGAAGCCAGAGTGGTGACACAGTCAGGGATCAGGGAGCCAGGAGGCAGAGAACTACTGCAGCAGAGCACTGAGGGAGTGAACTGTAGGCGGGAGGTGGGACTAAACTGAGAGCTCTTGAGCTTGAGCTTTCAGCCTTTGTAGTTCCCTGGTGTTGAGGGATCCAGACTGTGACCACAGAGTGATGTGGGCTTCTGTGTTTTGCTGTGAGAGTTTCAGGCTGGTTAGATTCTATCCGTACCAACATGGAAGTTAAATACTACAACTTCTGGAAATTAATATTGTCTATGTAATAACCATTTTTTAAAAGCCTGAAGAACAGGCTAAACGCAGGTTAGAAAACGCTAAAGAGAATAATGGTGAAACCGAACTGAGCAATTACGAGGTTAAGATGACAGAGCAAACAGAGAAAATCTTAGGGACATGGAGGACACAGGCCATCCAGTTTATCTGACGGACACATAGGGAGGTCCCAAAGGATGGAAGAGCCGATATTTTAGAGACAATGGTCGGTAACTTTTCAGAATCGAGGGAAAGTGAAATCTTTCCTGGGAAGGTAAAATTAGACCAAATCCACACTGACACGTAAGAAATGTCAACTGCACCGTACAGAATGGTATCGGAAGAATCTCATGGGCGACCCCACAGGCAAGATCGGCGGCGGTGCAGACGGCGGGGCGGAGGGGGCGCTTCGGCGTCACTTGGCCAGCGGCCGTCCCTCTGCGCCCGCCGCACCCTGGGGTACCCGCACCTGGGACACCCTCGTCCGCCCGCCACAGCTCCGGACCCCAGCGAACCTCACCGGGGCCGCACCCCCCGCCTTGGGGGCGGGGGCAGCGCGAGTGTACGCCCACCTCCCGGCAGGCCGTGCGCGCCCCCGCCGGACCCCGGCTCCCGAGGTGCCGCGCGCGGCGCACGCGCCAGAGCCCCACGGCGGCGCCCCCTGGCGGGCAGGGCCGCGCGGCGCGGGGGCGGGGCCGGAGGCGGGGGGTTGCGCTGGTGACGGGAGGACGCGCGGCCGCGGCGGACGGGGCGGTGGACGGGTCCCGCGGCGGCGGCGGAGGAGGCGCGCGCCGAGCGGGCGGCGGCGGCGGCGGCAGCGCTGCGAGCGGCTCCCGCGCGGCGGGCGAGCCGGGATGAGGGGTTATGGCGGCGCGGCCCGCGCGCAGCCTGCGGGTGAGAGCGCGGGCGGTGGGCGGCGCGGGCCGGGAAGATGGCGGAGAGGCCGGCGCTGCGGCCCCCGCCCCGCCTCTCGGAGGCCCCCAGCCCGGCCCTTGGGGATTCTAGTCCGCGCCGCCCCAGGGGTGGGCGGGCTGCAGCCGGCGGGGTCCGGGGCCGGGCGGGGCCCGGGGCCACGGTGCGAGTGGGTGTGGGGTCAGGCCTGGGGGTGCGGGCGGGTGAGGGTCCCCGGCTCGGAGCTGTGAGCGTGCCCGGCCGAGGGTGGGCGTGAGTGGAGTGCGGAGACTTAGCGCGGGGCGTCGGCGCGGTTTCGGGGCGCTGCGGAGCCAGGGAGTCAGGACGCGCGTGGCCGGGTGCCGGCCGTGGCCGCCGGCCCCGCCGATCGGGCCTCTGGAGCGGAGCGGGCAGGGGCGTCCCCGCCTTACCCGCCGGGTCGCCCTCCCGGAACTGGAATTTGCTCAATTGCCCGCGGGTTGCGGGATTGGTGTGGGTGGAGGCGGTGTTCAGTGCGAGGGCCCAGATCGAGGCAGGCTCCGCGCATCTTGGGGGTCAGGACGTCTTTTATTTTAAAACGTGCAGCTGGCTGCGAGGCCGTGGCAACTGTGGGTGTGTTACATGCTGCTCCCACCAGCAGCTGCTGTGGGCGCTGCGCAGCCTTCAGCAGCTGAAATGCGGCGCCCCTCCACCCGCTTCGGTGTCGTAGGGTTTAAGCAAACCTCCTGTGACCTTTGCAGAAACCTACAGTTGCAAGGCTTCGTTTTCCTCCCCTACTGCAGACAATAGGAGATTTGTCTTTGAGGCCAGCGAGGGGAATTGAACCCTGTACATCCTGGGTGCCTCTGTAAACAGCAGGTGGTTCCCGGTCAGCGGCTCCCCTTTCACAGTGAGCAAGGTGTGTTTCTCCTCGCTGGGGGAGGGGAAGGAGATTTGATAGCTGTGACTGTAAAGCAAGGAGACTCGTTCCGTAAAGCAGTTTGGCGTGGACTCTGTGACCTGAGCCCTGGCTGGGGAATGAGCAGGGCCTGGGTCTCCCTGCCCACACTTTGTCTAGTCAGCTGTCTTGCCCAGAGGCTGGAGAACAGAGGGGAGAAGAGGGCGGGTTCTGGAGCCAGACTGCCTGCCTTTGAGTGGCAACTCTTCTGTTTCCTGGCTTTGTACTCTGCCTCTGCTTACTCATCTGCAAAATGGGTGGTTGTGGGACTCCGTGAATTCATCGTGCCTGGCACTGTGTCCCTCTTGAGAAAAGTCAGGAGCTATTTATTATGGCTGCCAAGATCTGGTTTTCAGGACGCACCTGCTGGGTCAGCTGTTTTGTCTTAGTTTAACACGAACTCGAGGTCTGTGGCTTTTTTTTCTTACACAAGCTGGGGAGAAGCATATTTGGAGAAGCAGGTCTTCATAAAGGTAAGCAAGGAACAAATCCCACATGCTTAGATTATCATATAGAACTGTTAAAAAAATCTTTTTAGAAGAGAAAAGCTTCTGATCTAGAATCCTGCAGTACTTATTGCCCTAGGAGGTAGGTAGGATTGTTGCTAACAGAAATGAGATGCCGAGCAGTTCTTGGGTAGTTCTCTTCTTGAGTTAAACTACCAGAGCCATTGTTATACTTTCCAGTGTTAACACTTGTGACAGAAAAGATACTTTATTAACCAACTCTAAGTAACAGTGAGGGCATAGGCACCAGAAAGCAAAGACTTGGCACTACCAGTGCAGTGATGTTCTGTCTTGCTCAGTGTTGGCAGGGGTAACTTAACTTGCTTCAGAACAAAGTGGAAAAATGTGTCATGTTTCCCAAGGAGATGGTCCTCCTTCCCAGATCCTAGACCCACCCTGATCACTCCGTCTCGTCCCCTTTGTCTCTGCCACACTGAGACGAGGGGAAACCCCCACTTTAAGTAGAGTCTTCTGGCGTTTGTGGAGTTTAAGGTTGAGAACATTTGATTTTCAGAACAAATGGTAATGAAACAGCTTCTGTGAGCAAATTTTAAAATATCTAAAGATAGATTTAGAAACGTCCATCCTGCCTTCTCTCCCGTGTGTGTGCTGAATGGGCTGCCCTCCAGCAGTGGTAACAGTGAACACGGTGTCTTATGAAGCTTCTCCCTGGTTCTTTGGTGCTTTTGAGAAAAATATCCGTATACTATGTTCTCAGTGAAATGCCTCGTTTTAGTAGTAAGTGCCTTTGCTGTGCTTGTTCACTGATCCCTGTGGCCATTTGTTGTGGGTCTTATACGTTCCCTCTTAAAGTTAGCTCTGTGGGTGTCCTGTCTGAGAAGCACAGCCTGGGGGTGCAGAGCCCTAGGCCTGCCAGAGCTGAACTGGACGGGTCTGCCCCCAGCCCTCTTCTGATACTTCTTGCTCCTCTGGTGAAGTCTGCACCTTCAGCTGTTGGCTCTGCCTCCTGCCTCCTGCACCTGCCCCTCTGTGCCTTCTGCCAGCCCCTGGGCCTGCCCTTGATGTTATCTGGCAGCTCTGGCCTGCTCCTGGGGTCGCTTCCGACCCTCCCTGCCATCCTGCAGCCACACAGTTCCACCCTGTGGAGAAGAACCTCCCCCCTGCAGCCCTGGCTCACTTCTGCTTCTGCTGTGCTCCTGTCTGCACCTTCCTACTCTGCTCCAGATGCGGGTCTGTAAGCTGCAGCCACTGCCAGCCCGCTGCCTGTCTTTGTAAATAAAGTTTTATTGCGGCACAGCCACACTGGTTTATTTTTACATCATCTATGGCTTCTTTGGCGGAATTGACTAGTTGGACCAGAGACTTTATGGCCCACAATGCCTGAACTGTTTACTTTCTGGCCCATTTCCAGAAAGTTTGCTCTAGAAGTTCAGAGGGAAAAGGCTTGCAGGGGCTGCAGTGTGAGGGAAGGCTTCAAGGAAGAGGTGGTCTTTGAGCTGCACCTCCCTCATAGCAGCTGCGTGGGGGCCAGGGGTGAGGACTTTTCAGCAGCACAGAGAGGGTGTGTCAGGTTTTGGAGCAAAGGCGAGAAAGTGAGTTATGTGCAGTTTGAGGGGTAGAAGGTTATGTGAGAAGAGGAAATAATAACGTGAAGATGTCTGAACTCAGCTGAAGGACTGTAGAGTTTAGTTCTGTGGCTATAGGAGCCACTGCAGGTCTGTGCGTAGGGGAAGTCCTGGTAAAATGGTTCAGGACGTGTGACTGGCAGTGACACATAGGATGGATTGGAGAAGGAAGAAATCAGAGACTTAAGGATTGCAGCAACAACTCAATAGAGGTTTATTTCTAGCTCACGTTTCATTTGCTTGTGGCACTTTTCTCTCAAGTCTTCATTTGCAGATTCGGGCATGCCCTTGTTTGGGACATGCTGTTCTTATGACAAGAGAGTGGTAGAAACTGTGTCTCACTGAGCTTCAGTGGAGAGCTGGCAACTCAGGTTCTGTGGCCAGAGCAGGTCACCTGGCCAAGCTTTGGCGAGGGGTCGGATGCTCTTCCCAGGGACGGAGTGGGAGGCTGCAGGATGGACAGCCCTCTTCCAGGGCGAGGGTGGGCTTACACCTGGAGACAGGCCTAGGACCCCCTGGGGAAGAAGCGAGCCTGCTCAGTGCCCTGTCTGGGTGGCAGGGCCAGCCTCACTTCATCTCTTGGCCTCCCTGCCTCCTGCTTCACTTCTGGCCTTGACCATGGGTGCCCCAGGACCGTCATCTCCAGGCTCCTGCCTTGAAGCTTGGTGCTCTGGGTCTTCGCCCAGCCACCGTCTCCTGCCCTCCACATCCTGCTCACTGTACCTCCCAGGTAGTTAATGAGCTCATACTTCCTCTGTCCAGTCCACCTGCCAAGCGGGCCTGTGCGCCGTCCTGTGGGTGCTGTGATTGTGCCTCCTGGATGGGCTGCCTCCCTCTGTCTTCCTGCAGATCTTCAGGGGATGTGTTTTGGTTCTCATCCAGGGGTGGTTGCCTCTGGAGACATTTTTGGTTGTTCCAGCCGGGATCGGGTGCAGCTGGCAGTGTATGTGCACAGGTCAACAGGCCGTGACACCCTGGATGCTCCAGGGCAAGGAGCAGACTCAGGGCGTGTCTGCCAGTCACGCCACTGCACGGGTCTCCTTGGAGTCCGGTGCCCCGAGACCACCCTCCATGGCCTGGTGTGCCCCCACTGGCATCCTGTTCTCCGGCGACCCTGCTGAGTGCCACCAGGCCCAGCCCCGCTCTGCATTCCCTCCTCCCCTGAAACATGCAGAGCTCCTCTGGCCCCGCTGGGGCTGCCCAGGACCCGCTCTGTCCCTACACAGGCAGGCCCTACACAGCCTTCAGCCGTCCCCCTCTGCCCAGGGAATCCTTGAGGGCATTCTCACTTTTGTGTCTCAGGGCTTTATGCAACAGTTCCATTGTGTCTTGGCATCGGTGGGGATGAGTGGCTTTGGGTGGGGTCACCCAGGTGCTCTTGAGGTTGACACAGCAGTAGGCAAGATGCCTTTATAGGTTTGCTCTTTTTAACTACTTCCAGGTACCAAGATCTCTCATCTCTTGCTTTCCTAGTGTGAATGTTTTAATTCTCTTAAATTATCTTTATTTTCACTCCCCAAAGGGTTAAACATTTTTTCAGCTTGATAGTGTATTCAGGGTGTGAAGGTACAGAGGGTGCGTGGTTAAGCTGTCTGTTGCTTCCGTTTCCTGCCCTCCAGGCCTGGTCTGGTGGAGGCACCCCCACATCTTCTCCTAGACGCTTTGTAGCTATGCAGGCAAACACGTGTATGTATTACCTCCTGCTCTTTTCTTTTAAAAGTTTCTCAACTTTGCCTTTTTAACTAAATGTGTTTGGGAAGTCACTCCATGAGTGAAGCTCACTCAGTCATATCCGACTCTTTGCGACCCCATGGACTGTAGCCTACCATGCTCCTCTGTCCGTGGGATTCTCCAGGCAAGAATACTGGAGTGGGTTGCCATTTCCTTCTCCAATATCAGTACATTTTTCATTTCATTCTTTTTCATGACTGGCTGTGGGGGTGCTGTAATTTAACCAGCCACTGCTGGTGAATATTGTATTTTCACTGTATATTTCCTGTGAATATCATATTTCATTGTGACTGTAATTTAACCAGCCTCTGCTGGTGAATATCGTATTTTGTACAGTTAAAATAAGGCTGCAGGTACAGCATGGTGCAAACCTGTGGATATGGCTGTAGGGCCCATCCCTAGAAGTAACACCTCTGTCTTTAACTACTGTTTATTCTGTTAGATCAGGTTTTGCTTTTGTTTCTTTATGTCTTTAACTCTTTGGTCATTTGTTTCTTTGGTCATTTGTTTCTCCCAGTTATCCATCTATGTTTAAGTAATACAGTATGGTTAGCCTAAATGAGCTTCTCAGTTGGAAATTGGCTCACCTTTTATGTGTTCTTATTGGTAAGAGTGACTAGGAAAACATCCACACAGAAACTTGTATACAGATGTTCACGGCAGTATCATTCACAGCCCAAGAGTCTGTCCAAAGGGGAAACAGCCCAAAAAGGGGAAAAAAAGGGGAAAGGGGGAAACAGCCCAAAAGTCCATCAATAGGTGGACAGTGTGTTCCGTCCATACAGTGGAATATTGATTGGCAATAAGAAGACATGAAGTACTGATTCATGCTACAACGTGGATGAATCTTAAACATTATGCTGAGTGAAAGAAGCCAGACACAAAGATCTGGCTTTGTACGGTTCCATTGCTATGAAATAGGCAAATCCATAGAGACAGGAAGTGGGTTCAAGGTGCCAGTCCCGGGGGATAACAGCTGAGGCGTATGGGGTTTCTTTTGGAGCAGTGAAAGTATTCTGAAATTGACGTTGCTGAAGATTGTACATGTCAGAGATTGTGCTAAAATATTCCAAAAATCTGTGCTTTAAATGGGTAAATTTTAGGGTATGTGAATTATATCTCAATAAAGCTGTTAAAAATAAGAGTGACTAGGATTTTTCAGAAGGGAGCTTTCCAAGGTGGAGGCCAAGGCCTTAATGTTGACTCCATCCCGGGGTCGTGGTGAGGAGTCTGGTGGGCGGCACGATAACCCCGAGTCAGTCCTTGAGGGGCCGGCCAAGGGGACGCAGCACTGTTTGCAGCTCGGAAGCCTTGAGTTCGGCCTTGCCGCTGCCCTGAGGGATGCAGTCCATCACAGGTGAATTAGTCACATCACTTCGCAGCCAAACCTTGGCTCGTGTCTGAGGGTTGGGTTGCATCTTCTCCATCTGTCTTCCATGGCTGTTGGACTGGAGCATGACTGAATTTCAGAGGATACTGTACACTACTGAGGGTTACACGTGTATAAGGTTCTAAAAAGTTAATTTCAACACGGAGAGGCCAAGTCAGCAGAGCATGCTTCCCGTCCTCTTGCAGGCTCGTGGACCCCGAGTGTGGCTGCAGTGTGAACCGTGGCCGCAGGGCGCTGCCCCAGGCCTGGCACGCCTCCTCTGGCCTCCAGTGCTGGGGCCTGTGTGGCTCCTTGGCTGCCCTTCTCTGTTTGTTCCGCTGTCTCTCTCAGTCCTTTCCTAACGTTCCTGCAGGCCCGGCATGAACCAGAGGCATGGGGGCTTCCTTCATGGGTTGAACTTTACAGGAGTGTCATCCCGAGGTACTGCTGGTGGTTTCGTGACAGCCCCTTCAGCCACTTGCTGTGACTTCTCTAGTGGCCAGCATGTGTTCCTAGCCATTGGGATTGTGTGAAGCATGTAAAATACGAATTTCCCAGCCCGTAGACCTCATGTTGTCTGTCACCTGTCTCTGATGTGCGTTGGTTTGGCCACCCTGGATCTTCGTTGGCGCATGTGGGAGCTTTAGTTCCCTGACCAGAGGTTGAACCTGGGTCCCCGGCATTGGGAGCGCAGAATCTTTGCTACTGGACCACTGGGGAAGTCCCTGATTGGTGTTCCTTTGTCGATGATTGCTCTAGTTATTTTATTCTCGTTAACAAATCACCCCACAGCTTAGGGGCCTAAAACAGTCTTGTATAATCACCTCTCATGGTTTCTGTGGCTTAGGAATTCAGGAGACACTCAGCATGGGATATTGTGTGACTGCATTTCAGACAGGGCTAGGGAGGGGTCATCTCCAGGCTCCCTCGTGTGCACTGGAGTCTGACTGAGGAGTAGCTGGACCCACTTGGTGGGCTCCCCGGAGTGGCACCTTGCAGCTAACTCCTTGCTGGTGGCCAGAGCATGCATCCCAAGAGCTGCCAGTGGAGCTGCAGCTTCTTTTGCAGCCGGATCTCAGTGGTCGCAGTGTCACTTCTTCCCCATCACGCCCACTAGGAGGGAGTTAGGTTGCCCAGCTGTGGTCCAGGGAGGTGGCTTAGGCTCTGCCCTTTTGTCTAGGCCTGGGGTCCAGGAACCTGCTGGTGTCCTTTCAGACTACTGATCTTGCTCTCTTCGGTGGTAGCTATTAGGACATTCAGTCCTTCACGCAGTGAGCCTGGCTATGGGTTTGTTTTATTTACAACAACAAAAATGTACACGCATGCACCAGGTGGTACTGTTGCTCCAGAAATCACTGTCTGGAGCTGCTCTCGCTGTGTCTTCTTCGGAGGTTCTCTTGAATTTAACGGGGACTCCAGTCCGTTGTCCCCGGCACAGTGCTTCCCTGCTTGTTTCTCAGGCATTCGGCATGAATTTCAGTCCTGTCCTCTAGTTCACTTAGCTTTTGAGTAGGTAATTCCTTTTTCCTCATGCACCAGCACTCTTAACCTGACACAATTTAAAGTTGCTTTCAGGTTGCTGTTTTGTTTATAAGGAATAACCAGAGTCTGCTTTCAGATACGTGCTGCACAGGCAGCCACGGCCCATGGGCAGGAGACCAGGCTGCTAAGAGCTGGTGTTGGAGGTCTCTTGGGGATGGTGAGCGGGGGCTCGGGCACTGGGGGGTGTGGTCAACATCCCTGGGGGTCTGCAGCAGTGAGAACGAGGACAGGTGGCAGTTATGGGGGTTTAACACATGGACAGACTGTCTCCCCCGCTCCTCCCCACACTGACACATAAGAAGGATCAGAACAAACACTCCCAACTATGCTCCATCGAGGAGGAGGCAGAGGAACAACCCCACCCTTCCTGGTGGTCCTGTGATGCACCTCTGCAGGGGCCACGACCCCCAGGAAGTCCTGGGGCCAGGGTGAGGCTCAGTAGGAGGTGGGGCATGTTCCGGCATGAGCAAAGGGCCTGAGGTTACTGAGATTGGGTGCAGCAGGAGCAGAAATACTCCCCTCGCAGCGCGAGTGCAGCGCCTGTGGGTCAGAAGCAGGCTGGTGGGGATGGGTTTCCAGCGCAAGTCTTCTGGCTGCAGGGCTGACCTTTCCCTGACGCTGGACGCCTCTGCGCAGTCCACCTGCCAAGAGGGCCCATGCAGCCCGTGCCCCAGCAGCACGTGCCCAGGACGCTTCGGACGTGCACAGCAAGTGTGCTAGTCACTCAGCCATGTCCGACTCTTTGTGACCCCGTGGACTCATCCAGCAGGCCCCTCTGTCCATGGGGTTCTCCAGGCAGTAACACTGGAGTGGGCTGCCATTCCCTCCTCCAGGGGTCCTCCTGACCCAGGGGTCGAGCCCTGGTCTTCTGTGCAGCAGGCAGGTTCTTTCCCAACTGAGCCCCAAGGGATGCTTTTCCCAGCTGAATTTCAAATCCAACCTGAGGTTTTTTCCCTGCATGTTGTTCTGAGGAAATGTTTGATTTAGTTTTTTGACATAAGTAAAATTTTACCCCTTTAATAACCATTAACTGAAATATGTATTAGAATAAACATATGATTTATGAACTTTAAAAAATTTTATCAACGTTTAGTTGATTTACAGTGTTAATTTCTGTTGTATAGTCAAATGATTCAGCTATACGTATATATATGTATATATACTCTACGAACTTTTAAACTATCAAAACCTGAAAGATACTCTACCAAAAAATGTTAATCAGGATGATTTCCATGGGAGTATGCCTGTATTTGTAAAGTGGTTAATGTTAATAGATGATGAGGTTAGGATATTATTCTTCTCTGTATTTTGAAATAATTTCTATGTTGAAAACTAAATTTTAATTAATTAAAATTTCTAAAATCCAGCTCCTACTTTTCCCATAAAGATAATATTTTAAAGAAAGCATATTGACTTTCAGGTGAGGGTGGCAGGTTGAACCCGTGCATACAGTTTCAGTCTCCCAAACACCTGCTGAATAGACAGGAAGGTGACACTTAACAGATCAGCTCCCACGGCCAGGGCGAGTAAAGGGAGGGAGACAAACCAGGACAGTTTGGGAGCCGGGAGGAGACCTGAGGACTCTGGGCTGTGTCCTGCGGCAGGAAAGCCTACACTAACCTTATTGGCACCCTGGGCTCATCCGAAGGCTCCCAGGAGTGAAAGGCAGCGAGAAGAGACCACAGTGAGGAGCAGAGGACGGGAGGCTGACAGGAAGGGCCAGGGAGATTTGAGACAGACCAAATGGAATCTCTAGAAACAACCCTAACCCACTGGCTAAATGTCAGATTATAAGTAGCTGAAGAGAGGCTTTGTGAACTAGCTGAAAGGAGTTTAATGAAAACAGCACAGAGGTGACCGGATGGGAAGTGTGACACGGTGGCTGAGCCTGGGGGGCGGTGCACCCCTGAGTTGCCGCCAGGGGGTCACCTGAGCCCCGGCTGAGGCGCCTCGTGCGGGGGCAGGCAGTCCGTCCCTCTGGGTGAGTGCAGGGAGCCTGCTCCGGGGCTCTGAGCTCGGACCTGCAGGCAGTCTCTGCTCGGGCCAGCTGGGGGCCTGAGGGTGCCCTCTGCTCAGACTGTCAGTGATCCGGGGAGGTGTCAGCTCTCCCGCCACAGCCGAGTGTGGGTCTCCTTGCCCTGGCGGTGATACCTGCGTTGTCTTCCCCGTGCTGGCCCTTCGTGGTGGGGGTGTCCATCTCTGGGCGCCGCTGCCTCCTCCAGGCCTGCTGTCCAGCTCTGAGCATTTGCTGCTGTTTCCCCATCATGTGTCCCAACCTTCATGAGCTCCCACAGTTGCTTCGTGCTGGATGTTACTGATGACCGCAGGGTCAGGGCCGTCGTGGACGATGTCCACCTTGAGGCCAGTGTGACACAGGCTGGGTGGGAGCTTGTGTGTCCCCGACCCGCATCACCGCTCCTGAAGTGCCGGCTCTTACTGTGGCCTTGGTGAGCCCTCCTTACTTCCTTTGTGCTGCAGCCGGGAGGGGCAGCCTGCCTGCCGCAAGCCAGGCCGTTGGGGATGGAACGGACTGGAGATGCCCTTCTGCTGTGCCCCAGCTCCTGCTCCCCTCCTCATCTTTCCCTGCTCCTTGTGACAGCGGCAGGTGTGGGGCGGGGGCTTTAAATGGCCCCACGAGGGCTCTGTTAATCACCAGTGTGACCCAACTGTGGGACAAGGGATCATCGCCCTCTCATTTGGCTCCTCCCAGGGCTGCCTGCATCAGGGGTGGCTGGATCCAGGTGCCACGTGGTCATTCACCTTTTTCCTACTGTTTATTTCTGCCTCCTTTTTTTTTTTTTTTTTGAGAAGCTTCTCCCTGTTGGGGACAAAGCACCCAGCAGCTTCAGGCCCCAAACCCAGGCTGGGACTTAAGCAGGCAGGCCATGTCCTCCCTCATGGTCCTCTAGGGCGTTGCCGCTTCAGTGCACCCGTCATGTGGGGCGGGGTGCAGGAGAGGCCTGGGCTCAGACACCTGGAAGGCCTCAGGGAAGGGGTCTGCTAGCAGAGGAGGGAGAGAAGTGTGGATGGACAGCCTGGCCCAGCTGCAGGGTGTGAGCTCAGACGCTGGCCTTTTAAAAACCAGGGTCTCATTTTCTATCCTGTGAGGTGAGGATGGACACAGCTGCTGTGTCCTGGGTGAGAGGGGAAATGTGATCATGCTTTTAGAGCTCTTGCCAAGTGTTTTCTGTATACAGTAGGTGCTCAGTAAGTGATGCAGCCAGGGCGAGGACTGTGCCTGTTTAGATGCTGAAACTGAGGCAGCTTTGTGGAGGAAGTGCATCTTCCAGGTCTGGTTGGGACAGTGGCATGTTGCACTCGGGCCACCTGCTGAGCTGCGGGTTCCACACTTCCTGCCCTGTCTCGGCCTTGCAGCTGCTCACAGGGTAACTGTGCGTGTGGGCTTCTTGTGCCACCAGAAGGCAGTCTCTGTCCTGACCTGCTGTCCTGGCTGTGCTGCCCGGGGAGCATGGATGCCCCCCCAAAGCTAGGGCAGGGGCGGTGCTCAGGTGCAGACTAGAGCATCGGGGTGACTGTGGTTCTAGGTTTCTAGGTTCCCGTAGAGGTGACATCCCGCAGTAGCTGCAGCCCCACCTGCAGCCCCGTCCCCGCCCAGGCCCCTGCCTTTGGAAACACCGCCTACAGCTTCCTTTTTCCTGTGAGCTGTGACCCCAGACAACTGCTGGGGTCAGGTCTCATTCACTGAGTGCTGTGCCCCAGGGTTAGGGCTGTGACTGAGCAGCTGGTCCTTTGGCCTTTGTTGGGACCTTTGACTTCTATGCCCCGATGGAGTCTGTTTTCAGATGTTCCTGGGATGGTCCCTGAGATGAAGCCCGGTTCACATGCTGACTCTTCTTTCTCATGGACATGAGCCCCCACCTCTGGAGCTGCATGGCCTTCTAGCGGACCAGGGCGTCTTATCCACTCTTGACCGTCACGGTTTCACATCCTTATGTTGAATGTATCTGGATCTTTAAACATATGGTTTGATGATCTTTGTCTTACCTAGACCACCCGCCCATTTGTGTTTATGAAAATTACTGTGTTTGAATTTATTTCTACCATCCTACCTCATACTCTGTCCTGTCATTGAGAACAGATTCCTCTTTTCTCCTTTTGGACTAATTTTTTCTTTTTTTTTTTCTTATCTGAACTGGAATTCACTCACTTGACTTCCCTCGTGGCTGCCCTGGGTATTTTAACACATAGAATTCATTTATCAAAATTTAATTGATATTTTTACTCCCCTCCAAACAGTCCGGAGCTCTTAGATACTTCCTCCCAGCTCTTGCTTCCTCTGGGTGGGAGGGCTACATTTTCTACCTGCTGCCTTCAGGGTATCAGCCTTGGGGTGTCTCCAAGGGTCATCACCCAGGCACGTCCAGGGCTTTCTATCCATTCCCTTGCCTCTCCTGAGTGGTACAAATGCTCCTCGGATGCACACAGCAGAATGATCCCCATTCCTGGTTTTACTTGGCTTTTGCCCTCTGGGGTTCTGAACTTTCTTCCTGTCTCATCAGCAGATTAAATTTTTTTTTCCCATAGTTTAAAACTGTCATAATAGTGTGTGTTCTCTCTTAGGAGGGTTGGTCAGAGCTATATGTTTCATTATTGTGACAGAAATGGCAGGGTTCCCCGAAGTCTTTTCTCCCAGGAGGTCCTGGGGCTAGCCTCCTATGTATGTTTGGGGGGGTGGGTCGTGTCTACAGCACGAGGGCCCCAGTTTTCCCAGTAGCCTGGCTGGCTTGGCCCTGCCAGGAAGGCACTGTCTCTCCTGTTATTGGAACTTGGCTCCTTGGTTTACCTGTGCACGCTGCGGTGTTCACATGCTCAGGAGTCTCACAGCCCGCGCCACGCAGGCTGCAGGGGCAGAGAGGCCCGGCCCCAGCCTGCTGGGGGCAGTGCTGCTGAGCACCAGCCAGTCCAGCTCCTGGGGCTCGTGCTCTAGATGCAGCCCATCAGGAGCCAGCACCAAGCGTGTCTGCTCTGCAGCCCGCGGAGGGAGCTGGGCTCAAGCACCTGCTCAGCCACAGGTGACTGGAGAACACCTGCAGCATGGTGCTGAGGAGCGGGCGGCAGTCCCCAGCACTGCAGCCTCCGCCTGGCAGGTCTGTGGGATGGGGAGGGACAGCCCTGCCTGCAAGGTGGGGGAGGGCGCCCAGTGACCCAGTGAGTTCACCTGCAGCTGCACTGCAGGTGCTCAGCCAAGGGCGACTGTTGGCATGTCCCTGTGCATTTTTTGTGAGTTTTTCGTGTGTCTCTACTTCCCCTCCAACCAGGTGCTTTTCAAGAGGTGGGGCTGCAGAGCTCAGGTGTGGAGCCGGCCTAGGGCTCCTGCTGGCTGCTCCAGGGCCTGCGCGCAGGCAGTCTTAAGGGGTCTTGGCGGGCAGGGAGGTAGGAAACTTCCCTCAGGTGTGGGGTGTTTGTGGAGCATTTTGGGGAGCTGACCAGGACAGAGTGAGGGTGGCCAGCGGTGAGCCTCCATTCAGTCACCCGTGGAAACAGGTGGAACATCCATACCTGCAACTGGAGAAGGCCAGACCCGAGACTGAACAGCAGGGCAGGGCAGCGAGGGGTGTCCTGTCTCCAGTCTCACCCACGGAAGCCTGGCGGAGGGCTGGGCAGGCAGCAGGCGCCCTGGGGAGCAGCAAGCGCGGCTCTCAGCCTGTCGCCGCCCCCGTGCTCTGTTGTCCCGCAGTGTTAGGGGCTCCCTTTTCTCAGGGAGGCTCTGTGTTCTCCTGGGTGGGGCAGATGGGGCCAGGAGTGAGCACGAGAGAGTCTGACGCTGGCTTTGCTGAGTTTCACTGGAAACTCAGGTCCTTTCACTGCAGTGAGTGCAGTGGACTCGCTGAGCGAAGGTCTGGGTGCTCAGCGAGCACTGGCAGAAGGTGGTGCTCTGACAGTCATGGGGAGGCCGTTCTGCTACAGGAGTGCCACTGGCTCCTCCCGCTAGAGTCCAAGCTCACTCTGCTCACCGCACAGCAGGCCAGTGAATCTGCGAGGTGAGGTGCTGAGGCAAGGAATACTTTATTCAGAGAGCCAGGTGACCAAGAAGATGGCAGACTAATGTCTCAAAGTGACCATCTTGCCAGCGTCTGGATGCCAGGTTCTTTTATGTATCAGAGACAGGTGGGAGGTGAGGAAACAAAGTAAAAAGGCCATTAATCTTGCGAACATTTACTAGGATGGCAAGCCTCCAGCAGGGGGTTGTGTCATTTTAGTCCTTCGTGCCATCTACAGGTAGACAGGGCTCTGAGCAAAGGCACTTTAGTTTAACAGTCAGGGAGAGGGGTAGGATTCTCTGAGGCAGGCCACTATGTGTGATTATAATAACAAGAGCAACAAAAAGCAAGTCAAAGAAACAGTTTCAGCATGGTGTCAGAATTGACTTCTCTGTGCAACCCTGCCTTTGTGCGGATCCTGTCCTGTCCTGCTGCCTGGGGTCACTGTACCACCCCACACCCCTCCCTGAAGCCCCCATGGGGTTTTGTGGGCCAAGGCATCTGGGGGCTGGGGGATCAGCCTGGAGGGGTGGGACTGGCCTCCCTCTGGTCTCTGGGGTGACGGAGTGTCAACGTTGGCCCCCCGTGACTGTGTAGACCACAGCCGTCTCGCACTGACCTCCTGGAGCCGGGGTGCCGTGTGGGGCTGTTCCGGTCACAGGCCAGGCCATGTGCGAGACCCGGCTCAGAACACGTGACAGGCGCTCTGCTCCCTCAGCAGTCCTGCAGGGGCCCCGCGTCTGTTATGTTGGTGAGGGAAGCCCAGGAAGGCGAGGAGGGGGCTGTGCCCTGCGGGTGAGCAGAGCAGGGTCTGTGTGTCCTGATGGCCTGCATGTGACCCCGAGGCCAGGCAGGACCCGGGTGCTGGCTCCACGGTGGCAGCTTTCTGGGAGCTTGAAGGGCAGCACCAGCCTCCAAGATTAACTGCACGCATGTCCAGTTGACTCTGCACAGCCGTGTCCTTTCTGTGTGGGTGCATCAGACATCCTTTCCCAGAAGGGTCTGAAAAGCTGATTCTGACCTATAGGCTGATTCTCTGACCTGCCGAGGGGTTAGGTCACAATGTTCAGCATAACAGCGTGGCTGGGCGCTAGAGGAGGGGAGTCAGTGAGAACAGCTGGGCGGGAGGCGCGGAGGCGGAAATGCCAGCCCGGCCTGTTCCGAGCAGGAGAATGCGGCCTTGTGTCTCCAGCTCAGAGCCAGGCTTTCAGAGCTCGAGACTGAGTTGGGCTCATTGTTCAGAACTTGGAAAACTTATTAAAAACAGCATTGAGAATGGAACGAAGGCCTTCTGGAAATGATGGCTGAGCAGAGACTTGTTTATTCTTCTTCCCTCCCTGAAACTCACTGAAATGGACAAAAAGAATGAAAACTGGGTAACGGGATTTAATCTACAGTGAATCAGGGATAAGCACAGCCGGAGAATGGTGTTGGCCAGACAGGGAGGAGGAGAAAGCGAGAGCCTCGAGCAGGTTGCAGTTTCCCCACTGGAGTACTTGGGAGGGACTGTTGATGACATTTACTTGGCAGAAAGGGGTCTGTGGTCTGGGTGGGCCTTGGGGTAGACCAGATGTAGGTGGGTGTCTGGTGAGAGATGAGCTGAAGGAGGAAGGCCCAGGTGTTCCAAGTGCATTTTCTACAAGAGCCAGATTCTTACGGGGGGAGGTGGGGGAGGGAGGGGAGGTGGCCCTCCCTGGGGACGTGCTGGCAGGGCCTTGGGCCTCGTCCCCCTTACGGTGGGGCTGAGAAGAGGCCTCCTGGTCAGTCAGCTTGCTTGCAGGTGGGCAGGCGGTCACCTCAGAGGAGCTTTGGCAGGAGGGCCTTCAGATGCCCGTGGAGCCAGCTTCCAGCCCGTCCCCTCACAGCACTGCAGAGGCTGGGGCCCCTGTCCTCAGTCAGAGACCAGGAGACTCTTGCTGGAACCAGAGGAAGAAACGTCTGGTTATGTTTGAGGTGCTGCTGCACGCAGTACGCCAGCCTGCACAGAGCGGAGAAGAGCCGTGCCGGGCGTCCTGGGAACCCACATGGCCTTACCAGGTGCAGGTGCAACGCTGTCTTCAGTCGGAGTTGGGTTTCTGTCACTTACAACCAAAACATGTCCTAAGACCAGAAACTCATTTCCAGAGCAGAGCCTGTAAAGAAATTTGGTGCTCAAGCTTCCAGGAGCGGCACAGCTGGCAGGGGCTCCCATCTCTGGCCTTTCCCTGTCCTCATTTGCAGACAGACAGTGACCAGAAGCCAGAGTGGGAGCCTCGTGTAGACACTGGGAGGAGGAGGGGAGGGAGCTGAGCACTTGGGAGAAGAAGTTGGGGTGGGGCTGGCAGAGCCGAGAGCGGGGACAGGGCTGTGGCAGCCACGAGGGCCCACGAGCAGCGCAGACACAGGGCGGCTGCTGCACGGAGGACCACGGCCCTGGGACAGCTGCTCTGGCTGGAGAGAACGGCCGCACAGAGATGAGCAGACGGAAGATGGTCAGAGACGTGCGGGGTGGGGAGCTGTGGTTGGTGCTGGAGTCTGGAGAAGAGGCTGTCCAGGGAGGGCAAGAGATGCCCTGGGTTGGAGGGCTGGCTTGCATATTGAGAGTCGGGTTTGGGAAGAACTGGGTATGAAATGAACAGCACGGCCCAAGCCGTGGTGCCCAGACAGAACCCTCTGCTCTAGAGGGAGGGCCGTGGGCAGTGGTGGGCAGGGCCTGGGGGTGCCCTTGGGAGGACGGTCCTGGAGTTGGAGTGTCTGCAGCAATGGTACTCTGCAGGGGATCTTTGTCTCCCCATTTTTCTTACTCGTGTGTCATTATATCAACATGGACTTAGGGACATTTACTTTATACTTCGCATTACAATTTAGTATGGCTTTTTTTTTTCTCAAAATGTTCCAGCTTTGGTCACTGGAAGCTCTTTATTTGGCACTGCTGTCCCTTTGACAGGCCCCTTCACTGTCGGGCTGTGTTTTTGTCTTAAGTCTTCATAACCTTCTGACTACAGGACTCTCCCTCCAGGGTCATCGTGTCTGTCTGCTTTCCACAGTCTCTGAAGATTCTGGGCGTGAATGTAGGAGCTGCTCTGCCTGTTGCTGCTCTTAGGCCCTCTCGTGTGTTTGTGTGAACTGACCTGTGTACACACGCACGTATGTGCAGATCCCCACATTACAGTAAAGGGGGGCGGGCGCCTGCCCAGGACTCCACCTCCAGTCCACCACCTTGTGGGTTGTGGATGCCTCACTCGCTGGTTCCTGACTGTCCACTGCTGCTGCTCCCCACTCCCTCAGATGTCTCCCTGAAGTGGGAGGCATGTGAACGGAAAGGTGTGAAAGCAATGGCGTGGAACCCAGAGAGCTTTTGTAAACCAAGACATGCGCAATGGCGGCCCGGTGCTGGTGACTCCAGGTCAGGCTTCTGTCTTTCATCCCTGGGAGCTACACCCACGCGCCGCTGGGGATGGTGAGCAGGTCCGGGTGGCCGAAGTGGGCCCCTGTGCTGAGGCTGGGCCTCAGGCCCCCAGTGGGAGGGCTCCCCTGCGCCCGCAGCCCCAACGCTCGCGCCCGCTGCGGGTCTTCTGCATCTCAGCCACTCGGGTGGGCGCGCCAGTGTCCTAGGGTGCTTTTAGTTAGAATTTCCCAATGATGAAAGAGGTGGCGCACAGTTCTCTCTGCGTTTACTGGATATTTTTTTTTAAGTGTGTTTTCAAGTCTTTTGTCTTTTTTTCTGTCGAGTATTAGATTTTTCTTATTTATTTCTAGGAACCTTATATGAGTTCTGGAAATAGTCCTTTGTTAGGTCAGATAGGTACACACGCATATGTAATGCATTATACATATTCTGTGCAGCAAATACCTCCCACCCAGGGTTTGTGTTTTTACTTGTAATAGGAAAAAAAATGTTAATTTTTAAAGATTTTATTGAATTAAAGCTGATTTACAATGTATTAATTTCTAATGTATGGTGCAGCGATTCAGTATACATATATATGTTCTTTTTCCTGTTCTTCCCCATTATGGTTTATCACAGGATCTTGAATTCAGTTCCCTGTGCTATACAGTAGGAGTTTATCCATCCTATATATAGTTTGTATCTGCTAATCTCAAATTCCCTATCCTTCCCTCCCCCACACCTCCCTTTGCCAATACAAGTTCCTTCTTTTTGTCTGTGAGTCTGTTTCATAGACAAGGTCATTTGTGTTATAGTTTATATTTCACGTAAAAGTGATATCATATGGGATTTGTCATTCTCCTTCTGAGTTCCTTCCCTTAGTATGATATCTCCAGGTCCATCCACGTTGCTGCAGATGGTATCATTTCACTGTTTTTTTATGCCTGAGTAATATCCACGATGGTAAAGATTTATAAACAGAGGTTCTGAGGTTGTAGTCCAATTTTTAATGCTTCTTTTGTCGTGAGTGGTTTTGTGTCTGATTAAGTGTACCTACTCCAAGACCACAAAGATTTTCTTCTACATTTTCTCTAAAAGTCTTATTGTTTCACTTTATTTATTTTTGGCTGGGGGGGGGGTCTTCATTGCCATGCGCAGGCTTCCCTAGTTGCAGCGTGCGTGCTCAGTTGCCCCGAGGTGTGTGCGGTCTTAGTTCCCTGACCAGGCATGGAACCCGTGTCCCCTGCACTGGAAGGCGGGTTCTTAACCACTGGACCACCAGGGAAGTCACCGTATTGTTGTGTCTTTAATGTTTGGAGCAGTGGTTTACCTAGAATTGAGTTTGATGTATCGGATGAGGCAGGGGTCGAGGTTCATTGTTTCCCGTATGTAAATTATGCCATTGCAGCACCGTTTCGGAACAGCCCCTCGGTTGTAGATCCCGGCCCTGTGTGTGTGTAGACCACCCTCAAGTGCTGCTCAACCTCTTACTGTGGACACCCACCTGGAAGCACCAGTGGGTGGTGCTGTTCCTGTTCAAAGGCAAGGACCCTGCTCTTGGAGGAGCAGGCAGCTTGCCCAGAACCAGCTGGCGAGGGGTCTGAATGCCCTCCCCAGGAGCCAGATTCCAGCTGGGTTCAGGTTGGGCACTGCATTCTCACCAGCGACCTGGGCCATGAAAAGGGCTGGGCTGGCTGTTACTGGTGCCCCAAACCCCAAGGCATAACACTGTGGCTTCTGCTGTCTTGTAGGGCGATGCCTTCCTGACTGATGCTGGAGGGCGTCCTGATGACCGGCTGACGGCCGTCCGTCTGGCTCCTGAAGAAGAGGCTGCCATGTCCCAGGCGCAGGACTACGAGTGTGAGAGCCAGCATGCCGGCCTGCTGGAGTCCCGGGTGTCAGGGTCCAGCACGAGGTGAGGAGGCTGACCTGCAGGACCAGAGGAGCTGGAGCCTTTTGCTCAGCTCAGCAGTAGGCACGTGGGGCTGGCCCGCTCCCTGTCCCTCGGCCACTGCACTGCAGGCCGGGGAGGGCCTCTCCGTGGGCAGTGGATGCCCTGCCAGCCCTCAGCTGGACCCTGCCCCTTAGGCCTTCTCTCAGCATCCATGCCGAGGCAGGCAGCTGCAGATGGTCACTTTCGTTTGTGTGATTTATGGCATAACTTGGGAATAATTCCACAAGTTGCCCAAAGAAGAAGAGTGCAGTGTACGTTGGGGCCCTTTACCCGGATTCACGCTCTGGCAGCTGTGTGGTCACTGCTCCCCCAACCCTGCTCTGGGCCACTGGGGGGTGGGGCCTGTCTCCCAGCACAGGGGGCGCCATGTGGCTTGAGGCTCCGGTCTCTTGCGCCGCTGTTTGCCTTTGGCCCCTGGTTCCCTGCCTCCTTCTTGACATTTCCAGCCCCTCCAGTGCCACTCACCCTGTGGCCGCTGCATGTCCCCTGGAACATCTCCACTTCCTGTCTCTGCCTTTTGTGACATCGACATCTTTTCAGTGGACAGATTGAGCCCTTGGTATGGTCTGTCGGAGGGTTTCTGAGTGGACTGTGCCCCTCTGCAGGGTCACAGCCACCTGCCACCCCTGCTCTCAGGACAGTGGCTGTTTTTCCTGCCCCTGCGCGCCTCACCAGCTCTGGGGCTTTGACCCTTTCTGGGCCTTCCTGGGGTGGGTGTGGAGCTGTCCAGCCTCCCAGCCACAGCACCCAGCCTACCCCAGGGGGCCAGTGCCCAGCGTCTTGTATTCACTTAAACCTCTCTGTGTGGAATCACGAGTTCTGTTGTTTTATGTGGTTTGTCGTTTATTCCGCACTTTGGATCCTGCCACAGGGCCCCGTGTCACAGGCGACGTGTTTGGCCACACTTGCCTCCCTTTCTGCTGGTAGATTGCCCGTGACACACTTGGCACCCATTAGGCTCTTCTGGAAGTGAGTCTTTGAACAGGTCACTGTCTGAAGTGAAAGTCTGCAGGACTTGGAGAACAGAGAGGCGGTTGTCCACGCAGCCCCTGGGCGCTGGGGAGAGGCCGCGGCCGGTCATACCCAGAGACCGCCGCCATCTTGAGTCTTCCTCCCACATCATGCCAGACACTGTCGCCAGATGAATCTCCCTCAGACTCGACAGCTTCCACAGTGTGGCTCGGCCACGGTCGTCCGTCCGTCACCCGCAGGTTCTGACCCTTCTCAGCCACATGCCCTGCTGCTCCCACTGACTGGTGCTTGGTGTGGGTGACACTGACCCCAGGGACAGGCATGTCTGCTCGGTCCACTGGGGGTTCTGCACAGGGCCTGCCTTCCCCCCGGGCCGTGGGGTCTGCTGCGGCCCACCTTACTCCCGACCCTCACCAGACTCCGGGTTCCAGCATATTCTCTGCCCCCTGGGTCTCTGGGGGTCTTCATTAAAAGTGCTGTGGGGGGCACCCAGAACGTTCTTCTGAGAAAATGGGGTCCTGCCCACATGCACACAGCAGTGTGCTGAAAAGGAACCAGCTTCTTTTCTTCAGAGAGAATTACCACCAGTAAATTCATTTGAAAGTGTATTTAGAGCTATAAAAGGAGTTGTTACTGCTTCCCTGGGGCTCACAGTGTTCAGTACTTTCTGAGCACCTCTGCTGGGCCGGGCCTTCCTTGGGCACCTCCACCCTTTGTCCTGGCTGATCCCACGCCGCAGCTCAAGGGGCAAGCAGGCCATCAGCTGAGGGCGATCACAGAATTCAGAGCTTCCCTTTTCACAGGAGCGAGGTCTCCAGGCTCTTTTGTCCCTGTGAGGAGTGCCCTCGGGCAGTGCCTTCTGGCTGCCAAGCATGGGGGCTGTGTCCTCAGGCCGAGAGTGGACGGTGCCTGCTGAGTTGTGTTGGGGGGATCTCCATCCTGGGGGGACAGGGGGCACGAGGCTTCCCAGTTAAAAGTGTCAGGTTCCCAAGTTTAGAAGTTTGCTCTGTCCTCTGTGTGAAGAACGGCCAGCCAGCAGGCAAGAGCGGACGAGTCGGGCCTCACACCCCCGCTGGGCAGGGTGATGGCAGTGGAGGTTGGGCCTGCGAGGGGCCTCCAGGGACACGGATGACAGTGGGCACACGTGAGGCCTCCTGCCCACTTTCCGCAGGCGCTGGCCTTGCAGGGTCACTAGAGATCAGAGGCCATGAGAGACCTGTGGGGCCCAGAGATGCTGCAACCTACGGGCGCTGCTGCGGGGCTGCCCCGCCCTCTGCGTCAAGGACACCCTCTCACGGCCCTGTCCCTCTAGCCATCCGATCCCACAATGCCTACCCAGCCCTGCCCCACCTTCTGCAGAATGGCGGGTTAGCCAGTGGTCCCACGCTTGCAAGCACAGAGCCCCAGCGCCTTGCCCCACCGGGCTGCCTAGTATGACCATGCTGCAGGGGTTGCTGCCCAGACATGGCCAAGCCCCTTAGGCTGCTCCCTCCTGCGTTCCCTCCTCCAGTCCTCAGGGCTCTCCCTCTCTACTGCTCCCTCATCTCCTGCCCCCTTTTGGCTCCACACCCTCCAGCTGCTGTACCCTGCCCACTCGGCCAGCCTACCTTTGCTCTGAGAGCTTCTAGAAGACACTGTGCATCCAAAAGATGCCCCCAAACCTGCAGGGCTGCTGCGGGGCATGTGTGTGTGTGTGAGTGGGGGCTCATATCTGGGTGTGAGTGTGTGTGTGTGTGGGGGGGCTCATACCTGAGTGTGTGAGTGCGTGTGTGTGTGTGTGTGTGTGTGTGTGTGTGTGGTGGGGACTCATATCTAGGTGTGAGTGTGTGTGTGTGTGGTGCAGGCTCATCGCCCTGCAGGGTTGTGCCTTCTCCTTCCTGCCCTGAGCACATCTGGCCTCAAAGGGCAGGATGAGGTTCTTAGAGAAGATTGTCAGCACTGTCTCCTCAGTCCTCTGCTAAAGCCCACCTGTGCTCCTGCCTGGAAAGTTGGGCTTGCAGCAGAGAGTAAGGAGACGGGTGCTCCCCTTCTCTGCAGGTCCTGGAAGCTTCTGACCATCCCAGTGCTGGTGAGGACCAGGGCCATCACAGAAGTGGTATTTAAAGGATTGTTATTTGTGTAGAAACTTGGAAGCAGAGTAAAATATGCTATCTACCTATCAGCTGGAGCACACTGTGATATCAAACACATTGGCATTCAAATTGCCTTATTCTGAATAGTTTTAATTTACACTTTTTTTTTTAAGGACCTTAGCTGGATGACAGGCTTGTCCTCGGGGCAGGGTGTGTTTGGGGGGCTTCTAGGGGAAACAGCTCTGCTTTTGACTGGGACAGTACAGCGATGTTGGCATCCCCTCCTGCTGCGGGTGACGGGTGGCGCTGGCAGCCAGTGGTGGCTGCTGCTAAGAGCAGCCAAGCATCCGGGAGGGACGTGATGCGGTCTGGGAGGACGGTGAGCAGTACCTGTGGCCCAGCCCCCTGTGGACAGGGAGCCAGAACCCAGGGCAGCCCTGACGTGGGGCCGGGCTGAAGACCCCGCCACCCAGGGCTGGGCCCTGATGAGCGTTTAGAAAATCGGGAGTGGATGGAATTTAGGTAAGCTTTGGCTTTACTCTGTATGTGAGGAGATTTCTTGCTTTTGAGGCTGGCAGACAGGAGGAAGGTCTGGTGCTGGATACGCCAGTCCGCGGCCGTGGGGCCCAGAGCATGTGGCCTGACGGGCGGGATCCTTGGTCTCGGGATGGGTGGGGTCCCCCAGCCCTGCCTAATGCTGCCCTCTCCCCAAGGCTGGAGTGGGTGGAGATCATCGAGCCGCGCACGCGCGAGCGCATGTACGCCAACCTGGTCACCGGCGAGTGCGTGTGGGACCCGCCGGCTGGCGTGCGCATCAAGCGGACCAGCGAGAACCAGTGGTGGGAGCTCTTCGACCCCAACACGTCGCGCTTCTACTACTACAACGCCAGCACCCAGCGCACCGTGTGGCACCGGCCTCAGGACTGCGACATCATCCCCCTGGCCAAGCTACAGACCCTGAAGCAGAACACGGAGTCGCCGCGCGCCTCGGCGGAGAACAGCCCCGGGCGGGGCAGCAGCGTCAGCCGCGATGGCAGCACCAGCTCGTCCCTGGAACCCGAGCTGGACTCCGGCGACAGGGCGCCAGAGCCTGTGGGCCGCGCGAGCCGGCAGGCCACGCCAGGGATGGTGAAGGACGAGAGCGGCAGGTGAGGCAGGCCCCTGCACCCTGCCGCCTCTAGGGGACCACCCGCTCTCTTGTGCCCACCGGGGCAGAGCTGGCCAAGGCGCTCTGGGCCCTGCTGGGGCTGGAGTTTCTCTGGCTAATCGTGAAATTATTTGGTTCTCTCCACTGTGGGACGTGCTTCCGGGATGGGAGCACCCCAGAGCTGGCCCCCAGAGCTCCTGTGATGGAGGGGTGCCCTCCCCAGGTCCACCTGCCTATTGTTCTCTGGACGCAGATCCATGGGGGTCCATCGGCTGGCCCCACCTAACTCTAGGCCTCCCTGCCCGAGCTTGACTGACCTCGCCAGCACTGAGGGCGAGAGGTGAGGGCATCACCCCTGTTTTGCAGAGGAAGGTCTGAGGCGGTCGGCAGTGGGGCAGAGCACTGTCCTGGGTGCCCCCAGGGTGTCGACTTGTCCAGCAGCCACTGTGGCTGTTTTCCCTCCTGGTCTTGCAGACAGTGAGGCCATGGACACCTGGGCTCCCACCCCCTGCTGCTTGTGCACCCCAAGTGCCCATATGGCAGAGCCTGAACCCCAGGGAGCTGTTCCCCAGGGCCAGCACTCAAGGGTCCCAGTCCAGAAGAAGTGGCTGGAGGGCATGTGACCTGGATAAACCCTGACAGGCTGGAAGTTACCAGAAAGAAGCCAGGGAGGAGCAGGAATGGGACATGGGCCTTGGAGACCAGGCAGGCTGGGTTTCACCCGGGGACAGTGGAAGTCACAAAGTAGTCGAAAGCCGACTTAGGCTGTGGGTCTGTTTGCTCCTGGGAGGATGACATGCCAGGCCGGGGGCGCAGTGCCTGTGATGAGGGTGTGCGGGAGCCTGGCATGCACAGGGCGGGGCTGTGGGCAGGGGCCTGGGCACGCAGGCTGGAGAAGCCTGAAAATGTTGCTGGGAGTTGTCCTCATGAAGCAGAGCCTGGGATGGTCCCCAAGGAAAAAGCTAGTGAGTAAGGTTTAAAGACAGCCCTGCATCCCTCTGATGTTCTGGCAAGCTCAGACCGGTGCCGCCACCTGTCCAGCAAATGTGACAGCCTCTGGGCCCAGGTCACCCGCGGCATTGCTGGTGGCGATTGCTGGCTCTTCGCTGCAGGCCGGTGAGGGGCTGGACTCTTCTTAGGTTCTGTTGGCAGACGTCCTGTGGGCAGGGGTGTCCTCTTCCCAAAAGTGTCCAGGGTGTGGTATGGTGACTCGGATCATGGTGTTACCTTCGGATCGGCCTCCCACGAGGAGCTTAGTTGGAGGTGGATTAGAATTGTGTTTAAACTGTGGGGCAGGTTGGGGACTAGGCACCTTGCTTGTGTCATTTTTTCCCATTCATGAAGGTAGTACATTTTATACATTTTCCCCCAAAGAACTTGCATTTTTTAAAGGTTTATTTTTAGATACCATATAAAGTCATATTGTATGATCATTACTGGTATTCAGGTACTACTTTTTAAAAATTAATTTTATGTGTTTAATTCATCTTTGACATCGCTGCACAGGCTTTTCTCTCGTTCCGGTGAGCGGGGACCACTGTCTGGTTGTGATGCGCAGGCTTGTCACTGCACGGCTTCTCTTGTGGGCATGGGCTCTGGTGCGCGGGCTTTGGTAGTCGTGGAGCACGGGCTCAGTGGTTGCAGTCCCCGGCTCTAGAGCACGGGCTCAGTGGTTGTGGCGCAAGGGCTTAGTTGCCCCGTGGCACGTGGGGTCTTATCAGGCCAGGGATCGAACCCATGTTTCCTGTGTTAGCAGGCAGATTCTTTAGCACTGAGCCACCAAGGAAGGCCCCAGGTGGTATATTTATACGTCACTCCTGTTTTCACACTTGTTGAGCTCTTATTACAAAGTCGAGCACACTGTTTCCAGAGTTGCCTGTGATTCTGCCAGCTGTCCCAAGCTGGCCGGTTCTCCCCGAGGAGGTGGGGCCAGGGAGGCAGGCAGGCCGATGGCCCCGCGACCCTGTGGTTTGGGCTGGGACGTCCCTTTCTCTTACTAGCTTCCCAGCGTGAGTGGATGGGGAATCCTATCCAGTATGTTTCTTTGTCTTGTGGGTTGAATTTGCCCCGTCCTGTTCTCAGCACCTGTGAATGTGACCTTCTGGAGACACAGGGCTGTTGTGGATGCCGTTGGTTAAGCTGAGATGGGCCCTCCTGCAGTGGGCAGGGCTCTGGCCCCTCAGGACTGTTGTCCTTGCAAGAATACGGAGACGCACAGGACAACACCCTGCTGGCCGAGGCAGACAATTTCTCTTCTCTGTTAGCTCTAGGATTCTCTGTGTGTTTGTTAGGTCAGATCTGTTCATTGTATCAGTTAAGTTCTTTACTAAGTTTTGGTCTGCTGAGACACGTGGATTCTGGGAGGTGAGTCCCGCCGGGTGGTGGGAGTGGTCTGTCCCTTCTTCCTGTCTCCTGCTGCTGCTGCCCTTCTGCATGGAAGCTGTGGGTCGGCTCCAGGGAGGTTTGCAGTCAGGTATTCCCAGCACGTTTCCCTGTGTTGTATCGCTGATGCTTTCTGCCTTGACTTGTGCTTTGGAACCAGGGTCAGCCACTTCCCCATGGTTTGTATTTGCCCCTGAACAGCCATCCTCACGTGTATTAGGTGTGTTCCTCCTCAGGGACCTCTAGGGTCTGGTCACCTTCACCTGTTCTAATACTTGGCCTTAGTGTGGTGGGATGGTTGTGGGGTGCTTTGTGGGGACCCCTGATGCAGCAGAGGATGTGGTGTCACCTCAGCAACTCCAGGTTAGGCCCTTCCCGCCCCTTCCTCCTGTGCGTTCCCATGTGCTCCACACATGCATTGCTGCCCAGTGTGTTCCTGGGTGCCCCTCCAGGATGCTGCATTCACCCCACAGCCTGGGGAAGCCTGCACCCCTGCTCTGCACCTGGGGCCCATTGGGGGCCTGGGGCAAGTGCTGGGCAGGCAGAGCCTCAGGGGTGTGAGGCAGCTGCTTCTGCAGACCTGCTTCTGCAGACTTGGTCCTGCTCAGTGTGTGGGTGGCTTCACCCTACAGACCCCCCATGCCTGCTGATGGGTCCCTAGAGCCCTTGATTTTGATGCAAGCAAGTTTATTGTAATTTTCACCTTGTTTGTGTTTAATGTTTTGTTTAAAAAGTTCTTTCGGGCCTTGGACCAAAGGTATTTGCTTACGTGTCTTGTGTTAACTGTGGTTTTTGCACGTTGTGGCCTGCATCCGCCCACACCACGTGCTGCCCTGTACCCTGGCCGCGCTGTCCGTGTGCTCTCTCAGGGGCCATCACCTCTCAAGCCTCAGTGCTGGGAAACATTCCTGTCTCCCTTTGTATTTACGACCATCTTAGCTAATTGTGGGCATTCCTTCTACCATTCAAGGCCTGGAGTTCAAGCTCCTCAGAAAACCCAGGTGGCTTTGCATGCTTAATAGACTAGTTCAGTGTGAACATAATGTTGGTTTGCACTGAGACACCAGAACATTCACGTGACTGGCTTTATTGCGCTGTTCTGGAACCAGTAGTGGAGCTCAGAAAGCGTGTCTCCTGTGTGGGAATGGGGATCTTGCCTCTTGTTCCAATTTCGGCAGTGTGAGAAGGAGATGCTGAAGAAGCTTTATGCTGCTTGTGACTCAGACATCCATTGTCATCAAAATGACTGTTGCAGTCTCAGTGTCTCATATAAGCACTGTTTGCCTTATAATTTTAGGTTGAATTCATTGAGAAACATTGTCAAATCTAAAAAAACCCCTCACATTCAATGTTTGATGATAGTAGTTGAGAAGAATCTTTTCTCAAAGAAAAAATTTCAGTCTAGGCCATGAGTTTTTTAAACATTGCAGCAAAGCTTTCTGTATCCAAGCTTTTAAACTGCTGTGTGGTGGGTCAGATTGGGATACTTCCCTTCTGTTCCTGACACAAACCTGTGGGACCATTGACGACCGAGTCCAGGAGGGCAGAGGATGCTGGCGGCCTGTGCGGCTGCCTCACAGCTCACGACGGGCTGCTGAGCTCCTGTCTGCTGCTGGGGCTCACCGTGCCCCCTCAGCGCCAGCCTGCGCCCTGTGCTGGCCCCCAGCGCATGTTTTAAGCATGGTCAGTCGTGACAATCTCAGCTGCACTGCAGGCTGGACTGAATAGTGTTTCCTCAGTTTTTTGGTAGTGATTTCACCTGCAGGCGTTCTGCAGAGGTGACGCGTGGAGGCCAGTTCCCCAGTCCTGTCGCACTCAGCTGCGACCCCTTAGTGCAGCAACAGCCTGGAGTAGTGCCAGGAGCCCCGGCACCCCCGGGGCCCCGCTGCCGAGCGCTCTCACTGTCCTTCCCTCTCCCCAGCACTGTCCGTGCCTCAAGGCTGCTGGTCTAAAGCAAGCCTGTTTCCTCTGGACACGTGCCTTCAGCTGCCGTTGTCGGCGTAGTTTGATACTTGTCCTCCGTGAACAGCGTGGTTGCTCTCCCTGCTGGGCTAACAGATGAGCTGCTGGGAAGCACATGTGGTGTGAAGGTCCCTTCCGTTTTCATTAAAGTAATTCTGCTGCGACGAGATTCCCGTCTTGGGCTCTGACCGCTGTGCACCTTGCAACCCTCCAGTGGGGCCGTGTGTCTGCCTGGCCCAGCGGCACAGAGCCTGCACGCCGGCAAAGGCAGAGCTGTCCAGGCCCCCATCTGTGGCCGGCAGATCGGCCGTGTGGGGGCACTCAGGCTGCTGAGTTGTGGCCGCACCCGGGACCTGTGGTGTGCTGAGTGGTGTGGCCACACAGGACTGTGTTCCCATGATGTGCTCCTGACAGACACTGGAATTTGAATTGCATGTAAAAAATTCATTGCCCACTTGCTGTACAAAACCAGGCACTGGAGCTGGATGAGGCCCACTGGCTGTAGTCAGCTGCCCTCCAGCCTGAAGTGGAGTGCAGGCTCCCCACCATGGCCAGCCCAGGGGCCCTGGCGACCAGGCCCGAGCCCTTCTGTGCCCCACTCCATGCCCCCTGGTCCAAGCCCAGCCCGGAGGCCACCGGCCAGAGCTCCAGCTCCTTGCTGGGCCTGGGGCTGTCCTGGGTGAGGCAGTGGGCTCCATCGGGGCATCGTGGGAGGGGGCAGTGAGGGTGCAAGAAACCCTGCCCAGGTGCAGGCAGACCTGTGGGAGGACCTGTGGTGAGAACCAGAGGGCTGCACTCATTCCGCGGCGTGCAGCGTAGACCCGCTGTGTCTCTAAGCGGTTGTACTTCTGTTCACGTCTCCTGTTCACTCTGCTGCATTTCAGCTCCTCACCGTCAGGAGTGCTCCTTGAGAAGGACTACGAGGTTTACCGGGACTACAGCGTGGACGGCCACCTTCTCCACTGCAGGTAGGCCCTGCCTCAGGCCTGTCCATCTCCTGGCCGGGGGTGGTTTTCCTGGCAGCTCTCGGGTGAGCTGGAGAAGGGTCTGGCCCAGCAGGAAGTGACCAGCTGGATGTGCAGAGCGTGCCAGGCCCTGCCCTGGCCCGTGGGACACAAGGAGAGGCTGTTCGGCCACTGTGTGGTGTGGAGTACTGTTGTGTCCATGGTACTGGCCCTGGTGGATCCCTTGGAGGTTCCTTAGTGTGTGGTCCCCCCCAGAGCCCCAGGCGCATCGGAAGCGTGGCTTCCCAGGCCACATCGGGAAGACTGGTGCCCACCAAGTGGGGCAGGGAGGCTGGCTGCCCTCGGGCCTGGGTTGGCCTTGCTGGGTGTTGGGGTTTCTAGATTCAACGCTCAGGACCCTGGGCACAGCAGCAGCAGGCTGAGCAAGGGCCTCCCCTGGGTTAGCTCGTGTGTCCAGGCTGGAGCAGGCACCTCATCCATAGCTGATGGGGGATGGACGGGGTGCCGGGCCTCTGGAGGTGGGGATTTGAAGCGCGAGGGGCCTTTGGCAGTTTGCTCAGTTTAGAGATCGAGACTGGGTTTGTTGATACAGGGAGGGATCTAAGCCTGCCTGGGCCAGCAGTGCGGCTGTGTCCACGGGTGTCCTCACTGGTCACCGGGAGACTCGGGTTTGACTGGGGTTTGTGGGCACAGAGCTGATGTGGTCTCGTGGCCTGTGAGTGGGGCCCACATCGGGGGCAGAAGCTTCCCTCCGAGGCAGTCCAGGTCCCGTTTCCTGCTGCTCTTCCAGGGCGCTGAGCATGGAGCAACGCTGCCCTGTTGAGGCACCTCCAGAAACAGGCAGGAGGTGGTGGGAGGGGTCTTTCCCCTGGGTGTCTCCTCCCCAGCAGAGCCAACAAGGAATTGGGGCTGAGAGAAAAGGCCGGGCCTCCTCCTGGGTCTGCGGGTGGTGGTGAGGGGCTGCGGGGGTCGTCCTGTGGGAGGGAAGGTGATCAGGGGCTGGGAGAGAAGCACAGGACTCTGCCTGGGCCTTGGGGCGCTGAGGGGCATCGTCTCTGGGCCGCTGGGGGCGCGTTTCCTGAAACAGGCCGGCACCCGCCTTCGTGCTGCCCTGTGCCTGCCTCTGCCTTGGCTCCCTCCTATCTGGTTGCTGCAGCCCTGCCCGCATTTGGTGGGCAGTGGACCATGTGCAGTGTCTCCTGTGTGCCCCTGCTGAACCAAGACCATGATTTTCCACGCGTCCTGCTTTTAGTCCTCGCAAGATCTCGTGAGGACTGGGGTGGAAGTGGGAGGTGATGCCCCACAGCCCAGGAACTACAGGCTGGAGTTCAGCCCTGGATCTCTCAGACTCCAGGGCTGGTTCTCCAGGTCTGCGGGCACGCCTGCCGTCCTCTGCTCTGCTTGGCTGGCCTGTGCGGCTGGCCAGGAGCAGCCTCTGGCAACCAAGAGCTGAATTCCCAAAGGGAGCCTGCCTCCCGAGCCCTGCTCGCTCTTACCCTGGTTCTCTCAGTCCTGCCTTACCCACGGCCAACAGTTAGGACTTGTGGCTCAGTCAGAGGACAGAGGCACAGGACCAGAGTACACAGTTCGTTTCTTTGGATACTTGGGATTTCTACTTTCTGTGATGGTGGATTCACTTACCTGAGACCAGCCTGTACAAGAACAAAATAGACCAAATTTCTGCAGGCATCAGAGATCCACAGAGGAGCCAAGACCTGTGGCCGTGGTCTGACAGCCGGTGCAGTCCAGAAGACGTGATTCTGCCTCAGGAGCCTCAGAGGGGACAGGAAGGCTCTGAACAAGGCTGTGCACACAAGCTTGTTAACCTTGGCAAAATAAACCAATTCCTTAAAAGATACAGTTTACCAAAACTCATAGAAGAAGAAATACACAATCTGAATAGGTCTATATCTGTTAAAAGAGATTGAATCAATAATTAATAATCTTCCAAAAAAGAAAGCAGAAGTTCTGAATGGGTTAACTGGTGAGTTCTACCAAACATACATGGAAGAAATTTTATGAGTTCTGTACAATCTCTTTCAGAAGATAGATGCAGAGGGACTACTTTCTTGTTCTGTGAAGCCAGTATTACTCTAATATCCAAATCAGAAAAACACAAGAAAACTACAGACCTGTCTCTCTCATGAACATAGATGTAAAAATCCTCAAAAATATGTTAGGAAATCAAATCTACCAATGTATCAGATCAGATCAGTTGCTCAGTCGTGTCTGACTCTTTGCAACCTCATGAACTGCAGCACGCCAGGCCTCCCTGTCCATCACCAACTCCCAGAGTTCACTCAGACTCATGTCCATCGAGTCAGTGATGCCATCCAGCCATCTCATCCTCTGTCATCCTCTTGCCGCCAATCCCTCCCAGCATCAGAGTCTTTTCCAATGAGTCAACTCTTCGCATGAGGTGGCCAAAGTACTGGAGTTTCAGCTTTAGCATCATCCCTTCCAAAGAAATCCCAGGGCTGATCTCCTTCAGAATGGACTGGTTGGATCTTCTTGCAGTCCAAGGGACTCTCAAGAGTCTTCTCCAACACCACAGTTCAAAAGCATCAATTCTTCGGCGCTCAGCCTTCTTCACAGTCCAACTCTCACATCCATACATGACCACAGGAAAAACCATAGCCTTGACTAGATGGACCTTTGTTGGCAAAGTAATGTCTCTGGTTTTGAATATGCTATCTGGGTTGGTCATAACTTTCCTTCCAAGGAGTAAGCGTCTTTTAATTTCATGGCTGCAGTCACCATCTGCAGTGATTTTGGAGCCAGAAAAATAAAGTCTGACACTGTTTCCACTGTTTCCCCATCTATTTCCCATGAAGTGATGGGACCGGATGCCATGATCTTCGTTTTCTGAATGTTGAGCTTTAAGCCAACTTTTTCACTCTCCACTTTCACTTTCATCAAGAGGCTTTTGAGTTCCTCTTCACTTTCTGCCATAAGGGTGGTGTCATCTGCATATCTGAGGTTATTGATATTTCTCCCGGCAATCTTGATTCCAGCTTGTGCTTCTTCCAGTCCAGCGTTTCTCATGATGTACTCTGCATATAGGTTAAATAAACAGGGTGACAATACACAGCCTTGACATACTCCTTTTCCTATTTCGAACCAGTCTGTTGTTCCATGTCCAGTTCTAACTGTTGCTTCCTGACCTGCATACAGATTTCTCAAGAGGCAGATCAGGTGGTCTGGTATTCCCATGTCTTTCAGAATTTTCCACAGTTGATTGTGATCCACACAGTCAAAGGCTTTGGCATAGTCAATAAAGCAGAAATAGGTGTTTTTCTGGAACTCTCTTGCTTTTTCTATGATCCAGCGGATGTTGGCAATTTGTTCTCTGGTTCCTCTGCCTTTTCGAAAACCAGCTTGAACATCAGGAAGTTCACGGTTCACATATTGCTGAAGCCTTGCTTGGAAAATTTTGAGCATTACTTTACTAGCATGTGAGATGAGTGCAATTGTGCGGTAGTTTGAGCATTCTTTGGCATTGCCTTTCTTTGGGATTGGAATGAAAACTGGCCTTTTCCAGTCCTGTGGCCACTGCTGAGTTTTCCAAATTTGCTGGCATATTGAGTGCAGCACTTTCACAGCATCATCTTTCAGGATTTCAAATAGCTCAACTGGAATTCTATCACCTCCACTAGCTTTGTTCGTAGTGATGCCTTCTAAGGCCCACTTGACTTCACATTCCAGGATGTCTGGCTCTAGGTCAGTGATCACACCATCGTGATTATCTGGGTCGTGAAGATCTTTTTTGTACAGTTCTTCTGTGTATTCTTGCCATCTCTTGTTAATATCTTCTGCTTCTGTTAAGTCCGTACCATTTCTGTCCTTTATTGAGCCCATCTTTGTATGAAATGTTCCTTTGGTATCTCTGATTTTCTTGAAGAGATCCCTAGTCTTTCCCATTCTGTTGTTTTCCTCTATTTCTTTGCATTGATCGCTGAAGAAGGCTTTCTTATCTCTTTTTGCTATTCTTTGGAACTCTGCATTCAGATGCTTATATCTTTCCTTTTCTCCTTTGCTTTTCGCTTCTCTTCTTTTCACAGCTATTTGTAAGGCCTCCCCAGACAGCCATTTTGCTTTTTTATATTTCTTTACCAATGTATAAAAAGAATTATATATCATAACCAAGTGAGATTTATCCTAGGTATGCAGGGTTGGTTCAGCATTTGAGAGTCAATATAATCCATTACATCAGTAGGCCAAAGATGAAAAATCATAGCTCAGTTGGTAAAGAATCTGCCTGCAATGCAGGAGACCCCAGTTCAATTCCTGTGTAGGGAAGATCTGCTGGCGAAGGGATAGGCTACCCACCCCAGTATTCTTGGGCTTCCCTTGTGGCTCAGCTGGTAAAGAATCCACCTGCAATGTGGGAGACCTGGGTTCGATCCCTAGCTTGGGAAGATCCCCTGGAGAAGAGAAAGACTACCCCCTCCAGTATTCTGGCCTGGAGAATTCCATGGACTGTACAGTCCATGGGGTTACAAAGAGTTGGACATGACTGAGCGACTTTCACTTTCACTTATGATCATATCAACAGTTGCAAAAAAAGCATTTGGTAAAATCCAACAGCCAACCTTAATTTAAAAACAAACTCAGTAAAGTAGAAATATGTGTGTGCTTAATTACTTCAGTCCCATCTGACTCTTTGCAGCCTCATGGACTGTAGCCCACAAGGCTCCTCTGTCCATGGGATTCTCCAGGCAAGAACATTGGAGTGGGTTGCCATGCCCTTCTCCAGGGGATCTTCCCAACCCAGGGCTCAAATCTGTGTCTCTTACATCTCCTACATTGGCAGGTGGGTGCTTTACCACTAGTGCCACCCAAAAAGAGAGGAACTCCCTTAACTTGATGAAGAATATCTGCAAAAAATTTACAGCTAACATCATACTTAGTAGTGAGAAGCTCAAAGCTTTTCCACTAAGATCAGAAGCAAGGCAAGGGTTTCCCTTCTGACCTCTGGTGCTCAGCATTGTATTGGTGCTCTTTGCTAATGCAGTAACACAAGAAAAGGAAATACAGAGTATACAGGTTGGGGAGGAAAACATAAAACTGTCTTTGCTTGCAGATGACTTGATCACCTATGTAAAAAACCTTAAAGAATTGGCAAACTCCTAGAACTAAGTGGTTGTAGCTAGGTAGTAAGATATAAGCTAAATATGCAAAAGTCCATTGCTTTCATATATACTAGCAACGAACAAGTGGAATATGAAGTTAGAAACAGTAGCATTTACATTGGTATCACCCAGAATGAAATACTTAGGTGTAAATGTGACAAAATATGTACAAAATCTATGTAAGGAAAACTGTACAATTCTGATGAAAGATATCACAGAAGAACTAAACAAGTGGAGGAAGGACTCCACTCTTTCCAACTTGACCTGTAGATTCCATGCAGTCTCAGTCAGAATCCCAGCAGGTGGTTTTGTGGATATTGACAAAGCAATAATTAGATTTCTCTAGAGAGGCAGAAGACCTAGGACAGCCAACACAATATTCAAGGAGGACAAAGTTGGAGGAATAATACTACCTGAGTCCCAAGACTCCCTGTAACGCTGTTGTAAGCAAGACAGGGTGGTGTTGGTAAAGAATAGACACATTAATGGAATAGAATGGAGAGACGACCAATCAGTTCAGTCGCTCAGCCGTGTCCGACTCTTTGCGACCCCGTGAATCGCAGCACGCCAGGCCTCCCTGTCTATCACCAACTCCCGGAGTTCACTCAGACTCACATCTGTCAAGTCAGTGATGCCATCCAACCATCTCATCCTCTGTCATCCTCTTCTCCTCCTGCCCCCAATCCCTCCCAGCATCAGAGTCTTTTCCAATGAGTCAACTCTTCGCATGAGGTGGCCAAAGTACTGGAGTTTCAGCTTTAGCATCATCCCTTCCAAAGAAATCCCAGGGCTGATCTCCTTCAGAATGGACTGGTTGGATCTCTTTGCAGTCCAAGGGACTCTCAAGAGTCTTCTCCAACACCACAGTTCAAAAGCATCAATTCTTCGGCGCTCAGCCTTCTTCACAGTCCAACTCTCACATCCATACATGACCACAGGAAAAACCATAGCCTTGACTAGATGAACCTTTGTTGGCAAAGTAATGTCTCTGCTTTTGAATATGCTATCTGGGTTGGTCATAACTTTCCTTCCAAGGAGTAAGCATCTTTTAATTTCATGGCTGCAGTCACCATCTGCAGTGATTTTGGAGACAACCAATAGACCACCATGAATATTATCAGCAGACCTTTGATGAAGGGGTAAAAGGAACGCAGTGGAGCCAAGATGGTCTCTTAAGAGACGTTGCTGGAACACCTGGACATCCACATGCAAGAAAGTGAATCTGGATGTAGACCTTACACCCTTCATGGAAATTAACTCAAGATGGATCACAGACCTGAATGGGAACACAAAACTATCTCCTAGAAGGTAACAGGAGAAAACCCAGATGACCTTGGGTTTGGCAATGACTTTCTAGGTATAACATTAAAGGCACGATTCATGAAAGAAACAATTGATAGGCTGGACTGTGTTAAAATTAAAAATTTCTGCTCTGCGAAAGACGAACTAGGAGAAAATGTTTGCAATAGACACAAATGATAAAGGACTGTAATCTGAAATATACAAAGAATTCTTAAAATGCAGCAGTAAGAAAACAACCTGCTTTTAAAATAGGCCAAAGAGCTGAACAGACACCTCAGCAAAGAACCTATACTGTTGGCACAGAAAAGCATGTGACAGATGCTCCACATCACTTGTCAGCAGGAAATGCAAAGTGAAACAAGAGTGAGATACCTCTGCAGGCCTGTTAGAGGAGCCAGAAGGCGGACACACTGACACCAGGTGCTGGCGAGGGTGTGGAGCAAGGGAACCCGCGGTCAGTGCTGGTGGGAGCACAGGAGGCTGCAGCTGCTAAGACTGAACACAGGGACTTCCCTGGGGTTCAGTGGTTAAGAATCCCCCATTCCAAGGCAAGGGGAGTCAGGTTCAGTGTCTGGTTGGGAAACTAGGTTTCCACATGCCACAGAGCAGCTAAGCCCGTGCACCCCAAGTACTGAGCCCATGCACCACAGCCGCTGAGCCCACGTGCCACAACTACTGAGCCTGTGTGCCATGACTGGAGGACGCCTTTGCACTGCAGGGAAAGATCCAGCATGATGCAATGCAGATTTCATGTACTGCAACCAAGACCTGACTCAGCCATAAATAATAAATATATTCTTTTAAAAACCTGAATATACTCTAAATGATTTGGCAGTACTACTCCTTGGTATTTACCAAAATGAGTTTGACATTTTATGTTCATATCAAATCCTGCACACAGATGTTTTTAGCATCTTTATTCATAGTTGCCAAAACAAGGTGTCCTTCGGTAGGTGAATAGAGAAGTAAACAGTTGTCCATCCAGACAATGGCTTATACAACACTAAAAAGAAATGAGCTGTCAGCCGTGAAGAGTCACCGAGGAGCTTAAGTGCATGTCACAAAGCGAAGACACCAGCCTGAGAGCCTGCACACTGCGTGATTGCACTCCTGACATTCTGGAGTCAGAGTATGTAGGTTTTCAGATTGCCTTTTTTGGAGGCCAAAGATTTGCTCATTGATTTGGCTTCAGAGATGCCTCCTATGGAGACAGTGAAAAGATCAGTGGTTGCCAGGGATTTGGGGAGGGGGATGAACAGACAGAGCATGTGGGTTTGGGGGGCAAAGAAAAATGCTCTGTACAACACTACAACGGTGGATACGTGTCTCTACATTTATGCAAACCCACAGAATGTACAACAGTAAGAGTGAGCCCTAATATCAACTAAGAATTTTGGTTGATTATAATGTGTCAGTGCTGGTCCATCAGTTGACAGTAGATGTTCTGTCTCTTGCGAAATGCTGATAATCGGGGAAGCTTTGTGTGAGTAGGTGCAGGGGGTACGTCGGAAATGTACATTTTTTTCTGCTCGGTTTTTCTGTGAACCTCAAAGTACTGTTAAAAAAATTTAAATATCAATAGATATTCTAGAACTGAAAAAAATATAATAAGAAAACTAAGAACTCAGTAGATGGACTCTTAAAAGGTTAGTAAATTAGACGGTAGATCAGAAAAATGTCTGCAGTGTGGAGAGTCCAGGGGATGAGAAGCACAGGACACAGCCTGAAACTTTGTGGAGCTCAGTGCAGAGGACAGCACCTGACTCCCAGAGAAGGAGAGAGGAAATGGGATGGAAGTAATATTTTTAAAGATATGGTCAGGAGTTTCCAGAAATCATAAAATATGTCAGACCACAGACTGAAGAAGCGCTATGAAGCAGACACTGACGCAAAGGTTCCAGATGTAGAAGGAAATGTAGAAAGTGAAAGTCGCTCAGTCACGTCCGACTCTTTGTGACCCTGTGGACTATACAGTCCATGGAATTCTCCAGGCCAGAATACTTTGCCCTCTCCAGGGGATCTCCCCAGCCCAGGGATCGAACCCAGGTCTTGCGCATTGCAGGTGTATTCTTAGAAGGAAGTCTTTAAAGCAGCTGGGAGTTTCTTGAGGGGGCAGTTGGAAGCGGGGAGCCTTGCGCACTGCTCCGGGCCTCTTGGTCTGCCGTGTCATGGCTGGTACAGCTGTGGGACGTGGGGCTGACCGTTAGTTGGTGGGCACGGTGTGTGATCAAGTCCCTGTATCGCCAGGGGCAGTGTCTCCGTGTTGTCATCAGGCAAATGAGACTCAGAAGAGCCTGAACACCCCTAGTGCCCCCTGCTAGGTGGAGGGGCCAGGATCTGGGCACACAACTCCCTGGGGCCACAGGTGCCCTTAGGAACGGGGAGCGGTTTTACCATCTTGGTCCAGGTGCGGAGTGCTGAGCGTGGCAGTGGGCAGTGCCAGCAGGGCAGTCAGCCCTTCTGGACTCATGGGGGCCTGTGGTTGGAGTCCAGGCCCTGAGAGGTGCTGCGCTGCGGGATGATCGGCTGTGTTGCGGGAGTGGGGAGGGTGCTAAACCCAGGATTCCAAAGCCACAGAGGCCTCTGGGAGCCCTCTGGTCCCCGGCGCTTCCGTCCAGGAGTGGTTCTGTGCCTGGTTCTGGCCTGGGACCAGAGCAGAGCCTCTCACAAGGGCCCTGGAGGAGCGTCCCCATGGGCAGCAGTAGGAGAGCCCCCTGGAGGGCTGCCGGGCTGACCTGGGAAGTGTGTGAGGAGGGCTCCCAGGCCAGGGGGCAGCTGCTCCAGGCTGCACGACCTGGGGTCAGGGCCTCAGCAGTGAAAGGTTCACAGCTCATCACAGCACCCGGCAGTACCAGGCCCCACAGCCTGCAGCCCCTGGGGCAGCTCTGAAAAGGACAGTGAGAGACGACCAGGCCTTCTGGGCTGACCTCACACACCCGTGAGGTCAAGGGGGGTGGTCATGGGTCCAGGCTGGCGAAGGGGTCAGATTTCCACCTCACCCCGGGAACCTGCCCCCACCAGACTCCCCTCAGGTAACCTGCCCCCCCCAGGACCTTCTCAGGTAACTATTCCCTCCAGGACTCCCCCCAGGACACCCCCAGGTAACCTGCTACCCCCAGGACCGCCCCCCCATGTAACCTGCTCCCCCCAGGAACCCTCTAGGTAACCTGTTACCCTCAGGACCCCCCTCCAGGTAACCTGCTCCCCCCAGGGCTCCCTCCAGGTAACCTGCCCCCAGGACCCCCCCCCCCCAGATAACCTGCCCCCTGGCCAACTCCCCAGGTAACCTCTCCCCAGAACCCCCCCAAGTAACCTGCTCCCCAGGACCCCCCAGGTAACCTGCTCCCCAGGATCCCCCAGGTAACCTCCCCAGAACTCCCCCAGGTAACCTGCCCCCGCTCAGGGTTCCCCCAGGTAACCTGCTCTCCCCAGGACTGCCCCCCACATAACCTGCTCCCCCCAGGTAACCTGCCCAGGACTGCCCCCGCCCGCAACCTGCTCCCCCCAGGGCTCCCTCCAGGTCACCTGCCCCCTGGCCAACTCCCCAGGTAACCTGCCCCCCCAGGACCTCCTCAGGTAACCTGCTCCCCACCCCCTACCAGGACCTCCTCTCTCCGCTGGAACTCGGGCACCAAGGAGCGCATGCTCATCAAAGTTGCCGACAGGGAGCCCAGCTTCCTCTCCCCCCAGGGCAATGGCTACGCCCTGGACAGCCAGCCTGGGGGTCGCTCCCGCAGGCCCTCCGGAGGACAGCACTCGCCCAGCCTGCAGACCTTCACCCCTGATGCGGACAGCCCCGTCTTCTTCCCGGAGCGGAGGCCGTCACCTTTCCCGAAGAGGGCTGAGCTAGGGAGCTGCTCCCCGCTGCTGGCCCAGCCCCGCCGGCCCGCTGGAGACTCGCAGCCTTCCTCACCACGCTACGCCTACGAGCCCCCCCTCTATGAGGAGCCCCCCGTGGAGTACCAGGCCCCGCTCTACGACGAACCCCCCATGGATGTGCAGTTTGAGGCCGGCTCGCCCCGGCGGTCTCCTGGCCGCAAGCCACCCAAGGCAGCCTCTGCGTCGCCCTACCAGCAGCTGGTGCTCACCAGGCAGAAGTGCCCCGAGCGCTACCTGAGCCTGGAGTACAGCCCTGCCGGCAAGGAGTACGTGCGGCAGCTGGTGTACGTGGAGCAGGCCAGCTCCAGCCCCAAGCTGCGGGCAGGCCCGCGGCACAAGTACACGCCTCACCCGGGGGGCGGCTCACTGTCTCTGCAGCCCAGCCCCTGCCTGCTGCGTGACCAGCGCCTGGGGGCCACGTCCTCGCTGGGGGTTGTGTCTGGGGACTATAGCAGCATGGAGGGGCCCGAGCTGCGGCCCGCCCCACCGCCCACGCCCCTGCCCCAGGCCCAAGACGATGCCATGTCCTGGTCTAGCCAGCAGGACACCATGTCTTCCACGGGCTACTCCCCCAGCACGCGCAAGAGGAAGAGCAGGAACCCCTCCGTGTGCCATGCTCCCAGCGCCCCGCCCGCTGAGGGCCCCGGGGACTGCGACCCGCTGAGCCAGCAGCCCCTGACGGATGAGCGGCCTCTGTGTGGACCCGGCCTGACGCCCATAAAGCGCACAGAGGGGGAGGCGGGGGACGGGGAGGGCCACCGGGGCCCGGCTGAGCCCTTCCTGGCACAGGCCCGGCTGGCCTGGGAGGCACAGCAAGCCCACCTGCACATGAAGCAGAGGGGCAGCTGGGACTCGCAGCAGGATGGCTCGGGCTACGAGAGTGACGGGGCGGTGCCGCTGCCGATGCCCGGGCCCGTGGTGCGTGCCTTCAGTGAGGATGAGGCACTGGCCCAGCAGGAGAGCAAGCACTGGCAGAGGGGTGCTTTGGACAGGCTCGCCTTCCCGCAGGTCCTGCTCGAGAAGAGCGTCTCCGTGCAGACCAGCCTGGCCTCCCCGGAGCCCTACCTGCACCCCTCTCAGGTAGGCACTCACAGGCGGGTCCTGGGCAGGGGTGGGGCAGGTCAGCACCCCGAGACGTGTGTGGCCTCACAGTTCCTGGCGGGCCTGAGGACAGACGGTGGATGGCCGCCGGGGTCTCCACCAGCACAGAGGTCTCACCTCGGCTCCTGCTAACTGGGGAGCCAAAGGCACATCCTGATTCCAGGACGCAGAGGCAGCCACCCGCCCTCTGCTCCCTGAGCCTCTGCCTCCCACCTATGAACAGGCACAGTGAGAAGCTGTGCAGGTGGAGTGCCGGGCCCTCCTTGGTGGCCAGAGACTCCGGGGCCAGGCTCCTTAGGTGCACCCCCAGCCCTGATGCAGAAGACATGCCATGCCCAAGAACCAGGACGTCTTAGGTGGCCAGTGTTCCCTGGGGCAGGGCCACCTTAGTGTACTCCAGATTGGAGTGTTCAGAGCAGCGTCTCTGTCTGTGGCTTGTAACACAGGAGGGCATCAGGACAGACGGGCAGGGCAGGGGCAGGTGGTGGGTGGGGTGTGGGCAGCTGCGTCCTGTGGCACCCAGCTCCCAGCCTGATCTGGACGGAAGGACACGTGGGCTCCGAGGGCCTGACTGAGGTCCATGCCAGGTGCTGCCGGGTGAGGTGGCTTCCTGCCCCAGGGGTTGGGGAGGCTGTGCAGGTGTGGGCACGACCTGCCAGGAGAAGGAGGGGCCGGGGGCATCCCCCGTGCCTCTGATGCCTGGGAATCCTTGTGTGTTTGTTGGGGAGGTGTGGCAGTGGCGGCCCAGAGAAGGTTGCGTTCCTCTGTCAAGCACGGTTGGCATCTGGGGCTCTCTGTGTCCTTGAGGGGCTGCCCTTCCCACTTGAACCGGCAGAAGCCACAGCGCTCTCCCCCTTGCCCACCCTCACGCATGGTCGGCCCCCTGCCTGGGGGGCCGTGTGAGTCCGGGACGCGGTGTCCCATGGGCCACACGAGCTCCTCCTACTCCCAGACTGTGCTGGCCTCCCGACCCTCGGTCTTTGGACCAGGGTGGGTGCCTCCCAGAGGCCGAGCCCCCAGGGAAAAGTTGGTCCCGTCTCAGCCTCGTGAGGCACTTAGACCAGGGTGAGGATGGCGGACCATGGGTGGATGGGCAGACAGGTGAGGACAGCAGACATGGCTGAGGCGGGCGGACAGGGGTGAGGAGGGCAGACGGGTGAGGAGGGCGGACATGGACTGAGGCGGGCAGACGGGCGAGGTGGGCAGATGGGTGAGGAGGGTGGACATGGACTGAGGTGGGCAGACGGGCAAGGTGGGCAGACGGGTGAGGAGGGTGGACATGGACTGAGGTGGGCAGACGGGCAAGGTGGGCAGACGGGTGAGGAGGGTGGACATGGACTGAGGCGGGCAGACGGGCAAGGTGGGCAGACGGGTGAGGAGGGTGGACATGGACTGAGGCAGGCAGACAAGTGTGAGGTGGGTGGACAGGGGTGAGGTGGGCGGACGGGGGTGAGGAGGGCGGGCATGGACTGAGGCGGGCAGACTGGGATGAGGTGGGCAGAGCTGAGTCCCAGGCCTCTCTCCTCCAGCAGCGTTTGGGCCTATGTGGGGTGGGGGCCACACTTCTCCACTGACTGGCTCATGTGGGCCCCTCCGTCCCCCAGTCTGAGGACCTTGGCACCTGCGCCCAGTTCGAGAGCAGCCGGCAGGCCCGGAGTGTGATGCCCAGTGCCAGCTGCGTGTTCCCCACCTTCACGCTCCGCAAGCCGTCCTCGGAGACAGACATCGAGAACTGGGCCTCCAAGCACTTCAACACCCACACACAGGGCCTCTTCCGGCGGAAGGTGTCCATCGCCAACATGCTGGCCTGGAGCAGTGAGTCCATCAAGAAGCCCATGATCGTGACCAGCGACCGCCACGTGAAGAAAGAGGCCTGCGAGGTCTTCAAGTTGATTCAGATGTACATGGGCGACCGGCGCGCCAAGGCAGACCCGCTGCACGTGGCCCTGGAGATCGCCACCAAAGGCTGGAGCGTGCAGGGCCTGCGGGATGAGCTCTACATCCAGCTGTGCCGGCAGACCACCGAGAACTTTCGCCTTGAGAGCCTGGCCCGTGGCTGGGAGCTTATGGCCATCTGCCTGGCCTTCTTCCCACCCACGCCCAAGTTCCACTCCTACCTGGAGGGCTACATCTACCGGCACATGGACCCTGTCAACGATACCAAAGGTAAGAATGGCCCAGGCGGGCACTGGCTCTGCCACTGGCTCAGGGGCGGCTGCGGCAGGTCCCCTGCCTGGGCTCAGTGCTGGGCCTGCAGGCAGCAGGCACACACAGGCACCGCCTCTCGAGGGCACACCCTTGGCTTCCACAGGGACACAGGGTCCTCAGGGATCCCCTCTCAGCACAGAGGCCCTGAGGAGAGCCGCTCCAGGTGTGCCGCCGTCCCGGCCGCTGGCTGAGAGATGTGGCTGCATGTCACACCTGCATCCCCACCAGCCAGCGTCTGCTCCCTCCGAGGCCCCATCCCAGTGGCCCTGCCTAATGAGGGCGCTTACTGCATCCACCCCGGCTGGGCTCACACTGTCCCTTGAGGCCATTTCAGGAGGGCTTCTGAGAGCAGCAAGGAGCTGGGCACTTGGCCCAGCACCAGGGCTGAGGTGACCAGTAGGCTGTTGTGGTGCTGTGAACTGAGATGGCCCTGAGCTGTGTCAGGGGTCAGAGGTTGGGAACGTCATAGCAGCAACCTACTGACGGCTGCCTGGGGCCGAGTGCAGGCTGCGTCTGGAGGCCATGTGTCAGGTCTGTGTGGCCCTGACCTGACCTGCGTGGGGAGGACGCTGGGCCACAGTCCTGCCAGCCAGGTGGTGCACGTCCTGGGCCTGGGCCAGCGCCAGGGTGGGGCTGCAGGAGCACCTGCCCGTGCAGCAGCCGTCAGCCACCCTGTGCTCCTGAGTGTCCTCCATGCTGTAGATGGCTTGGGGCGAGTGGTCACCTGGCCTGGCCTGACCAGGGCCTTGCTCCTGCCCAGCCGTGGGTGCCGAGGCACGTGCACACAGTGGGGAGGGCTGCAGGCAGTGTGGGTCCTGGGAGGCGCGTCAAGCACAGGGACCGTCCAACACGCCAGCTGTTGGGAAGCACATCTCGGAAGCCTTGACGTTTTCACTCAGGCGTGTACCTTTGGAAGCATGATCCCTGAACACCACAGACAGGCCTCCCCAGGTTGCTCCCGGGGTGAGGCAGGCGCCCTGGGTCTGTCTCTGTCCTCTCAGACCTTCCCAGGTGCAGGTGGGCCTTCAGTAGCTTCATGGTTCACCTCAGCCTCTTCCAAAAAGGACTTGAAATGTCCCTGCTGTGAGCTGGAGGTTTGGAAATGTGTTTCCACCACTTAGCACGCAGCCTGCGGGGCTCCAGCAGTGCTGCTGAGTGACAGCTGAGTGAGCGGTGGACAGAGGCCAGAGGCTTGGGGCCGGCCCCTCTCTCGCCGGGGCGCCTGTGCAGAGCCGGGCACTGCCCAGCAGGACAGTGCCGCTGGCTCCGCGGTCAGTGAGCCTCTGGCCTGACGTCTGTGCTGTGGGAGCCAGGCGGAATAGAGGCTCAGCCCGGCAGCCATGCTTGCCCAGCCCCGGTGGTCTCTGTCCACAGACCACACTGGGTCTGTGTGCTTCTGCAAGCTGGGCCCCGTGTCTGGGCTGTGGGGTCTGGTCTTACATCAGTGGCACAGGGTTGCCCTCCTGTCAGAGCCCTGTCTCCAGCTGTGAGACCCACTCCTGGGTGAGCACCAGCACAGAAGAGCGGCCTTGAGAGAACGTGGGTGCTGGCCACTGGTCAGGAAGACAGGCCCCCTCAGCCCAGGGGGACGAGCCTGGAAGGACATGCAGTCTGTCCCGGGAGCAGTGGTGAGGGCAAAGCTGAGCTGCTCCCGCACGCGGGGCCTCACCCAGCTGCTCCCTGCCTTGGCCTCAGAAGCTGTAGTTCATCTGCCAGCATATGTGTGACGTCTGCTGTGTGGTCACAACCTCGAGGGACCAAGGTACCGCACAGTGAACCCAAGTTCATGTGAGCTCCTGCCCCCCTGGCTTAACCTCGTCTCATGTGATCACATCTTTGTGCCAACCACCCCCAGGTGACTCACAGCTTGTGTGCCCTGGACCCCCCTGAGCATGCTGACAGCACAGGTGTCCCAGGGTTTGGCGACAGCACACCAACTGCAGCTCCTGCAGGAGCACCCTGAGGGACGCTCAGTGCAAGCGCCTCTTGCCTGCAGCAGGCGTTTATCCTCTGGGTAAAGATAGCAGGCTGGACACGTACATTTACTTGCATCCCACCTTGAGTTCATGGTAAAAACAGTGAGGGAATCTTTTAAACACAAAAAAAGAAACCTCGCAAGGAAATGTGAAATACTGCAGTCACTATGGAAAATAGAATGGCAATTTCTCAAAAGATAAAAATATAATTAGTATAGGACTCGACAATTCCACTTATGAGTAAATACCCGAAATAATTGAAAGCAGAGACGTGAATAGATATTTGCACACCTGTGTTCATAGCACCATGTTGACAACAGCCAAGAGGTAGAAAGCAGCCAGGTATCCATTGATGGATGAACAGATAAAGTAGAATGTCATCTGTACATACAGTGGAGTATTATTCAGCCTAAATCAGTTCAGTTCAGTTTAGTCGCTCAGTCGTGTCCGACTGTTTGCGACCCCATAAACTGCAGCATGCCAGGCCTCCCTGTCCGTCTCCAACTCTTGGAGTTCACTCAAACTCATGTCCGTTGAGTCAGTGATGCCATCCAACCATCTCATCCTCTGTCATCCCCTTCTCCTCCTGCCATTAATCTTTCCCAGAATCAGGGTCTTTTCAAATGAGTCAGCTCTTCGTATCAGGTGGCCAAAGTATTGGACTTTGAGCTTCAACATCAATCCTTCCAATGACACCCAGGACTGATCTCCTTTAGGATGGACTGGTTGGATCTCCTTGTAGTCCAAGGGACATTCAAGAGTCTTCTCCAACACCACAGTTCAAATGCATCAATTCTTTGGCCCTCAGCTTTCTTTACAGTCCAACTCTCACATCCATACATGACTACTGGAAACACCATAGCCTTGACTAGATGGACCTTTGTTGGCAAAGTAATGTCTCTGCTTTTTAATATGCTGTCTAGGTTGGTCATAACTTTCCTTCCAAGGAGTAAGCATCTTTTAATTTCATGGCTGCAGTCACCATCTGCAGTGATTTTGGAGCCCCCCAAAATAGTCAGCCACTCTTTCCCCATCTATTTACCATGAAGTGATGGGACCGGATGCCATGATCTTAGTTTTCTGAATGTTGAACTTTAAGCCAACTTTTTTACTCTCCACTTTCACTTTCATCAAGAGGCTCTTTAGTTCCTCTTCACTTTCTGCCATAAGGGTGGCGACATCTGCATATCTGAGGTTATTGATATTTCTCCCAGCAGTCTAGATTCCAGCTTGTGATTCATCCAGCCCAGCGTTTCTCATGATGTACTCTGCATGTAAGTTAAATGAGCAGGGTGACAATATACAGCCTTGACGTACTCCTTTTCCTATTTCAAACCAGTCTGTTGTTCCATGTCCAGTTCTTTTGCTTCCTGACCTTCATACAGGTTTCTCAGGAGGCAGATCAGGTGGTCTGGTATTCCCATGTCTTTCAGAATTTTCCACAGTTGATTGTGATCCACAGAGTCAAAGGCTTTGGCATAGTCAATAAAGCAGAAATAGATGTTTTTCTGGAACTCTCTTGCTTTTTCTGTGATCCAGCGGATGTTGGCAATTTGATCTCTGGTTCCTCTGCCTTTTCTAAAAGCCAGCTTGAACATCTGGAAGTTCACGGTTCACATATTGCTGAAGCCTTGCTTGGAGAATTTTGAGCATCACTTTGCTAGCGTGTGAGATGAGTGCAATTGTGTGGTAGTTTGAGCATTCTTTGGCATTGCCTTTCTTTGGGATTGAAATGAAAACCGACTTTTTCCAGTCCTGTGGCCATTGCTGAGTTTTCCAAATTTGCTGGCATATTGAGTGCAGCACTTTCACAGCATCATCTTTTAGGATTTGAAATAGTTCAGCTGGAATTCCATCACCTCCACTAGCTTTGTTCGTAGTGATGCTTCCTAAGGCCCACTTGACTTCACATTCCAAGATGTCTGGCTCTAGGTGAGTGATCACACCATTGTGATTATCTGGATCGTGGAGATCTTTTTTGTATAGTTCTTCTGTGTATTCTTGCCATCTCTTCTTAATATCTTCTGCTTCTGTTAGGTCCATACCATTTCTGTCCTTTATTGAGCCCCTCTTTGCATGAAATGTTCCCTTGGTATCTCTTAATTTTCTTGAAGAGATCTCTAGTTTTTCCCATTCTATTATTTTCCTCTATTTCTTTGCACTGATCACTGAGGAAGGCTTTCTTGTCTATGATGAACTGTGGACAGAGGTTCGTGACATTGTACAGGAGACAGAGAGCAAGACCGTCCCCAAGAAAAGTAAATGCAAAAAAGCAAAATGGCTGTCTGAGGAGACCTTACAAAAAGCTGTGAAAAGAGAAGCGAAAAGAAAGGAGAAAAGGAAAGATATACCCATTTCAATGCAGAGTTCCAAAGAATAGCAAAGAGAGGTAAGAAAGCCTTCCTCAGCTTAAATAGGGAAGGAGATTCTGGCACAGGTTACGATATAGATGAACCTTGAAAACATTAGGGTGAGTGAATTAAGCCAGACCCCAAAAGACAAATATATGAATCTACCCATGAGGTCCTTCCCTGTGTGTGTTTAGTTGCTCAGTCGTGTATGACTCTTAGCGACCCCATGGACTGTAGCTCACCAGGCTCCTCTGTCCATGGAATTTTCCAGGCAAGAATACTGGAGTGGCTTGCCATTTCCTACTCCAGGGGCTGTTCCCGACCCAGAGACTGAATCTGCCTTTCCTGCATTTCAGGTGGATTCTTTACCACTAGCACCACGTGTCCCTGGAGCAGTCAAATTCGGAGAGACAGAACAGCGGTGCCGTAGGTTATAAGGAAGGAGAAAGGGAGAGTTGTTTGAGTCGTAGTTTCCACTGGGGAAGAAGCACTGCAGGTGGGTGGTGGTGGTGACACAGTGACACAAAGGATTAATAACCTGAACTGTACAATTGAAATTGTTAGAATGGCAAGTTTTATGGTATGTACATTTTATTATAATAAAAATACTAAAACCCACCAGGACAAAGACGAGGGAAGAGGAAAAACAATCATGTTTTGGAAGCTGAAAAGCAAATGGACAAGTGGTGAAAAACTCATTTGGCAGACCAAGAAACATGGATCCCAAGCAGGTGGTGGGGAAGCTGAAAAGTTGAAGCAGTTGGCAAAGCCTGAGAAGTTCAGTAGCAGGGGCGAGCATCCTCCACAGTGGTGTGAAAGTGGGAGTGACCGTGGCGCTGAGAACAGAGGGCGTAGCTGGAGGTCTGCGTGAGAAACAAAGCAGCCACACTTCAAGGATCTGGGTCGCAGAGCGGGTGTGTTATTTGCTGTCGTGTCCGACTCTTTGGGACCCCATGGACAGTAGCCCACCAGGCTCCTCTGTCCATGGGATTCTCCAGGCAAGAATACTAGAATGGGTGGCCATTGCCTTCTCCAGGGGATCTTCCCAACCCATGGATCGAACCCAGGTCTCCTGCATTGCAGGGAGATTCTGTACTGTCTGAACCACCAGAGAAGCCTAGAGCATCTGGACTCAAATGTCAGCCACTTTTTAAAAATAATCCATATCCTGAGCCATGAAGCAAGTCTCAGTAAAAGTTAAAGAATATGAGTCAAAGAAAGTGTGTCCTCTAACCACAATGGAATTAAACTGACAATCAGCAACACACAGATACCTGGAAAATCCTTGAGTATTTGGAAACTAAACATGATACTGAACAATTCATGGGTCAAATAAAAATGAAAAGAGAATATAGAAAGTATTTTGAACTGAAAGAAAATAGAAACAAAACATGTTAAAATTAGTGTGATGGAGCTAAAGCAGTTCTTAGAGGGAAACTTCCAGCACCTAATGTCTGTACTAGGAAATAGATCACGTAGCTCCTACATTGAGAAATGTTAGAAAGGAGAGAGAGAGGAAATATGCCAAAAGTAAGGAGAAGAAAGGAAATGATGATTAGAGTAGAAATCAGTGAAAGAGAAAACAGAAAAAACCATCTGGAAAATCAGTGAAACAAAAACCTGATTATTTGAGAAGGTCAACAAAATTAACAAACCTCCATACAGACTAACCAGGACAAAAAGACATAAATTACCAGTTTCAAGAACGAGAGATGATATCACTACAGATTCAACAGATGTTGAAAGGATAATAAAAAAAATACTGTGAACAACTTTTATGTCAGTATTTTTGACAATTTAGAGGAAATAGACAAATTCCTCTAAGAACACAGACTACCAAAGATCATTCAGTAAGAAATAGATCAGATCAGATCAGTCGTTCAGTCGTGTCCGACTTTGCGACTCCATGAATCGCAGCACGCCAGGCCTCCCTGTCCATCACCAACTCTTGGAGCTCACTGAGATTCACGTCCATCGAGTCAGTGATGCCATCCAGCCATCTTATCCTCTGTCATCCCCTTCTCCTCCTGCCCCCAATCCCTCCCAGCACCAGGGTCTTTTCCAATGAATCAACTCTTCGCATGAGGTGGCCAAAGTACTGGAGTTTCAGCTTTAGCATCATTCCTTCCAAAGAAATCCCAGGGCTGATCTCCTTCAGAATGGACTGGTTGGATCTCCTTGCAGTCCAAGGGACTCTCAAGAGTCTTCTCCAACACCACAGTTCAAAAGCATCAATTCTTCGGCGCTCAGCCTTCTTCACAGTCCAACTCTCACATCCATACATGACCACAGGAAAAACCATAGCCTTGACTAGACGGACCTTTGTTGGCAAAGTAATGTCTCTGGTTTTGAATATGCTATCTGGGTTGGTCATAACTTTCCTTCCAAGGAGTAAGCGTCTTTTAATTTCATGGCTGCAGTCACCATCTGCAGTGATTTGGGAGCCAGAAAAATAGTCTGACACTGTTTCCACTGTTTCCCCATCTATTTCCCATGAAGTGATGGGACCGGATGCCATGATCTTCGTTTTCTGAACGTTGAGCTTTAAGCCAACTTTTTCACTCTCCACTTTCACTTTCATCAAGAGGCTTTTGAGTTCCTCTTCACTTTCTGCCATAAGGGTGGTGTCATCTGCATATCTGAGGTTATTGATATTTCTCCCAGCAATCTTGATTCCAGCTTGTGTTTCTTCCAGTCCAGCGTTTCTCATGATGTACTCTGCATATAAGTTAAATAAGCAGGGTGACAATATACAGCCTTGACGTACTCCTTTTCCTATTTAGAACCAGTCTGTTGTTCCATGTCCAGTTCTTTTGCTTCCTGACCTGCATACAGGTTTCTCAGGAGGCAGATCAGGTGGTCTGGTATTCCCATGTCTTTCAGAATTTTCCACAGTTGATTGTGATCCACACAGTCAAAGGCTTTGGCATAGTCAATAAAGCAGAAATAGATGTTTTTCTGGAACTCTCTTGCTTTTTCTGTGATCCAGCGGATGTTGGCAATTTGATCTCTGGTTCCAATGCCTTTTCTAAAACCAGCTTGAACATCAGGAAGTTCATGGTTCACATATTGCTGAAGCCTTGCTTGGAGAATTTTGAGCATTACTTTACTAGCGTGTGAGATGAGTGCAATTGTGCGGTAGTTTGAGCATTCTCTGGCATTGCCTTTCTTTGGGATTGGAATGAAAACTGGCCTTTTCCAGTCCTGTGGCCACTGCTGAGTTTTCCAAATTTGCTGGCATATTGAGTGCAGCACTTTCACAGCATCATCTTTCAGGGTTTCAAATAGCTCAACTGGAATACCATCACCTCCACTAGCTTTGTTCGTAGTGATGCCTTCTAAGGCCCACTTGACTTTACATTCCAGGATGTCTGGCTCTAGGTCAGTGATCACACCATCGTGATTATCTGGGTCGTGTGATCACACCATCGTGATTATCTGGGTCGTGAAGATCTTTTTTGTACAGTTCTTCTGTGTATTCTTGCCATCTCTTCTTAATATCTTCTGCTTCTGTTAGGTCCATACCATTTCTGTCCTTTATCGAGCTCATTTTTGCATGAAATGTTCCTTTGGTATCTCTGATTTTCTTGAAGAGATCCCTAGTCTTTCCCATTCTGTTGTTTTCCTCTATTTCTTTGCATTGATCGCTGAAGAAGGCTTTCTTATCTCTTCTTGCTATTCTTTGGAACTCTGCATTCAGATGTTTATATCTTTCCTTCTCTCCATTGCTTTTCGCTTCTCTTCTTTTCACAGCTATTTGTAAGGCCTCTATTTCTTATCTATTTCAGAAAAATCATATATCTACTAAAGAAATTAAATTAGGACTTTAAAACTCTCCCACAAAGAAAATGCCAGGCCCAGATGGCCTCACTAGAGAATTATCAAATGCTTGCTTGTGTAGCAATTCTTTACCAACTCAGAAAACAGAAGTGGAAGGACTATCTCCCAGTTCTCTCTGTATCAAAATTAGAAAAGAACATTACCAAAAATTTGAAAAAAAAAAAAGCACAGATAGTATCCCTCATGAACATAGTACAAAAACTTAACAGTATTTTTGACTAATTGAATTCAATAATATATTAAAACGATAATGCACCTTGAGTACGTGGGGTTTATCTAAGAAAGGGAAAGTTGGTTTAACATTCTAAATATGAGTCATTGTGATTTGTCATATTAGCAGAATAAAAAAAATCATATGAGCATATCAGTAAGTGGAGAAAAAAGCATTTGACAAAATCCAGCATTCCATTCCTGACAAAAACTCTGAACTGGGAAGAGAAGGCAGCCTCTCCCACCTAGCTACCTGTTTATTTGCCCAAGCCCTGTCAGCGAGGGCAGTGCCACCCCGTAGAAGTGAGCACAGCTGACCAACAGCTCTTGGTCTCTGGCATTTTCTATGAGACAGAACCAGTGCTCTTTGGAGAAGCAACTGATTCTAAGGGTGGGGTTGGGAATGTACATATTGTTGTTCGGTTGCTAAGTCGTGTGCGACTCTTTGTGACCCTGTGGACTGCAGCACGCACGCCAGGCTTCCCTGCCCTTCACCATCTCCCGGAGTTTGCTCACACTGATGTCTGTCGAGGGGAGGAAGTGCTGGAAGGGATGAGGGTTGACACAGGGCTGTGTTAGAGAACACAGCTCCCGGGGCCAAAGCTGGAGCACTGAACAGCAGAATAAAGCATATTGGGTTATAACCCAAAGTGTAATTAGGTAAATAACAGCTTCCCCATCCAGAAGAATTACAAATAATATATGTAGGTAAGAGGGTCCACCGTGATGGGAGGTAGCTCCCACCTCAGTGTGGACCGTGCACCCCAACTTCCTTCTGGAGCATGGGACGGGGGAGGAGGGGCTGTGTCAGCGGTGCCGAGTGGGAGGCGCCCCGACTGGCCAGAGAGGGGAGCCCGGCGCCCCCCCTTGCTCAGCGTCCCCTCAGCCATGTAGGAACCCCACGGCTGGCCTGGGGCCTCCTCAGGGTTCTCCCCACCCCTTCCGTCCTGTCAGCCAGAGGGTCAGGAGCTGACCACAGTCCCTCCCCTCTGCCTGCGGGCATCTTGCTGGCACTTCCCCAGCCACGTGGCCCGGACAGGCCCTCACACCCACCCCTGTCCCGGGAGTGAGCAGGACACTCGCCTTCACCCCTCAAGGAGCCCCGCAGGCTGGGCCGTCACCCACCAGCCACCCGGGGTCAGCCCCGCATGGGGCCGTGTGGGCTCGTGTTCCTCTGTGTTCTGTGGCCTCACCCTCTGTTTGCTCCCCAGTGACCCAGCACATGAAAGCGCTCCTGGAAAGGAACACTAAGAAGAAGTCCAAGTTGAGAAAGAAACCCAAGCCTTATGTTGAGGAGCCGGATGGTAGGGCCTCTCCCGCAGCCCCGGGCGCTGCGCTGCACAGCTCTGCTCTCCGGCTCGGCCGCCTGGCCCCCTCTCTCTAACCACTTCCGGGCTGGGGTGCGGGGGGCACTAACTGCCAGGCCTCCTCCAGAGGGGGCTGAAGCCTGCTTGTCGACAGGGCTTCCTGGGAGAGGCCGCGCCGCCCTGTCTCGGCTTCCGCGGTGCTCGGGACACTCTCCGGTGTGCATGCTGGGCGCACAGTGCGGAGGGGCCTGCTGGAGGCAGCCCCTGGTGTGGGAGTGCCCTGGGGGCCAAGCCGGGCCTCGGTTCCCTGGCAGGGCCCCCAGCACACTCAGGGGTTCCCCAGCCTCCCTCCCCCAGCATTCCCATCCCTGCCCTTCTGGGCCCTGGCTCAGGAACCCCACCCCTGCCCAAGCTCCAGGGAAGCCTTGTTAGCTCAAGGCTGTGTACCCTCCCCCACCAGGAGAGCCAGTGGTGCATTGCTGTGCCGTGAACTGCCCCTCTTGGCACCAATATCCTGGGACTAGCTCCCAGCCTGCCTACACCCAGTTACCCGCACTTGCCCCACTCTTCTTCCTCTGGGAAGTGCCTGGCTGGCTGCTGCCTGTGCCAGGAGAAAGGAGGCAGCTGCCATCTGGGATTCCAGGGCACCCTTGAGCCACTGTTGTCGTGGGTAGGAGCAGGTGGGGTCCTGAGCTCCTGCCCAAGCCAATCCACAAGAGCAGTGCAGCCATGAGCAGGGTTGGGGGTGATCGGAGCCCTGAGTGGGTCAGAGAAGGGAGCCAGACCCTTGGGACCCTGCAGAGCATGTGCCAAGAGGCAGCAGGTTCTGGCCACACTTGGTGGCCTTTGAGGTTCATGGCCTGGGCCCTGGCACAGCAGCAAGGCTCTGGGAGAACTGCTTTGTCAGCCTCTGGACGCGGGGTTCAGAGCAGAGTCCCCCACACCACCAGAGGGTTCCCTGGGCTGAGCGCTGGACATGGGGCTCAGAGCAGGGTCCCCCCACACTTCCAGAGGGTTCCCTGGGCTGGACGCTGGGCACTGAGCAAACACCCCGTAGTCTTGGCCCAGGAGGATGTGCCCTGGGACTCCAGCAGTGGTGGTTCTCAGTTGAGTCCTCACTCTGCCAGATTCCGAGGTCGGCCCTTAATGGGCACCCGTCCCCGTCCTGCAGATACGGAATCAGGCCAGGAAGGGCTGCACCACCAACCCTAGGTGAGAGGTGCAGGAAGCCCCATGAGACCTGTGGCAGGAGGGCGGGGCAGGTCTGCCCGTGGGCCCCAAGCCCAGGGACAGAAGCAGTCACCCAAGGGAGAGGGGGCTTGCACCCAGGATGGGGAGCGGGAGCGCTGCTGCCAGGTGCTCCCAGTGCTCAGGGTGCAGCCCAGGTTCCTTCTGCTTGAGCGCCATCCCTTCTCCCTGAGCCCAGAGCTTGCCCATGTGGGCCACATGGGCCAGGGGTGGAAGATTCCAAGCGCTGTGTTCCAAGTGGGCTAATGGGAGGCAGCAGCTAGGGTCTCTGCCAGGGGTCTGTGGGTCCCCAGGGACCTGAACCAGATTCTTCAGGGTTTAAACATCTAGAAGAAACATTCATTTTCATTCTGGTTCCTCTAAAATAGAACTCCGTCACCAGTTACGACAGCTGTTCCGTGATAACTAGAAATGAAAAGGTTTTTGTGGATGAGACATGTTTGTGTTCTTCACACTGAGGTTCAAGGAGCCCCATGTCCTCAGACATCTCAAGAAACTGCTTCCTTTGAAAAAGACTCTGTGTTTGGATTTGAGGCTTGGGTCCAGAGGCCCCTAGGCAGGTGGCACTCAGCAGAGGCAGAGTCTTACAGGGAAGGGGCCTGACCTGAGCCTGGGGGCACATGGTCCAGCCCCTCTGTCTGTGGCCCGGACAGCCCGGCCCAGGTGGCTCCTCTGTCCTGTTGCTCCTTCCCTTGCTTGCCTGGGCCAGGAAGGATGTGCCCACGTTTCAGACCCTCCTTGGACTAGGTCTCCTCCTAGCCCCTCTCCCTTCAAATCTGGAAAGACCCCAGCCAAGGTGCTCGAGGCCTTGCTCTCGGATTGCTGGCTCTGCCGCCCTCCATGACCACCAGTTAGAAAGCCTCTGTCCTTGAGAAAAAAGACCCATCCTCCCATCACCTTCAGCCCTCAGGCAGAGCCCTGAGTGGTTCTTGCCCAGCGTTGCCCTCCCAGCGAAACCAGGTTCAGGACTTGGGGCATCCACTCCCACTATCCCCCTCTCACATGAGCCAGGCCCTGCACCTCCCTCTCCCTGACTCCCACCCAGGCAGCCTTCAGCCACATGGGCATGGGACCCTGCAGGCTAAGGCCTCTCCCTGAGCTGCCCACGGCCTCCTGCTGGAATCAGAGCTACAAGAAGGCCTGCAGTCCAGCCAACCCAGAGCTCCGTCCTGTGTGACCCTGGGCAGTGGGTGCCGAGTGCCCACAGGCCTGCTGCACACAGAAATCCCCCTTCTCAGGGGTTCCCCAGGCCCTGCCCTATCCGGCCTGCCACTTCTCCAGGGAAACACCGCACCCCCAGCCTGCCCTTACTCGCTAGGGGGAGGGTTGGGTGGGTTGGCAGAGGGCTTCCTTCTGCAGTCTGGCTCCTCTGGAGGGGAGGGCAGTGCCTCCTTCCCTTCCACATAGGTTTACTTCAAAGCACAGCCCAGGAGAGTAAGGCCCTGGGTGCCCACGTTCTTACAAGAGCCACTTCTCCTTGCCCCTCTTGCTGCTTCCTCTCAGTCACTGGTTGGCCTGCAGCCCCTGCTCCTACATGTCCACACCAAGCCAACTGGTACCATTCTTTTCCAGGGGTGGCAATAAGCACATATGCCAAGTACTGTTACCACAAGCTGCAGAAGGCAGCCCTAACCGGGGCCAAGAAGGTATGAACTCCCTGCATTGCCAGGGAGAGGTGGGCGGGCACCCTGTGCTGGTGAGGCCCAGACAGAGTCCAGCGGGAGGTGGGACTGCAGACTTGGGAAGGGGGCAGGTGAAGTGACTGGCTCACCCTTCAACCTCTCACAGGGCAGAGGGTGTCACTTGGAGCTTCCGGTGCTGTAGGTGGCCCAACAGGAAGCCGCCGTGTTGACTTGGGGCCAGGGAGTTGGGGTGCTCTGGCTAGGCAGAGGCCTGGGGCTCACAGGAGAGGCGGGTGAACCAGGGGTAGGCCTTGCAGGGGTGTCAGGGGACAGAGGGCTGGGTGCTTGGCCACACTGGCACAGAGTGCTGGGCTGCCTTTGCAGGGGCTGAAGAAGCCCAACGTAGAGGAGATCCGACATGCCAAGAATGCGGTCTTCAGCCCGTCCATGTTTGGCAGCGCGCTGCAGGAGGTCATGAGTATGCAGAAGGAGCGCTACCCTGATCGGCAGCTGCCCTGGGTGCAGACCCGACTGTCGGAGGAGGTGCTCGCACTCAACGGCGACCAGACGGAAGGCATCTTCAGGTGCCCTGCAACCTGGGCCCAGGGTGTGGGGGCCTTGGGTGTCTCCACCAGTCTTGAGCAGTCAGGGCCACTGGGCACTGGGTCCCTGCCTCAGAGGAGCACTTCCAAGAGGCCAGCATGCCGGAGAGAGGCACCTTGGAGCAAATGGAGAGGCTGGGCATAGGACTGTTCCCCCTGAACTACATCATGCCTGAACCCAGGCAGGGGAGCTGGTCTGGGACAGTAATCCTTCAGAAATGGCCACCAGGGCCCCAGAGGGCACTTGGACAACAGCCATGGGCAGGGCCAGGAAAGATGCAGCAACTCTCAGCAAAGGATCCTCACCTGTGCATGGAGATGATAGCCCTGCCCCATGGGGGTGGCACATGGCCAGTCACCTGCCGTCATGACTCACCTGCCCAGGACAGTTGGGGAAACAAGCTTGTGGGTTTGGGCCTCAGGGATCATTCTGAGGAAGGGATCTGCATGGGGCTAGTCAACTGCAGGATGAGGGCCTGGGGCAGGGGACCCCAGCCACACCTCCCCTCCGATAGGAAGGAGGTCATTCGGGCAGAGAGGGGTCATGAAGCCCTGACCTGGAGGAAGCCCAGCTCCTCCTCCCTGAGACCTGCCATGTGCTCGGCAGAGTACCTGGGGACATCGATGAAGTGAATGCCCTGAAGCTACAGGTGGACCAGTGGAAGGTGCCTACAGGCTTGGAGGACCCCCACGTCCCAGGTGAGCCCCCAGCCCCGTCAGCAGGAGCAGCTGGAATGGTTCAGCCTTCACTGCTTCCCATGCAGAAGGGGCAGCCCTCTGATCCATTTCCAGTGCAGAGATCCACTGTCATTGGTCAGTCTCCATGGCTCAGAGTGGCTGTACAGCCCTCCTGATAAATCCTCTCTACAACACTTGCATGTCCTTCAGGACAGTGTCCCCACGCTTGGGGTCAGTCCTGACGGTCAGGACTAGGAGCCCACTGGCTTCCAGCCAGGTAGCCCACACCACTGTGTGGACACCTCCAGTCTGGTCCTGCCCCCTCGGCGCCAGCACACAATCACCGCCCCCCACGGCCCGGTTCACCCCTTGCTGCTGCCGGTCCCCAACGGCCCCACATGGCTGAACACCCCGCGCTGCGTTCCCAGCGTCGCTGCTAAAGCTGTGGTACCGGGAGCTGGAGGAGCCCCTGATCCCGCACGAGTTCTATGAGCAGTGCATCGCGCACTACGAGAGCCCGGAGGCCGCCGTGGCCGTGGTGCACGCGCTGCCCCGCATCAACCGCCTGGTGCTGTGCTACCTCATCCGCTTCCTCCAGGTAGGCGGTTGGCACCCCGCCCCCTCCGCGCTGCGCCCCGCCCCCTCCGCGCCCGGCTCGGGCCCACTCGCCGCTCCCCCGCAGGTGTTCGTGCAGCCTGCCAATGTGGCCATCACCAAGATGGACGTCAGCAACCTGGCCATGGTGATGGCGCCCAACTGCCTGCGCTGCCGCTCAGATGACCCGCGGGTCATCTTTGAGAACACTCGCAAGGAGATGTCCTTCCTGCGCGTGCTCATCCAGCACCTGGACACTAGCTTCATGGAGGGCGTGCTATAGCGCGTGGGCACCGAGGGACCGAGGGTGGGGACAGAGCCTGCCCGGGTGCGCCTGGGCAGGGGGGCACGCGGGGAGGGGGGAGGGGATGCCCCAGACGCGGAGGTAGCATGCCGGCTCCGCCCATGCCCGCCCCAGCCCTGGAACCCCCATCTCCCCCACCCTGGCCCTCGGCCTGAAGGCGCAGCCGGGGCAGAGGAGGGAAGGGCGCCTCCGCCCCGCCCCCGGCCTCTGGCTGGTTCTTTAGGCGCGACCCCGCCCATCGCCAGCCGCAGGTCGGTCTCGAGAAAGTGCCTTCTGTTTCCTGGAGCCAAGTGACACTGCCCCTCCCGGCCGGCCGGAGAGCACAAGCCGCCCTCCCTGGGGCAAGCCGTCTGGCTGGGTGCTGTGCTCAGGCTGGTCCAGCCCGGCTACCCCTCCCTTCCTCTGCCCTCCCTCTGCCCTGGGGGTCTCCTCGTCTTCGACTTTCACCCTCCCCAATTTCTCCCGCCCCCTACCCTACACCCGCGGCACCGCCCCCCCCCCGCCCGCCACCCGTTGCTTCCAGCGTGGTGACTGCACAGGAATTTGGGGTCTCCAGGGCTCTGGGCTGTCCACCACCAGAGCAGAGTCTGGCCGGTCCAGGGCCCAGTAGGCTCTCTGGGCGGGAAGGAGCCTCCAAGCCAAAGTCCTCCGGGGTGGGGGGCAGGGTTGGGCAGGCATTCTTGGGGCAGGGTGGGGGAGGGGCGAGAATATTTTTTCTTCGTGTAACTATAAATTCAGAATCTATCCCGCATCCCAACCCGCCTGTGTATAGAGATATAAATAGAGCGAAAGATATAAGAACTAAATTTGCTAATGACATAATCTTAACCCAAATGCTATTTATTTCTGAGTCGTCCTCCCCCATCCTCTGCAGACAAGTTGCTATCATTCCTTCATTTTCTTCTCCACCTTCTTGGCTTTGACCAAAAAGCGAATCCTGCCCTATCCCCGTCCAAAACCTGCAGCAGATGAGAGGGCAGGAGCCCAGAGCGGGGGACCAGAGGGGCACCAGAGGCTGTCCTTCCTCTAGTCCAGAGCGCGCGCGGGCAGGGTGAGGATAGGGAGGCAGAGGTACCTAGACTCTGTACATTTTCCATTTTGGAATTTTGGGTTCCAATCGTTGTAAAACTTAATTTATCCCCAGTTTATATATATATATATTTTTTAGAGTTGAGTTTTTATTTATTATTAAAAAATCCCAGCCCTGCCGAGGCCCGGTGTCCCCCTGGGAGAAGGTCCTGGGTCCGGTGGTCTCGAGGCTTGGGTACCGGCAGCCCGGCCAAAGACTCGCTCTGACGCATGGACTCGAGAGATGAAAACACTTTGTGCGAATAAAGTACGTATGGACACTTCCGAGTCTGTCGCCTCCCATTCTTTCCAGTGGCAGCGAGGCAGCTATCAGCAGCCAGTTGCCGGTGTGGGCACCCGGGTGGACGTAAGGTCAAGGGAGAATAGGGGAGGGGGAGCAGGGAGGGGTTCGGGGAGGAGAGGAAGGTACCTCCAGGGGATGGGGCGAGGCACCTGACTCCACTTGAGCCCGTAAGCTCGGCTTGATTGCCTGAGGGTGGGGTGGGGACGGCGGGAGGGATTCTGACCTATCGTACGGCCCAAGCTGGCTTAGGCTTTCTGGGCGGTGTTTATTCACCACCTGCCTTCAGCAGCCACCCTCACATGCAGGCTGCCCAGCCGGGCCGGCTTCCTGAGGGCGGGGGTACATTGCACGTACCTCGCTCACGTGAGGACAGCCAGTCTCCGCGGGCGGAGGGACAGGGCCTGCATGCCCAGCGAAGTTCAGGCCCAGCCGATGTCCCTATTCCCGAAACCGACCGCACCTGCGTCTCACACTAGAACCCCAACGTCGGGCGGTCCCGCTCGCCACCCTTTCCCCAGCCGGAACGCTGGTCGGCGTGCCCCTGACGCCTAGAGTGTCGGGAACGCCTGGGATTGGGAGGAGAGAGGAAGAGGATGGGGGTAGGTGGGGGACGAGCTCCTTGGCCGCAGACGGAACCCAAAGCACGAGGCCAAGACCGCCGGGGGACCGGTGTTCCCACAGCACCTGCCCCGCATGACCTCCGGCCGTTTCCGGCGCAGGAGGAGGATGTGGGCGATGAGCGGGGCGCTGCGGCCCTGGGCTCTAATCTTGGCGCGGTCCCCGGGAGCCCGGACCTACGCTGGGGGCGGGGGCGTCTCCTACACGCAGGGCCAGAGCCCAGAGCCTCGGACGCGCGAGTACTTTTACTATGTGGATCATCAGGGCCAGGTGGGCGGGGGCGGGGTCTTTACAGTAAGGCAACCCGGCCTCCCGGGTCGCGCTGGAAACACTAGGACGCGCGGCTATGGCCCCAAAGGGTTAGGCCCCCAGAGGACAACGTCCCGCGCCTGGCTGCGCCCTGCGGGCTTTGCATCCCCCGGTCCTGCGTCCCCCGCCGCCGCGCCTGATTTGGAAGCCCTGGCGGTGGCATCCACCATACACACAAGGAAGCAACTCAGACAGCCTATGCGGAAGAAGTGGCACATCTCATTAGAAACTAAAAGGGAGGAGGGAAGAGGCGCGGAAAGGGCATGCCAGCTGAGAGAATCTGTGCTTCAGGAAGTAAGGCGGGGGGCGCGGGATAGATGTGGGGAGGTCGGCAGGGCTCCCAAGTTTATCTTCCACGCGCCTCCCTGCACATGGTGTACACAGACGAGCAAAGAAAGCGGACATCAGCCCGGGCTCAGGCCCACCAGGCTCTTCTCGCCCTGGGACAGCTCTCTCGAGCTGTTACTCAAGGGCCACGGTCTGCTTCTCTGCAGCTTTTCCTGGACGACTCCAGAATGAAGAACTTCACCACCTGCTTCAAAGGTACCGATGCTCCTTCCACCCCCACCTTCCCTCTTCCTTCGGGAAAGGCTCTTAAGCGTTCGCGCTGCCCAACCTGCCAGCCGTCCTGCCCGCGTTAGGAGGCTGGCCGTACTGTGCTTAAAAGCCCCCTAACTGAAGTGAGGCCTGGGCGGCTGTCCGACAGCCGGCGCAAGCCCTTGATGTGGCCCAGGGAGAGCCGCCTGCCTGGAGCAGTAGGGCCCGGGGGACTCGGGGTCTGGCGTGCTGAGCAGTCACGCCCTTTCCCCCTCCTCCCCACAGACCCGCAGTTCCTGGTCATGTTCTTCTCCCGCCTGAGACCCAACCGCAGCGGGCGCTACGAGGCCTACTTCCCTTTCCTCTCGCTCTGCGGCAGGGAACGCAACTTCCTACGCTGCGAAGACCGGCCCGTGGTCTTCACGCACCTTCTGGCCGCGGGCCCCGCGCCCCAGCGCCTCTCCTACTGCGGCGGCGGCGAGGCCCTGGCTGTGCCCTTCGAGCCGGCGCGCCTGCTGCCTCTGGCCACGAATGGGCGTCTCTACCACCCAGCGCCGGAGCGCGCGGGCGGCGTGGGCCTGGTGCGATCGGCCCTGGCCTTCGAGCTCAGCGCTTGCTTCGAGTACGCGCCAGGCGCGCCCGAGCTGCCCTCGCACGTGCGCTGGCAGGGCCGCCGTTTCGCACTCACCATGGACCTGGCCCCACTCCTGCTTGCTGCCCCGCCGCCCTGAACCGCGGGCCAGCAACCGCTGGCACCCGCAGCGCCCCGGGCCGGCGGGCTGCGCACGCGCCACCCAGAGAGCGCGCCAGCCGAGTGCGCGTGCGCGGCGAAGGTGCTCCGCGGCCCCGCCCCGCCGGCGCTGTCCGAGGTGGCGCCGCGGACCGAGTCCCGACGCCGGCAGGGGCGGGGTCTCCGGGGCCCTACTCCCTCCACACACCCCCGGCCTGGGGCGTTTTCGTCCTCTGGTCTGCCTGGCCCTCGCGACGACGGATCGGGGCGGCCGGGCGGGAGGCGCGGGGGCTCCAGTGCGCGAGCCCGAGCGGCGCCCGTCCCTCCCCCGCTGGGTGCTGCTCTGTGGGCCGGGGTTCGGCGGGGGAGCCGCGCCGCGGGAGCGTCAGGTGAGGGGGCACCCGGCCCAAGGTCAGCGGGCGTGGGGCGGGATCAGGGCCCATCCTGGTTCTGTCTCTGTCGACTACTGAGAAGGGCGTGCGACCTGACGGGGACCACGCCCTGCCCTGAACTGCCCTGGACAGACCGCGCCGGAGGGGATGCAGGGGGCGCCTCGGGAGATCAAGGTTCGGGCCTCGCACTGCGCAGAAGAGCGAAGCGGGGCTTCCTCCATTATCCCTTCACTCACCCCTCCTCGCACAGATGGGCCCCCTGGAGACTGACAGCTGTTGCCAAATCCAGTATGTTACACCCCACCAGATTAGGAGGGTTTCCGCTGGGTTAAAGTATTTCTGAGCTAGCCTCCCCTGCTCTTCCTGCTTGAGTCCTCAACCATGCCCAGGCCAGCTCTTCCACACGTATCAGCATCTAGGGGGTGTCCACGTGAGCAGCAATCCTCTTAAGTCCTTAAGAAGAGGCCAAGAATCTTCTCTGAGAGGCCTTGCCGCTGAAAGCTGGGTGGGCACTCTAGGCCAGCCCTTTTGCTGAGGGAAGTGGGTCCCAGGGGCTGAGAATGCCCCCCAACTTCTTGGGGTTCACACACATTCTGAGACATCTGGTAATTGCCTCTGCCTAGACCAAAACAATTACATTAAAACTTTCACTGTGCTTGCTTCTGTTCAGTAATTTTAAATAACTATGTGACTTAAATTTAGAGCAAGATTTAAATAAACACCAAGGCCACTTGGTAACTTTCCACATTGGAGAAGGAAATGGCAACCCACTCCAGTATTCTTGCCTGGAGAATCCCAGAGACAGGGGAGCCTGGTGGGCTGCCGTCTATGGGGTCTCACAGAGTTGGACACGACTGAAGTGACTTAGCAGCAGCAGCAGCGTGAAGCCTTCCAGTGTGCTCAGTTAGTGCAAGATTTGTACTAAATCTGGCTTTCAGAGACGTTACCACTCACTCTTCTTCATTCAGCCTCTGTCGTGTGCTAAGTGCTGAGCTGCAGTGAGAAGCAAGGCAGACACCAAGTCTGCCCTCTGGATCTGTCAGCACAGCTAAGGATCTGGATATTAAAGCATGAATTTGTAAGTGCCGAAGAGGAAACATCAGAGAAGTTGGGTAACCTTAGTCTAAAAAAACAAAAAACTTTCCACATGACACACTCTTCCTAGTAGGAGACCTGGTGAACAGGCAGGAGTTCAGAGCAGAGACCATTTGAAGTGGAGGCTAGCTGATGGCACACCTCAGCCCCACCATCCAACTGGACTCATTGTGCTTTGAACTGGACTCGTGCCTTGAACTAGACTCAGGTCTTCTCTTTCTAGGATCACAGCTGCATGTGTATAAACCCCAAAACAAAACACTACACACTCCTTCAAAGTCCAGGAGGTCACTGAGCACAGAACCTACTTGGCAAACTACACTAGAAACTCAGTTGGTGACCCAAGGTTCCTTCTTTCACAGCCCAGTCATCCCAAGGACCCACCTAACCCAAAGATGGATGCATCTTTCTAGGAGTCAGCATGGCCCCACAGCTGAACTGGCTTTCCTATTTGTCTCATCCTCCAATTCTCTAGCAAGTTCCCTGAGAAAAAGCTCTAATTATAGCTAAGCTGTTCTACCCACTCCCACCCCAAGTAGGGCAGGGCTAGAGGCTGGACAAAAGTATGCCTCCATTTTCCTGTGGCTGGTGGCCCTCCCCCCCCCAACCCGAGGCCAGTTGTGCCCATGTCCTCAAGTCACAACAGGAAAATCCGAGCATTGAGGACACAGCATGAGTTCTAGGGATAAAAATGACGAGAGTAAATTCTGGATCAAAATTAGGTGAGGACAAGGACAAACACTAGCAACAGGGAGACTTGTGCCCTGTCCTGAGGTTATGCAAAGGACCCCTGATCTGGGCTCCATATCTTGAGGTTTCATGCCAGTGCTCAAGAGTGAGTTCATGCAGACCAGGGGATGTGTCTGTTCAGAGCCTATTCTTTCCCTTCTAGTCCATGCTTTGGTGACTGACCCTGAACTTTACCCACGTGTTCCCAAGCCCATACCAGTCTCTTGCAACTAAGATCCAAGGAGTGGCTGGATGTTGGGTTGTAGACACTTCAGTCCATGTGTCCACATGCATGAGCAGGAAACCCTTCAGTACCAGGCAGATGGGGGATGGGGAGAGAAAAGTGTTGGGGTGGCATAGGCTTCCTTCCTGTGGCCTGTGTGGCGAGACTCTGAAGACAAGAGAAATTCTAAATTGAAACCTGATGCTCCAGATCTTTGACTTTTTTTTAAAAAAAGCTTTTTATAAAGGAAGGCAATGAAATTTTACCAGTTTCTTAAACCGATTTCAAGCTTCAAAATTCAGACACGGTGTGTGCCTCCATTCATGCTTTTCGCTGGCTCTCAAATGTTAGGGACAGGCCTGCCAACCTGTGTTTCAGGAGTTGCATCCCACCGGGGCCAGACTGTAGGGAGGCTGCTGGAAAGGCTGCAGGCTTGTGCCCCGCGGCCGGTCCCGCGAGAGATGGCCCCAGGGGCGCCTGCACTGCTGCTATTGTCGCTGCTGTCTCTGCCGGGTCTCCCGCCTCGCGCTGCCGCCTGCCCCGCCGCCTGCCGCTGCTACAGCGCCACGGTGGAGTGCGGTGCTCTGCGACTGCGCGTAGTCCCGCCTGGAATCCCACCCGGGACGCAGGTGGGCACCGCGTGGGGCTGCCGGGCGGCGGTAAGGGGTGCCAGCGAAACGGAGGGACGGGTGTGTGAGCCTCCCCGTGGGTGAATGGGGCGCTCTAGGGAAAATAAAGACCCCTTCAGAGGGGTAAGCGCCGTCTCTCCCTCCGATACAGACGCTGTTCCTGCAGGACAATAGCATCGCGCGCCTGGAGCCGGGCATCCTGGCGCCCCTCGCCTCCCTGCGCCATCTCTACCTGCACAACAACAGCCTACACGCCCTGGAGTCGGGCGCCTTCCGCACGCAGTCGCGCCTGCTGGAACTGGCGCTCACTGGCAACCGGCTGCGCGGCTTGCGCGTCGGTGCTTTCGCAGGCCTGGCCCAACTGCGCGTGCTCTACCTAGCTGGCAACCAGCTGGTACAGCTGCTGGATTTCACCTTCCTACACTTGCAGGTGAGGTGGGAGGAGTGTGCAAGAAGGTCCTCCTGCACTGCCACCTGCCCTACTGGGCTGGAGTAGTGAAGGGGAGAAAAGGCAGCCCAGGCTAAAGGGGACCTGTCCCCAGGGCCCTTTTCTCTGATAATCTGTCTCTACTTCAGCGACTGCAGGAGCTGCACCTGCAGGAAAACAGCATTGAGCTGCTGGAGGACCAGGCCCTGGCTGGGCTCTCCTCACTGGCACTGCTGGACCTCAGCAGGAACCAGCTGGGCACCATCAGCCGGGAGGCCCTGCAGCCACTGGCCAGCCTGCAGGTCCTGCGCCTCACAGGTAATTCTTTCTGGAGGCAAGGGGCTCTCATGCAAAGGCAGCTTCCTTGGCCACAGTGGTGGCACTAGAGAGCCAGCCAGCTGTGGAAGGGGCTCCAGTGGCAGCCCTGGGGGGCGGGCAGCACTACCTACCCACAGCCATGATAGAAAGCTGCTAGGAACAAGGGTAGAGTCATAGTTGCCTAAGGGAGACAGAACATGTACAAAGCCCTGAACAAACCAGACAGCTGAGCAGCTTCCACATTACTGAGCCAGGAGAGGGCCTGCAGGAAAAAACTGGAAACATGACCAAGAGTGGGGACATTCCCTCCAGACAGCGCCTGTAGACAAAGCTGGCAGGATGTGCAAAGTCTTAGTGCTGGTGGGATGTCTATGTGGACACAGAGGTTCCCCTCAAATAGCAAAACTTGTGGCACGGAAACGCCAGGAACAGGAGCTTTCTCAGACTGGTGAAATGAATTGGACATGCATCACAGAACCGAGTTTGGGGTGTGTGTGTGGGGGGGGGTGGATGGGTGCTGCCCACTCTAAGGAGCCCCCTGTCAGAGAGAAGTGGCAAGGGTCCCACACGGTGTTAGGTAAGAGGGCTCCTGCTCTTGCCAACAACCCCAACCGCACAGGCTGTGTTCCAGAGCCACCCCTGAGCTACATGCCTGCTGCTGCTCCACCTACAGAGAACCCATGGCGCTGTGACTGTGCCCTGCACTGGCTGGGAGCCTGGATCAAGGAGGGAGGCCAGCGACTGCTCAGCTCCAGGGACAAGAAGATCCTGTGTGCAGAGCCCCCGCGCCTGGCACTTCAGAGTCTCCTGGAAGTATCTGGAAGTAGCCTCATCTGCATCCCACCGTCTGTGCACGTGGAGCCGCTGGAGGTGACAGCCAACCTGGGTGAGGACCTGCGGGTGGCCTGCCAGGCTTCAGGTTACCCGCAGCCCCTGGTGACCTGGAGAAAGGTGGCACAGCCTCGCGAGGGTGCACCTCGCGCCCAGGCGCAGCCGGAAGTTGGGTGGCGGGGCACAGGAGGTCTCGGGGCCTCCGACACCGGCAGCGGCATGCTCTTCCTCACCAACATCACCCTGGCCCACGCCGGAAAGTACGAGTGTGAGGCCTCCAACGCCGGAGGCGCCGCCCGAGTACCCTTCCAGCTCTTGGTCAACGTGTCCCGGCAGCAGCAGCTGGCACCCGCGCCGCCCCCGGCCGGCGGCCCAGTCAGCCACGAGCCCCTGCCCGAGACGGGCAGCATGGCCTTCCGTGCCCTGGGCCTGGCCACACAGACGGCCATCGCGGCTGCCATTGCGCTCCTGGCGCTCACGGCTCTGTTACTGGCGACCATGATCTGCCGCAGGCGGCGCAGGCGTAAAAAGGCGCCGGGGCCTTCCGGGGAGGGAGCGCTCTTCGTCAACGACTACTCCGACGGGCCCTGCACCTTCGCGCAGCTCGAGGAGCTCCGCGACGAGCGGGGCCACGAGATGTTCGTCATCGACCGTTCCAAGCCGCTCTTCGCCGAGGGCCCGGCGGAAGCGGCCGAAGCGCCTGGAGTCGCGCAGGGGCTCCCACTGCAGCCCCCCTCCGCCTACGAGATCCACTGCTGAGGGGCGGGGCGCGGGCTGATGACGTGGGCACCGCGGATTGGCCGGCCCGACTCACCCGCGCATGCCCCAGCGTGGTCAGTAAAGGGTGGAAGCTGCGCAGTGTAGCGAGCTGTGTATGCGGGTTTAGGGACGCGGGCGGGGCTGGGCGGGGCTGGGCGGGGCTGGAGCACCTGCGGACCCCTGCAAATGAAAGTCCTGGGACGCGAATGGAGGGTGCCCGGGGATAGGCTCCCAGCACCCCACTGAGACCCTCCAGAAATGATTCCCCCACTTCCCAAATTAACCCGACCTCCAGCTCTACATGTCTGCCTCTGGTCCCACCGCCCTTTGTAGGCCTGGACCTCTGAGATGTGGAAGAAGGGGACAGATTGTGGAAATGCCCAGAAAAACGAAGGGGCAGCAAACCAAAGACATGGTCCCCAGTGACCAGGCTGGGGATGACAGAACAGGAGATGAGTCACTCTAACCAATGAGGACAGAAAAAAGTCACAGATTTAAGTTCTAAGCACACTGCACGTTTGTACCTTTAAGACACCCTCTGGCACCAAAACCCAGAAGAGGTAAGCGGCCCCAGAGTGCCTAGGATCCCAACCCTCAGTGAAGTAGGCCCCTGTCCCAACTTCCAACCCAGAGCAATCTGCTCTTGGGGAGGGCCTAGAGGAAAACATCTCTCAGCTTGAAGACCCCAGGACACTGAAGGGCAGCTAAGTGCAGCCAAACCAAGCAGGGCCATGTAGGCCTGGAATCCAGCCCTCGGGCCCACAGATGGTCAGCCAGCCAGGGGAGCAGACGCAGGACAAACTGCACACGGTGCTGCAGAAAGCATGGGGAGGCTCAAGGCAAGCCCTGGAGCAAAGAAATCAGAGGCCACTGCCATTGTGTCAAGCCTCCACAGGGTTCCAGGATAGGCTCTGCCTACCCAAGGGGCAAGGGGTCTCCAGCAGCCCTGGACCCCCGGACAGTCTCTCACCCAGAGCTTGGAGGTCACAGGCTGAAGTAGTCTGCAGCCAGGCGCCCGTAGATGTCTGTGGTCCAGAGCACGTGCGCACGGCCTGAGGCCAGTAGCAACTGGTGCAACTCGGCCTCTACACGGGCAAACTTCTCCTCATTGATGGAGGCTTCCAGGAGGACAGAGGCAGGCGGTGGCCAAGGCAGGCCCTCGTAGCAGTCCACAGGGAAAGGGTGCACCACTGTGCGCAGCTCAGCCTGCACCACCGAGTCCCGCAGTAGCTCCCTGAGCCCTGCCACAGACAGTGGGTTGCCGTAGAGGCCGAGGTAGCGGAGGCTGGCACAACGAGTCAGCACAGGCAGTGTGGCTAGCAGCTGGGTATCGGCAAGCTGGCACTCGGTCAGCTCGAGGTGCAACAGTGTGGCTGCTGCTGCCTGCAACAGACCCTGGAAGGGCTCCAGCTGGCTCCCAGACAGGTCGTTGCCGCTCAGGTCCAACTTCTTGAGGTGGACAGCATGGGAGCTCCGTGCCAGAAAACGCAGGTCCTCAGGCAGCAGGGCACAGAAGGCTAGCTCCAGGCTCTCCAGGGGGCTCTGCAGGGTGCTGGGGTGGGGGGAAACACAAGGGGTCACAAATAGTCAGAGCCAGGGGAGGGCCTGCTGGAGGGGAAGGGAGAGGCGGGGCCATAGCAGAGTCCACTCACCTGAGCAGCTGGTCCAGCCGCCCTGAGAGGAGAGAGGAGCCCATGCTGAGCTCCCGCAGACAGGTGAAGCGGCCCATCTGGGCCAGAAAGTAGCGGAAGTTATCCTCACCGTCCACAGAGGGCTGTCGAGAGTCCCCATGCACATAGTGCAGCCGCAGGCTGGCCAGGTGCTGGAAGCGGGCCACGTGTGGGATGATGACGGACAGGCCGCGCAGGCCCAAGTTGTTGAAGCGCAAGTCCACGCGGCGCAGGCAGCCTGCATCCAGAAGCTGCAGCAGGGCCACTGTATTGCGCATGGGCAGGTCCTCAGCCCGCAGGTCCCGACAGCAGAGCCGCAGTGGGCTGCCTACACTGCTGCGGAGTGCCTCCCGCAAGAATGCATAGGAAGCCCGGTTCACCCGCAGGTCCACACGCACCTCCACAGGAACAGGGGCCTGGCCAGGCTCTGCAGTCCTGCCCTGCTGCTGTTCGATGCACGTGCGGGCCACAGCTGCCGTGCAATCCCACATGCTCATGGTGCCAGGGTCCTGCTCCACGCCGTCATCCAGGAGGCCCGTCATATCCAGCACCCGCAGCGTATGTTTCCTGGGAGCATGGGTGGGCTGAGGCAGGAGACAAGGGGACAGAGCCCACACCCACTCCCAGCCACCTTGGGACAGAAGCAACATGCCTATTTCTGCACTGAGCTCTTGTACCAGCCTGGAACCTCTTGGGGAGACCCACTCTGCATCCCCCCACCAGGCCTGAAGGTCCCTCCAGTGAGCCCATACCTGCAGAGGGGCTGCGTGCCAGGCTCAGTCTCCGGGGTGTGGAGCCGGGCAGTCAGGCCCAGGATCACAGCTTGCATGCTCTCTGTGCTGGGCCGCTCCTGCAGCAGGGCCCGGCTGCAGTGGGCACACTCCTGCAGCAGCTGCTGGAAGCTGAGCAGCGGGAAAGGCCAAGTATGTACCAGCTCACGCAGCACTACAGTCTTCTTGTCCATGAAGGCCACTTTGAACAGCAAGGGGAAGAGCTCTCTCGGCAGCAGGGGCAGGGCCTGGCAGGCAGCTGACTGGCACTGGAGCACCTGCCGTGTGCTCAGGAACACGAGGGTGTGCATGGCGCTAGGCCAGGCAGGAGGTCACCTGCAGGGAAGTGCCCTTCAGTGGGGAGGACAGACTCCAGCCCCACCCCCTCCATGCTGGTAGTGGGAAAGCTCAGCCTGGTGCTTGGCACAGAGCAAAGAACCATGGCTCTGACGAGCAAGTGCTAGATACTTCGCAATAGGCTGAAAAAAGGAGAAAGGAGAACAAGGCCACCCCCATCCTGGCCCCCGAGAAGCAGAGGGGCCTCTCTAGGGAGACAAAGCCACCAAGCAGCATGTAAACAGCACGGCTCCAGAGATGACCAGCCCGTGTCGGTGTGCTCTTGATGGCTGCTGCTCTGCAGGGCACACCACCTGTTTTTCAGACCTTCCAAATCACAAAGCCACTTATCAAGAGATCCTCCCCTTCTTAAATATAGGAAAAAGCCAACCCCCACCCGCCATCCTCCCACCCCTGGCCAAGCACTAGAGGGATGAGATAATCCCAGGGGCTGGAAGGTGCATCACAGCACCCTCTCTCAGCCGCCTCACAAGCTCCTGCAGGCTGCCCTTGGATTCTGCACAGCACAGCAAAGAGGAGTTGAAACTATAGATACAGTTTAATAAACAGCAGGACAAGTACAACGGACCAGAACCCAGTGAACTCTGAGTCTGAAGAACTAGAGTAACCCAAGCCCTCAACATGTACTATCTTCCAGGAGCACTGTCAGACATGGAGACCCCTGGAGATTTACAGAAAAAAGAATACCTAACCCATCGGTGTCCTTGCCATCTGTGTAAATGTCTCTCTTCCCTGGAAAACCATATTAAGAGGACAAGTATCAAACCCATGGGATTCAAAGACCCCAAACTAGGGACCTCTCCTGAGATAGGTAGAGGCGGCTGTCAATGGTATATCCAAGCTGACAAGGAGCACAAAAGAGATGCCTGAGACCACAAGGTACCTGCATGACAGCTCTGCTGCTGATTTACTGTGTGCCAGGCACCTCATCCTCAAAACTGCCTTCAGGCCACTTTCCTGAAAATAGTAGGAAACTAAGACCTAGGTCTTGCCAGACAAAGGTCCCGGGTAACGAGCTTGGGAAGGGTGGCAGACTGGCCCCAGAGCCCCAGCTCTTGCGGACCTCATACACAAGTCCTTAAGGCGCTGGTTCCTGAGAAGCCCGGGACGTCAACCCTCGGTCTCGCTCTGCCTGAGGATAAATCTCGCGAGGACGATTCATACCTCGCTGTGAGAGGACAGACCAACCGATCACCTGTCACGAGAGAAAATCAAAGCAGCCAGTGTGGTCACTATGGGAGGAGTCTCGGCGTGGTGGCCACCGTCCCCTCCCACCGGCCCACGGCTCCAGCGTTTCCCTTTAGACGCCCCCGCACGGCTCCTCCGGGCCTTCAGCGGCGGGAGCCCGTCAATTCGACGCCCTCCGTCTCTCCGGCGAGGCCTGCCTCTCGAAGACGGAGCGTCGTCCCCCAGGACCCGAGGCCGCTCAGCCCGGCACCCTACTCGGGTCTTCCCCTTCCCTCAGCTGCCCCGCCCGGGCTTCCGCCCCCGCCCCGCCCCCGCCCCCGGTGCGACGCCGCCCCGAGTGACCGCACCCTCCTTGTGCGGCCAGGCAGAGAAAGCGCCGCAAGCCGCCGTGCTCGGTCCCCAGCAGGCAGCCCGCGCTCAACCGGACCCAAGCCGCCGCCACCGCCGCCGGCCCCGCCTCGCCGTACGTCGCGCTCCGCCTGCGCCGTCGCGCGCCGCGATGACGTAAACGCACCTTATTGGTTGCCACAGCTGGACCCCGTGGATTGGCTGCCCCAGCCCAGGGGCCCCCGCGGTGTTACGCCTCCAACGCTGCCGAGCGTCCCCATTGGCTGGTGGCCGTCTTCGCCCTCTAGGCGGGAGATTCGCCGGGCGCCAAGCTTCCGGTGACCATGGAGCGGCTGCGGGACGTGCGGGAGCTGCTGCAGGCGTGGGAGCGCGCATTTCGGCGGCAGAGCGGGCGGCGGCCGGGCAAGGTGCGGGCTGCCCGTGGGCGGGGAGCTGAGGGCGCGGCATCCGCCTGACGCGTTCCCTTTACAGGAAGACGTGGAAGCGGCGCCCGAGGAGACCCGCGGTGAGCCCGCGGGCGCGGGGCGGAGGGAGTGGCCAAAGCCGTGGGCCGGGGGCGGGAGGCCTCCACGCCCCCTCCCGGGGGAATCCTGAGTCCTCAACTCCGATCCCCCGACCCCGCTCTCAGCGCTGTACCGAGAGTACCGCTCCCTGAAGAAAGCTCTGGGCCAGGCCGGTGGCGTCGAGCCTCACGGCTCGGGGCAGTCGTTTCCCGTGGCGGCCGAGCAGGTACCTGAGCTCGACATCCCAACCTCTGGGTCAACAGCCTGTATGCCGGAGCCGGGAGGAGTCGTGACCCCACCTCCGTGGGGCACAGAGCTCGGTGGGAGCGGGGGGGCAGAGGGGGAAGTGTAAGAGGGTGGAGGAAGGACAGCCCCTCCTCGGGTTTCTCGGGGGTGGAGACATCTCTGTTCCTCGCCACACACCAGCTTCTTCGTGGTTTAGGTCTCTCCACTGTCTCCTGCAGATGTTGGAGCCCAGTTGCTGGGGGCACCACTTGAATCGGGCTGCTACCCAGAGTCCCCATCCTCCCTCAAGGTGGAGCCCTCAGGAGTCTGCGCAGGATTATGGGAAGAGGCTTAAGGCCAACCTAAAGGGCAGTCTGCAGGTGAGGGGTGAGGGCCCGGCAGACAGTGCATCCATCCTGGGTCCAGAGCTGCAGGTGGCCCCAGGCAGAATTACCAGATGCCCATCCCTGTCAAGTCTCTCACGGGTAGTCTCATGCTCACCTGTGCACACACAGCCAGCACAGCTCCACAGAGGAGCTCCAAGTCAGCCTCTACCTTCAGCTTCCTTTACATCCCAACCTTTTGCTTCTCACCTTACCCAGCTGTTACAGGTGGGCCTCCAGCACGTATGAGTCTGTAGCACCCCAAGGGCCTGAGTTCCTGCTTGCTTGTCTCCCTCCCAGGCTAGGTCAACCCTGGGCCGGATACCCCGGCTTGCACAAAGATCCTCCTCCAAGATCCCTTCACCGGAGCCATCAGGCACAGCAGCTGCCCCCATCTCTCCAGAAAATGTCAATGAAGTGCTCCCTCAGCCTCCCAGGCCCCAGCTGAGGCCAGGCCGGCTCCAGCAGCTGAGGGCATCCCTGAGCCTGCGACTGGGCTCCCTCGACCCTGATTGGCTGCAGCGGTGTCACAACAGGACCCCAGATTTTCTGGAGGTTCCCAGGACCTGCCAGCCTGGCCTGGGTGCAGAGGATTCACAGCTTCTGACTCCAGTTGTTGAGTCTGTCCTTAGCCCCAGAGCTGGTCCTGAGGTGCCTTTGCAGGACCCAGAGACTCCAGCCCTACCAGCAGCTGCTGTCAGTGCAGGGAAGTGTCAGCCTGTTGACCGTCAAGGCAAGAAGCGGAGACAGAGTGGGGAGTTGGAGAGAAGGCTTGCACAGACCCAGCAGGGCACTGACCAAGCAGGACCCCTGCCTGAGGGAGCTGGGGCTGCAGGGCCTGCAGAAGACTGTCCAGATCAGCCTGTGAAGGCACAGCCCCCAGGCAGGACCCCAGCCTCCAGGTATCACTGCTCTAACCTCCCAGCAGGGCTGCCCTCAGTTGAGCCAGTGTGGGGAGGGCTGTGGGCACTGCCGACCTGTGCGTTTCTTCCAGATCTGCCATCCAGGACAGGGGGAACTATGTGCGGCTCAACATGAAGCAGCGACGCTATGTGCGGGGCCGGGCCCTGCGGGGCAGGCTCCTTCGCAAGCAGGTGAGGAGGTGGTACCGGGTGCTCCCCTCACCTGTCCTGCTGCTTGCCCTGTGACCCTTCTTTGTGTCCCCAACCAGGCATGGAAGCAGAAGTGGCAGAAAAAAGGGGAGTGTTTTGGGGGTGGTCAGCCCAGAGCCCCAGCCCAGGATTCTTGCTCCCAGCATGGGCAGCTCAGCCAATGGGCGTCCCGATGCCCTCAGCCCGGTAAGGCCTCTGACCTGGACGCCAGCCTGCTTACAGGGGTGTCGTGCTCTTTGGGGAGGCAATTCTGGCTCAAGCAAAGGCCCTACTAACTCCCTGCTTCTGGTCCAGAACCTCTCCTGGTCCCTCAGAAGGATGTCAAGGTTGCAGATGGTGCACAGACCCAGCCCACCTTACAGGAAGCATTCCTGAGGACAGGTGCGGCCTGCTGCCAAGTCTCTGGTGAGTGAAGAGTTGGAGGAGAGGCTGTAGCAAGTTGCTTTCTTGGTAGTATGATGCCATACCCGCCCAGGGCGCCTATGCTGTTCATCTGTTCTCAGCAGGTGAAGAAGACGCTGAGCCTGGGGCACCTGAGCTGCTGGTGCCCACGGGGCAGTCTGTGTCCAGAATGCCCTGTCCACCTCTTTCCGTGCCTCCACTCTACCCACCGGGGCCCTCGGGTCAGGTGGCAGGTCAGCAGATGCCTAACAGCTCAGGCCTGGACGGAAGGGTTAAGACGAGTTGGCGCCAAGCTAACTTGACACCTGTGTCCACAGACACACCGGCTGAGGTGTTTCAGGCCCTGGAGCAACTGGGGCACCACGCCTTCTACCCCGGGCAGGAGCGTGTGGTCATGCGGGTCCTGTCTGGTGAGTTGGCGGGCAGGAGTGTGGCGGGGCTGGGGCCAGGCTTCAGGATGGCTGTCTTGACTCTGGATCATACCAGGCATGTCCACCCTGCTGGTGCTGCCCACGGGGGCTGGCAAGTCCCTGTGCTACCAGCTCCCAGCGCTGCTCTACTTCCGGCGAAGCCCCTGCCTCACCCTGGTCATCTCTCCTCTCACGTCACTCATGGATGACCAGGTAGGTGGACAGGGCCCACGGACACACGTCAAAAGCAAGGACTGGTATCCATGGCTCTGCCGACTCACTTGGGCTGCTGTTTCTTGCCCCACCCCCACCCCAGAGCTGCAAGTTATCAGGCCCTTTCCACTCTGTCCACAGTCGGCAGTGGCCCAAAGGCACAGGGACACGGCTGCTTAGACCTAGTCCCACCCACCAGAGGAGCAGCTTGGTAGGAGCAGCCCCAATGGGACCAGTCCCCAGTGCGCCTCAGTCAAGGTCCACGGGCGGCTCTGGCCTCTTCTCCCCAAAGGGCCTGGAGGGGAGCCAGCAGTAGTTGTCAGGTGAAACCACGCTGGAAGGCCTTTGGGAAAGGGCCAGGGCCGTGGAACAGGCTGCGCTCCTGTACCTGCAGCTCTCTGGCCTGCCCCGGCTTGAAGGGGGCCTGCATTCACTCAGGGATGACCAAGAAGCAGAGGGACTCTGCCCTGCAGAAGGTGAGGGGGCCTCCCAGGGCCAGATGGGCGGAGCAGCGGGTGGAGCTGGGTGCCGCTGCTGACCAGCGGGCCTCCTCAGGCTCGTGCGGCCCGCGTGCAGGTGCTGATGCTGTCCCCAGAGGCACTGGTCGGGGCCGGGGCCAGCACCCTCCTCTCTCAGCTGCCACCCGTCGCCTTTGCCTGCCTCGATGAGGCCCACTGCCTCTCTCAGTGGTCCCACAACTTCCGGCCTTGTTACTTGCGTGTCTGTCAGGTGAGCCTGGGCGGGTGGGGCAGTGTGCAGAGGGGCAGGGAGGGGACGGCTGGCTCACCACCCCCCTCACAGACGCTGCGGGACCAGATGGGCGTCCACTGCTTCCTGGGCCTTACAGCCACAGCCACACGCAGCACTGCCCTCGACGTGGCCTGGCACCTGGGCGTGACCGAGGAGTCCGTGCTCAGAGGGCCAGCTACCATTCCTGACAACCTGCACCTCTCCGTGTCCTCGGACAGGGACCCGGACCAGGTAAGCGTACGTGCGTGGGCCTGGCAGCGGTCTTGCCTCCCAGGTCTCTGCAGTGACCCTCGTCCCCACAGGCGCTGGTGACACTGCTGCGGAGTGACCGTTTCCGGGCTCTGGGCTCCGTCATCATCTACTGCCACAGGCGAGAGGACACAGAGCGTGTCGCCGCCCTGCTGCGCACCTGCCTGTGTGATGCCCAGGATCCGGGGCCCCATGGTGAGGTGGAGGCAGGCCTGTGCCCGCAGACGCACCCCGAGCACGCACCCCACCTGACTGCCCTGTGTCTTCTCTGTAGGCCGAGCGCTGGAGGCCGTGGCCGAGGCCTACCATGCTGGCCTGTGCAGCCGAGAGCGGCGGCGGGTGCAGCGGGCCTTCATGGAGGGCCGGCTGCGCATGGTGGTGGCCACGGTGGCCTTCGGGATGGGGCTGGACCGGCCGGACGTGCGGGCGGTGTTGCACCTGGGGCTGCCCCCCAGCTTTGAGACCTACGTGCAGGCAGTGGGTCGTGCAGGGCGTGACGGGCAGCCGGCACACTGCCACCTCTTCCTCCGGCCCCAGGTGGGTGCCCACCCCACCCCCCGCAGTTCCCCCATCCCCGCCCGGGGCTGTGCCCCATGTTCACGCCACTCTGCCCCAGGGCCAGGACCTGCGGGAGCTACGCAGACACGTGCACGCCAACGCCGTGGATTTCTTTGCTGTGAAGAGGCTGGTGCAGCGTGTGTTCCCTCCCTGTGCTTGTGCCCGGCAGCCCCCAGAGCAGGAGGGCAGCAGGAGCGAGGAAGGGCACTTGGCCGGGGCCCCTGTAGCTGCGAGTGCCCAGGATTCTGGCCAGCCCAGCATCCCACACACACCCCGGTGCCCAGGCCATGAGCGGGTGCTCCCAGTGCAGCCAACCGTTCAGGCCCTGGACATGCCGGAGGAGGGTGAGGAACGGGTGTGCGCGGCGGGGGTGGGGGTTCCCACAGACCCCGAGTGAGCTCTGCTCTGCCCACAGCCATTGAGACGCTGCTGTGCTACCTGGAGCTGCACCCACGGCGCTGGCTGAAGCTGCTGGCACCCACCTATGCCCGCTGCCACCTGCGCTGGCCTGGGGGCCCCACCCAGCTCCAGGCCCTGGCCCGCAGGTGAGCACACATCCCACCCGAGCTGTCTACTGGGACAGAGTACAGGGCTGCCAATCACATGCCACTCCCCTGGCATAGGTGCCCCCCACTGGCTCTGTGCTTGGCCCAGCAGCACCCCGACACGAAGCAGGGATGCAGTTCTGTGGAGCTGGATCTGGTTGAGCTGGCGGACTCTACGGGCTGGGAGCTGGGCCCTGTGCGGCGAGCTCTCCTCCAGCTGCAGTGGGACCCAGAGCCCGGGACAGGTGCGCCCACCCCCAGCCCCGCTTGCCACCCACTCTCCACCCCTTGGCCAGTTTTTGACATCCTATCTGGCAGGTGTGCCCCAGGGCACTGGGGTGCTGGTGGAGTTCAGGGAGACGGCCTTCCGCCTGCACAGCCCAGGGGACCTGACGGCCCAGGAGAGGGACCAGATTTGCGACTTCCTGCACAGCCGTGTGCAGGCCCGAGAGCGAGAGGCCCTGGCCAACCTGCACCACACTTTCCGGGCTTTTCACAGGTGCACGTGGAGGTGGGCAGGCCGTGGGCCACCCCACCCTTCCCCTAGGCAGGCCCCTCTGACAGGCTCTCCCCTCCACAGCGTGGCCTTCCCCAGCTGCGGGCCATGCCTGGAGCAGCCCGCCTGGGAGCGCAGCAGCAGGCTCAAGGCCTTGCTCAGTCACTACTTTGAAGAAGAGTCAGAACAGCCGGGGGGCCTGGAGACAGAAGATGACCCCGAGCTGGGACAGGACAGGGTGAGTGTCAGGGCCTAGAGGGGTGGCTGCAGAGGATGCGCCGTCTGCAGGCACATACCCGCCTCTTGCTGGCACCATGACAAGCCCGTGCGCAACACTGAGCTGTGCAGAAGAGCGAGCAGGGGAAGCTGGGCTGGCCTGACTTGTCCCCGCCACAGCTCCAGGACTGGGAAGACCAGATCCGCCGGGACATCCGCCAGCTCCTGTCCTCCTGGCCAGAGCAGCGGTTCTCAGGCAGGGCTGTGGCCCGCGTCTTCCATGGCATCGGTGCGGACCTGGGAGGCCTAGCCCTGCGGGAGGTGGGGGCTGGGGGCACATCTGGGCCGGAGTCCTCAGCCTCGTCTCCTCCCCCTCCAGGGAGTCCCTGCTATCCGGCCCAGGTGTTTGGGCGGGACCGGCGCTTCTGGAGGAAGTACCTGCACCTGAGCTTCCCTGCCCTCATGCACCTGGCCACACAGGAGCTCCTGCTGTGGGGCCGCTGACCACCCTGCTGCAGAGCACCCAGTGCCCCCGTGTCCCAGACAGGGGCCTAAGTGGGGCTGCAAGGCCACAGCGTGGGGGTGTCAGGTGTAGTGGGTCCTCAGGGTAAAGATGGAGGAGGATGCAGTGATCAGGACAGTGGCCCACCACCCTGAACACAGGCCACCACCAGGAGCACGGGGGCAGAGAGGCCCCAAAGTGCAGAATAAAAGTTGCATGAGTTGTTTTTAGGATCCTTCCTTCCATTGGGAACCCCATAGTCTGGGGATGACTGCACAGTACTTATCCCAGAAGCACACTCCACTTTATTGATGTTCTGCCTTTCAGCTCAGGCCAGGGCACTGGGCGCAAAGCCCAGGTACAGCATGGGGGTGGCTGAGAGAGCTAAGAAGAGAGAGAAGCAGAGGCGTGGCCCCAGGCTATCAGCCAGGGCTCCTGCCAGCGTGCCCACCAGCAGCTTCCCTAGCAGCTCCAGAGTGGCCAGGAGACTGTAGTGTGTGGCCTGCAGGGTGGACGGAGAATGTCATGTCAGGACCTCCTTGGACTCCAGGCCCACAGTCCCCGATGTTGCAGCCATGTTTCTCACCTGCAGGGCACTGGGTGCCAGCTGACTGCAGCGCATCATCATGGTGAAGGTGGTGGTTGTGACCAAGCCCCCCAGGAGGTGCTGCAGACACAGGCTCAGCAGGGTTGCCCCTGGGAGGGTGTGGGTCAGCAGGGCCCAGGACCCCAGGCTCCTCCCCCCTGTGGCCCACCCCTCACCTCTCAGGACTGTGCCAGGGACAGGGTTGGTTCTGGGGCTGTTCAGCTGAAAGAGCAGGGCAGTCTGGTAGGCCAGGCCCCCAAGACGGAACCAAAGCACTGACCTCAGGAGGGGCAGTGGCTGCCTGAGGGGGAGACAGCAGGTCAGAGGGCACAGGGAAGGAGAGGGGAGCAGGTGGGCAGGGCACGCTGAGGGGGGCTCACCAACACCTGGCCAGCAGGACCCCACCCAGGGATGAGCCGGCAATGGAGCAGAGCACAGCACCCACACCGTTCCACAGCCCCAGCTCTGCAGTGGAGATGCCACCGTCCAGCAAGAGCAGTGGGAACAGGCCGCTGGCACCCTGCTCACCTGTGGAGAGAAAGTCAGTAGGGGCAGCCTGCCCTGCTTCTCCACCTCGGCCTCAGTCACGCTCCCCCAGCCCTGCCTCTGCTGGGCCACAAACGCCAGCAGACAGATGAGGCTAGGCTTTGGCCAAATTCAGGGTCAGCACAAAGCAGCTCAGAGAGGCCTGAAGGGGTGTCACTGGGGCTAGACCTGCAGGATAGGAAACAAGGCCCAGCCACAGTCAGGGTGGGCTCCAGCCTTCAGATCAGACCCCACAGAGGGAAGGCAGTCCCGCGCCAGTTCCTGGGGACCCACCTGTGCTACTGCCTGACTTACCCAGTTTGTAGGTGAGCACGAAGCCCGCTGTCCACAGGGTCCCAGGCACGGCCAGCAAGTCCTGCTGAAGGCGCAGGCTGGGGCGGGGGTGCGCTGAGGGCGGGGGTACAGGCAGCTGTCGCAGGGCGGGCGCCACCCAGGCCGCGGCCGCAGCCAGCCAGTAGGTGGCGGCCAGGAGCAGGAAGAGCAGCGTCCAGGAGAGCGCGGGCAGGAGAGCCAGCAGCCCGCCGCTGGCCAGCGCGGCCCCCAGCTTGTAAGCAACCACCTGCACGGTATTGCCGGGCCCCAGCTCGGCTGGCTCCAGGAGCCGCACGGCCAGCATGTCCAGGGCCACGTCCTGCACGGCCGCAGCCAGATTCAGCAGCAGGAGCAGCGCCGCCACCGGGACAGGCAGCGCGGCCCCGCCAGGGCCGGCAGGAGGCAGGGTTGCCAGCAGCCCGCACAGCAGGCCCAGGGCAGCCGTGCTGAGCGCCAGCCAGCCCCTTGAGGAGCCCCACTTGTCTACCAGCGGGGCCCAAACGAGCTTGAACAGCCACGGCGCGTACAGCGCCTTGGCCAGCCCCACGCGCGTCAGGGAAAGGCCGCGGGCGCGCAGCAGCACGGGCAGCAGGCCTGACTGCAGGCCGTAGGGCAGGCCCTGCACCAGGTAGAGACCAGCTAGGGGCAGCAGCTTCCCGAGCATGGCCATGGCCAGAGGGCGCGGCCCTGGGGCGGGGGCTGCGTTCAGGGCCAGACTGGGGCGGGATGAGGGGTCCCACTCAGCAGGGGCAGGGCGGTTCCCAGGGGGGTCCGGTCCGTCCAGTCGCGATGGGGTTAGGGGTGACACAGCGGCATGACTGGGGCTGGGTCAGGGGTGGCCAAGCTGACATCCGCGAACACGCCTTCGGGTCCCGCGGGCTCAGGCCCCCGGAGAGCTGGACGTCTCGGCTGCGGGGTTGGGTAGCCCTCGCGCGCCACAGCGCAGCCCGGAAATAAGGCGGCCATAGAGAACGCGGGCGGGCTAGAGCGCCGACAGCCCGCGCGCGCCCCTGGTGGCCGACTGGCTTCGAACGTCGGAAACTGGGACCCATCCAGGGCCCTCCCCGGCCGTCTGATCCGCTCCCAGACGCCACTCAGCCTCCGGAAGTGCCGCAGATGTCCCACGGGGGCTTTCGCTGGGTCGCCTACAGCCCCACAGAACAGCTGTCCTCTCAAGCCTCCACTGCTGCTTCCTTGGTTCCGGTGCCCCTTAGCTCCCTGAGGTCGTGGTCTCAGCGCCCTCTGCAACCGGTGGCTGAAGAGGGTCGTGGGAAAGGCCCGAGCCCTGTTCATCCCAGGGACGCATCCGGCTGCTGCCCCGAAGGCCCTCGTGTCCAGTCAGGAGGCCCCGAGAGCCTGTCTAGGCTCCAGCTGGCCTCAGCGAGGAGGCAGTTCCCGCCCCGCAAGGGGAAACCCGAGCCTGAGCGCAGGGTCTCACACAGCCTCTTCGGCCCAAAGCTGTGCTGATGCCTGAGGACACCTGAGGCCCAGGGGAGCGAGTGAAGCTTGCACTGTGGCTAAGAACCCCCTCCAGAGCTGAGTTCGGAGCTTGGCCAGTAGTCTCCCCATGCCTGTGGATCTCTGAAGCCACCCAACCCTTAAACCAACTCATAGGCACTTTAGCCAAGACCCTTGGTCAGCTGCCAAGGCCACGTGGAGTAAGTTTCCTGTCATTTCTAGGCATTTGGGGGGGGGGGGCGGGGGCAGGTTTCTTCTTCTGTGAAATGGGGACTAAAGTGCCCACCACAGAGGACCCACAACAGTGACAGTAGGTGCTCATCCTTGAGGGCTGGGGTCCTAAACCTGCCCCAGCTCTGAGGGGGCCTCCTCTCTGTTTTCCAGCCCAAGGACTGCATTTGCACGTGGATGTCACACACTCCACACACAGCATGACAAAGGCTGTGACCCATGTGCCCTTCCTCCCCCCATTCCTTAGCCGACATCGCTCCTCCTGAAGCTGTCAAAAGTAGCAGAACCGCTGTCACCTGCCCCGTTTGGAGAACCAAGGCACCCTCCTTGCCCTCTCACGGTTGCTTGGTTTCCCTCTGCCAACTCTGCCAGTTCCCATCCAGCCAACTCCATCCTGTAAGAATGTCTGCTCCTCAGGAAGCCCTCCTTGACCATCCCCCCTGGCCCCCAGGCCTGCACAGAACCCAGACAGACAGGCAGTCAGGAGTGGACAAGACTGTGAAGGTGCACATGGGTGTGCACGCAGCCTCCAAGCAGCCCGACCAGCCCATTGCTTTATTAGGGCCTGCGGAGGGGCAGGGGCTCGGCCACACGGCCAGCAGGAGCAAGTCCAGAGGCCCCAGGGCAGAGTGCCCTCAGTCGGAGGTCGTCCCTACTGGCCGGCCCTGGCCTCTGACGAGTCCTCAGGAGTACTCGCGGGTGAACTTCACATGGAACTGGCTCAGCTTCTCCAGCAGGGGCCGTAGCTTCTCCATGGGGGGCAGAATAGTCATCCTGAAAGGGGGGGAAAAGTAAGCCAATGCGGTGGGGGTCGAGGGGAGGGGCTGCGCAAGCAGGGCCTCACCGAAAGTGGTAGGTGCCTTCCCGTTGTCCAAAGCCACTCCCAGGCACCACGCAGATGCCAGTCTCCTCTAGGAGGCGCAGGCAGAAGAACATGTCGGGAGCCAGGCCCAGCTCCTGGGGGTTTGGGAGGAGGACGGGAGGGGACGCTCAGGGAGGACGTCCCCGGCCCCGCGGGCCCTGCCCGGCCTGCCCGTCCTTACTTCGGACCTGAGCGCGCTGCACCGCACGCGGGGGCAGCTGCACGCGCGGGAACGAATACATGGCGCCCTGCACCGGATTGCAGCGGATGCCGGGAGCTTCGTTGAAGACCTGCTCCGTGAGCTTGGCCTTGGCAGCCAGCTCGGCCAGCACCGCCCGCCTCTCCTGCTGCCGAGGGGGTAGGGTTGGTCAAGCCAGGCCGGGGCGCAGGCGCCCCTACGCCCGTGGCCCCGCCCACTCACCGCCTGGAACCGCGGGAAGGAGGGGTCTGAGGGCGCCGGCGGGCTGACAGCCACGTCGAGCAGGACCTGGCCCGGGGTGGGTGGGCACAGCCGCACGCTCCGCAGCTTCTGCATCTGCTGCTTCACTGCAGCGTCCATATTCACCACCTCCACGTAGCCGCCGCGGAAGCCGCACCTGCGAGGCGAAGACAGGCGTCGAGGCAGGGCTGGCAAGGAGGGGCCAGCCTGGCGGCGACGAGAGCCCGGCCGTCGCCCAGGTTCTGGGCTCCACCCGCCCAGCCCGCACGCACTCGCCCATGTAGCCCTTGGAGATCGAGTGGAAGGAGGCGAGCTCCTGTTGCGCCGCGTACGGCGGCCCCATCTCCGTGAGCACCTTCTTGAACGAGTGGAACTGCGAGCTCTCGGCATACACGTTGTCTTGGTACACCTGGATGGGTGGCCGGGAGACAGCGGGCCACGTCACCTGGGCGCGCGTCGCCGCCCGCCACCCCCTCCCCGCGGGCGCCCAGCCAGCACCTCATCGGCCAATAGGAAAAGCTTCTCCTCAAAGGCGAAGCGGATCACGTCCTCGATGCACTCGCGGGTCTGCACCTGCCCTGGGGCGCGGGGGTGCGACAGGTCCGGGGTCAGCCGAAGGGGCGCTCTGCTCTGCGCAGGGCGGCGGGCGGAGGGAAAGGCTGACCCAGGCGCGGTGGACAGGGGTGCCTGTTCGGGCCGGGGCGGCGGGGCGGGGACGGGTGGGGACGCGCACCGGTGGGGTTCCCAGGGTTGATGACGCAGAGCGCGCGGGGGCGGCAGTGGTCACGCGCCTGGCGCAGCGCGCGCCGCAGCTCGGCCACGTCGAGCGCCCAGGCACGCTCCTCGTCCAGGTAGTAGTCCACCTGCACCGCGTTGAACTCGGCCAGCGCGGCGGAGTAGAGTGGATACTGAGGGATAGGGATAAGCACGCCCGTGCGCGTGCGACCCTCGCCGGTTACCAGCAACTTCAGCACCGTCTGCGGGCGGGATGGGAGGTGGGGTTGGCAGACCCTCCCGGCTGCGCACTAGGAGCCACGGTGGCTTCCCGCACTGGCCCCGGCCTACCACAATGGCATCGCTGGCCCCCGTGGACAGAAAGATGTTATTGGGGTCGGCAGGAATGCCTCCATCGCGCCGCTCGATGTACCGCGCCACATCCTCACGGATCATCTGGACGCCAGCGCTGATGCTGTAGGCCCCTGAGCGGGGAACGGGGCAGGACGGCCGGGGTGGGACAAGTGAGGTCCCCTCGCTGCCCTCGGAGGAGACCCGCCCCCCTTCCAGCGGGCCCACCCCTCTCCCGGGACAGCCTCCCTCCAGCTCCTGCTCACCACCCCTCCCCCAGGCTTGGGCGGGTTCTGGCGCTCACCCAGGCTGTGGCCCCCACACGCCTGCAAGATGCGCTCCGCCCTCCTCTTGGCGTCGTCGGGGAAGTCAGGGCTGTTCAGGAGATCGGGATGGACGCAGAGGGCCAGGACCTGGGAGGAGTGAGTGCTGAGGCCAGGGTCCACGGGCTGATGGGGGGAGGGTGCAGGGCAGTGCTGAGCCTCACCTGGCGCGGGAAGGTGATAGGGATCTGCCCCATGGCCTGTGCGTCCCCGATGTTGGCGCGGATGACCTCGGTGAAGGGCTTCTTTACGCCCTGGAGGGAGGCGGGGAGCGCAGTGATGGGGGAGCTTATCACTCCCACAGGCCTTGTCTCCTAAGGAGGTGGGGGCGGGGCACGTGGGACCAGAAAGGGGCCCTCTCACCAGGCCCCGGGGCGGGCAGGGGTTGGGGGACCAGCCTGGGCCCCTCTTGCCAGGCCCGGGAGGTTGGGGGCTGGGGGGTAGGGTGTACCGCCTGGGGTCCTCTCGCCAGGCCCGGAGGGCAGGACCATACCTGGCGCAGCTCCTGCTCCAGCTCCAGTGCCCGCTGCACGATGGGGCCTCGCACCGCATACTCCACCCTCCGGACATAAGGATTCATGGAGTCCAGTGTCAGCACCTTCTCCTTCAGCCCATTTGCTGCCTCCTGGCTGTGCTCACCTGCCCTCAAGGCCATGACTCTGCTCAGATGGGCAGGAAGGAGGCTCAGGAGGCAGCAGGATCCAGAAGCAGGGGTGAGGTCAGCCGGTCCAGGCTCGATGGGCCAGGGCTGGGAAGGGGGAGCCTGGGAAGGGGCGCCCTCTTGGCTGCAGCCTGCTGGCCCCACTGAGAGGACAGAAGAGGCTGAAGGAGCCGGACTGCCAGGCCCCGCCCACCTGGGCACAGATCTGCCCTGGGAGCCACAGAGAGTGGGTGAGAAGGCAGGCGGGGCTTGGGGTGAGGCCTGGTGCCCGCCCAGCGTCCCCAGGACAGGGGACAGGAGACCCACATGGGGCAGGGACAGGCAGAAGTTGCCAGCAGCTCTGTGGGACCAGGCCTGCGGGCAGGGAGGGGGTGAGCGCCCTGAGGGGTCCACAGAGCTGGGAGGGCTGGGCCCCCAAGGGAGCGGGACTAAGGCCCAGGACCTCAGCATAGTTACCCCAGTAGGGCTCGGCCAAGGCCCAGCCCTCTCGGACCCCCCATCTTTGCTCCCGGCCAGCAGAGCAGGCCTGTCTCCCGGGTAACTGAGCCAGGCCTCAGGCATCTTGGGGCTGTTGGGGGAGGGGAGCGAGGCCCTCCTGCGCTGGGGCCAGGCCTGGGCCAGCAAGAGCCTGTGTCTGGAGCTTGGTCCCCCATCGGCGCTGCAAGGCTGGAGTCTCTGAGCTGGGGTGCTGGGAGTGGGGGTGCTGGGCAGCTCCGGGCCTTCGCAGGGCCCTCGGGACACCTCTGCAGCTCTGGGCTGCTGTCCTGCCCTTTTGCCAAACACGTACCAGCCTGGAGCTGCCCTTGGGGCTGCACCGGGGGCAAGGTGACCTAAGCGCCCCCTCCCTGAGGCTCCTGATTGGTGCAAAGAGTGGGAAGGGAGCTGTGATAAGCCTCGGGGCCCACCTCTGCAGGCCCTGCAGGGAGCGATAGGCCCCATGTGGCCTGCCCAGCCCCAGGCTCCAACCCCACGCCGAGGGTCAGGGAGCACCCTCTCAGCGGAGCTGGACAGGCCTGTGGCGCGCCAGCCCCTCAGCTCCCGCGGGCGGGAGAGGAAACCGGAGCCCAGGCAGCTGGCCTCTCACCTCGTGCCTCCTGCTCCTCGGCCACCGCTGCCTCCCAGAGCGCAGGCCTCTCTGGCCCCCAGGCAGGAGCGCTGGCTGATACGGGCCCAGGCTCAGGCGGAGCCCGCCTCTGCCCGCCCCCTGGCAGCAGGGCCCAAGTGGCAGCTGTGGTGGCGAGTGGACCCTGGGCAGCCGCCCCGGCCCACACGCTAAATTTAACCGCAGCCTGCCCCCGCAACCCCCCGCTCTGCTGGGGACATCCCTCCAACCACTCATGTTCAGGGAAGGGTGGGACCGCGGACCCTGGGCTGACCAGGTAAGTCAGTGTCCAGCAGAGAGGGTGACCCCAGCCTATGGCACCTAGCACTCGTGGCCAGGCCAAGCAACCTGCCGGGGACAGACAAGCTGGCAGGGCCCAAGCCCTCCCAAGTGAGGCCCCTAAGCAGCCCTGTCACCCTAACGCATCATGCCTGGCCAGCTCAGAGCCTGTTTGCCAGCCCAAGCGGAAGCTGGCAGCCAGGGCCCCGGGGCTGCATGCCAGGAACGGGGAACCCACCCCCGACAGGGAGGCTTCTGACACGAGCCTTGAACCGCTTTGCCCTGCTGGCTCTGGCCAAGAGCCTTATGGGAAATACCCTCTCCTCTTCTAAAGCAGGGTCCTTGCCCTCCAACGAGGACACCCTCAGCCCTGGCCCCCCAAGGAGTGTCCTTCCAAAGCTACTTCTTCCGCTCAAGAAAGCAAAGTATTACAGAGGGGCCTCCAGGAGCCTGGGAGGCAGGGTGCAGAAGGGCTAGGCTTCTTGCCTGACGGGCATGTGCCCCACACCCACGCGGGGCTGGGCACCCTGAGCGAGCCCCAGCGTGCGCTACGGGCCTCGGTGCTCACGGGGCAGGCCCAGCAACACAGCCGCTCCCTGCTGGCAACAGAGGCCCAGCTGAGACACACGACAAGGCAGTGGCAGAAGAGCCCTTTATCGAGAGTCACAGAACAACACTAGGTCTCTGCAGCCAGCGGTCTCCCAGGTACAGCTTCTGCCCCAGGTCTATTCCTCAGGGAGACTGGCAGCCTGGCCTGGGACACGCACTGGGCACGCAGAGCAGGAGCGCAGGGCTGGGCAGTGGGACCTTCGTCACCCCAGCCACCGGCCCCTCACATGAGCAGGCAGCATGGTCTCTTCTCCACGGGGGCCTCCTCTGAGGGGGCTGTGAGTTTGAGCAGGGGTGGGTCTCCACTCGCCCCACAGCCACTCTCCGGCTGGGGGGTCTCAGTGTCCACAGGCAGGCCAGCCTCAGCAGCCTCGGGCCCCTCAGCTGGGGGTCGTTGCAGCTTGGCAGCGGCCCGCTGGCGCTTGAGATCTGCCAGGGTGTGGTGGGCCTTGGCACGCACCAAGGCGTCAGGGGAGGCGCTCTCCAGGGGGCTTAGCTGGTAGGAGACACTCCGGTCCAGCCGCTTGGAGTACAGGTGCCGTGCTGGGGTGCCCCCCACTCGGCCGTTGTGCGGCCTGGCCTCTTCGGGGTCCTCCTCCTGTGGGGGAAGCATGGCCTGGAGGCCATCAGCAGGCGCGCTCTGGCCCGGGGCCCCAGGCAGCACGGTGGTCCAGGAGCCGAAACAAGGGTGGGGGTGGAGCTGACCCCCGAGCGTGTGGCTCTTGTGTTTGAGGACAGGGTCACTGGCCCTACCAGGGTGTGGGATCGGGCCAGGCTCACCTCCAGGGGTGGCGGCTGGAGCTCTGCGTCGGTCTGGCGGTCCTCATCCTCTTCCGATGGCTCGGGGCTGGCAGGCGGGGGCTGCTGCCACACGATGGCCTCCTGGGCGTGCTCCCTGCGGTACAGGCTGGTGCGCTGGATCAGGCTCACCCGCCTCACCACCTTCCTAGGGGCGCAAAGAGAGGGTGTGGGAAGACATCGCCTTCCCTGCGGACTCTGCCCGGGCTGGCACCCTGGGCTGCCAGCTGACCTCAGCGAGGACAAAGCCCTGGGCCCAGCCCACGGGGTGGGGCCCCGGGGGCCTGGCGGGTGGGGCAGGCACTCACCCACGGCTGCCGGCGCTGGAGGTGCGGCGGCGCAGCAGGGAGCACTGGCGGCCCTGGGCACGCAGGAGGGCATCGTGCTTGTGCTTCAGCTCCAGCAGCTTGGCGCGCACCTCCTCGTCCCCGCACACATCTGTGGAGGAGCCGGAGGGTCATGGGCCCCGCCACGCGCCCCCTACACCGCGAGGACGCAGCCCCCGGCTCACCGAGAGGCGTCTCATCCATCAAGGACTTGCCGTTCAGGTCAGCCCCATGTGCCACGAGCAGCTCCACCAGGCGCACCTGTGGGCCAGAGTGACGGGGCTGCTGAGGCCTGCAGAACCTGCGGGCTCATCAGCCCCGCCATCCACGGGCACTCACCTGGCCCCAGTAGGCCGCCGCGTGCAGCGGCTCCCAGCCATCGCGGTCCTTGGCACTCAGGCTGGCCTGGTGCTCCAGCAGCAGGGCGGCCGCCTCGCTGAACCCGTTGGCCGCGGCGATGTGTAGCTGCAGGCACACCACCTGCACCTGAGTCCCAGCTCGGCTTGGGGAGCACCCTCCCCCGCCCAGCCCGGTGCCACGTCCTCACCAGCGTGGCCCCATGGTCCCGGGGGGCGTCAAGGTTGGCCCCCGCCTGCAGCAGGTTCCGGATGTCCTCCAGCATGTGCAGCTCCGGCAGGGCCCGGGCCTGCTCGATGCTGTCCTGGGTGATGCCTGCGGGGCGGGGCACTCAGGGCTCGCTCTCCCAGAGCAGCCTCCCCCACCGCGGGCAGGGGGGAGGGGGTGCCCTCACCTCGGCTGGCCATGGCTGTCTCCAGGCAGTCCAGCGTCTGCTCGTCCTCACACAGGTCGTAGGGCATGTTCCCATCTGTGTTGACTGCCAGGAGGTCAGCACCACTGTGGAGAGGATGGACAGGGTGCTGGTCACGGGGCCCTTGTGTCAGGAGGGAGGCCCCCACCTCGGGCAGTGCACTGTGGGGCTGCGACCGAGGGGCCCGGGCTTCTGCTGAGCTGAGAGGCAGCCCTGCTGGATGCCCCTGTGTCTGTCCTTGTGCTGCTGGACTGTCAGGTGTTCTGAGCTCCCAGGCCCTGGCTGCCATGAATGCGTCCAGTGGGTCCACCCGCCCCAAGGGGTGCCAAGATTCTGGGTGTCCCAGGCACTCTGCAGGGAGCGGGGTGTCCTCTGTGGAGAGGAGTGGAGTGGGGCTGGGGGCTGCACACCCACCCCTCCCCACGGCCAGGCATCTGTGTGTGAGCGGGGGTATGGTCATCCACCCGCACACCCACCTCCGACGCCCTGCAAGGCCAGCTGAGGGGGGCTCCTGGATCCTGGTGAAGCTGGCCACCCTCTCCATTCACCAAGGCAGGTGTTCAGGAGCCCAGCCCTGCTCTGCCCTCCCCATTAATGGCCCCACCAGTGTCCAGGTATCCCCTTGCCAATTCCTCCCTTGTGACTCTGACCAGAGTGGCATTTCTGTGCAGACCCTGGGAAGGTTAGACAACCAGAGTGGGAGGTCAAAGCCTGCCCTCAGGGAGCTCCCACAGGCGGAGGGCCATGCTGCCCTGCGGGGTGCCAGTTCCCTGCGGAGGCAGCACTGTGGCCTATGTCAGGCCCCAGCTGTGCGCACTGGGGTGCAGGCAGGGCATACCAGGGCAAGTGGAGACGGAGACCCAGGGGAGAAACCTGGGCTGTCTCCACATGAGCTGCCCCCTGCAGGGAAGGTCCTGCCTGCCCTGGCCTGATAGAGATGCCCGCTCTGGTCGCCCACACTCCCAGCGGGCCCTACCGAGCAATGAGCAGCTCCACCAGGCGCAGGTGGCCACAGGTGGCCGCGGCGTGCAACGGTGTCCAGCACTCGCTGTCGCGGGCATTGACCCGGGCCCCAGCTTCCAGGAGCTGCTGCACCATCTCCCGGAAGTCGTCGATGCAGCTCTGTGGAGCAGGCAGCCTGAGTGTCTGAGCCCACACCATGGCCCCAGCCTCCCCTCCCACCGCCAGCGGGGCTGACCTGATGCAGGGCTGTCAGGCCATCCTCATTGGCCAGGTCAGGGCTGACCCCGCTCTCGAGGAACTGGCGGACTGTGGGGAGGACAGAGGCGGTCAGGGCTCGGGAGCGGAAGTTGGCTGCAGGCCCGTGAGTCCTGCTCAGGCCCCTGCCCAGGGTACCTGGGTCACGTGCTGTGCTGTAGCCAGGACAGCAGAGGAGCACAAGGCAGGAGGGACCCAGAGCCCAGGCCGAGGGCTCGGGGCTGGGCCCCCAGGCAGGGTATAGACAGACAAGAGCCCCCTGCCTCAGCCTCAACCTCAGAATGCCTTCCCAGTTAGGGCCTTCCAGCCTTCTGACTCCTCCCAGAAAGGGCCCCCCAGGCCTGGGGGCTGGCATGCACCCTCAGACACCTCTTGGTCAGGTCCCGTGTCCCCCCAGCCTTACACGCTCACACTCACATGCACCCCTCCACTGGTACTTGCAGCCCCCTCCCTGCACCTCGGTGGCCAAGACTGAAGGCCCAGGGTACCCAGGCCCAGCCCTCCCCAGCTGCACCCCCTGCCCCACAGCTCCTGTTTGCTGGCCGACCCACGGCCGCCATGCCCAGCCCCCTTTCCCTGCTCTGGGCACACCCTGCCGCTCCTTGCCCTCTGCACCTGAGCTGCCACAGCAGAGGCCCCGCCCTGGAGGGAGACAGAAGGAGTCCTCAGGAGCCTCCCTGGGAGGGCAGAGGGACTGAGAGCGGGTACAGGGCAGTGGCAGGAAGGTGGTCCTGCCCAGCTTGTGCTCCAGGAAGGCTCCGAGGGGGAAGGAAGAAGTCAGAGGCAGAACTGAGGGCAGACATCGAGGGGGTCCTGCTGGGCAGCCCTGCACCCTGGGTCTAATCTGCCGGGGGGTGGTGGGGCATGTGTCCTTTATGGAGGCGAAGGCTCAGAACCCAGGCAGGCAGGCATCGTGGGCAACCCCCAGCACCCTGGCCAGAGGCAGAGAAGATGGCGGCTCCCAGTCCACCCCGCCTTGGCCCCTGGCCCAGCAGGGCCCTCTGCGGGCTGCCCTGGGCTCCTACCAAGGGGCTGCGGCTCCTGAGGCCTGCGTGAGGAGTGGGGACAGGGCTGCTGGCCCGGCCCGGACTTCAGCCACACTCACCTTCTTCCAGGTCATTCCGGGCAGCCGCCTCGAGGAGGGTGACGCTGGGCGGGAAGAGCACCCGTTTCTGCGGCCGGCTGCTGGCCCTCCGGCCCTGCGCCTCCTTCTCAGCCCGGGCCCACATCTTCACCTGCTGGGCCCGTCGCTTCTGGGCGTGCTTGAGCCGTTCCTGTGTGCTCATCCTGCTCACCACGGGCATCTCTGCCAGCAGTTCCAGGTGCTCGGCCATGGCGGGGGCTGCCTGCCGCGGGGGCTGCGGGGGGCACCGGCCAGGGCAGCACAGGGGCCAGGCTGGGCCTAAGGCAGGGGGCAGCCGGCTGGATTGGAGCCCTCGGGGGCATCCCCTCCCGAGGTTCGTGGCCTCTGTGCCTGGCAAGGCTGGGTCAGGAGGCCTCACGCTGTGACCAGGCCCAGGCAGGTGTGAGGGCCACGGGCCCCAGGCAGAAAGGTGGCGTGGGACGGCACCTGCAGCCCGCCTCCCGGGGCCCGAGCGCCTTGGCCGCTCGATAGGCAGGGCCTCCCTCCCGCGTGGGGTCAGGAGGACACCCTGCAGGAAGCAGGCGGGACCTGGCCAGCGTCAGTCCAGGGTCTGAAGCTAATCACCCAGATGACAAGGCTACAGCTCCCGGCTCCTTACACAGGGGCAGGGCAGGGCAGGGCAGGGCAGGGTACACACTCCTGGGAGCCCAGAGAGCCCTTGCCTTCCAGTCTTAGGAGACCAGGTGGGGTCCAGGGGCAGCCATGGCCAGGCCTTCCTCCCCTACCGCCCCCCGGGGCGTCAGTGCTAAGAGGAGGTGCAGCAGGAGGGAGGGCTGGGCGGGTGTGTGTCCAGAGTCCGGGGGTCCTGGCCCCCGGCACCCGGGGCTGATGCTCTCTAGGCAGGCAGGGCACCCAGGGCCCGGCAACTGTGTCTTCAGGAAGGGTCCCCTCTGGAGTAGCCAGTGGCCGAGCTGCACACGCAGGTACTCCCTCCTGCCGGCCTGAGAGGAGGAAGCAGGAAGCCGTCAGGGCTGGACAGGGACAGGCCGGCCCCCCCAGAGCCCCGCCCTGCCCACAGAGAACCTTGCACGGCCCGCATTCTGGCCCCACACTCAGCGTTTCTCTGCAGCTCAGAGTAAAGAGCAGGAGGACAGCACGCCTGCTCACAGCAGGCCTCCGGCCGGGTGGCCCCTCAAGGCCCCACGTCGGCCCTTGACCCGTGTGCCCTCGGGCTGGGCTAGGCAAGCTCACTTTCTCCTGCAGCTCTGCCAGACTCCTGAGGGTGCCCAGGCCACCCTGCTCCTCAGCTGCAGAGGGTGGAGGGCACGGCCTGTCCTGGCCATGAGCTGCTCACCGCTCGAGTCTGGGCCTCTTCCTTGCCAGGCTTTCTAGTTCAGGCCATTCAATGCCCCCTCAGCTGTCCTGGGCTACATGCAAGCCCTGCTTGTGTGAACATGGGCGCAGTGGCCTGCCCGACCTGGGAGCTGTCAGGACAGACAGCCGGGCAAGCAGCTGGGCTGCAGCACAGCCCCACAGTCCCCACCATGGACTGTCCTGCCCAGCATGCCTGGGGTGGTCACTGGGCATGGTCTCAGGACACTGCTCAGGAGGCCGTGGCCAGGCTCCACCTAGAAGGTGCCCCGTGCAGCTCAGCCTGACCACCTGGAGTCCCCCTTCCCACTCGGACAGACCTCATGGCCATCTAGAGACTGACCAACCTTCCTTTGACCAGACTTGTACTAGTGAGTGCCCATTCCTTCTGGAAGGAAACTGTCCTGGGCCAGATCAGGTCAGGTCAGGCCTCTCCAGCCTGGGGACCCCCAGTGTACCCAGAGCCTCGCTTCTTGGGTCTGCCTGGCCCTGGACGTGGCTGGCACTCCACTATCCCCTCTGCAAGCCTGGCCTCAGAGGCTTCCTGGGGACAGGATGGGGGACGAGTGAGGCCAGGAAAGTGCTCTCCAGGTAGCACCCCTGCTCCGGGCAGCCCACCCCCTGCTGGCCAGCTCTGCCAACTGCAGGGCCGGCACAGGAGCTGCCCAGACTGCCTGCCTGGGTTTCCCGGGGCCCCATGTCCTGCCTCTGCCTGCTCCCCACCCATGAGGCCCCGGCCAGACCCAGGTGTGGCAGGGCTTTCTGCCTCCCTGCTGGCCACTCACAGGTCTCTCATGCTCCCCTGGAGGGACTGGGCACCCCCTCCTGCCCACATGTAGGACATACATCTCTCTGGAGTTGGCCTTGGGGCCTGCCAGGGAAGCCAGCCTGAACAGCCTGCCCCACAAGACCATAAGGAAGGAGCAAGGCCGGCTGCCTTCTGCCTGGGCCTTGTCCCTGCCCCATCGCTACTGCCCAGGGCGGGCAGGAAGGGCGGGGGCTCAACAGAGACCTGCTCCCTGCGGCCCCCACACCCTCGCCAGGCAGTGTGCCCTGGAGCCAGGCACTCACCCCCACACTGGGGGCCCACCTGCCTGAATCCCCAGGTCCCTTCTGGGTTCCTTCAGCAGTGCTCCTTGCAGGAAGCTGCCTAAGGGCGGTCTCTCTGTGACCTTGGGCCTCTGGACTGCCTCCCCTGAGAGAAAGGTGACCCATTGGCATCCAGGGACCCCGGGCAGTGGGCATCCGTCCTGGGAGCATCTCCGTGGAGGGCAGCATGGTGCTCAGCCCCACCTGGGCTGAGTCTAAGCTCTCTGCCCGCTCCCCCACCCAGCCTCTGCCCTCTCTGCCACCTCCCCCAGCCACAGTCCAGGAACAGCCCCCTGGAGCTGAAGACTCACCCCTGACTGAGCCACAGAGGCCAGCACAGCTCGGCAGAGCCCCGGCAACACCTCACCACACCCAGGCTGAGGGGGGCTGAGCAGGGCAGCTACAGCCTCAGTCCACAAATCCTGCCCCAAGCCTCCCTGGAATGTCAAACAGAGATAATCTGCACGATTTTTCCAGTTCTGAGCTCCACGCCTGGGGTGTGGGACGAGGCGGGAGGAGCTTTCTGGAAGGACCACGAAGACTGCCCCCCTCCTCTGAGCCAGCACCAGGGGAAGGCCTGAGTCTGTTGGGAGTGGCCCTGGGCCCTCAGGATGGACAGACCCACGCCTAGCCTGAGTGCCTCGGGGGCCCCTCCACACCTACAGCCACCCTGCTCCAGTGTCTCCACCCTCCACCTGGGAAACTGAGGCCAGGCCTGAACCCTGGTGCTCTGCTGAGACTCCCCCATGCTGCCTCATGCCTACGCCCAGCATCTGTGTGAGAATCAAGGTCACAGCAAGAGCCCAGCGCCAGGGCGCTGGGACCTGGGGTGGGCCATGGGGGTGGGGTGGGGGGCCTGACCTGCGGGGAGTGGCATGACCTGTGGGGGGCGTGACCTGCAGGGAGGGAGAAGGTATGGAGGGAGGGTGCCCACCTTCCCACAGGTTCTGGGGCTTCACATCCTGACTGCTGGGGCTGGTCCCTGTGGCTTTATCTACAAGAGCAAATGGTGGGGCAGGTGTGCTCCTCGCTCTGGGAAGGGTGAGGCGTGCGGCACCAGCTGCAGTCACACAGAAACGCGCCCTCAGCAGGGCAGGTCATGGGGCCAGGGCTCTGTGGCCAAAACCCTGAGACAGATCTGACCCCGCCCGGTCGCAGGCAGGGACTGGGAGGCAGGACTCCCCTGACCCTACCCCGGCTCTGGCCTCCTGGCCCCAACTCAGCTCACCTGGGATGCCGCCAATCCCCGCCTCACGGCCAGCTGCCAAGGGCACGAGTCTGTCGGGGGCACCGCTTGTCCCCGCCGGCTGCGCGCCCGCCGGGTCTGTCCCCGAGGCTAAGCTGGAACCTGGAGGGAGGCCTCGAGTCAGTGCCGCTCAGGGAAGGGGCCGAGGCCCCAAGGCAGGGCCTGACTCCTAACCCTTGTCTGGCCACGCAGCTCTGGGGGGCCTTGGGTGGGGTGAGGGGCATGGGCCTCTGTGCAGGCACAGGCTGGGCTCCACGAGGAGGAGAGCGTGGTGCCCGGGCTCTGTGCTGGCCCCGTGATGGGTCCACCTGGCGGGCCCGGGGGCGGGTGGCACCAGCCATGCGGGGACAGACAGCGGAGCCATGAGCGGCTGAAGGCAGGGGCTGGGCCGAGCGGGATGGCGGCGGGCAGGGGCGCCCACGCTGGCGTGGCAAGCATGGAAGGCCTGCTCGCCTTCCGTGATCTGGGGGTGCTGCCAAGGGCGCCATCATCACAACATGCGTGCAGGGCAGCCCCCAGCAGGCCTGCTCTGGAAGGCTCCAGAGGCTAGACCCGCAGCATGCGTGTCAGGCCTGCCGCCGCCGCAGCTCTTAAGCCTTCCTCGTCTACCTCAGGGTCATGACACGAGGCCCTGAGGGGTGTATGAGGGAGCTACCTATACACTACCATGAAAAGGTCACCAAGAAACAGTGTTCAGTGAAGAACCAGGGACTCACAATCTGTACGTGAGACAGAGCTTCGCTGTGAATACGCCTGTAAACCTGAATCAGCCACAGGCCTGGGGGTGCTGCAGGGACCGCGGGCGCCGAGAGCTCGGGGCCACTCCTGCTGTTTGGCTTCTGAGCCGCGTGAGGACAGGTCTCTTCTAAACAATGTTAACTGCTCTGTCTGGGGAGGGCAGGTGTGAGCACGGCTGTCAGGTATCCGGTCAGCCTGGGGGGGGGGGGGGCGGGGACAGAACAGGCCCAACAGGCTGTGGAAGCCACAGAGGCTTCCAGATGCATGAGAGCCGGCAGGAGACACACGGGGACCCGGATGACCGCCTGCCGGGGAAGGGTGCGGGGGGAGTGCCCTGGGAGGAGGGCCAGCAAGGGGCAGATGGAGGAGGGAGGCCCCCAAGAACTGGGACGGGGAGCATCCAAGGTGAGCAGGGCCACAGACGCCCCTGAAAGGGGGTCCGGAAGGGAGGGGTCTGCGGAGGCACAGACGGGGGAGCTGCGCAGGGCTGGGGAGGGGTCTGCAGGAGGCATGGGGGCAGCACGCACCGCAGACACAGCCGTGTGGAGGGACAACCGCAGGAGGCCCGGACCATCCGCGTGACCCCAGTAAGGGCTGGGCCTTTCTAGCCTGACACAAAACCCAGAAACCAAAAGGGAAATTAACAAATCCCATCCTGCTAGATTTTTTTTATGTCCACACTGTGAAAACAAAACAAAGCCTGTAAAATTAAAATACAGACGGTCGACTGGGTAAAAACACTTGCAGTGAACAGGACAAAGTGGTCTTCACATCAGTTAGGACGGCTTCACACAGAGACGGAGCACGGATCCTACTGGAAACACCGGGCCTGTACTCAATCAGTACAGGCAAGCTGGAAGCAGGATACGGCAGTCCAGAGAGGCCCCTGCCCACTCATGGACAGCATCTATGACTGGATCACAAAGATTGAGGGCATCAGCCAGGAGAATGTACCTACTGAGTGCCTACTGAAGTGTAGAGAGCCTTCGACCTGCTCAGCCAAGGTGCCGCCCTGCAGGCAGCCCGCCCAGCACACCAGCGGTCTCCTCACATGACTCGGCCGCAGTCCAGAGGCAGGGCCCTGCCACCCTAGAGCCTCTCCGGGCACGAGAGGCAGGCAGCACGCAGGCTGCAGAAGAGAAGCGGCCCCGCTCCCCACCCTGACACCCCCCCAGAGTCAGGCACAGCTCAGTCTTTGCTCTCCCCCTTCCCGCCAGCCTTCTCTGGGGGCTGCTTTTTCTCTCCCCACCTCGCCCCCAGGCCTGGAAGTGCCATCCCCTGTTCCTGCTTCAGCCCGCAAGCCCCTGAGTCCTGGCTGACACGTCCATTGGCTGCACCGACCACCCACCCCAGCCCTTGCCATGTCAGGTCCAAATTCCTGGTAGGCTCGATATCCCTGTGGACCACCCTTCAGCCCCTGCCCCTCGGTGATGACCTCATCCTCGGGCTCAGTGGTACCCTGGACCCCATCACCTCCGGGAACTCCCCCAACCCCACCCCGGCATTTCAGTTCCACAGCCGGGCTCTCTGCTGCCACCCTCTCCCAGCTTACTCCTGACCGCAGCACCCTAGAGCCCCAGCCTCACAGGCTCCCAGGCCCTGAGCTTGTGGGAAAGTCCTGCCTGGCCCAACACAATGGCTTTGAGTCAGAATGTACCAGCCAAGCTGCTGACTGAAGACCAGATTCAGACTTGACAGCCCCAAAGCCTTCCATTCCCTTCTTCCTCATCCTCACATTCAGCTGCTGACATGTTTCCTGACAAGACAGAAACTATCAGAAGAGGACATCCACCTCCGTGAAAAAGCCAGCAACCACGGAGCCCATCACGGGGCCTTCACAGGCCTCGACGCCCCCCAACCCCAGGGCTCTCCAGCACCCTGGGGAGGACCCAGAACCCGGGCTCCCAGCACTAGCTCTCTGCTCCAGCCCCTTCCTATCAGCAGAGCGATGATCTCAACATAATTCAAGAAACAACAAATCCCACTGGAGGAGACGAGGATGCTTGCTACCGCTATCTCTATTCATACTGTACTGAAGGTTCTAGCCAACGCAATAGGGCAAGAAAAAGCAATAAAAGCAGCAAGAATAGGCAGGGTGAGGGACGTCCCTAGCGGTCCAGTGGTTAGGACGCGGTGCTTTCACTGATGGGGCTCAGCTTCAGTCACTGGTTGCGGAACTAAGATCACACAAGCCAGATGCTATGGCCAAAATACACACACACACACACACACATATAAAAGAACAGGAAGGGTAGGGAAAAACTCAATATTTGAGAATGACACATTATATATGATAAAAACCTGCAAATTCCTAAAAAACTATGAGAATATGAGAACACAGCAATAGTGATAGATACTAGGCTAATGGACAACAACAAATTATATTTGTAAATGCCAGCAACAGTTAGAAGATAAAGCTGTAACGACGCTATTTATGTCCAAGAGCATCAATGTGTATGAATAAATCTAATAAAAGATGTGCAAGACGTCCACACAGAAGACCACTGAAACTTCTGAAAGTTCCCAAGAGAAGAACCAAAAGGGACAGACCACACGTAGGGTCAAAAGCCTCTGAACCATAACGGTGCCTTTTCTCCCCAAATTCACCCAAGGCTCAATGCAATCCCTGTTAAAATCTCACTAGTGCTATTTGAAACTCACACTAATTCTCCATTTAACAGGGAACGCCAAAGGGCAAGACTTGTCAGTAAAACCGTAAAAAAGGAAGACATGAAGTAATTAGATACACAGAGCGAGGGGGCACCAGGGAGTCCAGAAGCAGGCACTCGGCTACGACAGTGCAGCAGAGCAGAGGCTCACTGAGCGCGGCGGGCCAGCCGCGAGGCGCGAGGAGACGCCCACCTCACCCCCGCCCCAAGCTGTGTCCACACGTGACGGGTGAAGCCGGGACCACGGAGGCCTGACGCCGAAAGCACAGCCCTCTCGATGAATGAGACAGGTCTCGGCAAAACCGCAGTGTTCTGTCCTGCGGAGGACCTGCGGAGGAGACAGACTGGAGACCAGGGAGCAAACGGTGATGGACACCGCGGCGGAGCCGGGCCGCGGGGGCCAGTGCCTCCCGCTGCGCCTGCCCCTTCACTCCACAACCACCACCCACAGCACCACAGCCGCCGCTCCTCCCAGGCGGACCTCCGAGGGACGGGCGGGGCGACCCCCACAGCCACCCGGTGCCCACCTCCAGGAAAGAAGGAGCACCCAGGCCAAGTGAAGTGTGGCCACAGAGGCCCAGAGAAAGACACCTGGCAGGTCTGAGGACTCGGGGGCAGGTGGGCGGGTGCAGGGAGGCGCAGGGCATGGCTGGCCCTCCCCTCCAGGAGGGGCGCTGACCACGCTGAAGGTGAAGCCAGGGCACAGCCCAGGCCGCTCCCTCCAGCCCGCTCCTGCCCCAGCCCCTCTGGGCCTGCACCTCACGGGCCACTGCCTGCTGCCTTGCTCCTAGTCTGAGGTCCAGCTCTCTCCACACTCAGCCCCGGGGCATTGAAAACGCAAGCCTCAACCCAGTCACCCCTCGCCTGAAATGGTCCTAAAGCCCTGCTGACCCTGTGAGGTCCGTGCGGTTCAGCCATCCCATCGAATCCCGGGCTGGGCCGGCTCCCAGCCCGGCCCTCAGTGGCCCTGCCCACCACCCCACTATCGGGCCTGCAGGGACGGGGGTCCCTGTGCCCGAGATGGGCTTTTCCACACAGCCTCCCGCAGGGTATTGGGGTGCCCTCTTAAAATCTTTATATTGTGAAGTGTGATACTGTGAAAATGAATAAACAGAAACCTCATTTAAAAATCAAGGCAGGGGATCTCCCCAGTGCTTAGGACTCCACACTTCCACTGCATGGGGCCCAGGCTCAATCCCTGGTTGGGGAACTAAGATCCCACAAGTCATCGGGCGAGGCCAAAAAGATATATAAAATAAAACAAAAGAAATAAGATGGAGTCTGGAGGCCAGAAGGGAACACTCTCACACTCTGTCACTTCCCTTCAATTGCAGACCCCACAGGGGCAAGGTTACCACAACACAACCTGGCAGGAGGAAAGCAGATTTTCTCCCCACCTGGCAACAGCGCAGCCAATGAGAAGCCACCACACCCAGTTTCCTCCAAAGGGCTCTCCGTTCATCACAGCCCCTCACACTCCCCTTCTCCTCTGTAAGTTTCCTCTCCTTTGTTCTCTGCACTTGCCTGTGGTTCCCCATGGGCTACAGGTCCTGATTTGCAGTTGTTTGCTCCTCTGAAATAAATCCATTTCCCTGATAAAATAACTGGCTGTTTTAAATCAGTAATACAGTCCTGAAAATGCAAAAATCACAATGCACTAATAATGGAGATGCAAACTGATATGAACTCCACCCCATCAGGATGGCGCCAAGCAGCTCAAAGTCCTCCTACACACCTCCACGTAGTGACCACCACCTCGCTTTTCTCCACACCAACACCCCCCATGCTCCTCCTGAGCTCAATCTGGTGCTGACGTGCCGGAGTTCCAGATGGAGCCGTGCCCCGTGCTCTAGGCTGCCTCACCCCCACTGTGTGGGATCCACCCACTCCAAAGTGTGCAGCTCCAGGCTTTCTGCCTTTGGCTGAGTAACAGCGCACTAGGAGCCTGTCTGCACAGCCCAGGGCACACTCTGATGGGTGTGGGCCTGTGAACACCCTGTCCACTGACACTGGTGTGCAGCCGCCAACCACAGGCTATGACATGAGTCAACAGACACTACCACTGCTCTCCAAAGCTGTACCAGTTTCTACTCCCAACAGCGATGGGGAAACAGTCCAGGTGGTTTTATTCTTTGTGTCACTCTTTGCGCAGTGGTCAGTTTGCAGTTGTCTGAGTATTAATGAGATGAGACATCTTTCTGAAAACAAGTCTCCTATATTATCTTCTAAAAGGAGGCTAATCTGCATCACATTTAGGTCTGCAGTCCACCTGGAGCTAATGTTTGTGTCTGGTGTGAAGAAGGGAATCTGTGGAGTTGTAAAATATGCCTGCAAAGTAAGTGACACTCCTCCCTTCAAAAGGTAGACCTAGTCCCTCCCACTTAAAGTGTGGGTGGTGGCACTTCCGCACTTGCTCAATGCCCACCATGGTCAGAGTGTGCAAGGCGCCCTGACTGCACCCCTGTGCTCCTCCAGGCTACTCACTCTGGGGGAAGCCAGCCACCCGGAAATAGACTCTTCCCCCCAGTCAAGCCTGAGATATGGGAGAGAAGTGCTGTATTTGGGGGCAATTTGTTGGGCATCAATATATAACTAGGACAGGCTCCAATTTCATTTTTGAAATTGATAAAGTGATAAAGCGTTAGTCAGTCTGTCGTGTCTGACTCTTTGCAACCCCATGGGCTGTAGGCCACCAGGCTCCTCTGTCTGTGGGGTTCTCCAGCAAGAATACTGGAGTGGATTGCCCTTCCCTGCTCCAGGGGATCTTCCTGACTCAGGGACTGAACCCAGGTCTCCTGCATTGCAGGCAGATTCTTTACTGTCTGAGCCATCAGGGAAGCCCCTTTTTGTTCTATATTTATATCCAATTGTCCCAACACCATTATTTAAAAGTTGCTTCTCTCCATGTTGTTCTGCAGTGCCGCTTTGGTAACAAATTAAATTCCTATACACATATGTGATTCAATGGACATGAATTTGAGCAAACTCTGGGAGACAGTAAAGGACAGGGAAGCCTGGCGTGCTGCAGTTCATAGGGTCGCAAAGAGTCGGACACGACTAAACGACAGAACGACAACATACATGTGAGCCCATCAAGACTTCTGACTCTGTCCCACCGGTCCCTACAATATCTTACCCACTGTGGCTTTGTAATGAGTCTCCTCTCTAGCTCCCCAGCCCTCTTTCTTGCTGGGGGCGCACAGTCCTGCACTCCTTCTGGCCTCAGCTGCCCTTCTGACCCACCCATGAGATCTGAGTCCTTTCTCAGACTCCCCTCAGCAGTAGAACCACAGGAAAGTGAAGCCCTTTCAAAGCTGTGACCTACAAATGTGACATTTCCTTTGGCTTAGCTACAGCTGCCCAGCCTCCATCCTGTGAGGGACGATGAACCCAGGATGCTGGCACATGTGTACACGTGATGCTGGCAGCTGCCTTGGCCCGGGGCCAGAGCATGCACTGGAGGCCATTTGGACCATGTGAGGAAGAGGCTGCAAGCTCAGCAGCAGTGTTGTGGGGCTGGAAAATTGGAAGGGTCCCTCACCAGAAACCAGGGGAGCCCCAAAGCTCCCTCCTCCATTGCCTTTCCGTCTAAGTAAATCTAAAGACCAACTCACAGCAAGGTGTGAGAAGTCTAGATGGCCAAATGAAAGAAGTTAGGCAACTGGAGGTATCTGCATGTCAAAAGAGTCTTTGAGAACCAAGGATAGACGCCAGCCCTGGCCACTCTCACTGCTGAGGGCCTGGATTCCATCCCTGGTTGGGGAACTAAGATCCCACAAGCCACACAGAACAGAGGGGGAAAAGCCCAGCCCTCTCTTAGCTAAGAGGAGAAAGGACAGCTTCCAGAGGCCTGAGCACCACACCTTCCCAGCGGCCAGGCTCCAGGCTCGAAGCCCCACTGCCCACAGCCATGCCAGCCTCATGATTCCCGTGTGGTCTGGAAACGAAGGCCTGTCAATTCAGCAGTGTCCAAACCAGAATACTGGAAGTGGGCTTTGGAGAGGGCTGCACTGGAACCCTGGGTCTGCTCTCTGACTGGATGCTCAGCCTGAGAAGAAGGGGTGCACAGGCTCTGGATGGCCATGGGAGCACACACGTGTCCCCACGAACCCGGGAAAGCTAACGATCGGTTTACAGGTGCCTGATGTGAGAGGGAAGAATGGTGGGAGCCCCGCGGACGGGGGCCGGGGGGAGACATGCCACTGCGCACGGAGAGGTGTCTGGAGCGGCCTGAGGCCAGAGACTCTCCAGCAGACCGGAAACAGTGCCTGACCCTGTAAGCCTGACTGCTCATCTACAGGTCCCGTGAGGGGACAGCCGGTGCACGGTGTCTGGCTCTGCAAACAGAAAGACTGACATGTCTCCAGCTTCTGTGCCACAGGGCAGTGCACTAGCGTGCAGAGTAAAACATCACTCTGCCGACCATGCAGTGTGAAACCAAAGGCGTGCTCCACTTCCGGGTGTACAAACAGAAGAACTGGAGGCCGGGACTCAGCTATTTGCACACCAATGTTCACAGAAAAACTGTTCACAATTGCTACAAAGCAGAAACAACTCCAGTGCCCAATGCCAATGGACAGATGAGGAAATAAGATGTGGTACATGCTGCTGCTGCTGCTGCTGCTAAGTCGCTTCAGTCATGTCCGACTCTGCGCGACCCCATAGATGGCAGCCCACCAGGCTCTGCCGTCCCTGGGATTCTCCAGGCAAGAACACTGGAGTGGGTTGCCATTTCCTTCTCCAATGTATGAAAGTGAAAAGTGAAAGTGAAGTCACTCAGTCAGGTCCACTTCTTCACGACCCCATGGACTGCAGCCTACCAGGCTCCTCCGTCCATGGGATTTTCCAGGCAAGAGTACTGGAGTGGGGTGCCATCACCTTCCCCAACATATACAAACACAATGGAATATTCAGCCATACAAAGGAACAAAATCCTGACACATGTCAGAAATGTATCAAATAAAAGGACACATGTATGATTTCCTTTTATATAATAGGTAAATTCAGGCATAGAAAGCAGGGGCTGGGGCAAGTGGTGTAAGGAAATAGTGTTGAATGGACAGTTTCTGTTTCAGGTCATTCAAAAGTTCTGGAAATTGAGAGTGATGATAGCTGCACAACACTGCAAATGTATTATTCAAGTAAACAGACCACATGCTGGAACGCAACACAGATTCAGTGAGTTTACACGGAATGAAAGCATATAGAGAATTTTCACTGACCACAATGGAATTAATCTAGAACTCAATAACATAAAAATATCTGGAAAAATTCCCAAATATTTGGAAACTTTAAAGCGTACTTCTAAATAACCTACAGTCTAAGGAAGGAATCAAAATGGAAAGTAGAAGATACTTTGAACTGAATGAAAATGAAAACACATCAAATACAATAGATGCATTTAAAGCAGGGTTTAGCACTTCCTTAGTGGAAGAATCCACCTGCCAATGCAGAGGACACAGGTTTGGTCCCTAGTCCAGGAAGATCCCACATGCCAGGGGGCAAGTAAGCCTGTAAGCCATGACTACTGCGCCTGTGCGCTGGAACCCTCAAGCTGCAACTCCTGAAGCCCACACACCACAACTAGAAAATAGCCCCCGCTCAGCAAGAAAGACCCAGAGCAACCAAAGATAAGTAAATAAAACAAAGCAGGGTTTAGAAGAAAACTTCTAATTCTGAATGCATAAATAACAAGGATGGTCAAATCAATGACCAAAGCTTCCAACTTAGTAAGAAGCTACAAAAAAAAGAGAAAACTCAACCCAAAGTAAGTGAAGGGAATTCATAATAAGAACAAAAAATAATGAAACAGAAAATGGGGAATTGCCTGGCGGTCCAGTGGTTGGGACACCATGCTTCCACTGCAGAGGCCACAGATTCAACCCCTGGTCAAGGAACTAAGATCCCGCATGCCTTGTGAACCAAAAAAAAAAAAAAAGAAAGAAAACAGAAAAGAAGAGAATACTGAAACTAAAAGTTGTTCCTTTGAAAATATTCATAAAATCAATAAGACTCTCACTAAACTGATCAAGAAATGCAGACAAAAATGACCAAAACTGTAAAAGAAATACAGGCTATCACTACAGATCCTACAGACAACTAAATGGGAACGTTCTGAACAATTTATAATCATAAACTTAATTCAGGGATCAACAAACTACACCTATGGACCAAATCAGCTTACCATCTCTTTTGTAAATAAAGTTTTATTAGAAAAAACCATCCTCATTTGTTCACGTATTGTCTGTGGCTGTTGTGTGTTACACAAAGAACTGAGCAATCACAACAGAGACCATATGGCCTGAAAAGCCTAAAATATTTACTATTTGGCCCTTTATATATATATTTTTTAAAAATTCCCATGTTTGACTTAGATAAATGGGTAAATTATTTGAATGAAACAAATTATCAAAATGGGGTCAAGAAGAAATAGAAAACCTGAACAGCCCTATAACTATTAAAGGAATTAAATTTCTAATTAAAAACCTTCCCACAAAGAAACTCCATAGTTTGCTATTTAAAATAAACAAGCAAATCAATAGAAGCAGAAAAAGACTTGGAAAAATTCAGTATCCATTCATGATTTTTGTTTTTATTTTTATTTTTTTTCCATTCATGATTAAAAAAAAAAAAAACCCTAGGAAACTAGGAATAAAAGGAAAATCCCTCAGTCTGGAACCAGACTGAGAACAAGGTAAAAGCATCAACTCCTGCCCCTCCTACTCAACACTGCAACCCCCAGGCAGCGCACGGAGGCACGAAATAAAGAGCAGACAGGTGGAAAGGAAGATAACTCCTTAGATGCAGGAGGCACATAGAAAGATTTGTAGAAAATCCTTAGAAATCTATAATGGGGCTACTCGAACAAATGAATATATTTAGCAAGGTTGCAGGATACAAAGGACAGTACGCCAAAATCAAGTTTATGTCTGTGAACTAGTAACAAAGGATTGGAACATGTAAAATGTGAAATATATCATTTGCAAAATTAGCGTCTCCAAACGGAACAGACGCTGACGCTGGCTGCTGGGGGCAGAGCCTGGTCTCCTTCCCCTCGATACGGCTTGAACACAGTTAATCAGTCACTTCACTTGGACTCAGTTAATTACTTCTAAGGAACAAAAGGAAACAAAGCCTGAAACCAGGAGGTACCAGCTCCGGACCAGGTCCTGGAGGGCAGTGCAGCTTGCGGGCTCTCTCCTGGACCCGGGGCCTGGGGGTGAGGCTGCCCAGAGGCCGGAAGGGCGGGGCCAAGAGCCTGGCCCGCCCTCAGGGAGCCGCCTGGTGGAGCATCCCCACGGCGGGCTAGACCTGCAACCTGAACCACCCAGCCAAACCACTGTACAATTCCTGACCCACGGCAGCTGTGAGAGAACAAAACTTCATTGTTTTAAGTCATAATGTTTAAGGATAATTTCATATACAGCAATAGATAATTAATACAGAGACCTACATAAATGGAGAAATGTGTACCATGTTCTACATTCTTACAATGTCAATTCTTCTCCTAACAGATCCCTAGCTTCTGTATAAGCCCAATCAAAATGCCAGTAAGCTCTTTTTGAGAAACTGACAAACCAATTTTCAAATTTACATAGAACTACATCATATCTTCGGAGAAGGCAATGGCACCCCACTCCAGTACTCCTGCCTGGAAAATCCCATGGACAGAGGAGCCTGGTGGGATGCAGTCCATGGGGTTGCTAAGAGTCGGACACGACTGAAGCGACTTAGCAGCAGCAGCAGCAACATCATATCTTGAAGAGCCAAAATGATTTGAAAAAGAAAAACCAAGTTGGAAAACTACTTATACTTGACCTCAAGACTTATTTTAAAGCTAATATAATCAAATCTGCAGGATATGAGCAATAAGATCAATGAATAGAGAATCCAGAAGTCCACCCACACATACTGTCAGCAATGGAGTTAAGGCAACACAATGGGGAGAGGGTGCCCTTTCAAAATGGTGTTGGAATGCCCAGATATCCAAGGAAAACAATGACCCCTGACCTCTTGACCATTAAAGAAAGCATAAACCATAAAGAAAAAATGACAAACTGAACTTCATCAAAATTATAAGTATCTGCCTGTTTAAGACACTGGTGACAAAATTAAAAGCCAAGCCAGAGACTGAGGACATTTTTTCAATACTTGTATCTGGCAAAGGACTAGCACCCTAAACATCCAAGGAATTCTTAAAGCTTGATGAGACAACCCATTTTTTATGGGTAAAAGATCTGGACACGTCACAAAATAAGATATACAAATGGCTGAGCAGGCAAATGAAAAGGTGTGCAACACCATTCATCATTAGGAAATGCCAACTCAAGGCACAACAAGCCATCAACACTCACATGAAGGGCTCAACTTCCGAAGAATGACTAAAAGACAGAACGATTGGGAATGTGATATGACTTCCCATTTTAGAAAATAGTTTTGGCATTTTTTGTATAGAGTGAAATACAAGTACGCACTTCAACCATCATTTCTGTCATCTCAACCCAAGAGAAATGAAGTGTATGTCCATACAAAGACTGGTAAACATGAATATTCACAGCAGTTTTATTCACAATAGCCAAAAACTGGAAGGAACCGAAATGTCCATTAACAGGTGTGTGTATGGAGTAAACAGTGTACCTATACAATGGAATACCAAACCCCCCAGCAAGAAAAACAATGAACTATGGAGACATGCAGCAATCTGAATTTCCAAAACGTTCTGTCTGGCGAAAGGAAGTAAGACACAAAAGTGTTCATCCTGTATCCGTCCACTTATGTGAAATTCTAGGAAAAGAAAACAGGGACAATGAATCTATAATAACAAAAGCAGATCAGTGGTTGCCTGGGGCAGGGAGGACCGTGGACTGAGTGCAGGGAAAGGGACTTTCAGGGATGAGGGAGATGCTCTGTGTCTGGATTGTGGTGGCGTTTACAAGGAGCATACATCTATCAAAACCCACCAAATTATTTTATATAGGTGCCTTTTATTATATGTAAACTACACCTCAATAAAGTTGGGTGTAAAAAAATATAAGTATACAACCTAAGTCTTCCCCTGGCCTCTAACTCTGGTGATCGGGCCCCTCCTGGCCTTGTCTCCTCCCACACCTCTCCACTACCCACTCAGCACTGGCCTGCTTCCTGCACCTCAGGGACCTCGGCTCCATACCACAGAGGCTGGAAGCTGAGCTCGGGAACCACACTCTGGGTTTAAAGTGCCAGGAGCTGAGGGCACTGGTCAAGTTTATTGACCTCTGAGGAAATCAGTTTTCTCATCTGTAAATGGAATAATAGTACCTTCTTTATAAGGTTCTTATGAGGATTCAATGAACTAAGACACAGCACTCTTTGGTGTCTGGCACAGGGGCTGGCAAACTGACCCACTGTCTGTTTTGGTATGGCCCATGAGCTGAAAATGGTTTTGACCTTAATGATTGGCAAAGACATTAAAAGAAAAAGAATATTTGGTGACACATGAGTATTACGTGAAATTCAAGTTTCAGGGTCTGTCAGTAAAGTTTTGTGGAAACAGAGCACATTCACTCGCATATTGTCTGTGGCTGCCCTTCCACAAAACGGCATAATAGCTGCCACAGGGATCACGTGGGCTGCAAAGCCTGAAACACTGACTCTCTGGCCCTTCACAAAAAAGCTCTGCCGACCCCGATCTGCCACCTCATCGTCGTGCCCCTTTCTGTCAGCTATGCCTTCTGTCTGGAAAGTTCTTCACAAGATCTCAGCATAGCTCCTTCCTTCCTGCAGCTCAGATCCCAGCTTAAACGTTGCCTCCTCAGGTCCCCTGAAGTCAACCCATCACTCTGCTGCGTCTTCACCCCGCTTCCATCGTTGCACTAGTCACTGTTTTCTTCCCTGAGCCCCGGGCCTGACCTGCAGGAAGTACCCATGACCGCAGGAGCTGATGGGTTCCCGACACTGAGGGACGGCGTGGAAGCAGACGCAGGTGAAGCCCAGCCCAGGACTGAGCCGCTGGGTGGATGAACTGTCACTCAGCTGTGAGTGCAGCTGTGCCAGGGCTGGGCTTGGCACTGGGATGCAGAGCCTGCGATGGTGACACATATAGTGCCCACGCGCCCTGAGTGCAACCCGGAGCAAACGCAGGAAGCCTGTGGCCACGGCGAGGCTGGCCACGTGCCCTGCTAGTGCAGAAGGGCCATCCAGACCTCCCAGACGGTAAGAAGGGTCTGCAGGAGCTTCACCTGAGTCCTGGAGGCTCCCAGGGCTCACCTGCTTGTCCTTCCAAAACAGGAGGAGGTTCTGGGGGTGGGTGGGGGTGAGTCTTACAAAGCACCCCACACAAAAGCCACCCAACAGCAGTGATCAGATCAAAGAATGACCAAGGTCTCAGGCAGTCCCGGCAATCTATGTCTGTCACAGCCGCCCAGGAAGCACGCAGCCCAGACTCGCTGTCTGCCATCGGGCCTCACCACACAGCCAGCACGGGGCCCAGCAGCCGAGAGCCTCCTCCTCCCCAGACCGCCATCCCAGGCGTCTGTGGAATTAGACTTGACTGTCCCTCTGTCCTTTTTTCTCAGTCTGATGTGCTGGCAGACACAGAGCTTGGAAAGGGAGGCAGAGGCTCACTCTCTCCCCTCCTCGCCTCCTCCACCACTACTGCAGGGGTTCAGGAGGGTGGAGGCCCGACACACATGGCAAGGTGCTCAGGAGTGGGGCGGGGACAGAGGAGGGGGGCCAGTGTGCAAAGACAGGCATGTCGTCCTGCAGTCTCTGAGGAAGGATGTTCAGGAGGGACAAGGATCAGATCTGCATTTCGGACCCATCACTCTGCCTATGGTGAGAAGGGTGGAGTCAAAGTGCTGAGTCGGAGCCCAGAAGAGTGGCCAGGAGCAAAGGCTCCCATCCCAGAAGGAGGTGCAGGCTGCTGGTACGAGAGATGGACAGCACAGCCAGGATCTAGGCAACTGAGGAGCAAGTCTGAGAGAAGACACTACCACCCAGACATCTTGCTTTGGCTAACAGGTGGACCGGGACAGAGGCACTGGAGTGGGGAACTCTTGGGGTGCAGGTGCTGTGCTGGGTCACCACAGGCTCATCTGAGACTGAAGTTCCAAAGCTGAACGCAGTGAGATTCAGAAATCCCTAGAACACAGACACCAACGTGGAGCCCACAGGTACCAGGGCCTCTTGCTGGGCGCCTGCCAGCCCAGGAACCTTCTGGGAGAGCAGAATCCAGGCAGGTGAGGAATGAAGCCAGGGCAGGTCCGCGGAGAGCCCACAAGGAAGGAAAGATAGGCCTGCTGATGCTGCTCCATCCCAGCTCTAAGCAAAAGTCACCGGCACAGCGGAGGCAGGCAGGGAGCTGGGTGCTCAGAGCGCCACACGCCCCCCTGGCAAGGATCGCGGGGCCAGCACGGTCGAGGATCCCTCAGGGAGCCATCCGCCCATAAGGCGACTCTGGCTGCCCCTGAAGTAAGCCAGGAGGCCAGCCAGGGACACAGAAGTCCTTCCTTCACAGCTCTCCCAGGGAGAGCCCCCAGCATCGCTAGGGAGCATCCCGGGGAGCAGAGGGGCTGAGAAGAGCAGTGCGGGCCCCCACTCCACCCCCAAGCTAAGGACGGGGTAGAGAAAGGAAGGCCCAGAGTTCTGGGAAGGGCTAGCCAGAGCTCGGCCCTGGCTCCCGCTCCCCGACACCTGGAACGCCTCCGCACCCACGGAAACTAACCCCACAGTAGCCTCAGCCTCCACTGCAGGACAGGGAGGGGCTCCGCCGGCGTGAACCTTCCCGCCCAGGCCCGTGCGCCTCCGAAGCCGCGGGGGCCGGCGCTCGCCGCACAGCGATGGCTATTCCAGCCCGGACACCCATCGGTGGGCTGGAGCCCAGGATCCCCACAAGGAGGTCACTAGAATCCCTGGAAGTTAAAGAATTTGGCACAGAAGGTTCAGGTTTTTCCTCTGGCCTCGGTCCAAAGCACACACGAAGCCTGGCAAGTACCTTCTCTGCAGGCCCGAATGTCCTCAGCTGAAACGGAGGTAACTCCGGTGCTGCCTACCTGGCCAACAGGTTACACGGCTGAAAATAACCCCGCATTCGGCTCAGCCGCGAACAGCGCCCCGGCCCGGCCTTGACGGCCGCCACTCCTGGAGCCTTCCCGACCCTCAACACCCGCGCGGAGCGAGGCCTGGGCGGCCTCCCGCCAGGATCCCAGCCTCCCGGTCTACCCGCCAGCCTGCAGGCCCCGGAAGTCCGCTCCTCACCTTCCGCCTCGCGCCAGCAGCCACTTCGCAGCCGATCGGAGCCGGTCCGCGGGTCCGTCTGCCCCGCGCTCCTCCCGGCGCCACGGGGGCGGGCCCGCGCCCGGCCCTTGCCATGGCAACGCGAAACTTCCGGCCTGAGCGCCCCAGGACCGGAAACCGCCGCGCGGGGGCGGGGCTTGCCCAGAGCTACTGAGGAGGTTGCGGACCGCCGCGTGGGCAGGGGGCAGTGATGGCCTGCTGGCAAAGGGAGGGCCTGCCGGGGCGAGAAGCGCAAGTAGTCACAAGTTTACCAGGAGGGAGGTCGTCTGATTAGGCTGATCTTTTAAGGAAGGGTCCGAGTTCACTCGACAAAGCAGGGGCATTACTGGGGGAGAGCATGCGCCAAGGTGGGAACAGTTGAGGTGGTGGTTTAGGAGGGTGGGGCCCGCTCTGTGGGGTATGTACAGTCACCGATGAGTAGTCAGGACGTGAGGAACCTTGAACGCCAAACCAAGAGCTGGGCTTTATCCTGGAAGCAAGGAAGGGACAGTGGAGGAAAAGCGGTGCCTTAGACCTGTTGGAGAAAAAGACCTCTCAATAACTGAACTGGGCTAGGGGACACAAGAACCTCTCAGCTAGAGCCCTGGAAACGAACAGGACTTGAAGAAGTGACATGGGAGTCCAGAGGAAGCCAGATGAAATATGAAGAATCTGATAATGGAGGTAGCAATGTAGCACCCCAACATCATCTCAGCCCCAGGCTTCCTCCTCCAGAGCACCCATCACCCATCCCTTCTCTCAGCACCTCAGTGAGAGCCGCACATCCACTGTCTGCTCCAGATTTTCAGCCCTCTAAGGGTATAATTGGGGGCGGACTGGGCAGGGGGAGTGCTGCTGCTGCCCGAGAAAAATCTTGAGTAAAGTGATACAAAGTGTGTCCCTGTGCTTTCATGGCTTCCCTCGGGTCTGGGGGTTCTAATAGCAACACCCCACCACTGCTGGTGTCCTGGGCCTGATAAATCCCTTGTGCAAACTTGCCCAGTCCTCATGGGCGGGGGGGACCAGGCTTTGGGGTAGCATACAGAGCAGGGTACACAGCTACAGAGCACTTGAGAGGCAGAGCCACAGATCGGGCCAGGGAGGAGGTGAGGGGACAGAAGGGTCTGGGACCAGGAGAACCATGTCTCAGGGTTGCTGCCAAACACACTTTTCCAGGGCCACACCTTTGGGCCAGGCCCTGTGTCTGCTAAAGCACTTAGAGGCTCTAGCCAGGCCTGAGCAGGGGGTGCTGGCACCACAGGCTTCATGGGGCTCACCCTCCACTCGTCCCAGAGTGCCCCTTCTCCACTCAGGCCAGACCCCGCCAGCCTGGGGAGCATCTCCCTCCTTCTAGAGTAAGCTACAGGGCACTGGGAAGTCCTGTGTACCCACACATAACACAGCTGTCCTCACTCCTGCCCAGGGTGATGCCAAGTGGTCCTCCCAGGCTCCCCTGGGTAGGGACCATGATCCACAGGGATGTATTCTCAAGGCATGGCCCCAAGATGTAGCCAGTAAACCCATACGGCTAGAAGGCCTGCTTCTCCACGCACACCCACCCAGGGGCACTGCCTGAGTGCCCCAGAGGACCAATTGACCTCCTCCAATGGAAAACTTCCAAAGGATCTGGACCCACAGGCCCAGAAGAGGGGTAGAAAGACAAACGTGCTTCCAGGAAGTTCTCTCAGGCCATGGAGGTCCAGCTGTCCCAGGGCCACTAAGGTGCAGAGTGAGTGCACAGTGAGGACCTACTGTTGACCAGCACCAAGAAGGGAGGGAAAGTGGCCTCCAGGACCTGGGGAGCCCCCTGGGGCCCTGCAGCAGCCTGTGGGAAAATCCCTTGAGTCAACTGTATCTGTCTCTTATTTATGAGGTTTCCTCCAGGAAGCCCTCCCAGACCACCATCCAAGTCCTGCTAGCTGCTTGGCCTTGAACTCTGGGCAGGACCCACCCCTTCTTGGCAGCTCATCTTGGACCAATCACTCCTCTGTTAAATGTGAGCCTGAGATCTGGGTGGGATAAAGTGTGTGTCATAAGCCCCTTCCACAGACTTTTCTTTCCAGCTCTAGGGTGCCCAAGGCAGCCCAGGGGTGAGGAATGGGGCCTGGGTGGCCGGCCACAGCCCCCACTGGAATCTTCCCTGCCCTTTCCCTCCCTTCCAGATTAACCGAAACCTGCTAATTGTGGCTGCCCTCAGCACGCTCCCCTCCCCCATCGCGTATTTCTGCCTCCCCTCCCCTCCCCCTTCCATCCGAATGATAAAGGGCTTGGCCCGCCAGCCCCCTCCTGGCCTCAGGTCCCAGCTCTACCTCCCCACACTACCACACTACCCCGTGCCCAGCGCCCACTGCCCGGCTGGGCCCCTGCCCACGTTTCCTGCTTCCCCTGCATGGGGCCCTGCAGCAACCCCGGCCTGGGGCTCCCTGAGGGGGATTCGCCCTCCCAGCCCCCCAAGAGGAGGAAGAAGAGATACCTGCGGCATGACAAGCCCCCCTACACCTACTTGGCCATGATCGCCCTTGTGATCCAGGCTGCACCCTCCCGCAGGCTGAAGCTGGCCCAGGTGAGAGGACCCCCGCCCGCTCTCCCTCGCACTCGGTGATCGGACCTGTGTCCCTACGCGTCCTCCAATGGCCTGAGGCCCAGGCTCCGGCCTCCACCCCGACCTGGCCGTCCCCAGCCATACCAGGGGGGCCAGTCCCGGCCTGGGCACCCAGGGAGAGAGCTAAAGTGCTCGGGTAGACCCCTTCCTGGCGAGGCAGGCCACGCAGTGGCGAGGGGAGGGACAGCGTTGCCCCCGCCCGCGCGCCCTGGCTCACGGCGCCCACCGCCCACCCGATGGTTTCAGATCATCCGTCAGGTCCAGGCCGCGTTCCCCTTCTTCAGGGACGATTACGAAGGCTGGAAAGACTCCATCCGCCACAACCTCTCCTCCAACCGGTGCTTCCGCAAGGTAGGGCAGGGCGAGGGTCGGAGCCTGGGAGCCGGACGCCGGCGGAAATCCTGATATCCGGGGTCGTGCGGCCCCACCCAAGCCTGCTCCCCTCCCCCACCAGGTGCCCAAGGATCCCGCGAAGCCCCAGGCCAAGGGCAACTTCTGGGCGGTCGACGTGAGCCTGATCCCGGCCGAAGCGCTGCGGCTGCAGAACACGGCCCTGTGCCGGCGCTGGCAGAGCAGGGGCGCGAGGGGAGCCTTCGCCAAGGACCTCGGCCCCTACGTGCTGCACGGCCGGCCCTACCAGCCGCCCAGTCCCCAGTCGCCGCCCTGCGAGGGCTTCAGCATCAAGTCTCTGCTAGGGGACTCCGGGGAGGAGACGCCGCGGAGCAGCCCCAGACGGTCAGGCTCACAGCGTTCAGGGGAGGGAGAGGTGCCTGCTGCACCCCCGCCCTCTGAGAAGCCTTTGTGGCCCGTCTGCCCCCTCCCAAGGCCCATCAGGGCAGAGGGGAAGACTTCCCAGGGGGAAAACAGCAAGCCCTCCGTCCTGTCCCCTGAGCCCAGGGCCTGGCCTCTCCACTTACTGCAGGGCACCCCAGACCCCGGGGTTCTCTCTGGTGGAGGTCACAGGGCCTCGCTGTGGGGGCAGCTGCCCACCTCCTACTTGCCCATTTACACTCCCAATGTGGTGATGCCTTTGGCCCCACTGCCACCCACCTCCTGCCCCCGGTGCCCTCCCTCCACCAGCACAGGCTATTGGGGGATGGCCCCTGAAACCCATGGCCCCACAAGGCTGCTCTGGGATCTAGATACTCTCTTCCAGGGGGTGCCACCCAACAAAAGCATCTATGACGTGTGGGTTAGCCACCCCCGAGACCTGGCTACCCCCACCCCAGGCTGGCTACTCTCCTGGTATGGCCTGTGATGCTCCCAGGGCAGGGACTGCTTTCCTCTGCCACCCTTAGGCTTGTTGAGGAGAAACCAACGTCTGTGTGACTCTGGCAGCCTGAGACAGAGGCACCAGCCACGCTGAGAGTCCACATGTTTATTGGCTGCCCCAGAAGAGCTATGGCCCAGCAGGGCATCACCCGGCCCGATGGTTAGTTGTACCTCTCCTACCCCTAGAGGCAAGGCTGGATGGAGCAGGGCTCTGCCTGGAGTAGCCCTTCCTTTCCCCTTCCTGGTCCCACCTTCTCCAGCTCTCCGTCCATCTGTCCATCCATCACCAGCTGTCACCTCCCCTCCCTGGCTCCGGCTGGGGGAGGGAAAACCTAATGGGGCTCCAGCCTAAAGCCCTGTCCTCCCTCAGCTGTTGCCTGGGAAAGAGGAAGCACCTTGAGGGGGAAGGGGATTGAGAATGGAGACCCTACTTGGCTTTGGTGATGGAGGTGGGGCGGTAACAGTAAAGGAATAGAAAACATTTCAACGCAAGTCTGATGGGATAGTGACTCTGGTGACCACTTGGCCGCGGTCTGCCTCTGCGGCCCTGGGATCCCCTGCTGTGCGCTACGATAACAGCAGATGGTGATAAGGGGGGCGGGGGTAGTGTGATAATTACCCCAGGCGGAGCACTCCTTCAGGGTGGGAGAGGAGGGTGGGTTCTGGCAGTCTGGGGGGCAGCGGCCCCCAGAGGTCAAGGAAGTCATGAGGGAATAGGGATTTTGCTGCCTCTGCCCGCAGAGATGTGACCCAGGCTCCTTGGGCAGGACTAGGAAGGCAGGTCCTCCGGTGGTGCCAGGGCCGAGCTGGAGCCGCTGTCTAGGCCGGGGCTTGGAGGGCTGCCGGGCGACGGCGTTGGGGTGCAGGGGGTCCCGGAGAGTGGTGTGTCGGTGCTCAGGGAGGAGGGCGTCCCGGAGCGGGGGGCCCTGCGGGGCCTGGCCGGCCCCAGCTCCACTCGGCCCACACGCTCGGCGAACTTGAGCGAGCACACTGTCTCGCCGAGATCCTCGGGCCGCGTGGAGATCTGCGGGTAGCTGCGCTGGTGGGCGTGCCCTGGTGGGCGGTGCCTGGCATGCAAATGACCACCCTCCCTGCCGGCCGTCCCGCCCACCTGCAGGAGCAGCACCACCGTGGCGCCTGGACCCAGCGCCGGCTGCAGCAGGCGCGTGAGCTGCGAGTCGCGGAAGGGCACGTGGGGCCGGCGGGCCCGCAGCGCGGCCATCACGCCTCCCAGTGCCAGCAGCGAGCGGTTGATGGTCCGAGCCTCCCGTAGACGCTGGGCGCCGTCCCGGTCTTCCTGCGACGTTCCGGCCGTCCCCGCCTTCCAGGCGCGCTCGGACCCCGCCAGGTCGACGAGGTGTAGCGTGCCTGCAGGAGCGAGCGAGCCCGGCGTGGACGGAGGCCCGGCGTGGGTGCAGCGAGGCCCCCGCAGGGCTCAGGCGCCGAGGTACCTGCGGTGCCGGGACCGCGCGATGGGGACGCTGTGCGCAGTGTCAGCGTGACCAGGGCGTGCGAGCGAGAGCTCCGCTGGTTCATGGCGGTGGCAGCGGTGGCCCGGTTGCTCCTCCCCAGGCTCAGCATCTGCAGGACGGGCGGACAAGGGCTGGCCTGTAGCGGGTCCCGCGCCCCCGGTGCGGGTACAGGGCGGGGGCTTGGAGGACTGCAGGGCCCCACTGGGCAGCCTCACCTGGTGCAGAGACTCCAGGTTGGGCACGTCCCAGTGGGTGAGGCCAGCCACCTGGATTCCCCCCTGGCCTGCTGGGCCCTGCCTCACTGCCAGGCGCTGGGGAGGCCCTGGGGCAAGGAGGTCCCTGGTGGAAAAGGGCAGGGCTCCGTTGGGGGTTCTGGGGGGTGGAGACAGAAGAGGTTGGGGCTGGGGGCAAGGCAGGAGGCACCAGGTGCCCCTGACCTGACAGCCTCGTTGTAGATCTCCACCATGCTGAGGGTTACACGGTGCTGCCCGCCTGTGCCCATCTCCTGGAACAGTGACTGCAGTGCCCTAGGAGCGATGCCGGGGTCCTCAGGCGGCCCCTGGGGATGGCATGGGGTGCCTCAGCAAGCTCACATCCCAGCCCCTGGCTCCGGAGCTCCCCAACTGCATCCTTTCCCACCTCCATGCTGTAGGTCTTCCCCGTCCCTGTCTGACCGTAGGTGAAAATGCAGACACTGTAGCCCCCGAGGCAGGACAGCACAGCAGACTCCAGCTCCCTGAAGACCTAGGGGTGCAAGGGGTTTGGAAGGGCCCTAAGCCTGAGGTAAGAGAACTTGACCATAACTTGATTCCCCTGGGAGGAGACTGGCTTTAGGGGAACGTAGGGGAAGCGAGGATCTCCCAACAGACAGAGGAGGCTCCCTGGACAAGGTGGCATTTGCAAGAATTTGCCAGCCAAAGAGGGAAGGAACATGACAAATAGCGGGAACAGAGTAATAGAGTCCTGATGACTGACTGCTTGGGAGACTTGGGGGTGTAGCAGTCAAGGGTCCAGACCCTGGGCTCGATGGCCAGGTTCAAACCCCAGGTGGGATTGGAGGCAAATCACTCATCTTTCCTCTGCAAGGTGGGGACTGTAGTGGCACCTGTTGTGAGGATTAAGTGATAACGAGGAAAGAGGGCTAGTGCAGCACGTGCCACATGAAGGATGAACCCAGAGGGCCCATGGCTGGGGGGTGGCAGCAGCCAGGATCCTGAAGCCGTCCCTGGGCAGGTGCACAGAAGCAGGTGAAGGGGACATGGAGCTGGGACTTGGCATCCTGCTCACAGCTGGACACCAGCAGCAGCCTCCTGAGCAATGACAAGGTCAGCTTCCATGCCCAGAGGCATGAAAGCCTAACTGAGTAGGGAGCCAGTGCTGTCTGAAATGTTGATTGCCAGACACTAAAGCAGAACCCAGAATAGCCAGTGAGGTGGCTCAGACTCCGTGGCTAGAAAGGAGCACTGGAGGTGCTCCTGCAGAGATGGGGGCTCAGTGCCAGATGCCTTTAACTCTTTCCTCTAGAACCAGAGGGCCCTGTCCACCTGGAAGACAATGCACAAAGGGGCCCCTATCCAGGGCTGCAGCAGGCATGGAGGCTGAAGACAGGGTAGGGGTGGTGTGGGGGTAAATGGAGGTAGGTGGCAAACAGCTGTGGGGACCCCGAAAGTGAAAGAGGGAGCCCTGGCCACCTGCCAGGCACTCTCACCAGTCTGTCCCTGTGAGGCCACCACAGTCTGATCTCTGACAGCTCTGCCTCTCACCTCACCCTCCCAGCTCTCAGCCTTGTTCCTGAGCTAGGGAAGCTCCAGCTGCACAGTGTGTGCGCACTGGAGAGGGTGTGTGGGAAGCAAGGTGGCGGGCGCTGGGACTTAAGCCTCTGCTTTCCAGCTCCCTGGGTCTGGCAGCAAAGGGGAGGAGGGCAGGATCTGAGCAGGGCATTGGGAGAGCTCAGGTGCTGGAAGCTCACCTGTGCTCCCCACTCCCCCAACCACAAAGCAAGGAGGGGTACCCCTCTCAGAGCGGGTCAGTGTGAACGCTGGGCCAGGGGAGTGGACAGCCAGAGAAGCCTGGGGGACAGAGGTCCCCGGGCACAGCAGGGCCCCAGCCGGGCCCTGCAGCCCTGCGGGACTGTCACCTCAAGCATGCTCTCCTGGCACAAAGTTACTTTTGAAAATGTTAATCTTCCTTTAAGCCATAATTTGTCTTCCCCGGCCTGCAAGAGCTTGGTGAAAGTGAAGTCACTCAGTCGTGTCCAACTCTTTGTGACCCCGTGGACTGTAGCCTATCAGGCTCCCCTGTCCGTGGGATTTTCCAGGCAAGAGTGCTAAAGTGAATTGCCATTTCTTTCTCTAGGGGATCTTCCCAACCCAGGAATCGAACCCGGGTCTCCCTCATTGCAGGCAGACTCTTTACCGTCTGAGCCACCAGGGAAGCCCCAAGAGCTTGGTGGCCAGATGCAAAGGAAAAACCCTGGGAGGAAAGCAAGTGCCCAGCTAGGATGCCAGCCCTGCTCCTAGGCCCCCCGGCTCCCTCCCTTCCTTGCTGGAGTCCAGCCACCCTCTCTCCTAGGAGGGCGGACAGACAGGCGCCTCCTCAGGACTCCAGGGGATCTGAGAGACAGTCAACACAGATCCAAGGGTGGAGCATCACCTCCTCTTGGCTGGCGTGCGGAGGGAAGACCCAGTCTAGGCGGAAGCGACGCTGGTGCCCTCGATAGCAGGTGGTAACAGTGCCACCCGGGCCGGGCTCTAAGCTCACCAGGCTGGAGGGTGTCCCTGGCCTCAGCCGACACAGCACACGGATGTTTCCTGGGGTGGAGATCAGGTCCAGAGCTGCCTCCTAGGTCCTGAAGTGTGAAGAGCCTCCACGTCCCCAACCTCTGCCACTCCAGCCCTTTGCTCCCCAAACCTGCTGTACCCTTGAGCTCCAGCAGCCGCCCTGAGCATCCAGGCAGAGGCCCCTGCCGCGCCTCTGCGAGTTGAGTCCCAGCCCCGTCAGCTGACAGTGCCCCTAGAGCCCAGGAAACCTGGGGGGACAGAGACGTGAGGGAGGGGCCAGCACAGGGAGGGGAGGCAGTGGAAACAGCTGGGGGATGCTGTGCTGAGGGCAGGATCTACTACGCAGCCCAGCTGCGGTGATCTACCGCTTTCTGTGGCTTCAGGCCCCAGGGGGCGGGAGTGATCTCTCAGTGACCTGGGATGGAGCTCAGGGACCTGAGGAGAATGGTGGCTCCTGGCAACCGTGTGAGACATCCACTGTCACCCCAGTCTGCACAGGACACAGTCACTCTGGCTCCAGAGCCCCTGGTCTCCATCAGAGCAGACAACACCCTGGGAGTGGAAAGGAGGCGGGGACAGGGGCTCCCCAAGGGAAGGCCAGTGAAAAGGCTGCCAGAGAGCAAGTGCGAGGGAGGGAGCAAGCGGTCCTGACCTGTCCCTGGGCTTCACTCAGAGAACCCTGGCAGCTCTGGGTAAAGGTGCTGACGAGTCCCCGGAGGTCCCCACAGCCCTGACGCAAGCTGGCCATGCGAGCATGAAGTCCTGCGGGGGAGGCTATGGTGAGGGGAGGCCAGACGCCACACCTCGCCATGAGCTCCACAGCCCCGGAGCTTACCTGCCAGCTGCCCTCGCATCTGCTGCAGCTCCCTCCTGCAGTTCTGCTCAGTCTCCTGCTGGAGCTGCCGGAGGGCCCCCTGAAGGCCCTGCAGCTGCACCTCCTGCACCCCTAGCTGCCCCCACCCAACCCCACCCCTGTCACTGAGGAAACAGGCACTTACCAGGCTCTGCCTCAGACACCCCCTTCCCAGAGCCCCAGACTTCCCAGCCCCTGGGCCCAGTGCCCACCTGGACTCGGAGGGCTTCTGTGGTGTCTTGGGCTTCTTGAAGCCGCCTCCAGAGCTCCAGCAGGGCTTCTGCCTCCTCCTGCAAGGGGAGTGGGAGGTGCAAGGGGGTGCATTCCAGCTGCCCCATTTTACAGATGAGAAAGTTGAGAGGGTTGTAAAATTGGTCACACATCCGTGCCTCCCAATTCCATGCATGGGTCCTTTCCCCAAGTCCTTCTGCTCCCCTGGGGTCAGCCACTGGGAGGAGCCTTGGAGTGAACTGAGGGGATTCTCAAGTCCCACCACCCCACCCCCCACCCCTTTTTAAAAAGCATTTATTAGGCTGTGTGGGATCTTCAGTTGCAGCATTCAAACTCTTAGTTGAGGCACGTGGGATCTAATTCTCTGCCCAGGGATGGAACCGGGCCTCCTGCATGAGGAGTGCAAAGGCTCAGCCCCAGGAGCACCAGGAAGGTCCCAGCGTCCTATTCCTGAACAGGGCTGCCGTGCACTTGCTGCCCACAGTCTGGGCCCAGGTCTGAAGGGTCAGAGCGTGAGTCCTGAGAAATCACGGGCAGTGCTGCTGGAGACGAGTTGTGTGGGAGCCCCAGGCTACAGGGATGGTCGCAGCTGAGAAGCAGGATACCTGGGGGGCCCTGGTGTGGGGGGCAGGGCCCCAGTGCAGCAGGAGGTCCCGAGTAAGGCTCAAGCTCTGTTTCAGCGCTTTGTTCTCCAGAGTCAGATGCTGAACCCTTTTCTCTGAGTCTGTTGCTCCCTGGGAGAGAAGGAAGCCCTCAGGACTCACCTGGAGGCTGGTACCCTCTTGGGTCCTTCGTCCAGCCCCCATCCAGCAGCCTCACCACTCCCAGGCGCAGCTGACCCAGCTCCTCCTCCTGATGTTCCAGCTGCTGCTTCAGCTCTTCCAGCTGGAAAGGAGGGAGGGACACAGGGTGGAACACCTCCTTCCAGTCCCCTCCCAGACTCCCAGCCCTTCCCAGATGCCCAGGTCCCAGCTGCTCTGGACTCCTCACCTGTCCAAGGATGAGCTGTTCCAGCCGCTGCCAAGCCCTCTGGTCCTCCTCCAGCTGAGGAGGCTGCTGTCCCTGGGCCTCGCCCCTTGGTGAAAGGGAAGGGCTTTCTTCTTGCAATGGGGATCCTGGGGTGGGGTGGATCCAATTAGAACAGAAGAGCTCTGTGGCCTGAAAGAGGGCACCTCACATCTGGCCGCTCGGGTTCTGGGGGGCGTCAACCCCTGGACAGACTCCCTCTTCAGCTCACTACTCCTTACGCACCAGCAGGAGGAGGGTGCTGCACCCCTGAGACAGGCTGCGTCCCCTGGGACAGGGCCTGCCTGCCCCTGGGACTTCGAATCCATGCCAGGAGAGCCAAGAGTTGACCAGTCACTGTCAACAGTGGGGGAACATCACCGGGCTGGGAAAGAAACAGGTATCAAAGTGGAGAAGAATGGGGGCCGGGTGTAGGGAAAACAGGGATGGATGGTGATCAGAGGACCTGGGGAAGCAGAACAGGTAGCTGGAAGAGTTTCAACTGCTCACCTTGCTCAGGTCAGGAGTCCCAAAGCTCTCTTCCGCCCCCAGCTGGACTGAGAGGAACTCGGCAAGACGCACGAGAGCCTCTTCCAGAGAGACCTCTGCCGGACAGCGCTCGGCTCCCCCTCCCGACCCATCCTCGGCCTCCGAAGAGCCTGCGAGGCCAGGAAGCAGGATGGGGAGGCGCGCTGGGTCTTGTGTCGGACGCCAGGCCACCAGCCGGCGCCTGCCAGGTCCCTCCCTGTATCTCTCAGCAGCGTTCCCGATGCACCAACAGTACGTACCGACCAGGCCGGTCAGCTCGGTCCACAGCTCAGCGGATGGCTGGTAGGCGCGGCGGCGACTCCCGGGCTTACAGCGGGCGCTCTAGGGAGGCAGCGGGGGAGAGGCCCTGAGGAGAGGCCAGGCAGCCCGTGGGGTCCCTGCCTCCGGGGACTTAGCCCGGTGGCTGGCTCCAGTCTCTCAGCCTCCAACACCAGAGACGGGGTCTTCGGTACGGGCCCTCCCCCGCGTCAACGCCCTGGGACCTGCGAACCGTTCTCGGGAAGAAGGTAGCCGGCCGAGCTGAGCGCTCCCCCGCTCACCTGGGCGGGGTTTTCAGCGTCGGCGGCCGCCGCGGCCCCGCCATCCCTGCGGAAGAGACTGTAGAAGATGTAGATGAGCAGCGAGTAGAAGGCGTACATGGGAGCGCGGGGCGGCAGAGGGCCCGGCTTCACGCCGCCCCGCGTCCCCGCGCCGACACCGCGCCCGCCCGCGGCAGAGCCCGCGCGCATGCTCCGGCGGCCGCCCCCTCGGCGCAGCCCCGCACCCTCTTCCAGCATCCCTACCAGTCCTCGGCGGAGGACCGCGCGCGGCGCCAACCCTCAGAGGCTGCTACCCGCAAGCATCCAACCTCCCTATCCGCGAACCTCCTGCTCGGCCCCTCCCCTCAAGGCCCGTCCTCGGCCCTTTCCAGGCCCCGCCCCCCGCCCCTCAGCCCCGCCCCCGCCCCTCCTCAGCCCCGCCCATAAAGCCCCTCCCCTCACCGCCCCTTCCTCAGCCTCCTCCCCTCACCGCCCCTTCCTTCAACCCCACCTCACCGGCCCTCCCTTCACCGCTCCTTCCTCGAGCCCCTTCCCTCCTCGCAAACCATGGACTTGCGGGTCCCATCCCAAGCTGAGACCCACCTCCTCCCAGCCCCGCCCATCTCTCACGTCCATCTGGCCCCATCTCTCCCCGGGGCCAGGCTCCCTGGCCCCGCCCCCCCCCAGCCGCTCTAGCCGCCGCTCTTCTCGTTGGTCGGCGCTCGGAAGCCGCAGGCCGGGCGCGAGAGGCGGAGCAGCAGCCCGAGGGCGGTACGGTGGGCTGGTTTGGGCCTCCAGCTCGCCGCTGCGTCGTGGTCAGCGGCCTGAGTGCTGGGCTGTCGCTCTTTCCCGACCGGGTTCCGAGGACGGCGCCTCCCCGAGCGCAGGGCCCTGCACCCTGACTTGGGTTCCAGGACGCCAGAAATAACGCCCACCCAGCCCCGGCTCCTCACCGCATTTTCCCTTCCCGGCCTATTTAGGCCATTCTTCCCCAAGGTTGTGGCGTCAGGGCTCCCGCGAGTTTCGGATGAGCCTATAACAATATTTAGAAATGGGACTCTGGAACCTGGGAGTCCTGAAGAAACACCCTTAGGGCTCCCCGTCGCCGGCTTCTACATTCTTCTCAAGTTGAGGATCCCTTTCCTGTCCCCTTAAACTCACTACCGCCTGAGGTGTCATGACCCCCAGGCCAGGGGGCGAGTGGAGTTCCGCCCTGTCCCACCTGGCGCTGGGAGCAGTGTCTCTACACGCAGCCCTGAGCACTGCCCAGGTGAGTACATTGGGGCGGGGCAGGGGCGTAGCCTACTCCCAAATTCCTAGAGGGTGGTGGGAGGTTAGTGTGTGGGCCAGGCTTCCCTGAGACTCCCAGACCCTCCCCTGCTTAAAGGGAGGTCCTGACCCCTTTTCCCCACATTTCCTTTCCTGTGTTGACAGGCAAATCGAGGGGCTGCTGCTGGTTTCTTGCTCCAGGCCCTGGCCACCGCCACCATGCTGGCTTCAGGGCTGGGCACGGATGAAGACTGTCTTGCTGGAGCCTGGGTGGCCACTGTCATTGGCCTGCCCCTTTTGGCATTCGATTTCCACTGGGTGAATGGGGACTGCTCCTCTGCCAACCTGCTTCTGGGAGGAGGCATGGTGCTGGCAGTGGCTGGTGACCACCTTGGTGCTGAGGGCCGCTCTGTGGCTGGTCAGGCAGTGGTGCTGGTGGTTGCAGTGACCATCCTCATTGTAGCCGTTTTCACAACCAACTCTTATGGAATGTGGGGGGGTGTGATGCTGGGTGCTGCAGGTCTTCTGAGCCGGCTGGAGGAGGACAGACTGCTGCTGCTGCTGCCGAAGGAGGACATCTGTCGCTGGGCCCTGGCAGGGGGCAGCTGGGCCTACCACCGGGCCCTGCACACACAGCGCCTACAGTGGGAGTGATGGCTGGAGACCACAAGGCGAAGCTTCTGCCCAGCTACCACCTTCCCGCTAGTGATAGACTCTCCTTCCCAAAGCCAGCTTTCTGCAGATTGACTATCTCCCTCTCTGGCTCAGTGTGAGGACTTGCCCAAAACCAAAATGAGGGGGACCGGGTCCCAGGCACGTTCTCAGACTTGATTTTGGGCAGGCCATGGTTGTGGATCCAGAGAGAGGCTTGGTCTCCAATAAACCTGAGGGATTTAGCAGGAATGTGGACTCTGCCTCTTCTTTAGCCAGATTGAGGAGTCCTGCAGTGAACTTCCTAAGGCTCCCAGGGCAGCAACTGGTTTTCCTGAGCAAAAAAGGCAATGTGCAGGACCAACTCTGGGGGTCTCTCTCAACTTGGCCTGAAGGCCCTGTTGTCAGGAGGGCCCCTGGACTGAGAAGATACAGGAGCCCTTGCTCTCCTGGGACACGATGGAGTTATGAATATCTTTGCAAGGTCTGGCTGGTGGTCCTCTGAGGCAGTGACCTTCACTGGCCGCCGGCTGGGATGAAGGCAAACGAAGCCCACAGCTGTTCACAGAAATGTACATCCCCTCCCAGGGCTGACTCAACCTCTACCCGTTTGCCCTTCGGCCTGTGCAGGACAAGTCCTGATTTCCTAAGACCCTCGCTTTCCTTATTAGACCGCTCTGCAGCTCCGAACGCCCGGGTTAGGAGACGGGATTGGGCGGAGAGGGAGAAGTGGCCGGCAGTTTCTCGCTCCGGTGAGCTAGGCTAGAGCCCCGCGCACTCAAGCCTGGGTGTCTGGGGACAAAGGCGCAGACATATAGACTTGGGAGTCCAAGGTTGCCCTCCTTGCCTGGGCACCCAAGGCGTGTGGTCCGGACCTGGAGTGGCAGGAAGTACCTTGCTCACCAGGTACTGTACGCCAGGACTTCCCCGCCGGGGTGAGCACCCTTCAGCTGGTCGCCCGGGACCCCGCCCACCTTCTGCAGGGGCGGGTCCTCGCGCGCCTATTGGCTCTGGACGACTCGCAGTCTCGCCCGAGAGGCCCTCCCATTGGCCTCACGCAGCTCACGTGACTGGGAGAACGAGGGGGCGTAGGCGGCGGTGGAAGGTGGGGGAGAGCGCAGCAAAAACAAAGATGGCGACCGCGCCGGGGTCGGTGGCCGCGGCGGCTGCGGGGCTACGCGCGGGCCAGACCCACTGAGGCGGCGGCATAGGGAGCGGGGCTGCGGGGTCTCGGCGGCGGCGAGAGGGCAGAGGGAGCGCGCGGCGCCCCTAACCTCCAGCCGCGGGAGCGCGCCGGCACCCGCCCGCCGGGCCGGCCGGCCGCGATGTCCGGCGCCGAGGAGGCTGGCGGAGGCGGCCCGGCCGCTGGGCCAGCCGGCTCCGTGCCGGCCGGGGTCGGGGCCGGGGCCGGGGCCGGAGTCGGGGTCGGGGCCGGGCCCGGGGCGGCCGCGGGGCCGGCGGCGGCGGCGGCGCTGGGTGAGGCGGCGGGGCCCGGGCTCCCAGACGAGGCGGGCCTGGCCGGCGCCCGGCAGCTGCAGGAGGCGGCGGGCGACCCCGACGCGCCGCCCAAGAAGCGGCTACGGGCGGCCGAGGCAGCCGAGGCGGCAGCAGCGGCGGCGGCGGCGGGCAGCGGGAAGCTGGAGGAGCGGCTCTACTCGGTTCTGTGCTGCACGGTCTGCCTGGACCTGCCCAAGGCCTCCGTGTACCAGGTAGGGCCGCCGGCCCGACCCCGACCCGGCTCGGCTCCAGCCCCGCCGCGGCCGGCCCCCCCGGCACCGCGTCTCCTCGGAGGCCAGGCCGGAGCCCTGGGGCCCAGAAGTGGGACTCTGGCGCCTGTTCGGAAGCTCCTTTCTCGTTCTCTGGCAACTTTTTTGTTTCCTGTTCGGAACCCCTTTTTTTCTCCTGCTCTTATACCCTGATCGGAACCTCCTGTCTCCCACTTAGACGCCCCTTCTCTTTCCCGCTTCCCCTGTTCTCTTCTCTTCAGCACTCCCCAGCCCACCTTCAAACTGACCCCAGAGAAAGCTGGTGACAGATGTGGGCTCCTCTCCACTTCCCGGCCTGCTCCCCGAAGCCCTGAGCTCCCTGGGCTCTAGGAGCCCCTGGTCTTGGCTCTTCCTCAAGAGTTCTTGTCACTTTCTTTGCAGACACCCCCCGCCTCCCGCCGCCGCCGCCCAAACTTGTCCTCATGCTCGTCCTGTATCCCTTTACCCTTTGCAGTGGAAAAATCCCCTTCCCCTTGTTATTTATTTCTGGAAAAACTTTGAGAAGGGAAGAGCTCACGTCTTGCCTTCCCCCACCCGTACCCTCACTCCTGGTATGGATGAACTGCCTACCTCAAGCCCCACAGTCTGGGCCCCTTCCCCAGCCCAGCCCAGCACCTTCTGGGCTTGCTTTGCCTCAGACTGGGCTCCTGCCCCGTCCCTCGTCACCCACACCAGGCCTGGCTTCCTAGGCTACTGGCGCTCCAGGAGGTCTGTTGGCTTTCTTTATACATGAAGAGGCAGCCTAGTGGCTGGACTCCGAATCCTTAACCAGCTCAGGCCTACCAGAGAGGGTACTGGACCCTGGGGGATCATATTCATGCACCACCCAGCGACAGGGTCACACTCTGGTCCCAGGGTCACTGTGCAGTGTTCTGCTCTCTCTGCTGTCTGTCTTTCTACGCCAACCCCCATCTCTGATTTCCCTCCCCCAACAGCTTTGAGGAGCTCTTGTCACCTTTGTTTGCATTTACAGGAGCTGGACATGACTGATGAGGCCTTGTCCCCCTGCTTGCGCTCAAACTGGGGGCTGTGGTGAGAAGGTCATTTTTGTGCTAGACAGTGCAGGGCTAGTGTGGACTTCCAGCCTCTGGATCTCCGGCTCCTTCCTGCTCTGGCAGGAGGCTGCTGGGGACGACCCCAGTGTGCCTGGATGATGGAGAGACAAAAGAGGAGGCATTGGTGGGGGAGAGGACACTGGTTTTCGACTCACTTTCCTGGGTTTTGGGAAGCTCCTGGCCAGAGGTCCTAGCTCATGGGTACCACAGGCCTCCTGGCTCAGTACAAATGGCGGTAGTGCGTCACATAACTCCCTCAGGCTTCGGGGTGCGCCTGAGGACCTGTCCTTCCTCTTACCCCTTTTGGTTGCCCATGACCTTTTGATTCTTCCAGAAGGACTTTTCCCTGGGCCTTAATTGAGACAGTGGGAGACCAAGTCAGTGGTGCGAAGTCCCAGGGGAATTTGGGGGTGCCTCGTCTTCCCTCATGTGAGTGGGCTGGAGCTGGACCTGGCATCAGAACAGACCATGCAGTGCCGGCTCTTGGTCCACTCAGCAGAGACAGCTGCATTTCTGCCTCTGGCCAGAGCTTCTGGTGACCGGGCCTCTGAGCCTGGCTGGTTCAAACCGGCCCACACTGTGCCGGGAGCTGAGGTCTGTCCTGGCCCGGCTGGAGGCAGGCGGCTGAGCAGCTCTGATGAAGGGTGAAGGCACTGTGGCCACGTGGGCTGTGGCCTTGCCCATGACCTCGTGGGCTCTGCTCAGTGCTTCCCCAGGAATGGGCCTACTGAGCAAGGAGAGCCACGGATGGTGCTGGCGCTGGCCGTCTGCCCCACCTCCATCCTTCCCCAGTGACACCGGCGTTGGCAGGGAGTGAATTTCCTCTCATCTCTAGAGGCTTGAGAAAGCTTTAGAGCATGTGGTCAGTGGGAGAGCCATTGGCTCTGGAAGAGTTGGTCAGAGCCCCGCAACAGGTCAGAACTCACTTTGGCTCCCTGAAGTCTTGCTGTGGGATGGGGGCCCCTGATGTGGATGCCCAGCCGTTCCCACACTGGAGCCTGGGGTGAGTGGGGCCCCGAGGGAAGGCTTCTTGGTCGCTCCTTGCTGCAAGTAGTATTCCAGGTCACCTTCACAGCCACCCCGGATGGGGTCATTGATGGGGGAGAGGTTGAAATGGACCTGGAGCCCTGCGCCATTTTCTCCTGGGAGGATCTGGGCAAGGATGGCATGGGTCCTGCATGTACTACCTTGAAATGAGTGGACGCAGAGCTCTCTGCATGTCCCTGGTTGGGGCCCACTGCTTGCTGTGTCTTCCTGGCCTGGGTTCAGCCTCTCCACTTCTGCTGGCCGTCTTGGTGAGTTACACTGATGGGCTGTCTGGTGCACTTGCCTCTGGTGTTGTGGTATATTTTGCTCTCTGTTGCTACAGGCAACATTTAGCCTGACCCCACCAGGATACATGGCTTGGGGCCGGCACCAGCCGTGCCATGCATCTGAGGGCTGTTGCAGTTGGTGCCCAGTTCTGGGGGTGAGGAGAAGAGCCAGTGACCATGCTGAGCCCTCGTGCAGTGCCTGGTGCTGGGGTGTCTGCATAGGCCTCTGGATGTGGCTGGGCACACAACTCGAGAGCTTGCTCTCTGGCTGCCAGCTCCTACCTCCGTGCCTCTGGGGAAGCCTGGGTAGTGCCGAGAGCAGACACGGTGGCATGCCTGGGCTTGGTCACCTGTCCCTGATTGGAAACCCTTGCCCACATCCAGTCTGCCACACCACCTGGGTTGGGACTCTTGCTGTGGAGTCAGACCAGGGCGCTCATGCAACTGGTTCTCACCATGGCCTTTGTTAGGTTGGGTCAGGTCAGGATTGCAGCTGGTACGGCAGGTGCTGGTTTTGCTGTTCTTATGTGGGTGTTAGATGCATCCCTGGTGCCTGGCCTGACAAGGTGTGCAGCTGCTTTCCAGGCTCTCGGATAGGCACAGCAGCGGGCAGCCAGGTAGGGGTAGGCGGTCAGGGGTGCAGCCGGGACAGAGGATAGGAGCTCTGCGCTGGGCGTGGCGGGCAGTGGTGCTGCGCCTGTTCTGCATGCAGTTCTGGGGCCCCAGGGCACTGTGACCCGGCTCCTCTGCCATCTTCGGGGGAAACACAGCTTCAGCATGTGGGCCTGGGGTGCTGCCCCCTCATCTGATTCTTGACCCCCGTCCGGGCTCGCCCGCAGTCCTTCACGCAAGGCAAACTTGTCCCTGACCCCGCTGATGTCAGCGAAGGCTCTGAGCCGCAGACCAGCCTCTGAAGTACAGGCCCAAGAGGCTCTGCCACCCCGACTCGGTTCTCAGCCAGGAGAGTGCCTGTGCCCCCGTGAGGGTGGAGGAGCTGGGGCCTCTGTCACAGGCTGTGGCGCCAGCTGGCCTGGTGCCTGGTCCACTGCCTCAGGCCTGAGCCCCCTCCAGCCCTTTCCTCTGGTGCCCCTTCTGCCTGGGGGCCCTCTTCAGTCCTTTCCCCTCCCACTCCCGCGGGCCCTGCTGAGGCAGCACCCCGGGCCAAGGCCGTCCTCTCCCTGCTGCGGGATGCCTTTCCCGCCCCACCTGCCCGGCCAGTGGCACCGTCTGCCCCGGGGGAGGGTTGAGGCCGTGCTGCTGTGCCTTCTGTCCCCAGCAGGCCTCAGGTCAGCCCAGGGCCTTGGCCACCTGGTGGGCGGTCGTGTGGGTGAGAGGCCTGAGGCAGGGATGGCTCCATCTCTGCCCAGGTCCTGGCCAGCGTGGGCACCTGCCTTGGGGATCCTGTGAGTGGCCTGCCTCAGCACCTGTCCACCTGCCTGGTGCCACAGACTCTGTTCGTGGTGATGTTCAGGGGTCTCCCACGGGGCTGCCCACCCGCGTGGCTGGGGGTCCTCTTCCCTAATGCCGAAACTGCCGGCTCCCGCTTTGAGAACCTGTCTGCTTAGCCATCCACACCAGGGGAAGAGCCAGTCTGTGGCCACGAGAAGTTGTGCTTGCTTGAGCTGGCTGTCACTTTAGTTAACGTTTGGTCCAGGCAGGACTCCTGGTCCCCGCCCAGGTCCCCGAGCCTTGGGGTGGGGAGTCGGGCTGCTGGCCCAGAGCTTCAGCCCCAAACCTGGGGGAAGGTTGGAGTCCTGGCTTGCCCTGAGAAGGGGCCTTCTGCGTCTCTTGACAAAAGAGGTCAAGGAGACGTTGGACAGAGGGTGCAAGGGTGTGGGGTGCCGTGAGGCCCTACTGGGCCAGGTGACAGGGTGGGGGTTCGGCTCCAGCTGGGCTGAGGGGCACGTAGATGGTTAGTGCCTCCACTGTGCTTGGAGGGCGGGCTGGTCCCGTGAGTCTGGGTTCTGAGCCTGCCTTTACTGGTAAGCAGTGGCGTTTAGGGGGCACCCCAGGGTTTGAGGGGACCATGCACTCCGGGCTGTAAGACCTACTGATCAAGGACTTGATCAAGTACTGAGGGCACTTTGTAAGATCTGTGTTTGTCCCAAGGCCCAGAGCCCAGGGCTTTTCCTCAGGAGTGCAGACACAGCCTCCAGCTGCCCCAGGGAAAAGTGGTTCAAGCAGAGGCCTGACCTGCACGGCCTAGGTGCACTGGCCAGGTGATGACCTCGGGGGCAGGTGCAAATGCCCCCTTCAGGGCTGTTGCAGAGGGACTTGACTGGAGAACCCAGTGGGAGGGAGGGCCTTTGTTGAGGCAGGCTTGTGCCTGGAGCCCTTCCTGAGGCTCCTGGGCAGGGGTGTGCAGAGGCCCGCTGGCGGTGGCAGTTAGTTCTGTGCCCTCGTGTGGTGCTGCCATACCTCTGCTGCACATGGTAAGACCCGCGTGTTCTCATTGCAGGTTTTTTTTTTGGGGGGGTGGGTGGAGCAAACTTGTGGGATCTAGTTCCCTGACCAGGGATCACACCTGTGCCCCCTGCAGTGGAAGCACGGAGTCTTAACCACTGGGTCTCCAGGGAAGTCCCTTTGCCTTATGTGCTTGAGAAAATGAGGCCCAGAAAGGGAGGTGGCCAGTCTGTGGTCGTCCTGCCGGTGGCCTGTGGGGTCTGGCCAGCCTGGAGCCCCCTCCCAATCCTTCCTGTCTCTCAGGTCTTCCTGGCAGGTGGTGGGCAAGCAGCCCAGGCTGGGTGCGGCAGGAGCTGCTCCGTGGCGGGCCCATGCTCTCAGGGGCTTGGCCCTGGCAGTTGTGTGGGGCACTCTGGCCTGCCCTGGCTGGTGCTGTCCATCAGAGGCTTGGCGCACAGCCAGTACTGGGCTGAGCCCTCTGAAGCCCAACTTCTGGCTGGGCAAGAGGCCCGCTGCCTCGGCCAGGCCTGTGTGCAGAGTTGGGTCTTGGTCGGGGGTCCAGGGGGTCCTGGATGTGGGGAGGGCTCGAGTGTGGTGATTGCAGACAGACCCGCAGGCAGGTCACCTGTTGTCCCCCCAGAGAGTGTCCCTTGGGTGGCCGATAAGGGACTAGCTGTGGATATTTGCTTGCCCCTCAGCCAGGCCAGCAGCACTGCTTCGCTGTGTTCGATCCGAGAACTGAGCTCTTAGGGCTGGAGGGGCCGTCACCGTGTCTCCCCAGAGGCCAGGAGAGGGCTGGTGCCTGTGTTAGGTCTGGAGGCTCCGGGGGGCCGGACAGAAGCTGGCCTGGAACAGGGTTGCTCCTGCAACCCCCAGGTTCTGAGGGGAGGCCTGCAGGTCACCCCATTTGCTCCCGAGCAGTGGACTTTCAGGGCAGGGCCAGGAGTGAGCAGTCACACACTGGGCAGCCTCGCATCCCTCACGGGGTCCCTGGACCCCATCCCGAGTCTCTTGCCCTCAGGCCCACATCCTGGCTGGACCACCAGAGACCAGAAAAGTCAGCTGGGCCGGGCCCAGCAGCAGCTGTTGCTCTCTACCCAGACCCTCGGGCCCTGCCTGAGGGCATCTAGAACTAACGTTGGCCGCACAAAGTAGTGTGGGGTCCCAGGCCCTGGGGTCCCAGCGTCCGGCCGGCTCCCTCCCTGGGGTGCTGGGCAGGTGTGGTGCTGCCTTGCCTGGTACTTCCTCCCGTGAGTCAGCGGTCAGGTTAGCAGGTCCTGCTCGCCTTTCTGCCTCTGGAGGTCACAGCGACTCTCTCTGTGGATGTGGCTTGGTGCAGCCAGGCCCTCGGGCCCACCTGCGCGGGGGCTTGGAGAACACACCCGACCTGGGCGGGCGGCAGCAGCCTGTGGTGCCTGGTCCTCCACTGTCCTCTGCACTCAGACCTCTCTGGCTTCTCCACGACTCGGGGGGTGGACAGAACAGATTCCTTTTCTGCCCTGACTGTTCTTGGCACCAGCCTCACCTCCACCCTCAGCCAGCCCGCATGTCCAGAGCAGACCCTGCCAGGCTCCCCCCTCATCTCACACACTTTAATCTTTCACCTGACTTAGAAATTGAGATTTGAGTGCAGCTGATCTAGGGCACTTGTGTGGACCTGAGTTCTGTGTCTGAGGCCTTTGTCTCTGGCCCCCAGTCAGCCTTCAGCACGTAGTCCCCTCACCCACTAGACCCCAAGCGTGGCCTGTCGGTGCTGAGAGCCCACTCGGCCTCCTGCAGCCCTCAGCTCCGTGCCCGGACCCTGGAGCGGTGGGATGGAGGCTGGTGTTCACTGAGGACCCACCTTTTGCGGGCCTGGCCTGGCAGTAGCCCCGATCGTCTCAATTGCGTTGCATCCCACTTGCAGAAGGGTCCTGGGCCCCAGGGGAGCTGGTGGGCGCACTGTCCGCCTGCTCATCCTCTGCCCTGGGCGTCTTGCGGGGGAGGTGGGTGCCCAGAGCGGGGGCACCACACTCCCTCCCAGGCTCAGCGACCACCCAGTGTGCCCCAGAGGACATGGCTCGTCTGCTCCTGCACCACTGGTTCCCTTGTGGGCCTCTTCTACCCCAACCCTGTGAGTCCCTGCAGACCCGAGCCCACAGCCCAAGTGTGTCAGTGGCATCAAGTGGGTGCTCTGGGGATGTGTGGAGCACCCTCCCTCAATGAGGGAGCTGAGCTGGCAGCCTGCTGTCCACACACCAGGCCCCCAGGCTGGAGGGGAGGTGGACAACCGCAGCGTTTGGGCCTTGGATCCACAGGCTCAGAAAGGGAGGGGCCGGCTCCAAGGCTGAAAGCCAGCAACCCCCTGCAGACACGCGCTGCCCCTGTGCCCAGCCCGTGCCAAGGGTCTCCCCATCTGCCCGGGCTGTGCTGCCAGCCATTAAGAAAGCCACTGGTGGGAGCCAGCCCCTTGGGGGGGTGGCAACTGCCTTGCCACCTGTGCCGGCCCAGGAGGCCAGTGTGGCGGGGCCTGGGTGAGGGCACACCTGCCAAGGGTGGGAAGCTCGCCGAGAGCACGTGTGCTCCAGGCGTCCCCGAGTCAGGCTCTGCTGGCAGCGAGGGCCACCTCGAGACCCGCCCTCCCCACGGGGCCGTGTGGGCTCCGGAGGCCAGACCTGTGCTTCTCAGACCGCTGCCTGCCTGTGGCCCCTGCAGCTGCAGCCCTGGGAGGGGCCGGCCATGGGGCGGGTGCGCCTCTGCCTGGTCCCGCAGGTCCGTGAGCTTCATCTCCCTTTCCTTCTCCGCAGTGTACTAACGGTCACTTGATGTGCGCTGGCTGTTTTATCCACCTACTAGCAGATGCCCGGCTGAAGGAGGAGCAGGCCACGTGCCCCAACTGTCGTTGTGAGATCAGTAAGAGCCTCTGCTGCCGCAACCTGGCCGTGGAGAAGGCCGTGAGCGAGCTGCCCTCTGAGTGTGGCTTCTGCCTGTGCCAGTTCCCCCGCTCCATCCTGGAGAGGCACCAGAAAGAGGAGTGCCAGGATAGGTGAGCGTCTGGACCAGCTGGCCCGCCTGCCTCCAGGCCCTGGCAGGGCGGGGTCAGCGGGAAGCTGCTGGGGCAGGCAGGCCCCACAGACAGGGCTTAGATCCTCACCTGGCAGCCTCTGGAGTCACCCTGGCCCTCCAGAGTTCTTGTGGCCGTGTGGTGACTTCTTCCTTGAAGCCTGTCCTTGGTGGTCCTGGGCCAGTAGAGTGTGGCCAGCCCAAGGGCTCTGGGATCGTGGTGTAAGGGGGCACTGGCTCCACAATCCCATAGGGAGCCAGGCCACTGAGTCTCCCTGGAGCGGAGCCATGCAGGGCTTAGGACTTTCGTGGAGGGCCCACCCCGGTGGGTGTAGGTGGTGTGCACACCCACAATTCACACATGCCCTGCTCCTTCCTAGGCCCTCCCGAGCTCTGACCCCTTCTCGGGGCCAACACACGGGGTATTTGTCCTTCAGGGAGCAGTTCAAATGAGAAGGGCTGGGTGGACGCATCCCTTGGGAGGACCCCTGTCACGGCCGCTTTGCATAGGCAGGGTGTGACCGCAGTGCTCACCGCCTCCCCAGGGTGACGCAGTGCAAGTACAAGCGCATCGGCTGCCCGTGGCACGGCCCTTTCCACGAGTTGACGGTGCACGAGGCCGCGTGTGCCCACCCAACCAAGACAGGGAACGAGCTGATGGAGATCCTGGATGAGATGGACCAAAGCCACCGCAAGGAGATGCAGCTCTACAACAGCATCTTCAGCCTGCTCAGCTTTGAAAAGATCGGCTACACAGGTGAGGCGCCCTGCCGCCTGCTGCACCCCACACGGGCTGGGGCGGGACCGGCAGCCAGGAGCCAGGGCAGATGCACCCGGTGGCTAGGCTCTGGATGAGCTCCTGGTGCGTGGGAGGATGCCTCGGGGAAGAGGGCTGGAGGCTGAGCAGGGGGGCCAGACAGGACCCTGGGGGCCCTTGCATGGCTCTGCAGAGGCCCCTCTCCCTGGCGTCCCCACCCTGGTCCTGTGACCCCGGCAAAGTGGTGTCCTCACTGCGGGGGGCTGCACGGCCTTAGGACTGGTGGATTCTCACTGGAAGGTGGGTGTGTCTGGGGGGCTCTGGGAGCTGAGGGCCTGCCCTGCGGAGCCAGGGGCAAGAAGAGCAGTCATCACATCGGGTCCTGCCAAAAGGCAGTTACTGCAGTGGCCACAGGCTTCCTGAGGCCAGTGAGAAGATGGGCAGGGCTGGGGCTCCAGAGCGAGCTGAGGGGGCCCGACTCAAACCGCAGAGCCGGGAGTGGATGCCCAGGGATGGGCAGGCTGGACTGCGCCCAGGCCCGCTGGATCTCCTGGGCTCTCCTGGTCACCACCACTGCATTTGGACACTCTGGGGAGCAGGAGTCAGGCCAGAGCTCGCTCTAGACAGAGGATGGCAGGAAGCCTGTGCTCGCTGGAGCTCACGCCCGGCGGCCAGCTCCACGTCAAGGGCAGTCAGGCAGCAGTCAGACCGTGCTGCCTGGGCCGGGCCTGGCTTCGTGCGGGCCCGCGGAGGCCCAGGGAGCCGAGGGCTTGGCCTCAGCAGCAGAAGGCCATGGCTCTGGTTAGTCGTAGCCTCGGCTGCCGTGGTGGGCACCGTGTCCCAGACCACCCAGCCTGGAGAGTCCCTGTGGACCGAGGCGTCGTGACTGCGGCAGTGGCCGGGAAGGGAGGATTGGCCACCTCTGCAGAGGGACTTGCCGGCCAGGGGCCACGGGCTCTACTGTGAGGACTGTGTGGCGGCAGTCACCGCTGACTGAGGGGCCCTTCGGCCAGCTGGCAGAGCCAGGACTGGGCCCTCAATGGGGCTGCGCCTTGAGGCCCAGTGTGGGCTCGGGGGCCACGTGCCAGCCCAGCTACCGGCTTTTCTGGCAGCTCTGTATCAGAACCAATAAAGTGCACTTTTTCACAGAACTGCATCCTGTCTGTGTGTCTGCTTACCCCGGCTCCCCTGGGTGGGGCCGCTCGCCCTGCGGGGCCCCGGGGAAGAGGAGGGGCCAGTGGGGTCCGGCCACACCGGCCACTCTCCCCTCAAAGCCTCTGGGTTCCCTGCCGCTAACGAGTGTCACTTCTGTTTGTAGTTGTTCCCCCAAAGCTTGCGTGCGCCTTCGTTTGCCCTAATGGGTTTGATTTGCCTTGTGACAAGTAGAGCTGCTGTGTCCGGGTAAGTTGCCTTCCTCCCTGGCCGAGCCCTTCTCCTCGGCCGGCCGGGAAGGCGCCACCCTGGCCCTGCCCCCTCTGACCGCCGGCCCCGGCCTGTCTGTCTCCACAGAGGTCCAGTTCCGGCCGTACCGCACAGACGACTTCATCACACGTCTGTACTATGAGACGCCTCGGTTCACGGTGCTGAACCAGACGTGGGTCCTGAAGGCACGCGTGAACGACTCGGAGCGCAACCCCAACCTTTCGTGCAAGCGCACCCTCTCCTTCCAGCTCCTGCTCAAGAGCAAGGTCACTGCGCCCCTGGAGTGCTCCTTCCTGCTGCTCAAGGGCCCGTACGACGACGTGAAGATCAGCCCCGTCATCTACCACTTTGTGTTCACCAACGAGAGCAACGAGACGGACTACGTGCCGCTGCCCATCGTCGACTCCGTGGAGTGCAACAAGCTGCTGGCTGCCAAGAACATCAACCTGCGGCTCTTCCTGTTCCAGATTCAAAAGTAGGCGGCCCCGCCCACGCCCACGGCCGCGGCTGCACCGCGCCCTTGCCCATCTCAGCGGAGAAGGGACGGAAGCGAACCCTGGGATGTCTGCATGTGTGTGCGAAGGTGGGAGCCCCCTCGCCCTCTGCCCCACCTCCCCTGTCCTGGGCGCCGGAGGCTGGGCCCCGAAGAGGAGACACTGCTTGGGGACCCAAGGGGTGTGGTGTGGCTCAGCTGCCTGGCCCCAGCCCCAGCGTGCAGTGGGCCCCATGCCTGCTCTGGGCTGCACACCGAGCCACCCACAGCTTCTGGGCCGGGCTCGGGGGCACTGACCACAGACAGCATATTTGATTGCAATTAAAAAGGCACCCTTGTTTCCTACTTTCTGTTTTGTTCAAGAGGAAGGCGTGGCTATAGTTGAACAGAATGGGGTCTTCAGTTTGGCCAAGGTCAGAGCCCATCCCTCAGGAGAGACTTGGAGTTGCTGCCCCCTCTGTTGTAGGCCTCGAGGAGCGAGCAGTCAGTTTCCCCAGCACACCCACCCCCAGCTGCTCCAGGGAGGCAAGGTTTAGCTACAGGGCTCAGCAGGCTCTTCGGAATGCAGGGTGATTTTCTGTCTCTTCCCAGGAAAATAAACCCTTTATGGGCTCTTGTCTAAGTTACACAAATTTAGCAAAAGAGACTCTATCTTCTCTATTCAGTCTCAAGGACTCAGTGTCTTCAGGTCATGAGGAGAGTTTTGGGGTGCGCTGGCAGTGAGCAGGCCTGGCTGGCTGAGGGTCTGAGTGGTCCAGCTGCCCCCAGACTGCTCTCAGGGACCATCCGCTGGTCCTGCATCCAGTGGAAGTCAGCGCTGGGCAGGGTGGTTCCTCCCAGGGAGGTGGTTCCTCCCCTAGGGAGGTGGCCCCCCGAGGTGCAGGCCTGTGGGCCTCATGGGGGGAGGAGCCCTGCCTGGGACCCCGAGGCCTGCTCTTGAAGCGGGTGCGGGCCCTGCTGAGACCAGGCTCCCCGCACTCACAGCTTTCAGTACCAAAGAGCTGGTTCCCTCCCCGCAGGCCAGCCCACCTGGGCCTGGAGCAGCGCCTGGTGGCCTGGCCCCCACTTCAGGCTTGGTGGGCAGGGCCACCCTGGCCTGTCTCTGGGGGCTGCTCTCTCCTGGCTCTCTGGGGGAGCTGAGCAGAGGGGTGAAGGAGCTGTGGGGTACAGCTTGAGCCCAGTTCCTAGTGGCCAAGGCAGCTCTCCCAGGCCCAGGGCTCCCCTGTTCCACACCCAGGGCATGGTGCTGGCGGGAGACGACTCCTGCAAGGCCGACTCAGTGTTGCCTCCCCTCCACAAAGAAAGACTCCCAGCCACACCCTGCTGTGGTCCCACTGCCCTCCAGGGCTGCCTGCACCTGCCGGTGGGCACAGGTGAGGACATTCAGGTCCACGCAGGCTGCATCTCCTGTGTGTGGAATGGTGCCATGACACCATCTCAGGTCTTTTGGGGCCAAACACCCTTTCTGTGGGTTCCGAAGTGACCATGTTGGGGGGGAGGCAGGACAGGGCAGGCTCACCTGGTCTGTGTGTGTGTGGGTGCCTGTGTGAAGCTGAGGTGGCAGAGGGCCAGGCCGCCTGGGTGGGCAGGTGAAGGTGTGTGACGGGGGCGAAACCAAGGCCGGGAGAGCCATGCTGCGTGTGTGGGGAGGGCCAGGAGGAGCGGCACTTTGCCACCCCAGGTCAGCTGTGCACGGAGGGGCACAGCCCAGGAGCTCCAGCGGCCTGCGAGCCAGCACTGGGCGGGGGAGGCTGGTGCCCAGGCAAGGCTCCCCCCGTAGGGGTGCCCGAGACTACTAATCTATCCCACAGCCACACCCTGTGACAGTCACCTCAGCAGCTGAGCCTTACAGCCTGTGGAGATGGGCACCCTGGGACACTGTAGTGTTCTTGGCCACCGATGGAGGCTGGTGCCATGAACCTGCTTGTGGCATCTCACCAGGAGTCACTGGTTTACTGGAGGGTGTCCGAGTCATGTTGTTAGAAAGGAGAAGGCCCCAGTGGTCTGTCTCCAGGATCCCAGTCCATCTTAGCATCCTGAGCTGGTGAAGGTGGGGGTGCAAACTCAGCAGATGTGGGGGCGCAACCTCAGCAGATGTGGGGGCAGGCCTGGGGGCACAGGTCGAGCCCCACTTCCCCCTCTCACCCACTTCCTTTTAAACACTACATTTCTCAGCCCAAAGTGAGACATTTACAAAAATAATAAAAAATAATTTTTTTAAAAAGAGGAGTCAAGAGGTATTTTTACAACATACTACGTTGCTTTTGTGGTCTATAATCTCTTTGGATATTTTCTGTCTCTATAGTTTTTAAAAAGTTCCAAGCCAAGTTTTGTTTGTATTTCCTTACAAGACAGCCTCACGGATGGGTCTCCCAGCCAGGGGCTGAGGCTGGCCCCAACTTGCAGTCTCCTCACCCCAGGCCCCCAGCTCTGGCTGGCAGTGCCTTGGATGCGCATCCCTGTCTGACGGGTGCAGAAGGCCAAGGCTAGAGAAGCTGGGTCCTCTATGAAATGGGATCAGGCCCAGAACCTGAGCTGCCCTATGGATGCTGGTGCTGGAGGGCTGGAGGCACAGAGGTGTTGGGAGACACCCTGTTCAGCTGGGACAGTCTGTTCCCACGACTTGACTCCCCCATCCCCACCCTGCATCTCACTGTGCCCCTGGAACCTCACAGCCCACCTGCCAAGCAGCCACCTTGGTTTCCTGTCCCTGGGATCCATGTTGGGGACGGTGGGGGGCAGTGGAGAGCCCTACACCCTTCAAGGAGGCTGAGAGTAGGCCCTCCTGCAGCTCCCCAAGCTCAGCCTCACCCCACCCCTGCAGCCACCCACTGGCCCTGGGCAACCTTCCCTGGACCTGAGGACCAGCAGCCCTCTATACAGCTCCCTCCCCAACAGGCCTTGCTGCCCATCCACTGGCTGAGAGTTTTACCCCATTGGGTCTGACTCCATTTCTGATTCTTTGTGACCCCATGGACTACAGCCGGCCAGGTTCCTTTGTCTATGGAATTCTCCAGGCAAGAATACTGGAATGGATAGGCATTCCCTTCTCCAGGGGATCTTCCTGACCCAGGGATCAAACTCAGGTCTCCTGCATTGCAGGCAGATTCTTTACGGTCTCAGGGAAGCCCCATTTCATTACATTTGCCTCCCAGTCCTTCCAGACCTCCTCTAGGGCCTTTGGGGCGCTAGCCCTGGCACCTAGGGCCCAGGGACCCGCAATGGCAGCGGGGACAGAGCCACACGGCCTAGCAGGTGTTTGGTTCTCCAGGCGTGGGGTACAGGACGGGCACTTAGAGGTCGCCAGGGCTCCCCACGCCCCGGATCTCCCGGCTTTGAGGCCACAGCGCTCCAGGCTCGGATCCTGCCCCCTTTACCTCTCAGCACACGACGGTTTTGCAGTTTTAACGAGCGCACGCTGAGTTTTCCAGGAATACAACCGTCGAGCACACTGAGAAGTTCAGTTCATTTTGGAACTCAAACCCCCCCCCTCCCGCCGGCAGCACTGGAGGTCGGAGTTCCCGCGTGTGAGGACTCCGGCACGTTCGCGGCTGATGCGGGTTCTGCGGGGACACAGATCCGAGCGCCCAAGTGCCCGTGGTCCCCGAGGCCTTCCTCTCCTCTCCTGCGAGGGCAGTGCGTTCCTCAGACCAGGTCGCGCGGGTGTCCAGAACAGCGGCAGCAAGCGGCGGGAGCCCGGGAGACCTCACCCCAAGGGCCGCTGCGATCGTGGGGCGGGACCCGGGCTCCGCGCGCAGAAGACCCGGGGGCTGAAGGCGCCTTCCACGCTTCGAGCGCTAGCGCAGCCCTACTACAACTCCCAGGATGCTTTGGGCGCCTAGACTACACTTCCCGAGATGCTCCGCAGCAGGACCGGGACTGCGTGCGGGGCCAGGAAGGGCGGGGCCGCCGCGCCAGCAGAGAGCGCGGGAAGTCCGGAACCCCGGGCGCGGCGACTACAGGATGAGCCTGGAGCGCGAGCTTCGCCGTGAGTCCCGAGAAAAGCGCCCGAGCGCGGGGGCTGGAGACGGCCCTGGCCCTCCCGTGCGGAGAGGCTCAGCGCTCAGGCCTCGTTATTCTCTCTGCAGAGCTGAGCAAGGCCAAAACTAAGGCCCAGAGGAGCGGCCAGCTGCGGGAGGAGGCCTCTGTCTGCCACCAGCTAGGGGAGCTCCTGGCCAGCCATGGTGCGTGAGGTGGAGTAGGGGCCGTAGAGGCCTGGGATCGGGAGGACCAGGGGTGAGGGCTTCCTGAGTACCGGCCGGCCGCCATCTCACTGGCCTTGCTCCCCTGGCCCACTGCTCAGTCTGACTGAAGCCTGTCCCGCCCACCCAGGCTGCTACGCGGAGGCACTGCGAGAGCACCAGCAAGAGCTGCAGCTCCTGGAGACCACCGACGACCCCCTGGGCTGCGCCGTGGCCCACCGCAAAATCGGAGAGCGGCTGGCGGAGATGGAAGACTACTCGGCTGCCCTGCAGGTGGGCGGAGACCGGCCCGCCCCCACGCTGGCCACAGTCAACACTCCGTGGTTTGCATCTCCTGGGGGCAGAGCCTGCCAGGTCTCTGCCGTCCAGGCCTCTGGCTGGAGGGAAGAGGGGGACATGGTGCGATGCGGCTTCGGCTTCAGAGAGCCCTGCACCAGCAGTGGTCACCTGGTCCTTGGATGCATGCACCACAGCCTCTCCTGGGAGCGTGGCTCCAGAAACCACTGATGAACATGTTACTGGAGCTGAAATCACCGGGGGCTGGCTGGGTGGGATTCCAGACCTTTTATCCACACAGAACTGCCCTGGCTTCTGTGTTCCCGCAGCACCAATGACTCCCAGTCAGTCTCTCCTCGTGTGACTGGATGGTTAGCATGTGGTGCCACCGTCCCCACAGGCAGCGCTTGGCATAGAGGAAACAGTGTGTGTGCAGCCTGGCTTCGGCCTGCACCTGGGGGCTTGGGGGACATGTGGGGCTTGCTTGCGGTGGGGGTTGGCTCACAGTGGCCATTCTTCTGTGCCTCCAGCACCAGCACCGCTACCTGGAGCTAGCGTGTGCCCTCTCCAACCACGTTGAGCAGCAGAGGGCCTGGGCCACCATTGGCCGCACCCACCTGGACATCTATGACCACCACCAGTCCCAGGACGCCTTGCAGCAGGCACAGGATGCCTTCGAGAAAAGCTTGGCTATCCTGGATGAGAAGCTGCAGGGTGACTGCCCTTAGGCCTCGCCCTCCCCCACTTTGGCTTCCTGTGCTTTGCAGGGAGAAGAGGCTACAGCCTCCTTGCCCATGTGATGGGTCCCCTGTCTAGGTTCCTCCCTTTGTGAGGCTGAGACTGGCTCTCAGAAGCCACCCACACCCACACCCCCCACTTTGCGGCCTTGCAAATCCCGTGCTCCTCCTGACCTCAGATCTGGCTGCCTTTGCTCTATTCCCTTCACTCTATCTGCACCAGAACCCCTGGCACCTACAGGGAGAGGCTAGAGGAGGATCAGGGAGAGGCCGGAGACCCCAAATGGGGGTGGGGCACTGAGTGTCTGCAGGGGTGTCTTCCAGGTTCACTGCCCAAGCGAGAGCTGAGTGAGATGAGGACCCGAATCTACCTCAACCTGGGCCTCACCTGCGAGAGCCTGCAGCAGGTGGCCCTGTGCAGTGCCTACTTCAAGAAGAGCATCTTCCTGGCCGAGTAAGTGCCCACCAGGCCCCAGGGGCATCTGGGTTCCTGCCCCTGGAGGAAGTGGCCAGGGCGAGGGCAGCCAGCTGGCTCACCCCTGTGCCCCGTCAGTCTCCTGGGAGCAGAGGCTTGGCTTGACTTTGTGGGGCCGGAGCCCTCGGTGGGGTCCGTGGGTGCCTGCTCTGCTGTCCCTGTGCAGAAGCCCGGGCACCGACAGCCCCATCCCCCCACAGGCAGAACCACCTGTATGAAGACCTGTTTCGAGCCCGCTACAACCTGGGGGCCATCCACTGGCGGCGGGGGCAGCACTCGCAGGCCATGCGCTGTCTGGAGGGGGCGCGGGAGTGCGCGCGCGTCCTGAAGCAGGCCTTCCTGGAGAGCGAGTGCTGCCTGCTGCTCTCGCAGGTGCCCTGGGCTCGGCCCTCGGGTGGGCTTGGGCCTTCGGGGGCCTGCAGGCTTACCTTCCCTTGCCCCCCAGGTCCTCCTAGACCTTGGGGATTTCCTGGCTGCCAAGAGAGCCTTGAAGAAGGCCTATCGGCTCGGCTCCCAGAAGCCTTTGCAGAAAGCTTCAGTCTGCCGGACCCTGAAGTATGGTGAGCCTAGGAGGGGCCCTGGGGTCTCGACCCCCCAAGACAGGGTAGGGAGGGCTCCTTCTTTCAGCAGATGAGGCCAGGGTATGCGTCCTTGGGGAGGGGGCACCATCAGGAGAGGCCCATCCTCTCCACTTCCGGTTAGGAGGGGTCTTACGGTTCTCTGAGCCTCCATTCAGCAAGGAGTGTAGGAGGCACCCTGGGTGGTCAGGAGGCTGGTGTCTGCTCATAAGCCAGCGTCTTCACTGGCAGACCTAAGACAAAAAACGTCCTGCTTAATGGCGGGAGTATGGCCTAGTGGGACTGATAAGTGGCCCGGTGTCCTCCATTGATAAGTAGTGGTCACCAGGGCCCCTGCCTGCATCCCTGCCACAGGCCAGTCCCTAACCTGTGCTGAACTTAGTTGGTTCTCTTGCTGTGACCCCACAAGGTAGCCCCTCCTACCACCCCCTTACTGGGGGTGAGCAGAGGCTGGGTCTGGTGGGTGCTGGAGCTGGGTCAGGCCCGCACTGGCCATCCCTGCATAAGGCTCTTTCCGACAGTGCTGGCGGTGGTCCAGCTGCAGCAGCGACTAGAGGAGTCCGAGGAGAGTGACCCCGAGGTTGCCATGGGCATCTGTGAGCAGCTGGGGGACCTGTTCTCCAAGGCAGGCGACTTTCCCAAGGCCGCTGCAGCCTACCAGAAGCAGGTGTGTGCCAAGCGGGCATGGCGGATGGCAGGGGCTACAGGGGGTGGCACAGCCCTGGCCTGACGGCAGCTGCCCCAGCTGCGCTTTGCAGAGCTGCTCAGCAGGCCGGGGCCCGAGCTGGCCGTCATCCACGTGTCCCTGGCTGCCACCCTGGGGGACATGAAGGACCACCGCCAGGCTGTGCACCATTACGAAGCGGAACTGAAGCTGCAGGAGGGCAACCCCCTGGAGGTGAGCAGTCATGGCCCCGTCCTGCCTGAGGCTCCATCACAGGGCTGCCACCCTTGGGGGTGGGCACGGGGGGCCTTGCACCCCCGGGGCGGCCACCCGCCATCTCGTGTTTGGCAGCGGGGGCCACAGCCGTCAACTTTGTGCTTCTCCTCCAGGAGGCCAAGACCTGGTTGAACATTGCCCTGTCCCGTGAGGAGGCTGGCGACGCCTACGAGGTGCTGGCGCTGTGCTTCCAGAAGGCTCTTGGCTGCGCCCAGCTGGCCGGGCAGCCCCAGCTGCAGGTGGGGAGCGCCTGCCCACCCACGCTGGGATCCCGCACACAGCTTCCCCGGAGCCTGACTGTCCGAGGCCCTGTCTCGCCCACGGCCCTGAGCTGGGTGCCCCCTCTCCTCAGAGGCAGATCTTGCAGCACCTCCATGCTGTACAGCTGAGGCTGCAGCCCCAGGAGGCCCCCAGCACCGAAACCAGGCTGCAGGAACTGATAGCGGCTGGAGACGAGGACGAGGGGGACGGGGAGGACAAGGAGGACGAGGAGGACGACGATGCTCTGGAGGCCACGGAGCTGGAGCTCTCCGAGAGTGGTGAGGCTCGCTCCCTGGCGCCTGCTTGGGGTGGCTGGGGCCAGCTCACGGGCTTCTGACTCCTGAGGAGGGAACAGCTGGGCACCCGGCAGGTGGAAGAGGGATGCTGTCCACTAAGCAGTTGGGTGAGAGGCACCCACGGTGGAGAAGCAGGTGCTGGGAGGGTGGGCGCACACAGGTGTTGCACAGTGAAGGACACCTGCGCCCGGCGTCAGCTGCTCTCATCGAGGGCAGGACCTGGAAAAGAAATAGCGGAGGTCTGGGGCTGGGGGAGACTGACCCACGGGCAGTCTCAGCTCAGGAGGCCTCGGCGCAGGGACCAGCTCACATGGGGTGGCGGGCTTGGCTCTGCTACAGAGAACGAAGCCGATGCTTCCCCGCCACTGGAGGAGGATGAGGAGCTACGAGGCTGCCTGGGCCGGCAGAGGGTGAACAAGGTGAGGACCGCGGGCTGAGGACAGTGACCGTTCTGTGGTCACTGGTGCCATCCAGCCCCTCACGCCTCTGCCCCCGTCCTGGGCTGTGCCCACAGTGGAGCCGGCGAAACGACGTGGGAGAGACGCTGCTGCACCGAGCCTGCATCGAGGGCCAGCTGGGCCGCGTTCAAGACCTTGTGAGACAGGTAGGCACCCCCCTGCAGGCTGGGCCGCGCCCAGGACCTGGTGAGGCAGGTAGGCACCGCCCCCACAGACTGGGCCGTCTCCCCAGGGAACAGGGCAGGGCTGGAGGGCCAGAGCCAGAACTGGGGACCCTGTCCCTCCTCGTAGGGAGCATCTCTTTGTTCTGTGATCTGGGCCAGGCCAGGCTGAGGGGTGCGCCCGTGGCGCCTTCTGCAGGCTTCAGTGCCAGGGAAAGACTAGGTTGGTGGGGGCACTCGGGGCCAGGCTCCTTCCCATTCTTGGTCACAGGGCCACCCCCTAAACCCTCGGGACTACTGTGGCTGGACACCCCTGCACGAGGCCTGCAACTACGGGCATCTGGGTGAGCATGGGACGGGGGTTCTGGCCTGTGATGGGGAGAGGGAATGTGTCCCTCCCGAGAGAGGGCCTGGGAGCCAGCTCATGCACCTGTCCGCAGACATCGTCCGTTTCCTGCTGGACCACGGGGCTACGGTGGATGACCCAGGCGGCCAGGGCTGTGATGGCATCACACCCCTGCATGATGCCCTCAACTGTGGCCACTTTGAGGTGGCTGAGCTGCTCATCGAGCGAGGAGCATCTGTCACCCTCCGCACCAGGAAGGTGAGTGGACACAGGCCAGGAGGGCGTGGGCAGCGGTGGGTGGAGTTACTGCCACCAACCCTGCCCAACTGGTACCCCCAGGGCCACAACCCGCTGGAGACGCTGCAGCAGTGGGTGAAGCTATACGGCAAGGATTTGGACAGTGAGACGCAGGAGAAGGCAGCTGCCATGGGGAGGCTTCTCCAAGTGGCCTCCTTGGGTCGAGGTAAGCAGGGCCTCCTCTGCCCCTGGGGATTCCGCTCCTTAGCCTGAGAGTCTTGGGCCCAGGGTGGCGGTCATGTGCCAGGCACTGTCTCACAAGAGATTGCTCTCTCCGCAGCTCCCCACAGCTCCCAGGCTCCACAGACCCTCCCAAGTAACCATCTGTTTGACCCTGAGACCTCTCCTCCCTCAAGTCCTTGCCCAGGAACCCCAGAGGTCTGTGAAGCCAGCACCAGAGTGTCCCAGGGGCTGGCAGTGTCCACTGTGGCCAGACCTCGGAGGAGCAGGCACAAAGTGGCCAGCAGTAGCAGCTCAGAGGGCGAGGACAGTGCTGGCCCGTCCCAGCCCACCCAGAAGAGGCCCCGGCACGCCAGCCCATCACTGCAGACCAAGGCCCCGATGCCCGGGCCTGCCAGCGATAGGGAGGCAGCCACAACAAGTACCAGCTGGGCTGCCTACCGGGAGGCCATCCGTGGAGTGGGCAGTGCCCAGACCTGCCGCCTGGGCCCCAGTCCACTGCGAGGGCCCAGCGAGATTCCCATCCCCCAAGCGGCACTCATCCCTCAGGAGGAGTGCTTGGCCGGGGACTGGCTGGAGGAAGACTTCCCAATGAGCCCTGGTCACCGGGGCCGCTGCCCAGCCCGCCCCCAGAGCAGTGGGGATGGCGGCAGACACCGTGCCTCCGGCCCAGGCAGCGACACGGCACGCAGGCCCCGGGCCCAGGCCCGGCAGAGCCGGTTGCCCTATCTCGAGAGCCGGAGCACGCCGGTCAGAGCAGACAGAGCCAACAGCCAGGCCACAGAGCCCGCACGGAGCCCCGACGTCCCCAGGGTCGTGGCGCCCACTGGAGAAAACCCCACAGCAGGCCACCTCCCGGTGGGTGCTCACACCTGGGGCAGAGTGCCACCCAGGCTGTGGGAGAGGACGGGCAGGGGCCTGTCTCTCCTGGCTTCAGCCCCTTCTTCCCTGCCCCCACCCCTAGGGTCAGGTCCTGCCCCCTCCCATCCGAGTCCGAGTTCGAGTTCAGGACAACCTCTTCCTCATTCCCGTTCCACACCGGTAAGGTGTCTCCTCCCGGCGCCCAGCTCGCTGTGCCTCCGTGGGCTCTGTGCTGGGGGTGGTGCCCGGGGGCAGTAGAGGGCCCTTGTTGAGATGAGACCTGTGATGAGAGCCCACCTGGCCCTATCCCTTGCCCCTGGGGGACTGCTTGCGGGGAGGTGCCGGCAGGCACGGGCTCAGGAAGGCCCCGAGTGGTCCGCCAGGCCCTGGGATCCCTAGGAGTGGCCCAGAGGTGCCCCGGTGTGCACGTCGCAGGCGGACAGAAGGAGAGGGAGGAGCTGCGCACCCCAAGGTGGCAGGGCAAGAACCTGCCTGTACTCAGCCTGTACCTGTGCCCGCACAGGGAGGCCCACTCCGTGGCCTGGCTGGCTGAGCAGGCCGCCCAGCGTCACTACCAGGCCTCCGGGCTGTTGCCTCGGCTCTCCCTGCAGAAAGAGGGGGCCCTGCTGGCCCCTCAGGACCCCATCCCCGACGTGCTGCAGAGCAACGAGGAGGTAAGTGGCCAGAGCCAGGGCCCTGAGCTGGGGGCGTCCTCTAGGACGGGTCGGGGCCACTCACCACTGCTGCTCGCCAGGTGTTGGCTGAGGTGACTTCGTGGGACCTCCCCCCACTGAGGGACCGCTACCGCCGGGCCTGCCAGACCCTGGAGCAAGGTAAGGGTCCAGGCAGTCCTGCGGAGACCTGGGCAGAGAACTAGACCAGGCCCACGGCCTTCAGTCTCAGGACCCCAGGCATTGACCGGGGTCCCCCCGCCACATCTGGCCTCAGGGTTTCCTCCCCTACCTAGCGGCCCCCTAAGGTGTAGGTAGTGGGGGCAGGAGGTGGCTCCATCTGGAGGTGGGTCAGCACCACGCACCCTGGCTCTGCAGCATGCCTTGGGGCCCTGGAGCTCATGCTGGAGCAGGGGGCAGGGTGCCGCCTGACTGGCCACCACTGACTCCCAGGGCAGGACAGGCGGAACCTGTCCTGGTGACACCATGTCCCTCCCCAGGGGAGCACCAGCAGGTGCTACAGGCCGTGGAGCACCAGGGCTCAGCCCCCACATTCAGTGCCTGCTCCCTGGCACTGCGCCAGGCCCAGCTCACGCCGCTGCTGCGGGCCCTGAAGCTGCACTCGGCACTCCGGGAGCTTCGCCTGGCCGGGAACCGGCTAGGGGATGGGTGTGTTGCTGAGCTGCTGGCCACCCTGGACACCGTGCCCGGCCTGACCCTCCTTGACCTGTCCTCTAACCACCTGGGCCCTGAAGGCCTGCGCCAGCTTGCTGCGGGCCTCCTGGGGCAGACCACCTTGCAGGTAAGAGGAACGGGGAACAGCAGCATCTGAGTGTCCACATCCAGCCCATCCCTGGTGGGGAGGTGCGGTTGAGAGCACTGGCCGGCGCCCAGATCCAGGTCACAAACACCAGACCCTCTGGGGGCCTTGTGTCTCCCACAGAACTTGGAAGAGCTGGACTTGAGCATGAACCCCCTCGGGGATGGCTGTGGCCAGGCCCTGGCCTCCATCCTGCGGGCCTGCCCCTGTGCTTTGCACCCTGCACCTCCAGGCCTGTGGCTTTGGCCCCAGCTTCTTCCTGAGCCATCAGGTGGCCCTGGGCAGTGCCTTCCAAGGTGAGCTGCTGGCACATCCACTCCCCGGCCCCAGGGGTTCAGAGAGCCTCAAACCAGGGCACCAGTTTGGCTCTCGGGAGCATGTGAGTGGACATGGGGGTGGCTTGCCTGGCCTGGGCAGCCCCCCAGGACCCAGACCCAGTCCCAGCTACATATACTGCAGGCCCAGCCCTGTTGCTCCCCAGCTCTGAGCATTCTGTTTGTGGGAGACGATTCCACCCGCAGTCCCAGCACCAAGAGGCGGAAACTGAGCATCCTCCAGGAGGTTTTCCACGGACGCCTGAGCTAGGAAGTGGGGCTCAGAGCTGGGAGCGCAGCAGAGGGGAGGAGGGGCTGGGACTTGGGTGGTAGACGGAGTGCCCCCACCCAGCCCTGCCCCACCATGTGTGGGTGTACCAGTCTTGGGGCCACCCTGGCATGAGTAGGGACAGGTCGGGTACCCAGAAGTGGTGGGAAGAAACTGAGCTCAGGAGTTTGGTGCTGCCCCCTCCCCAGCGTGAGACCCTGGGCCGAGACCCCATTTCCCAGTACATAGAACCTCGGAGACAGTGACAGCCTCCCAAGGGTCACGGGGGCTCTGGGCCAAGGCCTGGGGACAGGGAGGAACCTGATGGAGGTTCTGGCCTTCATATAGACACCAAGTGCCTGAAGACACTGTCCCTGTCCTACAATGGCCTGGGCCCCACTGCTCTGGGCCAAGTCCTGGGGAGCCTGCCGGCACACAGCCTCCTGCGCCTGGAGCTGAGCTCTGTGGCCACTGGCAAGAGTGACCTCGGCCTCACGGACCCTGTGGTTCACTACCTGAGCCAGGTACTCATTCAAGGGGGCACTAAGCCAGAGGCACTTTGACCCCCAGGACTGGGGGTGGGGGAGCTGGGAGAGGGTGCAAGTTGGGAGAGAACAGGGGTGGGGAACTCTTTCTATAGACCTGCTTGCCTCGGGTTCCGAGGTCCTGGCCAACAGGAAAGGCGCCTGGGTGGCGCGGGTCTACTGAGATCACGTCATGGTGTGCCAAGTATGACCCACTCCTCTGGGTAGAAGCATTTCCTTCTGACCTGCAGACTTGGGGAGACGCTGCCCCCTCTGGCTTCGGGGGTCAGGCATGCTTCACTCCATCATTCTCAAGGAATGGGGGCGGTGTCTGGCGCCCTGGGTGTAGGGCCTCTACTGGGAGGCAGGGAGGGCAGGTGTCCCTCTCTGATGTCTAGGAAGGCTGCGTCCTGGAGCACCTGAGCCTGTCAGCAAACCACCTGGGCGACAAAGATGTGAGAGCTCTGAGCAGGTAATGCTGCCACTACCCTGCGGGTCTGGTCGCATAGCTGGGAGGCTGGGGCCTCACGACCTGCCTCCCTCGGGCTCTCACATCCTTCCGCTGGGTCCTCCTGTCACCCATGCGCCATGGCCTCTAGCTTCAGTGGCTCTCAGGAGTGTCTGGTGTCACCTGGGGCAGCTTCCCCTCATGACGGAAACTGACCCCCAGGCTTCTGCCCTGTCTCAGATGTCTCCCTCTCTGCCGCTCACTGGTCTCGCTGGACCTGTCTGCCAACCCTGAGGTCAGCAGTGCTGGCCTGGAGGAGCTCCTGTCTATCCTCCAAAAGCGGCCCCAAGGCCTCAGCTTCCTGGGCCTGTCAGGTGAGCTCTGGGTGTGGCGGCCGCAGCTGCCCAACTGGAGCTGGTGACACAGCCCCTGCTTGGGAACTTGCCTGAGGCCCAGGTGCCTCCTCTGAAGGGGCCGTCCTGCCACTAGCCAGGCTGCAGAGTGGAGCTGGGGCCCCTGGGTGCTCAAGTGGAGGACAGTGCCCAGCATGCCCAGAGGCAGCTGCAAGCCTCACCCCTCAAACCACAGGGCGGGAGGAGCGTAGGCCTCTGCCTCCAGCGTGGTCAGCCCGACCCTCAAGACCATGGCTGGGGGACCCACTGCCGCAGGGACTTTTTCATTCCTATTGTCCAGAGGGAGGGAGGGGAGGTCAGCCTAGAGTGGCAATACCTGCCTCCGAGGGACCCTTCTGCTTCTGGCCAGGGCGCCCTGACCGTACCATCTAGGCCTGTGGCCTGACTTAGGTGGTTCTCTGGCCACACCTGTTGCAGGACCCCGTCTTGAGAACGACCCCAGGGAGGTGCATTGGGTGAACTGGTGCGTCCTGCTGGGCTGGGAGCAGGGCAGACCAGACTTGGCCCTCCAGGAGAACCAGGGCTGGGGGTGGGTGTGCACACTGGGGACCCCTGGGTTCTTCCTGCTCCTCGCCTACTGCCCTACAGGGCCAGGCTGGTTCTTCAGGAAGGCCCTCCTGAAGGCAGGCTGGTGGGCGACCTACCCCTCACTCAGCTGTGGGGCCGCTACCCACACATCTGGCTTCCTGGCACCTGTAGGCTCTCACCAAGCCCCCTGCTGGGTACTCTGTGGTCTCTGAGGATTGAGCATTGGCAGTTCAGTGTCCTGAGACTCCCAAGAAGCCATGCTGGGTCCATCTTATGGACAGAGACATCATCAGACACTGTCAGAGGCACAGATGTGAATGCAGTGTCTCAGAGCTGACCTCCCTTCTGCCTGACCACTGGCTGTGGGAGGGGTCTGCAGTCCCAGGCAGCCTCTGGGAGAGCACCCTCCATCCTTGAGAATGATCTGGCCTCTCCTGGGCTTTGCTCATGCCCCTCACTGCAGCCCTCGGGGCCTCAGGGGAAGTGCATATCGTCCCTAGGGCAACACTGGTAAAGAAAAAAGTCCTGTGAGACCCGAGACAAACCCCACTGGCTCCCGCGGGACTCCTGCTGCATCCTGCCAAGAGCAGCTCCCCAAGGCTGACTTCTGCCTCCCCTCTGCAGGCTGTGCTGTCCAGGGCCCCCTGGGCCTGGACCTCTGGGACAAGGTTGTGGCGCAGCTGCAGGAGCTGCAGCTGTGCACCAGACGTCTCTCCGCTGAGGACCGGAATGCCCTGCACCAGCTGTTGCCCAGCCAGCTGGGCCCCAAAGTGTGCACCCTGGACCAGGGCCCCAAGCTCTTCTTCAGGCACCTCTGACTGGCCAGCCCCATGGTGTGCCCTGCCCAGGCCTCTAATAAAGAAGCCACTGCTGCTTCCACCCCTCTCTGCTGTTGCTCCTTGGAAGGCAAGTGGGAGGTGGAAGGCAGGGTTGTAAAGCTTAGAGCCCACAGGAACTGAGGGTGTTACTGGAGCAGGTTCGTCTACCCAGGAAACAGCGAGCCAAAACCCAGAGACCAAGGTTTGCAGCAGAGGAAGGATTTATTCACAAGGCAGCCAAGCAAGGTGATGGCAGGACAGGTCTCATATTTGCTTCCTCAAAGGCGAGGGGCTTGCGACATTACAGTATAAAGAAACAGGTTGGGGGGATTCCCTGGTGATTAGGACTCTGCACTTTCACAGCCAATGGCTAGATTCGATCCCTGGTAGGGGAATTAAGATCCCACAAGCCTCAGTGCCCCCCACAAAAAGCAGGATGATTTTAGGTGCGGGGAGAGAACCTTGGAGGCAGGGAAGAGGTGAGATCATCTGTTCTGCAGAGGCACATCTGAATTACTTGCTTCTTAATGGCACACGTTAAAAATGGTGGCACATGATGGGGTGGAGCTCTGAAGGCAAGAGGTCATTCGCTGGACCCCGGAGCAGGGCCAGTTTTAGCGTCGTGCATGCAAGCTTTTGTATCAACAGTGAAAGCAACCTCGATCCGTGAAGACAGGCTACAAATGGAGGGCCTGCGGGAAGGGCTACCCACTCCAGTATTCTGGCCTGGAGAATTCCATGGACTGCATAGTCGGAAGGGCGGCAAACCTTCACACAGTTAACTTGCAGTGTTACTTCAGTTTCTTATATGTGTGTATGCACACGTTATTTTTCGGATTCTTTCCCATTATAGGTTATTACAAGAGACTGCATAATTCCCCACGCTATACAGTAGGTCCTTGTTTACCGCGGGCTTCTTATCAAGCGGTAAGACAAGCTCTAAGGTTTCTGTTACCAGTTTCTGTTAACCCTGTGGGGCGGTTTCAAGGGCAGAGCTGGCCGCTTAGAGGCCCTCTAGGGGAACGCAAAGCCACTTATCCGCAGCTTCCTCCCCTCTGTCCCAGGAACAGACTCACCCGCAGCCTCAGCTCTCAGGGGGCGGGACGTAGCCAGCGCGCAGGCGCAGACGGCGGGGCCTGGCGCAGGTGTAGCGTGCGCATGCGCAGGCGGCGGGGCCTGGCGCGCAGGCGCGGGAGCAGACGTCAGGCGCGCCCCGCCCTCGCGCCGTCGCTGGGACCTGCGAGGCGGTCCAGGTATTCCGGGCAAGGGACGGGCGGAAAAGGCGGTCTGACCAAAACCCACCGTCTTCGCCACGCCGCGGAGGGTCCTCTGCATCCCTGCTCCTCGGTGCCCTCTCGGAGTTCTGTGTCCCGGGCCCCCGGGTCTCCTGGCTCCGTCCGGGGTCTGAGGCCGTCTCCCGGGCCTGCGCGCCCTGCGCTCGCCGGGCTTTCTCTGGGAGCTCGCCGCCCTGCTCGTGCAGGGTGACGATGCTCAGCGTGTGGCCGCGGAGCTCCCCTTTCGTGGCTGCTGGGGTCCCGCTGTAGGGCCACAGCCGAGCCCCTGATTGCTCCTGGCCGTCCCACCGCCTCACGGTTGCTGAGCGGTCTGTGTGTCCCTGCCCCGCCCCCGCCGCGCCCAGCTGAACTCCCAGCCTCGTCCCCCAGGCCTCATCCCGCCTTCCCGCTGCACTGCCTCTGCGCCGGGTCCCGGGGCTCAGCATAGGCTGTCTTTTCGCTACCTTGGTTCACCCTCAGCCATTTCCTGTGGGGCGCCACCCACCCGCTCAGTGCCACAGGCTCAGGCTGCCCGTCCGGGCCTCTCCCCTGACCTCCAGGCGCCTCTGCAGCCTCCTTGGAGCCTGCGGAGCTTCTCAAAGCCCACACGTTCAAACCGTAGTACACCCACCTACTCTCTACACCTACTCTGTTTACCGTCTCCGTGTCAGCTCATCTGACGGTCATGGTGCCTTTGGTCTGAAAATAAGGATGTCGTTCTTGAGTCGTTTTTAATTTTTACACATTTTAAAATTCTCCATTGCACCTGGTGGGTCCATCTCCAAAGCACGTCTGAACCTCGCCCCAGCCACTGCATCAACTTCTCAAGTGAGCAGGGCTCCTGCTTCCACTGTCTGCTCAGCTCTCTGCCCATCTGGGTTCCCCGAGGACTTGTCTCCAATTGTCCAGTGACTCCAGCTCGCTGCACCAGGATAAGCCCAGACTCCTCTTGCCTGTGAGTGGTGCGTCCTTTGACAAACCACCCCCCGACACACACTCCCCTCTGCCTCTATCATCCTCCGGACTGTCCTCACAGAAAGTTCACCCCAACCCCCGTTGGTCTGCTCCTCCAAATTTATTCTTGTGTGAAGATATGCTCGGGATTGTCTTTTAAGAGGTTGTGTCGTGTGTTCTCTTCTGCAGGTCACTCCTCCAGTGGCTGCCGCGTCTTCCTCTCTTTCCTGGTCACCTGACTCAGAGCCGGCAGGATGTTTCACGGGATCCCAGCCACTCCTGGCATGGGAGGTGAGTATGGCCCATGATGGGCCCAGGGACCCAGACGGCCGAGGCTTTCAACCTGCAGAGGCCAGGGGTTGCCGGCAGGCTATAACGTCTGACACAACAAGGTCCCAGGGGGTAGCCAGGGGCCCAAAGACCTCCTCCAAGTGGGGTCAGCTGGACGCAGAGATGACAGCTGTAGTGTGCCTGGACTTCAGGGTGTCTCAAGTATCCCGGAGTCCCCAGGCCAGGAGGATGGTTGCAAAGCATGTGACAGACATTGTGTACCCACAACCACATCATAAGCAAGTTGTGGTCACTCAGCTATAGGGGCAGTAGGTGAGCAACAGGAGTGGAATGGAGCACCAGGCCTAGCGTGCAGCCCCTGAACCCAGAGGCCTGTGCTCTGCTCGGGTCCCCCTCAGAGTGAGGGGGGCCTATGTTCTGCTCAGGTCCCCTGCAGACTAAGAGGGGCTGGGACTGAAGTTCCTAGGGCCAGGGTGGTGGCCAGGCTCGCTGGGGTGACTTTCCACTCTGCCTGTTCTGTCGCAGCCCCTGGAAACAAGCCGGAGCTGTATGAGGTGAGTGGTGGGCACCCTCCTGGCCATGTCAACTGTGGTTCTCATCTGCGTGGTCCTCACTGGGGCCCCGCAGCCTCACTGGTGCTGCTGGCCGACCCTCCGCCTGGTCTCCCGACAGGAAGTGAAGCTGTACAAGAACGCCCGTGAGCGGGAGAAGTGAGTCCAGCCCCAGGCTGCCTGCCTCCCCAACCCTGGGGATCTTCCCAGGGAAACAGGTCCCCAGAAGCCTCTGCTCGGGGTGGGGTGAGGAGGCGGCCAGACCAAGAGCTCCACCTCAGTGGCACCCAGGCAGGGCTGGCAGGTGTGCTCGGGCCCTCAGCTTCCTGCCTTGGCAGCCGCGCCTGAAGTCTGCGCCCCCTCAGGTACGACAACATGGCGGAGCTGTTTGCGGTGGTGAAGACGATGCAAGCCCTGGAGAAGGCGTACATCAAGGACTGCGTCACCCCCAACGAGTGAGAGCCCACCTCCCTGCACCGCTGGCCCAGCCTCGGAAGCTCAGCTCTGGCCTCCCGGGCCAGGTGCTCAGTGGGGAGGGAGGGTGGGCAGTCCGGGGGCAGTGCCCACGTGGGTGCGGCTGCGCCCAGCTTTCTCCAGGGTTCTGGCCCCGCCCCGCTCCCCAGGACCTCATCAGTGAGAACGCTTTGAAGGAGAGCTGGGGGCTCGGGCAGTCAGTCCGTGGGGAGCTGCTGGCCAGGCCTGGCAGCCCGGAGGTATGTGGGGTCTTTGTCTAGTGCGGTCGTGCCCCGCAGCAGCACTGTGAGCTGTCCATGTGGGGGCATAGCCAACACAGCCCAGGAAACATGCTCAGGGACCTGGCTGGGACCTGCGGAGCCAACTTGCAAAGTCCAGACTGGTCCTCTGTGGCAGCCACATTTGGGGCATTACCCCACCCCACCCCCCGCACCTTTCAAAGCTTCATGAGGAAGCCTCTGCCCCCATGGCCGGTCTCTGGCCCTTAACGTCTTGTCCATGCGAGCTGCCCTGTGTCTGGAAGGGCAGAGGATAAGCAGAAGGGACCCAGAGGTGCTGGCCTGGCACTGCGGGCAGCAGCCTGGCCTCTTCCCCCAGGTACACCGCAGCCTGCTCCCGACTCCTGGTCCAGTACAAGGCGGCCTTCCGGCAGGTCCAGGGCTCAGAAATCAGCTCCATTGATGAATTCTGCCGCAAGTTTCGCGTGAGTGAGCGACTCCTTCACCCCGAGGGACGGGGGCAGGCGTAGGGGCCCCGGGGCTGCGGCCGGGCTGCCCTGTGAGGCCCAGCCGTGATCCTCCCCTCAGCTGGACTGCCCACTGGCTATGGAGAGGATCAAGGAGGACCGGCCCATCACCATCAAGGACGACAAAGGCAACCTGAACCGCTGCATAGCCGACGTGGTCTCGGTGCGGGCCCTGTGCGCATGCCCCGAACCGCCGCGGGGGTCCACGGGGCGGGGGCTGGGGGGCCGCCGCGAGGCTCCGCCCCGTCCCAGGCTTACGTGGGTCGTGTCCTCCATTCCTACCCAGTAGCCCCCTGGCTGTAGGAATGGGTGGGGGTGGCGGGGGGGAGGCCCAAGTGATCCACCAGCTAAGGCGAGCAAGGGGCGGGGTGGGGCGGCCCCAGGCCCCTCTCTACAGAGGAACCAGGGTGTCGGGGGTCTGAGCCGGGGGTCCGGGAAGTCACACGCACACACACTCGCTCCCAGCTCTTTATCACGGTGATGGACAAGCTGCGCCTGGAGATCCGAGCCATGGACGAGGTGCGGCCCTGGGCAGGGGGAAGGGGGAAGGGGAGGTTCTGAGGAGCCGGGCTCAGCGGGGCGGGACCCAGCAGGCGCTGTTCCCTTAGATCCAGCCTGACCTGCGGGAGCTGATGGAGACCATGCACCGCATGAGCCACCTGCCCCCTGACTTCGAGGGCCGCCAGACGGTCAGCCAGTGGTGAGTGCTTGTCGCTTGCCAGGGCCCCCAACCCTAGCCCCAGCCCCCTCCCCTGTGCACACACCCCCTGGGTCTATAGCGTGCACACACGCTCTGGCCCCATAGTCCTTCCCTCCACATACACATATATACATACACAAACACACACACGCACACACTGCAGCCCCTTAGCCCTCCCTCTCCACCACTGCACACACACGCAAGTGCTATAGCCTTACCCCCCAGACACCGCCCCCCACCCCAAGCCCCATAACCTTACACACACACCCCCCAGCCCCATAGCCCTCCCCCTCCACCACCACACACACAGGCAGGCGCTGTACCCTGTGCCCTGCAGGCTGCAGACCCTGAGTGGCATGTCGGCCTCAGACGAGCTGGATGACTCCCAGGTGCGCCAGATGCTCTTCGACCTGGAGTCGGCCTACAACGCCTTCAACCGCTTCCTGCATGCCTGAGCCCTGGCTCCCCAGGCCCGCCTTCTGCCATGGTTCCTGCTTCCCCGGACACCTGCTTTCCACGACCACCCGTCTGTCTGTTCATGGCGTCTGGAGTCCCCTCTTCCCAATAAAGCTGTTTTCTGACCTGCTGCTGAGGGCAGTCCTCCCTCTCCAGCCCTTCCCTGTCTGTCCTCTCGGGCCTGGGAGCAGGCATTGACCTCTCTGGTGGGCACAGTCTGACACACAGGCAGGGCTAAGTAAATCTGCCGGCCACAGCCACTCCCAGTCTGAGAGCAGGAGGCTGTGCTGCGGGGCTTGGCGGTCTGGCCACAGCCCCAGCAGTATCTCCCGGCCCTGGAGACGGGCAGCTGGGGCAGGCTCACACCTTTGCAGCAGGACCCATCCTCGCGCAGGGCTCACTGGAGTCCCAGCTGACAGCTGCCAAGGGCAGTCCTCACCCAGGAGCAGTGGACAGCTCGGAACCCCTGGACTGGCCTCACCCAAAGCCTGGTGGGGAAGCACCCCCTGCTCCCTGTGCCCGCTCCAGGGCCTCAGGCCCGTGCTGTTCACATCCGTGCCCTTCAGACAGACAGCAACAAACCAGAGACCAAGGCTCTGGGTGCCAAGGTGGGTTAGTCTCAGCACCTGTGGCGTTGGGACTAGGGACAGGCCAGTTTTACTGTAACATTTTCTTAGTGGTTCTTCTTCGTATATGGTTTCTAAAGGCAACAAGGTAAAGTGTGGTGTTTCGAGGGGGCAGTGTGGAGGTGCGCTTCCTGTGGACTCAGCATGAGCAGAGGATGAGGGGAATGAGCAAGGTTGCTGGAAAAGGAGGAGGGGTGCAGGAAGACAGGCGGGGTGGCGACTGGCCAGTGAGGGCTTAGGATTGTACCCAGGAGTCCTGGATGCCAGCAAGGCTCTCAGGGCCATGTGTATGTGTTGGGGGGAGCAGAGCTCACGCATGTGTGTGTGTGTCTCTGTGTGAGAGCAGGGTGGCAGGTGGGGGGCTGACGTTGTGAGTGTGGACTGTGCTGTGTGTGGTGCCCACAGTCTCTGCTGCTGGTCCAGAGACAGCAGTGGGGAGAGAACTCAGGAATTGCACTCAGGCTTGAGTCTGGGGATGCCCGAGACTAGATTGGCCTTCAGGGCTCCTCCCAGTGACCTTGAGAGAGTGGGTGAGCCTTAGCCCCAAAGCCCTGCTGTCTAGGGAGCCCAAGGGGCAGAGGGCCAGGGAGGTCCTTGGGGTCTCATTGCCTCCACTCGTCTCCAGAACCCTTCTCACAGGCCCCCACTACTCCTGCCACCTCCACCTACCATTCTGGATTCTGAAAACTCCAGAGACCTCTAAGTGTGAAGAGTCAGTTCAGTTTGGTCGCTCAGTCGTGTCCGACTCTTTGCAACCCCATGGACTTGTTAACTACAAATTGGTACTTACAAGCAAATTGCCAACGACTGAAGGGCAAAGGCATTTGCCATCTGCCTCTACAGAGATTGAACCCCATGCCCCTATAGCTGTAGACCTTCAACACCCCCCGAGAGAGTTCAGGGTGGAGGGAGGCACTCTGTGCTCCAGAGAATCTGGTGGGACTGGTCTTTAGATAGTTGGATGTTTTTAGGAACAGATTTTATTATCTCAGTCCTTGCATCTCCTCACATCCAGAGAAGCACTAAATAAATTCCTTCATGGTGACATCAGATCCTCATGATTAACAAAAAACCTTTTGTAAAATGAGTGCTTCATAGTATTGAACTCCCCCTTCATCAATATTGACTTTCCCCCACTGCCACTTTGGAGCAGTCTCTCAGAGCTGAGATGCTGCCTCCTGGGCTGCAGTCCTCATTTTGCTCCAAATAAAACTTGATCGCAACTCTTAAGTTGTACATCTTTTTTTTTTTTTTTTTTTTATGTCAACAGAGTGCAGCACACCAGGCCTCCCTGTCCATCACCAACTCCTGGAGTTTACTCAAACTCATGTCCATTGAGTTGGTGATGCCATCCAACTATCTCATCGTCCATTGTCCCCTTCTCCTCCTGTCTTCGATCTTTGCCAGCATCAGGGTCTTTGCTGATGAGTCAGTTTGTCGCATCATGTGGCCAAAGTATTGGAGTTTCAGCTTCAGCATCAGTCCTTCCAAGGAATATTCAGGACTGATTTCCTTTAGGATGCACTGGTTGGATCTCCTTGCAGTCCAAGGGACTCTCAGGAGTCTTCTCCAACACCACAGTTCGAAAGCATCAATTCGGCGCTCAGCTTTCTTTGTAGTCCAACTCTCACATCCATACATGACTACTGGAAAAACCATAGCCTTGACTAGATGGACCTTTGTTGGCAAAGTAATGTCTCTGCTTTTTAATATCCTGTCTAGTTTGGTCATAACTTTTCTCCCAAGGAGTAAGTGTCTTTTAATTTCATGGCTGCAGTCACCATCTGCAGTGATTTTGGAGCCCAAAAAAATAAAGTCTGCCACTGAAATAAAGTCTGTCACTGTTTCCCCATCTATTTGCCATGAAGAGATGGGACCAGATGCTATGCTCTTACTTTTCTCAATGTTGAGCTTTAAGCCAACTTTTTCACTCTCCTCTTTGACTTTCATCAAGAGGCTCTTTAGTTCTTCTTCACTTTCTGCCATAAGGTCGGTGTCATCTGCATATCTGAGGTTATTGATATTTCTCCCAGCAATCTTGATTCCAGCTTGTGCTTCCTCCAGCCCAGCATTTCTCATGATGTACTCCATATAAGTTAAACAAGCAGAGTGACAATATACAGCCCTGACGTACTCCTTTTCCTATTTGGAACCAGTCTGTTGTTCCATGTCCATTTCGAACTGTTGCTTCGTGACCTGCATACAGATTTCTCAAGAGGCAGGTCAGGTGGTCTGGTGTTCCCATCTCTTTCAGAATTTTCCACAGTTTGTTGTGCTCCACACAGTCAATAAAGCATAGTCAATAAAGCAGAAATAGATGTTTTTCTGGAACTCTCTTGCTTTTTCCATGATCCAGCGGATGTTGGCAATCTGATCTCTGGTATCCTCTACCTTTTCTAAATCCAGCTTGAACATCTGGAAGTTCACAGTTCACATATTGTTGAAGCCTGGCTTGGAGAATTTTGAACATTAATCCCATGGATGGAGGAGCCTGGTAGGCTGCAGTCCATGGGGTAGCTAAGAGTCGGACACGACTGAGTGACTTCCCTTTCACTTTTCACTTTCATGCATTGGAGAAGGAAATGGCACCCACTCCAGTGTTCTTGCCTGGAGAATCCCAGGGACGGGGGAGCCTGGTGGGCTGCCATCTATGGGATCGCACAGAGTCGGACGTGACTGAAGCGACTTAGCAGCAGCAGCAGCAGCAAGGTGTGAGATGAATGCAGTCGTGCAGTAGTTTGACCATTCTTTGGAGAAGGAAAAGGCAACGCACTCCAGTCCATGGGGTTGCAAAGAGGAGGACATGACCGAGCAACTTTCACTCACTCACTCGAGCATTCTTTGGCATCACCTTTCTTTGGGATTGGAATGAAAACTGACCTTTTCCAGTCCTGTGGCCACTGCTGAGTTTTCCAAATTTGCTGGCATATTGAGTGCAGCACTTTCACGGCATCATCTTTTAGGATTTGGAATAGCTCAACTGGAATTCCATCACCTCCACTAGTTTTGTTCGTAGCGAAGCCTCCTAAGGCCCACTTGACTTCACATTCCAGGATGTCTGGCTCTGGATCACACCATCATGATTATCTGGGTCATGAAGATCTTTTTTGTGTAGTTCTTCTGTGTATTCTTGCCACCTCTTCTTAATATTTTCTGCTACTGTTAGGTCCATAGCATTTCTGTCCTTTATTGAGCCCATCTTTGCATGAAATGTTCCCTTGGTATCTCTAATTTTCTTGAAGAGCTCTCTAGTCTTTCCCGTTCTATTGTTTTACTCTATTTCTTTGCACTGGTCACTGAGGAAGGCTTTCTTTTTTCACCTTGCTGTTCTTTGGAACTCTGCATTCAAATGGGTATATCTATCCTTTTCTCCTTTGCTTTTCGTTTCTCTTCTTTTCACAGCTATTTGTAAGGCTTCCTCAGACAGCCATTTTGCTTTTTTGCATTTCTTTTTCTTGGGGATGGTCTTGATCCCTGTCTCCTGTACAGTGTCACAAACCTCATTCCATAGTTCATCAGGCACTCTATCAGATCTAGTCCCTTAAATCTACTTCTCACTTCCACTGTACAATTGTAAGGGATTTGATTTAGGTCGTACCTGAATTGTCTAGTGGTTTTCCCCACTTTGTTCATTTTAAGTCTGAATTTGGCAATAAGGAGTTCATGATCTGAGCCACAGTCAGCTCCTGGTCTTGTTAACATAGGAACCTGGAATGTTAGGTCCATGAATCATGCAAATTGGAAGTGGTCAAACAGGAGATGGCAAGAGTAAACGTTGACATTTTAGGAATCAGTGAATTAAAATGGACTGGAATGGGTGAATTTAACTCAGATGACCATTATATCTACTACTGTGGGCAAGAATCCCTTGTAAGAAAGGGAGTAACCCTCATAGTCAACAAAAGACTCCAAAATGCAGTACCTGGATCAAATCTCAAAAATGACAGAATGCTCTGTTTCCAAGGCAAACCATTCAATATCACAGTAATCCAAGTCTATGCCCCAGACCAGTAATGCTGAAGTTGAACAGTTCTATGAAGACCTACAAGACCTAGAACTAACACCCCCAAAACCATGTCCTTTTCATTATAGGGGACTGGAATGCAAAAATAGGAAGTCAAGAAACACCTGGAGTAATAGGCAAATTTGGCCTTGGAGTACAGAAAGAAGCAGGGCAAAGGCTAATAGAGTTTTGCCAAGAGAACGCACTGGTCATAGCAAACACCCTCTTCCAACAGCACAAGAGAAGACTCTACACATGGACATCACTAGATGGTCAACACCGAAATCAGGTTGATTATATTCCTTGCAGCCAAAGATGGAGAATGATGATCCAGACCACATTTTAAAAATGTCTAGAGCACATTATATCTCCATCCAGGGATGGGCTCTAGGGCTGCTGTGAATATCATGCAGAGAACAAGGGCGTCTGGTGCTTGCTGGATGGGCTGATGCAGGAGGGACCTGGGGGTCCGCCCAGCACTGGGCGGGGGACAGGCAGGTGTGCAGGGAAGCTGCTGACATGTTCTGGCAGCCCTGGGCTAGGAAGGCAGGGCTGGGGCAAACATGAAGCAGAGAAATGTGGGCCCACGTAGAGGGGTGCTGAGGCCCGGAGGCCTGCCAGTGGGCTCAGGCCTGCACACGGGACCTGGGGGGCTGATCAGACGTGAGCTGAGACCTCTTCCCTGAAGCTGTCCAGGCCCGAAGACTGCAGGATGAGGTGGCTCAGCTCCGGCCAGCCCAATGGCCGTGGCAAGGTGGGATAGGAAAAGGGATAGTTAGAGCCCGTGGACTTCACAACTGTGTGAGGGGGGCCTGCATCTTTCCAGCTTCCTTCCTAATTGACCCAGGGGTCCAGGAACCCTCAGGTTCTTCTCAAGCCCGCCACTTCCCCATACCCCCTCAGGGCCCACCAAGGTTACCCTGCGGTGAGGGAGGGGCAGGACTGTGCCTGAACTCAGCCCTTGGCTCCTGCTCAGCCAGGTGCCCTGCCCTGGGTGGCAGGGGACACTGGGACAGAGTCCGGAGGCCTGGGCTCCCAGCTCTCTTGGAGCCTCTCCTCCCCAACCCCAACCACACCCCACAGAGGGGTCTGTCCAATCAGGTATGGAAGGGGCCACCTAAACACTCCCTCTAGAAGGCAAGGCTGCCCTGAGACCTGCCTGGGCGGAGGCGACTGGCTCCCTGGGGTCTGCCCCTTTCCCCAGATTGCCAACTAGGCAGAGATAAGGCCTAGGGGTTCAAAGGCCGGAGTGAGAGCCCGCAGGGAGGGTCAGGGCTGGGAGCCACGCTTCCCCCCACCCCCAAGCCCCTTCCCAGGTGGAGTGCTCAATGCCCAGGGCAGAGGCCTGGCTCCTGTTCCCTTCTGTTTATGTGGCACTTTGGCCATTTCCTGGGGATTTTCCCTGGAGGCCGTAGAGGGAGTGTGACTCAGCACCTTATCTCAGTTCCCTCTGATTCTGTTGTGGAATCTGGAGTCAAAAACACGCCTCGGAGGACACTCAGGACAGTGGAGTACAGTTTACTACACCAGCAGGTCCAACGGGGATCAGTTCCCAACAAGGATCCTGATGTTTCTGAGAGGCCCCGTTTCATACCCCCCACTATGTGACTGGTTACATGTTAGCAACCTCTTTGTTGCGTGTGATTGAGTTTTACAACAAGTAGGTGCTGGGAGAACCAAGATGAAGGTTAAAGGGGGAACAATGACTACACATCAGGGGGTGTCTCCGCGGTTAACCTAACAGGCAGCCTGGCCTCCACTAGTCTCCCTTTGTCACGTGTAGGGAGGGAGGCCTCCAGGAGACCTGGTTTTCACTAGCAAAGGTGTCCTCACTCTTGGGCAGGGTTCAGGCCCAGGTCACATCCTGTCTTTAAGATGGATGACAGGCTTCAAGATGCAGTCTCTCCTCTTTCCTCACATGGGCCCCAGCAAGTCCACCCTGAGAATTCCAACACAGCTCAGGATCCACACCCCCACCCCCAGCCAGGGCTCTCTGCAGTGTCTGAGCTGCCTTGAGGGGGAAGATACTGCGGTGGGGGGGAGGGGAGGGGGCAGAGTTGTACTGGAGCTCTCTGGTGGGGTGGGGGACAGCCCCGGTGGTCTCCTGGAACCTCTGCCCCAGATGCCCTTGGCTTGGAGGCAGCCCCTAGCGAGAGGGCCACAGGAAGCAAACCCGGACAGAAACCGAGTTCCCGTAAAACCAAGTTCCTCTGCCAAGTCTACGCTTAACCTCTCTACACAAAATGTTATTCCCTTCTTTGTCCGATACCTGTTCTCAAGATTGAGAAGTTAAAAAAGGAGGGGCAGGGATGGAAAATGAACTGCACCCTGTAGGGCCCTTCCCAGTAAAATCCTTTCCAGGTCCTCCATTTCTCCTTGTAGGAAACAGGCTTCCTTCAGTCCCCTAAAACCTCTCCTGAATTCCAAAGGTCAGGTTCAAATGGTTGCTAATCTGGGAAGGGCAGGACACAGAAACCAAGGAGGGGCGGTTGAGAAACTACAGCCTTGGGGCAGGGTCTCTTGAGCTTTTCCGCCAGGACTAAGGTCCCAGCCTAACAGGTGCCCAGGGCACCACCGCTACCTCTCCACCAACCAATTATGAGAAAGCCCTCTCCCCAAATTCTGCCTATTGCAGACTCCCCCCAAAGCCATCCAGAGATTTAAGGGATTTTGAACATGAGTCACCTGTTCTTGCTTGGCACCACAATAAACCTTTCTCTGCTGCAAGCCTCAACCTCACCATGTGTCGGGCACACAGACCTGCGTTCAGTAACAAGACCTTTGAAGAAGCAGAGGGGTGAGCCAGGCCCATCCACCCAGAGACCCTGGCCTGCCAGAGTCCAGCTCCAGCAGCCAGGGATTCAACCTGAAGGGGTGGGCGGTGTCAGCGAGAGAAACTGAGGCAGCCTCTCATTTTTCTTGGACTGCCTGTTTATTTCAAGCTTATGATTCTCTTTTATACTTTTACAAAAGCATTAGGTCAGAGGTTTGATATTTTTAGTTCCCATTGACCCAGATTTATTTTTCTCAAAAAATCATTGTTGCCCCTCAAAAGGAGTTCCTTCCTCAGCGATTCTCTTATCTACTTTTTCTCATGTGTCGTTGTGAATACACTGTAACTCATGCTAATGTCTGGGCTGCATACCACATTCCTCAGTTTCTTTCTTATCTTTCTAAGCCCTGTTTGCCCCTAGTGTCCTAAGCTCACTATTTCTTAGAAAGGGCTTCTAGCTAATACTACCTCTAAAGTCCCTAATTTCTATAAGCTATAGTAGAATATGCTAACATTACAGCAATCCTTGTATCTTTAGCTTCTAACTATTTTAATTATTCCTAAGCCCTAAATTCAGCAAACTCCTTTGCCATAAACACTTTTCTCACAAATGGCCTTCAGACAGCAATCCCTCCCATGGTCTCAAGCTGCGGCCTGTGTGCTCACCCTGGAACACTTTTTTGTAAAAGTCCTTGAACAAATGTCAGTGATTAACTTTATGAATTATTCTTTGAGCACAGCTGCAGAAGGCTTTATGCCTTCTTAGGCTCCTCTCAAAAACAATAAGCACCTTAATATTCTCTTCAGTCAACTCAGCCGAGGAAAGGAAGAAACAAGTCAGAATCACAAAGCCTAACTCCTTCATTCCGGGTCCGTGCCTACGAACAAAGGGAGGGGGTTTAGGGCCATGCCTCCGTTTTGTCAGTAATGCCTAACACGGCTCCCGACATCTCCCCCTTTTTTATTTTTTAGAGCGTAGGTATGAAACTCAGTAGATAGAGCAGAAACATTTCTGCTGAGTATTCTGAAAAGGCACGAGGCTATTACACAAATCAGAACTAACAGGCATAAGCACATGGCCGCATTAATCATTATTGTAGAAAAGGATCCATGGGAAAGATACCCCTCCAGATTTTCAAAGAGGGAATTAGAAAGCCATTGAGAGGAAAAGGACTGGAGTTTCAGCTTTAGCATCATTCCTTCCAAAGAAATCCCAGGGCTGATCTCCTTCAGAATGGACTGGTTGGATCTCCTTGCAGTCCAAGGGACTCTCAAGAGTCTTCTCCAACACCACAGTTCAAAAGCATCAATTCTTGACATTCAGCTTTCTTCACAGTCCAACTCTCACACCCATACGTGACCACTGGAAAAACCATAGCCTTGACTAGACGGACAGGAGATGGTGATGGGCAGGGAGGCCTGGCGTGCTGCGATTCATGGGGTCGCAAAGAGTCGGACACAACTGAGCGCCTGAACTGAACTGAACTGAGAGGAAAAGTCAGACTCCACCTGCTTCATATCCTGAATATCCTGATGTAATTTAGAGATATCAATACTAAAATCTGAATGATTCCAGATGCCTAAAATATGATTCTTAATGCGTTCCCAAGAATGCATGGACTCATTCACTTGTAGAGTGGTAATGCACATCCATTTAAATTCAGCATGGCACCTTAAAGATAATTTAATTTTTAAGTTTGTAATTTCTTGCCCCATAAGGAGAATTGCTTATTCTAAAGCATTGACCCTATTTTCTATTTTCTTATCTATAATTTCCTGCATAGTAAGAGCTATGGAGACATTTTTGGACAGCTGATCAACAAATGAGGCCATATATACTTCTTTTGACAGGGCAACAGCAGAAACCGTGACTGATGCAATTATGGCAATCAAGGCAGTTATTCCCACAACCAGAGCTGCAATAAATCTCTTAGGTTGAGAAATTAAGCCATTAAAATCATATAAAACTTTCAATGCATAATCATCAACCATTGTCCCCCTAATTTCACAGGAACCATCAAATATGGTGGTTGTTTCACAATCATCACAGCCTTGTAATTATTATAATCATTCCCATCAACACAATTTGATATAAAACAATTCACACATATATCATTGTAAACAGTTCCGCCTTCAGAAACTTCCAAATCACTCTGATTTCTGGCCAATAAAAAGGCATAGGGAGAATGTACACAGGCCTGTACAATGTATCTTTGTTCTTTTAAAGGTCTATATAAAACCACAGGTGCCGCAGCAGCCAACGCTTTCCATAACTCAGGCTGCATGGGACCCGTTCCATCAAAGCTCACTAAAGGAGGAACCCATCCGTTAGCATGCCACCTAGTAATTACTAAAGGCATAGGGAGAAATGAATTATCCCATGTGGACCTATAGGGTTCCACATAAATCAAGCCCCACTGTTGATTCGAATGATAGGGGCACCCCCATTCAGTCAGCGGAGAAGGCAATGGCACCCCACTCCAGTACTCTTGCCTGGAAAATCCCATGGATGGAGGAGCCTGGTGGGCTGCAGTCCATGGGGTCGTTAAGAGTCGGGCACAACTGAGCAACTTCACTTTCACTTTTCACTTTCATGCATTGGAGAAGGAAATGGCAACCCACTCCAGCGTTCTTGCCTGGAGAATCCCAGGGATGGAGGAGCCTAGTGGGCTGCCGTCTATGGGGTCACACAGAGTCGGACGTGACTGAAGCGACTTAGCAGCAGCAGCAGGATTCAGTCAGAAAATGTCTGGTGGAAGCAATGGGAATAGATAACTTTATGCCGTATATGCATTCTTTCCAACAAGGAAAGCCAGAAATTCTGCTTATGCTTTCCCAGGCCTGTAGTCCTTGTTCATCAGAGTCCGAAGTGGAGAGTGCACAGCTCGGATAGTCCTTTAAATGAGGGGCTGCCTTTTTTAAGGCATCAAATAGTCTTTCTTGCGCCCCCGGCATTAGCAGCTGTAAAGACCAAAAGTCTCTCTTGCCATCTCTTCTTGGAGAATCAGTAAGCATGCCTTTCAAGGAAGTGCTAACGCATCCATTCAAAACTGGAGTTGATCCTTGTAAAGAGGAAGGTATGGCAAAGCAAATAGGTGGATAAACAGACACGCCTGAAAAATTGAAGGAAGTGCTGACCATTGATTTAACATTATTAGGATAGATGGAAGCCCCGTCCAAAAGAAGAGTATCATTAACAAAAACACGAATGGGCTCATTAATCCAATCAACAGGCTGAAAAGAAGGTGGACCCCTCGTCCAAGGTAAGGAGCAATGGCTGCGCTTTGCTGGAGCAGCCGTGAAGAGATACCCCACGCCCAAGGTAAGAGAAACCCAAGTAAGACGGTAGGTGTTGCAAGAGGGCATCAGAGGGCAAACACACTGAAACCATACGCACAGAAAACTAGTCAGTCTAATCACACTAGGACCACAGCCTTGTCTAACTCAATGAAACTAAGCCATGCCCGTGGGGCAACCCAAGATGGGTGGGTCATGGTGGAGAGACTTGACAGAATGTGGTCCACTGGAGAAGGGAATGGCAAACCACTTCAGTATTCTTGCCTTGAGAATCCCATGAACAGTATGAAAAGGCAAAATGATAGGATACTGAAAGAGAAACTCCCCAGGTCAGCAGGTGCCCAATATGCTACTGGAGATCAGTGGAGAAATAACTCCAGAAAGAATGAAGGGATGGAGCCAAAGAAAAAAGAATACCCAGCTGTGGATGCGACTGGTGATAGAAGCAAGGTCCGATGCTGTAAAGAGCAATATTGCATAGGAACCTGGAATGTCAGGTCCATGAATCAAGGCAAATTGGAAATGGTCAAACAAGAGATGGCAAGAGTGAACGTCAACATTCTAGGAATCAGTGAACTGAAATGGACTGGAATGGGTGAATTTAACTCAGATAACCATTATATCTACTACTGCGGGCAGGAATCCCTCAGAAGAAATGGAGTGGCCATCATGGTCAACAAAAGAGTCCAAAATGCAGTACTTGGATGCAATCTCAAAAACGACAGAATGATCTCTGTCCGTTTGCAAGGCAAACCATTCACTATCACAGTAATCCAAGTCTATGCCCCAACCAGTAACGCTGAAGAAGCTGAAGTTGAACGGTTCTATGAAGACTTACAAGACCTTTTAGAACTAACACCCAAAAAAGATGTCCTTTTCATTATAGGGGACTGGAATGCAAAAGTAGGAAGTCAAGAAACACCTGGAGTAACAGGCAAATTTGGCCTTGGAATACGGAATGAAGCAGGGCAAAGACTAATAGAGTTTTGCCAAGAAAATGCACTGGTCATAACAAACGCCCTCTTCCAACAACACAAGAGAAGACTCTATACATGGACATCACCAGATGGTCAACACAAAAATCAGACTGATTATATTCTTTGCAGCCAAAGATGGAGAAGCTCTATACAGTCAGCAAAAACAAGACCAGGAGCTGCCTGTGGCTCAGACCATGAACTCTTTATTGCCAAATTCAGACTTAAATTGAAGAAAGTAGGGAAAACCACTAGACCATTCAGGTATGACCTAAATCAAATCCCTTATGATTATACAGTGGAAGTGAGAAATAGATTTAAGGGCCTAGATCTGATAGATAAAGTGCCTGATGAACTATGGAATGAGGTTCGTAACATTGTACAGGAGACAGGGATCAAGACCATTCCCATAGAAAAGAAATGCAAAAAAGCAAAATGGCTGTCTGGGGAGGCCTTACAAATAGCTGTGAAAAGAAGAGAAGCAAAAAGCAAAGGAGAGAAGGAAAGATATAAACACCTGGATGCAGAGTTCCAAAGAATAGCAAGAAGAGATAAGAAAGCCTTCTTCAGCGATCAATGCAAAGAAATAGAGGAAAACAACAGAATGGGAAAGACTAGGGATCTCTTCAAGAAAATCAGAGATACCAAAGGAACATTTCATGCAAAGATGGGCTCGATAAAGGACAGAAATGGTATGGACCTAACAGAAGCAGAAGATGTTAAGAAGAGATGGCAAGAATACACAGAAGAACTGTACAAAAAAGATCTTCACGACCCAGATAATCACGATGGTGTGATCACTCACCTAGAGCCAGACATCTTGGAATGTGAAGTCAAGTGGGCCTTAGAAAGCATCACTACAAACAAAGCTAGTGGAGGTGATGGAATTCCAGTTGAGCCATTTCAAATCCTGAAAGATGATGCCGTGAAAGTGCTGCACTCAATATGCCAGCAAATTTGGAAAACTCAGCAGTGGCCACAGGACTGGAAAAGGTCAGTTTTCATTCCAATCCCAAAGAAAGGCAATGCCAGAGAATGCTCAAACTACCGCACAATTGCACTCATCTCACAGGCTAGTAAAGTAATGCTCAAAATTCTCCAAGCCAGGCTTCAGCAATATGTGAACCGAGAACTTCCTGATGTTCAAGGTGATTTTAGAAAAGGCATTGGAACCAGAGATCAAATTGCCAACATCCACTGGATCATGGAAAAAGCAAGAGAGTTCCAGAAAAACATCTATTTCTGCTTTATTGACTATGCCAAAGCCTTTGACTGTGTGGAGCACAACAAACTGGAAAATTCTGAAAGAGATGGGAATACCAGACCACCTGACCTGCCTCTTGAGAAATCTGTATGCAGGTCAGGAAGCAACAGTTAAAACTGGACATGGAACAACAGACTGGTTCCAAAAAGGGAAAGGGGTATGTCAAGGCTGTATATTGTCACCCTGTTTTTTTAACTTCTATGCAGAGTACATCATGAGAAACGCTGGACTGGAAGAAGCACAAGCTGGAATCAAGATTGCCGGGAGAAATATCAATAACCTCACATATGCAGATGACACCACCCTTATGGCAGAAAGTGAAGAGGAACTAAAAAGCCTCTTGATGAAAGTGAAAGTGGAGAGTGAAAAAGTTGGCTTAAAGCTCAACATTCAGAAAACGAAGATCATGGCATCCGGTCCCACCACTTCATGGGAAATAGATGGGGAAACAGTGGGAACAGTGTCAGACTATTTTTCTGGCTCCCAAATCACTGCAGATGGTGACTGCAGCCATGAAATTAAAAGACACTTAACTCCTTGGAAGGAGAGTTATGACCAACCTAGATAGCATATTCAAAAGCAGAGACATTACTTTGCCAACAAAGGTCCGTCTAGTCAAGGCTATGGTTTTTCCTGTGGTCATGTATGGATGTGAGAGTTGGACTGTGAAGAAGGCTGAGCGCTGAAGAATTGATGCTTTTGAACTGTGGTGCTGGAGAAGACTCTTGAGAGTCCCTTGGACTGCAAGGAGATCCAACCAGTCCATTCTGAAGGAGATCAGCCTTGGGATTTCTTTGGAAGGAATGATGCTAAAGCTGAAACTCCAGTACTTTGGCTACCTCATGCGAAGAGTTGAGTCATTGGAAAAAACTCTGATGCTGGGAGGGATTGGGGGCAGGAGGAGAAGGGGACGACAGAGGATGAGATGGCTGGATGTCATCACTGACTCGATGGACGTGAGTCTGAGTGAACTCCAGGAGTTTGTGATGGACAGGGAGGCCTGGCGTGCTGCGATTCATGGGGTCGCAAAGAGTCAGACACGACTGAGCAACTGATCTGATCTGAACCTTTTCTGCACTGGAGGGCCTCAGCTGACAAGCCAACACAGCAAGCATAGCCACAAACATTACTATAGGAGTGGCCTCATATTTCCCCCTTTCTATTAATTTTTCAGCCCGCTGAGCGAGATGTTTTAGCTGGCCCCAAGTTAGTACTGTGTTGGAGGTAGCTGTTTGAGTATGATGATGGCGACGAGGTGGAGCAGAATACGGTTGAAGTCGATCAGCATGTCTCTCTTGAAGTGCCAGGTGCCTGAAGCGATGTACTAGCGATGAAGCCTCAGGTGAAGAGTCACTCACCCTTTGGCTTTTCCCTGGCTCCTTCAGGCCTGGACTCAACGAGCTTTTGGTCTCCCCATCTTTTTTCAGTCCCGGACTCCAGGGCGCTAGGGATCTCAGTGACCTCGGGGGTCTTCGTGATCCTGGAGGTCTCATGGGGCTGGACATGTCAAATCAGTCTGTCAGGAATCCGGACAGGAGAAGTGGAATCCTGTAGAAACACACAAGCATACCCTCTCCCACAAGTTAGCAACACATCTGGCCCTTTTCACTCTCTGGTAAGGAGGTCTTTTCACTTGACCAGGGGCCGAGTCATAGCCCCTTTAGGAATCCAGTGTCTCGTCATTGCAGTCTACCCGTGTGTCTACGTTTAAATGATTAATTACAAACAAAGCATGGTGTAAAACATGATGTGGAGAGGAATACTTAAATTCTCCCTGCCTTAATTTAGCTATCTGATTTTTTAAAGTCTGGTGCGCTCTTTCTACTATGGTTTGGCCTTGGGGATTATAAGGTATTCCTGTTGAATGCACTATAGAAAATTGTTGACAAAATCTCTTAAAAGCAGCAGAGGTATAAGCTGGGGCATTGTCTGTTTTTATCTGTTCAGGGAGTCCTATTTGGGAAAAGCACTGAAACAAGTGTTGAATTACATCTTTTGCTGCTTCACCTGATCTAGCAGAGGCTGTAATAACATGAGAAAAGGTATCCACGGTAACTTGCACAAAGGATAGTTTTCCAAAGACCCAGGTATGAGTGACGTCCATTTGCCAGAGAGCATTCGGCCTAAGGCCTCGGGGATTCACTCCTAATGGTGGAGATGGATTAGATGTTAGGCAATTTGGACATGACTTAACTATTTGTCTAGCTGCCTCCCTAGGGATATGAAACTCATGCCTTAAACCAGCTGCATTTTGATGGTGGATTTTGTGAGAACTTTTGGCCTTGTCAATCTTTTCATGTAAGTTAAAAGCAATTACTTTAGTTAATGCATCTGCCAAAGCATTTCCTTCATGTAAAAGGCCAGGCAAGCCAGAATGGACTCTAATATGTCCCACAAAATATTTCTTATCTCTGTGTTTAATCTCTTTCTGTATATCAGATAACAAGGAGAAGATAATAGTTTTATTTTCCACAATATTAGCAGTCTCTATATGAGGAAACAACCCTACAATATATCGGGAGTCAGTCAAAAGATTGAAGGTGTTGTCTCTTAAATGTTGAAAAGCCTGAATAACTGCTAGTAACTCAGCCCTCTGGGCAGATGTCTCTTCAGTTACCTGAACATGGGATATTCTATCAATAATTGTGACTGCTTTACCATTAGAGGAACCAACTGTGAGAACTAAAATCGCCCCTTCCAAAGGTTGAATAGAAAATTTCTTCGGAAAAATCACTGGATGAGTTTTCAAAAAAAGCGAAAGGGGGCTTGAGGGCAAATGAAACAAAATTTGACCCTGGAAATCTACCAGGGAAACTTGCCAATCATCACTATTTTGTAAAAGAAATTGCAGTTGATCTTTATTGAATGGAATCACTATATTTGCTACTTCTTTTCCAAAAAGTTCTACACTTTTTTTTTTTTTACCTTTTATATATTAATTGTGCCACCAAGCTGGGATAAGATAAAACTATTTTTCTTGGGGTCACTGGTATATGGAGCCATTTCAATGGGCTTTCTTGCCACAAGCATCCTGTAGGTGTATGCTCTGTGGCGAGAATCATTAAATCCCATCCTCTGATAATATTAACCCTAATTAATTGATCATTTAAACCCTCATCCACTTTAACAAGAGCCAACTCACTAGTCAATTCTCTCTTAGAACTCGGATTAGGATCGCCTTCAGATCAGATCAGTCGCTCAGTCATGTCCGACTCTTTGCGACCCCATGAATCCCAGCATGCCAGGCCTCCCTGTCCATCACCAACTCCCGGAGTTCACTCAGACTCACGTCCATCGAGTCAGTGATGACATCCAGCCATCTCATCCTCTGTTGTCCCCTTCTCCTCTTGCCCTCAATCCCTCCCGGCATCAGAGTCTTTTCCAATGACTCAACTCTTCGCATGAGGTGGCCAAAGTACTGGAGTTTCAGCTTCAGCATCATTCCTTCCAAAGAAATCCCAAGGCTGATCTCCTTCAGAATGGACTGGTTGGATCTCCTTGCAGTCCAAGGGACTCTCAAGAGTCTTCTCCAGCACCACAGTTCAAAAGCATCAATTCTTCAGCGCTCAGCCTTCTTCACAGTCCAACTCTCACATCCATACATAACCACAGGAAAAACCATAGCCTTGACTAGACGAACCTTTGTTGGCAAAGTAATGTCTCTGCTTTTGAATATGCTATCTGGGTTGGTCATAACTCTCCTTCCAAGGAGTAAGTGTCTTTTAATTTCATGGCTGCAGTCACCATCTGCAGTGATTTTGGAACCCACAAAAATAAAGTCTGACACTGTTCCCACTGTTTCCCCATCTATTTCCCATGAAGTGGTGGGACCGGATGCCATGATCTTCGTTTTCTGAATGTTGAGCTTTAAGCCAACTTTTTCACTCTCCACTTTCACTTTCATCAAGAGGCTTTTTAGTTCCTCTTCACTTTCTGCCATAAGGGTGGTGTCATCTGCATATGTGAGGTTATTGATATTTCTCCCGGCAATCTTGATTCCAGCTTGTGCTTCTTCCAGTCCAGCGTTTCTCATGATGTACTCTGCATAGAAGTTAAAAAAACAGGGTGACAATATACAACCTTGACATACTCCTTTTCCTTTTTGGAACCAGTCTGTTGTTCCATGTCCAGTTTTAACTGTTGCTTCCTGACCTGCATACAGATTTCTCAAGAGGCAGGTCAGGTGGTCTGATATTCCCATGCCTTTCAGAATTTTCCACAGTTTGTTGTGCTCCACACAGTCAAAGGCTTTGGCATAGTCAATAAAGCAGAAATAGATGTTTTTCTGGAACTCTCTTGCTTTTTCCATGATCCAGTGGATGTTGGCAATTTGATCTCTGGTTCCAATGCCTTTTCTAAAACCAGCTTGAACATCAGGAAATTCACGGTTTACATACTGCTGAAGCCTGGCTTGGAGAATTTTGAGCATTACTTTACTACCCTGTGAGATGAGTGCAATTGTGCGGTAGTTTGAGCATTCTCTGGCATTGCCTTTCTTTGGGATTGGAATGAAAACTGACCTTTTCCAGTCCTGTGGCCACTGCTGAGTTTTCCAAATTTGCTGGCATATTGAGTGCAGCACTTTCACGGCATCATCTTTCAGGATTTGAAATAGCTCAACTGGAATTCCATCACCTCCACTAGCTTTGTTCGTAGCGATGCTTTCTAAGGCCCACTTGACTTCACATTCCAGGATGTCTGGCTCTAGGTCAGTGATCACACCATCGTGATTATGTGGGTCGTGAAGATCTTTTTTGTACAGTTCTTCTGTGTGTTCTTGCCACCTCTTCTTAATATCTTCTGTTTCTGTTAGGTCCATACCATTTCTGTCCTTTATCGAGCCATCTTTGCATGAAATGTTCCCTTGGTATCTCTAATTTTCTTGAAGAGATCTCCAGTATTCCAAAGCCTCAATCAATTCAGATAAAATTTGTTGAAACAAGGCTCTGTCCTTATGAGCGGCCAAAATATCATCTATATAATGAATCAAATATAAATCCTTATACTTTCTTCTAACATTTTGCACAGCTTGGTCTACAAATTTCTGACACGAGATGGGGCTATTTTTCATTCCCTCAGGCAAAACCTTTCATGGAAACCTTCTATAGGGCTGTTTAAAATTAGCTAAAGGGAAGATGAAGTCGCTCAGTTGTGTCCGACTCTTTGCGACCCCGTGGACTGTAGCCTACCAGGCTTCTCCGTCCATGGGATTTTCCAGGCAAGAATACTGGAGTGGGCTACTATTTCCTTCTCCAGGGGATCTTCCTGACCCAGGGATCGAACCCGGGTCTCCTGCATTGGAGGCAGATGCTTTAACCTCTGAGCCACTAGGGAAGCCCATCTAAAGGGAGACTGAAGGCAAACCGTTCACAATCTTGATCAGCCAGGGGAACGGTAAAGAAACAATCCTGTAGATCTATAACTATCACATTGCACTGAAAAGGCACAGCCACTGGGGAAGGGAGGCCCGGCTGGAGGGCCCCCATGTCTTCCATAGTTGCGTTTATAGCACTCAAATCTTGTAACAATTTTCTATTTTTTTGATTTCTTCTTAATAACAAAAAATAGGAGCATTCCAGGGGCTATTAGAAGGCTCCATGTGGCCGGCTGCCAGTTGTCTCACAACTAAATCCTCAGCTGCCTGTAGCTTTTGAGCTGTTAGGGCCATTGCCCCACCCATACTGGATCATCAGGTTTCCAGGTAACAGGGTCGGCAGCAAGAGCAGCAGCCTCTGGATAAATTTGAATATCCTTGACCTTCTGTATTTTTGTTAGGAACCACCTCTAATGCAGAAACAATTTTCTGCTGATCTTCACCAAGCGCCTTATCAGGATTATATCTCATTTGCAGCATTTGATTAGTAACCTTTTTATCTGGGCTATATAAAAGCATTCCCATCTGAGATAATATATCTCTCCCCCATAAAGAAAAAACGTAGTGAAGGAATCACATATGGACAAAAGGTGCCTTGTGCCCTCTTCTCATCTGACCTGGTCAAAATTTGTGAGGTCTTAGCAACCAAGGGCACTGACCCTATTCCTACCAAGCCAGCACTGGTCAAGCATGTCAGCCAGGACAAGGGCCAGTCTTTTCCAGCAATGCAAGAGAAGTCTGCTCCAGTATCTAACAGCCCTGACATTTTATTCGCTTGAATTAAAAGATCTTTCAAAGGCCTCGGAGCTGTAACTTCCTGCACCCAAAAGGCTAGATCACTAGATCCAAATGCTCTGGGGCCCCTAGCTTGAGAAGTCAAGTTTTTTCCTGTCTGATAATAAGATAAAACCAAAAGCTGTGTTACTCTTTGACCTTTATATAATTTGCACAGTTTTGGTAGGCAGCGAGATCAAAACTTTAATTTCCCCAATATAATGAGAATCTACTACACCAGGCATCACCGAAATTCCTTGAAAAGAAAGCGAGCTACACCCCAGCACAAGTCCCACGATGCCCTCAGGTAGGGGGCCAGCCACTCCCGTTGGAATCGGAGTAACTGGCATGTCAGGGGTTAATATTGTTGCTAAATCCCCTTACCCTTCAGCTTCTCTCCTAGCCTGGGTGAGGCCCCCCTGAGGGAGTTTTCTCCAAGGAGTAGGTTCTGCATATTGTGCGTGCTTTAAAAGCTCCTTTGTTCAAAAAACTATCTTCCTCAGCCGTAGGCAACGCTTTGGGAGGCTTTGGGTGCAAAGTGGGGAACTCCTGGGCCCTGGGAGGCACAAACGGAGGCAGCGGCGATCGCCTTAAATCAGAAAATGGTGGATAAGTTTTTAAAGGTTTGCGTAGAGGGGGAGGGGGCTGGCCAGGGCGCCCGGCTGCAGCGTCCTGTAAGCCCTCTCCTTCCTCAGGAGGTAGAGCACAGTCTCCCTCCTTTTCTTCGTCAATGGCAGAAAATATGATCTGCACAGAAGGTGGAGACCCACCACCCACCGCCATAACCTCCCCCATAGGCTATCTAACAGCCTCATGACAAGGGTCCAGGACATTTCTAATCATATTCCACAGAGCAAAAACATCTACAGGAACCTTTTCTGGCCCATGCAAAGTATAAAACAAATGTAGAAATTTAGACAGTCTTCCTGTGCTTTCTTTAATGCCTCTATGGGCTAACATGTGAAGTAATATTTCAATAAACATTTGTCTATCCTTAGATGCAGAGAAACCCATTCTTCTAGAGAATATTCTTATTCATTCTGTACACTCCTCACCCTGCCTAAACTGCAGAGGGGTGCCCACCACCCACAGGTACAATCCTAATGCCCCGCGTTACAATCTCAGATTACCTTCCCTTCAGTGTCCCCTGTTCTGGGCTCCATTTGCCGGAGTCCAGCTCCAGCAGCCAGGGATTCAACCTGAAGGGGTGGGCGGTGTCAGCGAGAGAAACTGAGGCAGCCTCTCATTTTTCTTGGACTGCCTGTTTATTTCAAGCTTATGATTCTCTTTTATACTTTTACAAAAGCATTAGGTCAGAGGTTTGATATTTTTAGTTCCCATTGACCCAGATTTATTTTTCTCAAAAAATCATTGTTGCCCCTCAAAAGGAGTTCCTCCCTCAGCGATTCTCTTATCTACTTTTTCTCAAGTGTCCTTGTGAATACACTGTAACTCATGCTAATGTCTGGGCTGCATACCACATTCCTCAGTTTCTTTCTTATCTTTCTAAGCCCTGTTTGCCCCTAGTGTCCTAAGCTCACTATTTCTTAGAAAGGGCTTCTAGCTAATACTACCTCTAAAGTCCCTAATTTCTATAAGCTATAGTAGAATATGCTAACATTACAGCAATCCTTGTATCTTTAGCTTCTAACTATTTTAATTATTCCTAAGCCCTAAATTCAGCAAACTCCTTTGCCATAAACACTTTTCTCACAAATGGCCTTCAGACAGCAATCCCTCCCATGGTCTCAAGCTGCGGCCTGTGTGCTCACCCTGGAACACTTTTTTGTAAAAGTCCTTGAACAAATGTCAGTGATTAACTTTATGAATTATTCTTTGAGCACAGCTGCAGAAGGCTTTATGCCTTCTTATGCTCCTCTCAAAAACAATGAGCACCTTAATATTCTCTTCAGTCAACTCAGCCGAGGAAAGGAAGAAACAAGTCAGAATCACAAAGCCTAACTCCTTCATTCCGGGTCCGTGCCTACGGAACAAAGGGAGGGGGTTTAGGGCCCTGCCTCCATTTTGTCAGTAATGCCTAATGTGGCTCCTGACCCCGGCCTCACCCTGGGGCAGCAGCCCCGGGCTCAGGGAGGACTGCCACTGGAATGGTTAACCTGCGGCAACGCCTTGGCAGCCAATCACAGGGCCCCGCAGGAAATACCTGGAGAGCCTCGCTGGGTGAGAGGTACTGGCCCAGCCCCAGTCCGGCATCAGGCAGCCCCTGCGCCCCGCAGCCACCCAGGCGAGCTCGGCCTACCCCGAGCTCAAGGCACCCGGCGGCTGCAGCATGGCGCTGCTGGGCCGGCCCGGACTGGGGCCGCTGCTGGCTGTGCTGGCCGCGCTGGCGGCGTCAGAGACGACGACCCGTCCTGTTCATCTGCTGACCCTGCTGTCTTCGGGCCAGGGCGCTCTGGACCGTGTGGCGCTGGGCGGCCTGTTAAATACACTGGCGGCCCGTGTGCACTGTGCCGACGGGCCGTGTGGAAAGGTAACACCCCCAACCGACGGGTCCTCCGGCCCCAGCCCAAGCCCGCCGCTCCACCCTGAGGCCGAGGCTGGCTGCAAAGAGCCTGGGCAAACTCCAGGAGGCGGGCCGCGCGGCGGCCTGACACCGGGCCCTGCCCGCAGGCCCAAGCCCACTCTCCTCAGCTCCCTTTCAGAACCCCCTGAGCTCCCTGGGGAGGGGGCAGGGTATGGCTCTGGGATCCCATGGCTGCCCCCCAATCCCGTCAGCGCCCCCCTCTCCCCACCCCCAAACTGATAATGGTTCCAGGCAGAAACCTCCCTAGGATGGGGGACCCTCCATGGGTGTGCCTGCCTGTCACGGGGGACGGCGGGGGTCGGTGAGCGAGCCGACCTTGGAGGGCACCGGCATGAGGGACAGGAGGGTGGCAGCCCTTGTGTATGGCCCCCGCCTGTCCGTCTGTGCCAACAGTGCCTGTCTGTGGATGACGCCCTGGCTCTGGGCAGACCTGAGCAGCCCGGGGCCCCCTCGGGCCAGGTCCTGGAGCCCAGGCACATCGCCCGCCTCAGTGCCGCCGCCGCCCTCTACCTCAGCGACCCAGCGGGCACCTGCGCCGAGGTCCGGGCTGGCCGCTGGGCTGCCCGGGCCGACCAGCTCCTGGTCCTGCTCGAGAGCTCTCAGGCCCTGAGCGTGGCCCTGACCAGGCTGCTGCAGCAGATCCAAGCCCGCGCCGCTGGCCAGCCCGCTTCTCAGCAGGTGGGCACCTGGGCCAGCTGCCCTCGGGCACTGGAGGAAGAGGGTCTGAGAGGGACTGAGAGAAGGGGGACCACTCAGGTGGCGCTGGGCCTCAGCACCTTTCTGGGTGCACGGGGGAGCCTGGGCTGGGGCAGTCACAAGTGGACACTCACCACTGAGCCAGGCAGGGCTGCGGGCATCCCGACAGGGACCTGATCCTCGACGGGGCTGAGAAAGCTCCCAGGGCTCCAAGGAAGAGCCCGGACGAGGCGGGGCTGGGAGCAGCTGGGCAGGGAAGGGGACAGCTGTGGTGCCTGGGTTTCAGCAGAGTCCGGGGCCACCAAGGGCACCGGAGAGGGAGAGGCCAGTGTGGCCACGCTGCTTGAGACACTGAGGCCGGCTCCTCCCCAGGCCTGTGTGGACCTGCCTCAGCTGCTGGGGGAGGCGGCAGGCGTCGGGGCTCCCAGCAGCCCTGGCCCCGTGCTGGCTGCCCTGCTGGGCCACGTCTGGAGCGGCGCCTGCTTCCACGCCCTGCCGACCCCCCAGTACTTCGTAGACTTTGTGTTCCGGCAGCACAGCAGCGAGAACCCCAACATCACACTGGACGGTGAGGCCTGAGCTGGGCTACAGGGCAGGGAGTGCCCTGAACCCCAGCATCCGCCCCCCTGGGGAGTGCAGGGCTGGAGCAGATTTTCACCCTCTGCCAGAGCTGGCAGCCTTGATGGAGCGCCTGGGGCTGGGCGGAGCGACGGAGCCCCACGACAGCCACAGTGACGACAGTCCTCTGGGAAAGGGCCAGGGCCCCATGCCCCTTGCCGCCCCCAACAGCAGCACCAGCGCGTGGGACACGGTGAGCCGTCCGTGTGCCTGAGTCCCGGAGAGAGGTGGGGGCCCATGGACTGCTCAGGGCCCTGAACACCAGATCTGTCACCCCCACCCCAGCTGTGCCTGAGTGCTCAAGACATCATGGCTGTGTACGGAATGTCTGAGCAGGCCGGGGTGACGCCGGACGACTGGGCCCGACTGAGCCCCGCTCTGCTCCAGCAGCAACTGAGCGGGGCCTGCAGCCCTCAGCCCACGCTCCCCACCCAGGATCAGCTCAGCCAGGCTGAGAGTGAGTGTCCACCCTACTGCCTAGCTGCTTCCTGGTGGTGTCCAAGGGGCTGGCAGCATGGAGATGGAACCAAACAGGGAGGAGAAAGTAGCCGCTGGGCTGCGGAGAGCCGGGACCAGGGCTGGCAGACCAGGCAGCGGGGTGGAGGGGCAACGGGAAGGGGTGCTGTGAGGGAAGAGGATGGGGGCTTGAGGCCAGGGGCCAGCAGGAAGCCGAGGTCAGGATTGCACCCGAGTGCCTGCAACCTGGGGGCTCCTGCTTCTCCCAGACGCGGTCTGGACGCCCCTCCCGAGAAAGCAAAGGGCCACAGTTGGGAGGCAGGCGCTCACTGTCCTCCCTGTCCAGGGTACCTGTACGGCTCCCTGGCCACGCTGCTGATCTGCCTGTGCTCCCTCCTCGGGCTCCTGCTCCTCAGCTGTGCCAGCTGCAGCACCACCTCCCACTACATCATCCAGGCCTTCCTGAGCATGGCTGTGGGCGCGCTCACTGGCGACGCCCTCCTGCACTTGATGCCTAAGGTTGCCCCAGCCCGCCAGAGCCCTCCCTGACCCCTAATCTCTACCCGCCTGTCTGGGAGGAGGAGGTCCCAAGGCACCCAGTCCAGTGTCCTCTGCCCACTCCCCCACCAGGTGCTGGGGCTGCACACCCATGACGGGGAGGACCATGGCTTCCAGCCCACCTGGCACCTCCTAGCTGTGCTGGGCGGGCTCTATGCCTTCTTCCTTTTCGAGAGACTCTTCAACCTCTTGCTGCCCCTGGACCCCGAGGTCAGGTGCTTGGGGGCTGGACGTGGTGTGGGGACGGGGTGGCGGAGGCACGGTGGATCCTGAGCCTCCGTCCCCGCAGGACCCAAAGGATGGGGCCTGCAGCCATGGCCACAGTCACGGCGGCCATAGCCATGGCGTGTCCCTGCAGCTGGCGCCCAGCGACTTCCGGCAGCCCAAGCAGCTCCATGAGGGCTCTCGCGCAGATCTGGTGAGCCCGCTCTGCCCGGCGTCAACCCCTCTGGCGGAGCCCTGTCTGTGGTCCCAGTCACCCCTCCAGAGCTTCCGCCCCTGGCCTGATCTGGGGACTTGGCTCCGCGAGCGCCTCCTCACCTTCCTGCCCTGAGCCTAATCTACACGGCCCGCCCACCAACTTGGTCTCCCCCTCCAGGTGGCGGAGGAGAGCCCCGAGCTGCTGAGCCCGGAGCCCCGGAGACTGAGCCCAGGTGAGCCCTGAGGGAGGCCCTGGAGCGTTGGGGGTCAGGGTCTCGGTGCGCGGCGCAGGCACCGGGACGGGGAGGGGAGCGGAGGAACCGGCCGGGGCAAATACGCACCCACGCCCGCCGCGCCCGCAGGGCTGAGACTGCTGCCCTACGTGATCACTTTGGGCGATGCCGTGCACAACTTCGCCGACGGGTTGGCCGTGGGCGCCGCCTTTCTGTCCTCCTGGAAGACGGGGCTGGCCACCTCGCTGGCCGTGTTCTGCCACGAGGTGCCGCACGAGCTGGGTGAGCCTTGCGGGGTTCCAGCCGGCCAGAGGCTGGGCCTGCCCGCAGCTGGGGTCTGGGTGTGGCTGGTCGACCGCGTAGCTGGGCGGGACTATCGGGGAGTGGGCGCGGCCCTTGACCTGACCCCAGCCCCGCCCGCGACTCATGGCTCAGACAGTAAAGAATCCGCCCGCAGTGCTGGAGACCCGGGTTCGATCCCTGGGTCGGGAAGATCCCCTGGCGAAGGGAATGGCAACCCACTCCAGTACTCTTGCCTGGAGAATCCCATGGACAGAGGGGCCTGGGGGGCTACGGTCCATGGGGTCTCAAGAATCGGACACGACGAAGCGACTAAACAACCCCCACCGCCCGCCCCAGGGGATTTCGCGGCCTTGCTGCACGCGGGGCTGTCGGTGCGCCGCGCGCTGCTCCTGAACGTGGCCTCGGCGCTCACGGCCTTCATCGGCCTCTACGTTGCGCTCGCGGCCGGTGTAGGCGAAGACGGCGAGACCTGGATCCTGGCGGTGGCCGCCGGCCTCTTCCTCTACGTGGCGCTCTGCGACATGGTCAGAGCCGGGCGGGCCGGGGCTGCCCCGGGGGGGTGCGCTGGGCGGGCGCTCTGAGCCGGCCCTGACTCAGGCCCCGTCCTCAGCTCCCGGCCATGCTGAACGTCCGCGACCGGCGGCCCTGGCTCCTCTTCCTGCTCCACAACGTTGGCCTGCTGGGCGGCTGGACCGTCCTGCTGCTGCTGTCGCTGTATGAGGATAACATCGCCTTCTGAGAGCTTCTGCCCCCGCCCCTCTCCCCTTGGCTCTGGCTCCTGACCCTGGGCTCTCGCAGCCATTCAGACGCGCCGTCTCCCTGAGCGCCCCAGCCTCTCCCCCGCGCCCTGCTTCCCAGCTTCAATAAATTCTCTCGACTTGGAGCCCGGCCTGCTCGCCTCATCTCTCCTCCCCAGGAGAGGAGGGTTTCCCACCAAGAAACGTCGACAGGTGGGGGGTCCTCTCCCCACAGCAGTGCCTGGTGCCTGATGGGGAGTCAGGACAGTTGAGCTCAGGGCCCTACAAGAAACCAGCCTCAGACCCGCATCTGTGATGCATGTGTGAAGCGAAGCCCAGAGAAGTGGGTCCGGGGCTCAGGCAGCGGCCCTCCTCCTCCGCTTCCTGCCCGCCTGCTGCGGCTCTTCCCAGGGCGGAGCTGCTTCAGTGCCTCTGGCTCTCTCCACCCTGGGCCCCTTTCTCCCACAGACAGACACATCGCACATTGTTAGGGCGTGTACCACGAGCCAGGCTTGAGTCTGAGGGTTCTGTGGTCACTGAGCTGTTTAGCCGTCACAGTTGCCCTGTGATGTGAGTGCTGTGACTGCCTGTCTGACTCGGACGGGGAGGGCCCGTGTCCTGGCCGTGGCCCCCGCTTTGCCCACTCCCTCCTCTAGCACGTCCTCGGGGTGGCTCTGGCTAGTTGATTTGGGTTTTTTCTGATTTTACTTAGTTTTGGTGTGCTGGGTCTTCGCTGCTGCTCAGGCTTTCTCTAGTTGCGGAGATCGTGGGCCACACCCCAGTTGAGGTGTGTGTGCTCACTGTGATGGATTCTTTTGTTGAGAAGTATGGGCTCTGGGGCACTTCAGCTTCAGTAGTTGCAGCACGTGGGCTCAGTCTTTGCGGCTCCCGGGCTCTAGAGCACAGGCTTAATAGTTGTGGCGCATGGGGTTAGTAGCTCTGCGGCATGTGGGATCTTCCTGGATCCGGGATCCAACCCATGTCTCCTGCATTGGCAGGCAGATTCTTTGCCACTGAGCCACCAGGGAAGCCCTGGCTCCAGTTTTTTTTTTTTTTTTTAATGACTTTTTTTTCATGCTCTCAGAACTTTATTAGGTGGAGTTTGGGCAAAAGAGAGAGAAAACCTCTGAGACAGTCACCCACCTGGTTCAGCACAAGCAGAACAGAGAAACCTTTGGTTGGAGATGTACTCTCACTGGGATGAAAATATCTCTGATTTTTAAATGGAGAGATGACTGGCTGAATATCTCTGGGCACAAATTTAGGTTATTTTAAATATTTAACATATATTTTAACAAATATTTTAAAAATTTTCCACCAGAAGAAGGCAAGTCTCTGAGGACAAGACCGGACCAGAAGCAGGAGCCCCAGCCCATATGGAGACAAACCAGTGCCACTTTTATGTTGGGTGAGAGGCAAGGGATATACCTCTGCTACTCCAAGATCAAGATTTGGAGGGAGGAGAACATGACAAATGACAAAAGGACCAGTTTCTCAAAAAGCGAGGGATAATGACACAGGGATGAAACTCAGATGCTGTTTTTACAAGGAAGCAAGATAAGTGAAGAGGAACTAAAAAGCCTCTTGATGAAAGAGGAGAGTGAAGAAGTTGGCTTAAAGCTCAACATTCAGAAAACGAAGATCATGGCATCTGGTCCCATCATTTCATGGGAAATAGATGGAGAAACAGTGAAAACAGTGTCAGACTTTATTTTTGGGGGCTCCAAAATCACTGCAGATGGTGAGTGCAGGAATGAAATTAAAAGACGTGTACTCCTTCGAAGGAAAGTTATGACCAACCTAGACAGCATATTCAAAAGCAGAGACATTACTTTGTGAACAAAGGTCCGTCTAGTCAAGGCTATGGTTTTTCCTGTGGTCATGTATGGATGTGAGAGTTGGACTGTGAGGAAAGCTGAGCACCGAAGAGCTGATGCTTTTGAACTGTGGTGTTGGAGAAGACTCTTGAGAGTCCCTTGGACTGCAAGAAGATCCAACCAGTCCATCCTAAAGGAGATCCGTCCTGAGTGTTCACTGGAAGGACTGATGCTGAAGCTGAAACTCCAATACTTTGGCCACCTTATGTGAAGAGTTAACTCATTGGAAAAGACCCTGATGCTGGGAGGGATTGGGGGCAGGAGGAGAAAGGGACGACAGAGGATGAGATGGCTAGATGGCATCACCGACTCAAGGAACATGAGTTTGTGTGAACTCTGGAAGTTGGTGATGGACACGGAGGCTTGGCGTGCTGCGATTCATGGGGTCGCAAAGAGTCAGACACGACTGAGCGACTGTACTGAACTGAAGATAAGTCATGACTCTTCATTGCTGTCTGACCCCACAGGGCGGCCTGCTGAGTCGAGTGAAGAGAGGTCTGCCTAGCTGCGCTTGGTGGTCCTGGCTCATGGGCCCTTGAAACTACTTTAAAGCAGTCTCTTCAGACACAGCCCTCCAGGGGGCCATGTAGGGCTGAGGTGGAGGGGGGCTTATTTTGCTACAAGAGAAGGGGCTTGAGTGGGGAGAGTAGCAGCTACTCCCCACTCCCCCACGACTTCTGTCACACAAAAAAACACCTGTAAATGCATGACATACAATAGTGAATCTGGGAGGCAGGCTCCCCACGGAGAGCCTGCTGACATATGGACACATTTACAGGCCTCAGTAATTCTAGGAAGGGCTGCTTGTGTTCTCCCAGGCCCATGGTAAGCCCTGCCCCAGTCCACCCCTCTCTTCAGGGTTCAATTTTGTTATGACTTTTAAAGGCACTGGTGTGGTTTGGGGTCACACACCTGCCCAGGCACCCAAGTGACCCCTTGGTTCACAGCTCACGTCTTGATGCTCACATGACTAAGTGGGCAGCTCTGGATGCAACAAACACATACTTTGCTATTTTCTTGGCTTTGCCTATATTTTCTTACTTGTTTTATTTCTTAAGATTCCATTTCTTGGAATTCCCTGACAGTCCAGTGGTTAGGGCTCCGAGCTTCCCCTCTGCACTGCAGAAGGCACAGATTCCATCCTTTCATTCAGTTCAGTCGCTCAGTCGTGCCGGCTCTGCAACCCCATGGATTGCAGCACGCCCGGCTTCCCTGTCCGTCACTAACTCCCGGAGCTTGCTCAAACTTATGTCCCTCAAGTTGGTGATGCCATCCAACCATCTCATCCTCTGTCGTCCCCTTCTCCTGCCTTCAATCTTTCCCAGCATCAGGGTCTTTTCAAATGAGCCTGTTCTTCGCATCAGGTGGCCCAAGTATTGGAGTTTCAGCTTCAGCATCAGTCCTTCCGATGAACATTCAAGACTGATTTCCTTTAGGATAGGTTGGTTGATCTTGCAGTCTAAGGGACTCTCAAGAGTCTTCTCCAACACCACAGTTGAAAAGCATCAATTCTTCCGCGCTCAGCTTTCTCTATTCGATCCTTAGGCAGGGAAATAAGATCCTGCAAGCCACAGGGCAGCCTGCCGAGCCGAGTGAAGAGAGGTCTGCCTAGCTGCGCGTTGTGGTCCTGGCTCATGGGCCCTTGAAGCGGGCAACTACCAGGCCTGGGGAGGGAGCAGTGGGCAAGACGGGCGAAAAGGTGTCCTCAGGGGAGGGGCTCGTAGAGGGACAGTCCAGGGCCCCGCGTCGTGAGCTCGCCTTCTGGTGCTGGTGTCGCGGGGGGCGGAGGGGGGGGGTCGTCCTGCGGGGGCAACGCCGAGCAGAGACAGGACAAGACGCCTCCAGGAAGCTCTCCAGACCCCTGTGCTAGTCGGGCTCCGCCAGGCTTCCGGCAGCCGCCGGGGCCTAATTCGGCGCGTGTTTGGCCCGGGGGTCTCTGCTCCCCCGGCCTCCACACTGCTGCCAGCATCCAGCAGGGTGCTTGAGACCTCGCCTCTTCTTGCGGGAGAGACCCTCTGCAGTGACCCCATTCTGGGATCCGGGGGGCAAGCAGGTCCTGACCAGCCAGCCCTGAGCCGCCCAGCCACCGTCCGGCTTCCAGCCGGCTCTGCATTCTCCGCAGTGAGACCCTGGATCTCCCGCGAGCTGGGTTTTCGGGGCGCTGTATGTGGAACCCGGGAGCGGAGCCGCGAGGCTGCCCCCGGCCGCCAGGGGCCGCTGCGTCCCCCGCGGCCGCCGCGCCTCTGTGGCGCTGCGCAGGCGCAGGACCCGGAACCGTGGCGCGCGGCTTCCGCGTCCGGGCGGGCCGTGTTCGGCGCCGTACAGGTTCCCCATCAGCTGGCTCCAACTGCAAGGTGGGCGGCGGGTGGGCGCGGGCGGGCCCGGGGTCGCGCGCGGGCGTTCCTGCTCACCCTGTCCCCTTCCTGTGCAGCCCGAGTGCGGCGCCATGTACGCTGTGTACAAGCAGGCGCATCCGCCCACCGGCCTCGAGTTCTCCATGTACTGCAATTTCTTTAACAACAGCGAGCGCAACCTCGTGGTAGCCGGGACCTCGCAGCTCTACGTGTACCGCCTCAACCGGGACTCCGAGGTAGGCAGGCCCGCTGGGGCCGCTGCGCCCCGCGGCGAGGGGGTGCCCCGGCCCGAGGCCGATCGGGCCGACAGCGCCGCGCTTGGTCGTGTCCGGGAACCATGTTCCTCGACCTCCTGAAGCTCTGTTGGGCTCGGCGGCCTACCCTGGGCATCTCATTTGCTCTATTTCTCAACAAATCGCATGAATATGTACCGTGTGCTCGGTTTTAGCGATACGGTAGAGAACAGAATCTGCACACACTTGGAGCAGGAGGACACCTACTGACTAAATACACGCGTGAGAACACACACCTGTGGACACCCTGCAGAAACAGCGAAGGAAATAGATGAGGGCTGAGGGATCAGAGGAACCTCCTTTAGACAGAGTAGGAATTCGTTGGGGAAAGAACATTCCTGGCAAAGGGAACAAGGCTGGGTGTAGGGTGGGGGCAGGTTGTGGGTTGGAGGTCAGTGAGGTGTGATGAATCCCTCGGTGGGGGAAACACCGGGGGTGCTCTGATTGCCAGAGGTGTGAGGGTTTTGGTGGTGAGGGGTGGCTTCTTCAAGAGGCATCTTCGCATGTGTTCTTGGAAGGGGAGTAAGAGCCAGATGCAAGGATAGGGAGAGGTGGGTTCCACGTGGATGCAAGGACAGCGTGCGGGCCAGAAGCATCTGAGGGCAGGCAGGGTTGGACTGGGGTGCAGAGTGGAAGTGGGGCAGGAAGGGTTGTCCTCCGCAGGGCAGGGTTCTGAGTAAGGGCTGGGGCAGCAGGGAGGAGGCCGCCTTCCCCGGGCACTTACTTCAGGACACTAGTGTTTGTTTTATGTTAAATGTGTGTACAGCTGTACTAATCCACACGTGATGAAGCAAGCAAAATACAGAAGAATGTGTGAGAGGTTAGTGACTGTTTGTGTCAGTAAATAATATTAGTTTAAGCTTTTGTGATACAGCAGTTTTGAGATCAGTATTTGGCTTTTGTCGACATTTCAATCAAAACTGAAAATGAAATTTTGCTAATAAATACATACGGCTCTACATTGAATGAGAGCATCTTTGCTGTATATACTATATCTGACACTGGCTTTCAGTCAACTTTGAGGGACAAATTGAATGTTTTTACATCTGTATATGTTTTGCACTTGGGTTCGCAGCCCCTTCTTAGCGATCACTCACTTCTCTTTCTAGGGGTCATCTGTTAAGAGCCTGTTTTGTGTGGGCATCTTGAGAGGGGTTGATGAGCTGCCCTCATGGCTGTGGTTCTGGGGGTAGGGGGCCACACGCTGCCAGTGCAGCACTTGCTGAAGGCCAGAGTGCCCATGCATACCACCAGGATGGGATGGGGAGTGGGGAGCCAGGCGAGGTCTAAAGCTCACCTCCTTGGAAAGGTGAGATTTGAGTGGGTGAGGAGGAGCTGATGCGGGGAGCCTTGTAGGTGTGGGGGGGAGAAGAGCTTTGAGGCGGAGTGAAGGTGCCAGGGCAGTAGGGAGGGAAGAGTGGCTGGTCACAGGGCTTGCAAGGCTGGATCAGGGCATCAGCAGGGTAGCCTTGAGGGCAGTCTTGGGAGCTGAGTGTTGACCTGAGGCCAATGGTGAGTTAAGGTTTGGGCAGAGGAGTGAGCTGATCTGACCCTTGTGTCCTGGGGTCACCGTGGCTGCGACAAGTAGAAGGCGACTGGGCTGGGTGGTCATTGGTGGGGCAAGGAGGCAGGATAGACAGGATGTGAGGCGCGCAAGGGAGCGGAGCTGTGGGCTGTGCAGAGGCTTTGCCAGAGTTGGGTTTGGGGCCAGACTAACCCTGCAAGTGAAGTTGCTGGCACCTGCAGGGGAGATGGTTGCGGGGTGAGGGGCATAGGGGCAAGAGTGCACTTTGGACATTGTTGGAGTATGTGTTGCTGTTAGCAGCTTGAAGCAGCCGCCGGCGCCTCAGCGTCTGTCGTCAGGAAGCCAGGAGCTCTGCCATCTGCAGGCCCCACTGGGGTATGGTTTCTACCATCTCTCGATGCACGCATGCAGCTACTGCAGAAAGCGTCCAGCCTTGCATCACCGCCTCCCCCAGGACAAGGGCTGAGAGACCTGCCACGCTGGAAGCCGTGGAGCCTTTCATGGCCTAATCTGGATGCTGGGCCCTGTGTTTCTGAGCCTCAGATGGGTCCTGAGATCTAGACGCGCTTGGCGACCCCGACGAGGAAGCCTGGCGTCAGGCAGGATGTGGGCTGGTGAGGCCAGGAGCCCAGAGCAGGAGAGTTAGCACCAGTGGACAGAGACAACTCCATGGGGGAGATCTGTGCAAAGGGAAGGGAAGGAATGGAACAGGAACTGGTAGGAAAAGCAGGGTTTTGTGAGGTGAGTGAGGGCGCATTAGTGCCCTGAAGGGAAGGAGCACTGGGCAGCCCCCGCATGGAGCCCACCGAGACCCTCAGAGGCTCTGCACACCTTTCAAGAGCTGTGAAGAATCCCACAGGAGGCCCTCAGCAGACCGGATGTGGCTGCCAGGCCTGAGTCAGGTGTTTGCTCCACAGCCTTTCAGCGTAGGGCAGCCTCCAGCTCCTGGACAGAGCACAGAGTGTAGTGGCAGGAGGGAGTGTGGCGCCTGGGCAGAGCCCTCAGTGGCTGAGCCCGTCGGGGACCAGCCTAGTCACTGCTGCAGGACAGCCTGCCTGGAGCCCCAGACACACTGTCACCAGGGTGGCACAGTCCTGAGGGCAGCCGGGAGCCAGGACAGCACCACAGGGACCATGCGGACGGACGCCCGGCCTGGGCCCGGTCTGCGTGACGGGAAGGGCCTGTCTCCTCTCTCTCCACGGGGCTAGCCTGGTGTCTGACCGGTGGCCTCGCGGTGGCTGAGCTTCCTGGGTGGTGAGACGAGGCCAGGGCCAGACCACTCACAGGGCACTGCCTCCCTTTTGAGGCTCCTGTCCTTCAGAGCAGCCCCCAACTGGGATGAAGAGACGATGGTGAGCCCCACGGGCCATGTGCAGTCTCCGCCAGGGAGCCAGGTTCATGGGCAAGGTCTTCAGGGTGGCGGCAGGGAAGGGAGAGGGTCCCGAGCAGGTGGTGGGCCTGGCGTTGGGTGTGTGCCTGGCTCGGGTCCTGGGCTGGCAGACCGCGGACAGCGGCCGGGGCAGGGTAGCTGTGTGTGGGAAGCGGGTGAGTGCTGGCTGGGGCAGCTGTGACCTTTGAGAGGAAAAGACATGTAGGAAATGTAGGGCACTTCCTAAAATTAATGACAGTCCCAAGTAAACAGAAAAGGTATCATGGACGGGAAGTCTCAATACTGTAGAGATGTCACCCCCCCCGCCCTGCCCCGCACAAATTAATCCAAAATTAATTAATTAATTTTGTCCTTTTAATTAATTAAATGTCCTTTTTCTCAAAGTTGCAGTAAAGTTTCTCAACAGTTTAATCTATCGTGATTCTCAGATTTACATGGAGGAGCCAAAAATCAAGAACGTATAATTTTAGAAATGAACAAGATGGAGCACTTGCCCTATAGGGTTGTCAGGAATCGTGTGTGTGTGTAAGTGTGTAAGCTGAATTATTAGGTACAGAAAGACAAATTACAAGTCACTTTGGGGGACTTCATGGTGGTTCCACTGCAGGGAGTGCAGGTTCCACCCCTGGTTGGGGAACCATCTCCACATGCTTGTGAGGCCGAAAAAGAGTTACTTTTGAACTGAGCTTTTTGTCGGGAAACGTCCCCCTTTAATACTTTTTGCCTTAAGATCTACTTTGTCTAGTAGTAACTTGGCTACGCGTTTTTCGTTTGTTTGTTTTCTTAAGTCCTTGCGTAGAGCATCTTTTTAAAATCTGTGTTGTTATGTTTTCAGTGAACCAATAGCAAATAGTTGGATGTTGTTTATTATTCTGACGATTTTTATTGTCTTCTGGCCTGAATGTTTGGTTTATTTATTTATTCTGTCACGAATGGATCTGATCTGGTCTAGTTATTTGAAGTAATTTCTCGTGTAGTTGGGTTTGAATCACCATCTTGCATCTTACTATTCTTTTATTTATTGTTTTGGATTGATCAGCTATTTTGTTTCATTTTATCTCTTCAAGAAATATTTTATTTATTCACTTGTTTTTAGTTTTATTTATTTGGCGATGCTGGGTCTTAGTTGTGGCATGTGGGACCAGGATCAAATCTGGCCCTCTGGCATTGGAAGCATGGGGTCTTAGCTACTTACTGGGCCACCAGGGGAGTCCCTCATTTCATCTTTTCTGTTGACTTCGGGTTGTGCATTTTGTCTTACATTTGAGGTCACAGCAGTCTCTGGCTCGAGGGAGCCTGCCCAGACAGCCTAGAATCCTTGAAACCCTTCACCCTCTTTCCCTGCTCGCTGCATTCTGTTGTCACAGGCTTGCTCCTGCAGAACATTATACTGTTGTTAGCATTTTGATTTTACATAAATTCAGACTCTCAGAAAAGCTGCATAAGCACCAGAATTTCCTGCATACCCTCGTCTACAGTCCTGAACGTGTTGCTGTATCTCTGGCTTTTTCCCTGGGCCTGGAGGATCCCCTTGGCTTTTCCCAGAGGTCAGTACACCTGTGCATCCAGGCAACACCACAGTCCCTGCTGGGACCACAGGCCTGTGAGAGTCCAGGCCTGGTCAGATCCTTGGTGTGGTCCTGGGCACTGGTGTCAGTGGCTTGGAGAGGTGGGTGGTAGCCTCCCCACTATGACACGGACTTGAGGTGGAAGGTGCCATCTCGTGCTCAGACCTTCCTCTGCGCTTGGCATCTGTGGGGTGGCGGGGCGGCTGGGGCGCACCTCACTCACCCTCTCCCCACCTCCAGGTGCGCCTGCCTCCCTCCCCTGAGTCCTTCCTTCATTTATTATCACACGTTCAGCAGTTCATACTCTGTGCAGGAGGCTGTAGTCTTTTTTTGTCATCTGGGGTCTTCAGCCTGAAGACCTTCCTTTGGTAATTGTTGAAGAGTGTTTCTGATGTTGATCTTGGTCCACTTTTGTTTGTCTGAAAACGTTTTTATTTCAACTTCCTTTTTGAGGGATATTTTCATTGGGTTTACAATTCTAAGTTGACTGTTTTCTTCTTTCATCACTTTAAAGACCGTCTCTGGCTCCTATAGTCAGTTTTAATGAAGGTGGCATTTCTGTTCTTCTCTGACTGCTTTTATGATACTTGTCTTTGTCTTTGATTTTCTGTCTTTCAACTGCGATGTGCTTGGCTGTAGTTTGTTTGTGTTTGTCCTGCTTTGGGACTTACTGACCTTGAGTCTGTAGGCTGATGCTTCTCATCAGGATATTTCGGTTATGTCTTCAGTTAGAGGTTCTGTCCTTATCCTGCCTCTGCCTTCTAAATTGCCAGTGGTGTGTTAGATTATTTAATTACGTCCATGTGTGTCTTAAAATTTGTTATGTTTTTCCTCTGTGTCTTGTTACTGCCCAGAGTGGCAGTCAGTCTTCATCTTGACCCTGTGTCTGGCCAAGGGGGCGGTGCCCTGGGCTGGACCCATCGCTGAGGGCGACTGTCGTGTTCAGTGCAAGTGTGTCCCTGCTAGAGACCCGCCGGGGATGACTTTTTCTGGATTAAGGAAGTTGTGTTCTGGGTCAGCAAGGGGTTTCTGTCATGAATGGGTCTCGTCTGTTATCAAGTGCTTGACATAGTCACTGAAAACAGTAGATGGTTTTTCTCCCTGCTTGGGTGCAGTGGGCTGTAGTGAGGGGCGTTCCCGGGATGCAGCTCAGGGTTGGTGTGGCCACCTCCCCTCACCAGAGTCCTGGGCCCTGGGCCTACCTGGAGGATGCAGATGGGGTGAGGCCACGGCCCCGGTAGGGTCACTGTCACAACCAGTTGGGCTCAGCAGAGCTGGGGTTCCTTCTTCCTAACAAGCACGTGTCATCGCTGGCTGGCCCAGGGTGAGTCTGAGTGGTTTTGGGGGGCACATACAGTGCTGTCCAGCCTTCGACCCTGAGAGCCCCAGCGTTGGGGGAGCTGGGGGTGCTTCCTGCGGGCTGGTCGCCCGCTCCCCATTGAGGGCTCTTGGCCACAGGGCCGGTTGTGGGTAAGGTGGGCCCCTCACAGTTTTTTCCTTCTTCCTCCCTCCTCCAGGCGCCGACCAAAAATGACAGGAGCACAGGTGAGTGAGCTCAGGGTGGCTGCCCAGCCGTGAACCCGGGAGCGGGGGCTGGACGTGGGCCCCAGGCCCTGTTCACTTACTCTCCGCAGATGGGAAGGCCCACCGAGAGCACCGGGAAAAGCTGGAGCTGGTGGCTTCCTTCTCCTTTTTTGGCAACGTCATGTCCATGGCCAGCGTGCAGCTGGCCGGCGCCAAGCGGGATGCCCTGCTCCTGAGCTTCAAGGATGCCAAGGTGGGGCGGGGGTGGGGTGGGCAGGGGTGGGATCTGGGGGCTGTGGGGGGCGGGCCCCATTCTGACCTGCCGCCCCCAGCTGTCGGTGGTGGAGTACGACCCAGGCACCCACGACCTCAAGACCTTGTCTCTGCACTACTTCGAGGAGCCTGAGCTGCGGGTAGGGCTCGACTCCCCACCCCCAGCCCAGCCCCAGCCCAGTCTCTGGGGGGTGCTCCTGCCTGACGCCCCTCTCCTGCAGGACGGCTTCGTGCAGAACGTACACACGCCACGGGTGCGTGTGGACCCCGACGGGCGCTGCGCGGCCATGCTCATCTACGGCACGCGGCTGGTGGTCCTGCCCTTCCGCAGGGAGAGCCTGGCCGAGGAGCACGAGGGGCTCGTGGGAGAGGGGTGAGTGTGGGGGCGGGGTGGGGGCCCCACGGAGTCCAGGTGTGCGCCACACTGCCCCCACTGACGCCTGCTGCCCCTAGGCAGAGGTCCAGCTTCCTGCCTAGCTACATCATCGACGTGCGGGCCCTGGATGAGAAGCTTCTCAACATCGTCGACCTGCAGTTCCTGCATGGCTACTACGAGCCCACCCTGCTCATCCTGTTTGAGCCCAACCAGACGTGGCCTGGGTGAGGGCCTGTGGCCTGGTTGTGCACAGGGCTTGCTGCGGGGGAGGAACCTGGTTGGTCTCCGGGGGAGCGGGCCTGCTATGCCGGCCCCACGCTGACTCCTTTTGGCCCCCAGGCGGGTGGCTGTGCGGCAGGACACATGCTCTATCGTGGCCATCTCCCTGAACATAACGCAGAAGGTGCACCCCGTCATCTGGTCCCTCACCAGCCTGCCCTTCGACTGTACCCAGGCCCTGGCGGTGCCCAAGCCCATAGGTGACAGGGGCCTGGGCTGGGGCGGCGGGGGTGGGGTGTGTGTGGAGCGTGCTGGGCCCTGCCACCAGCGTGTCTGTTCCAGGTGGAGTGGTGATCTTCGCGGTCAACTCGCTGCTGTACCTGAATCAGAGCGTCCCTCCCTACGGCGTGGCTCTCAACAGCCTTACCACCGGCACCACTGCCTTCCCCCTGCGTGAGTGCTGGGGAGCAGGGCCCGGGGTGGCGGGGGCTGCTGCTGGGCCTGGCTGACCACCCCTGCCCACAGGCACCCAGGAAGGTGTGCGGATCACCCTGGACTGTGCTCAGGCGGCCTTCATCTCCTATGACAAGATGGTCATCTCCCTCAAGGGCGGTGAGATGTGAGTCCCCGCTCTGGGGCCCGTCCTCCCTGGCAGGGGAGTGGTCCCCCAGCCCCAGCTGAGTGTCCTCCCACCCCCGCCCCCGCAGCTACGTGCTGACGCTCATCACGGATGGCATGCGCAGCGTCCGGGCCTTCCACTTCGACAAGGCTGCTGCCAGTGTCCTCACCACCAGCGTGAGTGGGGTCTCGGAGGGCGGCCCCGGGCCCCAGGTTGGGCAGGCCGCACCCTCACCCATCCCGCCCCCAGATGGTCACCATGGAGCCTGGGTATCTGTTCCTCGGCTCTCGTCTCGGCAACTCGCTGCTCCTCAAGTACACGGAGAAGCTGCAGGAGCCCCCGGCCAGCACCGCCCGCGAGGCTGCCGACAAGGTAAGCTCAGGCCCGTGGGGATGCAGCCCCTACAGGCGCCCTCCGAGGTACTCAGTCCCTACTCCTCCCACCTCACAGGAAGAGCCACCCTCCAAGAAGAAGCGTGTGGACGCCACCACGGGCTGGTCAGGTGCGGGCTGGTCGGGTGCGGGGCTGGTTGGGTGTGGGCTGAGCGTCAGGTGAGGGGCTGTTCGGGTGAGAGGCTGGTCGGGTGAGGGAGGGCTGAGCGTCAGGCTGGTCAGGTGCGGGCTGGTTGGGTGCAGGGCTGGTCGGGTGCGGGGCTGGTCGGGTGCGGGCTGAGCATTGGGTGAGGGGCTGGTTGGGTGCGGGAGGGCTGAGTGTCAGGCTGGTCAGGTGCGGGCCAGCAGGTGGGCTCAGGTGGGCTCTCGTCATGCTCCAGGGAGCAAGTCAGTGCCGCAGGACGAGGTGGACGAGATTGAAGTGTATGGCAGCGAGGCGCAGTCAGGCACACAGCTGGCCACGTACTCCTTTGAGGTGAGGTGGGGCTCAGAGTGGTTGCCTGGTCCTGGCCAGCCTGCCTCCTGACCACTGCCGTGCCCACAGGTGTGTGACAGCATCCTCAACATTGGACCCTGTGCCAACGCCGCCATGGGCGAGCCTGCCTTCCTCTCTGAAGAGGTGCCCACTGGGGGAGGGGGGCACAGGGCGGGGCGGGGCAGGCTGCACAGCAGAGGTCCGGCCCTCACCCCTGCCCCTGCCCCGTGCAGTTTCAGAACAGTCCGGAGCCAGACCTGGAGATCGTGGTGTGCTCCGGCTATGGCAAGAACGGGGCCCTGTCGGTGCTGCAGGTGAGGGGCAGCGAGGGGGCGCCTCCTGGTGGGGCCTGGGTGACCTGCTGACCCCCGCCTGTCCTTCCAGAAGAGCATCCGGCCCCAGGTGGTGACCACTTTTGAGCTCCCTGGCTGCTATGACATGTGGACCGTCATTGCCCCCGTGCGTAAGGAGCAGGTGAGTGCGCCCAGGTTGGCGACACCCAGCCAGCGATCCTGGCCTGCGCCTGGCCTGTGGCGGGTGCCCAGGGGCCACGGGGCCCGGGACCCGGCTCTGTGCCGCTCAGGCTTGCTGCTCAGGTGGCGTGGCCTGGGCTGGGAATCCCTGCCCTCTTCTGCCTTCACAGGAGGAGACCCTCAAAGGGGAGGGCACGGAGCCAGAGCCTGGTGCTCCTGAGGCCGAGGATGACGGGCGGAGACACGGGTTCCTCATTCTTAGCCGGGAAGACTCTACCATGGTGAGGCACCCGGAGCCCGGGTTGGGGCCCTACTGTGAGCAATGCCCCTCACGCACCGCTGCCCACAGATCCTGCAGACGGGGCAGGAGATCATGGAGCTGGACGCCAGCGGCTTTGCCACGCAGGGCCCCACGGTCTTTGCTGGCAACATCGGGGACAATCGCTACATCGTGCAGGTGTCGCCGCTCGGCATCCGCCTGTTGGAAGGAGGTGGGCCAGGCCTCGGGCGGGAGGGCGCGGGCCCGGGGCTGGCGCATGCCCCCTTCCCGGGGCTGACTGGCCTGTGTCCACAGTGAACCAGCTGCACTTCATCCCCGTGGACCTGGGCTCCCCCATCGTGCAGTGTGCCGTGGCTGACCCCTACGTGGTCATCATGAGCGCTGAGGGCCACGTCACCATGTTCCTACTCAAGAATGATTCGTACGGGGGCCGCCATCACCGCCTGGCGCTGCATAAGCCACCCCTGCACCATGTAGGCGCCCTGCTCTGTCCCAGGGCCTGCTGACCCCTGCCCGCGTGCCCCCTCCCCAGCTGAGCACTCTCTCTCCCCGCAGCAGTCCAAGGTGATCACACTGTGTGTATACCGGGACGTCAGCGGCATGTTCACCACCGAGAGCCGCCTGGGAGGAGTCCGCGACGAACTGGGGGGCCGCGGCGGCCCTGAGGCTGAAGGCCAGGGTGCAGAGACCAGGTGTGTGAGGGCAGCAGGGCGGGGTGGGTGCAAAGACCAAATGTGTGAGGGCAGCGGGGTGGGGCGGGTGCAGAGACCAGGTGTGCGAGGGCGGCGGGGCAGGGAGGCTAGGCCGCGCGCCTGTGCCTGTGACCTGTGACACCTGCCCTTCGCAGCCCCACGGTGGACGACGAGGAGGAGATGCTCTACGGGGACTCAGGCTCCCTCTTCAGCCCCAGCAAGGAGGAGGCGCGCAGGAGCAGCCAGCCGCCCGCCGACCGGGACCCAGCGCCCTTCCGGGCCGAGCCCACCCACTGGTGCCTGCTGGTGCGGGAGAACGGAGCCATGGAGGTGGGTGGCACCCTGTGCCCACGCCCCCCAGGCCTGCCCGGCGCCCGCCCCACCGCTGACCGCACCACCCCACAGATCTACCAGCTCCCCGACTGGCGGCTCGTGTTCCTGGTGAAGAACTTCCCTGTGGGCCAGCGCGTCCTGGTGGACAGCTCCTTTGGCCAGCCCACCACCCAGGGCGAGGCCCGGAAGGAGGAGGCCACGCGCCAGGGCGAGCTGCCCCTGGTCAAGGAGGTGCTGCTGGTGGCTTTGGGGAGTCGCCAGCGCAGGCCCTACTTGCTGGTGAGTGCGCCCACCTGCCCGCCCTGACCCGGCCCGCCTGCCGGCCCTGCCCCCTGACGTCCCCCGTCCCCAGGTGCACGTGGACCAGGAGCTCCTCATTTATGAGGCCTTCCCTCACGACTCACAGCTCGGCCAGGGGAACCTCAAAGTTCGCTTCAAGAAGGTGCAGTGACCGGCAGGGCTGGGTGTGGGGGCGGTGAAGCAGGGCTAGGGGTCCCGGCCCTTAACTGCAGCACCCTCCAGGTCCCCCACAACATCAACTTCCGGGAGAAGAAGCCAAAGCCGTCCAAGAAGAAGGCGGAAGGGGGTAGCACGGAGGAGGGGACAGGGCCCCGAGGCCGCGTGGCGCGGTTCCGCTACTTCGAGGACATTTATGGCTACTCCGGGGTAGGCCAGCTGCTCTGCGGAGCAGGGTTGGCGAGCACAGGGCCTCCCCACAGTGTGAGGGGCTTCCTCACACTGTCTGCCCCCAGGTGTTCATCTGCGGTCCCTCGCCCCACTGGCTCCTGGTGACTGGCCGGGGGGCCCTGCGGCTGCACCCCATGGGCATCGACGGCCCCATCGACTCATTTGCCCGTTCCACAACATCAACTGCCCCCGAGGGTTCCTGTACTTCAACAGACAGGTAGGGAGGCCCCACGAGGCCCGGCCAGGCGTGCCAATCCCCTCCGAGGACAACTAGGCAGGACCAGGTGCTGGGGCCCAAGAATGAGGCCCTCAACCCATGGCTGGGAATGGGGGCACCGTGGCGTGGAGAGTCGGGCTGTCCGGTGGGTGGTGGGAGCCAAGGTCAAGGAGGTGATGTGGGGCTGAACGCTGGAGAGGCTTGGAGGACGAGGAGATTGGCAATGGAGGGTGTGGCCCACAAGGGCACCAGCCGGGTTCAGTCGCTGGTCTGCCCACTGGGTGCCCAGCTCTGCTCAAGGCGCCGGGTGACCGGCTGGGATGTTCACGTACCGAGCTTCCTCGTGTCACAGAGATGACAGCAGTAGCCCCATGGGCCGCCGAGGACTCGGCAGCGCCAGTGCACTTAGGCCTGGGCTGGAGGGGAGCCGCTGGGCCCTGTGTGCAGGTGCTGGCGTGGCGTGCGCGTCCCACCCTGTGCCTGCAGCCTCAGGCCACACCCATGCCAGCCCTGGGCAAACCTGGGTGAAGGGACAGGAAGCCCGCAAAGAGCAGGACAGTGGGCCACAGCCTCTGTCGCTGCCCGTTCCAGCGGACCCGAGGGCTGACCTGAGGGAGCCCTCGAGGCCTGGGTTCACCAGCTCGGCCTTCAGTGGGCACCAGGCCTCCCTCACCCCTGTGCCCACCCAGGGCGAGCTGAGGATCAGCGTTCTGCCCGCCTACTTGTCCTACGACGCCCCATGGCCTGTTCGGAAGATCCCGCTGCGCTGCACCGCCCACTACGTGGCTTACCACGTGGAGTCCAAGGTCCGCCCCCACTCGGCCGGTGACCCTTGGGGCTGGACCACGTGGAGTCCAGGGTCCGCCCCCACTCGGCCAGGAACTCTCGGGGCTGGGGTGGGCTCTGGCTCCTGACACCCTGCTCTCCCCAAGGTGTACGCCGTCGCCACTAGCACCAGCACACCTTGCACGCGCGTTCCACGCATGACGGGCGAGGAGAAGGAGTTTGAGACCATCGAGAGAGGTGCGCGGGGGCCCAGGCCGGGCCTGTCCTGGGGGCCGCTCCTCCCTGATGGTCCCCCTCTGTCCTTACAGACGAGCGGTACGTCCACCCTCAGCAGGAGGCCTTCTGCATCCAGCTCATCTCCCCAGTCAGCTGGGAGGCCATCCCCAACGCCAGGTGAGGCTGTGCCTGAGCGGGGCGTGGTGGGGCGGGCCGGGGCTGGCTCTGACCGGGGCTGGCTCTGACCGGGGCTCCACCCGCAGGATCGAGCTGGAGGAGTGGGAGCACGTGACCTGCATGAAGACCGTGTCGCTGCGCAGCGAGGAGACTGTGTCGGGCCTCAAGGGCTACGTGGCTGCTGGGACCTGCCTCATGCAAGGGGAGGAGGTCACATGCCGAGGGCGGGTAAGTGGCCAGCAGGGCTTTCACAGCAGGCAGTGCCCAGCACCCTGACTCAGCCACCCATCTCCTCGGCAGATCCTGATCATGGATGTGATCGAGGTGGTGCCTGAGCCTGGCCAGCCCCTGACCAAGAACAAGTTTAAGGTCCTGTACGAGAAGGAGCAGAAGGGCCCCGTGACCGCCCTGTGCCACTGCAATGGCCACCTGGTGTCGGCCATCGGTCAGAAGGTGTGCACCGCCCCCGCGGCCCCCATCGCCACCCCCCAGGCACCCCCCAGCTACTCACTCCCCCGCCCACCCCCAGATCTTCCTGTGGAGCCTGCGGGCCAGCGAGCTGACGGGCATGGCCTTCATCGACACGCAGCTGTACATCCACCAGATGATCAGCGTCAAGAACTTCATCCTGGCCGCGGATGTCATGAAGAGCATCTCGCTGCTGCGCTACCAGGAGGAGAGCAAGACACTGAGCCTCGTGTCCCGGGTGCGGAGGGGGCTGTGCCGTGCCGTGGGGGCTGGGGCTGGCGGCTGGCCCAGGCCGTCCTGATGGCCCTCCTGTCCTCAGGATGCCAAGCCCCTGGAGGTGTACAGTGTGGACTTCATGGTGGACAATGCGCAGCTGGGCTTCCTGGGTGAGTTTGGGGGCTGGGGTCCCTGAGACCCCTGGGTGTGCACAGGGGCTGACTCGGCTCTGATCCCCAGTGTCGGACCGTGACCGCAACCTCATGGTCTACATGTACCTGCCAGAAGGTGAGTGCTCCCTCCCTCCTCTGCCGGGTGGGGTCAGGCGGGGGCCAGGCAGGCAGTGACCTGAGGTCCCCTGTGGCCCAGCCAAGGAGAGCTTTGGGGGTATGAGGCTGCTGCGCCGGGCGGACTTCCACGTGGGTGCCCATGTGAACACGTTCTGGAGGACCCCATGCCGGGGGGCCGCTGAGGGGCCCAGCAAGAAGTCTGTCGTGTGGGAGAACAAGCACATCACGTGGTTCGGTGAGCATGGGGCCGGGGTGGGGGCAGCGGGCCGTGGCGGGTGCACTGGGTTCATTCCCTGTCCCCTCAGCCACGCTGGACGGTGGCATCGGGCTGCTGCTGCCCATGCAAGAGAAGACCTACCGGCGGCTACTGATGCTGCAGAACGCCCTGACCACCATGCTGCCCCACCACGCTGGCCTCAACCCCCGCGCCTTCCGGTGAGCCCACCCCCGAGCCCGACCAGACCCCCTGGGTCAGCCCAGACCCCCTCATGGCCTGTGCCCTCCGCACCCCCCAGGATGCTGCATGTGGACAGGCGTGTCCTACAGAACGCTGTGCGCAACGTGCTGGACGGGGAGCTGCTCAACCGCTACCTGTACCTGAGCACCATGGAGCGCGGGGAGCTGGCCAAGAAGATCGGCACCACACCCGACATCGTGAGCCGCCCCCACCGGCCTCTGCCCGCCCACCCCCCGCAGGCCCCCCGGCCTCACCCAGCCCTCTCTCTGCAGATCCTAGATGACCTGTTGGAGACGGACCGAGTCACCGCCCACTTCTAGACCCCTGGATACTGCCACTCACCCCACCCCTTTTTTGTACAAAATAAAAAACACTTGTTTTCAGAAGAGCATTGTGATTATTTCGGGGCCCCAGGGCATCCCCTACTCCAACAAATCACAGTCACTTGGCCCTGGCTGGGTGCGCTGTGGGACGAGCTCTATGGTCCTCCTGTCCAGGATGCCTAGGTCTCCAGGTACTTGGACAGCCCCTTGGTGTCAGGCATGATGCCCAGGTAGACCAGAACTCGAACCAGGAGGGCAGTGAGCCGCATCGACAGGGTCTCCAGCCTGTGGGGGGGTCGGGGGGCAGGTAGGTGGGGAGTGGGCCTTGGCTTCCCATCCTCCGACCCCCACACGCCAGCTCACCTCAGGGCCACTTCAAACTTGAACGTCTCCCAGATGACCCTGATGTGGCGCAGGATGCTGGCACCATAGATGCTCTGGTACATGGCACCTGCCAGGCGGCTCCAGCCCCGGACTGCACTGCACAGACACCGCGCGTGAGGTCAGCGCGGCCTCCCGCCCCCACCGCCCCAGGCTGCGCGGCCCTACCTCTTGGCCATGAGGAAGTAGCGGTCCACCGGGGCGCCCAGGGCGTTGTTGATGGAGCGCACCGTGTTGACGTTGCGCAGCACGAGCAGCATGGAGCGCGGCAGGGCCTTGAGCACGGCCATGACCTCCTCGAAGTGCTCGCGGGCCATGTCCTGCATGTAGGCCGCCTCCTCACGGCTCAGCAGGCGCGAGCGCCACAGCTGCCCCAGGCGCACGGGCCGCTGCATGAGCACCTCGGAGAACAGGAGGTAGTCTGGGGGGGCCTGAGCCAGGCTGTGCCCCCTCCGGGCTGCACACCCACCCCCCGGCCTCACCTTGCACTCCCAGCTCAGCTGCGTGCGCCTTCATGGCCGCCTCGTCCCTCAGGATGATGGCCCGCCACAACTGGCACAGGGCGAGCCTGTCCCTGCAGGCCCAGCAATGAGCAGGGGAGTGGGTGGTGGCCAGTCGGGGGGCGTGCCCACCCAGCCCACAGACCCGCTTACTTCTCGTCCAGGAACTGGTAGAGCCCATGGTCCAGCAGCACCAGCTGAGCCTTCCCGTCCGGGCCTTTCCGCACCAGAACTGGGGAGGGGCGGGCTCTAGTTCCCTGGTTCTGGGGTGCACCCCCAGCACCCCGCCCCCAGCCGTGGGGCTCTCCTTACCATTGCCGGGGTGGGGGTCAGAGTGGATGAAACCCGTGTAAAAGATCTGTTCGGCAAAAGCCTTGATCAGCTTCTCTGCAATCTGGGCCGAGGACAGGCAGGAGTGGGGATGGGGTCAGACCACACGCCATCACGCCAGACGCGGGTCACACCCTCCAGTCCAGCCCCACAGCACTCACATCCTGCACCGCCAGCCCCATGCTCTGGATGGCCTCCACGTCATTGACCTTGCAGCCCTCATAGAACTCCGCCGTCAGCACACGCTGGGAGAGAGCAGGCGTCAGAGGTCCCCTACCCAGCGGGGCCCAGCCCACCTTACTGGACGTGCCCCAGTGCACGTGGGCACCACCCGGGGGGGCCCAGCCCACCTTACTGGACGTGCCCCAGTGCACGTGGGCACCATCCGGGGGGGCCCAGCCCACCTTACTGGACGTGCCCCAGTGCACGCGGGCACCACCCGGGGGGGCCCAGCCCACCTTACTGGACGTGCCCCAGTGCACGTGGGCACCACCCGGGGGGGCCCAGCCCACCTTACTGGACGTGCCCCAGTGCACGCGGGGCACCACAACGTGGCGGAAGTGTTGCAGCTCCCGTGCACAGCGCTCAGCGTTGCGGCCCTCGTTCTCAAAGTCCAGCTCCTGGGCCAGGGTCCCCTTGAGGTCCTGGGAACCATACGGGCAGTTGGGGGTCCAGCCTGGGAGCCGGCCCACCCCAGCCCCCTGCCCCGCGGTACCTGGAGGACCCAGCTGAAGCCGAAGCTGGGGTGCATGAGCTCCACAAGGTGCAGCAGGAGCTCCAGGGTGTGGATGTCGCCGTCAAAGCGGTCCCGCAGATCGATGTACTGCACCTGCACAGGAGGCTTCAGGGAGGGCCGGCTGCCGGCACCGCGCCCCCCACATGCCCTGGGGACCCCTCGTACCTTCACGGCCACCACGGTGCCATCGTGCAGCCTGGCACGGTGCACCTGGGCCAGGCTCGCTGCAGCAATGGGCTGGTAGTCAAACTCCTGGAAGAGCTCGTGGGGCGGGGCCTGGAAGTCTTCGAGGAACAGCTCATCCACCTGGAGGAACACGCCTTGAGCAGCGTGGGGGACACCATGGGGCCACACTCCCCGCCTCACGCCTCGGGGGGTGGGCTCACCTCCCGGAAGCCCCGCGTGAGGGCCCTGTCCTCCAGCACCCGCAATGTCCTGATGTACTCGGGGGGCAGCAGGTGGTTGAAGGAGCAGAGCCCCTGGCCCAGCTTCACGTACAGACCCCCGTTGCTGATGGCCCCCGCCACCAGGGCGTCAGCCGCCCGCTGATGACACGCAGACATCACCTCCAAGTACCTCGGGCTGTTCTGACCACAGGCAGAGAGGACAGGGATGGGGGCAGGCAGGATCCTGGGCCCCCCAGGCATGCCCACCCCACAGGCACAGGACGGGCCAGCCAGGACGCAGGTACAAACCTCCTCCACCCCATGCAGGATGACGTTCGTGCACCACCAGTAGTCCAGTGAGATCTGCAGGCCGACCCGCAGAGACCTGCGGGCAGAGGACGCCCTCAGCCCCAGCTGGCCCGTGCAGCAGGCACCCCACCAGCACCTCGGACAGTTGTGAGCACCTAGGGGATGCCGCGGGGCTCTCGGGACTGCACGGCCAGCAGGTCCATCTCAGCTCCTGGGCTGGGCATTGGGCAGCCTGCACGCATGCCACCCCCCGGTCCCTGTATGCAGATGAGGGGTGCCCAGGACAGCAGGGGGCGCAGTCCCTAACAAGCAGACATGTTCCTTCATTCTTTGATAGCACTTGTTAATAGGAAAGCCCACCCTCGAGTAAAGCCGCTCCGTCTGTGGACACACTCGTGTCCGTGCACAGCGGACCCTGCACAGCGGCCCAGCCTCCTCTGCACTCGGCTGCGCCCTGTGGACTGGAGCCCTGGGTCGAACCCCGGAGCTGCGGGTGCACCCCGAGCAGTCCCACGGGCCCTGGCCTTCTGGTGCAGGCTGAGGTCATCACTCCCTTCTGCACCCCAGGCTGTGGACATGGAAGCCCCGGATCTGGAGAGGGGAGGATCCAAAACCAGGTTCCAGACCCTCACTGAGCACCACAAACCAGGTCCACCCAGCCACTCCAGCAAGAAGGGCTGTCTGAGCACGGCAGGGTGAGCAAGGACACACGTTTCTCTGAGCTCCCGGGACCCGAGGGAGCTGCACTCCTTCCTGAGTACTCTGTCCAAAAGCCAACGCAAGGTCTGCACAGGGGCTGATGGTGAGGTGCAGCTGGTGGGGTGAGGTCTACACTCATGGGGGTGACCTAATAAGTCACTAATTTAGGGACAAGGGCAGCCGGGTGTCTCCCAGGTAGAGAAAAGGTTACAGACACAGAAAGAGCGGAAATCTGGAGGACTCACGTTGAAAATGGAACGGCACGTTTACCTCTGACAACGGCAAACAGCTGACTGTACATGCAGCCCGGAGCGGCAAACACACTGGCGCCGCGCCAGGGTCCCTGCCCATCCTGAGGGTGGATGGTCACAAGGCTGAGCCTGGAGTGACTGTGGTGCCAGCGGGAGTAAAATGCTTGAAGGATGGATCACGTCAGAAGGATTCAGAAATGTCAGAAATAAAATGTTGTACGTTTGAAATGATTTACAATAAAATTGTAGAGATTAAAAGAGAGGGTCACAAGTCAGGTGCAGGAGCTCCTACAAAACAACCCTCAAGAGTTGCAGCAACAAGCCGGCAGTGACGCCATGTGTCCGGTAGAGGCTGATGCGAGCAGGGCTGGGGGAGACACACAGGAGGACAGGGTTCCCTGACGGCAGAACAGCCCTTGGGGGTGGATAGGACGGCTGAGCCAGGAGGACGAGCTCACCGGACAAGCACCGGAAGGGAAGGCGCTAAACCAGCAGCAACAGGAGAGGGCAGGGCACCGGCGTCAAAGTATGAGGGAAGCCGAAGGCCAAACGTGGGACAAACCACGAGCACACATCAGAAGTACACACGTCGGGGCTCGGCAAAGCTTTTCTTGGAAAGGTTAGACAGTGAACACTGGGCCTCAGGGGCAGCCTCAGAAGGGGCAGGGATGTCCTTCACGGAGCTCGCTCTACAGAGCAGGCAGCACCTCGGACCTTGTATATGGCACAGGGCCAGGGTGCTGACCTGATGGTGTCATAAGGCCTATCGGCCCGCAGACATGTCAAAGTCATCATACGATGCAGAATTAATGTAAGCCTGCTCCTGTAAACCTAGAGGTTTCCCGAGCAAGGCAGCTGATGGCGGCCAGAAAGGACAACCACGGCATTAGAGTTGGGGGTCTTCGCTCAGTCAGGCCTACGGAGTGCAGCCCCAGCAGAGATTCTGGACACCACAGTCAGAGGCCAGGGGTGTGGGAGCTCTGAGGCGGGGCCGCCCAGACCCCTCCTGGGCACCCCGTTCTCGTGCTGAGTCTAACTTCACCTTCTTGTAGTAAAAACACCAAAACCAACATGGTGTTTTCTGAGCCATCCTAGGAAACTATCAAAACTGAGGGAGGGTGGGGACCGCCCCGTGTGTAGCCCGTGGTCTGAGGGGAGGGAACCTTGGGGACGCTGGGACTCACAGCTGCTGTCAGACGCCCTGGGCAAGGGGGGTCTGGGGACCGTGTCCTGAGCCTGAGTTTAGCCACGAGAGCCGAGGAGACTCTGAGAGCTGTTCCAGGCTGAAGGAGGCTAGACACGGGCCCAGACCTCATGTGGAAATGGCTGTTACTGGAGGGCCTGGTGACACAGGACGGGGTCTGAGGGTTAGAGGGTCACAATGTGTCTGTCAGCTCCCTGATTGTGGCTGTGGAGGAGAACATCCTTGTTTAGGAAATTCTCAAGGTTTCAGGAATAATGGAGCATGTTGACAACATACTTGTCAATGTTTCAAAAAGAAAAAAGTTGTATTACTAGTCCAACTTCTTTGGACATTTAAAATTGTGTCCAAAAAAAAACAAAAACAAAACCCCACAGGGTTTGTAAAGTTAAAATTAAGTAAGAGGTGGGATCAGAAACCACCCTTAAGCACCCCGGCCCCGTGAGCAGGCCTGGCGCGTGAGCTGCGTCCCAGCCCCCCCGCCACAGCAGGACCAGCCGCCACCCTTGGGCGAGCCAGGCCCGACTTCCTGGGCTCCTGCCAGCACACTGCAGGCTCCCGGGTCTCCAGGGGCCCCGTGGCTGCCCTGCACCCACCAGGGCTCGGCCAGGCCCACCCGTTCTGGCAACTGTCAGGGCTGAGAGCTGAGGAGGCCACGCAGCTGGTGGGGAAGGTAACCTCTCTAGCGCTCCTTCACTCGGTCCCAGCTTGGCTTCTGAAAACTGGCTGTGAAAGCCCCCTGAAGGAAGAGGAGCGGGTGGGCGCGCCGAGCCTGCAGCTAACACGGGGACAGCAGCACATGCGAGCTGGAAGGGGAAACGGCCCGGACCCGCTGAGGCCGCGGGCTGTGGAGCCTGGGAAACCCTGTAGGACACAGAGTCCGTTGCCTGGAACCTGCCCAGGAGGGCAGCCAGGAGTTCAGGCAGACCCTCAGGAGGGTGGAGGTGAGGTGCTTGTCTGTCTGCCCACCCGCAGCTGCCGCTGGGGTAAATCTCAACAAAGAGGCAGCCAAACGGCCCTGTCCTAGGCATCCTGATCCTCCACCAGGCCTGGACCCGGGCTGCCCAAGGGCTGGGGGCTCAGAGCTGGCACAGCAGGACAGCCACTGTGGCCTCCACACGCAAGGCCGCGCAGGAGCCGCCTCGGGCCATCGCCTCCCGGCCCCTCGGTAGGGTGGGGTGGGCTGAGGTCTCCCACTACGGAAGCTGGCTCTCAGGCCTCTGTGGGCAGCAGGCTCAGACCTGGCTGGAGCAGGATGCCTGCCCAGGCTTCTCAGAAGGAAGACTGCCCACACTACCCCCAGAATCCTGCCTAGGAGATGCAGGAGCGTGAGGCAGCCTTCAGCTTAAGGAGCCCCAGGCTCCAGTGACCAGCAGGGCGTGGTGCTGGTCCAGGCACCTGCTAGTGGAGGCAAGGAGGAAGCCCCCGCGACCCCGAGCTATCCCTGGGAAAGCAGGGGTGGCCAGAAGGGAGACAAGGCAGCGGCCAGAGATGGGTCTGTGGGGGCCACACCCTGTGCAGACAGCTCGGTCCTGCGGTGCTCAGTCGCCCCGGGGCAGAACAGCGCCCCAGGGAGGCAGCATCAGAGCGCCCAGCAGAAACCTGCAGCCCCAGCCCCCGACGTGGCCGCGCCTGCCCTACCTGCTGAAGCGCCCAATGCCGTCCACCACCAGCCGCATCCGCCTCCTCTCCTGGGCTCCCGCCGTCAGGTATCGCACCCCGAGCAGCAGGGGCGCCCCCAGGGCCGCGGCCGACAGCGCCTTCCTCCACAGGGGCTGGGGCCTCAGGGGCCTGCACAGACACGGGCGCACGGCCCAGTCACCCGGGCGGCTCCGCCCTGGCTAAGGCCACAGGCGCTGCAGCGGCACTAGGACCTCGGCAGGCGGCACTGACTTCGGGCGCTTGACCTGCGGGTCCAGGTCACCCCACTGAGCCCCCCAGACACCCGGACCCCACATGGGCTCCATCCTGCCCACTGTCCACCAGGCCTTGGATCCTCCCACCCCCACCCTCGCTGCCCCCTGGTCTCCAACAGGCGTGCCCCCCCACCACTCTCAGCCCACAGCCCCCACCAGGTCCCAGACCAGGGCCCTGGCGGTGGGGGGCCGGCACAGCCCGTCGTGGGAAGGGTGCGCAGAGAAGGTCCAGCCTTACGCCCCCCAATGGAGGGCACCCTGTATGATGAGGGGCATGTGCCAGAGGGTGCCTGTGGCGAGCTCCCCACCTTGCTGGCGGGGCTGCGAGGTTCCTCCTGAAGAAGGTGGCAGGGGACGGCCAGGGCTTGGGCCTGCCCTGCAGCAGGGCCGAGTGGAAGTGGCAGAGCTGTGCCTGCAAAGAGCAGAGGGCACAGGGCTGGCGGCAGGAATCCCCCTTGCCCCGCACGACCCATCACTGCGGAGCGTCAGTGCTTCCTGGGCCCGCGTCTGACTCGGGAGCAGCAACAGCTCCAGGTTCAGAGCGCGGGCAAGGGCAGTGTCACACGAGGGAAGCAAGGCCGCGTCTGCACCAGGAGGCCGCCCCCCACTGGCCCTGCCCCCAGCTCCCGGCAGAGTCCTGGCGCCCTCACCGCCTGTTTCCCCTCTGAGACCAGCAGCTTCCCAGGGAAGGGTCAGGATCAGAAAGGAGGCAGGGCCTCGGGGACTGGCACTGGGCAAGTAAACAGACACAAGAACTTGTGTCTCTGAGCCCCATGGTGAGACCTGGGGTGGGAGGCAGGGGGGCACAGCCAGGGGCAGGCAGAGAAGCAAGGCCCCACGAGCTGCCCTGGCTGAGGGGCACGGAAGAAACCACGGCACGCCACGGTCAGCCTTAGTCTCCCGATCTTACTGGAGTAAGACCTGAAGGGCTCTCAGCCTCAGGTTCCCCAACTGTAAACAGTCTCAGTTTTGGGGACAAAAAAAGATTTCGCAAACTAAATCATAGCCCACAGCACAGATGTTAACGTTATTATTATGAAATCTGAGCCAAACAAGGAACTGACTTTCCAATCACTTTCTGGCCAAAGCACACAGCCCTGGAGACGATTTCAAGGATACAAAACAACACAGAAGTCAAAGGAAAAGGCAATGACCCACTGTCCTCAGAGGAGACCAGGGCTGACAGAGAGCGCTGCTCCCCAAGGCCCCCGCAGTGAGTGCAGATCCTCGAGGAAAACCCCGCAGGGGCCACAGAGGCAGCCTCGGGCAGACGGGCAGCAAGGGCCAGCCGCCACAGACGGTGCCCACCCTTTCCTATCCCCCACCCCCAGCCCGCTGACAACACGAGCCCGTCTCCTCCCCAGCAGAGCCCTCTGCGCGTGTCCGGTGGAGACACGCTGGCCGCAGGCCCCCTCAAGCCCTCTCACCACCATCGTCCTGCAGCAGGAGGTGCATGCCCCCGTGTGCTGCGCTGGCCCAGCCGCAAGGCCTGGTCCTGGAACACTGGAGCCTCAGCCAGGTGGGGTGTCCCAAGGGACCCCAGGGGATTCATGCAGGGAGGCCGTAGGAGCAGGCAGGGCCAGATGCCCAGCAAGACCGGCTGCAGCCCGAGGCAGAGCTGGGCCTCTGGGGCGATCAGGGAGACGGCATGAGGAGCCAGCACGAGGGCCGAGGCCGGTGCCTGAGTCGAGAGGCTGCCATTCCCCTCATACCAGCCACCTGCGCCTCCCGCCAGGGAGCAGTCTGATGCGGCTCGGTCTTCTCAGAGAGACCACAAACCCACGGAAAAAGAAATGACGGCAGCCAGCAGCCCTGGGGCTTCTGGTTCATTATCTGTGACCCAGAGGATTCTTGAGCATGGGGTACTCTTTACACAGCAGTCTGGCCTCTCCGAAACCTGTTCAGATCCACGCGTTGACAACTACTGGTACCTGGTACAAGCACTTATCAATTCTCTCTCCTTGTTGTACATGTTGCCTAGTTTTCATTAGAATTTTAAAAAAGAGTCACAAGAAAAATCCTGGGAGGACTTGCACCAAATGCAAAGCATGAATCCTAACTGAATCTCTGAAAGAAAACACCTATGAAACACTTGTGGGACCACAGTCAGCAGAGAGCCACAGTCAGGATTTTGAGGTGAGATGGTTCTGATGGTCACATCAGAGGATACCCTCCTCCTTTAGGGGTGCACAATGAAGTGTCGAGATTATGCGTCAAGAAGTCTGTGTCTTACTTTCAAAATACGTATGGTTTCAAACGGACACAATCAGCTGGAGCCAGATGCTAACACTGGGTAGACCTAGGTGGAAGCACCTGGGTAAGTAACTCTCGGGGACCCTACACTTGACCGTTTTCGCAGTCACAGGGGTAGCGCGTCTGCCGCACTCTCCGGGAGGCGGTGGGTCCAGGCACACCTGGCACTGCCCGGAGACGCTGAGCGGTCACGACCTGGGGCGGAGGCACTCCCGGCATTGAGGGGACCGCTCACCACCAGCCACTGGCTGGGCTCCCCAGAGCCTCAGGCTGAGCCGAGGCCGCGGCTCAGGGCGGACCCTGGGGCCACACAGCTGGGGCTGGAATCTGGGCTGAAGCACTTGCCAGCCATGCCATTTAGGTAAGTTCCTTCCTCTGTGCCTCAGTTTCCCTGTCTGCGGGGTGGGGACCACTGCACTGCTGCAGTGCGGGTGAGTGAACTGACATCTGGAAAGCCCTTGGGCAGTGCCCAGTGTGGGGGCAGGTGAAGCACCGCCAAGGCCAGCCTGTGGTCAAGGAGAGGGCAGGCCCTTCCAGGTGCTCCTCGCTGCAAGAAACTGCCCGCTGGTCCCCAATGCTCCCTTGGGCACCCTCCTCCCAGCGACCCTGCCCTCCCAGCTCCGCAGGCCACCCCACCTAACACAAACAAGCACTTATTTGCTGGGTTGAACTAAGCTGAGAAAACAGACTACAGATCTTCTTTGATTTACGATGGGGTTAGGGTTAAACCCATTGTAAGTTGAGAAATGTCAAAAGTCGAAAATGCATTTAATACACTGAACCTACCAAAGTTTAGCCTGGTCTTCCTGAAACCTGCTCAGAACACTCACAAGTGGGCAAAACCATCTAGCACAAAGCCTGTTTCACACTGAAGCGGGGACCAGTTCTGTAACTGACTGCACACCGCGCCGACGGTGAATACAGGACGCGGTCAGGGCACCCGAGTGTGCCCTGGAGATTGCAGGCTGACGGGGAGCTGCTGCGGCCGCTGCCCAACATCAAAGAGAGCATCCGCTTCCCGCCACTGGTCCAGAAAAGGGCCAAACTCAAAGCTGGAAGTACTTTCTACTGACTGTGCATCACTTCCGCACCATCATGAGTCAGGGATCAACAGGTAGAAAGTGTGGAGCAGATTACACACGCTGATAAAGAAATCCTCAGCTCTGGAGCGGATGGGCCGCTGCCAAGTCCCGGTGGGGACGCACACAAGACAGCGAAGGAAAACAGCCAAAGCTGACAGGTAACGATTACCCTGAGATGTTCCCATTCAGAGGCAAGGAAAGGACAGATCCACAAGTTATTCTAGCCAGAATGCCAACGACCTGCAGATCCAAGGCTGCCGGCGCCAAGGCTGAGGTGAGGCCTGAAGGGGCTGCCACACCAAAGGGCAGGCACAGCAGCTCCAAGACCACGGCTGAGCCCAGGGCCACATCTCCTCCGCCAGGGACCCCGCACACGTGCTCCGGGTGTGTTTCAGGGGCAGCAGGAGACTGCGAGCGAGGACGGTGCCCTGAGAGGGCACTGCCATCAAGGCCTCCACCTGGGCAAGGCCCAGAGTCCATCAGGGAGATGCGGCGGGGCACATGGCGAGGACACTGCCAGAGGAGAAGCAGGCGCAGCCCCAGTCGGTGCTCCTCCAGGGGAACGGCGCCCCGGGCCGACAGGGGCTGCAGAGCGGGGCAGAGTGCCCGCGGGCCAAGCCCTGCACTGCGCCGCAGGCCTGCCCAGCCGCCTCACTGACCGCACTCTGTGCCTGCGGGGCGGCTCCCTGCTGTGCCCTGCCAAGCTAGAAAGGTGGAAGATGGCAGAAATAAAGCGCCTTGCTCAGGGCCTGGCACCTAACAGGTGCTCAATAAAATGCACGCATTTCTGAGGCGGGGCTTATTTCCTCACGAGGCCCACAGCACAGCAGAGAAGCCAGAGGCTGGGAAATCGAACCACTTCCCCAGCCCATACCCTTCCCATCCCCAAACCAGCCACCAGGCGGAGCACACTGTCCCTGGAGTCATTAGTAGGAGAGTCCAGTGAGAAAAAGGCAAATCACCTAACAAGTAAGTTTACGTATCACGTTCTTACTAAACACAGTTCTTTTCACAGAAGGCCAAACCTGAATCACTGACTCTAAAGCTCAGGGCCCTGGCTGCTCCCACAGCCTCCTGACCACTGTCCACCACCGGCTGGGGCTCTGGAAGGGAAGCTGAAGACCAGCGTCCACAGCCTCCGGACACCTGGCCAATGCCAAGGGGGCACGGCCAGAAAAGTAATGGCCCCTGACCACAGCCCCCAGAGCAGCTTTCTGTCGTTTTCTGAGGAATCAGCACCACAGCAGGCGCTCTGGCCACACTGCCTCATTCCCAGCCCTGACCCCTCACTCAATCGCCCAAGACGAACATCCCTCTGGCAGACCCTGCACAGCCACGAGGAGCCTGGCCCAGGCCTGCTCTCCAGGCCGCTGTTGTGCCTGAAGCCCGCCCCCATTCACCAGGGCTCTTTGTTCCCCCACCCCACTCCACTGTCCTTATCACAGGAGCACAGGTTAGCCTGCAGACTTTCTCCCCACCAGGCTGGGCAGGGCCATCTCTTTCTTAATCATCTCAAAGGTACAGCAGAAATTCTTTATCATAAACACTTGCTGACCTTAGATAAATGCAGAACCCCACATGGCCCAGGCCATGTGCTGAGCAACAGGTGGAAGGCCGCAGTCAGGAGAGAGACAGCAGCAGCTCCCCGGGAGAATGAGGCCTCTGCTGACGACACCAGAGCCCTCACGGGGCCCTGCTGGCTCATGCCAGCTGGATGCCGGGGACTCCCCAAATATCCCCACCACCCAGGAGACACCCGAGGGTCACAGAGCTATAAATGCGGCAGAGCCAGCAGCCAGAACTCCCAGGAGCCAGTCCAGGGCAATATCCACGCATCACATGTAACCCGCACCACACCCAGAGCGGCAGCAAACAGGTACAGAGAGGGCGCCTCCTCAGCAGCATGAACACACACGCAGCCTTCCTGGGGCGGTCCTCTCACTCCCGAAGCCTCCCGCTTTGGGACAAGATGAGAGGGCCCTTTTCTCAGCCCAGGTGCACCATGCTCATCCGGAACTCAGCTAACAATCTATCCAGCAGTGTCACTCAGACAGACACTACAGAGCTCACAAACTCTGTGTGCACATCAACACCGAGCCACGAGCACCTGCACTCATGCTTTAGGTACAGCTGAGCTGTTGGATTTCCTAACACCCTGTAGATTAGACACAGCAGATTTGAAAAGTCACTGCAGATAAGCCGGACCCCAGGAGAAAGAAGCATGTGCTGAATCTCACGAGACCTGAAACTACAAAGAGGTGACAAGAATCTGGGCACTGTAAGGGCAGGTCAACAGCCCTGCGCACACAGCAGGAGAGTAAGCAAGCTCTGAGCCCGAACTGCTCCTAAGGTCAGGAAGAGAGGCTGGGTGTCTGGGCCCGGGAAAGGGAGTGGAGATGACCTTGAACACCGTGTCCTTTGCTTTTCTCGGGTCTCTGACCCTCTCAGCACCAGTCAGGACTCAGAAGCCTACTGGGCCCTGCTCTATTTACTGCTCATGAGCATCTCCTGCTCAAGGGCCAAAGCCCGCCTGCCCACTCCCGAGGGCTGCCTAGAGGACGGAGTGATCTGAAGGAGTGAAGCAGCTTTATAAACTAGAAAAGACCAACTCACTGTCTCTGCCTGACTCTCAGACTAACGCTGCTTCATCATCTCACCCACAAAACACCCCTGTGTAATGGAGATGCTCTACAAGCCACAGACGCCAATGGACATTCATTTGTATTGACACCTAAGCCCACAAGGCTAGGCTTATTAGAAAACTATGAGGTCTACAGAAAATTCCATGTTGAAAATGGTGATGAGCCCCACTCAGTCTCCTCACCTCTAAACCAAGGGGCTAGGTTTTCGGAGAGGGAGTGGCTTAGACCTGGGTCAACGACTATGACACCCTGCTTGAAAGGTGCCAATTCAAACGGCAGAGATGCAATAAAACGGGAGGTCCCACGGGGCGCAGACTGGAAAGGCAGGTGCCATGTTCGGGACCAAAAGAAGCTGAGTTAGGCGGGCAGCCCAGGGCCAGGCAGAAACCTAGGAAGGCCTGAGAGGAGGGGTGACCCCGAGACACAGCCAGGCCGCAGCAGCTGTCAGCCCACCTGCCGCCCCCGCAAGTCCTGTCTCCCCAGAGGCGGGGGGCAGCAGTCAGCCCGGGATGACCCGGGCTGGGCTGGTGACAAGGAGAAAAGGGTGTCCAAGGGATCAGGTGAAGAAAGGGCGGGCGGGGTCCGCTCTGCGATTCGTTCGGGCAGAGCCTGCAGCGGCGAGGGGTCTGAGGCAGACACGGGGCAGGCGGAGGCGCCAGGCGCCAGGCAGCCGCCTCGGGAAAGGGCGTCTCCCTGGGGAGGAACGTCCGTAAGGGACGAGGGTCGTCCCTCGCGGGGAAGGAGGCTTTGGAGAGTCGCCTCTGAGACAAGACTCCCGCACCAAGAAGCAGCCTCGGAAAAGCGGAGCTGCGGCGTGCGGCAGGGAAGGCCCGATGTCTCCCTCACAGGGCCTGGGGGCTGAAGCGGGGACCCGAGGACAGGCTGCCTGACGGCTGTGACGGGCTCCAGCCAGCCGGGAGGATCCCTGGGGGGCGAGTCTTGGGCCCTGCGGGTCCCGGCTGGGCGACCCGGGCCGCGGCAGGGGCGCGAGCGCTCGGGGTCTCACAGGTCTCCACATTTTCGGTCCGTCGCTCAGCTCCCGCTCGCCACACGCCGCACACCCTCCGCCGGCCCAGCAGGCACTGCGGGAGGGGCACAGTGCGCACGCGCGCACCGTCCGATGGGCGGGCGGGACTGGAGGCCACGCCCCGAGTAGTCCCGCCGCCGCGGTGGAGCAGCGCCCCCTGGCGGCTCCCGGCCCACTAGGTTTAGGGCCAGTACCGGCGCTCGGTCAAGGCACGCGGTCTGAAACCGCTCAGTTCATTTCCGTCGCTCAGTCGTGGACGTCTTTGCGACCACATGGACTGCAGCACGCCAAGCTTCCCTGTCTATCTCCAACTCCCGGAGCTTGCTCAAACTCACGTCCATCGAGTTGGTGATGCCATCAACCATCTCCTCCTCTGTCGTCCCCAGACCCTGCTGCTGCTAGGGTTTTTTCCCACCCCCAGTGGAAGCTGAGGTTTGGGGAGGTCAGGTCACCTGTTGCCCCAGGAGTTCACAGCAAAGGCGGAAGCCGGGAGGGAGAAGAGACCCCACTAGGGGCTCAGCGCCGGCAGCTGGAGTTGAACCCAGGGCGGGGAAGGGGCAGCCGTTTCAGCCCAGCACTTGCAAGCGATGGATTAGGGTGACTAACTGCTCAAGCCTCGCTTTTCTTGCTGCAAAATGAGGTCCTGGCTCACAAGTTAAGGATGCTAAGATACCACGCAGGCCACCTTAAGTTTGCTTTGCTAGAAGTTATTATAAAAACTCTCAGATTGGACTTTCAAAGGCCTCCATTATTTGTTATCCCAGGTGAGAAACATAATGTATATTTTATGAGCGAATTTCTGTTTGTGAGCCTGCTAGAAAGAGGCCTTCCTGACTGCCTATAAGGCACGGAGTGCGAAACCCTGGTAGTGTTCTGTAGGCATTCGCTCCAGGAGGTCGACCCATGTTCCCTAGAAGTGACTCACTCCCGTTAATGAGCCACCCTCTTGGTGTGGCCATTTACAAGGCCTCTTGCACACAGCAAATTTCTCCAATTCTGTCTTGGTAAAAAGATAGACTCTAACTGAACTTGTGCATGTACATCTATGCTGCTGTGAAGAGTAAGACTCAGTAAAAGTCTCAGTGTGAGAATCAGGGATGCAAGTTGGTGGGAAGCAAGTGTTATTTACAGATTGATTCCATTTTTTGGCTGATTCGGGTCTTCATTGCAGCCGGAGGGTTTCCATTGCCCTGTGGCATGTGGGATCTTAGTTCCCCAGCCAGGGATTGAACCTGCGCCCCTTGCTTGGAAGCACAGTGTTAACCACTGGACCATCAGGGAAGGCTCTGCTAGTATAACTTTGTAGTAAGTTTTGTAATTGGGAAGTGTGAGAGATTCCTGAAACTTTATTCTTTTTTTTAGTGCTTTTAAAATGTTATTGCGTGTATGTATATTATATGAAATATATGACTACGTATTTTTACATTATCTTGTAAATCCCGACCAAGGGATCGAGCCCCAGTCTCCTACATTGCAGGCATATTCTTTATTATCTGAGCCACCGGGGAAGCCCATATGTATATACATACATACACACACACATACATATATGCTTTTGAAATAAAATGCTTTTTTCTTCCAGTTTTATTGAGATGTAACTGATGCTGCACTGTGTAAGTTTAAGGTGTGCAGCATGATTAGACTCACATACATCATAAAATGGTCACCACAATACACTCACTGAACATCATCTTGTATAAACATAAAAGGTAAACAATTTTTTTCCTTATGTTGAGATCTCTTAGGATTTACTCTGACAAACTTTCATATGTAACATTCAGCAGTTAATTAATCATGCTGTATATTACATCCCTAATATTAATACTTACCTTTTTTTGGCTGTGCCACTCGGCATGCATGCATGTTAAGTCACTTCACTTGTGTCCAACTCTTTGTGACCCTATAGACTGTAGCCCACCAAGTTCCTCTGTTGATGGGATTCTCCAGGCAAGAATGCTGGAATGGGTTACCATGCCCTTCTCCAGGGGATCCTCCTGACCCAGGGATCAAACCCATGTCTCTTAGATCTCCTGCATTGGCAGGAGAGTTCTTAACCAGTAGCACCACCTGGGAAGCCTGCCGCTGGGCATGCAAGCTCTTAATTCAGGATCGAACCCATACCCCCTGCAGTGAAGCAAGGCGCCCTGACCGCTGGACGGCCAGGGAAGTCCCCCTAGTACTTGCCTTACAACCGGAAATTTGCCCCTTCTACCTTTATTCAGTTCTGCCTCCCCCACCCCTTGCTTCTGGTAACCACAAATCAGACCTCCTTTTCTATGAATTTATTCTCGATGCATAGTTGACCTACACCACCAGTAGTTCCAGGTGAACAATGTAGTGATTCAATATTTCTGTACATTATAAAATGATCCCCAGGGTAAGTCTAGTTACCATCTGTCACTGCACAAAGTTACTACTATATTATTGACTATATTCCCTCCTGTACATTTCATACCTGATGACTCACTTATTTTGTAACTGGAAGCTTGTACCTCTTATTAATCTCCCTCACCTATCTCACTCATCTCACATACCTCTCCCCTCTGGCAACTACCTGTTTGGTCTCTGCATCTATGAGTCTGTTTCTGTTTTCATATGTTTGTTCACTTGTTATGCTTTTTATTCCACTTATAAGTGAAATCATACAGTATTTGTCTTTCACTGTCTTACTCCACTCAGCAAAATACCCTCTCAGTCCATCCATGTTGTCGAAATGGCAAGATTCCATTCTGTTCTATGGCTAATTGTGCTCAGTTGCTCAGCTGTGCCCGACTCCTGTGACCCCATGGATTGTAGCCCACCAAGCTCCTCTATCCATGGGATTTTCCATGAAAAAATACTGGAGTGGGAAAAAAAAAAAAAGAATACTGGAGTGGGTTGGCATTTCCTACTCCAGAGGATCTTCCCAACCCAGGGATCAAACCTGCGTCTCTTGTGTCTCCTGCATCAGTAGGCAGGTTCTTTACCACTCTGCTACCAGGGAAGCCCAAGGACAGGGTTCTGTGGCTAATACTCCATTGTGTGTATATATATATAATATATGTGGCACATCTTCTTTATCCACTTATCTGTCAATGGACAATTAGATTGTTTCTGTATCTTGGCTATTGTAAATAATGCTGCAATTAACATAGGGGCTCATGTATGTTTTCTAAGAACAAGTGTTCTTGTTTTCTTGAGATAAATACTCAGAAGTGAAACTGATAGATCATATGGTAACTCTATTTTTAACTTTTTGAGGAAACTCCATACTGTTGTCTACAGTGGCTGCACCAGTTTACGTAACCACCAACAGCATACAAGGTTCACTTTTCTACACACCCTCTCCAACACTTATTTGTTGTCTTGTTGATAATGACCATTCTGGTGAGTGTGAGCTTAGATCTCATTGTGGCTTTGATTTTTCTCGTGACTGATGATGTTGAGCATCTTTTCGTGTGCCTGCTCTCCATATGTATGTCTTCTTTTGTCTATTTTGGTCTTCTGCCCATTTTTTAACTGCTTTGTTTGTTTGACTGAGGTTGCATCATGTGAGTTCTTTGAATGTTTTGGATATTAATCTCTGGTTGGATATAACCATTGCAAATATCTTTGTCCATTCAGTAGGCTGCTTTTTCATTTTGTTGATAGTTTCCTTTACTGTACAAACGCTTTTTAGGTTGATGTAGTCCCATTTATTTATTTTTACTTTTGTTTCTCCTGCTTGAGGAGACATATTCAAAAAAATTGCCAAAGCCGATGACAATGTTTTCTTCTAAGAGATTAATGGTTTCAGATCTTACATTAAGTCTTTAATCCATTTTTGGTTTATTTTGTATCTGGAATGGGAAAGTACTCCAGTTTGAGTCTTACCATTTGCAGTGTCCAGTTTTCCCAACACCATGTACTGAAGAGGTTTGCCTTTTCCCCTTTGTATATTCTCCTGCATTGGCTGGCAGATTCTTTACCACTATTGCCACCTAGGAAGCCCCCCCCCACCACCACCTCCTTTGAATATTCTTGTCTCTTTTCCTTGTAGATTAATTGATCGTAAGTGTGCAGGTTTATTTCTGGGCTCTCTATTCTGTTTCACTGACCTATATGTCTGTCTTGATTACTGTAGTTTTGTAGCCACCTATATTCTTTTAAAGATTGTTTTGGGGAATTCCCTGGCGGTCCAGTGGTTAAAACTCAGCACTTTTACTGCCAAAGATCCAGGCTCAATCTCTGGTCAAGGAACTAAGACCCTGCAAGCCATGTGGCATGGCACACACACAAAAAGGATTGTTTTGGCTATTCCGTGTCTCCTGCATTTTGTTTTGTTATGAATATTAGGATTAGTTGTTTTTTTTTTTTTTTCAAAAAAAAGCCAGATGGGATTTTGATAGGGATTACTTGAATCTGTAGATCAGTATTGCCAAGTTAACAACAGAAGTCTTCTGATCTATGAATATTTACTCATGTCTTTCATTGTTGTCAACATTTTGTAGTTTTCCATGTACAAGTTTAGCATTTCCTTTGTTAAATTCACTTCGAGGTACTTTATTTTTTTTGATGCTACTGTAAAAAAATGTTCCTTAATTTCACTTTCAGATCTTCGGCTGAACATGTATAAAGATACAACTGATTTCTGTATATTGATGTTGTATTCTGCAAATTTTGGTTGTATTTGTTTTTGGTCCTAACAAGTTCTTTGTGGACTCCTTATGATTTTCTATACATAGAACCCTGTCATCTGAGGATAGTTTTACTTTTTTTCCCACCTGGATGCCCTTTTTCCTGTGTAACCATCATTGCCAGGACCCGCAGTGCAACGTTGAATGGAGACAGAGAGCAGACACCTTCATCTGGGGATCTGTCTGTTTCTCCTCTGGATGCCTGAGCACCCTGGCCGCTGCATCTCTTCACATCCCTCTGACCTAAATCCATGTGGGGTGGGGTGGGCACTTGCAGGGGGACATGGGTAGCAGGACGCCTGTGAGGGGTCAGGTAGGGGCCCTTTTGCAGTCTGCTTTCTAACGAGCTCAGTTCTCCTGCCACACTTGCAAAGGAGAGGAAACATGAAAACAGAAACCCCCTCCAGGGCTTTGTCTAGATAGTCCAGCTGAAGAAGGTCCTGCCTCCTTCCTTGCCCGGCCTGGCTCAAGGTGTTCTGAGAGGGTCCAATCTCCAGGAAACTCTCCTTTCCAGGGTGGAAGTGGTCAGCGAAGCATCCTGCTCAGGAGCTGGTGGGGGAGCCTAGGGCTCTTGACATGGGGAGTACAACGGGAGAGTCTGCAGGACGGTGACTGATCCTCCCCCAGGCACGGAAAGGTCAGCCAGTGCTCGGCATGCAAACTTCTGGATGGTCCCAGATGCTTCAGAGACGAGAGAGGACCTCACAACTCTTGCAGCTGTGACAGATAGAAGACAACTCAACTAAAATAAGCACAAAATTTTGGGCTGACATAACTTGTAAGTCCAAGGGGTTTAGCTTCAGGTACAGCTGGATCCAGGCAACTGCAGGATGATGTCAGGGTCTGGCTCCCTCCACCCCTTGCTCTGTTCCCTCTGTGGTATCTTCACCGTCTGGTGTGCACTGAGTAGTTTGGGTAGTTTTTACAACTCTTGGAACAACTGACACGCCTAATACCAATCTACTGGGTCCTCATTTGCTCCACAGGGTCACCTCTCCTCCCCCATTTCAATTGGTGTGGGCACCATGGCTGGATCAGCTGGGTTACCCACCCAGCCACAGGGTGTGGGCCAGAGGGGTCTGTGATTAATAACCCACTAGAACTACAGTTGCCTCCGAGACCCCTGGAAAGTGCAGTGGACAGAATGTCTGGGGTCTCCTTCAAAGTCTGAGACACCCTTTGGGCAGGGCTGGGAGGCCGAATGACTGGCCACATGCCATCCAGCTGGAGGCATCATGCCTGGGTGCAGTCCTGGGGGACACTCTGCTCTGAAGGGCTGGCTTGGTGGGCTGCCCCGCTTCTGGCCCTCATCCCTGGGTGGCTGAGAGTGGGAAGGGTGTGCCGAGCAAGCGAGTGGCTCTCCAGGATTTGGCCCTGTGGCCTTTCCTCCCCTTGTCATCTGGGCCCCCACTTGTTTGCTTCGGGGACGCTGGCCGGAATGTCCTGGAGACTTCAAAGGGCGGCTGCTTCCTCAAACCCCCTCCAGTTCCCCTGCCCCCCTCCTCTTCGGGAGACCATGCACGTTCTATGCAGCCTGGCACATCTGGCAGACACAGAGGCAGGCAGAGGCTCCCTGGACTCCCAACGTGGAGGGGGAGGGGGTGCGGGCAGGAAGGAACTGGGAGCCATTCCAGGGTGGGCAAGGGAGGGACAAGGGCAGTGTCAGGGGGTGCGGGGAAGGATACACCACCCATTTCATGCCCTCAGCCTCTGCTCGCTGCAACCAAAAGCAGTGTCCCTAACTCACAGCTGCCTGTCACCTTGCTTCCCAAATGCAAGAGGCAAGTCAAGCTGCTGCTGCCCCCTACCCAGTCCCGTCAGGTCAAGTGGCCTGGTGGTTAGCACCACTAGGGCCTGTCTTCGGGGCTGGGCTGTCTGAGCTCCATGGGAGTGTGGCCCAGCTGAATGCTTGTTGGAGGGTCAAGGCCTGGAAATTCTTCCCTCCCACCAGGAAGTTCCTCCTGCTCAGCTGGTCCGGCCAAGGCCGGGGCCTTGAGAAGCCCACGTGCTTCCCGAGTCAAGGACAGCCAGCCTCTGAAGTTAAGGGCATCCGGAAGGGGCTGGGTGGCAAGGCAAGCACCACTGCCTCGAGTCCACACCCTAGGCCTCAGGGCCCCCTGTGGAAGCGGGTGCCTGGTCTGTGAGAACAGGGTCTCCATACCAGGCCGGTCCCATTGGACCACAGCTCAGGGCCCCGCTGGGAGCCTGTCCTCCACAGGCCTCTCTCTGCTCCCCACCTGCCCTAGAGGCACAGAGGAGACAGAGGAAGCCCAGGCCCAGCCCCACAGCAGCCTCCATCCAAATCCCCTCCCAGCCCCTCCCAGTTCAGGGCTCTCTATAGGCTGCGCCAGTCCTGAGTGGGGGAGCCCGCAAGTACAGGACAGCCTGGCTCCCTACAGACACCAACAAGCAGAGGCCCAAACGGCCATCCTGGGGCCTCGGGGGCAGAGTGTGGGTTGTGCAAAGCCAAGGCCATCTGCCAGCAACCCAGAGAGAAGGCAGCCGCTGTCACGTTCACCTAACAATGGCTTGGGGCTTGGCAGCTTTGATCACAGGAGCTAAAAATGGGACAGGTGGCTTGGGGGAGGGGGTGACATCCTTGGGCAGAAGGATCCCGAGACTGGCTAGACCCTCACATCCCAGTCTTCTGAGTCCCGCTCACAGAGCCCTTTCCATGCAGGGACCTGGCAACAAGCCCCTGGTGTAAATCCCCCCCAGGATCCTCCATAAAGCAGCAGGGAAATGCTGCCACACCTGGGCCACAGACCCAGCGACCAGCAGGCAGCCCATGCGGTCGGGCCCTTGTGCCTGGCTGGCCTGGCCCACCACAAAGCCTCTGGCTGCTGTAACTTGTGTGGGTCCTTGGCCCAGACCCCAGGCCCCGGGAGCAGGCCTTCTCTGTCCCTCTGGGCACTTCTCTGTGTGTAGAGGACAAACTTCCACGAACCCGGGATCTCCAGACACTGCCCCAGGGAGCGGCAGCCCCTCCTGAATAGGTCAGACCAAGGCTCCAGATCAGAGGAAGTCCATCTGCACCGCAAAAGTTGTTCCTGGGATCGACTCCAACTCACGGAATAAAAATGCTTTATTGTACAAACCCCACACAAATCCTGGGCCAAGTCCATGTCTCCAGATGGGCCATGGCTCTGAGCCTGCTGTGTCCTCCACCTGCCTGCAGTGCCAGGTTCGCCTGTGGAGTGTGCAACTGTCCGTGAGCAGGCCGCATGTGAGGTGGGCCTCTCCAGGCAGCGGACAGGAAGTCTCTGTGGCACCCTGAAGACAGGTGGGGGGAGCAGAGTCCCCCCCAACACTAGGCTTAGGGGCCACAGGGGTAAACGCAGTCCTTCCCGCTGTGGAACACTTGGTAGATGCTGGTGGGAGGGAACATGGCCACGGCGCCGAGCAGGGAGCCCACCTGGATGGCCACGCCAGCGGCCAGCAACGCCGGCTGGCCCCCACCATGCAGGAGCGAGCTGGCAGCCACCTTCACATACGAGAACACGCCCAGACACAGAATCCACGACACCACCTGGGAGGGTGAACATAGTAGCAGGCTGAGCGGAGATGCCCTGCTCTAAGGCAAACCCCTCCTGATGGCCACCCTTTTTGTTGCCCTGTCCCAATTACTCACCACAAGGACCACCCCTGCAGAGGTGCCCACCAGGGGTGGGCAGGGACTCAGGACTGCCAGTGCCATCAGGTAGGCCCCAAAGAACATGCCCAGCAGAGAAAGACCGCCCAGCCCTGCCAGGGACCTGCCAAGGGCAAGTCAAAACTCAGAGCTGGCTGTGCCTGGCCCAGGCCCTAACCCCTAAATCCCATCCCGAGGGGCCTGGGCTCCCTGTGTACCTGCACAGAACACCCATGGCTAGAAAGCAGGCGAGTGGGTTGGCAGCACTGCCCAGCACCACAGCCAAGTGGTAGGCGAGGCGCCCGTAAGGCAAGCAGGAATAGCTCTGCACAGCGGGCAGCACGCCGTTGGTCAGAGCGTTGGTGACGGCCAACAGGCCCAGCAGGAAGGCACCGTGGGTGGAGAGCAGCCTGGGGCCCACACGTTCTGGGCTGGGGGTGGCGTCTGCCGCCGGGCTGGGGGGTTCCTGCAGGGGCGAGGCCTCTTCCTCTTCCTCCTCCTCCGCTCCTAGGGTTCCCACCCGCAGGCCAGGCCCTGGGCCGCCCGTGGGTACAGACGGCGGCAGTGGCAACAGCAGCAGGAGACCCTGAAAGGCGGCAGCTGAAATGACCAATAGGGTGGACAAGATCCCAAAGAAGGTGCTGGCAGGAAAACGCTCTGGGAAGTAGAGGGGGGGGCCAGGGGTGCCATTGGTGGGGGTTGGTGGGCACTCGAGGCGGCCCACACCCTGCACTAGAGCCAGCACGCAGGGTAGCAGCGCGCTGAGGCCTTGGCCCAGAAAGAAGGACCGCAAGAAGGGAGGCGGCAGGCAGCTCAGGAAAGGCAGGAAAGTGACGTTAGAGGCACAGCAGGCCAGCGCCAGCACGAAGGCCAGTGCCAGGAAGGCCACAGAGTGCTCCTGCCCCGCCACTGTGGTCACCTGTGGCCACAACGGGGCCAGCAGGGCCGTGCCCACCACGCTCAGTGCCTGCACCACCTGGATGGGGACCCGCTCGCCCTTGCCCGGGGCCAGCCGTTTCCACATGGTCACCACCAGGAGACCCAGGTTCCCCAGAGCCACAAGCACACAGAGGTAGGAGGGGAGACTCCAACCTGCAAGGAAAGAAAGGAGGCAGCTGTATCAGAGGCAGGACGCCCAGGAAAGGAAAGGAGCTGCAGCTTCGGCACCCCCCAACCCGCCCCCCACTCACCCTCGGGTAGGTTCTTCACCACCACAGGGAGCTCCACCCAGATACCATTGACTGCAGCCCATGAGCCCATGCCAAAGAGGGCTACGAGCAGGTGGGTCAACACCAGACGGCCCAGCGGGGGTGCTGCCATTCAGACCAAGGCTGGCGCCTCCAGGACAGGGCAAAGGTCACAGCCAGCTCTTCTTTTCCCCACCTAGGTCCAAAGAAGATGCTTCGGTTCTGGGAACTGAAAACCTGGTCTGGCTTGAAGGGAACACATTCGCATGCAGGATCACGACAGAAAAACACAAAACCGGAGTAAGGAGAGGACCAAGCAGCCAAGACCAGGGATACTGAGTGGGGTGCCAGGGGTGGGGTATGGGAGGTAGGAGGGGCCAAGCAAACCCGGGACACGACACCAGGATACACATACCCCCGCGGGCAGGCAGAGTAGCGGGAAGCGCCAAAGCCCAGGGCAGAATGAGTAAAAGAGGGAGGATGACCTTCGGGTCTGAGTGGCCGAGACCGCCGCCACCACACTCGCACCTATGGACACGGAACAAGGACTCCGGGACAGGGCACCGCACACCGCTGCGGCTTCTGCGAGCCGCGGGACAGTCGGAGCCGAGTCGGGGCTAGGCGGTGTGACCGCGGCGGGCACCGCCCCGCCCTACGTCGGGGAGCCGCGGAGTGCCGACCGGTGCGCCCAGGTCCCGCGCCTCCCGGTCCTGAACCTGCGCGCTGCCAGGCCCGGCGGCCGTCCGTCCAGCCACACTCTGAGGGCGCCGCCTCCGCCCAGGGCCACGACAGTAGTACTAAGACGCAGTTGAGCCGGAGCGAGAGCCTCAACTCACCCTCCCGGACTCGTCGAACGCGCTCTCCCGACCGGCCCCAGCGCCGGAAGCCCCGCCCCGGAAGTTAGATGCTGAGCCCGAGCGAGGGGCTGGCCCGATGTCCAGGCCCCGCCCCGGTCACGCCCTTCCGCCTCAGGCCCCGCCCCTTCCGTCCCCGGCGCGGAATCTGGAGCGCGGCGGGCGATTATGGCTTCAGGGACTGCAGGGCGGGCCCGCCGCAGAGTCCGGGTCGTGCACCCGGCCGCGGCGCGGACCCGCTCGGCGGAAGACTGGTGGTGGGATCGACTTGCTCCGAGCGGCTCAGGGTACCACCTGCTGCAGTCAGACAGCATGCTGCTGGTGCTGCCAGGCCCGGGGCCCGCTCGCCCCCGCGCGCAGAGGCGCGCCGCCCGCCGAGCTCAGCGGCTGCGGTCCCCGGGGTCCCGTGCGGCTGAGGCCAAACCCAGGACCGCGCCCGCGCCCACGCCGCTGCAGGAGCCCGACCCGGGCTGGGGTGACCGCGTTCCCCTGGAAATCCTGCTGCAAATTTTCGGGTTGCTGGTGGCGGCTGATGGGCCTATACCATTTCTCGGCAGGTACCCTACCCTTTGCGCGCAGCGCCGTAGCTCAGGCCGACCGAATAGGCACGCAGCGGGGGCCCGAGCGCCCACACACGTGTCCACGGCAGCAGTCTCTCAGGGTCTACTTGGAACACCCGGGGCCACACTTTGAACTGACCGCGCCGCTGTGAGAGTTGGGAGGGGCAGGTCCCTCTTAGGAAACCCCACAGCGGCAGCCAATGAGGGCGAGCGTCGGCCACAGAAAGCCCGGCCCCTCACCAGATCCTTTCTCCCAGGGCTGCGCGCGTGTGCCGCCGCTGGAACGAGGCCGCCTCCCAGCCTGCACTCTGGCACACCCTGACCCTGTCTCCCCCGCTGGCTGGCCGCCCCGCTAAGAGTGGGGCCAAGGCTGAGAAAAAGCTCCTTTCTTCCCTGGAGTGGCTTATGCCCAATCGGTGAGGAATTCCATCTTTTTCTTACTCCCTCACGTCACTTTTGTGTTGTGTGAAAGCTCCAGGCCCCTTCCTGCATTCCTGCACCAAGGGGATGGGCGGGGAGAACGCTGGCAGAAGGGAAGCAAGGAAACGGCCTGCAGCTCTGCCTCTGCTGTCGGCCCAGGTTCTCACAGCTCCAGAGGCTGACTCTCATCCACTGGAAGTCCCAGCTACACTCTGTGTTGAAGGTGAGAGCGTGAGGCTGCCCTGCACGCCAGCCATGACACTCTGGGGTTGCCCAGTACTTCCAGGAAGTGAGTCAGGTACCGTGGGGGCCCAGTGATGCCCCATGAGGATGCCTGCTTGGTTTTCTTTTCCTGGCATCTCCTCCAGGAGGGAGGAGTGAGAAGTGGGAGCACCCAGGTAGGCCTGGAATGGCCAGAAAGGAGCTCATTGCTGAGACAGTGAAGTGGCATTGGCACCAGCCATTGGTCTCTTTCCCTTCTCCAACCCCCAGCTGGCCCTCTGTCTTCCACAGCTGGTTAGCGAGTCCTGTCCTCGGCTCAGCTTCCTCAAGCTTTCTGACTGTCATGGTGTGACCCCTGACGCTCTGATCATGCTAGCCAAAGCCTGCCCTCAGCTCCACAGCCTGGACATACAGCACTCAATGGTGAGCCCTATGTCCCCAGGGGCCCCAAGGAAGCCTGGGCTGAGGTGGCAGGTACCCCTGTGCTGGGTCCCTAGGTGGAGTCCACGGCTGTGGTAAGCTTCTTGGAGGAAGCTGGACCCCGAATGCAGAAGCTGTGGCTGACCTACAACTCCCAGACAACAGCCATCTTGGGTGCACTGCTGGTAGGTTGGTGACAGCCAGGAGCAGAGCTGGGTGCCAAGCCAGGGACTGCCAGACGCCCGACCTCGTGTTCTCCCCACCTCTACAGGGCAGCTGCTGCCCACAGCTCCAGGTCCTGGAGGTGAGCACTGGCCTCAACCACAACATCACTCCCCTCCAGCTGCCTGTAGAGGCCCTGCAGAAAGGCTGCCCCCAGCTGCAGGTACCTGACGCCCCACCTCTTGCACCTGTCACCCCCCTCCCCATCTGCAGCCTGGGCCTCGCTCCTAGGTGCTGCGGCTGTTGAACCTGATGTGGCTGCCCAAGCCTTCCGGGCGAGCGATGACTCCTGGCCCAGGTTTTCCCAGCCTTGAGGAGCTCTGCCTTGCTAGCTCCACCTGTAACTTTGTGAGCAACGAGGTCCTGGGCCGCCTGCTCCACGGCTCCCCTCACCTGCGCCTGCTGGATCTGCGCGGCTGTGCTCGGATCACGCCTGCTGGCCTGCACGATCTGCCGTGTCAGGGTCAGTGCTTCCTGGGTGGCAGGTGGGCAGGCAGGATGCAGGGATCCTTCCCCACCCAAAGCTCATGCCCATTCCTCTTACCTCCAGAGCTGGAGCAGCTTCACCTGGGCCTGTACGGCATGTCAGACCGGCTGACTCTAGCCAAGGAAGGCAGCCCTCTGCTCACCCAGAAGTGGTGTCACAGTCTGCGGGAGCTGGACTTGAGTGGCCAGGGCTTCAGTGAGAAGGACCTGGAGCAGGCCTTAGCTGCCTTCTCAGGCACCCCTGGGGGCTCCCACCTGGCCCTGTGCTCCCTCAACCTCAGGGGCACTCGGGTCACACCGGGCACAGTCAGGTTAGCAACCCCCTAGTTCCGTGGAGCCAGTATAGCTTAGCCCCCATCCTGCGTGGCTTGCCAGTTCCAGGAGTCAGAAAACGGAGCCCATACTGGCCAAGTCCCTGCTTGGGGTTGGCCTCAGGGACACCCAGGGTACTGAGGGTGGGCCTTGATAGGTGTAAGGGGCATAGCCAGCTGTGGTGCAAGGGCAGCGAGGGCTCCCTAGACTGGCTCAGCCCTGCTGGTGCTTAACCTGCTGTGGCCTGCCCTGCCCCCACAGCTCTGTGATAAGCAGCTGCCCAGGTCTGCGGTACCTCAACCTGGAGTCCTGCCGTTGCCTTCCCCGGGGCCTGAAGCGGGCCTACAGGGGCCCAGAGGAAGTCCAATGGTGCCTGGAGCAGCTGCTCACCAGCCTCCCCTCCCCCAGCTAGCCAGCTTCAGGCCCCTCTGCCAGCCAGCCCTGCTCTGCCTCTTTTCCCAGTTTTGGATATTTGAGTGTTTTGTTATAATAAAACCCTTTTTGGAACTCTTGTGTGGTCTTTGGGATCAGAGTGAGGGGACAAGGGTTGTCCCTGAGGGAGGCTGTGCCTTGCCAGCTCACTCCTGGACTGAGTGCCTGTGCTTGTGTGCCCCATCCTAGGGCACTAAGGTGAGCTGCCTCTGATAGTATGTGAGGCTGACTAGGACAGAGCTGGCAATGGAGAGAGAGTGACCACGCCCAGTCATGGGCTCCTTGTGGGCACCTGCCTGCCGATTTCTCTCCAACTTAGGCTTGGGGTGTCTCTCTGTTAAGGCTGACCGACCCGAGTCAGGGACTAAAAGGCCGGGATGCGGGGCGGGGACTGGGGTGGAGGCGGGGCCGAAGCGAGGGGCCAGGCCAGAGCTGTGGCCGGATTTGGCGCTGGAATCGCAGGCTGAACCCGCCTGCAGGCGGCCCCGGGCCCTACATGGGGCGGGCTGTTCCGGGCCCGAGCCCTGAGGGAGCACGGGCTGGGTGCAAGCCCCCAGGGGTGCCTGAGAAGGCAGCTAAGGCCTGCTCCAGGTCCTTCTCACTGAAGCCCTGGCCACTCAAATCCAGCTCCCGCAGTCTGTGACACCACTTCTGGGTGAGCAGAGGGCTGCCTTCCTTGGCTAGAGTCAGCCGGTCTGACATGCCGTACAGGCCCAGGTGAAGCTGCTCCAGCTCTGGAGGTGAGAGTTGTGGGCATGAGCTTTGGGTGGGGAAGGATCCCTGCATCCAGCCTGCCCACCTGCTACCCAGGAAGCACTGACCCTGATATGGCACATCGTGCAGGCCGGCAGGAGTGATTCGAGCACGTGATGTGAGTCAGGCTGTATAGGGGGCTTCCAGTGGGGCAGGGGCTAGCCGGGAAGTTCACGCACACCACAACAGAATAGTCCCTTCTAGAACCCACTGCCCAGAGCTTCTAGAACCCGGCGCCGCGCAGCCTAGACCGCCACCTGGTGTCGCTCCCCTGTCTTCGCCTCAGAGCTCCTGCTCCTTCCTGACCGCAGCCCTGGAAGCATTATTCTCCCAGGTATGAGCGTAGCTGTGGGCAGTGGGTAGTGGCAACAGACGAGCCGCCCAGCTGACCGTCCGTACCCGACCCAGGCCCCCAAGGGCCGGTTCAGCGGACTGCCTACGACCTCTAGCGGTAAGCCCTTCCAGCTCTGGGCCCAAGGACTCTTCTGCACCGAGCGCAGCCTCGCCAGGCGCCTCAAGAACAACAGTTTCTACCCGTTCATGCAGCAGCAGCCCAACGGTGCGCGCGGACCGAAGTCAGGGACTGGGACTCCGACACTGAAGCGGGGAGACGCGGGGCGGGGATTGGAATCCGAATAGGGAGGGGAGGGGCGGGGAAGGGCGGGGCCAGAGCCTGGGTCAGGGCTGACGCGAGGGGCGGGGCCAGAGCCCGGGGAGGGGCGGGGCCGAAGCGAGGGGCTGGGCCAGAGCCCCGGGCCTGGCCTGCTGCTGCCCGATTAGGCTCCGGAACCGCAGGCTGGACCATGACCGAGGCCCGGGCCCTACGTGGGGCGGGCTGTTCCGGGCCCGAGCCCTGGCGCTGCCACCTCGGGCAGCGAGCAGGAGCCCGGTGTCCTCATGCGTCCTCGCCGCGTCGCCCCCAGTCTTCGTGCTCGAGTACTACCTGGACACGCTGTGGAAGGGGACGCTGCTCTTCATAGTATGCATCTTGCTCATCAGCTTCGGTCTCGTGAGCGAGGTCTGAGCTCCCGGGCCCGCCCCCACGACCTTCCTACCCCGGGGACCCGGCCCCGTCTCGCCACCGGCCCCGCGGCGGCTCAGGGAGTCCCCGCGGCGCCCGCAGGTGCAGAAGCAGGAGACCTGGGGCTTCCCTGCCTACGGCGTGGGCGTGGGCCTGTGGCTTATGATCTCGTCGCTGCCGCGGCGCCGCCTGGTGCTGAACCACGCGCGTGGCGTGTACCATTTCTCCATCCAGGGCCGCACCGTGTGTCAGGGCCCCATGCACCTGGTCTACGTGCGCCTGGCGCTCAACTCGGACGGTGATGCGAGGGAAGGGCCGCGGACTAGGGGAGGGCGCGCAAGGGACGGGAAGCCACGTGGAGTGGGGAGGGGCGGACACGCGGGCCCATACCCCGTCCCCGGAGCCCCACCCCCGCTCACCAGAGTCCGGGAGCTGAGCAACTTGCCCCTTACTAGCCTATCGAAGGTGCTTCTTCCAGCTGGTTCTGTGCGGCCACAAGCTGGAGCCGCTAGTGCTGGTGCAGCTGTCGGAGCGCTATGAGGTGCGTCCGACAGACACTCCTCTCCCCTCTCGGTCCAACGGGACTCCGACCACTGTTTAGGCTCTTAAGATGGGGACATTTCGCAGGTGGATGGTGCATACAACGGGCTCCTGGCCCGGGCCCTCAAGCTGGTCGCTGGCAGAGAGGGTGCCAGGGCTGACGGTCAGGGCTGGAGGTGCGGTTTGGCAAGGGGAGGGACGAGCAAGAGCTGACCTGACTGCCACTCGCCACCCGCTCACACAGCAAATGGAATATCTGGGCCGGTACATTGCCCGGAAGCTCAACATTAACTACTTTGACTGCCTGGCCACATCGTACCGGCACGTGGTCCGCCACTGGCCGCTGGGAACCACCTTCAGCCCGGGCATCGTGCTGCGCAAGACCGGTGCCTACGGGGGGAACCCTCAGTGGGACCCGGACGTGTGATGCTGCCAGCAGGCACCCACCCTTCTCCCACCCCAAGAGGCGTTCTGCCTTCCCCTCCAGTCCCCCGCCTCCACCCCCACCACTGGCCTTCTTCTCAATAAAGTGACCTCTTGCTTCAAGCCTGGGGGTTTTCTTTGTGCGAGTTGGGGCTGCCTCTTCAGGATCCTCCCCTCCTGCACAGCTCACAGGGCCTCAGGGAGCCTGCCAGGAAGCAATGGGGAGTTTGGGTTGGAAGATGGTAGTAGTGGGACTGAGCCTGACAAGCAGTCAGGCATCTAGGACATGTGTGGGACACACTGCCTTTCACGGTCAGTAGAAGTGCTGACCAATGAGCAGAATCCATGATTCAGAATCTGATTGGTCCAGTCTGGGCCAGATGCCCTTTCTAGTCCAATCAGAAATGAGACAAGGACACAGCCAAAGGTCAAGCCCTGTGTCTTCTGGTGGACTCCACTCCCCAGAGTTGCTGCTGCTGCGCCCGAGGCCAGAGCTCAAGGCCTGCTGGAGGACAGACCCATGGTGCCCCTGGAGCATGCTCCTGCCTGACTTGTGTGGCCCCAGTTCCACGTTCTCTGAGCAGTGGGTGTTTTTGCTTCCTGGGTGTTGGAGGCTGCTGTGGGAGCAGAGAAGTCACTTCGGTTTCCTGTCAGGGTTTTTCCTCAGGGCCATGCTCAACATGACCCCGGTCTGGTCTTTGTGCATCATGCCAGCTTAGTGTCCCTGGAACCAGGACCACCTGCATAATTTGCAGGGCCCCATGCAAAATGAAAATGCAGAAGTCCTTGTTAAAAAGTTATCAATTTCCAGATGGCAGCACTAGAGCATTAAACAAGCACTGGCTCCTGGACCTCATGTCACATGCTCGTGACGGCTGCCCCTGCCTGGAACCCTGGCTCAGCACTGCTCACTTTTTGGCTGCCAGCATCTCTGCCCATCTCTGGAGTGGAGTCCAGAAGCTAGGTGAATGGCTTTAGGCAATCCCAGGGAGCAATTGTTGTTCATGGCTCAAGGCTAGGAACCCCTACTTCTCAGGAGGTGTTCTACCAGGAGATGGGCTCAAGAGGTTGGGCAGAACCCAGCTGTGGAGGTACTGGGATAGGTTGGGGGTCAGTGCAGCAAGGGAGGCATGGAGTGTGGAATGTGAGCCAGGGGCTTGGCTGCCTGGGTGAGTGCCTGTGACCAAGCCAGGCCTGGGATGCCCAGGCTGCCTGTCAGATGTGGACAGGGGCTAGAAAGGCATGCCAGCTGCCTGGGCTCCCAAAGCTTGGGCTCCGCTCGGTCAGTCAGTGAGACTTTAGGGTGGGCTTTGTTTCCACCCAGTGACCCAAAGCCTCTTCCCACTTGGAGCTGATGACCTAAGGGTGACCCAGGTTGAAGCACCTACTTCTTTGCTGGCAAAGTGGCTGGAGGAGGGTGGTGTTCCTTCAGCTAGGGGATCAGGGCTTTGCAAGGATTCAGCATTTGAGCTGATACGAGAAATTGCGATCTTGTGGAGCTCTGGGGGAGAGACTTCTGGGAAGAGGAGGTGTGAGGTGCAATGCAGGGTAGAACTGGACATGTAGGAGAAGACATGAGAAGACAGGCTGGGCTGAGGAAGGGGACTGGGGCCTCGGGAAATCACTGGGGAGTTGTAAGCACAGATGCACTGCCATCTGAGGAGGGTGTGGGGAAGGACCAGGAGGCTGCAGGAATTGTGCAGGGAGAGAAGGGCACAGGGGAACAGAGAGGATCGTAGGCAGGTCTGAGCCCCATTGAGGCCATAGCAGACAGGATTTGCAGGAGGGCTGGATGCAGGCTGGAAAGGAATCCAGGGTGGGACTTGAGCTGGGCACGCAGAACAGTGAAGGAAGGACTCAAGGGTGGAGGACAAGTGGATACAAACAAGCACCCTGATCTTGGGTGCTTCAAACAGCAATGATGTACTTGTTGTCATGGTTTTGTGGGCTGGCTGGGCTCAGCTGTGCGGTTCCACTCCGTATGTGTAGCTGCAATTGCTCATATGGCTGCATCAGCTGGGATCTCAGTTGGGGCCAGAATGTCCAAGATGACCCCCATCCTCCAGGGCCTCTTTTCAAGTGGTGTCTCAATATTCAGCAGCCTGTCTTGCTGCTGGTTTGCAAGAGGGAGTGTTATAAGAGGACAAGACCCAGTGGGCCATAGTGTGCACCATCTGCATGCATCATTCATACTACATCCCAGTGGAGAAGCAAGTCATGTGGCCAAACCCAGAGCCAGAATGGGAAGGGTCTACCAAATGTGTGAACACCAGCAGGATCCTGGGAGCCACGAATGTAAGTAGCCCACCACAGTCCACCATCTGGCTCCTCCCAAGACCTCCAGCATCTCCTCCCATCCCAGAACTCAGCTCAGACTGCAAGTCCGAGATCTTGCATCTAAGTCAAGTCCACATACAGATGAGGTTTCTCAGGTGTCCTTTCTTGGGTATGGCCCTCTCAGGGGTCACTGTCCTTCGCTGCCCAGTACCAATGTCTTGAGGCCCATTGTTTCATTTATTTTGTCCAGTTTTGAAAAAATATTTATTTTTGGCTGCGCTGGGTCCTTGTTGTTGTGTGTGGGCTTTCTTTAGTTGTGGAGAGCAGGGGCTACTCTCTAGTTGCAGTGCTCGGGCTTCTCATTGCGGTACCTTCTCTTGTTGCAGAGTATGGGCTCTAGGGTGCCAGACTTTAGTAGTTGTGGCTTGTGAGCTACAGAGCACAGGCTCAGTGGCTGTGTTGCATGGACTTAGTTGCTCTGTGGCGTGTGGGATCCTTTGGGACCAGGGATCGAACGCGTGTCCCCTGCAAGGCAGATTCCTCACCACTGGACCACCAGGGAAGCCCTATTTTGTCTGGCTCTCTAGTTGTTCCAGGTAGGGTGGCAAATCTGGTTCTTGTCTGCACTCTGTGCTGGAAGTGACAGCCACCTTAGTTCCTCTGGAGCTCAACTAGTCTGATGCTTAAGTCAAGGCCTGACCCTCACCACCCTCTGCACTTTGGCTGAAGAGCTGGGAGCCTGCCTCAGTGCAGGCGACCAAGGGGCTGGGCCTTCAGCGGCTAGACAAAACTCTCCGGCCCTTGCTGTCCTCCCTCTGGGGCATCAGTAGAACTGAACCACAGCCATCCCACCCCCAGCCCTTCGGTGACTGCTGCTCCTCCATTTCCCGAACACCAGGTCCTGGGCCCGCTGCCGCGTTTCCTCCCTGCTGTGTGATCCCTGCTCACCACTGGCCAAAGGTCTAACCATCGGACCTCGGCCTTCTGCTTCCGCCTGTCTGAGTTCCGCCTGCACCATGGATGGGTCCTCGCTGCCAGCCAGGCAGTAGGCGAGTCTGCCCAAGTTCCTGCTGCCTGCCTTCTTGGAGTGTTTGTTCCTGATGCCTGTCTGGGTTCTCCAAGAGGGAACCACTGAGGCAGCAGTGTGAGGACATGCCCCTTGGTCAACCCCAAGGAGGAAAGAGAGGAAGCAGGAGGGCCGAGGCCAGCCCAGCACCCTGCGAGGGCTGAGGCGTCAGAATGGCTCACCAGAGACGTCACGCATCAGGCTGAGATGCCAGGCCTTTGCGTCCTGCATTGATCAGCCATTGGGTGCTGGCCACCACTAGGAGGCTGGGATGTGGGGCCAGAGGCAACCCCTGGAGCCTCTGACAGCTGAAGGTGTCCCCCGTAGGCAGTGGAGCCAGAGTCCTTCCCAGGAGGACAATAGAGACCATGTGTCATATGTGCACCCCAGAGAAAAGTCCCAGGAGTGGCAATGGGGAGTGGGACATAGGCCAGCAAGTGTTCAGAAGACTGACCAGTGCCCTTGGTGGAGAAGTGTGGTCTCAGGTTCCTGTGAGAGTGAGAAGGTAAACCGGCAGCAGAGAGAAGGCCGCAAGCCTGGTCCTCAGTCTGGGGAGACCGGGGGAGGAGCCTGCTCCAGGCCATGGGCACGAAGTTCCAGAGCAGATGTTGAATGAAAGCGGCAATCCCATGGCAAAGTCAGGGAAGCGAGCATACGGGGCCCACACTGTATCAGGAAGTACAGGCTGCCAGGCCACCACCCAACAAGCCTCTCTGCAGTGCAGGCGGGATGGCAGCCGGCTGCCCGCTGCCAGAGCCGACCTTGGTGGCCCCGCTGCTGGCCTTCCTCTGGTCGGTCACCTTTTCCCTCCTCCCCAGGGCTCACTCTGCCCCTGCTCTGGAGTCTCCTTTAAAACTCCCCAAAGAACACTCCTGGACTCAAGTGCCCCGTGACTTGATCGGGCAGACACTGTGTTAACACATGGAACTCAACACAGAGATGTTTCAGTTCTCTGGGAGTTACAGCTCAGGCTGAGGATGAGAGACAGAGGCTGTGAGCAGTTCTGGCAGCTGGATCCCTTGGACTGAGGAGGGACCTGGGCCACTTTGGGGAGGCTGGCCTCTCCAATAACCAGCTGCAGACCCTGGACACAGCAGGCTAAGGGGATGTTCCTGCCCAAAAAGGAAGCAGGCAGGGTCTGGTGGGACTTCCTAGTATCCCCAGGCAGGGCTAGATTGACTCACAGCAGGAGGCAGGGGGTCTCTGATACAACAGCCAGACCCACCTGCTCTCATGTCTTTATTTCCTAAGAGAAAAGTGCCATTTTGTGATGGGGGGAGGGACAGAAAGGAAGCCAGATTGGCTGTGAACTGGTCTTAGGTGATGGTGGTGACAGGCACACAGTCTGACGCTCTACACTTTTGTGCATATCTAATATTTTCTATAATGAAATGTAAAAAGAAACAAAACAAACCCCCAAACCTGAATTTGCATATTTGTTGTTTAATGTCTTTTCTGGTGAAGTCTCATTTCTTGTGTAGTAAGATACCTGCAGTGTCCCGCTAAAGTCTAACTTTTTGGTTACCTGGGACCTGCCAGGCCTCACATGCCTAGAAGCAGAGGCAGGCAGAGGAACAGAACCAACACCAAATCCTTCCCATCTGACATGGATGAGGAGCTGCTGCTGCAGTGTGAAACAGGACGGGGCAACCGAGACCTTCAGGCTGAGAGGCTCCTCGGGGCGCAGCATGTGCATACACCTGGGGTGCTGGAGTGCGCGGAACCACTGGGTCTGCCACTGAGACCCCGGTCTCTTCTTCTGCAGCAAGGCCCCTTATACCTCCAGCTCCCAGTGGAAGACTCATGGTGGCCTGAGGGGAAGGGGCTGCAACTTTCCAAAAGTGTTAGTATCTCCAACTGTCCTTTCCCAGCCTCTCCCTGGTGGGCTGGACCCGATCGTGGGGCACAGTGACCTCAACCTTAGGATGCCTGAAAAGAGGCAGGCAAGGAGGACTAAGTAATTGCTCACGGGCCCCATGTGTGCTCCACACCACGGCCGTTCTGGACTGATGGCCAGGGCCTAGGCCCAGCTGCCCCTCCCTGCTGGGCGCCCCAGGGGCTGCAGGCTCTACCCACACGAGGGCAAGCAAGGGCGGCCCAGACGATCCCCTTGGGAGCGCCTGGCCGGGGGACACATGTGTCGGTGCTCTGACACCGCCCTGTCATCAAGAGCGTTGGGAGCCAGGGGATGGGAAATTGACAGAGAGGCAGGAACTGGCAACCAGGAGCCGGGGAAGGAGAAACAGAGAAGTTGGCTGAAGGAAGACAGAAATGAGGGAAAAGTGGAGGGCGATGGAGGAATGGGACTGAGGAAAGAGGTGGCGGAGTGGGGCCAAAGGGTGGGCCAGGGGAGTGAAAGAGGACGAGGTGGAGGAACAAAAGCGCATGACAGACGACCGGGCGATGGGACCAACGGAGGGGGACAGGGACGCGGTCCGACTGCAGTGTTGGGGCGGACTTTGCGGGAGGTGGGGAGCTCCGGCTGAAGGGACTGCGCCTGGCACGTCCCGCTGGCGCCCCGAGGGTTCGCCCGGTAATTAGGCCTCGGTCCAGATGGGCCCCCAGTCCCGCAATCAAAATGCTAATTGGCCCCGCGCCTCCGGCTGCGCCTCCGCTGGGACCCCCGGGAAGGGGCAGAGATGAACCGCTCGGCCGAGGGGGATCCCTGCCCCCACCCCCACTGCGGTCCCGCCGGCTGCGGCTCCGCGATAAGGGGACGGCCGCGTCCCGCCCCTGCCCCTCGGGAGCACCAGCCACGCAAGATGAATATCCCGCCGCCGCCACAAAGCGGGCCTGCGGTCCCTGCCGCGCCCCGCGCCGGGCCGGTTCGCTTACAGCCACGCTCGCTCGGCTCCTCTGTTGCGACGCTAGGTAAAGCCGAGAGATCCGCGGAGGGCGGGGAGCCGCCGAAAGCGCGCCTCCAGAGCGGCCCTCCAGCCGCGCGCCCGGCCGGGTCCGCGGGCCCGACCAGCAGCCCCACACAAGGTCACCGCTCGCCGCGACGGGTGCGCGCACCCCCGCCTCGCACGCGCTCCCGGCTGGGGCGCGCCCGCACACTCCCGGGGCCGCCCCTGCGACCTTGGTCCCCAGAGACAGCGGGCCGCGTGGGGGCGCGCTCGGAGCAGGGAGACCCGAGCCACGGGCGGGGGTGCGTGAGGGGACAATGGCGGCGCCGGGCCCTAATTGGGGACATATGTCCCCGCGCGCGGCCATTGTGCGGCCCGGAACTCCCCGCACCCCCGCGCCAGCCATTGGTCGCTGGGCCTGACGTCATGCGGGCTGCAAACTCTGGGCGGGCGGCCGGGGGAAGGGTTATCCGCCTGGTTGCGGGGCCGCGTGGGGGAGCTGCAGGCGCGCGGGAGGGCGGAAAACCACCAGTGAAACCGAATTTCTGGAGCAAGGGCACAGCAGCCCCTCTCCGCCTTCACACTCCTCTCGCTGCGACGCCGCTGCGCTCGACCTCCGCCCCTTGGGGGAAGGGCGGGGGTGCAGAAGGCCTCTCCAGCGGGCACGGGGTCAGCCCGGGTGACCGAGCGGCAGGGACACACTGCGGCACGGGGTGCGCGCAGCACTTCCACACGGCGCTTTCGCTGCCTCAGCATTCGCTGCTTCTCCGCTCGCCTCCCCCACCTGCCCCCGCAGATCCCTCGCCTCCACACCCGACAGCTGGGCTGGCCGGACCGACCATTCTGGGGTCCGCCCTGTGTTCTTCCCTCAAAGATCCCGAGTCCGGGCTCGTGGGCCCCAGGCCTGCTCCCACCTCTCCTCCCACGCCGCACAATGCTGCGGACGTCTGGGCCTCCGTTCCCGGAACCTCTCGGGGGAACTCCACACGAGCTGGAGCCGCGGCATCCCCAAGACCCCTCCCAGGAGACCCTGGCGGGGGCCAGGCCCCGCGCAGCCATTTCCGCCGTCCTCTCCCCCATCCCTCCCTCCCCCTGCTGTCGCTCCTGGGCTTTAAAAGCCGGAGGCTGGGCCGGGCCGCAGGCAGAGGCGGCCGCGGGCGCAGGAGGCTGGGCCCGGGAGCTGTCCGAGCGCCGAGCCCCGCCCCCGAAGCCCCCATCCCTCCCTCCCACCTTCCCTCGGCCCGCCCTCCCCGAGCACCCCTCCCCCCCAGGACCCCCGCCCCCCGCCCGCCGCCGTCGCCGCCGCCGCTCGCTCCGGCTGCAGAACAATAAAGCAAGGCTCCCAGAGACCCCCGCAGAGGACCCCCGCCCGGCGGCCGAGCCCCCGCGGCCCGCCCCTCGCCGCTCCCTCTGGCTGTGCGCGCCCGGTCGCTGGCCGAGGTGCTGGCCGGGCCGGCGCTGGCCGCGGTGCTGAAGCTGCCGGCGCTACCGCCGCCGCCGCCTTCTCCAGGCCCCGCGCCGCTACCTCCGGGGGCATGGGGGGTCGCTGACTGAAGCTCCGCCGCGGCGGCGGGGGGGGGGAAGGGGGCCGCGGAGCCGGGCCAGCCCTGCACCCACTCGCAGCCTCCGGGCCCGGGACGGAGCCGCTCCCCCCCTCCCCCCCCCAGCCTCCTCCCCCGCCTGTCCAGGGGCGGCACTGCGGGCTGGGAAGCCGGGACCAGAGGAGGAAAGGAAGGAAGGAAGGAAGAGAAGAGAGAAGAGAAGAGCAGTGAAGAATAGAAGAAGAGAAGGAAGGAAGGAGAAAAAGAGGGGTCCGGAGCAGCAGAGGAGGAAACGCAGGACGGGCAGGCAGGAGAGAGGACGGCACCGCGCGGCAGCATCCAGAGGCCAGAGTGGGGACCCGTGCTGCCTCAGCCGCTCCTCGGATGGTGACGGGGCCCCGCCGCGGCCGCAGCCCCCCCGCGTCCCGGCTCCGCAGGCCCACAGCGCCGGAGCCCCGCAGGAATCATGCCCAGATCCTTCCTGGTCAAGAAGGTCAAACTTGACACGTTCTCCTCGGCAGACCTCGAGAGCTCCTACGGGCGCGCCCGGAGCGACCTCGGCGTGCGACTGCAGGAGAAAGGTGCGAGTTGGGATGGGGCTGGGGCGGCGGGCGAGGGGCTCAGTGCTGGAAGGGGTAGAGGGTCAGAGAGTGGGGCTGGAGGGACCAGGAACCCCAGGCTATAGGCTCGGAGGAATCAGAACCAGCAGGAGGCAGTGTCTGAAGCGGACTTGGGAGGGGACGGGGATGGGGATGGGGGTGGGGAGAGGGGAACGCAGAGGTAGGCCAGAACGGAGCCAAGGCTGAGCAGGGAGAACATGGATGCAGGAAAGAATGTGGGGAACAGGGGTCAGGAACAGGAGGAACACACTGACCCGCGCCCTGACCAACACAGAATGGACCCTGCTGCCATGTCAGGAACCAGCAATGTATGCAAACCACACTCAGAAACAGCCTGCCTCAGAACCCTCTTCTTTTCTTTGGCTGCACCTCTAGCCCCCTCTTCTAGGGCCAGCAGGGAAGTGCTAGGAGCTCCAGGGAGTAGCCATGTGGTCCAGTGGGGGCCGCCCACCTGTCGGGGCAGAGGCAGTAGCAGTGCCCCCATCCCTGGAGCAGGGTCAGGGAGAAGGGTGTGGGCAGGTGGGCTGTGGGCAGGGAAGTCCAAGTGCTGGAGGCAGGGGGAGGCTCTTTGTGCTAGGGCGCCCAAATTCAAGGACAATTGCTAGCAAGTGGGCAAGGGGGCTGGGAGTGCCAGCAGCCTGGGGTGGAAAAACAAGTGTGACCTGCAGGAGCATAAGCCTGTGTTCAAGCCTGTGTGCACATGTGACTGCGTGTGGCCATGTGACTATGTGCACTTGTGTGTGACCCTGTATCAGTGTGTGCCTGTCTGTGTGCCACTACATGGGACCATGTGACTCTGAGGCCGCGATGTGCCCATGTGATTGGCAACCCCAGCTGAGAGTGTGTCTGGTTGGCTACATGTCTGACCCTGCGTGAGTAGGTGGTGCAGGCCTGGCTCAGGGTGCGGCCCACCCTGAGGGGACTCCAGAATTTACAGTCTGAGAGGCTGAGGGTAACTCTGAAGAAGCCAGACTCTGCATCGTGCGGGGTGTGTATTTGTGACTTTGAGGTTGTGAGATCCATCTCATGCCTTGAGAACAACCGCAGTTGCAGGCATGAATAATGCTGCCTGCCTGCAGCCTGTCTCTGTGAAGGTGTCCACTGGTGCGTGCCCTGGCACTGCCCCCAACACAGTGTCTTCCTGGTCACCTTTCCTGGGGTTCAGGAAGGCCCCACAAAGGATTAGGGCCTGGGGAGAGGGAGTAATGTGGAACAAGGTGGTACCCAACGGTGCAGGATGACGGAAAGGAGTGGTGGGGAGAAACAAGAGTGGATGGAGGGAGACAGGGCTGGAACGGAAGCTGGTCAAATCTAGTGAGTAGTGGGAGACCTGGAAGATGAAAGGGAGGTAGAATTCTCCAGGGCTTGTTGGGAGACCCCGAGCACCAGAACAGGTGAGCATCGAGGCTGGACACAGGCTCTGGGCACGGTGGATGAGCCAGTGGGAACCGTGAGAGCAGGAGCGACGGGGTCCCTGGACAGGCGGTCCTGGCTTTGTGCGCTGCGGTTCTGCAGTGTGTTGCATAATCAAGGAAAACTGCTGAAGTGGGGAGAACCCGAGGGGGAGGGAGAGGGGGAGGGGAGGAGGGGAAGGAGGGCGAGGGAAGCGCCGCCCCTCCCCCCTGACCTTGAAGCTCCGCGGAAGGTGGGGGGGGGGCAGCCGCGCCCGAAGATGCGAGTCTTTCCCTCCTCCAGCGAGGGCGGGGTGCAGCCCGGCCGGGCCCTGGCTCATCTCTCCTCTCTCTCCTCCCTTCCCCGCCGTCGCCATCCTCCCTGCCCCGCTCTCCCTCGGCCCCTTCTCCTTTGTCCTCCCCGTTCCCTTCTGGCCGGCCCTGGTGTCTCTTGCCACCCTCCTGTGTGTCTTGCCTGCTGCCCTGTTCCCCTCCCGCTGTCTGCCTGTCTGTCCGCCTCGGCCCTTAGGATACCTCAACGACTACGCGGGGCCCGCCTCCGTCTACGATGGCGATGCCGAGGCGGCCTTGCTCAAAGGGCCATCCCCGGAGCCCATGTACGCTGCGGCCGTGCGGGGAGAGCTGGGCCCGGCGGCCGCGGGCTCGGCGCCGCCGCCCACCCCGCGCCCGGAGCTGGCCACAGCCGCTGGTGGCTACATCAACGGCGACGCGGCGGTCAGCGAGGGCTACGCAGCTGACGCCTTCTTCATCACCGACGGGCGCTCCCGTCGTAAGGCAGCCAACGCCAGCGCCGCCGCCGCCCCCTCCGCAGCCTCGGCGCCGGCCCCCGACGGCGACGGCGGAGGCGGGGTCGGGGCGGGCACGCGCGGTGCGGGGTCGGGGGCTGGGGGTCGGGGCGGCGCGCGCGCGGGTGCGGGCACCGAGGCCCGCGCGGGGCCTGGGGCCGGCAGCTCAGGAGGCCGGCACGCGTGCGGCGAGTGCGGCAAAACGTATGCCACGTCGTCTAACCTGAGCCGCCACAAGCAGACGCACCGCAGCCTGGACAGCCAGCTGGCGCGGCGCTGCCCGACGTGCGGCAAGGTGTACGTGTCCATGCCGGCCATGGCCATGCACCTGCTCACGCACGACCTGCGCCACAAGTGCGGCGTGTGCGGCAAGGCCTTCTCGCGGCCCTGGCTGCTGCAGGGCCACATGCGTTCCCACACCGGCGAGAAGCCCTTCGGCTGCGCGCACTGCGGCAAGGCCTTCGCCGACCGCTCCAACCTGCGCGCGCACATGCAGACGCACTCCGCCTTCAAGCACTTCCAGTGCAAGCGCTGCAAGAAGAGCTTCGCGCTCAAGTCCTATCTCAACAAGCACTACGAGTCGGCCTGCTTCAAGGGCGCCGCCGCCGGCGGTCCCTCGGCCCCTGCGCCCACCGCGCCGCCGCAGCTTAGCCCTGTGCAGGCCTAGGGCGGCGGTACCTCCGCCAGCCGGGTTGGCTCTCAGCAATACGGGCCCCCAGGGAGGTCTCCGCCGGCGACCAGGCGGAGGGGCCGGAGGGCGGGCCCCTCCTCACAGCAATAGGGGGAGGGGGCCCGGCCCCGCCCCGCCCGCCAGGGGCCTTCCCGGCCCCTTCAAGCAATAGGGTCCCGAGGGGAGACCCACCCCGAGCCCCCTCCCTTCCCCTCCAGGGTGCCCCAGGCTTTTTCCCAGCAATAGGGTCGAGGAGACCCAGAACCGAACCTCATCTCCGAGTTAGGTCTCTGAGACCGGGGTGGGGTGAGGTAGGGAGCGCCCCCTCCTCCCTCTTCTGCGCCCCTGGATCGCGTGGCAGAGACTCAGGTCTTCCCCACCCCTTCCCAAGCCTTCCAGAGCCCGGCCTGCGGCCTAGACGTCGGGGAGCAACAACGGGGGAGGAGCAGGGTGAGGGGCGCAGAGGCTACCTGCGCCTCCTTCTCGGTGTCCGCTGAGCCCCGGGAGTGTTAGACGAGTGCGGATCGGGGACTGGGGCGGACGGCGGCACCTCTCTCCCTTGAGTTCCTTCCGGGGCCTCAGTCCGAGCCGCTTTCCTACCCTTGCCTCGCATCCTCTGCCAAATCCGAATTCTTCCAGCCCAGCTTCCCGGGCTCTGTCCTCCATAACGAATAATAATGACGCATATCAAACCGCATGGACTTATCCGACCTCCTCAGATCCCGCTCCCGCCCTGCCCTGGGGCCCCCTCCCTCGTACCCGGGCATTCGGTGTTGGAGGACGGATTCCTGGGGCCTGGCAGGCAGGCCTGGGCACGGCCCTCTACACACCTCTCTGTATTCGCTTTGCGGGTAAAGCCCCCTAGGGGGGTTGCGGATGCGTCGGGTTTTCTTTCTGTATTTGTACGTTTTATTTATGAACGGATTGCACTCGGGTCCGGGAAGGGGCACAGAGGCCCCTATCCTTCCCGCCGACGCCGGGGGCTTGGGATGTCCAGGATCACTTTCCCCGCCCCCGAACCCCGCCCACCTGGGCTCCGCCTCTCGGGAGCCGCAGGCCCGCCTCTCAAAGGCCGGCCCCCTCCCGGAGCCCCAGACCCCGCCCTCACTCTGTTGCCAACTTACACCCGTCTATGCCAAAGCCTCGGCGGCGACCCCGCCCCAAGGGCCCGCCCCATTGGCCGCCGCCTTTGTGACGTCACTGCATGCAGCCCCAGTCCCCCTCCCGTCCCTTCCCGGAGCTGCCCGCTCCCAGTCCCTCTTAGTTAGTCCGAAGCCGACTATAGAGCAATAATGCGCACTGCATGCGAAGCTGCCGCCGCCTCTAGAGTTACTGAGAATCAGGTATCCCCCCGCCCTACCCACCCCATAGGCCCCTAGATCAGGGACGCTGCGCGGGGCCGGACGCGCAGACTTTCTCCCCCCTCTCCTGCTCTTCCCTCCCTCCCCTCCCCCCCTCCCACGGCAGAGGCCGGCGGGTGTAATGGTTTCAGGGGCGGGGCGGGGTGTTTGTCCCCAAGACCCCTCCTTCAGTCGTCCATCACCCACCCATACTTCATTAGGCACCTACTATGTGCCAGGCCCACTGCTGAGTCCGCCAGGGGTGCGGCGACCTGCGGGAAGGTGCATGTTGATGAGGGATCCAACCGGCTTCGGTGGGCCAGGGATGGTCACAGGTGCAGAGAGAGCCGCGGTCCCTAGACCCAAGCGTGGGCCCCTCAGTCCTCCCCACCCCAGCTGGGGCCAGTGCTAGGCACAGGGGGCTCTGCTTTGACTTGGGCCCGGGTCCTCAGCTCAGGTGGCACAGACCCGGGCCCCAAGGCCCAGTGCCACCCATACCGAATCCCATTCCTTCCATCCCTTGGCAATGGCAGCTTTGTCACGTCAGGCCAGGGTCCCAGGTCAGAGGACAAGGTGCATGCTGGAGCATTTGACCTGGCCAGCCCTATCCCAGTGGGTACCAGGCCCAGCGGCTCCCACAGGGGTGGACCCGGGCCTCAGGGCCCGGCACAGCAGGGCTCATGTCCAAGACCCCTCCATCCCAGCTCAGTGTTCACACAGCTCCCAGGCCGGGGCCTGCCCACTTGTGCTGGGCACACCCGCATGCACAGGCACACACAGGTGCCCCACCCTACCCTACACGCCTATCTACCTACCTACCTAAGGAGAAGGCCGGAGGGCCGTGGGCCGGCCAGGGTCTCCCGCTTCTCCCCACACCCCGCCGCCGTGGAAAGCCATGGGCCCCCTCCCGCCCCTGTAACTAAGCAGCACAATAACCGACTTAGCGAATTCAGGTAGAAGGAACGTTTAGGTAGCACCTATTTTGTACTGATTCTATAAGTAGGGCCCGAGATGCGGGGGCCCTCGGGTGGGGGCTGCGGCCGCCGGCCTGCCTTGCCCCCACCCCCGCCTGCACCCCGCCGCCTTGTACATACTCCCACCCGGAACAGGCCGGGATTTTTACTCGGGCTGCGCCCCTCTTCCGCCCCCGTTTGGGGCCGGGCCGGCCGGACAGACGGACGGACGGACAGACCTCCTTCCTAAGCACAATAGCACCAGCTCCCCGGAGCGCCGCACCTCCACGAGGAGAATAAATGCCACTCTTGATAGAACTTGGAGTGTCGGGCTGATGTATACAAGGCTGGGCCCGCGCCGCAGGAGACACTGAGGAGTCTGGGGGGCATCTTTCTGGGCCTGCAGCATCTCAGAGGCCAGGCAGGTGCAGGCCCTGCGCTGGGAGTGGCAGTCTACCCATGCAGCCCTGGAGTCTCACCGCTGCCTTTTGGGCATGTGTTTTCTTTGGCAAGAGGACAGTCTTCCACCCTGGAGGGCCGGCTCGGCAGACTAAATGCAAGAGGACACTCCTGAAGGCAAAGCAGCTGGCTTTCCTCCCACGGCAGGTAAATCTTCTCTGTGCCAGGAAGTGCGGAGCCTAAGTCAAGTCTAGCCCAGGACTGATCTAGAACGGCCACAGTGGGTACAGCAGGGCCTGTAAATCCTGTGGCCTGGGGTATCCTCACTCTTCTGTTAAGACCTCCTGCTGCCCCAACAGGCCTGACAACCAACAACAAGCCTTCCTCAATGCCACTAGAGAAATGGGAAGTGCAGACCCCTTCCTGCAGCCTGCTTTCCACATCCTGACTTCCAGATTCAGGGGACATGTCCCCACACTGAGGAGGCTTTCCTTGGTAGCTGGACCAGGCTGGTTGTGGGGAGGAGATACCCAAGGAATAAGAACCTCCCATGGCCACCCCCAGCCCTTAGGCTCTAGACAGGGTGAGTCAAGTTGAAAAGATGAATGGCAGGGCTGTGCTGGGCTCAGACAACCAAGGAACATAGACTCCTGCCCCAGCAAATGCCCTTGGTAACCAGGTAGGTAGGCATGAGCTAAGAGGCTCCAAATCTTTGCAGACATGTGGTCAAACTGGATCAGCCCAGGGCCAGCACAGCTGTCTGCACCCCTGGCAGGGGACAGGCCCACCAGACTCCACTGGTGTGGACAGCAGGAAAGCCTGACCTGCAGTAGACCTGCTGCTTCAGGGTGGGATCACCTGAGGTGGGCACCCCCTTCTGGGGAGCACTGTCAGCCTTCATAACCTCAGGATGAAAGCCCCCAGTATTGGTAGAGCTTAGGTAGGCATCATTGCCCAATCTGCATATGAAGAGTCTGACCCTCAGGGAGAGAAGCAGCTTGCCAAGGGCTGCCTTTGACTTAAGCCCTGCTCCAATTGGGCTTCCCTGGTGGCTCAGACCCTAAAGAATCTGCCTGCAATGTGGGAAACCTGGGTTCAGTCCCTGGGACGGGAAGATCCCCTGGAGAAGGGATGGCAACCCACTCCAGTGTTCTTGCCTGAGAATCCCACGGACAGAGGAGCCTGGCGGGCTGCAGTCCATGGAGTCGCAAAGAGTCGGACACGACTGAGCAACTAACACTTTCACTTTCTGCCCCAATACCCCACCCATCTGAACCTGAATACCTGAGTGGGTCCCACTGGCAGGAAGAGAGGCTCCTAGAGGCCCAGTCCTCCCCAAGGCTCCTCAGCTTTGGGGCCTGGATTGACTGTTCCAGGACTCTGATGGGCGGCTGGGGTGGACGACGGGTAGAGGCTGCCTCCCCAGTGACTGGGACAGGCCTAGCCTTGTCTCCACAGGTGTCCATGGACAGGACTTTGCAATCCAGAGGATAGGTGGTGTGGTGCAGGCTGCTGACCACTGTGTCCAGGGTCTTCTCTCACGGGCCCAAGGCGCCTCCAACCTGGAGTCAGCCCAAGGCTCTTTCTAAATCCCCAAACCCTTCCAGCCCTTCATTCCGCCAGCCTGCAGATTCCTCATCCCAAGACAGATGTTGCTTCCACCAGGGGGAGATTCCTCATTGAGCTTTCTTTCAACAACTCCTCACGCACATTTGTCCCCAAAAGACCCCACCTATCTTGACGTTTTCCCTCGTGCGTCTTCGCTGTGACCCTGGCAGCACCTCAATCAGGATCCAGAGGTACCAGGGCTGTAGGCCCCGCCCTCCCCGGAGGCCCCGCCCTCCCCGGAGGCCCCGCCCTCCCCGGAGGCCCCGCCCTCCCCGGAGGCCCCGCCCTGTATCAACCTTGGACACCGTCTTCCTCAAACAGGCCCCGCCCCGCCTTGGTACAGAGGCCCTTCCTGATTGGTGCCTTCACAGTCCGTGCCTTCTCATTGGCTTGAGGCCCTGATCTCTCAACTCCAGCGGTGGAACCCTTGGTTCCCTCACGTCCCGGGTCAGATCGGTTCTCTTTGATGACCCTCGGCCCACCCTGGTCTCCTCACTCCAGCTGCTTCATGTTAGCCGAAGGCAAAGGAGCCTGGACGCGGACACAGGGAGCCGCCCCCAACACGTACCTTCACTCGTCAGTGGCTACTGTGCTCAGCCTCTCCAGGCCAACAGGCAGCCTGAGCCGTCAATCTTCTCCTCTGCCAATCAGCGCGCCAGCCAGGCTGGCCCTCTAGTCAGGGCTCTGTACTGAAGGATGGCAAGTCCCGAAGGCTCCCAGGGACGCGTGCGCACGGGTTAGGGGGCTTCCCACCAGCTGCCTGGGAGAGGGATAGGGAGGGAAAGGCAGAGCTCCCGGGACTCAGCCCTGTTGCGCGTTCCTGAGAGGACTCTCTCCTCCTTCCATCCTCCCTTGGGAGCTATACTGAGTCCTAGCGCTGAGTGGCCCAACTCTGCCTATGAATAGACGAAGGTGCTTGGACACTGGCTAAGGGGATACTCCTGATCCACCGAGGCCGGGCCTGTGAGGAGGCAAGAGGGGTTCTCCAGCCTGATGAGGTCGCTCGAGCCCTTCCACACGCTACTCCAAGACACGGGCCAGGTAGCTCCAGCCTGCCAGGTAAGGATGTCAGGCTGGCCTCAGCCGCAAATGGTCCGGTGGGAGAACATGTCACCAGGGTCCCAGGTGCCTGTTGGTTGAGGTAAGAGGGTCAGGAGCGAGTCCGGCAGGAAGGAGGCTTGATCTCAGGCTGAGCCTCTTGGTTTATTTGCTTTCAGAGAGGCGGTCTTCCCAGCTTTGCTTACCCCATGGGAGTGAACGGAGTGGGTTCTGTGGCTAGGGGTGTTTCTTGTGTAAACCAGGCCTAAACTCCCGGTGAACCCTCGCATCTGGAGATCCAGTATACTCACACTCCATGCTCTTTGCCAAATGTTTGTGAAACCAAGTAAGATCGGCCTTGCCCGCGCACGGGCCTCACTGTGCAGTTGTTTTGGTGTATTGGTTGCTTCATTCAACGACTGGATGACTGCCGACTGTGCAATGAAACAGAAACCTCTGGGTCCCTGCGAATCAACACCCCAGGATCCTAACTCCCTGGCAAAACTGGCCCAAGTGGGGAAGGCGGGAAGTTCTGCAAGTCTGCAGATGAAGGCAGAAGCGGGGCGGGTGGAGAGGCGGGCTGGCTTGTCTACTGTGGGGGCCTGGGCAGGGGAGAGGTGGCCACCCTGGGAATAGGTGGGCATGGCACAAGTCCCGGAATGCGAGGACTGCGGCCTTTCTCCCCCTCCGTTCTCTGACCTGGCGCGTGTTTGAACAGCCTAAGCGGAGGAAAAGTGGGTGCCTACGGTGGTAATTAGTGGGTTCACAGAGCACGACCGTGCCGCGGGATGTACGTTCGGTAGACGCGTTGGGTGTCAGCCTGACGTTAACGCACTAGGCATTTCATAAATAACTACAACCCCAAATTCTGCGCCTGAGCTGAGAAATGACGAAATCCTGTGTTTATAGAGCGGGACAAGGGGCAGGCAGCGGTCAGCAGAGGCTTGTTTGCAGCTGCCCGGAAGCCCCGCGTGTTCCTCGTCTGTCCGGGATTGCATTTGCCAGGAGACCACAACTCCCAGGGTGCACCGCGCTCCAGCGGACTACAAAGGTATGCGCGCCGCGGCCCTGGGCCAGTTAGCGGCTCCGGGAGCTACGCTTCCCAGGACTCCGAGAGGAGCCGTCCGGCACGGATTTGCACGCGCTGATTGGCGGCGTGGACCACGGCAGTGGCGTAGTAGAGGCGGTGGCGGCAGTTGGCCAAGGGTCCGGAGGCGGGGCCACAGGCCTCGGGTGCTGCCAGCCCGGCGGGCTACGACTTGGCCGCGGCGGGGTGCGAACTAAGGCCATGGGCGACCGCGGCGGCGCGGGCGGCTCCCGGCGCCGGAGGACGGGGTCGCGGCCTTCGATCCAGGGCGGCAGTGGGCCCGCGGCAGCGGAAGAGGAGGTGCGGGATGTGGGCGCCGGAGGGGACGCGCCGGTCCGGGACACAGACAAGGACGGAGACGTAGACGTGGGCAGCGGCCACTGGGACCTGAGGTAGCGGTGCGCGTGACCCCTAACCTTTGACCCCTGATACGGGGCCCCTGCGACCCAACCTGGTGGCCCAGGCCTGTCGGCGGCAGCTCGGGCTCAAGTCCGAGAGTCTGGCGCCTGGACCTTGGTGCACAGCTGTGCCCCTCGGGCCTCCACGGGGAAACTTAGCGGGAGGTTGGGGGCGGAGGGTCTCCTGCCCGGAACACCCAGGTACGGGGGCCGAGGGGAGGGCAGCGGCTCAACTTCTAGACGCCCTCCGTCTGCCTTCCTTTGGTGGGTTCTGAAGCTTTCCCAGGGTGAGCCCACTACGCACAGTGTCCTCTACCTGGAAGGAGATACAGGGGTCCTTCCTGAGGGCTATGAGGGGTGCCTTGTGGGTTGATAAAGCTCCCGGAGGAGGAGGGTGGACCGGCGGAGAACAGAGGCAGGGGCAGTGCGAGGGGATTTCTCATCCCTCGCAGACCCTCCAGAGAATGGTCTTCACAAAGGTCCCTCATCCGTCACCCGGCGATTGACTGGCCTAGGATCCTGCTTATTACCAGCACAAATGGCTGCTCTAGGGTCAAAGTGGGTCCTGTAATGGGACCCTCACCCCTGGTTGGGGTACAGGGGAGGAGTTGGAAGTGCGCACACCCACAGGTGGGCGCCCTGCTTAGCTGAAGGACTGATGGGAAGGAGTTGGGGGAGCAAGCTGCGGCTGAAAGGGAGGATCTGACCCACGTGGGCATCAGCTAAGTCCTGCTGGCTGCCTCCAGGCGCCCCCTTTGCCATCCTCCACGCCCCTCCCCCCAGCCCTGACCTTCATCCTGGTCAAGGGCTCTCAGGGGCTCTGGTTTTGGGATCAGCTCCAGAGCTAGAGGTTATCAAGGAGGAAGTGGGCAACAGGTCAGTCAGCAAGGATTTGCTATCTTCACTGGGTGCTGTGGGGAGGGGAGGGACAAGGGCAGTTGGGGTGCAGGCACTGTCCCTGCCCTTGGGGGGCACACAGTTCACCTGAGAGATAAGATAGCCGCAGCCCTGAAGAGTGAGAGCAAAGGTCAGGCACAGAGTTCAGGATGACACCATGGGGAGGGTGGCTCTGTGAGGGGCACTGGCTTCCTACAGGCCCCAGGTGGTCCTGAGGGGGCGGCTGCAAAGGCCAGGAGGCCCACAGGCCCCTCTGCCCACTCCTGGGGAACTGGATTTGGGGTCACTTTGTATGAGGTGGGGGCGGGTACCAGCTTTGGGCCAAGCTGTCACCCTGGATGGGCCATCACTTGCCTGCTCTGTATAGGCCAGATGGCCAGAAGCTGCTCCTGTCCTGTTGATGGCCCATCCTCGAGGTCTGGACCCTCGGGAAGAGGAGCAGTTGGTGGCAGGGATGGGCCACCGGAGACCCTCCTGATCTCCAGGACACGCAGCTGTGTGTGCCTGTCCCCAGGCCACATGCCACAGGGCTGGGGGCCTCCTGGGGCAGGGCTGGGCATTGGTCTGGCTACTCTTGGTATCGCCTCTGCCTCCCTGCCTCCCAGTCGTCATCCTCCCACCTCTGCCTCCCTGCCTGTTCCTCTCTTTCTCCTTAGGCCCTTCCGGACATTTCCTGCTCACCTAGGTCTGGGCAGGCGGGGTCAGGTGCCGGGTGTGAGCTCACTCCTTCCGGCAGCAAGGTGTAGCTATGTGCCGGAAGGAAGGCCGCTGCTGTTGCCTCGCCTCTGAGTGCGTCCCTTCCAGGTCCTCCACACTCCCCTGTGCCCCGACACCTGGTGCGTCCTTCAGCCATTGGTTCATGGGTCCTCCAGGCACAGCTTTCTAGTCCAGAGCCTCTAGGCTGGGTGCAGGAAGTGCTGAGGAAGTGGCAGCCGGGAGGCGAGCTGACACCCTGTCCTTCCTTGTTCTGTCCGGCCCTGGAGCTGGACCGTATGGCCCCGCATGTGTGATCCCCACTTGGGGCTGTGCCTCTGGGCAAGTTGGGAAGCTTGGTGAGCCTCATTTTCATGTGCCCGCCTCCCAGTACTGATGTGCAGGTTGAATGAGGTGCCAACTGTAATGAGTTGGAATGGCCCTGCTGGCTGGGTGGGACTGGGGAGCAGGTGGGGGCCGCTGGGGGGCACAGAGGCACACCCAGTGCCTCAGTCAGGGAGAGGGTGACAGAGAAGCTCTGGGTGAGGCCCCACCTCCACGCTGGCCATGCCTACTGCCCTTTGGTCCACTGCAGTGAACTGTGCCATGGGGCTGGACCTCTGTGGGGATTGGTGGGCAGTGGGCTTTCTTCCCGCTTGGGGCCTCTGACCTCTGGGGGCAGGGCGCTGCCCGGGTGGGACAGTCGGAAGGCTGGTAGAGGGACCTGAGGGGTCTGTGTGGTGGCTGGGGGCAGGCCTCAGGAATTTGACAGCAGGGATCTGGAAAAGCTTTAATAACATTATTTGTTGTCAGGATTGGGAAATGCTCCCCTCCCCCCTCCCCCTCTTTCATCTTAGAGACTGCTGCACATCTGGTCAGTGTGGTCTTCTTGGTGGCCCCCAAGGTGGCAGGGGTCACACTGTTATGAAACCGTCCCCTGGGTATGTGGTGCAGACATGGACATGCAGATGGTGATTGGCAGGTTGTAGCATGAGGTGGCTTTGGGACGGTTCCAGTGACAGTGAGTGGGCTGGATCTGGGGGGTTCTGGGCAGGTCCATCAAGCGGATACCCCCACAGACTGTCCTCTTGGGATAGTTGGGCCTGGGAGCCCTGCTTGCCTTGCCAAAAGGCAGGCGCAGAGTCATGAAGAAGAGGGCTTGGGGGCTCAGAGCCCCACTGTGTGTGCAGCCCAGGATGGACCTGGAGGAGGTGCGTGGGCAGGCTGGGCCGGCCGGGGCCTGGGGTGGGGGGGCCTGGTGTGGCAGGGAGGCAGGGCCAGACTGTCAGCGCTGCCTGGCTGAGGATGCTGGCACCCTGTCCTCCCCAGCCGTCTGTCTCCTGGGTGCAGCCATCTGAGTGCTGACCCCAGCCGCCCCTGGAGGCTGGCTGTTCTCCTGTGCCCTATTGCTGGGGACATGTGTCCACAGGAGGGAAAGGGAAGCCCCGGCCTCTCCCCTTACAAAACTGGAGGCCTTGCTCAATGCCCTGGATGGCCTCCTGGTGGCAGGGTGGTTGGTGGGAGGTGGGGCTGCTGCTTAGAACCCGCCAGCGGGCCTGGGCCTGGGCTGAGCTGCACCCCTCCACCTCTGCCTCCAGCTGAGGGTTGGCTTCCATCTCCACCAGGCCCAGCACTGGGCACAGGGCTCTCAGAGGCAGGCTCTGAAAGTCCCCTGCTGGCTTCTGCAGTGGACTCCAGGCGCCGAGCCCCCAGGGGGCTCGAGTGGCGCTCACCCTGCGAAGCCACGTGAAGGCTGGGTCCTCCCCTCCGGAAGGGCCAAATGCAGGGCATGGGTGGTTTGAATGGTGGCCCCTGGGCTCCCTGGAGGGACCAGCTGCTGTGGGGGCCGCCCCCTCCCCACTTCCGTCTTGCATCACCAGCTCCTGTGGCACTCCCCACGCCCCGTCCCCCAGTGGGAGCGGCAGGCCCCCGGTGGCTCTGCCCGCGGAGGGGGATGTGTGGGCGGCGGGGTGGCCTTGCTGCCAGATGCTCTGCCCCGAGTGTCCGTCTCCGCTCTCCAGGTGTCACCGCCTGCAGGATTCCCTGTTCAGTTCTGACAGTGGCTTCAGCAACTACCGTGGCATCCTGAATTGGTGTGTGGTGATGCTGGTACGTAGAGTGACACCTTGGAGCAAGGGTCCCGACGGCCGGGGGGCCATGGGCTCTTCTCCAGGGGTGGGTGTCTGTACTTGTGTAGCTGTGGTGAATGGAGCTCTGGGCTGGCAGTGGGGGTCCCTGGAGCAGCCGTACCCCGGGACCCTACCGGGAGCATGCTCATGCCGTCCCTGCTGAATCCCAGGAGATGCCTGCAGAGGGCAGCCTGGGAGCCTCTGAGCTGGGGTCTGCGCCCCAGGGGGCACTGGAGTCTCCCCAGGGGGCGAGAGAGAGTAGGCAGGGATGGTCTGGTGGCCCTGGGTGGGGGATGGCTGCTCCGTGGGCCCAGGCCCTCCCTGGCAGCACAGGTGAGTGGTCTTGGGGGTCCACGTAGAACTTCCTCTTCTGTTCCAAATTGCCCTCATGGGTGCGGCATGCCTGGGTGAACCTGGGGGAGCAGGGTGAGGACATGCTTCTCAGCCCAGCCCACAGCTCCAGGCCACACTCTGCAGGACTCTGGCCCCTCCCTCAGCCCTGGAGGGAGCAGGACTGGAGTCCTGTGTCCGCCTCGCTCTGACCTGGCCGAGGCCACTGCTGTGGGGCCCCAGCAGGCCTGCCCAGCAGAAGGTGGAGTGCAGGGACCCCAGGGGCAGCCTTCAGGGTGGGGCAGGGTGAGGCCCGACTGGGCCCAGCCCCACCGCTCAGGGCTGATGTGGCGTGAGGCCTTCGCCCCTCCAGCTGACGTGTCTGCCTGCCCTGGGTGTGGCTCCAGAGGCTGCCTGTGTACCAGGGGCCCCCACGCTTCTGTTTGTGGTTCTGGGCAGTCCCCTGGGGAGCGGTGGGGGCTGTGTGCCAGTCCAGACCCAGTAGTCCACGCGTCCTGGTCTCTGGAGGCCGTGGCTGGTCCAGGACTGTGGCAAGGTGGTCGTGCAGGGCAGGCCCTCAGCAGCCTGTCTGTTCTCCTGCAGCCCCCAGCCTCCTGGCCCTTTGGTGCACCCACAAAGCTCCCCCCTCCCCCAGGAGCTGGGGCCGCCTGCTGCGTCCTCTCGGCAGCCTGGGCTTCCAGGTGGCTGGGCCTCTTAGCAGCTCCAACTCTTGCCTGTGGTGGGCTCTCAGGACAGGCAACTGCCAGTCGGCAGACATTGCAGGACCACGTGTGTCCTGGTAAGCTGGCTGGTTAGGTGTTTAGCTGGGGGATGGTGTGGCAGGTGGCCCCTGCATCTCTGAGCCTGTCACCTCCTCGGGAAGCCTTCTGGGTGGGGGACTCCACCCATGTCACCTGGAGAAGCATCACTTTTCCATAGAGCCTTCTGCAACCCCCGTGGGGCCTGAGCCTGGGGTGGGGGAGGTGGTGGCCCCTGCTCTTGCAGAGGCCAGCCAGGCATCTGGCCCCAGGCCACTGGCAAGAGCTCGTTGTGTTGGGGGATCTGTCCTTTGCTGCTGCTGCAGGAGCGGCCGAGGCAGGCGGGGGCGTGAGTAGGGGTGGAGACCCAGGCCCAGCTTCCCCAGCCCCTCAGGACCGGCCCGCTCTTTCCCACCACCCCACCAAGTGCGTGGGCACACCCCGCCTGTGAGGATGGGCCCGGTTGGCAGGGTGGAGCCCTGGGAGGGTGGCAGTGCGCCGGGCAGGCTTGGACTTCACTGGGGCTTGGGGTTGTCGCTGTGGCCAGGGGCGCTGACCCGCTTGGTGGGACGGAGGACGGCCGCTGGGCAACAGGTTTCTTCGGCCGCGGTGGCACAGGCACCTGGGGTTGTGGTTGGCTCCAGGCGGGCGGGGGCTGCGTGCCCCTGCGCAGGCACACAGGCCGTGGGTGGGGAGTCTCAGAGCTTGGCGTGAGGTCCCGCAGGGCTGGGCCTGCAGGATGGAGGCCACTGTCCTGAGCTGCAGGTGCTGGCAGGAGCTGGGGTGGGCGTTCTGGGGCCGTGGCTGACAGCGTTATGTCCCTCTCTCTCTATCGCAGATCTTAAGCAACGCACGGTTATTTCTAGAGAACCTCATCAAGTGAGTGGGCCCCGGCCTGCCCCAGCCCCTGCCACCTCACCCCTCGCCTACACAGACCCTCACCCACCTGCGTCTGCAGGTATGGCATCCTGGTGGACCCCATCCAGGTGGTGTCTCTGTTCCTGAAGGACCCCTACAGCTGGCCAGCTCTGTGCCTGGTCATTGGTGAGCTGGGTGCCCAGGAGGCCTCAGGCCGGCGGTGGGTGGGACAGGGCTGATCTGGGCCTGAACCTGCCCTGGGTTGCTTCTGTCCTCAGTGGCCAATATCTTTGCCGTGGCTGCGTTCCAGGTGGAAAAGCGCCTGGCCGTGGTAAGCAGTGCCCTCACGCCCGCCCCTGACTTGCCTCAAGGTCCTTACCAGTCGGGCTTAGGGCGGGCCACCAGCTGGTCCCACTGTGCTTCAGGGTTTTGGGCCTTGCGTGGCCTTCCTGGGAGGGGCTGCACCTCAGGCCTGGTGGCCCTTCCTCAGGGAGGTCCTCTGACCAGGGAGGGGGTCCCTGGCTGACGCTCTGCTCCCACCCCAGGGAGCCCTGACGGAGCAGGCGGGGCTGCTGCTGCACGGGGTCAACCTGGCCACCATTCTCTGCTTCCCAGCGGCCGTGGCCTTTCTCCTCGAGTCTATCACTCCAGGTGGGCCCCGCCCCCGCCCCCGCCCCCGCCCCCGCTGTCTCGGCCACGGGCAGCGCGGGGGGCGTGGCCTGAGCTTGCCTCTCCCACAGTGGGCTCCGTGCTGGCCCTGATGGTCTACACCATCCTCTTCCTCAAGCTGTTCTCCTACCGGGACGTCAACCTCTGGTGCCGAGAGCGCAGGGCTGGGGCCAAGGCCAAGGCTGGTGAGGGCTGCCTCGGGCTGGGGCCACTGGGCTGCCACTTGCCTCGGGACCGGCAGGGGCTCGGCTCACCCCCGACCCGCCCCCTGCCGCTTGCTCGTAGCTTTGGCAGGTAAGAAGGCCAACGGGGGAGCTGCCCAGCGCACCGTGAGCTACCCCGACAACCTGACCTACCGCGGTGAGGATCCTGCCGGGGGCTGGGGGGACTGCCCGGCGGCCTGGCCTGCTAGCCCCGCCCTCCCTTCCAGATCTCTACTACTTCCTCTTCGCCCCCACCCTGTGCTACGAGCTCAACTTCCCCCGCTCCCCCCGCATCCGAAAGCGCTTCCTGCTGCGGCGACTCCTGGAGATGGTGAGGCGGGGCCTCGCGGGCCAGGGTGGGCGGGCCTGCCGGCACCCGGGGCTCAGCTCACTGTCCTCTTGCTTCCTTCCCCAGCTGTTCCTCACCCAGCTCCAGGTGGGGCTGATCCAGCAGGTACGTGCCCGGGCGGGGAGGGGGCCGGGCAGGGGGGGTGAGGGCAGGGCCTGGGGCCGTTGGGGAGCTGACTCTGCGCTTTTTGCAGTGGATGGTCCCGGCCATCCAGAACTCCATGAAGCCCTTCAAGGTGAGCAGGCAGGCCTGGCAGGGTGGGTTCCGGGGTCAGGGCTGAGGGAGCCAGCTGTGCCCTGTGCCCACAGGACATGGACTACTCCCGCATCGTGGAGCGCCTCCTGAAGCTGGCGGTGAGTGGCCTGCTGGGTGGGGACGCGTGGGGGCGGGTGGGGCTGTTCTGGCACCTGGCACCCACTCCCCACAGGTCCCCAACCACCTCATCTGGCTCATCTTCTTCTACTGGCTCTTCCACTCCTGCCTGAACGCCGTGGCCGAGCTCATGCAGTTTGGAGACCGCGAGTTCTACCGGGACTGGTGGTGGGTGGCCTTGCCGGGGCGGGGGTGGTGGGGGCCCCCGCTGGGGCTGGGGCCGGAGCCCCTGCCCACTCTGCCCCGCCCCCGCAGGAACTCCGAGTCCATCACCTACTTCTGGCAGAACTGGAACATCCCTGTTCACAAGTGGTGCATCAGGTGGGTGTGCGCCTGGGGGCGGGGGGTTGGGGGGTGGGACGGGGTCGCGTGGCCCGGGCGCCCAGCCCACTGCCGCCGCCCCTGCAGACATTTCTACAAGCCCATGCTCCGGCGGGGCAGCAGCAAGTGGGCAGCCAGGACGGCAGTGTTTCTGGCCTCCGCCTTCTTCCACGAGGTCAGTGCACTGAGGGCGCGCCCTGCCCCTGGTGGGGGTGGGGGTGGGGCTCGCTGACGCCTCTCTCCCCTCAGTACCTGGTGAGCATCCCCCTGCGCATGTTCCGCCTCTGGGCCTTCACCGGCATGATGGCGCAGGTGAGCAGCCCTGGACCCCCGCTCCGCCCCGCCCCGCGAGCGCAGAGGCTCACTCCCGTCCTGTGTCCCCAGATCCCGCTGGCCTGGATAGTGGGCCGCTTCTTCCGCGGCAACTACGGCAACGCGGCCGTGTGGCTGTCACTCATCATCGGGCAGCCGGTGGCCGTCCTGATGTACGTCCCACGACTACTACGTGCTCAACCGTGAGGCGCCGGCAGCCGGCACCTGAGCGCCTCCAGGCTGGCCCCCTCGTGGGTGTTGGACTGCTTTGCCGCGCTGCCTGCGGCTGGACTAGAGCCTGCCCCAACCTGGGCGCAGCAGAAGGGGGCCTGGCTGGTGGAAGCTGCCTCCTGGCCCCCACCAGACCTCTGCCTGAGGGGCTTCCTCCTGCCAGGGGAGAGCAGGCCCGACGCAGTTCTGGCCCCTGGGAGGTGCCCATGCTCTGGAAACCCTACAGATCTCGCCCAAGGGTCTGAATGTGTCAATAAAGTGCTGTGCACAGTGAGCTCCCTCAGCCTCCAGGGCACAGGGCTGGCAGGAGGGGGCGGCCCTCCCACGTGGGGCCATGCTGTGGGAAGGAGGCCCCAGCGCCTGGAGAGGAGCTGGGGCTGTGGTGACCCTCCCTGCCTCACAGGGCTCTGTGGTCAGACGTCTTGCCCTGCGAGGTGGAGACTCCATGCTCCAAGGCCCCCTGTGCCTGAGGTCTGCACACAAGTGGATTCAACTTGGGTCAGGCCAGAGGCTAAGGTGTGGAAGAGGGTTGAGAATCAGGCTGACTTGAACGGCAGCAAAGACTCCAAGGCAAGGCTGCAGAGGTCTCAGAGGCTATGCGCACAGTCCCCTGCTGGGGTGCTCACCTGGGCTGGGCTCTGGGCTGCTTGGACAAAGCAGGTGGCCTGGCTCAGCCCTCACTGAGGGCCTCCCTTGGGGGCAGAGGTTGGCCTGATGCCAGGGGCTCCCCGTTTTTCCAGGCCCTCAGCAGGTAGTTGGGTGTGGCCCTCCGGATACCTTGGTCCCAGAGCTTGCCACTCAAAAAGCTTGGCAGTGAGGCAAGGGCAACCCTGGGCTGTTCCCCCCTCTACTGGCTCTGCCGCCTGGGTTGGAAACCCTGAGGCTGTGCCAGGCAGGTGTACCCTGACAGCCAGCCATGGCCCAGTAAGATGGGTGCCCGAGGTGGTACCTGGGCAGCGGACCCAGCTGTGCTGCCCCCGCCCCAACCAGAAGCCGCTCTAGCCCATGGTGGTCGTCTGGGCGAGACAGGCTGGTTGGCTAGGCACTGTTTGGTCTACAGCAGGTGTAGGCAGCGTCTCCCTGACCCCTGCCTCCCAGGAAGCCACCACCCTGGGCCCTACTCATCAGCAAGGACAGCGAGCAGGGCTGAGCTGGGGGTGCAAGGCACCGCGTGGGCTGCTACGGCCCGCCACCTCCATCACATGCACCTCTGCACCCCCTGCTGCCTGACTCAGGAGGGGGGGGGTCCTGTGCTTCCTTCACTCTGGACCCACGGTGCTGACCCAGTGCACCCACCTGGTCCTCTAGTGCGGACCTGGCCACAGGGCTCCTGTGGGCCCACGCTGATCCCGCCCTGGTCCCTTCATAAAGAACTCTTGAGCACATGCAGCCCAGGGGAGCCAGGAGGCTCCAGTGTGCTGTGTCCATCTGCCTCCCTCCAGCCCCTTCCGAGACACTGCGCATCATGCCCCCCTCCACCCCCACCCACACTGGCAGGAGGAACAGACAGGGAGACCACACACAGAGCTCGTTGTTTATAAATCTCTGCCTGGCTCATCGGTCTGTTTGTCCATGTATATATCTGTATATCTCTATGGAAGGGGAAAGGGGGACTCGTGTAAAAATCCAAAATACAATTCTATGAACACCTGCATCCTGGTCAGTCTGAGTGTGGCCGTGAAGCCCAGGTGAGCTGTGGCTCACAGGGCTAGGCCCTCGGTGCTGGCCGGGGGCCACGCCCCACCCCCTCTCCCCCCCCTCCGCCAGCCAGGGGACCAGGCTCCCGGACACCAGGCCTGCCCAAGGCCTGCTCTCCTCCTGGGGCTTCTACGAGACAGTGGGGTCCTTGGCTTTGGGGGGTTCTGAGCCCGTCAGCAGGGAGATGGTGGGGTCATCCGAGTAGTCGTCTCCCTCGGAGAAGTAGGAGCCCTCCCCCAGCTCGAAGAGCACCGGCAGGTCGCTGCTCCCCACGTCCACGGAGCCCGGGTCCAGCAGCAGCAGGGGCTGGGCGGTGTAGTGCACCAGCTGCTTCCCTAGGGGTGCGACTGGGTCAGGGTGCCGGTGGGGCCGGGGGGTGGGGGGCGGGGTGGGGGTGGGGGGCTCAGCTCACCTGAGTCTGGGCTGCTTTTCTCTGCCTCCAGAGGTCTGGGGGGCTCCTGGGGAGAGAGGAGCTCCTGGATCTGCTGGGGCAGCAGGAGGGAGCACAGTGAGGGCTCCCGTGCGGCCCTGCCCCCCCTGCCCCATCCACCCCGCCTACGCACGCTGGCCAGGCTGCTGTCCAGGTCGGGCAGGCTCATGTCGGGCACCGTAACCGAGGGGCTGAACAGCTGCAGGGAAGAGGGGGCGGTCAGACTGCCCTGGGAGCGGGGCGGGCTGGGCGCGGGGCGGGCAGGGCTAGGACTCACATCCAGCAGGGTGCTGGTGTCCACGCTGAAGCCATGGCTTGTCAGCATGGTCTGCAGGTTGTCCAGGTTGGAGTCCATGGCGTCCAAGTGGTCGCTGAGCTCGGTCCTGGCCAGAGGAAGGGGAGCAAGTGACGTGGCATCCAGGCACCCCCAGGTGCAGTCCTGCCGGCCCTTGCGCCCAGCTGCCAGCCTGCCCTGCGCAGGCTCACAGGAGGCCCTGAGGTGGGGCCCTGGGCCTGGGACACTTGGCCACCGGTGGTGGCTCAGGCTCCCTCATCACCGTGAGGCCCCGTAAGGCAGCACGTCAGGCTGGGCCGGCTAAGACATCAGGGGGCTGAGTTCAGGGCTCAGAAGGGCCGGGGCCCCAGCTTCTCAGGTTCAGCAACGCCTGCCCTTCACACTGGAGGACAGCAGGAGGGTGGAGCTGTGCTCGCCCGGCTGGGCCAGCCTACCCCAGCATGCGCCAGGATAGATTAGGCCTGCCCCCTCGAGGAGGCCAGGCAGTACCTCGGGGTGCTGCCTCAGGCCCCAGAGGTGGGTGGGGAGCCTGTTCACAGGCTGGGCAGGGGTCTGCTCAGAGGCTGGGGAGGGGCCCAAGCTCTGGCGGAGCCCTCCTCCCTCCCCAGTGGGACAGCGCTAACCCTGGCTGGACTCGGCCATGCAGAAAGGAGGAGGGGCAGGGGAAGAGGCGGGCGACCCCAGACATCTTTGGAGTGCGAGCCAAACTGCAAGATAGAAAGACAAGAGCCCCCCACTGCCGGTGGGGGCCAGGCGGACTCCAAGCCCCCACCCCGCTCACCCACCTCTGGGGTGGTAGGACAGACAGACCAGGCGGCCCGGGGAGGGCGGCTCAGGGGGCAGGGGTGCCCGCCACGTGCCTGGTTCCCACGGTGCAGGGGCTGCGGGACCCCCTGGCTGGCATGTCTCCCTCCCCAGCTCCATGTTCTGGGCCAGGTCGGCCAGTTTCCCCCGGCAAATCCCATGCCGAGGGCCTGAGGGCCATGCGTGTCCAGCCCGGCACTGTCCTTGTCGGAGTCCCCTGCGCTTCCAGAGACCGCAGGGCGCCTGGAAGGCACTCACTTGTCTAGGCAGGCGACGCTGAGGCACTTCTCGGGAGCCGAGGCGGGCAGGGGCGAGGGGGGGCGGCCCCCGGTGTCCACGAGGGGTGTGGTGGAGGCAGCGGGCGTGGGCTCGCTCTCCCGGAGGATGGAGTCAATAAGGGTGGTCGGGGACAGAGGCGTCTCCACCATGGAGGATGGTCGGCCGGGGCTGGCACCCTCTGCCCGGGGGCTCTGTGGCGGGCTTGGGGGCTCCTCCTTTACGCGAACCAGGGGGCTGCTGGACAGGGGCCTGTCCGTGGGGCACAGGCGTCAGCGGGTGCCTTTGCCGGCCCCACCCGCTCCTGCCTGCAGGGAAGGCGCTGGGCCGCACCTCTCGTCTACACTCCCGCCTGAGGAGGCCACGGGGCTGCCGGGGGCCAGTTCGGTGATGTCGGAGATGATGGGTCCGGAGCTGGTGACAGCGTCTGGGGAGTAGAGGCTGGAGCCGCTGTAGGCTGGGGAAGGGGCCTGCCACCAAAGGGAGGTGAGCATGGTGGTGCGTGCTGCGTCCCCGCCCCCGCCCCCGCCTCCGCCCTGGGCGCCCGCAGCTCACCGGGTAGGGGCCTGGGCCGTGGATATGCTCCAGCGAGTACTGCCGGCCGTACTTGGGCATGGGGTGCGCAGGGCCGCCGTCGTTCAGCATCAGGGGGCTGTGGGGAAGGGTGGGTGAGTGGCGGCCCGGCCTCGTGGCCCCCGGGTCGCAGCCCACGGGAGACGGGCGTGCCCCGTGCCTCACATCTTTCTCTTCACCCCAAGGATCCGGTTTGACTGCACCAGCGAGATGAGGAACTGGATGAGCTGCAGGGGGAGAGGCGGTCAGCCCAGTGCGGACAGGGACCCCCTCCCCGCCGGCCCGGTGCACACCTTGTTGACGACTTTCTGTTGCTGGGCGTGCTTCTGCCGCAGGCTGGCCACCTCTCGCCACAGCGCCTCGTTCTCGCTGCAGCAGACCAGGCGTGGTCAGCAGGTGGCAGGAGTCTCGGGATACCTCGCTCCACCATGCGCCCACCCACTGGCCCGTCCCTGCCCGCTGCCGAGCACGGGCCAGAGGCCAGGCTGAGACCCCAGGGCCCTCTCGGTCACAGTCAGGGTGGCAGAGCCTCCAGGCTCTCTGCCTGGACCGAGGATGGGGCTCCAGGGAACAGAGGCAGTGCAGCTCTCAGGCCACAGGGCTGCAAGTGCAGGTTCTCCTGTGCCTTTAGGGGGTCAGAAGTGGCCTTAAAGAGCTCGAAGGGCCACCGCAGCAGCCCACGCCCTGCTCAGCACCAGTATGTCTTCTTGACAAGCGACAGACCCTCCTATGCTCACTCTAAGAGGCGTCCCTGTCCTGGAGGCCAAGGCCACCTAATCCCACCTCTGGATTCCAGCCAGCCAGGCATTCCTGCTGGGCTCTGACATGAGTAGTTAGGCAGGGGCTAGGAGCCTCCTCCACGGTCTAGGGGTGCGACGGCCTGCACCCCAAGTGGTTTTGAGGCCACCCTGGGCTGGGGTGCTTGAGGGCCCCGAGTACACAGGAGGAGGTCTAAACTGGCCCCTATGGGGGTCCTGGCAGTGGGGGGCTGGGGGGCCTAAAACCGGTTCTGTGGTGACCAGACATGCCCCAGGGAAAGGGAGTCCAAACCTGCAGGCCTCCTGCGCCAGGCCCGATGAGAGGTGACACACACTGACTGGTGCGAGGCGCATGTGTGGGTGGCGTGAGGGGCCCGAGGGCATAGCTGGTGCTTGGGCTCAGCTCTGCGGGCTACCACGGGACCGCACCTGACCCCACCTCCCAATAACGAGTCCAGCCTGGCATGGGCCGGGAGCCTGTGCAAGTCCAGACGTGGCCCTGGCCCGAGACTGCAAGGCCCGGACCCGCAAGACCAGGGCTGGGGAGCGGCCTCGCCAGCAACACCTCCCCCATGTCACTGTGCAGGAGGCCTCTCACGTCCCCACCCCATCACTCTGCACGAAGTTCTTTCTGGAACCCTTTCCCGGGGGTAAGTCTGGTTATGACAGAACCAGCTTTAAGCTCCCCCCAGGTTGGACCCCCCACGGTAACCCCAGCATCCCAGAGGAGGTGCGCCCTGCTCCCACGGCTGTCCCAGGACCTACTGCTTCATGGCCAGCAGCTTGGAGTCCATGCTCTCCTGCTTCCCCTTCATCAGCTGCACGTCGGTCAACAGCTTGGTAACACTGTCCTGGCGAATCTTTATGTCCTCGCTCCGCAGAGTGGACACCTGGGTCCCCGGGGGAGCAGTCACTGAGATGGCCTGGGGGCGGGGCGGGATATAGCAGAAAGGGCCGAGGGGCTGCTGGGGTGGATGGGCCTTCTCTGGGGTGGCCAACGGGGGACAGGCACCTGGTAGAAAGCAGGCTTGGCACAGCTACGTTAAGCCAGGCCAGCGAGTGGATGCTGCTGTTGCCGGGGGTCTGGGCGGAGATCCAAGACCATGATGGGGAGAACGGCTACTCACACTGGTCACTTTCCTCTTGATGTTCTCGAGGAGCTGCTCCTGGCCTCGCAGGAAGCACGGGTGCTGGAACTCGGTGTCGTCCCTCTCTGGCTTGACCAGGCCACCCTGCTCGATGTGGACCACCTTCCGGAAGCCATCTGCACACGATGGAATTGGGGCAGTGCTGCCTCAGGGCTGGGGTCTCACCCCTCACTCCAGTGAGGCCCCTACCCCAGGGAGGATGGAGGGAGGCCCTGGCGGGCGGGGCCTGGCTCAGGGAATGCCCAGCACTGCCCTCCCAGAAGCGCTGCCTGTGGTGGCTGGGTGGTCTTAAGTCTCAGGGAGAGTCCCTGAGACACCCCTTCCCCTTCAGCTGCGTGGGCTCTGGGCCGCGTGGGGCTGTATGCAGGGCCAAGGCAGTACACTCACACATGTTGAGCTGCCGCACGAAGCTAGCCATGTTGCTGTGCTTGAAGTACTTGGGCAGCACCTCCTTGGCAAACTGGCCCTGGTCCAGCACGTGGAAGCTGTTCCCGCTCTGCCGGGAGACGTGGGGGTCACCACAGCCTCTCCATGCAGGGGCTGCACCCCAACCCTAGGCTGGGTGACAGTTTTCACCTGGGATCCCACATCCCTGCTGGAGGCCCGCCAGGTCACACCTCAGCACTGTGGGCTCTTCCCTGAAGGGCCCCATGTCAGCGCTAATCCACAGTTTTTCCCTACGTACGGCTAAGACCCCAAAAGGAGGCAGCCAAGGAGACGGGACCTAACTTCAGGTCCTCGGGAGGAAGACAACACAATCATGCTCAGAACTGAAGTTTTGTGGTTCTTCTTCTGGGAACAGAGATGAGAACAAGATGAAAAAACCGCTACACTGCTCTTCCATGTCTGTCCAGACCTCGGTCCAGAAGCTCCCAGGAGGGCCGAGGCTGGGTGGGCTGGGCATGGGCCCCGCTGGGGTGCAGGATGGGGTTGGGGAGGAGCAGGAAGGGCCCCGTGGTGTCAACACGGACGCACACATGAAAAGACACAATGGAAGAGCGTGAGCTGAGGGGAAGGGTGGAAAAGGGGCCTTCTACAGCTTTTCTCCTCCACAGACACAGTAAGAACACCAGCAAAAAATGCTAGAGACAACTTCTTCAGAACTCTGAAAATGACCCACGAGAATTTATTCAAGAAATGGTTGAATCTCAGTCAGATCCGAGAACTGTGGTGTTCTAACTTGCCATGTCCCTACCTCCTCTCCTGTAACTGGGAAAGCCAACAGCTCAAATCATGGTGGAATAAACGTTCTAGCATCCATGGGGCTAGGGCTCATTCAAGGCCTGCAGTGTCTCCCTGGAAGGTTCCACCTCCAAGGCTGTTTTTGATCTGACCTTTTATGCTGAAGCTCTTAGCAGAAAAAGGCTTTTCCCTAGAGATGTTTGCTGAAAGCATCAAGAGGCAATTTTAAATTCATGACGGAAAAAAAAACCAACTCATCACGCCGAACACAGTGGACCACAGATGGAGAAAACTGGCCAGCCAGGAAACATAAAAGAGCTAAGGAACAAGATTTCAAGAAGAGCTTTGAAAAGCTCCAGGATATTCCTGGGATCCAGAAGTCACACGTGCATGTACAGCTGTGTGCATGTCCGTGAGAGGTCCAAGGCAGCTCTGTGTAAGCAGGAAGCTGAGGAGAAAGTCAGGGTGCCGACAACGTGGCTGGGGGCTAAAGGCACAGCCAGCACACACAGTTCGCCGCAGAGACTGGGAGATTTACTGGTTCCAGCCATTAAGGAACACTCCTGCTCCCCACACTGCCTAACCACTGCGCTCACTGCGTAGGCACCTCAGTGATCACACATAGCAAACAACACAAGTTGCATAAAATTAATTCAGAAAAGCCACTAAACAAACAGCAACAACAGGAAATTGCAACAAATCCTGGTGGGTGGGTAAAATATGATATTGAGTTTAACAAATGGCATATTATATTAATGGAAAACCTTTCAACAAAACACTCTGAGACATGCAAAGAGACAAAGTATGACCCACACATAGGGAAACAAGCAGCCAGGGGAGACCGTCCCCAAGGAGGCTCAGATACTGGACTTACTAGATGAAGACTTCAAATTCATTTGAAATATGTTCAAAGAGCAAAATAAAACAGTATGCAGGGCAGGAAGCAACAGTTAGAACTGGACATGGAACAACAGACTGGTTCTAAACAGGAAAAGGCGTCAAGGCTGTATATTGTCACCCTGCTTATTTAACTTATCTGCAGAGTACATCATGAGAAACGCTGGGCTGGAAGAAGCACAAGCTGGAATCAAGATTGCCGGGAGAAATATCAATAACCTCAGATATGCAGATGACACCACCCTTACGGCAAAAAGTGAAGAGGAACTCAAAAGCCTCTTGATGAAAGTGAAAGAGGAGAGTGAAAAAGTTGGCTTAAAGTTCAACATTCAGAAAACATGGCATCTGGTCCCATCACTTCATGGGAAACAGATGGGGAAACAGTGGAAACAGTGTCAGACTTTATTTTTTGGGGCTCCAAAATCACTGCAGATGGTGACTGCAGCCATGAAATTAAAAGACGCTTACTCCTTGGAAGGAAAGTTATGACCAACCTAGATAGCATATTCAAAAGCAGAGACATTACTTTGCCAACAAAGGTCCGTCTAGTCAAGGCTATGGTTTTTCCTGTGGTCATGTATGGATGTGACAGTTGGGACTGTGAAGAAAGCTGAGTGCTGAAGAATTGATGCTTTTGAACTGTGGTGCTGGAGAAGACTCTTGAGAGTCCCTTGGACTGCAAGGAGATCCAACCAGTCCATTCTGAAGGAGATCAGCCCTGGGATTTCTTTGGAAGGAATGATGCTAAAGCTGAAACTTCAGTACTTTGGCCACCTCATGCAAAGAGTTGACTCATTAGAAAAGACTGATGCTGGGAGGGATTGGGCGCAGGAGGAGAAGGGGACAACAGAGCATGAGATGGCTGGATGGCATCACTGACTCAATGGACGTGAGTCTGAGTGAACTCCGAGAGTTGGTGATGGACAGGGAGGCCTGGCATGCTGCGATTCATGGGGTTGCAAAGAGTCGGACACGACTGAGTGACTGAACTGAACTGAAAGAAATAAAGAAAAGCATAAGATTGATACCTCTTAGAAGAAAGTATAACAATAAAGACAGAAATTACAAATATGAAAAGTCCTGGAGTTGAAAAGTGTAACAAATCGGATTTAAAATTCCCTGAGGGGCTCAAGAGCAGATCTGAGCAGGAATAAGGTGGAACCAGCAAACGTGAAGGAGTATTGTCAACTGAGATTTCCTGACTGAGGAACAGAAAGAGAAGTGAATAAAGACAGTGACACACGGGACACCAGCAGAGACCAACACACGCATAAAGGAGAGGGGTGGAAAGAATATCTGCATAAATAATGACCCCAAATTTGATGAAAAATATCTGAGAAGCTCAACAAATTCCAAGAAGGATAAACTCACAGAGATTCACATCTAGACATCCATAAGACCAAGGAAAACTCTTTAGAGCAGTTAGAACCAATTCATCACACATAAGGAATCCCTAATAACAGTTTCTGAATATTCACTGGAAGGACTGATGCTGAAGCTGAAGTTCCAATACTGTGGTCACCTGATGTGAAGAACTGACTCATTAGAAAAGACCCTGATGCTGGGAAAGATTGAGGACAGGAGAAGGGAACGACAGAGAATGAGATGGTTGGATGGCATCACCGACTTGATGGATATGAGTTTAGGCAAGCTCTGGGAGTTAGTGATGGACAGGGAGGCCTGGCAATGTGCACTCCATGGAGTCACAGAGTCGGACATGACTGAGTGACTGAACTGAACTGAACTGAATAGCAGCTCATCTGTCATGAGAAACCATGCAGGCCAGAAGCCAGTGGGATGACATGCCAAAAGTGCTGAAAGAAAACAGCGTTTTTATTTTGGCCAAGAATTCTATATCCAGCAAAACTATCCTCTGAAGATGCCTGGGAAGGCAGCTAAGGAGATCCTGTGAACCACTCTCAGGGTAAACAAAGCTTAAATCACCTAAGTCTCTGGAAATTGTCCTGAAGGCATATAACAAATGAAGAAACACTTATTCAAGAAAATCTAAAACTCAACAGAAACAGTGAACGATGGCATTTTTGGCCACACCCTGCTTCCTCCTCCTCCTGAGAGTTCACCTGGATTGATGGCACACTCTGGGGAGCTCTGGCCAAGAAGGTGGGGATTTCTTACCCCTCAGTTTACAATCAGCACGTTCTGTATCCTCCTGAGAGGGTGAGGGGGCAGGCCACCAGCATCTCTCATCTTGCCCAACTCAAAGTTTGAGGGTCTCCTTCTCCTTTCTGCCCCCACTTACAAAATGGAGTCTCAACCCAAGCATGACAGGCTCAGAATACTGGGGTTTCAATCACCCTCACCCCAGTTAGCATTAATTTCTTTTTCTTATCTTAAGGTACTGGGTAGGACTTCCCATACAACATCTGCTAGCGCTGGTGGAAAAAGGTTTCTGCCTTGTTCGGATTCTGTGGGGACAGCGCTCAGGAGCTCACCAATAGGCATGACGTTAGGTGTGCAGTTTGTTTTTGTAACAGCTGAAGAAGGTCCCTGCTATCTCTGGTTTCCTGAGTGATTTTTTTTAATATCGCGAACATAAATTTTGTCAAATGCTTTTTCTGAAACAAATAATATGATTATGTGCTTTTTCTTTAGATTATTAACATGCTGGGTGATACTGATTCAAAAATCCTGAACCATCCATACATTCCTGAGATAAATCCCATTTGTTGTGACATTAGTCTTTTTATGTACTACCAAATTTGATTTGCTAAAGTTTAATTCTTGCCTTGAGAACCCTATGAACAGTATGAAAAGGCAAAAAGATATGACACTGAAAGATGAACTCCCCATTTCGGAAGGTGCCCAATATGCTACTGGAGAAGAGTGGAGAAAGAACTTCAGAGAATGAAGAGATGGAGCCAAAGCGAAAACAATGCCCACTTGTGGACGTGACTGGTGATGGAAGAAATAAAGTCTGATGCTATAAAGAACAATATTGCATAGGAACCTGGAATGTTAGGGCCATGAATCAAGGCAAATTGTAAGTGCTCAAACAGGAGATGGCAAGATTGAACACTGACATTTTAGGAATAAGTGAACTAAAATGGACTGGAATGGGTGAATTTAATTTCAGATGACCACTGTATCTACTACTGTGGGCAAGAATCACTTAGAAGAAATGGAGCAGCCCTCATAGCCAACAAGAGTCTGAAATGCAGTACTTGGGTACAGTCTTAAAAATGACAGAATGATGTCTGTTCATTTCCAAGGCAAACCAATCAATATCACAGTAATCCAAGTCTATGCCCCAGACACTAATGCCGAACAAACTGAAGTTGAACAGTTCTAGGATGACCTACAAGACCTTTTAGAACTAATACCAAAAAAAGATGTCCTTTTCATCATAGGGGATTGGAATGCAAAAGTAGGAAGTCAAGAGGTACCTGGAGTAACAGGCAAATTTGGCCCTGGAGTACAAAATGAAGCAGGGCAAAGGCTAACAGAATTTTGCCAAAAGAACGCACTGGTCATAGCAAACACCCTCTTCCAACAATATGAGAGATGACTCTACACATGGACATCACCAGACGGTCAATATCGAAATCAGGTTGATTATAGTCTTTGCAGCCTAAGATGGACAGGCTCCATACAGTCAGCAAAAACAAGACCTGGAGCTGACTGTGGCTCAGATCATGAACTGCTTATTGCAAAATTCAGACTCAAATTGAAGAAAGTAGGAAAAACCACTAGATCATTCAGATATGACTTAAATCAAATCCCTTAAGATTATACAGTGGAAGGGACAAATAACTTCAAGAGATTAGATCTGACAGACAGTGCCTGAGGAACTGTGGACAGTTTCATGATATTGTACAGAGGCAGTGATCAAGACCATCCCCAAGAAAAAGAAATGCAAAAAGGCCAGATGGTTGTCTGAGGAAGCCTTACAAATATCTGAGAAAAGAAAAGTAAAAGGCAAAGGAGAAAAGGAAAGATATACCCACCTGAATGCAGAGTTCCAAAGAATAGCAAGGAGAGATGAGAAACTCTTCCTCAGTGGTCAAAGCAAAGAAATAGAGGAAAACAACAGAATGGGAAAGACTAGAGATCTCTTCAAGAAAATTAAGAGATACCAAGGGAACATTTCATGCAAAGGTGGGCACAATAAAGAACAGAAATGGTATGGCCCTGACAGAAGCAGAAGATATTAAGAGGTGGCAAGAATTCACGGAACTATACAAAAGGATAATCACAATGGTGTGATCACTCACCTAGAGCCAGACATCCTGGAATGTGAAGTCAAGTGGGCGTTAGCATCACTATGAACAAAGCTAGTGGGGGTGATGGAATTCCAGTTGAGTTACTTCAAATCCTAAAAGATGATGCTGTGAAAGTGTTGCACTCAATATGCCAGCAAATTTGGAAAACTCAGTAGTGGCCACAGGGCTGGAAAAGTCCCGCCTTTCATTCCAATTCCAAAGAAAGGCAATGGAAAAGAATGTTTAAACTATCACACAATTGCACTCATCTCACATGCTAGCAAAGTAATGCTCAAAATTCTTCAAGCTAAGTTCAACAGTACGTAAACCGAGCACTTCCAGATGTTCAAGCTGGATTTAGAAAAGGCAGGGGAGCCAGAGATCAAATGGTCAACATCTGTTGGATCATAGAAAAAGCAAGAGAATTCCAGAAAAACATCTACTACTGCTTCACTGACTAGGCTAAGCCTTTGTGTGGATCCAAACAAACTGGAAAATTCTTAAAGAGATGGGACTACCAGACCACCTGACCTGCCTCCTGAGAAATCTGTATGCAGGTCAAGAAGCAACAGCTGGAATGGGACATGGAACAACAGACTGGTTCCAAATTGGGAAAAAAGTATGTCAAGGCTGTATACTGTCATTCTGCTTATTTAACTTCTATGTAGAGTACATTATCCAAAATGCCAGGCTGGATGAAGCACAAGCTGGAATCAAGATTGCTGGGAGAAATACCAATAACCTCAGATATGCAGATGACACTACCCTTATGGCAAAAAGCGAAGAAAAACTGATGAGCCTCTTGATGAAAGTTAAAGAGGAGAGTGAAAAAGCTGGCTTAAAATCCAACATTCAAAAACCTAAGATCATGGAATTCAGTCCCATCAGTTCATGGCAAATAGATGGGGAAACAATGTTAACAGTGACAGGCTTTATTTTCTTGGGTTCCAAATCACTGCAGATGGTGACTGCAGCTCTGAAATTAAAAGACCCTTGCTCCTTGGAAGAAAAGTTATGACCGACCAAGACAGCGTATTAAAAAGCAAAGACATTACTTTGCCATCAAAGGTCCGTCTAGTCAAAGCTATGGTTTTTTCAGTAGTCACATTCACATATGGATGTGAGTTGGACCATAAAGAAAGTTGAGCGCCGAAGAATTGATGCTTTTGAACTGTAGTGTTGGAGAAGACTGTTGAGAGTCCCTTGGACTGTAAGATCCAAGCAGTCAATCCTAAAGGAAATGAGTCCTAAATATTCATTGAAAGGACTGATGCTGAAGCTGAAACTCCAATACTTTGGCCCCCTGATGCAAGGAACTGACTCACTGGAAAAAACCCCGATTCTGGGAAAAATTGAAGGCAGGAGGAGAAGGGGACAACAAAGGATGAGACAGTTGGATGGCATCACCAACTTGATGGACAGGAGTTTGAGCAAGCTCCAGGAGTTGGTGATGGACAGGGAAGCCTGGCGTACTGCCAGGGATCACAAAGAGTCGGACACAACTGGTGCGCTTTCATGGCGTGCTGGCGCCATGGCAAAGCCTGGCATGCTTTCATGGGATCACAAAGAGTCGGACACAACTGAGCAACTGAAATGAATGGGACTGAGTGACTGAACTGAAAATTTTATAAACATTATGAAGCATATTGGTAATTTTCTTGGGACGGTTTCGTTATAGGTATTTTGATCTGAAGATTTTTTAGAAAGGTTCATAATTTTAGGAATTCTACTTCATTAATATAATCAAGACTACTAATAGTTACCTGTCTCACCCTGGGTGCGTTTTGACAGTTTGTGCTTTTCAAGGAATTGGTTCATTTTATTAAATTTACATGTGCAGAGCTGTACTTCCTCATTACCCTCTTACTGTCCGTGGTGTCTGTTGTGATATACCCTCTGATGGTCATCATGTTGGGAATTTATGTCTTTTCTTCTTTGTCATGCTGCAAGTTACCAACCTTTTCAAAGATTCAGCTATTGAATTGATTTATCATGTTTTACTGTTTTCAGTTTCATTGGTTTTCCTTGTCTGTATTATTCTCTTCATTCTGCCTGCTTTGGTTTTACTCTACTAACTTTCACGTGGAAGCTTAGAAGCAGTTCTTATTTCCCTTTTGGCACGACTTTAGGTGGATCTTTCGGACAGGAAGCGTCTGGTGGACGGATGGGGAATGTTGGCACAGCAGGTGGAGATCCTCAGATGAAAGATGAGGAAGAAAGCAAGGCTCCTATGAAGGCTGCCCTCTCACGAGTCATGATGGTGGTGGCAGGTGCCACGGAGCCTCAGCTGTTTTAGGAAGTTAGTCTGGAGGTGCCTGGCTACACAGCTGTAGATAATATAACCAGTACATATTCTGCAGTGTTTGGAGCACTGTACGTCCATTGTCAACAGCTCGTTACTAGTACGTGGAATCAGAATTAATTTCTGTATACTGGCATTGAAGCCTATGAACTCACTAAATTCACTCATTAGTTTTAATAAGGTTTTGTAGATTCTTTAGGATTTTCTAAGTAAACAATGATGCTTTCTATGTATATACTTTTAATTCTTACTTTTCAATCTTGATATCTTTATGTATTTGCCATATTGCCTGACCAGGACACCTAATACACCATTATGCTTCTTCTGCCTCCACTGAGAAAACTGTCAACGTGGTGAGTTACTCCAGGTCTTGAGTGTTGAGCAGACTTCAGCTTACAAGGTCTCTTCCAGCCCAGGCCTCACGCCGACTCTGCCAGGAAGTCAGTCTCATTCTTGTCCTGTTCTTCCACATGCAATTTCCTTTTTTTTCCATGCTGCTTTTAAGATTTTCTCTCCAACGCTTGTTTTCAACACTTTGATAGTGACATGCATTGGTATATTTTGTGTTTTTATCTTCTTTGGGAGTCAATGCAATTCTTGGATCTGTGGGTTTACATTAAAAAAAAAAAATTCGGAAAATGTCTAGCTTTTTCTAAAAATAAAGAAAGAAACCAGTTATTTCCAAAATTTTCCTCCATCCTTTACTCTGGAACTGTGTGCCAGCCCATGTGGTATTAACCCTGTAAGGCTCTGCTCACTTTTTTCGCAGTCTTTCCTCCTCTCTGTGATCACTCTGGATAGTTTCTTTTGCTAGTGTGCTGTTCAGTGATCTTTTCTTCTGTAGTTTCTAGTCTGCTGTTTAATCCCCTTCAAAGACTTAATAAAGACAAGCTTTTTATGTCAGAATGCTAGACTTACCGCAAAGCTAAGACAGTAGAGTTCTGTATGTCCCACACTCGCTCTCCCTGTTATTAAGAGCCTGCACTAGTGCATTTGCCCCCAGTGTCATAGCGATGTGCTTCATCCTTAACCAAGGCTCTCATTTTTCTCAGATTTCCTTAGTTTTTACCAAACATCCTACTGTTCCAGGACATCATCCAAGACAGTACACGACATTCATATCTGCTTATGTCATGCTTGACTAACAATCTCTCAGACTTCCCTGGTTTCTGACGACCTTGATGGTTTTGAGGACTGGGCTGGTATTGTGTAGAATGTTGCTCAATTTGGATCTGTCTGATGTTTTTCTCTCATGATGAGTTGAGGTTACATAAGTTTCTGGAAAGGAAGACCACAGGGGTGGTGTGCCTGGCCCATCATGGCACGTCAGGGCACAGCCGTCAATGTGACTCATCACTGCTGACGGAGGCCTGCCTGTCCAGCGCCTCCACTGTGCAGCCCCCCGCCTTGCGGGACTTCTCAGCAGGAAGGCGCTGTGTGCAGCCCCCAGCGAAGGCTGTGGTTATGGGCCACCTCTTTGAAGGGGGAGTGAACACAGAGGTAACCAGCGGTGATTCTTCTGCAGCGGACACTTGTTCCCGACACATTCTGCTTATCCGCCTTCTTTCTCACATCTTCTACTTCTTGGTCTTAAGATTTTAGCTCTACATTCTTGAGCACACAGAGCGTTTTAGTAACTGTTTTAACAGTTACTAGTTTCCTGCTAGTCAGTTCCATCATACCTGGGTCTGTTACTCTAACTCCCTTGTTACCGGTGACATTCTCCCGCCAAGTGGCCCATCTATTAGTTTCAACTGGATCCCAGACACGAGGCATGTTACCACATTCTGTTTGACTTTAGTCGTCCAGTTGTCGTCCTTTCAAGAGGGCTGCACCCTCAGTTCTGAAGGAAGGGATCAGCCTGATCCTTTCAGGCTTGTCTTTAAGTTCGTTCACACGGCGTCGGGGCAGCTTTTTCTCTGGGGCCAATCCAGCTGCACCCTCAAGCCTCGGCAGTTCTGAGGCACCGGGCAGGCTCTACGCTCAGAGCAGACTCTACACCCCAGCTGCGAGGACTGCACACAGCTCCTAGTGGCTGTTCTTTCCCTGGAAGGTTCTTGGGCAGTTGCCCAGGTCTCACGCCACCGGTGGGTGAAGCAGCACTTAGCTGAGACCCGCGCAGGGCCTCTCGCATAGCTCCTTCTCGCTAGTACCAGGTTCTGCCAATTCTGGCTGCCTCAGCTTCACCAAAGACCAGGCTCTCGAGTTTGAACGCTGCCTCGACAGAAAGCAAGGGCTCACCCGTCCTTTTGTGTAACAGACCTGAACAGTGTCGGAGGGTGAGTCCATATTGGGTGTGTCCTGCCAGCCCAACCTTAAGGGCTGTTAGAAGCCTGGCAGGCCTGATGGTGAGTCCCTCACAGGACCTCTTCCCTCGTGCCTCAGAAGTTCAAGGCCCCTCCTTCTCTGCTGACCCCATGTCATTCCTGAAGAAGGTCTTGGCTTACCCTTGGACACGGAGGGACTAGTGATGGGACATACAGCAGGGGAAGGGAGAAGCCAATGCCCAGCTGCTAGCTGGCAAGCAACGCCTTTGCCTCTGAAATGCAGGGCTCAGTGAATATCCAGTCTTGCTGTAAATTTGGAGCCTGTGGCCCTATTTCCTACAAAACGTTTCCCTGAAACGTATACAAAGTTCTGCACATATGCACATCTTTACAGAGGGAGGGCCTCTGTCTGTGAGCAGATTCTCCAAGGGCTCCACATCAACAGGATTAACCACCACGCTGACTCCAGTGGCCCACCTGCACCTTTCAAGAGTCTGCCCAGAACAGAAAGCCCGTCTTAGTCCTCCAGCCAAAGCGATGGGTCTGCGTGATGTGTTCTGGGAGTCGCGGGCATGCAGCGGGCACCCGCGTGCAGTGAGAGTGCCAGCGCTATGTGGACGCGGCTGCAGAGCAGCTCGGTGCCCTTCACGGCCTGTCTCCTCAGCCAAGAAGGAGCCCACCTGCACCCCCCTCACGTCCCCGTCCTACTTGTGCTCAGGGTCAAGCTCTCCGGCCGCCACCCCACACTTGGGTCTCCAGGCCCAACTGAACGCAGGGGCCTCTGCTGACTCAGTCACCGCTGGGCCCAGGGGCAGGGGCTCTGGGGTGGCTGCCAGCGCTCCCAGGTCGGGAATCCCTGCAGCCAGAGGTGCAGACGTGGGTCCCTAGCCTGTGATACCCGATGGAGCTGACTGCTCTGCCCACGGTGGGTCCTGTGGGCCCCCTGATCCCTCTGAGCACACGCGGCCCGTGGAGCCAGGCGGACTCACGTCCACTGTGTCCACCTCCCTCCCTCCAGCCCCTTCCGAGCCTCTGTGCCCCTCCTCCTCATCACCCCCCCACCCCCCCGCCCTCCCCAGCCCACCTCAGCAGGAGGGACAGACAGGGAGCCCGTCCTGTATAGATCTCTGCCTGGCTCGTCCGTTTCTCTATCTGTCCACGTATATATCTGTGTACCTCTACGGAAGGTAAAACAGGGACTCTCTTGTAAAAACTCAATACAATTCTATGAACACCTGAGTACTGATCAGTCCAAGTATGGCTCTGGTCCAGCTAAGAAAGCAGGTGGGGTGAAACCAGAGCCTGGACCCCACCGGCATGGGCCTCGGGCTGCCCTCTACCCAGGAGACGCGGCACGCAGCGAGGGCAGGCGTGAGCCACAGCTGTACACCAGTAAGAGACCGTGGACTCCGGGTCTGGTCCTGCCGTCCTCCTGCTTTTCATCTGTTTCCTAGTGTTTCTGGGACTCAGTTCCCGTATCTGTAAAAGGCCAGCAGCCACCTCTGCGTGGTGCTGTGGGAGGAGGTGAACTGATGCCCCAGAGCTGGGCTTCCTGCTATGTGGAGGGCCAGAAAGGGCTTGCCGGGTCCTGGGTGGCAAGTTCAGGGGGCACCAGGAGCCTCCAAGGCCCCAGCGCCCCTTGCAGCCTGTGCTGCGTGCTGGGCACTCCTCCAGCCTTTCTCGGGCACTGCCAACCCCCAAGGGCAGGATGGAGGGTCTGCTGGGACCCACCTGGCTCCCGGCCAGGTGGTCATGGGAGCCCCAGGAACAATCCTCGGCCACCTCAGAGTGGCCAGGTGCGACTGGGGCCCTCCTCAAGGAGTCCCGCAGAGAGCTGGCGACCTGACTGCAGGCTGCTCTCCAGCCAGGGCCTCCAGAGCGATCCTGACTGCAGGCGCTCACACTGGCCACCTGGGATGGGGCCTGGTTTGGCGACACCCAGCTCCTAGGCAAAGGAGGCCCTTGCTCTTAGGGCCTCATGGTGCCCACAGCCTAACAAGAAGAGCCTCCTTCAGCAAGTCACCCACCCTCCTACCACTGTTAACGCTGTCTTGAGGCCAAACAGGCCTGATTCATGGAGTGTCCCATGGATGCAGCTGCCACGCTCACCAGGTTCCTTCCCAAGGTTGTGGGGCCTTTGGTCCCACAGGGCTGTCTGAGGGGCAGCCCTGGCCTATTCTGTGGTGGTGCCACACCGAGCATGGTAACTGACTGGGGGTCTGGGAGGGAAGGGGAAACCAACACGACTCTCCAGGCAGGGCCTCAGACTGTGTGGAGGATGCACAGCGCTGCTGGGGCTGGAAAGCCCTCCACCCCGCCCCCTTTCCCTTGTCTCTGGGGCCAAACACAGGGTCCTCCAGGCAGAATGGGGAGAAAAGTTCCAGCTGGAGGGGAGGCACCAAGAGAACAGACGCCAGAACATTCCAAGGCCTCTGGAAGCCAACTCTGGGCTTCAAGACCGCAGAAGTCTCCCCCAGCAGACTTTCTGCCAGAGGCCTGGGGCTTGTGTGGGCATCGCGGAGGCCTCAGGCAGAGGGCCATCTCCTTTCTCAGGGCCAGGTAGCTCCACAGCCCCTGCCCAGCCTGGCAAAGGGCTTCCTTCCACAGCTGAACCAGTGCTCAGTTTCTGTCCTGCCTGGCAGCACAAGCCCCCTGCCCGCTGCGCCCTGCACCAAGCACATCCTGGTTGGCCTAAGGACAGAGGGGAGGAGGATCAAATGCATCGGCTCCAGCCGGCTGCTCCCACCCTCTCCAGTTTACGTTCCAGCAGGGCTGGTGGGTGGTGCAGCCACTGTGTGCGAGGCTGTGGCAGGCTTGATCCATCCTGCTTTCCAGGTCTAAGGTCTCGCTCAGAACACAGGAAGTGGGACCTGGAGAGCTAGCTGGCAGGGCTTTGGCTTCTGCCTCACCATCTTTAAGCAGAAACATCGAGCAGATCAAGAGGTGAGGCGATTATCCCGGTAGATAAAACTCAGACTACCCCAAAGAATCTCCGATGCCCCTCCCCAACCTGGGTAAGAGTATTTCCTGGGAATTTAGGGGAAGGAAAAAGAAGAGAAAGGAGGAATATAGACAGAAACCTGGGGTCATTTCCTTGGGTCAGCAAAGCTTAGGGCCTTGAACAAGGGGATGGTGGTAACAGGACAGGCTGTGGGGAAGGAAATACAGCCTCCTCTTGGGGAACGCTGCGCACAGTTACAAAAGCAGACAACAGGGATGGAGCGTGGCACACAGGTGTGTCACTGGGACCAACACGAAGTGTTCCCTACAAGGACGCTGTATGATTCTGACTCTCTTTACCAGCTTTGAGCCAGAGCTTCAGCAAACAGCCCAGGAACCAGAGGACCCGGCCTCCCGCTCTGGGCTCGCCTCAGCTCAGACTGCTCCTCCTTTCTAAGGGCTTAACAGTGCGAAAGAGAAGTACTTAGGAGAGTCTGGGCGAGCCAGCGTCCGGGCCCTCAGGAGAGCAAGTGTGTCCGGAGGCACCCAGAGGTTCCCCAAACCAGGGCGGCCCAGGCCGCACATCTGCGGGCCGGGAGCTATGGCTCCGGCCTTCCCCGGACGCGACGTCATAGCCCGGACGCAGACTCTCAGCCGCAACTCCAGTCTGTCTCTGCTTTACCTCTGCAAACGGAGGAGCTGTCCGGCCTGCAGGGTCAGACTATGGAGACGAGCCTGCTGCCAGGCAACTGGAGGCAGGGGCGTGGATAAAGAGGCCCGAGAGGAACGAAAACCAAAGCGGCTCTGGGGAAACCCAGCTGTGGTGTCCGGACAGGAGTTCGAGACCCACCACAACTTTATGACGTTGTGCTTTGTTTTTCGGTCCCTTTCCTTTCCCAGTCGAACAACGCCCTCCAATACCTGCGCCAAAACCTCATTTCCTCGCAACAGCTGCCGACCCCGCCACCCTGGTAACTCATGTGAGAAGCTGTGGGGTCACCTGGCCACCACGCTCGCCACTGGGTGCTGCCCTCAAGCCAGGCGCGCTTCCGCCGTCGTCTCAGTTACTCGGCGAGAGACCGAGGAGAGGCCCTGCCCAGACCCGGGCAGCGCGCACCGAGGGGAGGCCTCGGACGCTCTTTCCCGAACCCCGTGCTGTCCGCCCCCACACGTCCCGGGCCGGCGCGTCCAGCCCCTCACCGGGCTCCAGCAGATGAGCGCGTCCGTGTCCGGGTCGCTCACGAGGGTCCACAGCTTGGTCAGGAAGGCCGGGACGTTGCTGGGCCCCGCCGCGCCCGGGCCCACGGGCAGATCCATACCGGGCAAGGCGGGAGAGGAGGAGGTAGCGACCGCAAAGAGAGGCCGAGGGCCGGGCTAGCGCAGCCGCCGAGCCTGCTGCCTGGGCCGCGCTGCCGCCGCCCGCTGCGCACACACGGCCCCGGGGCCTGGCATGGCCGCCGCCATCTTGCGACGGGCGCGCTCCCGCCGGCGCCGCCCACCTGCGTCCCCACGGCGCGCGCGTGCGCGCCGGCCCAGCCCATTTGGGCCCGCCTCTCGCCCTCTGACCCCTCGGGCCCCGCCCCCGGACCCACGAGGTCTGTTAGCTGCCGGAAGTGGCGGCGCGGGTCCGGGCGGTCCGGGAGCATGGCTTGCGCGCGGGGCGCGGGGCGCGCGGTGGCGGCGGCGACAGTGGCGCAGCCCGGGAAGCGGCCGCCGGAGCCGGAGCCGGAGCTGGAGGAGGTGACCGCGGGCTGCTCGAGCGGGACAGCGTGGCGCGGCTGGGCCGCACATGGCGGCTCCGGGACGGCCAGCGCCGGGGAGCAGGGCCCAGGAGTGCGAGGAGGCGGTTTGCCAGCTCTCTGCTGGCGGTGGCCTCGTGGGGGCGTCCTGGGCAGGGGGCTCCCGTAGTGTGGTTGGAGAAGTGTGGGCCGGAGCGAACTAGCAAGAGGGGCTGGCATCGTGCTCGTGGCCTCCGTAGCCCTTTAAATTGTGGTTCCTGCATTAAAGAGGTTTGAGCCTGTTAGTACGTTACCGATATGTCGGGTACGTTGTAAAAGGGCACGAGAATAGGAAGGCAGTGCCTGCTGTATTGGCCACATCCCTTTTTAACTGCACTCAAAGCCATTCCTGCTATGCAGCAGAACCCCAGCTGGGTTTGGGGTGTCATCAGCCCTCCAAAGCTTGTCCACCACGCCTGCCTAAGGGAGCACTCCACGTTACTGGGTTGTCAGGCAGCCCCTTTCCCCTGACCAGTCCTGCTGCTCTCCTGCCAGCAGGCATTCTGGGCACCAGGCTCGCCTGCTTCCACCACTCAGCTCTGTACCCTCAGCAGCCGTTTGTGTTTGTGCCATTTTTTTTTTGCTGTGGTAATTGTGTAGCTTACTAAGCGTTGAAGATAGTGTGTATCAGTTACTTCTGTGGAAGTTCAGTTGAATGCTGCCAAATAATTGGTGAGTGCAGGTTTTCCTGTTAGCTGAGAGAATTAGTAGCTATTAAAAAGCAGAAATCTAGGGTTCTCCATTCGAGTAAGTGCTTGCTGAAAGTCTGTAAGTTCTTGTTTCCCTTCTCTAAGTGCATGGGTCTTGTGAACTTAGGGATTAGGTGGTGTCTGGTCAGCAGACCTCTGCTCAGAGGAAGCTCTGGTCCTATCCCATGGGGTGGTGAACCAGAACACTTGCCTTTAGGTAAAGTTTGCATGATTTTTATGTCTCTTCAACCAGTCTTTACAATTTACTGATAAAATTGTCAGTCCCAATCTGGTTGGATAGAGTCCTCTTCTGGCGGGAAAAGCGCCTCAGGTTGTGGTCCTCTCCCTGTCCCAGACCCCACCGCGGTGCCCTGGTAGCTCTGGAGATGTGAATGCCAGAGCTACAGGGAGTGGCTTTCGGGCGTGGAGGGTGGAGGGGCTGGTACGGGTGATGTGATGGGAATTGAGCTCCTTGGAAAGTCCTTCTCTTGTGAGACTCTTAACTGAATGTCTCCTCCAAGGGCAGGAGGCCTGCTGGCGGTGGAGGTGGGTGGTGAGGGAGGCCTGGGTTGGGTGGATGGTTTTGATGGAGCTGGAGGCTTGTGGCCTGAGGGCCATGGCCGTGGAGGCTGGCCGCACAGGCTGTGGGTCAGCGCTTGGTGCCCGGTGGGTGGGCTTGGGGTCATCAGTGCCATGCCTCTTGCAGCCTTCTCTCCTCGACGCTCCGGCTCCCAGCCGCAGGCTTGGCAGTGATCCTGGCCTCAGCGACAGCGACAGCGAGGAGAGTGTGTTCTCAGGCCTGGAAGATTCCGGCAGCGACAGCACTGAGGATGCCACTGCCTCAGAGGAAGAGGGGGAGGGGACCAGCGAGCAGCGCGGCAGGATGGACAGGAGTCCTGGGCAGCAGGTGGGTGAGCCAGGAGTCTCCCGAGGGCTCCCTGCACCCCAGATGACCATGGCCAAGATAGCGCCTGCCGGGCATCGGGCTCTCTGAGGGCCCCTGGCACTGATCTCTCCTGCTCTGTGACCCCAGGGCCCCCTCCCTCCTCCCTTGGGCACAGCGAGGGCGGGGCAGAACGCCACTTGGAGCCGAGGAGTCCTGAGCTATAGAGCACAGTCCTGTGCTCTGTTCACAGTAACCCAGGAACCCTGACATTACTTCTCCTGGGTCTCAGGCTGCCTGCTAGACTTAGCTGTCAGCTGGCTTCCTCGGGGCGAAGCCTGAGGTGGGATTTCTGTGCAGTGACTTAAGGTGGGCCTCTCCTCCGCCTCCTTGACAAAGAGTGACATCTTCAAGCGGCACCATTTGGGAGACGAGGTGTTCCTGTCCACTCCCTTAACTCTCCTGGTGACTGTAGTTCATGGCTGGACAGTTTTGCCTCTGTGACAGCCCTGTCGTGCTCCGCGTTAGCCTGTTCCTTGCATCCTGAAGCCAATGAAGGGCTGCTCGCCTATGAAACCTGCCCACCACAAGGGCTGTTCGCTGGCTCAGGGCCCTCTCGAGGGTCCGCTGACTACCTTCCCCTGTCACAGCCCATGGCCGCCCTGTGTCACGAGGCCCTGCCGTGGGTCCTCGCGCAGCCTCCGCAGGGAGTGTCCCCACCCCACAGCTTCAGGAGGCATGTGGTGGTGACGCTCCGGCGGCCACCAGCCCCTCCACCGAGCGGCCCAGCTCTGGGATGGCAGCCTCGAGCTCCTGTGATGCTGGCCACAGCCATGGCCCTGGTACAGTTTATTTATTTTTTTTCCTGGTACAGTTTAGACGACATGTGGACTTAGGTGACTTGCCCCCCCCACCACCCCCACCTCTCCGCCAGTTCTTAGCAGGGCTGCCTGAGCGGCCCCGCTTTAGCGGGGCTCCTGGCTGGCGTTTCACCAGCTCCACTCATTGCGCCCTCCTCAACCCTTGGCAGGACACATCGCCTGCAACTTGTCTCGAGGCTTTTGCTGGCTCCTGCTAAGGATTGGGGGCAGCCCCTGCGGTGTTCAGGGGCATGCTGGGGAGATGTCAAAGACCTGGGTGCAGGCCGGCAAGGGGCCCCAGCTTGGGGTGTGTCTCTCCAGGCCTCTCTCTGCCTGGAGTGGGAAGTGCCTGGTCCAGACGCCTACCTGGGGACAAAGGTAGCCAGTGGCCGACACAGGAGGGAGCCTGTTCTCTCTCTTCCGCTAAGAGTTCCATGGTGGAAGGGTCACTCTTCCGGGGAGCCCTGTCCCCTGATTCTGTGGGTTCCAGGTGTGCGGGCCGTGGGCCGTGCGAAGCAGGAAGCCTCTCCAGCCTCACCCTCGCCTTTGGCGCATCCTCCACTGGCTTGCCTCTCCCCGCACCTCACCTCCGCTGGCCCCGCTCCCCTCCTGCACCCCGCCCCACCCTCCCATCTCCACCTTGGGCCTGGCCCCTCCCAGGCACCTGGCCTCGCCCCGCACCCGCAGCAGTGCTCGGGGGCACTTTGGGCAGCTTCTCTGTCAGGAGAGATGTCTGGCTCTTGTCATGGAGTGTATCAGGTACTTTTTGCCATTCTTTCCCAATCATGCTTCTTTAGATCTCTTTTTTCCTACTTGTTGTGTTTGGTCTGGTCCTTTCTATAACACTTGTGTGGGTTTTCTCCTATTTTGTTTTCATACTCTTTCATACAAAAGTTCCCATTTCTATTAGTTCAGTCTACTTACCACATTCAAGAATGTAACAAAAGACTCACTAAGGGTGCCCAATGTGGAATTACCGTTTTCTAGGTAACTTACATTGAGTTCTGCCCAAACTGTCTGTGCCTGGAGCTTAGGAGCTTCCTGCAAACCCTTGGGCAGGAGGCGCTTTTCTAGAAGCAGTGGGCAGGGTGCTAGGCGGGTCTGGCGCCTGGGGAGGGAGCAGGCCGTGCCTCACAGGTTGCTTAGTGAGGCCACCTGAGGCAGGGCACTCTGGGCCTGTCCCAGAGAACCCCGGTGCGACCCAGAGGCTGGAGCGGGGGCCCCCGTGGGGGAGCTGTGCCCTGCCTGGCCCAGCATTGGACTCTGTTGTCTCTGGTGATGAGAGTTCAGGCGGAGAGTGGTGGTGTCAGTCTGGGGTGACATGAGTGGGTTTGAGGGTTCCCACGGCACCTCTCAGTTGGTCAGAAGCATGTCAACTTCTGTGCTCCCCAGAGCTCTGGTAGCTCTTTCCTCAGAGGCTTAACACATCCCATTTAGGGGTCCAGGTGGGGTAACCTGTGTGGGGCTCTCACGTGCAGCACAGCAGCTCTTCACAGCAGTCCTGCTAAGAACCTGGTGCAGAGGGCAGCAAGAGGGGAGGGCAGAGCAGCCCGCCTAAGACCCCCACTGTGGGCTGCTCCCCCGGGGCTGGCCCCCCAGATCAGCGTGGGAGCACACAGACGCTGCCTCTCCTCAGGAGGAAACTCAAACCTTTGTAGCCGAAGTTAAAAACTGCCTCAGCCATGCGAGGCTGCAGCCCTTCCCGGGAGAGGCCTATCGTGGTCGCCTGGCCCCCTTGGCTCAGGCAGTTGCCTTCAAAACCTCACTTCCCTATGGTCTCGCCCGCGGGCCCCCAGCCATCCACGTGGGCCCATTAGGGCACCCCCACACAACGTGGCCTTGAGCCCGTCTGGGGGTGGGTGTGGGTGGCTTGTGTGCCGAGTGGCTCTGGGCAGACCCCACCATCTGGTGCCTGCGTCTGAGGATGTGGGGGCCGGGGCTGGACCGTGTGAGGAAGAGGAGGAAGAGGACTCTGGCCCCCCCCCCCCGCCCCCCAGTCTCCAGGCTTTGGAGGGCTGCGGGTGCTCAGTCGGCCTGGTCCCCGCTCCGCTGGGTCCCACGTTGCGGCTGCCCCCTGGTGGCGGCCGGCGACACTGCCGGTGCCTCTGGAGAGGCTGTCCCGTGCCCTGAGCAGGGCCCTCGCCGCCGGCGGCTCTGGCAGGAGCCCAGAGCCCCACGGCTGGGTGTCCCCCCAGCCGAGCCCCCGCCGGTGTCTGGCTCCGGATGGCACTGGGGCTGCCACGCCTGTGGTTGCTGCCAGGGCCCGGGACCGTGGCCTGTGGTGCAGGTGGTGCAGGGCCCCTGGGGCCTGAGCGGCCGGCGGCCAGAGCAGGGCGGCCCATGCGGGTCCTGGCCGCCACGGGCTGGCCTCAGGGTCTCGAGGAGACTGACAGCAGCTCCCTGCAGGGTCCTCCCGGCCTGGGCCCTGGGCAGGTGTGTCCGCTGGATGCTCCGGGCAGGGTGGGCGGGGAGCTTGGGCCGGGCTGGCCCCTGTGCCCCCTCCCCACAGGCCGCCCGCCTGGTAGGGCTGACCCACTTTCAGTGGGCAGGGCTCCCACAGCGCACAGCCTGGGGAGTAAGGGTGGGAGAGACGTGGAAACCGAATCTCGCCTTTTCCTGGCCTGGAAAAAAACTTACTGTCCCAGCCTCCTCACACGGAGGGAAAAGCTGGCGGGCGGGAGGAAGAGCTGCCGGGCGGCTTCTGGCTCCTGCCTGGGCAGGGGAGCGGGGCTCCTGCTCCTGACGCTTTACTGCCCCCCCGGGGCGGGGGAAGATACGGGCTGTTTTCCCCATCAGTCCCAGTTCCGGTACACCGATTCCCACCCCACCAGGGGAGGATCTGTTTCCAGGTTGGGGTGTCAATGCCCAGTGGCACCCACTCACTGGCCTGGTGGGAGGGGTCAGCCCAGGGCCAGTCCTCCCAGCGCTCCGAGGGTGTGGGTGCCTCTCCAGGCCCTCAGCCAGCTGGGCTAAACGTGCTGTCCTCAGGCTGAGGGTCTGGCCCTAGGATGGGCCGGGGTGGCCCTTGTGCTAGTGGCTGATATCGAGAGCCTGGCTTCCCCTAGATGGACTGGCCTTTATCTGTTGCTGCCAAGAGGCCACCCCTGCTTTGTCCTCTGACCCTGGGCTGGCTCTGGGCTCAGCTGGGCCTTTGAGCCAGGAGCCTTGCAGCTGTTTTTTACCTTAAGGAGTGCGGGGGTGGCTCACCTGGTGTCAGGCCCTCTCTGGGGTCTTCCCCCTGAGCTTGGATATCTTGATGGCCCTTGACAGAGGTTCACCCTGGGTGGAACCCTCCTCCCCAAGAGACCCACTTAGATTGGGGGTGTCCACACTCTTTTCCTGGCAGTGGGACCAGGTCAAAGCTGCTTAGAGATTGTGGTGCGGGACCTCAGCCCCAGTGTGGGCAGGAGGGGCAGGGTGCCCTGGCCCACAGTCTGCCCCAGGTCCTGAAGTAACCTCTCCCACTGTCTTCCCTTCCCAGGCCAGGACCCCGTGCTCGCGGATGGAGGTGGCAAGCATGCCAGGCGAGGACGAGTATGCGGAGGACAGCTCCGATGAGGAGGTAGGCTCATTGGAGGCTGCCCGCTTGCAGGGTGGGCTGTGTGGCCACCGCAAGGCCTGAGTGGGCGTCCTGGCGTGGCCCCAGGCCTGTCTGGAAGAGCAGTTTCAGGGTCGGGGACACATGACTGCAGGAGTGTGTGTCATCACGGGCAGGGCGGCTGGGCGCGGCGCGGCCACCCTGTGCCCATGTCCTGGCCCTGGACTGTGGGGGTGCCTCTGGCAGGCAGAGGGCACCGCATCTTCTGTGGGGGCTGTGCTTCCACTCTGGGTGGACGTGGACAGGCCTCCCCCGGCAGCCAGCCTGTGCTGTTGCCCGGGTTGGGGTGGGGGTGGGGGTAGGGGCAAGCCCAGCCGGCGTCTGCACTGGACCCCAGGGGCAGGAGGCGGGCGCCCTGTGCTCTGCCCCCTCCTCCCCGGTGTCCCAGAGGCCCGACTGCCATGGCCCTGGGTGAATCTGGTCCTCCCGGTTTACGTCTCACAGGGAAAGCCTGCTGACAGGCTGGGGTGCCCCATCTGGCCAGAGGTGGCTGTGACTCCGCTGCCCAGGGCTGCCCATGGGCTCTTGGGGGGTCTGAGGCTCAGGGGCTCCCTGCTGGACGTGATGGGTGCTCCCCTGCCCACCCCCTCACTGGTATGTCCCTGCCGCCTGGGTGCAGGGCCTAAGGCCCCTCTGCCCACTGCCCTGGTGTCAGCCCCGGTGTCAGCCCCCCGGATGTGAGCCTCCTCGGGCTGGGGGGCCTGCAGAGACTGCGGTCTCCACCCCTAGCAGCTCTTCCTGCTGCCTGTCAGGGGCTGTCCCCGGCTGGGAGACACGCGCCCCCTCCCCTGCACGGCTTCTACCCCCATCCTCCGCTCTTTTGGCAGCGGCTGCAGGAGCCTTGGCCGCCCGCCCGATTCAGTCTCTGTGCGTTCAGAGAACAGAGACAAAACAAAATAAATTGGTTTCCTGGCCGGAGCAGCGGGCGCACTCAGTGAAGGGGGGCCGTGCAGCGCAGCTCCCGGCCTGTCTCCCCCTCCCAGGGGCTCTGGCTGTCGGCAGCCACATCCTGTCGGCTACTTTTTTATATTCGGTATTTTGAGAAATCGATGATGATTGTAAATGGAGTGCAGAGGCCGGGGGAGGGGCTTCGGCCCGCCCGCGGGGAGGTGCTCCTCCTGGCCTGCCCCATTCTGGAGCCGCCGCGGGGGCTGGGGGGGCCGCTTCCTCCGGCGATGACTATCCCATATGTGGGCCTGAGTGACAGCAGGAGCCGGCTTCTGCCAGTGCAGCCGGCCGCGGCCCAGGGGGCGGCAGGGCTTGGCTCTCGGGGCCAGGCCCGCCTGGCTGAGGCTCTCCAACCTGAGAAGTGCCCCCCACCCCGTCACGGCGTCTCTGCAGGGTGGGCTTCAGGAAGGGGCTTGGGAGGCTGGGGTGCGAGAGCACAGGAGGGGCGCAGGGACCCCCACCCCCGGCTTTGGTTGGCACCTGTAAGGGCCCGCAGCCCCAGAACATTGGTCGTGGGGTGTCGGGCGGCCCCTTCTCCGCAGCATCCTTGGAGGTGGTTCATGGTGCCAGGACCCCACTCCGGCCCTGGCCGGCCTCCAGCAGTGGGCAAGGGCGTCCGGACAAGGTGTGTTTCTGGGGAAAAACCTGAGGGGTGGCAGTGCCCAGCCTCCTCTTCCCTGGGCCTTGTCTGAACTTAAGGCCTGGGCTGGGGGACCCTGGGGCTTCTAGGTGCTCTGGCTGCTGGCCTCTGCTGGGCCCAGCTTTGGGGTCCCCTGCCCTGGGCGCTGGCCGGTGAGTGAGGGTTCCCCTTCTCGGAGGGACACCCGCGCCCTGCGTCCTAGCTCGGCCTCGACGGTGCCATCCTCCCTGTTCTCACCCTGGGCAGCGCCTGGCCTGCGGCCCCTGGCCGAGCCACCAGCTTGGCGGGGGTCCCTGCGGCCGCGAGTGGGGGAGCCCCTCCCCCATCCGCCCGCGCCCCTCCCCCACAGACGTGATCTCATCCGGCCGCGGGGGGCGGGGGCGGGGGCCCTCACAGGCGGTCGGGCTCCAGCCTGGGGGAAGGCTCCAGCCTGGGAGAAGCTGGAGAAACTGAGGCCGGGGGGTGGTGGGCCGAGAGCGCGGGCGGCGGGCGGCCCCCTCCGCTCTCCCGCAGGCGCCGCTGACGGCCTCCCGCTACCGAGCGGCAGCAGCCTCGCTGGGCCCGCCCCGGCGCGGCGCTCGGCGCGCTCGCTGCTGGCGGCGCGGCGGCGGCTCGGGTTTCGAGCTGTTGTGCAGAGCGTGCCTCTCGGCTCGGCTGGGCCTCGTGGGCTGCCGGCCTCCCTGGCCGCCCCCACACCCGCGACTAGGCTCCGGCCGCCCCTGCCGTCTCCCCACCGCCTCGCCAGAGAGGGGCCTGGGGCCCGGGGCCTCGCAGGTGGCCTTAAGGGGTGGGTGTGGTGGCCGTGACCTCGGGGTGCCCCGGGTCCCTCTGCCAAGTGCCACCTCTGAGCCAGGCCCGCCGTGATCCGGTGTGCGGGGTGCTCTCCTTCTTCCAGGACCAGCCACCCGGGTCCAGTGGTCCCGGTCAGGAGACAGGGCTCCCCTGGGGGGGCGGGGCGGGGCAGGTGAGGGTGGGGCGCCTTCAGAGCCCACCCTTCTCTGGTCTGGGTACGCGGGCTATAGAGGCCTGGCCTGCCATGTGCCCACCGGGAGCCAGTTTTCTGGGTGGCAGGAGCCCAAGCTGGGGGTCTCTGCAGGGACAGAAGGGGGTGGGGTTGCCCTCAGACTGGAGGCGTGGCCCCAGAAGCTGGGGGCTGGCAGCCAGGTGTATGGGGGGCAAGTCCTGTCTGAAAAGTGGTTGACGGCTTGGCTGCAGAGTGGGGACCAGGCAGGGCTGGCGCTGGAGGCTCTGGGCGAGTCCCCGCAGTGGGATCTTGGAGGTGGCCGCAGTATCATGGAGCTCAGAATGGGTGTTTGGCACTCTGTGGGGGCCATACCCGTTTCCAGGGACCTGAGGCGTTTCTGGGAGCCACCGCCACCGCCGCACGTGGGGACGCCCACGCTCCCTGGACAACGGAGAGGGTGGGGGTGTCTTGGGTATCTGAGGACCCGGGAGCAGGGGGCCTCCCTTGGTGGGGGGCCCTTGGTGGAGGCAGACTTGCTTCTTTGCCCTTCAACAGCCCTGAGGCACTGATAGGGACTGAGGAGTGGGTCAGGGGCCAAGGAGTGGGTCGGAGGGTCCCAGGGCCCACACGTGTCCAGAGGTTCAGCAGCGGGCCTGGGTGACAGCGCTTCTCTGAGGATCATGCACAGCAGGGGCAGTTTGACAGGGGAGGTTTGGGAGGGGAGCTTCAAGTCCGAGTTCCCGGCACCCCCACCCCCACGGTACAGCGGGTGGGCTCCACTCAGCCAAGCCCCACAAGGCCCCTCTGCTGGCTTTGGCCTTTGGGACCAGAGGAGGCCCAGAGGGACCTGGCCTTCTGCCTCGGGGCTGTCGCCCAGGGCTCCTCGTGTGGGTACCTTGTGGAGGTCCAGCTGCAGCAGGTGGCCTGGGGCACGCGGCTGGGCCACCCCCCACCACAGAGGGCGCTTTGCGGGAGGAGGGGGAGCGGGAGGGAACACTGCCGGCATTGTAATCGGAGCGGGGCAAGGGGAAGAGCGCGCCAGAGTGAGGGCGGCTGACCCCGCGCTCCCAGGGGACAGGTGGGAGAGGCGAACGAGGAGAGAGTGAAGGATTCCAGAGGTGGGCCGGCTTCCTCTCCCTCAGACAGACACGGGAGGGAGGCGGGCAGCGGGCCAGCGCCGTACCTGCAGTTCCAATCTGCGGTCCTGACAGCTGCAGCCACTTTGGGGAGGGGGAGGGGGAGGGGGCTCTTCGAGAGCGGAAAAATCCCAGCCGACACATCAGCGGTGGCCGCGGTGGCCGGAGCTGCCGGGGGCGGGGCGCCTCACGGATGCGCTTCCGTGTCCCCCTCCCCGCTCCCCGGAGAGTGCGGCCGAGAGTGCGGGCCGGGGCGTCTGGGCCCTGGAGGGGTCGGCGGGCGCGGCCCCTGTGGGGTCACATGTGCTTCCTGGCAGCCGCAGGTGCTGTGCAGGGTGGGGGCGGGCCAGCCCAGGGCAGGCAGCCTGGTGACGGGTCACGTGGTGCCGCCAGCAGCTCGTTCCCGGGCTGGGGACAGGGAGCTGACAGCCTGGCCCTGACGGCCATCGGAGCGTTTCCAGGCCTGCTTGGCCTCAGGAGCGGCTGCTGGCCCAGGGTGTGAGCCGTGCCCACTTTTCACTTTGCCGCACAGGGCACGCGTGGGGCGCTGGGTCCTGGGCAGGGAGTGGGGCTCTGGTGTACGGGGGGCCCGGCTGCTGCAGTGGACGGCCGAGTGGACTCGCGCCCGCTGGGGCTCGGCCGGCCCACCACCCCCAGTCTGGTTTGAATTTCTGGAGCAGTGGAGGGTGATGGTGTGCTTCTCCCCGCCCCCGCCCCTCCTCTCCCGCTGGCTGGCGGGCCAGGCCCTCGGCCTCTGCTGCTACCGGTGCAGCTCAGAGAGCGACCGGGCCCACTGCCCAGGCCTGAGGCCGGCCAAGCTGCAGCCGCTGTCGAGTCCCAGGCCCGGCAGCTGAGGGCCTGGCTGCACGTCCTGTGCCAGGACCTGCTCCCCGCAGGGACCGTCCCAGCGGCCTGTCCTCTCCTACTGACTTGGCACCCCCGAGACACCCTCCAGCCTCACTCTGCCTGTCCTTGTGCTCTGTGGGGAGTCCCTCACGCTCACCCCCACCTTTGTGCGGGGCATGCTTCCCACCTTTCCCCCATCTGCCCAGCACCAGTCTGGCTGTGAGGTGGGCACCTGTCTGACTACGCCTGACTACCTGTCTGTCGTCTCTGGAGGATCTATGAGGGGGTCTGGGCCCTCACCCGGCCCACGTATGCGTGGGCAAGGTGGGTGGTTTAGCACAGGTAGGCCCCAGACTGTCCCCACAGGACTGCTGGTGCCCAGTGGAGCAGGGGCGGCAAGCTTGGAGGCCCTCGGGAACGCCCTTCCCAGGTCGGTTCTCCAAGTGTCTTCAGTGCCCAGGAGCAGAAGAGGTACCTTTCTCAGCCCTTAGCGGGACCCCCATGTTCTGCCTGAGAGTCCTGGCTCTCTAGGCAGGTGGGGGTGGGGGGCTTCTGCAGTGACCGAGCGTGCCCTCTCCCCCTCCTGCTGGCCAGCTGTAGGCTCCTGCAGGATTAAGGAGAGGAAATTTGGGGTTGGGTTTCTCTCTGAGTGGAACCTGCCGTTGTGACTTTTTATTCTGTTACATTTCTATCAGATTGGACACAGCACCCCCCCAACCCTTAATGGCTCTGGCTTTGAGAATTTCCTCCAAAATTACACCACTGCTTCCTGCTTCTTGGTTCCCTGGAGCCCGTCTGTTAAGAGGAGGGGGCAGCTCTGGGCCTGCCCTGTTGGGGTGCCCACGTGGGCCTCGGCACCTGGCCTCTCCTGGGGCCCCGGGTCGGCCCCTGGCACTCTCAGCCCGGCTGCCGGAAGTCAGGCTGCTGGTCAGCGTGGGGGGGGGCGGTGCCTCAAGGCGCTGCCCCCAGCTTGCTTCTCTGCTGTGCCTGTGAGCTTACGCCACTAAGCCGTAATTGTCACCTGCAAGATTTTAATGGTCAGCCAGCTGTGCGCAGCTCCGAGAGGCCTGAACTGCCCTCCTCATGGGCAGGTGGGGCCTTCAGGTTAGCTGGGTGGGTGCAGGGGCGGGCGGCCAGAGTCCTCCACTGTAAGCAGGACTTCTGGGGCCAGGGCGGCCTAGGGTGGGCACCTGCCACCTGGTTCACACCCTCAGGCCTGCACAGACTGGGAGCTCCTTCTGCCAGACAGTGCCCCGCCTCCCACTTCTGGGGCTCTGCGAGCAGGGCCTGAGGTGCCAAGGCCCAGGAGACCAGCACGTTGCACGCTGTACGCACTGCCCTTGCCTTCAGGGCGCCTGGACCCCTGGTGGCCCTTGGAGCGGGGGTGGGGCGGGAGTGCTCCCTGGCTTCGGCCTGTCCCGCTCTGTCCCTTGCCAAGTGCAGGGGGGCTGTCGTCTTTCCTCGCCCTCTCCCCTCGCTGGTCTCCAGACCCCGTGCTGCAGTTCCCTGGCAGCGGGGGCTGACCCTGAGCCCTGGAAAGTGGGGGCTTTCCCCAGGAACCAGGTGCCTTGGCCCAGGGTGCCCGGGACACGAACAGACCACAGCCCTGAGGGCGAGAGTGTGGGCTCGGATCTGCTCAGGACGGGTTCTGGGCTGCTCCAGAGGACAGCGTGCATCTGCGTTTGGAAGATACTGTTTTGTTTTTAATTATACAAAATTTCCAGACTTTATATTATGATATCAAAGACACAGAATGCTAGCACATAATGGCCAGAGGAGAACCAGGTAGCGAGCCAGCACGGAAAGTTCCAGTGGGGCCGGGCAAGTGCTGCGGTGGCCGCGCGTCCCACCGCCTGTCTGTCCATCAGCCCCACTTGCAGCTGGGGCCAGGTGGGCCTGGGGGTGCCCTCAGCGAGGCCTGTGCCTGAGTCAGGTCTGGGGCTCTCCGTGGATGGCCCAGCGTCGCCTCTAACTCCGGATCGCCGTCTTTCTGTCCCGGTCCTTGCTCTGCGGAGGGGAGGGCAGTGTCAGGGCCCAAGCGGAGGCCAGCACCAGCCTGTGCCTCTGGACTTCCCCATGGGGTGCGCTGAAAGCACCCCCCTTCCACGCTCACCCCGGCTTCCCCGAGCAGTTTGGGGAGGAGAGTGCGCTGCTGCATAGCCGAAATTGTAAAATTAAATCTCCCAGATGTTCAGGCCCCAGGAGCTCACGCGTGCTGTCTGGAGAGGAAATGGGGATTGGGGAGAGCCGCGCCGTATTTTCTCCCTGCTCACCCTGCTCTTCCGGTGCCACCACGCGCAGCAGGCGCCGTAAATCAGAGCCGGCCAGCGTCTCCCGCAGCAGGGCCCTCTCCCTCAGCCCCCGAGTCTCTTGCCAGCCTCCTGCCAGCGGATCCCACAGCCACACTGGCGTCAGAGTGGGCAGCCGGGTCCAGGGAGGGCAGGCAGGTGCCCAGTAAGCCTTAGGCCACGTAGAGCAAGCGGACCCCAGCAGGATTTCCTCACTGCCCCCAAGTGCCCTTCCCCTGATGGCAGGGTAGGTGGCCAGAGTTGCTTGATCAACCCTGGTCTGGTCCCCTAGCTTCTTCCCCGTTGGTGTGGGTCCTGCCTGGGTCTCTTCCCTCTCTGTCCCCACAGGAGCCTGTGTCCTGGGGACCCGCCAGCTCTAGCTGGGCCCTCCTCATCTTCTCTCTCCCTGGACCTGGGGCTGCGGGTGTCACAGGCGCTGCTGGGGGTTCTGCCTGCTTCTGGCCCCGCCCTCTCTGCCCAGCAGGTGTGGGCTGCAGGGGTGGTTTGGAGGTGGGGGACGCCCCATCCTCCTAGCCTCCCTTTCCGTGGACACCCCGCGGCAACACTCACCAACTTTCTCTGGTTGCTGAGGCAGAAGGTGCAGATCTGTTTGGGCTGGGCGTTCTCGCCGTCACGGGCAGGGGGTGGGGGCGGCGGGGGCGGGGGGCTGCCGGCACGCGATGCGTGGAAGAAGGCGGGCCCCGAGTGGCAGGGCTGCCCGTCGCCGCAGGCCTCGCCCACCAGCAGCACGTTGCCCAGGTGTGAGATATAGCTGGAGGCCAGGCGCAGGGTCTCGATCTTGGAGAGCTTGCGGTCAGCGGGCTCGGTGGGGATGAGCGTGCGTAGCGCGGTGAAAGCCGTGTTCACGCTGTTGGTGCGGTCCCGCTCCCGCGCGTTCGCCGTGTGCCGCTGCCGGGGCTCGCGGCCCGGCCGCCCTCCGGGCCCCAGGCCACTGCCCCCCACCCGCCGGCCCCCGGCCCGTCTTCGGGCGCCCTGGAGGCCGCAGCGCGCCGCGTGCACACGGCAGGGTTTCTCGTCTGAACCCGAGCTCTCGCTGCCTCGGTCCTCGTCCTCCGACAGCGGGCTCACTTCAGGGTACAGGTAGCGGCCGGGCGGCGCCGAACGCAGCATTGCGAAGGACATGGGGCCGGCGGCCGCCGTCAGCTCCGTCGCGCGCCGCACATGCCGCCGCCACTGCCGCCCGGGCCAGGGGCACGCGGGTCTCGGGGCTCCCGCGGTGGCGGCTGCGGCGCAGCGCGCACGTGTGCGTCCCGGGCTGGAGCGGGGCCGCGGGCCGGGCCTTTATAGCCACGGCGGCCCCTCCCCCGCGCCGGCCCGCCCTCCTCCCCGCCTCCCAGCCCCTGGAGGCCGCTTGGAGCAGGGGCCCTCCGTCCCTCTGCCTTCTCGCGCCGTGGTGAAGGGGCCTGGAGCATCCTGCTGTCTTTGCGGGGAGGGGAGAGTGGGCGCCCCTCGGGGGTGCGAAGCGCTGCTGCCTCCCCTCCTCCCTCTTAGCAGGGGACAGGAGGGAGGGTCAAGAAGGATCCGTGACCCCGGCCTTCTCACTTGGCATGACCGCCTTAACCCAGATGCCCTGGCCCCAGCGCCTGGCCACACCCTGTCTGTCTCTCCCTCTCATGTACACTTGGGCCTTCTGTGCCCAAAAGAGGGCACGAAGGCTCTCTGAGCAGCTGGAGTCCAGCCCCCGGCCCCCTCAGCTGCCCCCCTCAGGTTGTCGTGGGGCTCACCTGACGGCACAGCCTGTCTTTCCTGCACCTGCCCCTCCTGGCACCACCCTCCAGGTCTGGCTCCTGCCTGCACTCTTGCCTGAAGAACCCCCCCACCCACACCCTGTTCCCTGCTAAATGCCCCATGGGTCTTTCCTGGGCCGCCCACATCTGTCCAGTCCAGGGATGGCTGTGTGGACTCGGGGAGCACAGGAGAAGGACGGGCATTCCCAGCAGTGGGCAGGGACCTGGGCACGTATGGAGGAAGGCAAGCAGGGAGGACTCAGGTCAGCAGGCTGGGGGCTGGGCAGGTGCAGAGGGGCCGTGCCCAGAGGGTCCTGTCCCTGTCCGGGTTCCCAGGTTGCCTGCTGTGCAGTCTCATCTGGGCCCCTCCCCCTGTGGCTACTGTTGCAGGAAGCGGCCGCCTGGGCAGCAGTCTCGGTGCTGGGTGGAGGGAGGGTGGCGGCTGGCAGGGGCCTCGACCAGGAATGTGTGTCCAGGAATGTGACTGCTCTGCCCACTGAGGGTGGGGTGGGGGCAGGGCTGGGAGGCTGGGGGAGCCCCTGAAAGTGTGCCAGGCTCAGTGCAGCGGACTTTGTCTCTTCTTGGAGTGGACTGGTGGGGTCTTCCCTGAGTCCCTGCCCATGGCTACCCAGTTTTGCCTAAGGCCCCAGCCAGGGGAGGGAGCCCACGGGCGATGAGGTCACCCTTGCCTGTGGCTGCCCAGAGCCCTGGCCAAGGAATCCAGGGGGGAGGCTCTGGGGTTGGCACCACTTCAGTGGAAAATGTGAAGGTACAACTCCGGCGCCTCTGAGGGTCTGGGTGGGGGGGCGGATAGTGCTGGCCGTCCTGCCACGTCACACCCTGGGGAGAAGCTCAAGTCAGGGTGCCTGGGTGCTGCTCCTGCAGCCTGGAGGCCAGCCCCTTTGCTCTGCCTTTCCCCTTCCTGGCCTGTGTCTTTCTCTGAGGGGCTTCGAGGGAGGGGTGGGCACGGTGGGTATCTGCTGCTGACTCGCGGGCCTCCTGCCCCAGGACATCCGGAACACGGTGGGCAATGTGCCCTTGGAGTGGTACGATGACTTTCCCCATGTGGGCTATGACCTGGACGGCCGGCGCATTTATAAGCCCCTGCGCACCCGCGACGAGCTGGACCAGTTTCTGGACAAGATGGACGACCCTGACTACTGGTGGGTGGGCGTGGGGCGGAGCCTGCGGGCTGGGCGGGGCGGGGCCAGGGCCAGGGCTCTGACTGGGTCCCCCCAGGCGCACGGTGCGGGACCGGATGACGGGACACAGCGTTCGGCTGACGGGCGAGCAGGTGGCCCTGGTGCAGCGGCTGCAGAGGGGCCAGTTCGGGGACGTGAGCTTCAATCCCTACGAGGTAGGCGGCAGCTGCTGGCCCTGGGGTTGGGGGCACCTGCAGGGCCCAGGCCCACCCTCCTCTGCTCGCCCCCCAGCCAGCTGTGGACTTCTTCAGTGGGGACCTCATGATCCACCCAGTGACCAACCGGCCTGCAGACAAGCGCAGCTTCATCCCTTCCCTGGTGGAGAAGGAGAAGGTGGGTGTAGGCCATCCTGGGGGTGCACCTGCCCACCCCACCCCTGCCCCGGCCCCCCTCACCCTGCCGTCTCTGCAGGTCTCCCGCATGGTTCATGCCATCAAGATGGGCTGGATCCAGCCTCGCCGGCCTCGGGACCACAGTCCCAGTTTCTATGACCTGTGGGCCCAGGAGGACCCCAACGCGGTGCTGGGTCGCCATAAGATGCACGTGCCTGCTCCCAAGCTGGCCTTGCCTGGCCACTCGGAGTCCTACAACCCGCCTCCCGAGTACCTGCCCAGCGAGGAGGAGGTGGGCCTGGTGCATGGTGGGGTCTGGGCTAACCCCTTGCCCGGCCCGGCTCCTGGCTCACTCCTGCCTCCACAGTGCCTGGCTTGGGAGCAGCAGGAGCCTGAGGAGAGGAAGCTCAGCTTCTTGCCGCGCCCGTTCCCGAGCCTGCGGGCTGTGCCTGCTTACGGCCGCTTCATCCAGGAGCGCTTTGAGCGCTGCCTGGACCTCTACCTGTGCCCACGGCAGCGCAAGATGAGGGTACGCCGGGGTGCCCAGGCAGGGGCGTGGAGTGGGGGTGGGTGCAGCTGACCCTGCATCCTCTTCTCAGGTGAACGTGGACCCTGAAGACCTCATCCCCAAGCTGCCCCGGCCACGGGACCTGCAGCCTTTCCCCACGTGCCAGGCTCTGGTGAGCAGACAGGGCAGGTGGCAGGGAGCAAAAGCTTCCGAGTGTCTGGTCTTTACCACCCTGCCCTTTCTCTGCAGGTCTACAGGGGCCACAACAGCCTTGTCCGCTGCCTCAGCGTCTCCCCAGATGGCCAGTGGCTGGCATCAGGTGGGCACGCAGTGGGGCAGCTCCGCAACTGGGCAGGGTGGGCTGGCCTGGAGGGCCAGGTACTGAGGGCCTGTCTGCGTGTCCAGGTTCAGATGATGGCTCGGTGCGACTCTGGGAGGTGGCCACTGCCCGCTGCATGAGGACTGTGCCCGTGGGTGGTGTGGTGAAGAGTGTCGCCTGGAACCCTCACCCCACCGTCTGCCTGGTGGCTGTTGCAGTGTGCGTGAGGCCCGGGGTGCCCAGGGTCGGGGTGGGGGGACAGACCCATGCCTGAGGACCTCCATGTGGCTCTGACTGCAGGGAGGACACGGTGCTGCTGCTGAACCCGGCCCTGGGGGACCGGCTGGTGGTGGGCAGCACGGACCAGCTGCTGAGCGCCTTCACCCCACCCCTGGACCCCGCCTCACAGCCCGCGCACTGGCTGGAAGCCTCCCAGGAGGAGCGCCAGGACGGCCTGTGGCTGCGCATCCACCACGGGAAGGTGGGCGGAGGGCGGGGCGTGGGGCGGAGGGCGAGGCCCCGGGGAGGGGCCGAATCTCACCCAGCCTCACCTCCCTGCAGCCAGTAACGCAGGTGACTTGGCACGGGCGCGGGGACTACCTGGCTGCGGTGCTGGCCACTCCGGGGCACACCCAGGTGCTGATCCACCAGCTGAGCCGGCGCCGCAGCCAGAGCCCCTTCCGCCGCAGCCATGGCCAGGTGCAGCGTGTAGCCTTCCACCCCACGCGGCCCTTCCTGCTCGTGGCTTCCCAGCGCTGCGTCCGCCTTTACCACCTGCTGCGCCAGGAGCTCACCAAAAAGCTGATGCCCAACTGCAAGTGGGTGTCTAGCCTGGCAGTGCACCCGGCAGGTAAGGGGGTGTCCTGGTGGGAGGGTGGCACTTGGAGGGCCACCAAGTCCTCACCACCGAATTTGCCCCCAGGTGACAACGTCATCTGCGGCAGCTATGACAGCAAGCTCGTGTGGTTTGACATGGACCTCTCCACCAAGCCATACAGAGTGCTAAGGTGAGATGCTGGTGGGCAACTGGTCACTTCCTGCCCCGACCCCTGCCTCACTGAATCTGGTTCCCCCCACCCCAGGCATCACAAGAAGGCCCTCCGGGCCGTGGCCTTCCACCCCCGGTACCCGCTCTTCGCATCTGGCTCTGACGACGGCAGTGTCATCGTCTGCCACGGGATGGTGTACAAGTGAGTGTCAACGGCCCCGCCTGCCCGCGCCCCTTGGGGACGGTTCCACCCACGTCCTGAATCTCTCCTTCCCCCACAGTGACCTGCTGCAGAACCCACTGCTGGTGCCCGTGAAGGTGCTCAAGGGGCACGCCCTGACCAGAGACCTGGGGGTGCTTGACGTGGCCTTCCACCCCACCCAGCCTTGGGTCTTCTCCTCCGGGGCTGATGGCACTCTCCGCCTCTTCACTTAGACACCCTGCTTCTGGGGCGGGGCAGGTGGGGGTGAGCAGCACATGTGCCCTGGACTCTCAATACAGGAATTTGCTGGGTAGTCTTGAGTCAGCTTCCTAACGGGGGAGGGGGCTGCTGGCCTGCCCACAAGCCAGGTCACATTACCACATCACCTGCTGATCAGCAAATGGCTTTATTGGGAAGATGGGTGTTGGTGACTTGACCACCCTTGTGTTCCAGCCCTCCCTTGCTGTGTGGGCCCAAGGCCTCCCCTGTGGCCCTGTGGGCAGGGGACTCCTTAGGGCCTTGTCTTGGACCCTCCAGCCAGCCAGGCTGGTATTGGGTGTTGGGGTAGCCTCAGGCGAACTTCACCAAGCAGCCCAGAGTCTTCACAGCCTTCAAGCGCACCTTAAGGGCTGGGTCCTTGAGCAGCAGCTGGAGTGCTGGGGGACAAGGAGCCGCTGCTGGGGGCTCCGCCACGGCCCTTGGAGAACTGACTGAGCCCAAGATCCCGCCCACACCCCGCTAACAGCTGCGACTGAGGCTGCCCCCACCCCTTCCGGGCGCACAGAGCCTGGGGGCCAGGACCCTGAGGCTGACACCCCACCCTGTGCGTGGGGCCGCCCGCCCACCGCCCTCCTAAGACAGGCCTCTGCCGGGAGGGCTCAGGAGCCAACGGAAAGATAGTTTTTCCTTTTTTAGTGTTTTTTAAGCTCTTTTGGAACAGTTAAGAAGTTTCCGTGAATTACTAGAGACGATGAGGTCACCAGTGACAGGGAAAAAATCCTTGAAATCCAGGAAAATCACTTAGTCCCCCCTGGTGCCCACAGGGTCAGTGCAGCCCAGCATGTTGGGGGGGCGGGGGCCCTCTGGGCTCCTGGCTGTGTGGGGCGGGGTTGGCAGGACTGGGGCTCACCCGTGAGGAGCTGCTCCAGGTCCACCTGTGGCCGCTGCTCAGCCTCCATGTGCAGCACCAAGAACCCTGTGAGGGTGGGGCCACAGTCAGGGGCCAGTGAGGGGGTTTGGGGGCCAGGGGTAGGACCGAGGTCAGGGGCCAGGTCGGTGTGGGGGCTGCCTGGGGCGGCCTCACCTGTGAGCATGGGGGCAGCAGCACGGACATCCTCCCAGCTGCTCTTATAGTAGAACAGACTGGTGCTTAGCAAGCGGCCCAGCAGGTCGGGGAAGTGGCGCATCTGCAGAGAGGCGGTCAGGCAGGCCCGGTCCCCCGCCCAGCCCAGCCCTGCCTAGCCCCGCCCCTCACCAGGTGCTTGCAGGTGGTGTTGAGGAACTCTCCAAAGTGCAGGTCATGGCCTTCCTGCAGGTGCCTCTGGAAGACAGCTGCCAGCTCCTCACACTCCAGGTTGGGGCCGCACATTCGCAAGGCGAACCTGCAGGCCTGCAGGGCACACGCTGAGCCCTAAGTCCCTGAGCTGGCCGGGCCTACCCATCCCCCACTCTGCTCACCGTGACCACGGGTGCGTGGGGGTCACGCAGGTGCAGCAGAAGGGGCACCAGGCCGCCCACAACCTGCTCCAGGAACACGTCCTTGCAGTCCCCACGGCAGGCCTTGTTGAGGTGCCCGAAGAGGCCAATGGACACTGAGCGTAACTCCATCCTTTCCTGGGCAACAGCAGGTGTCACATGGCCCTCCCAGCCCAGCTTCCCGGGCAACCGCAGGGCAGTGAAGGGGGAGCAAGAGGCAGAGTGGGCCAGGCTGTAATGGCCAGGGGCGGCTGGGGGGGGGCCTACGCTGTCGAAGAAGGGCCGAATGCGGACAGCAATGTGCAGCAGCACTGCATGTAGGTCCCAGGCGTCCACCAGGTCCATCAGCCTTGCCAGGCCCACCATGGCCTCCAGCGCCACCAGGCTGTGTGGGTCGTCCCCGTCGTCCAGCCCACCGATCATGGCTGTCAGGAGTTGGGGGCTGTGGGTCTGTACCTGGGGAGGCCACACATTCCTGTGTGCCCAGGCCATGCCATGCCCAGCTGCCCACCCTCCGAGCACCACCTCCGATCCTGTGGCTGCTGGGTCTGCCCGGGTCTCCTCACCAGCTGTGGCTCTGCTGTCCCTCCCTCGCCCAGGAGCAGGGCCCCAGAGGGCTACCGGACGGTCACCTTATCTGGGGAGCCCAAGGTGATGTTGGCCAGGCCGTGGAGCACCAGCCTCCGCACGCGGGCGCTCGTGTCCTTCTGCCGTGCCATCAGGTTGTACAGCAGCGACTCCAGGAGCATCAGGTCGTTCACCACATTGCTGCTGAGCAGCTGGGGGCAGAGGCGTGCTGACCACCACACCCGCCCAAGTGCACCGGGCAGCACCGGCCCCTGGTCACTGAGGGGACATGGCGGAGGCCAGCAGGCCAAGGGGAGCTCTTGGCCTTTCCTCAACCTCCCCTGACTCCTGACCCCAACCCCTCCCTGGCCCCCACTGCCTTGGTCTGGGGTGGGTTTTCAATGTGGCTCCCCTGCCCTACCCAGGCCTGCCTATGGGGGGTACTTCACACTGCCCCCCTCCCCCCTCCATTCATGGTGCAAAGCAAGTGCTCATACCTCAGCCAGGAAGGCTGTGGAGGTGACCCTCTGGACCTCATACATGCTACTCTGTGTGGTGAAGAGCAGCTTCATCACCAGGGGCAGCCGGGGGCCTGCGAACTTTGCCATGGCACTGGGAAGGAGGCACACGGGCAAGAGCTGGGGCCTTAGGCTGCCCAGAGCACACCAGTCCCGGGGGCCTGGGGAGCGTGCCTGCCTCCCACCCTGTACCATCTGGCCCGCTAGCCCCGCCCCCCAGCTGCCCTGCACATCCTCCGTTCAGACACGACCCCCCTAAAGAGACCTTCCCCCTGTGCCCGGTCCGCTGCACCTACAGAACCTGCTGCCCTCACGGACTCCCCGCTGCCCCACGTGCTGCCCGCTCACCTGGCCAGCCGGGTGACACCTTCCTCATGCCCAGCCGAGGTCCTGAGCAACTGCCAGCCCCCGTCCAGCCCCACGCACTGGACCACATCCTCATTGCCACCGCGGACAAGCACGGCCTGCAGCGCATCCACCGCAGAGCTGCGGAGATGCGGGTATGGGCTCGGCTGGCGCAGGCAGGGCCCAGCTCTGCCCCTCGCACGCATGTGCACACACACCCGCCTATGCTCTTAGAAGACATGCCCAGGGACCCCCAGCCTGCTCCCTGCTACCAGTGTCCCTTCCCCTGGGCAGCACTGTGGGCCCTCTGCTCTTGCAAGAGTTGAAGGGGCCCCAGCCTGTCCCCAGACCCCCCGACTGAGAGACATGGAGAAGGTGCGGGCACAGCCAGTGGCACCAGGCCCTGCTCCAAGCCAGCAGGGCCTCACCCATGTGGCAGCTGCGCTCCTACAGGGCTGGGGCCAGAGCTGTGGCCAACTGCAGGTGGGGGCCCTGCAGGGTCTCAAGTTGGGGCCCCAGTTAGTGTGGCTGAGGACTGAGGCTGCACTCAGAGTGGGCTGGCTTGGAACCTGCCGACCCCAAGCATTCACCAGGGAAGGCGCAGCTCAGGGTCAGCTGGTGCCCGGCCCCCCGCCCCCAACCGCTGGGAAGCTACTTCCAGCAGCCGACAGTCACGGCCTGGGGGTGCCAGGCCAGGCCCACTCACCTGCAAGGCTCGAGGCTCCGTGAGGCCAGGCCCGAGCTGGCGCTCCTCCTCTCCTTGGCCTGCAGCTGCCTGGGCGGCTGGACACCCATGGTGCAGCTGACCCGCAGCAGCAGTGCCACAAACAGCTGGGGGTAGAGCTCTAGCACTGCTGGCCCGGACGCCGGGGCAGATGCGACCTCGTGCAGTGCACAGGTGGCCTGTGGACGGGCCACCTCAGCCTCTGCCCCTACCCTCAGGGTAGGCTCAGAGAACACTGGACCCTGCACCCGGGACAAAAACCAGCCTACAGCTCCTCTTTCTTTGCAGGCACCCGGCATTCCTTGAGCTCTTGGGCCCTGGGAGGGGTAGCTGTGGGGGTGAGATGAGGAGCCCAGCCCTGTCCAGCTTGGCCCACGGGGCAGAAGGCAGGCCCGGGGCAACGTGGCCACCTTGAGGACCAGCTCCCAGCATCTGCTCTTGGCTCCTCAGCAGGAGAAGGAAATTCTTGCAGCTGTTTCACTGTGGAAATGCTGCCAAGCTGGGTTTATTTTTTTCCCCGTAGGATGAAATAGAGTGGGCTCCCTTGGGGGCCTACACCTGCGGGGACTTTACGAGCCTGGGCTCACAGCTCGCCGGCTCCAGGGTTCCCATCAGCTGCCAGGTGCCAGCAAGGCGCAACCCAGGCTCCCCATGGGGCCCTCTGGCAGCGGCCACGTGGCCCCTCATCGCCTTCTGGGCCCACGGGGGAGGGCAGAGGGGGCGGTGCGTGCCGGCCCAGCCCCCACTCACTGCGAGGGGCAGCAGGGTGGCCACGCGGTCCGGCGTGCTGCTCAGCAGGAAGGCCTGGCTCTCCTCAAACAGGACGTCCTTGCTTATCTTCTCCAGGAGCAGCCCCAGGACCTGTGCAGCGAGGCCGGGCTCCAAGGCCAGTGCTCGCCACAGGGTGCAGGTGTGGCTGGAGGGGCAGGAGAACAACTCCTCTGAGGCCTCTGCCGGCCCCAGCTCCACAGCCCCGGCATGCCCACCGGCCTCGGCTCCAGCCAGGCCACAAACAGCACCCTGACTCCAGGCCCTGAGTGACCCCTTCCTCCAACCCAGGATCCTAACCAGGCAGCTTGATGGTGAGCAGAGACCCAGTCATGGGGAGGTGTCCCCTGGAGCTGCCAGAAGCAGACACTGGGCTCCCTAGAGGAGTCACTGTCACCCCAGCCCCAAGCACGCCTGCAAGTCACTTCTGAGCAAAGAGCAGCACGTGGCCAAAGAGGCATGCAGGTGAAGTCAGGCAGAGGCTGCAGGAGGCCCGAGCTACCCCAGCCCCAGCGTTTACACAGGTTTGCAGCTGCACGGTACGTTTACAGGGAGAAGCGACAGACATCAGAGATCTAACCAGAACCAGAAACTCTAAACACAGAGTACATTTGGAAGCGAACCAACAGCCCTTTAGAAATGATGAGACAAGACACGCAACGCTGTGCTCGGTGACGTACTTGACATCAGCCTGGACACGGCAGGAGAGAGAAATGGTGAACTGGAAGACAAGTGGAGTAAGTTGCCCAGAACCCCGCAGGGAAGGGTCATCAGATGTTCAGAAGCAGAGGTGTCAGGGGCAGGGTGGTGGGGGTGAGCGCACATTCGAGTGGCGTCTCACAAGCAGAAGGGAGACGGTGTCTGAAGAGACAGGCTGAAAGTCGGGAGAGCTGCTGACAGACACTGACACTAACTCACAGGCTCGAGAAGCCAGGGAGCCCCCTGGCAGGACTAAGAACTGAAAGCCTCAGACTCCTCTCTGCCAGAAGGTGCAGAGCACCATCAACAAGGGACACCCCGTGCGCGTCCCTTGGCCTCAGCCCAATCTGGCCTCACAGGAGCCAGAAAGGACACATCCTCTTACTCAAGCTAAAGGGAGGCATGTGCTAAGCTCAAGCTCCAAACCCGGCAACAGCCCCGGAGAGGGATGGCTGAGTAAACGGGGTCCAGACACAGGAGTGCAACTTCCAAACTAACCGAGTGAAAAGTGAAACTGCAACAAGGCCCTGTCAATCTAAAAAGACAGGAAGGAAGATAAAAAAGACCAAGGGAAGAAAAATAGGCAGTTGGTTTAATCCCAACCATATCAGCTATCAAGTGTGGTTTACTCTGGGAAAGGGACCCCTGGAGCGCAAAGGGTAAAAGGCCGACAGTGATGGCAGGAGGGGCAGTGGCAAACAGGACCGCCGCATCTGGGGAGTGGTGCCCGCTGTCTAAGCGAGAGCCAAGCAGGCCGTGGGAGCCGCACTCTGGGGCAGGTGCAGGCGCTTCAGGCCGCAGCCACAGGGAAGGATGCGCTGCCTCCCTGTCCCCTGGCGTGGGGGTCTCCAGATCACAGGTGCCGGCTCCATCCACCACGTGGACCCAAAGAAAGGCATGCCCAGTGGGCCCTGAGCTCTGGAAGCACTGGGAGCAGAGCAAAGGCTGCCTGGAGGCCTTAGCGCAGAAGCAAGGGCCCTGGGGACTGGGGACCCACAGGGCCTGGCACAGGCCCGGTGTGGACACGCTCTGTCCTGAGAACCCCATGGCGGCAACTGGAGTGTCACTGATGCGCCAGTGGTATCCTCGGGAGCCGGGGTGGCAAATGGAGACCTTTCCTGGCTCGAGGAGGGCCCTGGGCCAGGGTCTTGCTCATGGATGATGGTGGATGGAGGCCCGGCAGAGCACCAGCCCCAGAGAATTGGCGAGCACTGCCCAAGAGAGCAAGCCATCTCCACCCGGCCCAGTGCCAGGGCCTCCAGGCTCCCACACACAGGATTAGGGGGCCCACAAATACTTGGTCAGGCGTGGGGACACCAGAGCGTGGAACCCCATCCATCCCTGCAGGTGGGTGAGCACCAGGTACCTGTCAAAGGGCAGGGGGCTGCCCAGAAGGTTGGACACCACAGAGGCACAGTGGTGGGTGGCCAGGGCAAACACGCTGTGCTGTGCGGCCTGTAGGATGTGCTCCTCTCGGGTCTCCTGCAGCTTGGAGTGCAGCACACTCACAATCTCGGGCACCTGTGGGCAGGTGGCAGTCAGGCCAGCGACAGGACATGCCCACGTGCGCACCAATCCCTGGGGCCAGGGAAGCCAGCACCCCTCACCCGCCGGTGATGTCGGGGCTCCTTGCTCCCAGCCCTGATGAAGAAGGACAGGAGCCAGAGCCCTGAGGGCCAAGGGAGATGACTCATGGCCCCAGAGTCCATGTGGGAAGGGACAGGAACCCAAGAGGGGCCTGCTGGCGGGAGGTGCCAGGACAGACAGAAACACACACACAACCTGAGGGGACAGAGTGGGAGGGCCAGGCCACGGGGGTGAGTGCTGAGGCTCACAGGGTGACCCTGCCTGGACCCCTGCAGGCAAGACACAGCTGCCCACTCCTCACCGGAAAGCGCTCCGTCTCTCCTCCCAGGCCATAGGCTTGGCTAGGAGGGGCGGGCTTTCTGGCCGTGGCGGCTGAGCAGCAGCCGATGGGCAGCAAGGGCACCCGTGGCCCCAGCCGATGGGGTGCCGCCCCGCACCGTCCATATTGGACAGCTAGGAAGCGTCCTGGTATGAGGCGAAAGTTGATGACAGTGCTGGCCACGGCCCCAGGGACAGGGCCCCCTGCATGGGGCAGCTGGCGGTCGTGGGCTCCACCCTGGGGCAGGGCTGGCTGAGGACCCGCCGGGGGCCCTGGGCCCAAGAGCAGAGGGAAGGGCCCGCCAAGCTCTGACGGGACCCATGCCCACAGCAGGGACAGGGGCAGGGGGGAAATGTAGGCACACGTGTGGCCAGCCTGAAGGAGGGGCTCTGTCACCACAGTTCTCAAAGGATTTGTAAACATAACCAAGTCCTCTTTCTATGACCGGAGTCCACAAGGCTGACGACCTTCTAAGGACCTGGGCCTCTTTGCTATGGCTCCGCCCATCGGCCCTGACCCTCAGCCCATCCAGCTGCGCCTCCCTGACCAGCTGGCTGCCGCCACACTGAGCCTGCTCAGGAAGCCTGGCGGGAGGGTGGCCCTGAGCCAACTGTGGCTGGGTTCTCGTCTTGGCCGTTGGCGTGGGCCCAGTGACGTTCGTGGGTAGATGGGAATTCACAGTGCCACTGGAACAGGCCACACCGTCTCTGGGGCAAGGAGCGTGGTTCACTCCAGTCTCCTGGGCTCTTTCTCAGCCATGAGGGGCAGGGCTCCCCAGAAGACCCCAGGCCTGGCTGGCTGGCGCTGGTAGAGTTTTCGTGGGTGCCGGTGATGGTGGCGCCCTGCGGAGGCCTGTCCCTCACCCCAGGTTCTCAAAGTCCCCTGGAACATAACTGCCTGTATGTCTACTTTACTGCATTTCAAATTTCTGCGTGTAATTTTTTCCCTGTTTCCATTTGCTCCCTTGGGTGTCAGTCTGAGACACTGTCTCAGCTCATCTGTCTCTGTTGTCTTTGCTTCTGCAGACTTTCTCAGCAGCAATACCCATGAGCCCCAAGAGCAGCTTGGACCTCTCTGGAGCCGTGATGGTACTCCAGTGCTCAGGTGTGGTGGCTCTGGCTGTGTCCGCACCGGGTTCTCGGTTTCCCGGGACTGGTGAGCGGGGCCCACCCTGCCCAGGGGGCTCAGGGCCACCTCAGGCCTGCTGGGCTGCTCCACATTCGCCCTCAGCAGCCCACACCCGCAGCTCCAGACTGGGAACCCTCTTCATGGGGTCCCCCCACTCCTTAACCTGCACAGATTTTTGTGGGCACGGCTGCCTCACCCAGGCACATGCCCAGGAGGAACCACTGGGCTGGGGCACCCTCTGCCTCGGGTCTGCCGGCCATCTCTGTGGAGCGGCGCTGCTTCCCATGCCTGCACGTTGGGAGGCAGCTGTTCGTTCCTGCCATGTCCCTCTGCGCCCACCTGACCATCCTGGGGTGTTGGGGCAGGGGTCAGCCCGGCCACAGGTCACCGACTAGGACTCCTTTTTCTGATTCGGTATCAGAGAAACTCAAGTCCGACTGTCCAAGTGTCTCTGGGGGTCCCCCAGCAGGCTCTCAGGGCAAGAAAGGAAATGGTACCAATGGCGCTGATGCCAGTGTCCCTGTCACGTGAGCTAGAGGGGCCTGCTGCAGACAGACTGGAAGCGTGAGGCAGGGACACCACCCTGGGGTAGGTGTGCTGAGTGGGTCTGCAGGCTGAGCCGGAGGAGACAGCCTAGCAGCTCTGGAGGCCGGCAGCCAGCTCAGCACATGGGCCCCGGGAGAGGCACCCTGATTTATCCAGTACGGGCAGGACTCAAAACTACTAGTAAACTTCTAGAGAAAAACGGAAATCTTCGGGACACTAGATTTGGTAATGACTCCTTGGAAATGAGCCTCAAAGCACTGCATATGGAGCTGCAGCAAAAGACACAATCTAGGGAGAAGACAACCTATGCAAAAACACCTGCCAGTCATGTATCTGATAATGTGTTAATTTCAGAGTACAAGCAGCTCCTACAGTTCCAAAATGATATCGAATCCAATAACCTGATCTGCAAATGGGCAGGGATGTTGACTTCTCCAAAGAAGACAAATGGCTGGCAAGCATATCCACATCACTCACTGCAGAGGAATAGCAAGTTGAAACCAGTATGACATGCTGCTTCACACACATCAGGGTGGCCACTATTAAAAACACAGGCATTGACCAATACTGGCCAGAACCCCCGTGCCCTGCTGGTGGGAACGTAAACGGGTGTAGTCACTATGGAAAACAGTATAGCAGTTCCTCTGAAAATTCAAAATAGAATCACCATAAGATCCTGCAATTCCACTTCCAGATGTTTACCCAAAACAAAATAGGATCCTGAAGAGATATGCCTTTCACCCACGTTATACAGCAGCATGGCTCACAACAGCCAAGAGAAGGAAGCAGACCAAGTGTCCACGACAAAGGAACGAATCAACAAAATGTGTGCATGTATATACAGACACCAGGACCACCAGCGGCCATGGCCTGCAGTCCGGCTGTCCCCCTCCCCCCACACAGAGCCCCAAGGCTACCTTTCTACCACTCAGAGCTGACCCAGGAACCCCACTCAGTGCAAAACCTGAACCTTGGCCCGTCAACCCCTGGCCGTCGCTTGCAGTCACACCCTCCTCCATCCTCCTTCCACTCCCTGCCCCACAGCCTCAGGCCCTGGCTGGGGTCCCACAATGGCACACGTTCCCCTCCAGGCGCCACACCACACACACCCCCACCCCCACCTCGGCAGGCGGCCCCTCCACACAGGGCTTCTCCACTGGCAGCTCCTGCTTCGCCTCCCCCCAGAAAACACCTGTGAGGGACCCATCCAATACAGGACTTGTACCCAGAATATACAAAGTACTTCTGCAAACTGGTAAGAAAAGCACAGACCACCCAGAAGAAAATGGCCAAGATCACTCTCCTCATGGAGGAGATCTGAGTAGCCAAGAAACATGCAAGTGTTCCAGGTCATAAGCCACAGAGAAACGTGCGCGAAGGAGCTGGGACAGCCCCGAGGCCTTCTGACAGCCCTGGGACAGCTTTCCTGCGGCCCCAGTCACTTTCCTGGCCGTGTCTCCAACCGGAATGCACCCTCAGGTCCAAAGGAGCCTGACTCCAGCAGCACTTGTGCTCAGACTGGGAACTGCCCAGCACTTGCTGAGGTGGGCGTGAGGGAGTGATGGGGCGACCCACGTGGGCCAGGCCTGGAAGACACACGCCGTCCCACAGACGACGGCCATGCACGCCAGACGTGAGGCTCCTGCTACACGAGGTGCATCCCAAGCCCTGCTCTGTGCTGCAGAGAGCTAGTGGCACCCTGTGGAGCCAGCTGGGGTGCCAGGGGCTCTGGGGTTGGTAGGGCCTCTGCTCCTGTGAACCCCAAGGCTGTCCACTTAGCACAACCCCCCTTTTCTATTGCTATGCTTCACTTTAATAGGGAGCTTAAATCTTTGTCCAGGCATATGGGAACGCACCTGCTGGGTCATGTAGTTCATAGGACTCACGGGCAGCCATGAATCTAGCACTCATCTAGCAGTCACCTGAGCTTTGGAGCCTGTTCAGGCCTCAGGACCTGAGCACATCTGTCAGGGCGGCTGGCAACTGTTTGGGGACCACGTGGGCCGCCACGTGAGCTCATGGCCAGAAGGCCTCAAAGGTGATGATGGGATGGTGGATAGGGCAGGATCTGCGTGTCCCGGGCGCCTCTGCTCTGGGCTGGACCTGCCGCGGAAGCCTCTGTGCCAGCACCTAGTGACCCTGTGGACCCCTGTCCTCACCAGCAATGTGAGCAGGGCGCTCAGCCTGTGCCGGCTCAGTGCCCAATCACAGACCCTAGCACTGGCCTTTCCCTTTCAATTGCCTTTTCTATCTTTACGTTCTGAGCAGTTACTTTCGCCTAGTTCAGTCTTCAAAGAGAAGAGGAAGATTTATCCCATCAGGCCCACAGGGAGAAGCGCAGAGTGCTGAGGGCCAAACCTTCACCGAGCAGGGAGTTGGGTGGGGAGCCCCAGGTTACCAGCCCTGCCCACCGGCACTCCTGGCTGACCCTCTGGACATGACCACGCCCACGCCATGCCCCCAGGGAGCTCTAGACCAGGCCCTGGCCCCGCCCCCAGGCCCCACCTTCTCCTGCAGCATGTTGCCCCGTTCCTTCAGCAGGCAGTTGATCATGACGCTGGCAGCTCGCGAGCAGTTCTTGTCGGGATCTCCCAGGCTCTCAAACAAGGTTAGCAAGAGGTTGATGAGCTGATCTGGAGGGAGGCGCTTGGCAATAAGCTAGGAGGACAGTTGTGTCAGGAAGACAGAGAGGAGGGGCTCAGCACACCTTCGGGGCGTGGCATCCCAGGGACAGCTTCTCAGGGAAGGACTGGCCCCTTTCAAACCCCTCCTCCAGCCCTTCCCACCCTCTTACAGGCCCTTAAAACCTTTAGAGCTTCTGCCAGTGCGGGGTGGGGTGGCCCACGCCCAGGACCCCTACCCAGACTGAAGCCAGGTCTAGGTGCAGCCCTTGGCCTCCAGGCCCCTGGAAGGGGGTCCCTGGGCATCTGCAGGGCCCAGGTCAGCACCCTCCCAGAGGCTTCTCCTGACCAGCGGGGTAGACTAGGAGTGGTCCTGGTGTGCAGCCTCTCTAGAGTAGAGTCAAGGGCAGATGGGGGCATGCTCTATCCTGGACTCCCCAGCCTCAGAGGCTCCAAAGCACCCTCAGCTCCTCCCACATAAGAGAGTCCCTGTGCTCCCTCCACATAACAGAGAGCAACCAGAAGTTAGGGCAGATAAACTCTGTACAGAGAAGAAATAAAATCACAAAAGTGGATGAATATTTAGAAAGTCTGACCCCCAAACATGAAGTTCCCACTCCCCCTGGACTCCCCTTGGGCTGGGTCTTTGCTTCTCAATGTCTCAGCCTCCCTGACCCCCACAAAGGGCCCTGCTAACCCCCTTCCCTTCCATCTTCAGCAGGAGAGAAAGCCTCCAGACCCCTGAGGGTCATTTCCAGTCACCAAGTGGAACAGAAGCACTGTCCTGGCTTGGGAGTCACCGGGTGGGCTAGGGCAGCTTTCTCAACCTTGTGCAGCCAGAAGCTGAGCTCCTGCCACCCCCTACTGGGCCCCGGAGGGTGGGCACAGCAAGTGCAGGAGGGGCGGGCTGGTGCTGGACACAGAACTCTGATAAGACCTGCCTGCCTGCCCAGCTGGCACCCACACAGCCCGTACGTGCAAGGAGCTGCTGCAGCGGCCACTGGCAGGTACCTGGGCAATGCTGTGGCAGGTATGGAAGAGAATGGCAGGGTCAGGGTGCACCAGGCCATCTTTGAGGCTGAGGAGCTGCTCAGCCACGTCGTCCTGGTAGTCTCGCGAGAAGCCTGCAAGGCAGCAGGGCACGTGGGGTGGATGCAGGCCTTCCCTGGCCACCAGAGGCCCAGCCTCTGCTCCCTCATCCCCCTAACACACAGACACTGCTGCCCAGCCAGGGGGGCTCACCCACACAGGTCAGCTGCAGGTATAGCAGGGAGTGGATGCAGCTCACAGCCTCTCGGCGAGTGGCAGGCCAGAGGTCGGCGCACCGTGGGGAGAAGAGGCCAATGAGGAGGCCCAGGTTGTGGAAGGGCACCAGGGCCTGGAGAGGCAGACATAGGGGTGCTGTGGGGACTCTGGGGGCAGATAGCCAGAGATGGCACTGGGGCTCAGGAGTCGCTGGGGTGGGCAGGTACCTGTACCCCCTGGACCCAGATATGGGCAGGCCTGTGACCAGAGGGCAGCCCGCCCCCAGCCCAGGGTGGGTCCCAAGAGGGACGAGAGCTGGGAAAGCAGCGGTGTGGACAGGGCACGGCCGGCTTCTGATCACTCCTCAGACACGTGGAATTCCTGCCCCAAAAGCCAAGGGGTGCTACACAAGCCCTTTCATCCCCATGGGGACTGGGCCTGTTCTTCAGAGCCTTTCCTGCTTTCCTCGAATACAGAGCCTCTCAACCGTGCTCTGAGCAAAGGGCCCTGTTTCCTACGCCCCAAACTGGGGGACATCAGCTACCCACCACCCACACACAGCCCACACACAAGTGGCTTCCCTGGGAGGGGCCACCACGCGCCTGCCCAGCACAGGCTCTTGAAAGGTGTGGGGCTCCAGGCTGTTACTCCTCCCAAAACCAGGGGGAGGCTGGACGGGGGTTGAGGGCCACCAGCTGCGTTCCTCTCCACAAGGGCAGAGCCCTGTCTCATCACGAATGAAAAATGAACTCTGGTTGGACCAGGGTTACGTGAAAAACAGGCCACGGGAGAACCTGGGTAGGAAAAGCTGTCTAAGCCAGCCAACAGACCATGCCCTGAACACAACAAAAAAATAAACACTGCCAACCAACGAGCATCTTGCTTGAGAGTTAATGGCTTGGGGCCACCGCCAGTGTCCACCTTCCTGCAGTCAGCAGCACAAGCCAGCAGGTGTCGAAATGGTGAGAAAGGCCAAACTCATGACCTTTGTGAATGGCTGTGGCTGTGTGTCTGAAGAGCAGAGAATTAACTAAACACTCATTAAGAGTCATAGAGAAATTTTATTCCTTATAAACTACCCAGTTCCTACCAGTTCCTAAGTATCCAGAAGTCCAGTTCTCCTGCCTACCACAATAAGTAAATGATTATGTACAGTGGAGACAGCAGCGACAGACCGTGCCTCTGCTAGGGCCGGGGGCTGGGGTGGCCAGGTCCACCATTATCAGCACAGGAGCCCTTGGTACACTCCTGTCAAGGCCACGCGGGAGCGTAGGAGGACCATGCCCGTCTACCCTAAAGCCAGCAGAGTAACGGCCTCGTAAGAACAACTGCGAGGTTCTAACAAGGGAAGAGGAGCTGCTGAACCCCAACAAATACTAAAACGCAAAGTAACCACGGGGCTCTGGGAGGCGCTCCTTCCCACTGTTCCAACTAACGGTGCTGTCTTCTCTGCCGCGCTCCAGGGGTTCACAAGTCCCTACCTTGGCCCGAGCTGCGGCTTCTGCCTCCAACACCCATCACCCTTCTCTGTGTCGGGCAGGCTCCTAAGGATGAGGCTGCCCATCAGGTTCAATGCTGAGTGGCCAGCCCTGGGGACACTTGCTGACCCTTGTGGTCCTCTGTCCACAGCCCAGGAGAGGACAGTGCCACTCACAGCACCAGGCAGTGGGAGACGAGAGGGCCCCATGCTGTGGCCCCAGGCCAAGGGATGGGCATGCGGCTGAAGAGGGGCCTCGCAGGCCGCCCTGGGGCACTCACGCTGATCTGCAGGTGTTGAAGGAAGAACTGCAGCAGGCAGGCACTCAGGCCGACCGCCCGCACCCGCTCGTGGCCCCTCGGGGACTTGATCCATGGGCTCAGGTGCTGAGGAAGAAGGGGCTTCAGTAGGTGCAGCTTGGGGCAGCCTCCCTGCCAGGCCACCCTCTGGGCACGGGGGCCAGTGCACCAGATCAGAGTGGGCCCCCTGGGCAGCGCCCCCCACCCCCTCGTTCTGTCCTGCTGATGTGGCTTACGGCCACGGCCACCCCTGGCGTAATCTCTAGCCATGCCCATGCAAGGACATGGTGTTCCTAGACACCATCCACCATCATGATGGCCTCAGAGGGTCAGGAGTGCCCATATGGGGCACCTCAGGGTCTCTCTGTCCAGGCCCCATGATGGGGGAGCAGAGAGATCAAGCTCCGAACCCCTGTCTGCTCAGACTGCACCCATCTGCATAACCCCCAGGCCAGAGGGGCCCTGCCCACTGGCTCGCAGGCCGCCCCCCGCTTGCACAGAGTGCCACTGCCTGCCACACACCTCCACCATGACCTGCAGACCCAGGGGCGTCATGTTCCACAGAAGAAGGCTCGTCAGCAAGTCCTTGAGGACCTGCACGGTGTCCAGGTACAGGGACTGGAACAAGAGAAGCTGCCAGTCCTGCTGTGAGCCCCCACCCCTGGACAGGGCCACCATGGGGGCCGCTGATAGCTCCTGGGGGCTGTCCCCCACCTCCCACCACAGGGGTCGCTGATACCTCCTGGGGGTCCCCCCCCACTGTGGGGGCCGCTGATACCTCCTGGGGGCTGTCCCCCTCCTCTGGCTCCGGCAGCACGGCCATGACACGGTGCAGGCAGCTGTGAATCAGGTCCGCCTGCACCTGCTCCTCCAGGGCCGGCTCCAGGGTACTGAGCCGCCAGTTAAGGCCCAGCTCTCACGCAGAGGGCCCCCCACAGCCGCCCCCCAAGGAAAGGATACACCAGGTACGTGCAGGCAAGCATGGCCTTCTTCCAAATGGGCGTCTTCAGCGAGTCTGGGGGCTCCGCTCTGATGAACTCCTGGGAGAGCAGCCGCAGGGCAGCCCTTGGCCAAAGCTCCAGCTTGCCCCCGGGTCAGGCCCCACAACCCGGGGGCTCGGTCCTCCCCAGCCCGCCCACACTCACCACCATCTGCGCCACCAGCTCCGCCTTCCTCGAGAGGTGGAAGGAGCTGCCGTGGGCACTGCTGCAGATGGCCTGGGTGGCCATGCACACACTTTGCACCAGGCTCAGTCTCAGGGCCGGGTCCTGCAAGGACAACTGGGCTGTGGGAGCCACCAAGGCCCGAGGCCCAGGGGCTGAGCCCGATGGGAGGGGGCCACCCACAGTGGCGAGGCCAGGGCGCCAGCCACTCTCCTGCAAGCCAGACGTGGACTCCCCTCCAGTCTACGGGCTCTCGGCCAGTCCTCCACGTAGGCCAAGATGGGTCTGCGAAGGAACCCAAGGCCTTTGGCTGTGGGCCCAACCTGGGGGTCCCGGGGTCACAACCCTGGGCAGATGACTGCAGGTTTGCCAGGCGCCATCCAGCTGCCTCCCCCAAGTGGAGGGGACGCAGCTGCTCTGGCAGAGCCCCAGCAGAGGGCTGGCCCCCAGCTCTAAAGGGCTGAGTCAGAGAGAGAGTTCACAGAACAGCCCTGGCCCAGAGACCCCAGGAGACCCAGGGTGGCGGGGGTCCGCTCTTCAAGGGGACAGCCCAGCCACTCCCAGAGAAGGTTCCCAGGTTAGTGCCAGAGTCCACAAGGGAGTTGTGTTAGTGAGGCAGAGGCTGTTGCCTGGCTGCAGAACTCCCCCAACCAGGCGCTGGCAGAGATGGAGTGGAGCCAGGAGAGGGGCACACTGAGGCCCCTGCCCAGCCTGGGAGCCACCACCTCCCCTCCGTCCCCCCAACCTCCGGGGCCTGGGCCAGGGCAGGAGCTCCTAGGCCCTAGAGGGCCGTCCTGCAGGCCTTGCCTGAACTGGGACTAGGATGCCCCAGGAGTGCCCCGCTGCCACCCCGGCCAGCCCAGACAGAGGAGAGAGCCCAGGCCCCGCACACTGTACCTGGGTTTCTACCTTTATCCCCAGAACCTGGACAACAGAAGTGAGACAAGTCACATAAGCGGCTCCTGAGGCAGCGCCCCGCCCCAAGCCTCTGAGACACCCAGAAGACGCCCACCTTGGTGCTGAAGCACTGGGACATGTTCCAGAACAAGTCCGCCTCCACCCTGGCCAGCAGCAGCTCGCGCGGGGCCCCGGCTGCCACGTGCCCATAGCACAGGATCAGCGCACTCCTCACTTTGTTGGCCTCACTCTCACTTCGATTCTGAGAAGTCAGAACTCTGTGACAATCACACCCCCAACAGGAGCCGCGCCCTCTGACCCCAGGTGCCAAAGAACGGCAGAGCCAGTGTGAAGGAAGATGCCACTTGACTGAGGAGTCTGGGGCCTGTTGGGGACCAAGGGTCAAAAGGGAAAGGACGCAGGCCGGGACCACAGTGGGAGGGGCAAGCAGGCGGAGGGGCTGGGGACTGAGAGCTTCCAAAGGGCCAGGTGGGGTCCCCGTCTTCGCTTGGGTAGCTGCCCAGGGCCCCTCTGTCCTAGGGCCCTGTTCATACTACACCAGCCCGAGACTCCGGCACTGGTAACCCTGGTCCAGGAAGACGGGCTAAGGTAGGAGCAGACAGCGCAGATGCTCCCCAACAACTGGCTTCAGCCCATGTGCAGCCCCCACTAGCCACCAGGGGGCAGATGACACACAAACCAGGGGTGGGACAGGAAGGGGCTGCTCCCATCCTGCTGCCCAGAGCCGGTTCGTTGCCCCCCACCCCAGTGTGGGAGAGAGCCCACACATGCCGGCCCCACCCATGAGGAAGCAGAGACTGGAGGCCAGCTCCCTGCCCCACCCCCGGCCTGCAGGGCACCGAGCCCAGGAAGCTCTAGGACCAACGCTGTCCGCCCTACTGAACCTCAGCATGCTGGCACCACAGCTAAGGCAAAACCCCGGGCCAGCCCACCCCAGGCCTCCCCCTCAGCTGTCAGCCTGACCTCGCTACCTTAAAAAGGTTGAAAATGCCAGCAGATTTTCTGAATACGTCTGACTTCACAAAGTCGTCCAGCTGGGCCAAGGTGTCATCCAGGTGGGAGATGGCACAGATCCCAAAGCAACAGGCAAGGCCCTGGGGAGGCACAGGTGCACTCACACCTGGGCAAGGTGGGGTGGGGAGGCGTGCACACACACACACTGGGGGGCAGCCACCTCGTGCTCCCTCTCCTCCTGGTATCGGGCCGTCTCCAGCAGCTCCCGCAGGTGCTTCCTCACCACCTTACTTGAAGCGGCACCCAGGGTGGTCCCGACACATTTGTACAGGAAGTTCTGCAATGAAGCCAGACAAGGGCTGGTGCCAGCTTCCCAGTGGAGGGATGCCCCTAGCGGGGCACTCAGTGCCTGCACCACAGGCCAGACACACCACTGCACACCACTGCAAGGGCCAGACGTGCTCTGCGCACTGTCTGAGGAGCAGCAGGTGGGTGCGGAGCCCTGCGTCTCCAGCCGCCAGCCCACAGCCTTCTGCTCCAGGTCCTGCCAGGACCACAGCGGCCATCAGACAGGCTCAGGGAGCAAGAGACGGAATCAGGGGACAGGATCGAGGGCCGTGCCCACAGCACTGCTGGCGGTGTGTCCTCCTGCACCTCCTCCTGGGGGAGCTCCTCCTGGGGCTCCCCTTCCCCCTCCCCTCCTCCTGGGGCTCCCCTCCCCATGCACCTTCTCCAGGGGCGTCCCGTTGTAGTTGGGTAGCTGCTTGCACATTTCCAGGGTCAGGTGGCAGACCCAGGTGTTGTCAGACACGACAGCCAGGGAATCCCGGAGAAACTGCGGACAGGAACTCAACCAATGAGGGCAGGCTCGGCCTCTCACTGGCCGGCCTAGGGGAGAACCCAAAGCCCCAGGTGCCACAGGCGGTGACCACAGGTCCTGTGCCATAGCTCCGAATGGCCGTAGGTAACTTTGAAGCTGAGACAGAAATTCTGGGTGGTCAGGTGTGCAGCACATGGGGCACTGGGGCCTCAACCAAGCAGGGGACAGGATGGAGGGCTCTCTGGCCAGAGCAGCCCCTGTGATATGACCCCATCGCAGCACGCAGTCCTCACCCCAGAGACACCCGCCTGTCCCCGCGCCCCTCCCCACCACCATCAGGTCACGGCGAGCACCACCATCTGGGGGCACGGTGCCCCCAGCACCCACGGCCCAGCCCTCCCCACCCGGGCAGAAAAGGGCCTGTTCCCAAAGCAGGCTAACTCTCGTCTTCTCCTCTTCTCTCACCACCAGCAGCTTTTCTTCCCACTCCTTCTGTGACAGGGTTTCTTCACTGTATTCTGAAATGACCAGTCACCCGTTCAGCCTGGCGGACAGCAGTGGAGAGCTCAGAGTCCCCTCCACCAGGCCCAGGCCCCTTCGGCTCCAGGATAGAGGAAGAAAGGGCCCACATCCAGTGAGCTCGCGGGTGACACCAGACAAGGAGCATCTTTCCAGCCCACTCTCCAGGCCCTTTCCTGAACCACAGCAAAGGCGATTTCTTCCAACTTATAAAACCTTGGTCTCCAGTGGCCAGCCTTGATGCCAACAGGCAACAATCGGGGTCAGAGGAAGAGCGGCAGCGCCCACCCCTGGGCCTCACCGTCCAGGTGCTCCAGCAGCAGGGGGATGGCGGTCACCCACCGCTGACCCAGGGCCGGGTGGATGTCCTGATGCAAGACATTCAAGAGGCGCAGCGAGGCTGCCCCGCGACCGTCCCCCACGTAGGGATGGGAAGACACGGCCTGCAGAAGGCAGAGTTGGGGTCTCCACCAGCGTCCTGGGCCACAGTGCTCCACCTGAGGCCGAGCACGGACACCCAGGTGGGGGCAAGGAGGCCCCAGAGACACAGCTCCCCAAATCCCTCCCGGAGTGCCTGATGGTCCTTCCCGGGGAAGTGACAGCACAAGGGTGGGGCAACAGGGACTAAGGGAGAGTCCACCCCCACCCCAACACCCCTCAGAGTAGGCACTGCCTGGAGGCCACCTGGCTAGGAGGAGAAGCCACTGGGGCCTGAGCAGCTGCTTACCAGGAGTCTGGTGGTGATGGCGTAGGGAGACGGGAGGTGCACTGCAAGGATAGAGACCACAGCACTCAGGGCTGCCCCCTTGGGGGGCAGGGGGGGAGGGCTGGGCTGGGGCAGGGGCACACCGTTGCCGTTGTACTGGATGAGGGGAGCATGGGCCCCCGCCTCCTGCCTCTTCTGGGCCAAGTGCACAAGGCTCCTGCAGAGTGGGCTCAGCGCCCTGGTGAAGCGAATGGGGACCAGGAACTCAAGCAGGTACGGCCAGAGGACCTGGGGGCAGTGCAGGGTGTGTAGGAGCGTGGCCTCCCTGCACTGCAGCCTCCTCACACCCACAGCCTCCCCACACCTGCTCCCAGACCGAGGGGTCAGGAGCAGGGTGGTGGGTCCCCCAGGGCAGGGGTGCTCACCTCGCCCATCCTGTCCACAGTGGTGCTGACCAGGTAGAGAGTGCTGACGCTGATGGCCCTCACGCTATCGGCCGCCAGGGCCTCACTGTCGGCACCCAGCTTCTGAATCTGGGGGCGGGAGGGCAGGATGCTGTGCACTCTGCTCTGCAGGTCACCAGTCGTGGGCTCTGGCCCTGAGGACACGGCCTGAATGGAAGCATGACAAGCCCTGCCCAACCCCTAAGGAGGGGACCATCCCCGGTCACTGGCAGGACACTCGCCCTCCACTAAAATCGCCCAAGAAAGCCTGCTCCCCGGGCCAAGCTCCAGCATCCAGACTAGAAAAACTGTGAGCATTTCCTGAGAGCTGCTAACCGCATCCTCACAGGTGGTGTTCCGTCCTTGTGGACGCGGTCATTGCCTGAGAAAATGCCATTCCCACCAAGAACACAGACAAGCCCTGCTGCCCCACGGGCCAGTGGTTTCTCTCAGACCCAAGGAGCCAGTGCTCCAGAGCCCAGCTCCCTGGAACCTTCCAGGCAAAAAAGGACTCTATTCTCTAAATTCTGAGTCTTCAATTCATGCTTTGAAATTCTGAAAAGCAAACACTGAAAACCAAGCAAAAGTGGGAAAACTGCAATGACTGTTGGAGACATTTGGCCCCTCTCACCAAGAAATTAAAGATCGAGAAGAAAAAAATAGAGATGTTTAGGGCCTGAATAGCAAGTTTTAGAGCATGCTCTAAAAATATAGATAAAACTTTATACCAAATACACACAATCAACGCTGAACGCCTGACTGCCTATTAGGGTTATTAGGCCAAAAAGAAAATCTCAGGAAACACTTAGAAGCAGAAATATACCTGGCCAGATTCAATGCAATAAAATTACAAGCCCACAGTAGCCACAAAAGGCTGATCACCTAGGAAATTATAAACATCCAAGTCACTGGGTTCTCGACATCCAGGCAAAGGCAGCTGGTCCACGTGGGGAGAAGAGTCTTTACAGTGAACATGCTGCGACAACAGGACACCCACGTGCAAAACACTGAGCCTGAACCCACATCTCACGTTAAACAAAATGACCTCAAGCTGGATCACAGACCTTGTGTAAAACTTCTAGAAGCAAGCATGGGGGAACATCTTTGTGGCTTTGGGTAAAGAAAGGATTTACTAGTTACAACACCAGAAGCAAGAGCTATAAACAAAAACCCAATGACGTGGACTTCTAAAACATTAGCACTTCTGCTTTTTGAAATACAATGTTAAGAAAATAAATGCCTACAAAGCAACAAATTCGTCAGAAAATATTTACAAACCATAAATCTGATAAGGGACTTGCATCTAAAATATATGAAGAGCACTTCTGTCCTGAAGAAGAAAGGCAACAGCCCAACTCCAAAGCAGGTAAAAGCTGTGAGCAGGCACGCAGACACATGGATGCCAATATCACTGGTCACAGGCACAACGCTAGCCTGTCACAGTGGCTAGAAAATGAGACACACAGCACTGACCTAACCCCGTGTGCCAACAGAGCTGCTGCTGGGGCCACGAGATGGCACAGCTACTTTCAAAAACCACCTGGAAGCTTCTTATGAAATTAAACATCTCAGCACCTCACAGTAGCTGCTTACACGGGGGGACAAACGCATGCCCTGCAGAAACCTGCACCCTCACTTTCACGGATGCTTTATTCACACCTGTTACGTGGCTAGCAGACTAGCACACCCCCAGAGTGCCACTCAGCAGTCAGACGACAAACCACGGGTCCAAGAGACAACACGCAATGATGGAATAGAGGGACGGCGTGCCTTACCTCAGCCTCGGGGGGCAGAGCGCACTGCTGCACGATGTACTCGACCATGGCCTTGCCGCCAGGCTGCTCCAGGTAGCCGTGGTGGGCCATGGCACTGACCACCTGCACCACCACCCGCTTCACCTGCCCAGAGCAGGGGGCGCAGGAAGGGGCCTCAGAGGAGTGCTGGCCACAGCATGACAGCCCAGCAGGGGCCGGCATCTCACCCCCGCTCTGCCCACACCTCCCGCCTTCCCCCAGCCCAGCACCCCTCTCTGGGACCCTCCCCCTGTCCTGGTCACACCTCTCCTCCCCAGATCCCAGGTCACATGTGTGTCCTGAGTGACCATGGGCTGATGGGTCTGGAGGGACTGAGCCATGTGGCAGCCTGAGGGCCCCTAGGCTGGGTGCTTCTGGCCACCGACACAGCGGGCAGGCACTGGGCCCCTCTGAGGGTGGCACAGGGCACAGGAGCCCTGAAACAGACGCAGCTTCGGTGGTTTGGGCTCCATTCCAGTAGCTTCTGGGACTCTCACAGACAGTCCCCAAGAATGGGGTGCAGGATGAGCACAAAGGCTGGGGCAGCCGCGGGAAGGGGACCCACTGCTGCTGAGCCCAAGCAGGGAGGGCCAGCCCCGCCCTCAGCTCTGGGGTCACCACCAAGCTGTGGATATCCTGCTGGAGTCCAAGCACCTGTTCCCTGGGGCTTCCACTGTACCAAGTCGTCTAGCCCTGTGACTCGGGTGGGGCATCAGGCCACCCAAAGGGCTGGATGCCTAGATCTGCATGACGGAGGCCTGACAGAGACCCCAGACACAAGGCTGGGGCTTCCCTGGGCAGCCCTCCATGCGAGCCAGCACAGCGCTGCCCACAGCTCCACAGGGCCAGGACGAAGCCTCCGAGTGCCCAGGCCACCCCATGGGCGTCTGTGTGGCTGACGCTCACGTAGGTCTTTTTGGTGTAATGGCTCTTGAGTTCTGGGGGTTCTTCTAGAGAACGATCAAGCCCCAAGGTGGTCTTGAGGATTGCTTCCTAGCTTCACACCTGGTTAACGCATCAGGAGGAAGCTGGGGGCCCAGACATGCAGCTCAGCAGACACCCAGGCCTGCCGAGGCCTGGTGTGCTGAGGTGGCAGCTGCCTGTCAGCGGTGGCCATACCGCCTGTCGCTGTGCAAGGCTGCACCAAGCTGCCCGCTGACTCACCTTGTTGTTGGTGTCCAGAAGAGGGAGCTTCATGGAAGAGAGAATGACGGGTTTCTTAACTTCCATCTGAGCAGCTGCAAGAAACCAACAGGGGGCTCAGCCTGCCTGCCGATAGGCAGACGCCGGGTAGCCCTTCCGCCACGATGCGGCCGTGCTGCAGGGCTCTGGCCTCAGTGTGGCCCTCTGCGTGGGGGGAGGAGAAGGCCACCTAAGCACAGGCCCACTTATCTCTCTCCGAGGGAAAAACGACTTTTTTCAGCAAATGACATTATTTTATCCGATTAAGAAGTGAGGAGGTTAGAAGTTCAGGGCAGCAGAGCTGAGTCAGGGGTCCCAGGTTCAAGTGTGGGGTGAGGGCGCCTCCAAGGTCATCAGAATCTTAGCACCACTCCCTGCTCCCAGCTCCAACCTGAAGGCCTGACGTGGCCACAGCCACTGTTTAGCAACCAAGACTCTCACACACACACACACACACAAATTCAGGTGTGAAAACCATTCAGGCTTATTGCTGATTAAAACTGCTTAAAAGCAAGAAACCTGAACTCTCCTATCCAGTTGTGAGGAAATCTTCAGACACATGGAAACCAGGGACTTTCCACAGAACTGGCCTCCACTCCTCCACGTCTAAGAGACAGCGGAGCGAGCTGTGCCCATGGCCAGGCCTCCACAATGAGGGGCCACTGCAGCAGATGGCTGCAGGTGGGGGGCGTCGGCAGGACTCAGCCACCAGCCCCCCATGCCGAGGCGCCATGGCCTGCCGACTACAGCCCCTGCCAAGGGCAAACATCAGAGATGGACAACCTGCTGGCAGGCAGGTGAGCACCACTGCTGCAACCCTTCAAAAAGCAGGGAATTTTGCGAAATAGAAAGTTGGGGAAAGTATTTTAAGAACTCAAAGCAAAATGCTCCTTTTCATGCTGAAGATGGACAAGGTGGGCCTATCCCATCTCCGTTCCACAAGGTACTCACCCGCCGTGTTGATGATGTGCCTCAGAACCTGCAGGGTGCCCACACGGGTCCTCTCATTGCTGGTGTCCAGCTTGGGCAGCAGGAAGGCCAGCAGGCGGTCCGGAGAGCAGCAGGCTACGGGCAAGTGCTCATCAAGACCGTCTTGCTCCCTGCTGGTTGCCTGCATCCCCCAGGCCCAGCGGGGAAGACAGACGCTCAGGGCGGTGAGCACCCTGATGAGACCAAGGGCTCCGCCTGCATACCCAGCACGGTGAAGCAGCGCAGCACCTCCTTCTGGTTGCTCATCACCAGCGGGCTGGACGACTCCACGGGCACACAGATCTGTCCAGGACAAAAGACAGTCAGCGGCTGGGGGTGCTGGAGGGGTGTCTCAAGCTTCCAGAGCTGCAGGTCCTCAGGTGCGCTCACCTGGGTGAGGAACCCCTGCCTGCGCCAAGACACGCTCTCAGGCCCTGCGGTTGGGGCGGGGACGCAGGACACACAGCTGGCCCTCCTCCTGCACCCCACCCCACCCACCAGCAGCCAGGAGAACAAACTCCCCAGACACACTTCCTGATGAGGAAGGAGACAGCGGCCCACTTTCTCGGGCAGGACACGCGAGCACAGAAAGCGCTGGAGTCTGTCCATCCAAACCGAGACAGAAACGGAGCTACCCTGGCAGGGGTGCAGGCAGAGGCTGCAGGCGGCTGCGCCCCTGGGCCCCACTGCACCTCTGTGGGCAACACTCTGGGGCTGAGTTTGGGTGGCGCCCCTGTCCCCACTCAGCCCCCAAGGTCACAACAAAGGACCTGCAGGGCTCTGAGGGGACCCGTGGGAAAGCCCAGCCTCCCAACCAGAAGGGAGACGTGGTACAGGGATCACAGGTGCCACCCCAGCCTGGCCCTGCCAGTTCCCAGGGGACTGGAGCAGGTGGAGCAGGTGCAGGCAGGGCTGCCAGGCTGGCTCCAGGTCCCCAGGGCCCTGCTGCCTGCTCCCGGGGTCACTCAGCGACCCACGGAGCACCTCCCACCAGGGCTGGGGACCAGCGAGGGAGCAGCTTGGAAGCAGACGCCCCAGGGAGCCTGCAGAAGATGCGTGAGGTGCTCAGAACTCCTCGGTGACTGGAGCACAAACCGCTGCTGAGTCCAGGCGCTAAGGTTTGCAGTGATTGATTAAAAGGCGATAGATCAGAGAGATAACTAGTGACGAGGGCAGTCACCTGGAAAAAAGATAAAACTAGCTTTTCACTCTTCCTCTAAAATACACTCTAGACAATTAAAAAGTATAGGGGAAATGAGAGAACCTAAAAACTCACTGCAGAATTGGAAAACCTTTTTAAGTACAGCAAAACCTGGAGTGTATAAAGAAAGATAAGTGATGGCTTTAAAAAATTAAATAATGTTCCATGGCAAAAAAATACCATAAGCAGAGCCACAGATAACAATAAAGCAGAAACAAATATCTACATACATGACACAAGACTATAAATAACTGCTACAGACCAATATGGAAAAAAAACACCCTAAAATCAACAGAAAAACAAAAGACATGAATGGAAAGCACTAAGAAAAGGAAATATCACACTTTTCTAGCTTCTCAGCTTTTCCACAAATATTCTCCTTTTAAACCTCCCCCCGCCCCCCACAGATTACAGTTTTTAGTTTCAGGCCATCACTTTGTATTAAGTAAATAATACTCCATCTCTCATTTTTTCCTCACTTTTTTCCAAGTTGTAAACTTTTTCTCCACAGAGATCTTAGGCATTCTTCGCTAGGTTAATTCCCTGATACTTTACAATTAAGTTTCTGTTGCTACTGTAAACACCTTTTTTTTTTTTTTTTGGTACTTTATAGCTGGTCACCACTGATGGGGGAAAATACTCTTGATTTTTACAGGTTGGTCTTGTAACTGGCAGCCTTGCTGAACAGAGTTCTAGGACTTGTAAATAGATTCAGTTCTTGTACGAATGAACTTCTAGATGAGTGCATCAACCATCCAAAACAAATATCTGCTGGGAGCAGACATGGCGGGGGCCGGAACAAGGCAACCCTGCCCTCAGGGCTGTGCCGCCTCACTGAGCATGGGGAGCAGCGGCCCGCCAGGATGAAGGGTGGGCAGGCGGCCAGGCGAAGGCAAACCACAGGTCTGTCCGGGGTCCTTCTCTTCTGCTTCTCTCCTCCAGGATTCACCCCAGGCCCTGCTGACACGCGACTGGGGCCCCTTCCTGCTCTGGACGGTAAGGGAAGGTGGTCGCTCCTATCTACTGTGATGCAAACTGTATCCATCACATGTATGATGCATGCTGATGGATCAGGTATTTAAAATTTGCCAAGTAAGAGAAGTTCCTTTCCCATCCTGGTTGCTAAGAGTTTCAGTGACAAATAGGTGCTGAACTTCTTCACAAGTTTTTTCTGCATCGCTGAGATCAGAGAGAACCTTCCCACAGCCCCTCCCGCTGGGGCCCATGTGCGGTGAGTAGGAGGTGGGCAGCCAACTCTCCTCCGCACAGACCCTCATGCCAGCTCACCCGCGGGCGCCCAGACTTCTCTGTGTGGTCCTGACTTGGGAGTCAAGACCAGTCCCATAGAACCTGTCAGGCAGCTCCAGATACTTTTCTCATTTCCAAGCCCACCTGTGTGAGGTGGAAATGGGCTATCCCTCAAAAGTCTGGAAGAGGCAACCTGAACACCACTGGGTCCCGGATTTGCTGTCAGAAAGGAAGGGCGTGGAATGTGGTCTCCATTTCTTTACTGGTTTAGTCAAATTTTCTATTTCTCTTCTACCAATTGTGACATTTTTAAGATTTTTCTAGGCATCTATCCACCTCATAGTTTTTCAGGCTCATTACAGCTGAGAAGCCCCCTGAAGCCTTTTCTCCAGGAGAGCCTTAAGGCCCTCCCCTTGCTGGCCTCAGCTGCTGATGCGGCTCCTTTGCTCCGCCTGAGCCGACCCTCGGGGACCCGCAGGCAGCACAGACACTCCCCCTGCCCTGCTGGCCGCCTCCTCCCCTCCTGCCCCTGCATGTAGGGCTGTCTGGTGCCCCACTGCCTGAGTCAGTGTACCCCTAAGGGCTGCACCCAGACGACTCAGGAAGCCTGCAGAGGTCCACCTGGCTGGACCCTCACCGTGAATCTTGCTCCCTGGGCCCCTCAGCAGGCACCCCCATAGAAGGAGCAAGCGCCCAGCCCCAGCCTGCTCATAAGCCTCTCCACCGGCCCACCTGAGCATGCAGAGCGGCAAGGAGAGAGTTGAGGTGGATGTCCAGAGTGCGGCTGCCCACACTCACGGCTGCCTCCAGGATCTGGCTGAGGCTCTGCAGGGAGGAGTGGCCTGTCAGGACCTCCTCGCCCCCAGCCCCGCCCCACCCCACCCCACCTGGCTGAGAGCCTCCCAGCAGGACACCACCCTGGGGCTGGAGCAAGGAGGGAGTGGTGCCAGGAAGGGGGCCCTGTGAGGCCAGGGGCCTGGCTCTCCAGCTCTGCCCACGTCCCTTGCTGAGGCCGACACCTGGCCAGGGCCTCAGCCACTGAGGCTCACAGCCACACTGTGCGTACCTTGGACACATGGACGGTCTCGGTGTGCTTCTTGTAGAAGGCAAGAACCCTGGGCAGCAGCTTGGGGAGCTGCTCCTCCAGCTTCTCGCTGGGGAGCAGGTGGCTCATGGGCCCCAGGGCCTCCACCACTGCAAGCCGCAGCTAGAAGGGGCAGGGACACTGGTCAGTGGTGGGGGGACAAAGGCAAGGAATCCTCCACCATGGACCTAGAGCAGAGGCTCCTGCGAGGTGGAGGGAGTGGGCCCAGGGAGAAGTCAGAGCAGCCAGGCAGCCTCCTCCCTAATGCATGGAGGCCCCAAGGTGGGGGTGGGACCTCAGCAAAGCAGCCCAACGCTGTGAGGACCTGCAGGGGAGACCCCACAACACAAGGCTTGGCGTGGGCAGGTGGACACAAATCTCTACCAAGATCTGCGGGATGGCAGAAGGGCCCAGGGGTCTGTGGCAGGACCCCCAGGCTGGGGAGGGAGAGGGCAGGTGCAGCCACCAGTCCCCACCCACAGAGCATACCTTCGCTCCCCCACTCTGTAGCCACTGGTGGAAAAGGATGTCGTAAGCACCAAAGATGTCTGAGGCAAAGGCGTCCTTTCTGACTGTGGGGTCTGGGGCCTGATCCAGGTTGGCCAAGTATTCTAGGATACTCTCACTGAAGCGCTGCAGGGCTGCAGTGACCCCAGTGGTGAGGCGGCAGGCATGGTCACGCTGGCTCTCACCCAACCCCTCTAACATCCCACACCCGCCTGCGAGACACCCTCCTGAGCACCCCGGCCAGGCTCAGGACTACAGGGTGGAGCAGGGTGAAGGGTCCCCTGACTCTTGTCCTTCCCAGAACCTGAACATGACTTTTCTAGAAATTCAGTCTCTGCAGATACACTAAGACTAGGTCACGGTGGGGTAGGGTGGGGTGGGGTGTGCCCTAACCCACCAGGACCCTGTCCTCGTAAGAAGACAGACAGACATATTGATGATGGAGGTAGACGCTGCAGTGACGCAGCCTCAAGCCCAGATGCCCAGATCGAGAGACACCTCCAGACACCAGGGGAGCCTGGAAGGACTCTGTCCGGAGTCACAGAAGGTGAACGGCCCTGCCAACAGCCTGCTCTCAGACACTGGGCTTCTAAGCTGTAGAAGACAGCCCCGTTGTCTTAAGCCCCTGATTTGTAGCCCTGTGTCACAGTGGACACCAGTACATGACCAACCTCTCCCAAATGCCACCAGGCCACCACGCCCACCTGCTCTGGTCTGTGGTGCCCACCTCTCCCCTCACAGACACACATACCACATGCTTTCAAGGGCTGCTCTCCAAGATGGCGTAGGACCCCCCAGGGCACATGCAGGAAGACCCGGGTATGTGAGCCTGGGTGCGGGTGTGGTGCTTAAGGTGGGGAGCACCAGCCTGGGGGGGCGCGGTGTCCGTGCAAGGGACGGTGCCATGGATGCCCAGGCAGGGAAGCCGGGGGACCCACTTAGGTGTAGACCTGTGAGTGGTCAGCAGGGCCTGGACTGTGGGTCAATGGAGACGATGGGACCACAAAGAGTCAGAGGCCAGGACCTGGCCACGCAGCCCCACTGAGGCCTGGGCAGTGGAGGAGATGAGAACTAGATGGCTGGCAGCATTGTCGGCTCACAGCTGGCCATGAGGCCAGAACCCACCCCCAGGATCTTGACTGACAGGACCACGTGCTCCAGCTCATGACCTCTGACCTGGACCACTTGCAAGACTACTTTCTCAGCTTATGCTTTGCAGCCCAGCCCTACACCTACAGGAAGGCAGCTACGGTCACAAGCACTCAGAGAGCGTATAGGACCTCCCTCCTCCGCTGGGGCCCACAGCAGGAGGCCTGCGTCTGGTTGTCCTCCCACTGAAGGTGCCTTGGGGGAGGGGGTCTGCTTAGGTGGGCCCTGGTCCCTGCCTGCCACCCCAACCCCTGCGTCCCCCTACTCTTGCTCCTTGAGTTGCTCAATCAGACTACTGATCAAGCTAACCAGGGCTTCGAGGTACCCTGTGTGGGAAGGGCTTTCAGGATAACAGGACATCAGGTGGCCAGAAGTAGAACCACCCCCCTCCCTGAGTTACTTACCAGGTTTGTACTTTTAATCAAGGACACACTTGCCTCAGGTAAACGAGCCACTCAAGCCCCTCCCCCAGCCTGATTTTCCTTATTCCAGAAGCAAACACCAGGTTTGGGCCTCTCTCTCCACACACATGTGCGCAGTGTTCCCCACGTACCCCAGGCCGGGGCCAGCCCGTTCCGTCCACCCCTCCAGACCCCCGTGGCTCTGAGCCCACCACTCCCTCCATGACCAGCTGTGTTCTGACTTAAGGACCATCTGGGGTTTGAGTTCCCTCGTTCTCCAGGCCCAAGTCACTGTGGCAACCTCCACACCTCTTGCCACACATCCTGAGGCTCCTCCAGCCTCACCACATGGGCCACACACTTCCGGATCCTGCCTTCTCAAGGAGCCTCTCTACACCTTCCTGCTCAGCAAGCCTTGGGGCAGGGTGCTGACTCACAGTGGTGCCTTCCGCTGGAGCTTTCTAGCATTCTCCCTCAAGCAGAAGGCAAGCCCTTGGCCTTTTCCTGACCACCTGCCCCGAGGAAGCTTCCCGAAGCAGGCACGGGGAGGGCCTCTCCACCTGTGGCAGCTCCCACAGCGACCCCCTCCACTTTCTCTGTTCCTTCTATCCAGGGTGATTATCCAAGACTGGCTTCATGGCTTCACTTGCTAAGTCTTTTCTTTCTGTTTTCCACATACTTGCATTTTTGGCTCCATTTTCTAGAGGATTTCCTCAACACTTCCACTTCTACCTTCCATTTTCATCATGTTGCTAATTCCCAAAAGCTTTATTGCATTGTCCAAACGTAGCTTCTTCAGAGCAAGGTGCTTCTGTTTTATGAATGCATCTTCTCTTGTCTCGATGAAATATCAACCAGGTTTCCTCTCCTACCTGTTTTCCCCTCCCTCAACTGTCTGCTTCCCCTAGTCTCCCTTTCTGTCTATTTTGCTGCTGCCTCTCTCATTAGACCTTCCTGGTGGGTGGTGAGCTGTGGTTGCCTGCCAGCGCTGGCAGTGTGTCCAGGCCAGCTGAGCACCTGTTGTCTGGATCCTGTCCATCCACCTCTGCGGCCCTCCTCCCCGCCCTCCCCCTGCCTGGCCGCAGCATTCTGCGAGCTGGACAAGAACCTCTGAGTGCACACACGCTCCTATTCTGGGCCCCATGGCCCACCTGGGCCACCTTCCTGCACAGTGAACACAATCTGCCCAGAATCGGAGACTGCCTGGAAGAACAAGAGGTCCCAGTCCTCTTGTGGCCCACCCAGGCCACGGATGAGCTGATGTGGGCCCTCCTGGCCTGACTGAGGCTGCTCCAGTGGGTAGGACCATGTTTCCCTCAACTGCAGACCTGGAGCGCTGTCCGTGGTGAGGAGCACACACCTCAGCCAGAGGGCGGCTGCAGGCAGTGTCTCCTGGCCCATCCAGACCTCCACACACGACATGGCAGCCAGGTGAACACTGTAGGCCTGCAGCCTGTGAGGGGCAGGGCCTCCTGCACAGGGCTCTGCAAGTCCTGGAGCGATGCCAGCACTTCCAGCAATGCCAGGGACCAGCCCTCAGCTCCAACACAGGCCCTCCTTCTCCCTCCCGGCTGGAATGAGTGCTGTCCTTGGAGCTCTTTTCCCCCAGCCCCCACAGCTCTCCCCAGTCCCTCCTGTGTCCCCCCAGCTGGGATGTGTACTGTCCTTGGCGTGCTTCGCCCCCCCCCGCCCCCCCAACTCTGCCTCGGTCCTCTCTGTGTCCTGCCCCTGCACTCTGAGCTCAGCAGTGATTCCCACCCAGCTGCTCAGGGATCCTGTCACAAGTTCCCTTTTCAGCAGAAACCAGGTCAAAGAGGGTTTCAGTCCAACAGCCTGCTATCACCCACATGTGGGAGGGGCCCTCAAGAGGAAGGCGTGGAATAGAGAGAATGGGAATGCCGCAGCTCTGAGGGGCTAGAGCTCTTCCTAGAGTCCCTGAGAGCTGAGGAACCTGAACCCAAAGCCACCATGAACAGGAGGGCTGCAGCCCAAAGCTCTAGGCCCCAGATAGGAAAGTCCCCTGGTGTGCACAGAACAGGCAGCTTCACTGGGACTCCTCTGCAAACACCAACTCTCTGCTTGGCTACCAGCCTCCCAACCCCTGTCTCGATGTGGCCACAGCCTAACCACGTCCCTCTAGCCTGGCCATGGGGGTGGAAGCCCAGGACCTCTAACAGCCTGGGCTGGGGATTAAAAAGGGTCCTTAGGGCTTCCCTGGTGCTCCAGTGGTTAAGAATCCGTGTTCCAATGCAGGGGACTTGGGTTTGATCCCTGGTCCAGGAAGATCCCACATGCCTCGGGGTAACTAAGCCTGTGCGCCACAACTACTGAAGCTGGGGTGCCTCGAGCCCATGTTCGACAAGAGAAGCCACCGTAACAAAGAGTAGCCCCTACTCTGCACAACTAGAGAAAGCCCTCGCCAGCAACAAAGACCCAGCAAAACCAAAAATGCGTGCATGCATGCTAAGTTGCTCAGTCATGTCTGACTTTTTGTGACGCTATGGACTGTAGCCCACCAGGCTCCTCTGGCCATGAGATTCTCCAGGCAAGAATGCTGGAGTAGGTTGCCGGACCCTCCTCCAGGGGATTTTCTCAACCCAGGGATCAAACCCACAGTGACAGGTGGGTTCTTTACCACTAGTGCCACCTAGGAAGCCCACAACCAAAAATAAACTATTTTAAAAAGAGGATCCTGTCTTCACGGGGCCTCATGGGCCTAGGTGTTCCCTCTCCCTCCCCTCAGTAGCAGCTGTCTTCCTGAGATGGGAGGGGACGCTAGGGACACTAGGAAGCCAAGGGACAAGAGCTGTGTGCAGGCCACTAGAAGAGGCCAGGCTCCCTCAGGCCCCATGTTTCAAGACTCTCTGTTCCCCCCTATAGGAGTGCCCTCCTGCCCATCAGGAGTCATGCCATGAGGCACTGCCCATGGCACACAGAGGGTGGGAGAGTGAACACTCCCAGGACACCCAGGGAAATGTCACTCTGCCAGCGTGAGCAGGGAAAAAAGTGGGAGGGAGCTGCAGCTCTGGTCAGTCTCCTCCTGCCCCCCATCAAGTGTCCAGGGCTCAGGGAAATATGCCATAAGGTTCTGGTGGGGGGTCTCCAACAGCAGAGAAAAGCCACCAGACAGCAGAGGTCAGCTCTCTACCTACAGCAGTGCCCGCTCAGCCTCCACCAGCATCACCCTTCCTCTAATCATCCCACCCTCCTCCTGCAGCCTGAAGGCCCCCCAGCCCCCCACAAAGGAGCACTGGAAAAAAAGACCCCCCCAACTGTGGGCAGGCCACACCCACCCACCACCCCACAGAGGCCCTGTCTTACCACAGCAGAACACTACTTTCATTGAGTCGTGCTTGGCTGCGCCCAGCATGGGCAGCATGGTGCTGAGGATGGACGTCAGGAAGGGCACCACGCCAAACACTGCAAGAAGGGGTGCGTCACAGAGGCCCACGGCCACCCCCACCCCGCCACACACCTTGAGCTCTCTCTGCACAGCCTGGGGCATGTGGTGGAGTGACTGGGACCAGAGGAACCGAGGTGCCATCCTCAGAATCTCTGAGCATGTGGGTGGAGGGGTGGGGCTGCCACCTACCATTGGAGACAGAGAGGCTGGCGAGCGTGTGCACGGTGCAGGGGTGTGGCAGAAGCCCAGGCTGGAACTTGCTCAGCAGCTCCTCCATCACGCTGCTGATGAACCGCCTTCCCACCGCCACCAGGACGCTGCTGGCGGCTTGCTGCCAATCAGAGACCAGCTCCTGTCCCCAAAGACCTCAACTGACACCCTGACCAAAGGAGGCAAACCTCACCTACCCTGAAGGTGCCCAGGAGGAAAACTGGACACTCTGCCTTCAGTTCCACTGGAGGACAGGCCGCCAGTGTTCAGGACGCTCTCGGGCTGCTGTGAGCAGGGCCCCAGGCTGAGCCCCGAGCCCATGCACACTCAAGTGGGGTCCTGGTGCTCCTACATTCGCCCTGAGAGCTTGGGAGCACTGCTTTCCACTTTGGCTTACATCTGAGATGGCGGGGTGACCCGCCCCACCCCACAAGGGCAGTCAGTACACAGGACCAACAGGCCAGACCTGAGGCAGCCAGACACAAACCCATGTTCTCAATGCACTCGGGAAGAAAACAGCTCCCTGACCCAGCCAGGGGCAGGTCAGCCAGGCCAGGGCAGGTATCCCCCACACCTTCACTTTGGTCATCTCATTGGAGGCCAGGAGGATGATGGCCCTGGCCATGTCCTTGTCCAGCTCGCTGATGTGATTGCTCACGACTATCTCCATGGCCCTTAGGATTATCGTCCGGTATGGATGAGCTAGCTGTAGAGAGAGATGGTGGAGGAAGGACCGGGACTCACTTGTCTGTCATGGCTCCTCCCTGAGCTCAGAAATGAGCCCTGGTCTCCTTAAACTGGGACAGTGGCGGGGGTGGGGGCAGGCGCAGGAAGGGGCCTTGCTGGAGAGGAGGGGTCATCAAACTGGTTCAGGAGCCCAGGGGCCCTGTCAAGACTCAGCTGTCTAACCCTGAAATGGCAGCTGACAGACGAGAGCCCCAAACTCAAATAAAAAGAAAAACAGTCTTTTTTTAGTCTAACTCCTAGGAATGAGCCTAAACCATGCACTGTGGAAACTGAAATTATGTCCCACTACAGGGAGATAGGAGTGTCACAGAACCCGGAAGCCGGGACCAGGAGAGGCAGAGCTGGCACAGCCCTTGGTGCAGTCTCAGCAGGGCCCGACCAGTGGAGTCTATGGTTGGGCAGGGAGCAGAGGCGTTCTGCTTACCACAGGGACCCAGGTCCTCTCTCACTAGCTGGTAGATGAGAGGAACGGTGGACTGGGCCTGCGCAAGGGCAACCGGACACTACAATGCCGACCACCCGGTCCCCCACAACGGGACTGACCCACAGGACAGAGTGGGTCACCTATGCTGGACTTGCCGCTTCAAGGGGTTCTGGACTTGCCAGTGTGACTTTCCACCTACAGCAGCCTGGTTGCATACTTCAGACCCACCCGGCCACTGCCCTGCAGGCCCCACCCCTCACCAAAGGCCCCGCCCCTCCACAGACCCCGCCTCTTGCCACGAACCCTGCCCACAGGTCCCGCCCCTCCCTGCAGGCCTCACTCCATCATATTGCGAGGAGCAATACCTTTTCGTGCAGCCGCAGGTGCTCCTCGCAGGCGCTAAGAACCTCCGCTGGCTTCGACTCTCCGAAGTCGCACAGGGCGCCACATACCTGCTCCTGCATCTGAGGGTCCTTGTCAGTGACAGCGTCCAGCAGGATGGCGGACAGCCCTACAGTGACAAAGTCCAAAGGCAGGGTCAGGCCCAGCCCCGGCCCACCACCTGGCTCAGCCTCACCAGCCCAGCCTCTGCAGCCTCAGGCGCACACACCGCCCCCTCCGTCCACCGTACTGGCCGAGGTCTCTGGAACCCACTGGCTGCCTGCTCTGAGGTCACTCTGGCCACCTTTACCCCGACCTTCCAACCCAGGCCACATTTTCGCCGCCTCTCCAGCCTGACTGGATCCGAGCTCCTATAAAAAGCAGGCGGTGTGGGCTCAGCCCATGAAGCCACTCCAGGAGGACCTCTGGCCCACACTCTGCCCTGGACCATGCCCTAGGCAAAGAGCTGGCCCTGGCTGCAGGTACAGTGGCCAGTCAGAGTGAACACTGGTCCTGGGGCTTTTGTAGGAAGGAGGAAGGCAAGGGACTCTCCCCTACGGAGCACAAAGCCACTGTGTCAGGCAAACACTGTCCCCACACCAAACTGAGCCAGCGTCGGCAGAGGCGAGAGCTTCCTTTTCTTGTCTAATGAAACTTTAAAGAAATTGTGTTCAAGCAGCCATCACTCTTCCCAAGTGCATTTACTCAGAAATCCACAGCATGCCATGGAGGCCAGCCAAGGGGCCCACACTCACTCTTCGCGTAGGTCTCGCTCATCACTGTGGTACGAGCTTCTTTTTGCCTCCTGGTGTGAACCTGGATGCCTCTCTTCAGACCTGGAGTCACCAGACGTGCAACATTTAAGTCACTGGCCTCCTCAGTTTACGAGTAGTTAGTGTGTTTGTGTAAAACACAAGATCAGAAGGGGTTCGTCTGGGAAACAATCTCTGCCACACTCTGGCTAGGTGGTGTGCAGAGGACAGGCGGCACCCGCTCCACCCCAGCAGCCGGCAGCCCCGCCGCCATGTGCTGGGCCCACAGGGGCTCATCCTGGCTGGCCCGCAGAGGGTGCCAGGCCAAGCGCGATCACCATCTCCACTGACAGCATCTTCCTTCACTCTGTGCATGTAAGGCCTCGTGCTGCTGACGGACTGTGCGGAGAGGGACACCCCTCCCTGAGGGCCAAGAACAACCACCTTGGTCACTACGTGGCTGGGACCCCCCACTTCCTGCTGGCTGAACAAGACTGGACAGGCAGCTCAGGGAGCTGGTGGGCTCTCTGGTGTCTGAAACCAACCATCCAGACAGCTCACAGGATTTGAGAGTTGCAGCTTTCAAACATCATGTGCCTCAAAGCACCACTTGCAACAGTTGGACCCAAAGAATAAAGCCCATGGAATATGCAAGTGCCTCTGCACTTCCCCACGTGGTCACAGGCTCCAACAACTGGTACAGGACTGCTTTCTCACACTGGGGTCCTCTATTTTCTGGGCACCACCTTCATTCTTGGGCACTGCCCATCCAAAAAAGGGTGAAGGTAGAGGAAGCAAAGAAGACACGCCTCCACCTGCTCCTGAGCAGGAAGACACACTCACTTGGCTGTGGTCACATAGGAAGGGGCTGTGAGAGGTGTCTGATGAGTGGGGGGATTACAACAGGTGAGAACTCTAGATGGAGAAGGCACCCTGGTCCTAGGCATTCACCCATCCCACCAAAACCTCAGTGCAATGACGGAAAAGATGCATGTTTTAAAAGAACAAGCCCACAAGGGCGCTAGAACACAAGAACAGATAAAATTAGCAGACCAGACACTTCCAGGAATCCCAGGCAGACAGAAAGCAGATGGAGAAGACTGGTTTGAGGCTGGTGGGATCAGCAAGGTGTTTCCCCTCTTTTCCTGGAAAACATCTAAAAATAACCCGGAAAAGAAGAAATAAAGACACATATTCCATTAGCAGCAGAGCAAGGAGGTGGCAAACCCCCCCCACACACACACAAAGGTGAAGGGCTGGAAATGCCACAGCTGTCAGGCAGGTATGAAGGTGCTGGCCGCAGGCTCCACAGAGAGCCATCAGGACTCTTCTCAGGCAGGCACCCCTGCGCATGGAACCTGCTTTCTGAGGTCCCTGGGCCAGTCTGGGTTATAAGCACACAGCCCACTCCTGGAACAGGGGCTTTGCCTGTGAAAAGCCACAGCCACCCATCTCCATGGCCTCAGAGAAGATGGGTTGAACAGCTCCAGCTCCAAAGTTTAGAGCATCCTTCATACAAATGCAGACAGCTATGCACACCCAACTCGAGCAGGAACAAACAGAAACATAAGGGACATCAGCTCCCAGCCTGCCTGGGAGGAATGGACCTATTTGCCGCCTCAACCCAAACAACTAAAAAAACTGAATGAAACACATGGAACCAGAGTTCTCAAGCTGATGGGCATCAGGAACAAAGGGTGGGAAAGCCTGTGATCATGCCAGCTCATCGCCTGAAGGGCATGTCCAGCTGAGGACACACAGAGCGGGCCCAGGAACAACCCGGGAGGCCTGGGTCTTGCTGGAGTCCACAGGGTCCAGTACCAGGGAGAACCTCAGAGGCCTGCAGAGAGTCCCCAGTCACTCAGCTGATTTACTGGCCAGCACAGGGGCAGCAAAATAATGTCCCCAAGGATGCCCATGTCCCCATCCTCAGCACATGAGTATGTTACTTAGCTGGCAAAAGGGACTTAGCAGATGGGGTCAAGGGCATAGACCTTAAGGCAAGGAACTCAAGATTATGTGAGTGAGACCCGCCTTAGTTCTTAAGAGCAAAGAACCTTTCTCAACTGCATCAAAGACATGAGATGAAGAAGGGAGGAAAAAAACAAGGCATGGGAAGAACACCCACTGTGGCTGGCTGCGCAGATGGAGGCAGGAGGCCAGAGATGACCCAAGGCGGGGGAAGGAACTGCCCAAAATGATTAGCTGAAACAATCTGTGGGGCTCACAAATGAGCCAGGAACGGGCCTCTCCTGGCAGCAGGGGAATACCACAACTCTCAGCGGGCTGGGAAGGGCACTCAGGAGGGTTTCAACTCAGTAAAGAAGTAAAACTAGGGCGTTCCCTAGGGGCCCAGTGGTGAGGATCCCAGGTTCACACTGCCATGGCCCAGGTTCAATATCTGGTTGGGGAACTGAGATCCTGCAAGCCAAGCCATGCAACCAAAAATGGAAAAAGAAGAAAAAGGTAAAATGCCATTCTGGTTTCACTTACCAAAGCTAAAAGCAAGACCTGAAAGGATCAAACTGTTCCCAAGTAACTTAGACCAGCCCAGCACAAAGCTTGAGAATAACAAGAGGAAAACAAAACACCATGCACCAACAAACAAATATAAGAAAGAAAAATAACAGTGTCTGGCATCCAATCAAAAATGACCAGGCACACAAAGAGGCAAGAAAACACAACCCAAATTTGCTGTCTGGCTAAGAAACTCAAATAGGGGCTGTGTATCAACCTAGAGGGGTGGGATGGAGAGGGAGATGGGAGGGAGGTTCAAAAGGGAGGGGATATATGTATACCTATGGCTCATTCAGGTTGAAGTTTGACAGAAAACAACAAAATTCTGTAAAGCAATTATCTGTCAATAAAAAAATAAATTAAAAAAAAAAACACACACACACAACCCATAATGAGGGTGAATCAGTCAATAGACAATGACCTGGAAATGGTGCAGAGTAAAGAATTATTAGATAAGACATTTAGATTACAACTGTATTTCATATATTCTAGAAACCACAGGGAACACTAAGTATGTTAACATAAAGAGGCTAAAGTAAAAGAATGGGAGAAGAAAAATGAGGCTGACAATAATCACAAAAAAGCTGGAGGGGCTTCCCTGGTAGTCCACTGGTTAAGAATCCACCTGCCAATGCAGGGGACACAGGTTCAATCCCTGGTCTGGGAAGACCCCACATGCCTCAGGGCAGTTAAGCCTGTGCAACACAACTCCTAAGCCTGTGTGCTGCAGCTACCGAAGCCCACACATCCTAGAGTCTGAGCTCTGCAAAAAGAGAAGCCACTACAATGAGAAGCCTGCACACCACAGCCAGAGAGTAGCCCCTCCTCGCAGCAACTAGAGAAAGCCCATGCACAACAGCGAAGACCCAATGCAGCCAAAAATATATAAATAAATAATTTTTTTAAAGCTGGAGTGATTATATTAATATTAGATAATAAAGTAGACTTCAGAGACATAGCAATTATTTTTTTAATCGTTTTTTATTTGGAAAAGTGTATGCTTAATAATTGACTTCCTACTGGTTCAATCAACATGATGCAAGCACTTGTACACATCCAATAAAATATTTCTGAAGCTTGTGCTTGATCATCAGTCTGCTCTTCTCATTCTCCAGAATGATTTAAAATTTTAACTCATTTTAAGAGTTTTAAATGGCTCCCACACTGGCAGCTGCCCAGAATGATTCACCATGATGCAGCATTCTGCAAATGAGACTATGCTGGTCTCCCTACAAGGAGGCTTGGCCACCAGAAGCTGTCCTGGACCCTCTGAAACCTGTACTACAGGAAAGGTCCTCTCGTCCACTTTCCTAACCAACTTCTCCAGTTGGCAGTCACCTTCCTGTCAACTAGGGCAAGATCCTCATGGGTTCCCTAAGTCTTTCTTCACCCTTACTCATCTCTTATTTACTACTCCTATTTTCAACAGTGAAACAATGGAAACTATATCATTGCTGTTGGTAGATATGTAGGTCGTGAATTCATTTTGCAAACAAGACCTGTTCTATCTACCTTTTCATTCAGGAGGCTAAAAGCAGAGTCAGCTTGACTTCAAGGACTCTATTTTCTTAGCAGAGACATAACAATTCTAAACATTTATGCACCTAATAACAAAGCTTTAAAATACACAAAGTCAAAACTAAAAAAATTCAAGGAGAAATAAACAAATGCAAAATACAACAGAAATTCCAACAGCCCTCTATTTGTAATTGTTAAAACAAGTATACAGAAAATCACTGCAGGTACAGAAGACTTGAACAATACCATCAATCAACTTGGTTCAAACAGTACTTTTATAACATTCCATTCATTAACAGAAGAATATATATTTCTTCAAAAAGCTCATGAAACATTTACCAAGATTGACTATATTCTGAGCAATAAAACAAGTCTCAATAAACCTAAAAGTATTCAAGTCATACAAAGTATGTTTTCTGTGCTGCCAGGTCGCTCAGTCGTGTCCAGCTGTTTGTGATTCTATAGACTGTAGCCCGCCAGGCTCCTCTGTCCATGAGATTCTCTAGGCAAAAATACTGGAGTGGGTTGCCATGCCCACCTCCAGGGGATCTTCCCACCCAGGGATCAAACCTGCGTTTTCTAAGTCTCCTGTATTGGCCAGCAGGTTCTTTATCACTAGCGCCACCTGGAAAGCCCCTGTTCTCTGACCACATGGGATTAAATTTGAAATCAATAAGAGAAAGCTATCTGAGAAATCTGAGTATTTATCAACTACTGAATATGCTTTAAAATAATTCATGAGACCAAAAAAATGCAAAAAATGAAATTAAAGTGAATGAAAATGAAAACATATTAAAATGTGTGGGAGAAATTAAAAAAAAAATAAAAAATGTGTGGGAAATAAATAGCACTAAATGGTTGTATTAGAAAAGAATGACACTGTGGATCTGAACAACAGTAACCTCATTTAGCAGGGGAAGCCAGAGGGGGCAATCCCACACACACCACTTCAAGTGAATCACAAAGCCAACAAGAAGAGCCATGACTTGCATTCCCAGCAGGAAGACATCTCTGGTTTGGGACAGGCCACAAGCCCAGCAGATGGGAACCTTCTCAGCTCATTGAGTGGGAAGCCACCACCATCCTAAACATCCCTCCCTCCCATAGACTTTCCTTCAGAGCAACCCCTCCTTTTCTCTGCAAAGTAACTTCCTCTCCTTTGTTTGCTGGACTTGCCTATTATTGTTGTTGTTCAGTCGTTCAGCTGTGTCCGACTCTTTGCAACCCCATGGACTGCAGCATACCAGGCTTCCCTGTCCTTCACCACCTCCCAGAGCTTGCTCAAACTCATGTCCATCGAGTCAGTGATACCATCCAAACATCTCATCCTCTGTCATCCCATTCTCCTCCTGCCTTCAATCTTTCCCAGCATCAAGGTCTTTTCTAATGAGTCAGCTCTTCACATCAGGTGGCCAAAGTACTGGAGTTTCAGCTTTAGCATCAGTCCTTCCAATGAATATTCAGGATTGATTTCCTTTACAATGGACTGGTTTGATCTCCTTGCAGTCCAAGGGACTCTTAAGAATTTTCTCCAACTCCACAGTTCAAAAGCATCAGTCCTTCAGCACTCAATTTGCTTTATGGTCCAACTCTGACATCCATACATGAATACTGGAAAAACTATAGCTTTGACTATTCGCAAATTTGTTGGCAAAGTAATATCTCTGCTTTTTAATATGCTGTCTAGGTTGGTCATAGCTTTTCTTCCAAGGAGCAAGTGTCTTTAAATTTCATGGCTGCAGTCACCATCTGCAGTGATTTTGGAGCCCAAGAAAATAATCTGTCACTGTTTCTATTGTTTCCCCATCTATTTGCCATGAAGTGATGGGACAGGATGCCATGATCTTCATTTTTTGAATGTTGAGCTTTAAGCCAACTTTTTCACTCTCCTCTTCCACTTTCATCAAGTGAGGGTCTTTAGTTCCTCTTCACTTTCTGCCATACGGGTGGTGTCATCTGCATATCTGAGGTTATTGATATTTCTCCCAGCAATCTTGATTCCAGCTTCTGTTTTATCCAGCCCAGCATCTTGCATGATGTACTCTGCATAGAAGCTAAATAAGCAGAGTGACAAAATAAAGCCTTGATGTACTCCTTTTCTAATTTGAAACCAGTCCATTGTTCCATGTCCAGTTCTAACTGTTGTTTTTTGATCTGCATACAGGTTTCTCAGGAGGCCAGTAATGTGATCTGATATTCCCATCTCTTTAAGATACAAGAACAAAGATATCCCATACCATGTTCCACAGTTTATTGTGATCCACACAGTCAAAGGCTTTGGTATAGTCAATGAAGCAGAAGCAGATATTTTTCTGGAATTCTCTTGCTTTTTCTTCCAATGGATGTTGGCAATCTGATCTCCAGTTCCTCTGTCTTTTCTAAATCCAGCTTGAACATGTGGAAGTTTTTGGTTCATGTACTACTGAAGCCCAGCTTGGCGAATTTTGAGCATTACTTTGCTAGCGTGTGAAATGAGTACAATTGTGCAGTAGTTTGAACATTCTTTCACACTGCCTTTCTTTGGGATTGGAATGAAAACTGACCTTTCCAGTCCTGTGGCCACTGCTGAGTTTTCCAAATTTGTTGGCATGTTTACTGCCACTTTCACAGCATCATCTTTTAGGATTTGAAATAGCTCAGCTGGAATTAGTTTTATATAGTTTTTGCTATAGTATGGCTGTCCTGAGTTGCAATTCTCTGCTATTCCCAGATAAACACATTCTGCTGGTAAAATAATTACCTCTTTTAGTTTTAAGGTCAACAACGTTAAATCCTACCTTAAGAAATTACACACGCAAAAGAAGCAAAAGAATTAAAATAATAAATATCAGTACATAAAGAAATAAGAAAAAAAATAAAAGTGCCAAAGGCTAGTTATCTAAGAAGATCAATAAATTTGATAACCAACCTGCCTGACTGATCAGGAAAAAGAGGGACAACACAAATTACCAATCTTAAGAATGAGAACAAATAGATTCTACAGATATTAAAAGGATAATAAGAATATATCTAACTTGTCAAAGGTAAATTGGACAATTTAAAAGAAATAGATGAGTCAATTTTACCTCAATAAAAAATTATTAAAATCAAAAAACAAAAGAAATAGACAAGTTCCTTGAAACACAAACTATCAAAGCTCACTCAAGAAAAAATAGATTAAAAACAAAAAGAAAAAATAGATAATCTAGGACTTCCCTGGTGGTCCAGTGGTTAAAACTCCACACTTCCACTGCAGGGTCCACAGATTTGATTCCTGGTCAGGGAACTAAGATACCCCATACCATGTGGCACAGTCAAAAAAAAAAAAAAAAAAAAAAAAATAGCTTTATATTTAACAAAGAATTGAAGTTGTAGTTAAAAGCCTTCGCACAGAGAAAACTCTAGGCCTACATGACCTCCCTGGGGAATTCTATCAAACATTTAAGGAAGAAACAACTCCAACTCTACACACATTCTTCCAGAAAAACTGAACCTAAAAAGCACTTAACAACTGATTCTCTGAGGTTAGCATTACTCTGATAGCAAAACTAGACACAACAATGAAAACTATAGATCAATATCCTTCACAGATGCAAAATTTCTTAACAATATTTTATCAAATCATATCCAACAACAGGTAAAAATGATAATACCTCATGACCAAATTGGGTCATTCCATGAGTGCAAGGTTGGTTGGTAGTTTTAACTCCAGCCACTGTAAATCACAATAACAGACCAAAAAATAAAAACCACATAATCATCTCAATAAATGCAGAAAAAGCATTTGTCACAATCCAACATCCACTTATAATAAAAATTATCAACAAACAGGAACAGAAGAAAACTTCCACAATCTGATAAAGAGCACCAAAGGGAAATCTATAGGAACATTATACTTAACAGTAAAAGACTAAATGCAATCCCTACAGGATGGGGAACAAGGCAAGGATGCCTGCTCTCACTAGTTCTATTCACTGTCAGCTGGAGGATTTAGTCTGTGAGATAAGGCAAGAAAAAAAATAAGACATCCAAATTGAAAAAGAAGTAAAACTATTTTTATTCACAGGTGATGTCATCATCTATGCAGAAAATGCTACAGAATCTAGAGTTGGAACCAGATCAATAAGTCATCTAGCAAGATCACAAAATATAAATATTAAATTTTTAAAAAACATTAATATTAGAAAATCAACTATATTTCCATATACTAACAACAAACAATCAAAAATTGAAAAAGCCACAACATCTGCCATTGAGCAAAAATTATATGAAATATTTAGGGACAAATTTGACAAAAGATGGACAATGCAGTAAAATTATCAAACACTGCTGAGATATAAAAGAAAACTTAAATAAATGGAGAGAAATACTGTACAAGGAAATCAATTCTTTGCAAATGGATCTACAGATTGAATGCATTCCCAATCAAAATCCCAGCATGTTTTTTGTAGAAACTGACAGACTGATTCTAAAATTCATACGGAAATGCAGAGGACCTAAAATAGCCAAGACAACTCTGAATAAAAAAAATGGAGAACCTATACTATGTGACTTCAAGAGTTATATGGCACATCACACCACTTGGTAGCAGACACACATCACACCACTCAGTGACAGACATACTGTGATCAACATTAGCCACCCGCCTCCTCACCCTGCTCCAACCCTTCATATCGGGCAGCAGGTGCCCTGCTCCCCCTCTGAGAGCCCATCTCTGATGGCTGCCTCTCCTAAAGCTGCCTTGGCCACTTCCTCCACCCTGAGAGTGCTGGTCTTCATCAAACACAGGCTGTATCATGCCACACCACTGCTCAGTAGTCTTCACTGCTGCTCACAGAATCAAAGCAATACCTTCGACAAAGACTTTTGCAACCCAGACCCAAGTCCCTCTCTGCTCCTCTCTCATCCCTCATGCTTCAGGCATCCTGAATGCCCTGGGCCAGGGCTTGGGCTCTTGTACCTCTGCTTCTGCTGCTCCCTACAAACACCCCACCCTGTCCTCTTCACCCCACAGAACACATTCATTCCTCAGAGGTCAATCACTTACCTCCCCCAGGACACTGTCACCCCTCCAGCAGGTGACCCAGGGTTCCCCCAGTCCTCGCTCCTACAGGGATAGTGGCATCCTTTCTGAACAGCAGATATGCATGCTGATCTGCCTTCAGCCCACCATGCACACAGAGAAAGCTTTGATTTATATTCTTGGCATATACACAATTTCAAAAAACAAACAAAACACTGTTCATTGAAGGAAAAGACTCAAAATCCTCATCTAAGACTCAATATTATAAAACTGTCAATTCTCTTTCATTTATAAAAATGTGAATCAGGCTACTGGAGGATTCCACTTGATAAAATGGTTCCAAATTCATATGGAAGAATCAACATACAACAGTAGCCAACTAAATTCTGAAAAGTCTGTGAACAGCGGGATTTGTCCTATGTTATGTTCAGTTCAGTTCATTCGCTCAGTCGTGTCCAATTCTTTGCAACCCCATGGAATGCAGCATACCAGGCTTCCCTGTCCATCACCAACTCCCAGAGCTTGTTCAAATTCATGTCCATCAAGTCAGTGATGCCATCCAAACATCTTATCCACTGCCATCCCCTTCTCTTTCTGCCTTCAATCTTTCCCAGCATCAGGGTCTTTTCTAATCCAGTTCTTCGAATCAGGTGTCCAAACTATTTGAGCTTCAGCTTCAGTATCAATCCTTCCAATGAATATTCAGGACTGATTTCCTTTAGGATTGACTGGTTTGACCTCCTTGCTGTCCAAGGGACTCTCAAGAGTCTTCTCCAACACCACAGTTCAAAAGCATCAATTCTTCGGTGCTCAGCTTTCTTTATAGTCCAACTCTCACATCCATACATGAATACTGGAAAAACCATAGCTTTGACTAGATCGGCTTTTGTCAGCAAAGTAATGTCTGCTTTTTAATATGCAGCCTAGGTTGGTCATAGCATTTCTTCCAAGGAGCAAGTGTCTGCAGTCACCATCTGCAGTGATTTTGGAGCCCCCAAAAATAAAGTCTGTCACTGTTTGCATTGTTTCCCTAATTATTTTCCATGAAGTGATAGGACAGGATGCCATGATCTTCATTTTTTGAATGGAGTTTTAAGCCAACTTTTTCACTCTCCACTTTCACTTTCATCAAGAGGCTCTTCAGTTCTTTATCGCTTTCTGCCATAAGGGTGGTGTCATCTGTATATCTGAGGTTATTGATATTTCTCCCAGCAATCCTGATTCCAGTTTGTACTTCATCCAGCCTGGCATTTGGCATGGTGTACTCTGCATATAAGTTAAATAAGCAGAGTGACAATATACAGCCTTGACATAATCCTTTCCCAATTTGGAACCAGTCTGTTGTTTCATGTCTGCTTCTAACTGTTGCTTCTTGACCTGCATACAGATTTCTCAGGAAGCAGGTCAGGTGGTCTGGTATTCCCATCTCTTTCAGAATTTTCCACAGTTTGTTGTGATCCATATAGTCAAAGGCTTTGGTATAGTCAATAAAGCAGAAGTAGATGTTTTTCTGGAACTCTTTTGCTTTTTCGCTGATCCTACAGATTTTGGCAATTTGATCTCTGGTTCCTTGCCTTTTCTAAATCCATCGTGAACATCTGGAAGTTCTCAGTTCACGTACTGTTGAAGACTGGCTTGGAGAATTTTGAGTATTACTTTGCTAGCGTGTGAGATGAGTACAATTGTGTGGTAGTTTGAACGTTCTTTGGCATTGTCTTTCTTTGGGATTGGAATGAAAACTGACCTTTTCCAGTCCTGCGGCCACTGCTGCGTTATTGCCCAGTAGTAGATATAATGGCCATCTGAATTAAATTTTCCCATTCCAGTCCACTTTATGTTATGTTAAAATGTACTAAAATGCTGCCATAATTAAAACTATGCCTTTGTTATAAGAGGCACACAAATCAACAGAGCTGTACGGAGAATCCAGAAATAAACACCAATAAGGAATAAAAAGGGAAAATTTTAAATAATAAAGACATTAGCCAACAAATAGTGTAGGAACAGCTTGGTAGGCACTCAGGGGAAAAAATTAGTTTTCCCTACATCTTTCCTTACCCCAAAATAAGTGCTAGATGGATATAAGGATCATGTGTAAAAAGTAAATGTAGTCCTAAGTAGAAAATACAAAGACATATCTTACAGTCTTAGAGTAGGAAAGGACTTTCTAAGCCAGACACAAAACTCCACATATCTTAATGAAAGCTTTCAGTTGGACTATATGAAATTTTTTAATTTCTGAAAATCAGAAGCATACATAAACTCAAGACCACATCCATACATACACCTATGCCCACAATTGTACACTCTCAGACCTCACCCCATCCTCAATAGAGCATTAAGTAAATGAAAGACAAAATAGGTCAAACCATTCATTATAGGTATGACAAGAGCCCAATCTGCCTAACATTAACATGCACAGAAGTGCACCCACATCAACAAGATGAACAGGAAGACAGGCGGCACAAAGAAGACCACCAGTCCAGGACTCCACTTCCCGTGCACCGCCACTTCCCCTCACTGCCCCACAGGACTGAGGGGCGGGGAGCAAGGCCTGCAGTGGCCACACATAGGTGGGGACAGCCAGCAGAGCCTGTGGAGTGTTCCCTACAAGCCTGAATGGTCGCAATCTGTGATGGGATCGTCCATCTTCCAATACCCATCTACAGAAGCCCACAGAGTGTCATAAAAACACATATGTCAATCAGGGATCTGGTTAGATTTGAAAAAACAAGCACTGGAAAAAAAGTGGGAGCCAGGTAAGTATAGATTACCTGGGTTTGACTAGTTTTGAAGGTCTCCACCTGCGGCCCCTGCCCCAGGCCAGGAGATAACTGACCTGTGAGCACAGTGCTGATGGCAAAGCCAGGTGTAACCACCACAGAGGAAGGGGGCACACAGACAGGGGAGGGCCCAGGAGGCCCCCTGCCTCCCGCAGGAAGCACCTTAGAGGCACCATCTCCTGAATCTGCATGGCCAAGTAAGTCCAAGACGGGCACACTGTGAGCAGCTGGTCAGCAGTGGGGCAGGACTCCACCAGGACTGGCTCCTATACTCCCCTCCACGGCTGCCCGCCTGCCCACCCTGATGCTCCTGGCACATGGCACAGGGCAGAGCCATCAGGTCTTCCTCCCTGCACTGGACACACTGTGGGCCAGTGAGGAAGCAGCTGCCCCCTCCCCCATGCTCACCAGTAGTCAGCATTGATTCAATGACATTTAGTAAAAGCCCACCAGGTACTGCCCCTGCCCACAGAGCCCTGGCCTGAAAGATGCCTACTTGTATTTCAACTGCCACGTGAGCTGACAAACCTAACCGTGGTACAGGACCACTTCACTGAGCTGGGTGGGGCTCAGAATGGGGTGTGGGAGGGCTAGGAGGGTCACATACCTCCCAGGCCAGAGGCAACAGGAGTGGTATGGAAGGCAGGTGTGTGAGGGGAGACTAGGAAGTCAGGAAGCCCAGCAGGGGGTCACAGGATAGCCCCACCAAGCCCAGGGTCTTTCCCTCCCAGCACAGGAGCCAGAGCAGGAACCAACTTCCAGAGTCACCAACAAGAACTGGGGCAGATGACCTGGAAACAGTCCACAGCTCACTGCTCACAGCTCCTGGAGAGCACTGCTTCTCAATGTAAGCCACGCCAGCGGTGTCACCCCCCAGAAGTGGTTGGCTCTCCAGCTCAGTGAGGAAAGCACGCATCTCAAGACGCCCAGCAGCCAGCATTCCTTGAACAACAGCAGGGACTCTCCTGGAGCGCCTGCCTCAAGAAGGTCAAGTAACTTGGCTCCATGAAAGGGCTCACGCAATCTGGGCTGCTCATTGGTGCCTCGGTAGGCCCTGGGTCTGAACTAAGCACAGATACCTGCCTCCAGGCATAGGCGGCAGCTATGAGCTCCAGGGAGCAAGCAAGAACCCCAGGGTTCCACCTCTGATCTACTGGGGCCCTCAGCAGGCAGTCCTGGTGGAGTAAGATGCAGCAACAACAATCCACGTCAGCCTGGACATTGATATCAAGGTAACCAAGACAGCTCAACTTGGTCATTCCACTTTAGCAACAAAGAGAGACCTGAGGTGCGTGCTCACTTGAGTCGTGGCAGCCAAAAGCCCTGTTGACAACCGCATTCCCAGGCCCTCTGGCTGTCAGGACCAAAGGGGTGACCACATCATAATCCTGCCACCACTCAAGTGTCCCACCAGATGATTCCCACATAGGTCTCCTGGGGCCCAGGGCCTGCTGGCCATCTCCACCAGGACCATCATCGCCACAAACCCAACGGCTCCAACACGATTGTCACCCAACCCCTCCCCAACCCACAGGTCACTTGCCTCTTCTGTGTCATCATGCACTTAGCTCTCAGGTCAGAAGCAGCATCACCCCTTCCTGTTCCTCCACCTCCATCCCCACACTCTATAGTGACTCACCTTCTCCACCTCTACCACCTCCCTTTCCAAAGTGGTCCCCTCAAACCAGCCTCCACCCCAACCCCGCCTGGCCCCGCAGCAGACAGCCATTCCAGCTAACATTGCCACAAAAGTCCCCTCTGCCCCCTACCCCTCTTTGTGCCTCATCACCCTTGAGCTTTCCAGTCAGCCCCTCCCCTACGCCGCTGGGCTGGCAAAGGAGAACCTCTGTAAAGTGTGCAGATGGGAACCACCATGCACACAGAGCCCTCTTACCAGGCCCTACGGCTGCACTGCAGCTCAGCTGATGCTACAGAAAACCGGAACCCAAAACTGGGCCTAAGAGTCCAGGGACTGGGGGCCAGCCGTGGCCAAGCACCTCCGAGCTCTCACCCGGATTTAGAGAGGAATTTCCTGCAGCCTCTCCAGCTTCACACCTACAGGGCATGACCAGTAACCCTCAGGACTGAGGACACATTACCTCCCGGCTCTGGACCGCCTCCTCCTCTCACGCCAAAGAGAAAGTAGAAAGAATACAATGGTACCTGCACTTTGGGACCCTCGGGTTTAGAATGAGTTTCCCACAGAGGACCCCCGTTTTCCCCTGAGGAACCAAGGAGGTGGACCACACGCCTCCGAAAAGTGACAGACTGAACGCCCCCCGGGGTGGGGGGAGGGACAGGCACGGGCCGAGTATCCCGAGTCCCACCCTGGGAGGGGCCGAGCACAGGGGACGCGCTCCGCACGCCAGGCGAGGAAGAAAGTGAGCGGTTGGACTCCCAGGCCGCTCTTCCGGGTTGTGACGCGGCAAATCCGTCTCTGTGCGGGGCTGGGCGCACCTGAGCCCGAGGAAGGGGGCGGGCTCAGCCCCGCGAAGCCCGGGACCGTCCCTGCGCTCGCCTGGTGACTTTGGAGAGGCACCCCCTGACTCGGTCTCCCGCGGCGGCCGGGCCAAGGGGGCGACCCAAAGGTCTGCGACCCAGGCTTTCCCGAGGGGCACCTCCCCGAGTGACCGCGGCCGGCTCCGACCCCCGGGACCTGTCCGCCCTTTACCAGAGGAGGCGCCGCAGCCGCGGCCCCGGGAGCCGCCCTCGCTGCAGCCGTTGACCGGAGTGGGCGGGGCCACGCGACGAGCCCGCCCCCTGCCAACTGCCTCCCACCGCGCGGTAACTTGGCCCCGCCCCCACACGATCTCTGCGCTCATTGGTTGAGAGATCGTGTATCTCCTCTCTCTCTCTCTCGGCCCCGCCCCCAGCCGGCTTGTGACCGCCACATCTGACCGTTGGGCTCCAGTCTGGCCGCCCTGTGGGCCTCAAGGGGTGTGGCAGGTTACTGCGTAGGTGAGGGACCGAGCCTGCTTGCCACTCTGCTCTGTGACCCCTCCCGACACACCACGGTGATCCTGTCACACAGACACAGACCCACATACCCTGAGATACCTGGGGCACCGATGTACCCAAACCCAGTCCCTTTGCAAACACATACCTGTCCAGGAACACACGCCAGGTGGGCTAGACCTGGACACAGGCAGGAACTGTCATGCCCTATATCTCTCACACACGAACACCCAACAAATAACCCCAAAGAGCCCAGGGCCACAGGCCCCTCTACACACAGGTACACACCTGAACACACGAGGCACATATCTAGTCTGCCAATAGTCCCTGGGAATCAAAATGTGAAGGCACCGATAAAACTAGAGCAGAACACAGGGAAAAGGTTCTCTGACATAAATGGTACCAATGTTTTCTTAGATCACTCTTCTGAGGCAGTGGAAGTAAAACCAAAACTAGATAAATGGGACTTAAACTCACAAGGTTTTGCACAGCAAAGGAAACCATAAACAAAACAAAGTGACAACCTAAAGAATGGGAGAAAATACTTGCAAATGATGTGACCAACAAGACTTTTATTTCCAAAATATACAAACAGGCCGTAGAACTCAATGTGTATATATACATATATCTATACACACACACATATATACAATATATACACATATGTATATAAATGGGCAAAGGCACTATGGAGAACAGTATGGAGGTTCCTTTAAAAACTAAAACTAGAGCTACCATGCTGCTGCTAAGTCACTTTAGTCGTGTCCGATTCTGTGTGACCCCATAGACGGCAGCCCACCAGGCTGCCCCATCCCTGGGATTCTCCAGGCAAGAACACTGGAGTGGGTTGCCATTTCCTTCTCCAATGCATGAGTGAAAAGTGAAAGTGAAGTCGCTCAGACCCTGCAATCCCACTCCGGAGCATATATCCAGAGAAAAACATGATCTAAAAGGATACATGTTTATTGCAGCACTGTTTACAATAACCAAGACATGGACGCAACCTAAATATCCATCAAAAGGGAATGGAAAAAGAAGATATGGTACATATATACAGTGGAATATTACTCAACCATTAAAAAGAAGGAAATAATGCCATTTGCAGCAACATGAATGGATATAGAGAGTGTCATACTGAGTGAAGTAAGTCAGACAAAGAAGGAGAAATATTGTATGACATCCCTTATATGTGGAATCTAAGAAGAAATGATACAAATAAACTTACAAAACAGAAAGAGACTCACAGACTTAGAAAATGAACTTATGGTTGCCAGTGGGGAAGGGAGAGTTAGGGACTTTGGGAAGGTCATGTATACACTGCTCTATTTAAAATGGATAACCAACAAGAACCTATTGCAGAGCACGTGGAACTTTGCTCAATATTTTATGTCAACATGCACGGGAGGTGGGTTTGGGGGACAATGTATGTGTATGGCTGAGTCTCTTCTCTGGTCACCTGAAACTCAGTTCAGTTCAGTTGCTCAGTCATGTCTAACTCTTTGAGACCCCATGGACTGCAGCACACCAGGCTTCCTTGTCCATCACCAACTCCTGGAACTTGCTCAAATTCATGTCCATTGAGTCGGTGATGCCATGCAACCATCTCATCCTCTGTCACCCTCTTCTCCTCCTGCCTTTGATCTTTCCCAGCATCAGGGTCTTTTCCAATGAGTTCTTCATCAGGTGGCCCAAGTATTGGGGTTTCAGCTTCAGCATCAGTCCTTCCAATGAGTATTCAGGACTGACTTCTTTTACGATGGACTGGTTGGATTTGCTTGCAGTCCAAGCGACTCTCAAGAGTCTTCTCCAACACCACAGTTCAGAAGCATCAATTCTTCGGCGCTCAGCTTTCTTTCTAGTCCAACTCTCACATCCATACATGATTACTGGAAAAACCATAGCTTTGACTAGACGGGCCTTTGTTGGCAAAGTAATGTCTCTGCTTTTTAATATGCTGTCTAGGTCATAGCATTTCTTCCAAGGAGCAAGCGTCTTTTAATTTCATGGCTGCAGTCACCATCTGCAGTGATTTTGGAGCCAAAAAAAATGAAAGTCTCTCACTGTTTCCATTGTTTCCCCATCTATTTGCCATGAAGTGATGGGACCAGATGCCAAGATCTTAGTTTTCTGAATGTTAAGTTTTAAGGCAACTTTTTCACTCTCCTCTTTCACTTTCATCAAGAGACTCTTTAGTTCGTCGCTTTCTGCCATAAGGGTGATGTCATCTACATATCTGAGGTTATTGATATTTCTCCCAGCAATCTTGATTCCAGCTTGTGCTTAATCCAGCCCGGCATTTCACATGATATTAAGAAGAGGTGGCAAGAATACACAGAAGAACTATACAACAAAGATCTTCATGACCTGGATAACCACGATGGTGTGATCACTCACCTAGAGCCAGACATCCTGGAAAGTGAAGTCAAGTGGGCCTTAAGAAGCATCACTACGAACAAAGCTAGTGGAGGTGATGGAATTTCAGTGGAGCTATTTCATATCCTAAAAGATAATGCGGTGAAAGTGCTGCACTCAATATGCCAGCAAATTTGGAAAGCACAGCAGTGGCCACAGGATTGGAAAAGGTCAGTTTTCATTCCAATCCCAAAGAAAGACAATGCCAAAGAACGTTCAAGCTACCGCACAATTGCACTCATCTCACACGCTAGCAAAGTAATGCTCAGAATTCTCCAAGCTAGACTTCAACACTATGTGAACTGTAAACTTCCAGATGTTCAAGCTGGATTTAGAAGAGGCAGAGGAACCAGAGATCAAATTGCGAAAATCCGTAGGATCATCGAAAAACAGTTCCAGAAATACATCTACTTCTGCTTTATTGACTATGCCAAAGCCTTTGACTATGTGGATCACAACAAACTGTGGAAAAATTCTGAAAGAGATGGGAATACCAGACCACCTGATCTGCCTCCTGAGAAATCTGTATGCAGGTCAAGAAGCAACAATTAGAATTGGACTTGGAACAACAGACTGGTTCCAAATCGGAAAAGGAGTACATCAAGACTGTATGTTGTCACTCTGCTTACTTAACTTATATGCAGAATATACCTGAAACTATCACAACATTAATTGGCTATACACCAATACAAAATAAAAAGTTTAAAGTCTGGGGGAAAAACATGGGCAGAAGACCTAAACAGACATTTCTCCAAAGAAGATATACAGATAGCCAATAGGCACATGAAAAGATGCTCAACATCACTAATTATTAGAGAAATGCAAATCAAAAGTTTAGTAAGGTACCACAGCACTCAGGATAGGCATCATTAAAAACTCTAGGGATTTCCCTGGTGGTCAGGTGGTTAAGGACCTGTCTTGCAATGCAAGAAACACAGGTTCAGTCCCTGGTTGGGGAACTAAGATCCCACATGCTGCAGAGCTACAGAGCCCACAATGAAGATCCCACATGCTGCAACCAAGACCCAACTCAGCCAAATGAATAAATAAAAAAAAAAAAAAAAAAAAAAACATCTACAAATAACAAATGCTGGAGAGGGTGTGGAGAAAAGGGAACTCTCCTCCACTGTTAGTGGGAATGCAAATTGGTGCAGCCAGTATGGAAAACAGTAAGGGGGTTCCTCAAAAAACTAGAGTTGTTGTATGATCCAGCAATCCCATTCTAGGGTATACATCTGGAGAAAACTATAATTTGAAGAGATACATGTACCCCAGGACTATTTACAACAGCCAATACATGGAAACAGCATAAATATCCATTGACAGATGACTGGATAAAGATGTGGTGAAAGTGAAGTCGCTCAGTTGTGTCCGACTCTTTGTGACCCCATGGACTGTAGGCCACCAGGCTCCTGCATCCATGGGATTTTCCAGGCAAGAATACTGGAGTGGGTTGCCATTTCCTTCTCCAGGGGATCTTCCCGACTCAGGGATCGAACCCGGGTCTCCCGCATTGCAGGCAGACATTTTAACCTCTGAGCCACCAGGGAAGCCCAAAGATGTGGTACATATGTACAATGGAATACTACTGAGCAATAAAATGAAATTACGTCATTTGCAGTAACTTGGATGGACCTAGAGATTACTATACTAAGTGAAGCAAGTCAGAAAGAGAGTCAGAAAGTAAGTCATAAATACCATATGATATCACCATATGTGGAACCTAAGATATGACAGAAATGAACTTATTTATGAAAGAGAAACAAACTCATATGGAGAACAGACATGAGCCTGCCAAAGGCGGGGGCTGCTGTGCGTTGCGGCTTAACAGATGCAAATGAGTGCGCACAGAGTGGGCGAGCAGCAAGACGCTACTGCATAGCACAGGAAGCTCTATTCAATATCGTGTAATAAACTGTAATGGAAAAGAATATAAATACACATGCATAACTAATCACAGTGCTATACACCAGAAACTAATACAACATTGTAAATCAACTATACTTCAATAAAAAGCAAAACATTAAAAAAAATAAAAAATATTTTATTAGTCTTTAATAAAAGATTAAAAAAACAAAAAGCAAGTATATGCATTTGGGACCTTGGGATCTGGAGAGGGAGGCAGACAACAAGCAAGTCAATGATTCGTAAGTTGCACAAAGTGCTGTGAAGAACTGCAGCTGGGGGCTGAGAAAGAGAGAAGCCAGGAGAGGAGCCCAGGTTCTGGACAGACACACTGGCCCCCGCAGAGCCCCGGAGGCTGAAATCACCTGGGTGTGCCCACAGACCAAAATGAAAGGAGCAAGTGGTGTTCCAGAAGCTCAGGAAAGGAAAAGCAATTGGAGAAGAAAGGGCCAGTCAGCAACAGTACATCCTCGGCATTAACAACTTGTCTGCGTCTCACTGGGTCCACAGGGATCTGTGGGCAGGGGTGCGAGGAGGCAAAGTGGCCTCAGTTTAAACATGGGGGCAGGTTGGTCATTGGACAGTACGGCAGGGATGGGGGGATTCTTTTTTCACAGAGAGAAGGGCTGCAGCCTTCTGTCCTAGGGATAGAGTGCAGAGAGCGGGACAGAACTCTTGTAGACGGCTGATACAGCGTTCTGCTCCACAGATGGGGCCTGGCCCCCAAGAAAGAGCTCCCACCCCCCAGGTACTGCATAGGCAGGAAGGGAGGGTTATCCAAGGGAGGCTCATACCTGGATGGCTCACTCTCCCGTCGCTGTCCCCATGGCCAGGGTTCAGGACACGCCACTGGTCCTACCCTCCCCAGGCTCAGCTGAATTTTTTCATTCCTAAGCATGCACACATGCTGCCCTGGCACAGATAACAGCATCATTCAATTTTTATTAAATTATTAAGGCCAGGGACTTCCCTGGGCGTCCAGTGATTAAGACTCTGTTTCCACTGCAGGGGGCGTGAATTTGATCCCTGGTTGGAGAACTAACACCCTGCATGCCGCGAGGCCCCCCGCCTCAAAACAGAGTATTAAGGGCAGTCTCTCTTCTGTAACAGTAAGCTCTGTGAGAAAGGCCCGTGCCTGTGACTGGCTCCCAAGGGCTTGGCACCAAGCCCAGCACAGGGAGGTACTCAGCAATGCTCTGAAATAGATGGATGACCTGGGGTGCAGAGAAAGAGGAGGGTGAGCAGAGCTGGTGAGCACTCTGAACCCTGCCTGTCACCTATCTGAGCAACAGTCACTGGCTTCCAGCTGTGTTCTGGAATGAGGGGGAGCCAGGGAGGCGGTGTAGGCTCCCCCCATCTCCAGCCCATGTAACACTTTCATAACCATCATGAGTTAAATCCCCTCCCCTTGAAATACCCAGTTTCTCTCTTCCTAACCCGCATGGAGCAACAAACCAGCTAAACTGTCCATATTTTCTATCCTCCAGGCAATTTGCCAGACAAGGGTTGTGGGTGAGCCAGGGGATATCAGATACAAGCCTTGCCCTCCAGCGGCCCACAGTCCAACAGGGAGGAGAAAATGTATCCATAGCTCACTTCCATGCAGAGGGAGTGCTGCAGGCACCACGGATCCTGTGGGGACAAATCTGGTCCGCAGACACTATGCTGTCCAGCTCACAGAAGAGAGACCATGAACTTGGCCCTTACTTGTTTCGTCTGTAAAGGGGGCATCACTTGGTGATGTTCACATTTGAAATCCTGGGTGTGGACTGCCTACCATGGGACAGGCACTTTGGTGTGCACAGAAGCAGGATTGTGGGAGGTAGTGGTTGCAGCTTCAAACAGCGCCCGCAGGCAACACAGCTCCACCCCGAGTAACAGCGCTCACAGAACACTGCAGGGGCCGGGAAAAGGGAGGTGCATGCTGGCTCACCTCCTTGAGGTGGGCGGTCCAGTGGTTAGGACTCGTCCTTTCACTGCTGGGTCCGAGTTCAGTTCCTGGTTGGAGAACTAGGATCCCCCATGCTGCGCCGCACAGCCAAAACCATAAAAGGGCTGTCTGTGGCCCTTGGGGTTCTCACCCCGTGGAGTGGGCCTCACACAGGGCAGGGCTGGTTCCAACAAGATGTTCTCAGGGCAAGCAATGCCTGGGGAATAGAAGGATACCCCTTTGAGGGCACAATGCAAGCACAGCTCTAGAACCTTCCATTCTAGAATCTGCTCCTGCTTTGCCAGAGCCTGTCTAACCCCATGCCAGTCCATGGTTGTGTGGCTGCGTTAGCCTCCCTCCCCATCTCTGCTCCTGTCCCAGAGAGGCTTCAGAAACTTGGCTGCAGCCTTGAGGGCCTGCAGGCCCCAGCTGGCCTCCTGCAGTACATCACCCCATCACTCCACAGTGCATTGCTCCATCCGTCTACAACCCATCACCCCATCCCTCTAACACAAGTCAAGCCTCAGCTGAACCTCCCAGAGCCCCTCCCCACGGCCCTGCGGGGTGCTGGGTAGCCCCAGCTCTCCCACAGAGCCCTGATTTTTATGAAGGCTGCCGGCAGGCAGAAGCTGGACCAGAGAGCCTTTCTGGAGCAGGTGCATGAATGCTGGGACAATGGCTACCTGCTGTCCTCCAAGAAGATTGGTTCTGGGGCCTTCTCCAAAGTCTACCTGGCCTACGCCACGCAGGAGCGCATGCGGCACAACTCTAAGCTGGCCTCTGACCTGCGGGGCAAGCGCCACACCATGGTGAGGCAGGCTCGCCTCCTCCCCACGGGGTGGGGGTTCCATAGTCAGCCCCAGTGGCCCCTGTCCTAACTCCACTCAGGCACCTCCCAGGTGCTCTGGCTTCCTCCTAGTCCCACATCTTCTAGAAGGCCCAGGCTCTGGCAGTCTGATCCCTCCCAGTTCCTGGACCCATTGAACACATAAGTAACCAGGACAGGATGAGGGGGAAGGTCAGTGCTGCCTCCCAAGGCTGCTGCTCACCGAACCTTGCCCTAGTCAACTTCGGCCACATGCACAAAGGCCATGGGGCCTGTTCTACCACATCCTGTCCCCAGGGGGGTTGTGGCCTTTGCACAGTGGCCACCCTCCACACCTGCAGGTGGCTATCAAGATCGTCTCCACTGCGGAGGCCCCTGCAGAGTTCTCCCGCAAGTTCCTGCCCCGTGAGATTTCATCACTCAATGCTACATACAAGCATCTGAACGTGGTGGGCAGAGACCCCAGGCAGCCGGCCCTTCCTACCTACCCCAGGCCCGCCCCTTCACCTCCTGAGATCCTTATACTCGGGCTGGCCCCATTCCGAGACCCCAGCCCTGTGCACCCGAGGGCCCTGGTTGGGGGTGACAGTGGGGGGGTGGCCCGGCAGGTGCAGCTGTATGAGACCTTCGCGAACAGCCGGCGCACCTACTTGGTACTGGAGCTGGCGGCCCGTGGTGACCTGCTGGAGCACATCAACGCCACTTCTGCTCATCGCCGCTGCCCGGGACTGGAGGAGGAGGAGGCCCGCAGGCTGTTGTGGCAGCTGGTCAGCGCCGTGGCGCACTGCCACAACTCAGGCATCGTGCACCGGTGAGGGCGCCACCCAGCCTGCTGCCCAGCGCGTGGAGACCTGCCTGAGCTCAGGTCCAGCCCCGCCTCCCCTTCCCCACGCAGGGACTTGAAGTGTGAAAACATCCTGCTAGATGACAGAGGCTGCCTAAAGCTGAGTGGTGAGCCTGCGGCCCGGCCCCCAACCAGGCTCCCAGCCTGGGCCAGCCCTGATCACCTTCAACTTCCCTGGCTCGCACATACCCCACTCTTGCCCCAAGCCCAGGGCTCCAGCCTCTACACTGGTCTGCTCCAGACTTCTGACCCCAGTCTGCCTTGTCCTTCAAGCCTCCAATGAGGCCTACACCCAACAGTTGCCCACAGCCACACTTATAGTTACCCACGTGCCCCATGCCCACAGCCCCCTCAGGAGCCCTCTCTCTAGCAACCCGCCCCGCCCTCCCTGCACGTCCCTTGCAGACTTTGGCTTTGCCAATCGTTCCGGGCTCAAGAACTCATTGCTGAGCACCTTCTGCGGGTCTGTGGCCTACACAGCCCCAGAGATCCTCATGAGCAAGAAATACAACGGGGAGCAGGCCGACCTGTGGAGCCTGTGAGCACCACCCCAGGGGCTCCAGGACCCTGGGTGGGGAAGAGGGGCAGGGGCCGGGGAGGAGGGGTGGGCCCTGAGAAGCCCATACCCCCAGAGGTGTCATCCTCTACGCCATGGTGACTGGGAAGCTGCCCTTCAAGGAGTGCCAGCCCCACCGAATGCTGTATCTGATGCGCCGGGGCCCCACCTTCCGGCCAGGCCTGTCACCAGGTGAGCACCTCCACCACGTGTTCCTCCCAAGTCCCAGCCGTGCCTGGAGAGGGGGCAGCAAGACAGACCTAGGTCCAGAGAAGGGCCACATGCGCTGTGGCATGGGGGATGCTGACCTGTCATCTTTGCCAGCCCAGGCTGGGGGATGGACTGTGGTGATGGGGGAAACTGGGGTTGGTGGCCCCATTAAGCTTGAATCCTGAACTAGCCCTAGGTCAGGCTGCCTCACCTCTCGCTGCCTGTCCGTCCACGTGCGAAACATGGACACCCTCTAGCCATTTGGGAAGACTGCATGGGGCAACCCCACCAAGGGGCCAGAATCGTTGGCTGTGAGGGCCGTGGGCTGGGGGCATGAGAGGTGGCAGGAGGGGGCCGCTACCGTGAGGCTGCAGCCTTGAGTCCTCGCCCACAGAGTGCCAGGACTTGATCCGAGGCCTGCTCCAGCTGCGCCCACGAGCTCGCCTGGCCCTGCAGCAGGTGGCCACCCACCACTGGATGCTGCCTGCTGCACATGCGCTCTTCTGCACCACACTCTGTGCTATACCAGGTGTGGCAGGCCTAGCTGGGTGGGCAGGTAGGAGGCTCCTCAGCGCCCCTCCTGACCCTCCCACTGTGATCCGTTGCAGAAAAACCAGAGAAGCCCCAGCTCCAAACATCCCTGGACAATGTGGAGCCCAGCGCAGACTCCGATCCCCCAAGGTCGCTCCTGCAACTGTGGCGACCCCAGCTACAGGGCACCTCTCATGAGAGTGCCTCTAGTCTGACACCTGAGCCCCCAGGGGCTTGCCCAAGACAAGTTGCAGACTCTGCCAGGCTTCAGCTCTGGAGAACGGAGACAGCCGGTCGCAGGGTGGGTCGCTCCAGGCATCCACTGTTGCTATGCTCCATCTGGAGCGTGCCTGGGCACTACCTGGTTAGCTGAGGGCGGGCGGGAGGGCAGGGGCGAGGCCAGATAAAGCATTTATTCTATAGAGCCAAGGGTGTGGACTTCTCAATGCAGGAAGAGGGATGTTGGGGCATCTGGAAAACAGTCCACATACCTTCAGGCCAGAGCTTTAATTTAATTGGGGGAGGGAGAATGAAGAGGGGACCACAGAAGAGGAAGACACCTGGTACCCACGAAGAACTCAGCTTTGATTTGAGCTCCAGTAGAGTTGGCCCCAGCTCTGGAGGTAGTACCAGGACTGAGGACAAGAGGGCTGGGGGTTGGTGGAGGGGTGCTCTGCAGAGAGAAGCCTGGAAGGGCAGGGAAACAGGGATCCAGGGCAGAAGATGGCACTAGATTTGGTGGGAGGCCCAGGAAGGGAATACAGTGGGGTGAGGGACAGCCTGCTGGGCTTGGGGCCGTGGACTCTTCAAGTGCCTTCAGCACTACATACGGGGCCAACGGGCTCCAAAGGGGCAGAGCGTGGTCCAGGGGAAGACTTGGGCCAAGGGCAAGGCTTATTAGCTTGGTGGGCATGGGATCTGGGGGGCTAAGGCTCAGGGGAATTGAACAGGGAGAGGGCCTAGCTAGACAGGGAAGGTGGGAGCATCAGGTCGGTCCAGGACTGGGAAATAGCACTTGAAGTGCTCACAAAGGCCTGAGGGCCGGGTCTGGGCACAGGGAAGGTGCTGAGAGTGAAGAGGAGGCAGCACCAGCAAACACCCCAAGGACAGGCCAGGGGGATGCAGCCCTGGGAGACCCTGACAGGCTGTGGCTGGTGAAACTCTCAACAGGTCAGCCCTGTGAGGCCAGGTCTCAGGCAGGGCCAGCCGAGGGCCCCCAGGGTGGAGGGACCTGGGTTGGAACTGGCAGCAAGGGGTACTGCAAGCACTCAGACCCCTAGAGCACCCCTGAGACTCATTGGGAAGCTCTAGCTGGCCCTTCAGGCCTGCAGTGTTTTTCTGTCCAGCCCTGCCAGCCCTCCACCTGGAGACACCTGAGCGAGTCAGAGGTCTGGGGCAGCCCTGGCTGAACAGTCCTCCTCTGAGCAGCCAGCATTCTTGCTGGAAGCAACAGGGCACATGGAGGCACCCTCAATCCTCAGCAAAGACCTGGAGCGGAGCTTAAGGGCAGCTCTGCTTCTCAGCCAGATACACTCTCAGAGCAGGGGACAGCAGGCAGGCCTGGTCTGGGAGGCCTGGACGGACTGTGAAGAGAAGTGGGCCCGGAGATGCTGGCAGGCCTCAGGGGCCTCACGTGGGTGCAGCTCCCTCTGCTTGTGGCTCTGGGCCCAGCTCCAGCTCCTGCTGCTCCCGCTCACACTGCTCCCGCTCCTGGTGATCCTGCTGCTGCAGCTGCCGCTCAACCTCCTCAGGCACCTGCACCTCCAGCAGGTTCTCCAGGCCGCGCTCTGGCTCGTCCCCAATAAGTACCTGCCAGCAGGGGAGGCACGTGGGGAGCTGGCTGGCATACCTTGGACACCCACCCCTCCCCCAACCCTGCACCTACCTGGATGAGTTTCTCACAAGTCACCCGCACATCAGGCTCAGGCTCCCAGCTATGCAGCTCTCGCAAGATCAAGTAGGCTCCCTGGTCCCTCACCTGCTTCCGACCAGGTGCCGTGGCTGTCAGCTGGAAGAGGGCAGAGGGTACCCAGGTGTCAGTGTGCTAATGTGTGTGTGTTGGGGGGGGTAGCATTAATGAAGCAGGACCCCTGCTCACCAGCATGATGGTCTCAATTAGCATCTTACGGATGTCAGCGTCAGGCTCTCGCTGCTTGTCTGGTGGCAGGTACTGCAGATCAACAGGCAGCCCTAGGGGTGAATTTGTGAGTCAGTGGGTCTCCATGCTGGCCCCTGGGCCACTAGGCAGGACCCTGCCATTGTAAGGCTCATCTGTGCTCAGCAACTCCCTGCTGGGAGGTTTCAGAAGGGCCCTGATCTGGACACCTCCTTCTGCCTCTCCCCTACCGTCCCCCCCTCCTGTTAAACCAACCCTGAGGCTCGACCCTAGCCACTCACGCTCCATCTCTTCCTCAGAGAAGTCTTCTGGCCCAGCCAGCGGCAGTAACAAGAAGGGGAGAACGTCCACCTCGGGCCCAAGCAACCATTCATGATGTCCTGGGGAGAAACAGGAATGCAGACCTGTCCAGAGGGGCCCCAGAGAACAGCCTATTCCCCCCATAAGGCAGCATCCCCACCACGACTCACGGTGCTCGAAGCAGCAATTTCGCAGTGTTCCCACCACCCCGCCCCTGCGCACCGAGGAGTCCGGGTACTGGGTAAGGGGCAGCAGCCGCTGGACCACGCACCTGGAGGGAAGGGCCACTCAGTGCCGTCCCTGCGCACTTCCAACCCCTCCCCGCGAGCGCCCGGAGCTTCACCTGTTGCGGTCCAGCAGAAAAGCGCGGGTCGCGGGACGCTGGCTGAGGTTGGAGAGCACTGGTCCCAAGTAGTGCAAGGGCGCGCGGGCGTTGTAGCCCGGAGTGCACAGCGCGCGCACCAGCCGCTCCAGGCCCGACTCCCCGGGTTCTGCGGCTGCCAGAGCCTCTATCAGCGCAGCGCACGGCACCGGCTCGCGGCTGAGGTTAGCCAGCACGGCGGCCGCTTCCTCGGCCCAGGGCCACTGTGGGTCCAACGCGCAGCCCAGCAGGCGGACAGGCAGTCTGGGCTCGGCCGCCAGCAGCGGCTTGTGCAGGCCGGGGTCGGCAGCCAGGTTGACTAGCGCGCGAGCGGCGTCTCGGGCTGGGGCGGGAGGAGGGGCCACCGCCAGCTCGACCAGCGCCCGCAGCAGTGCCGCCTGGCCGGCCAGCAGCGTGCGCCCAGGCCCCGAGCCAGTCAGAGCCAGCACATGCTGCGCCGCCGCCGCCTGCAGGTCAGCCCGCTCCCCGAGCGCCAGGAAAGGCAGCAGCTTCGCCGCCTCCGCCTTCGGGCTGGTCTCCGACATCGGCGACCCTACGGGAGCTAGGCCATCGGCTGACTGACCCCTGTCCCCCCCGTCCTCGCCCAAGCAGGTCGGTGAGCTCGGGGGAAGCACACTCAGCCAGGCCCGGAACCTACAGGTGGTCAGCGGCCCCGCCCACCAGGTAGCGGAAGCCGCAGTAACCAATCCGAGACCATGACTCTACCTAAGGGGCGGGACCTGAGCGCAGAGGCGGGGCCACGTCTAGGCCCCGGGGATTGTGGGATTGGATGCCGCCCGGAAGCAGGCTCGGGCCCGCGGTGAGCGTGACAGTCGCTGGAGAACTAACAGCCGTCTTTTGGGGGCTCCTGCCGACCTCCCCGCTCCGGAGAAGGCAATGGCACCCCACTCTGGTACTCTTGCCTGGAAAATCCCATGGGCGGAGGAGCCTGGAAGGCTGCAGTCCATGGGGTCGCGAAGAGTCGGATAAGACTGAGCGACTTCACTTTCACTTCTCACTTTCATGCATTGGAGAAGGAAATGGCAACCCACTCCAATAATGTTCTTGCCTGGAGAATCCCAGGGACGGGGGAGCCTGGTGGGCTGCCGTCTATGGGGTCGCACAGAGTCGGACACGACTGAAGCGGCTTAGCAGCAGCAGCAGCCGACCCCCTTATAGTGTACGTTGGCTCTGTTCCTTCGTGGGATTGACAGAGATCTGTTTTCTCTGGAAGAAAAGCATGGTCAGTTACAGTGATTGACTTTCTAGTGCATTCCTGACATAATCTCTGTTTGGTCACGATATATATTTTCGTTTTTGTTTATGGTTGTATTCAATTTGCTGAAGTTTTGTTTAGAATTTTTGCATCTCTGCCCATGAGGAATATTGGTTTGTAGTTTTATTTTCTCGTGATGTCTTCGCCTTGTGTTGCGTAATGCTGGCCTCAGAAGGATTGGAGAAAGTATTCTTTCCTTATGAATTTTACGTTAGAGTTTGTCAACCTAACATTGCATGCGTAGGTGCTAGTTCCCAGTCGTATCCCATGCTTTGTTGACCCCATGGACTGCCAGGTTCCTTTGTCCATGGAATTTTCCAGGCAAGAATACTGGAGTGAATTGCCGTTTCCTTCTCCAGGGGATCTTCTTGACCCTGGGATCGAACCAATGTCTCTTTCATCTCCTGCATTAGCAGACCGATTCATTACCACTGTGCCACCTGGGAATTAAACCTAGTGTTACTTCGTAAACGTTTAGTGAAGCCTGAAATTTTCTTTTTGGGAAGGTTTTTTAACTACAAACTCAATTCATTTCATAGAAATACGGCCATTCAAGTTGTCCTTTTCTTCTTGGGTTACTTTTGGTAGTTTGTGTGTTTTAATTAATTAGTCCATTTCATCTAAATTGTTAATTGTCATAAAGTTTTTTGTAATATTTCCTTATCCTTTTACTGTGTCGTGGTGTCACCTCTCTCATCCTTTATATTGGTAATTTGTGTCTCCTTTCTCCTTTTGTCTTGCCAGAGGTTTGTCTGTCTTATTGATCTTAAAGAACCGCCTTTTGGATTAATTTATTTTTTGTTTTCTTTTTCAAGTTTATTGATTTCTACTTTGGCCTTTTTCCTTTCTTCTGCTTACTTCAGGCTTAATTTGCTGTTCTTTTTCTATTGTCTTAAGGTAGAAGCTGGGGTCACTAATTGGAGACCTTACTTTTCTCACGTAGGGGTTTCCCCATTTGTTACCTGACTCTTGAGTTATTTGTTATGTGCATTACTTTTCCACAGCTATATGCCCCTTAATAGGTGGATATTACTTTTGTTTCACACTAAGGGCTAGGACAAAGCCTCGAGGGGCCGTAGCACCCAGGACAGCCAGTTGCAGGGAACAGTGTGAACAGAGTCAGCAGGTCAGAAGGTGCAGGAGCCTTAGACCAAAAGGAAGAGACTTCATAGCCTCAATCCCAACCTCAACTTTCCTGAAAGTCCCCTGGAAACTGAGGAAGAGGGTGGACGAGTCCAAGGAAGTGCTGCCTCTCTAAGGCAACCACAGATCCTAGGCAGAAGAGTTGAAAATTCCTCAAGATGTAGAATTAAAATATCATGGATAATCTAGATAAATGATGCCCTCTGGTGGGTACTTTTGACTGAGGCAAAAATGTGCACCTTCAGGACCCATGCTTTGAATGATTCAAGGAAGTGTTTACAGAAATCACCAGGTTCAGTCACTAAGTCATGTCTGACTCTGTTACCCCATGGACTGTAGCACGCCAGGCTTCCCTGTTCTCCACCATCTCCTGGAGTTTGCTCAAACTCCTGTCCACTGACTCAGTGTTACTATCTAACCACCTCATTCTCTGTTACCCCCTTCTCCTGCCCTCAATCTTTCCCAGCATCAGGGTATTTTCCAGTGAGTTGACTCCCTGCTTCAGGTGGTCAAAGTATTGGAGCTTCAGCTTCAGTATCAGTCCTTCCAATGAATATTCAGGGTTGATTTCCTTTAGAATTCACCAGTAGGGAGCCTTAACTATTCCTGCTGCTGCTGCTGCTAAGTCGCTTCAGTCGTGTCTGACTGTGTGCGACCCCATAGACGGCAGCCCACCAGGCTCCCCCGTCCCTGGGATTCTCCAGGCAAGAACATTATTGGAGTGGGTTGCCATTTCCTTCTCCAATGCATGAAAGTGAGAAGTGAAAGTGAAGTCGCTCAGTCGTGTCCAACTCTTAGCGACCCCATGGACTTCAGCCTACCAGGCTCCTCCGTCCATGGGATTTTCCAGGCAAGAGTACTGGAGTGGGGTGCCATTGCCTTCTAACTATTCCTAAGATGAATTAGAAGATCCGAAGTCTTTAGAAGTGGTTTAAAGTTAAAGGAAAGCCCATATAGCATTGACCCATAAGCCTCAGTTGGATTCCCAGATAACCCCAGTTACCCCAGTACCTGTGTGTCACCTCTTGTGCCATTCAGGCAAGAACAGCTCTTCATGCCCTTGACACAGGCCCCCAGCCAGCTGTTGTGGAGCACGTTCCTTGATCTGCATGTGTCTGGTTGCCTCCTGACTAGACTCAGGTTGTATCTTTCTGGCAGGAGTGCTCTGGAGGAGATGCTGGGTTCTTTTCTTCTTGTCCAATCGGGTAGCATGGCTTTGGTCTGTTGGAGAGGCTTGTCTTGATCACTTAATTAAGGTGGAGTGGCCCAAGCTTCTTCCCTGTCAAGTTACTCTTTTTCTTTTGGTATATAATAAGTATTTTATGGGAGGATACTTTGAGACTGTGTGAATACGCTGTTTCTCAACAACTTTCGCTCCCTAGTTTTTGCATGTACTGTTTTTTTCTCTGAATTATTTATTACCATGATGGTTGCCAAGTGGCTGTTTTCTAATTTTATCGTTTATTGTAGGGAAAAAAGCTTTCTCTTTACCTATTTATATCAAAGAAGACACATGTATTCCTAGTTTATTCAAAGAAATATAATACTTTACTGTCATTATTTTGATCCTCAAGTTGTCCTCAGTTTGGTCAGTGGAAGCCCCTTCAAGGAGGTTTCTGTGTGTTTTTAAAAATAGCTTTATTTGAAATCAAACAGGACTTCCTAGGGGGAGAGACCCCCCCTCCCCCACTGGAATGTCCCCCACCTCTGTAGAAGGGCTTTAGCCTCCTAGGCCTTCGCCAAGTACCAGTGAGCAAAATTGTCAGAGAAGTGAGAAAATGCAAAGACAAAAGCAGTCAAGCAAGACAAAGTAGTAATAGTTTAGCCATAAAACAAAGCTAAGTACTTCTACACAAAGGCTAGAAGTAATAACCTGAGCAATAGCCATGGAGTGGTTTTGCAGATACTGAAACCCCCTGCTGGTGGAAGAAATTAACTGCGTGCTGACCACCAGCACTTAGTCCCCAGACCAACTGGAACCTGAAAATTGATAAGGCTGCCTGCAGTGACACCACCCGGTTACCTCACTATCAACCAAAGAACTGTGCGTGAGGTAATCATGAAACCCATGACTTTGTTCCTCACGCTGTCTTTAAAACCTTCTCCTGAAAGCCTTGGGGAGCTCGGATCTTTTGAACATGAGCTGCCTGTTCTCTCTGACGGGCACCTGCCCAAACCCTACACCCTCCTCGCCACAACCCAGTGTTCGCAAGTGGCTTCCTGTGCATCAGGGGGCAGACCTAGTTCCATCTGGTTATGTCTTGAGATATAATTCAATATGTAATTTCATGGACAGAGGAGCCTAGTGAGCTATGGACCATGAAGTGGCAGTCAGACAAGACTGAGTGTCCTACTGAATGACTAACACACTTGAGATAAAATTTACATACTATAACAGATCATCTATTTAAATTCCATGGTTTGTGATGTATTAAGTTTTGTAAATAGTTGTAATATAAATAACACAAAATATATATTTAACTTTTTTTTTTTTTTAATTTTGGGCCGTACCGCAGGGCTTGTGGGATCTTAGTTCCTTTAACAGGAATTGAACCCTTACCGTTGGCAGTGAGAGAGCAGAGTCCTAGCCAGCGGACCACCAGAATTCCCATGTTTGTATTTTCTAAAGCATTTATTGCCTCTATAATTTGAACCATAGAGACACCAGTAGAAGCAGACTACCACGGGCTTCCCAATCCTTGTTTTAGGGGGCGCAGTTCCTCTTTATAAAAACATCACGTGTGTCTGTGTGTTAGTTTTTCAGTTGCGTATGACTCTTTGCAACCCAATGGACTAGCCTGCCAGGCTCTTCTGCCTATGGAATTCTCTAGGCAAGAATACTGGAGTGAGTTGCCACTCCCTTCTTCAGGGGATCTTCCCAACCCAGGGATCAAACCCAGGTCTCCCACATTGTGGGCAGATTCTTTCCCATCTGAGCCACTAAGGAAGCCCCAAAGTGAAAGTGTTAGTCACTCAGTTGTGTCCGACTCTTTTCGATCCCATGGATTGTAGCCTGCTAGGCTCCTCTGTCCATGGAATTCTCCAGGCAAGTGTACTGGAGTGGATAGCCATTCCCTTCTCCAGAGGATCTCCCCAACCCAGGGACTGAACCAGGCTCTCCTGCGTTGCAGGCAGATTCTTTGCCGTCTCAGCCCCCAAGGAACATCATGTACTGAAAACCATCAAGAGCTGCCCACCGGAAGCCCCACAACAAGGTAGGGGTTTGTGGGGAAGGTGTGAGCAACCAATTTTAACACGAAACCATTGAAAAGGAACGTCAAAAGTCAGAGGCTGATGGCGCAGGAAAGAAGTCGTCGCTCAGGCCTCCCAGCAGCAGGACGTGAAGAGCTAGCACTGGCCCTTCACACAAGCTGTGCTGACAGCCAGTGCACACGTGGGCCTAGTGGGGGCTGGGGCAGGGCTCTGTGAGGTCACGGCAGTGCAGAAGAAAGCCGAGGCCCTCTGAGACCCTGTACCTTCCAGACAAGGTCCGTCTCCTGGTGACTAAGGGGAAAGATCCAGAGGACACACTGCCCCTTTACTGCTTTGTGGGTAAAGCATGCGGGGCCCCTTCATCAGTCTTCTCCTTTCCAGCCTAGACGTAGCAAAGCTCCGACCACTCCTGGTTTCATCTGCATCGAACAGGTTCCCCCACACACACCTGCCACCACCCAGACTTTCCCCTCTCCCTGGCCCACCTGTTGGTATCTCCCACCCATCCTGACCCCAGTAACTAACAAGGAAAGGTTGGCTGAGTGCCTGAGCAGGGACATGCCCGTGCTATGGGTTCCTTCTCTGGGCAGACAAACACACCCCCACCAGGAATACTGCTCAACATGTGCTGACCCCAGCCCAGATGCTGTCCCACCCCAGACCCCACCAGGCCCCTACACATTCCTCACACGTGCAACTGGCCACCAGCAGGTTCACCACACACCAGACCCTCTGCCCAGCTCAGTGGCCCCCAAAGGTGAAGGTGGCATTCAGTGTGTGGGTTGTGGCCTCTGGACTTTATTCCAGCCCTGAGCCTTAGCTGGGGCAAACAGCTGGCTGGAGAGCTGTGTCTTCATGCTGGAGGGAAGGGGGAGCCAGGGCCAGGCCAAGGCCACTCGCTGGGTCAGTGGTAGTTGTCAGGGTTGGTGTCATCTGGCAGAAAGTAGCGCTGCAGGGCAGGGTCCAGGAGCCGTGGGGGCAGCGGACGGGCAGACCTGGGCCAGTCTGGGGGGAAAGGCTGCAGTTCCACCCGAGGCAGTGGCAGCTTCAGTATGCGGATGGTGCTGTCCAGGGAGCGGTCCACACAGAGCCGGGACAGCATTCGGCCTGGTGGGCCGGCAGGATGGTGAGACCGTGGTGTGGGGTGGATGCTTGGCGGGAACTGGGCTGGGCTGGGGTCCGATTTCCATCCCTGACCCCACTCACCCCTCAGTCTCATGGGAGACCTCTGGACCCTGGCCTCCTGAAGCCGGAGGATGCGGTCGTGCCTGTTGGGTGGGGAGGTGGGCTTGACTGAGCCAGCGCCTAAGCCGCCCCACACAGGCTCTGCCCCAGCCTCACCCTGGAGCCCATGGCCTGCTCACCGGGGATCTGGGGGTGTGGCAGCACCATGCCACAGAACTGCGGGGGCAGGGGAGGGCCTGGGGGTGGGCTGTAGGGCTCCTCGGGCAGGGGCCCCTGGTGCCGAATGCGCTGCTGCTCGCAAAAGAAGTTGAGTGCATCAATGGGCCCCAGGTCCAGCATTTTGGACTGTGACCAGACCATCTGCGCCAGGGGCAGCATCTCACGCGGCGGCATCTCATGGGGCAGTATGGCGGGCGCGGAGGACCGCAAGACGACCTCAGGCTGGAGGCAGAAGTGCATCAGGGTCTCCGACAGTGCACATCGGGTCCGCGTAAAGTGCAGCTGTGGCAGCGTCTGCTGGGCCTGGGGCTCCAGGGTGGTCAAATCTGACACCCCCGGTGAGACCACCAGAGAGGGTGTCTGGGAGACATTGGAGGATGTCACAGAGACGTGACCAGCTGCCCCAGAGAGCATCGAGATCTGCGACAGGGCCTCTTTAGAAGGGGGGTGAAGTCCTGAGGTCTCTGAGACCTTGGGCAGCACCTCTGACATCTTGGCTACAGACAGCTGCGTGGTCTCCATCTGCAGGAGAGGCGGCTAGGGGAGGGTGCACCAGGGTCCAAGGCAGAGACCCCACCTTCCCCTCCTCCTGGGGAAGTTCAGGAAGATCCTGGGCGATGGGGACAGGGTAGGGGAGGATGGAGGAGGCACAGAGCGGGAGTAGGGAGAGGAGCCCGCTGGCCTCACCTGGTTCCCTCCCTGCCCCACCCCTAGACTTGGGGAAAGCCTGGGGAGAAGACAAGAGGCTCCATGGGCAGGCTGCCCAGCCCTGTCCCCACCCCGGCTGTCCAGACCTGCAGCTGCTGGATCATTTCCTCCAGCTTCTGGCAGCAGCGCCTGCGCAGTGTGGCCTTGGACTCGGGGTCTGGGCCCTGGACCCAGGTCATCATTTCCTTGAACAGGAAGCCCTGTGGGTCCTGAAGGCCGAGTCCGTCCAGCAGCCTCTTGAGCTCTGGCCTGGAGCAGGTGTGGGAGGTTTGTGGGCGGCCTCCCACAGCGGGGAGGGCCAGTGGGAGAAGGACTCACCGGAAGGGGGCTGGTGAGTAGAGGAAGTAGGACATCAGCTCCACCACCACCTCTCGAGACTCCAGGGAGCACGCCAGGAGCAGCTGCAGTGCCAGCATCACAAACTGCTTCTGGACCCGGTCCTGAGCGCAGGTGGAGAGCGAGATCAGTGCCCTGCGCCTGGGGCAGGGTGGGGCCAGCTGGGGGCGAGGTGCTCACCTGCAGGCTGGGGGGCTGCTCCAGGTTGAGCAAGTGCAGGAGGGTGCCCTGCAGCCGGCTACAGAAATCTCTGCTGAGGTCCGGCAGCAGCCGCAGCAGCGCGCGCAGCACGTGCACGCGGTCAGCCCAGGAGGCCTCCTCCAGCAGGTCCATGAACGCCGAGGCCAGGCCCTCCACCGTGCCCATCTCGGGGTAGGCCTGCCGAGCCCCACCCCCTGCTGTCACCCTGGGCGCTCCAGCCCCCCTGCTCCCACCCCCGAGTCCGTGCTTCCGAGACCCCCCCAAACCTGCAGGGTGAAGATGGGGAAGAGCTTTTTGAACCAGTTCTGCTCAACGAAGAACTGCAGGAACTTTGGCAGACGCCCGTAGCGCTGCTCCCAGAGCAACTGCGCGTAGTGGAACTGGGGGTGGTGAAGGTAGGTCTCGGTCTTGGCAGTGTCCTCGTGGGTGCCCTTGAGGCTCAGGATAGGGTCCTTGGTGCTCTAGGGCAGCAGCAGCGGCAGCTGCAGACCCTGCCTCCCTAAGCCGCCCCTGCGCTGCCACCGGCCCAGCCCCCAATGCCTACCTGCGCCCGCAGCCTCACGGGCACCAGCAGCGGGTCAGAGGGCAGCCTGTGCGGGGGACTCGGGGGCTCCAAGCCCCAGTCCAGGTCCGGCTCCTCCTCGTCCTCATCCTCCTCATCCCTCAGCCACTGGATCAGCTTCTGCTGCTGCTTGGTATGGCGCCGCCTGATGCCCCGCACCAGCCACAGGTCCTCCTGGCCCCTGCGCTGCTGCAGAGGCGAGAGCCAGGCCCTGGCCACGGGCCGGGGACGGGGGAGGGGGCTCGCCCTCCCGCAGACCCCGCCCTGCAGCTTGCCTCACCTTGCTCTTGAGGCTGCCTGAGAGCCCGCCGAGGGCTCCGAGGCCGCTGACCTCCTCGGGCAGCCACATCTGCTGCAGCACCACCGAGTTGGGCACGCAGCCCGGGAAGCAGATGGGCCGCCGCCAGTACTGCGGGCAGGGCACAGCGGGCTGGGCTGAGGGCCTGAACTCGCCAACCCCAGAGACCACCCTGGTGGGCACCGGCTCCACGTCCGGGAGCTAAGCCAGGCTCACAGCCCTGTTCACCACCCCAGTCAGGAAGAGAGAACCTCCCAGAGTCAGGCAGAAGGACAGGCAGAGTGCGGTCCACTGTGGTGGCCGAGAAGGGAAGTCCAGGTGAGGCTAGCCTTTGGGAGCCCTGACACCCACATGCTCTGCACCAGCTCAGCCTGGGGCCATAGGAGGGACTTCCCTCTCACTGCCCAGGGCCAGGGTTCAATCCCTGGACAGGGAACTAAGATTCCACAAGCTATGCACAGCAGCCAAGAAGGAAAAAAGGGAGGGGGGCAGTAGGAGCCCCCGGGGGTGTACTGGAGGCTTGGGTAGATAGAGTAGTAGCTGGAAGGTTCAGTGGGGAATGCCAGACGTGAGCGTCGGGGAGGGGCTAGGTCTGTCTGGGCATTGGGGGGCAGAGGGGTGCAGAGTGGGAAGGTGGCTCCCAGTGACTCCGCTCCCCTTGGGGCAGGACAATGGTTTCCCACGCACAGTCCAGAGGCCCCGCCCCTGACACTCGCTGGGAGTGGCTGCAGGCAGGGCAGGCAGCAGAGGCTCTGGCCCTCTGGCAGCTGGTTCCCAGAGTGCGAGCAGCAGCTGTGAAACTGGGCTGGGGGTGGGGAGTGCGGGTGGGCCTGGCCCTCAGGGTGGAGTTGGCACAAAGGTGCACAGCCAGGGGAAGATGGGGTCTCCAAGAAGGGCGCCCTGCGGAGGAAGGCACCTCTAGCTCAGCCTGGGGCTCTCACCTTGTAAGGATGGATGGTGGCAGGGAAGAAGCCGCTGAGGTTGGAGAGAAGCTCCTGGGGCCGCCTCTGCAGCAGCAGGGAGGTCTAGGAGGGGACAGGACAGAGGCCTGGGGCTCCAGTGTCCCTGCAGCTCTGCCCCCAGTGGCAGCCTCCTCCCACCAGACCCTCACCCTGCTCTGCCCCAGGTCGGGGGACGGTGGATCCCAGGCCAGAGGCTTTTTGCTGAGCCGATCCCACTGCAGCTGCAGGTCCAGACTGAGGCCCAGCTCGCAGCTCAGGGAGGAGCGGGCCAGTAGCTGCGGCGGAAGGAGTCAGAGGGTGGGGGGGTGGGAATTATGAGGTGAAGGCAGGGGTGGGAGGAGTGGGAGGCCTCACCTGGGATGCTCTGCTGTGCACCCTCCGGTAGGTGGGTGGGGGAGGCAAGGGGACTCGGGGCAGGCGGGCAAAGCGCCTGCCCAGGGTCCCCACGTCCTGCAGTGGTGGGGCTTCGGTGCCCCCGAGAGCAGGGCCATCTCTGGGCTGGGCACTTGGGTCCCAGGTCTCTTTTTCCACTGTGAGGGCCACCGTGCCCCACTGCTGCTGGGGCTCTGCTTCAGAATCCAGACCCTGGGGGGGCGGGTGCGGGACACACAGGCAGGTCAGAGGCCCAGGGCACAGGGAGGTCTGGGGAGGTCCCATGCTCACCAGCATGCCTGGGCCGTAGATCAGATGTAGGTAGTTATCAAAGGCCTGCTGGCGCTGCTGCCAAGTCAGCTGGGGCCGGGCTGCCGGGCTCTTCAGCCCCAGTCTCAATTGCTGAAGGTCTTGGTTCCGGACAACCAGGACTTCCAAGTCCTGGGGTGGGGGTCAGGGGTCAGCTCACTCTTCCTTGAGCCTTGTCGTGTGCCACCCAGACAAGTGCAGGGATCCCAGGCCTGCCCCAGGGACTGAAGGGGAGGGCCCTGAGCTTGGGGGCTGGGGGGACACTGGGAGCCACCCCACCTCCTCCAACACTGGCTGCTGAGGAGCTGTTGTCTGGCGATGGATGAAACACGAGGCTGTGCTGCAGACAGGGAGGGGCACATGGGACACGGATGGCATTGCCAGCGGGGTAGGGCAGAGGCTGGGCTGGGGCCCCGGGGGGGGGTGCCTAGGCCCCTGGTGGGGAACCATGAACGGTCAGGACTGGCATGGGCTTGCGGTGAGTGTCTGAGGGGCCTGGGAGCTCTGGAGTCTCCTGTGGGGGCATGTGGCCAGGCCCTGACCCAGGGGAGCCGGGTGGGGGCCTCTGGGACAGTTCAGCCAGGCCTCTCAGCAGACCTGAGGCTGGCCACCCCACGCAGGTTGGCGAGCCTCTGTAGCTGGGCTGCAGTCAGTAACTCTGGGCTGGTCAGCGGCAGTGGAGGATCATCCACCCCATCAGGGACCTCTTGGCACAGGTTCTGAACAGGGAAAGGAGCCTGGAGCCCTGGCCTCAGCAGCTCGTCTGCCCACAGCAGCCCCGCCCCGCCCACCTGTGCTCACTGCACACCTTAAGCAGGTAAGATGTGGGCAGGTAGAGTCTGTGGTCCACCAGGCAGAGGCGGGAGCCCAGTGCCAGGACCAGGTCCCCATTGTTGCTGCAAAAGGTTAGGGCCTGAGGGGCACCGTTCAGATGTAGGAGCCTGGAGGGGGGTTCAGGGTGGGAGTCCAGGTCTGCTTCTCTGAGTAGAACACCAAGGCAGGAACAGAGGCAAGGCCCCAGCCACCCCTGCACCCCCTCCAGCTGCCCGGCTCCGGTAGGGTGAAGGCGGGAAACCCAGGCAGCTGCTCCCCGCCCCCACCCCTCCCCAGCCCACCGCAGCAGCTTGTTCTCCGCTGTCCAGATCCGGATGGTGCAGTCCAGGCTGGAAGAGGCATACAGCTTGAGCGTGGGACAGCAGCACAGGCCTGGGGGCCAGAACTCAGCTTTAGGGCCAGAGCCATCTGGAGGCCTGGGCTTCCCCTGGCCCTGCCCCCTCACCGGTGATGCGGTCCGTGGGGTCGTCCTGGGGCCGGTGATCATAGCGAGGGCTGCTGCCCAGGCCAAACTGCACCAGGCCATAGGTGGCATTGTTCGGGTCCTCGAAGCCCACGGTGACGCGCTTGCCAAGGGCGCAGAGCACTACCGCCGGGTGGCAGCAGCAGAAGGTGCGCAGGGGGCTCAGGCTCTCCTCGGCGTAGGGGAAGACGCGCCACATCTTCACAGTCAGGTCTCCGCCTGTGCGGGCAGGAGCCACAGTGGCGCCTCTGGGGAGGGAAGGAGTCCCCTGCCGGCGTGGCGGGGGAGGGGGGAGAGGTACCGACCAGAGGACACGATGCTGTTCCAGGTGGACGCGATGGCAGTGACGGGGCCCGGGCTGTGTGCCTCCGTTCGGAAGACCGTCTTCAAGGAGCGCAACTCGAGTACGGACAAGGTGCCATCAGTGTGCCCCACCACGGGCAGGTACCTATTGGCGACCACAGCCCGTTGGCACGGGCCCGGTTGTCTTGCCCAGCCCCGGCTGGCTGCGGCACCTACCGGTTCTTGTCCGTCCCGGCCCAGGCCACGTCGCTGCGGCACAGCTCGCCCTTGTACTGGCACACTATCTCCCAGTTGGTGAACGCGCTGGTGGGGTCCGTGAGGTGGCTGTAGAGGTGCAGGCAGCAGGGCTGGGGCGCGGGTGGCGGCGGCGGGCACAGGCGGCGCAGCACCCGCATTGGGGAGCGTGCTGCATTAGCACACAGCAGGTGTCCGGCGCGCGTCAGCACCCACAGCGCCTCGCGAGGCAGGCAGTAGGCCACGGCAGCCGCGCAGTCCTCGGGCTCCAGAAGAAGCGCGCTCACGGTGTGTCCGCCAGAGACTGACACCAGGTACACCGAGCCATCAGCGCAGGCGCACACGAGGCGGGCGGGCAGCGCCACGTGCGGGGCGGTGGGCTTGGGCAGCGCCGGCGCCAACTGCAGGTGGAGCACCGGCGCAGATAGCTGCGCCAACGGCGAGTAGAGCTCCCGCGCACGCCACAGCCCCACGCTGCGGGCCTCCAAGGAGAGCAAGGGCCAGCCCGGGCCGGCGGGGGCCAGCAGACGGCTCACACTCTCCGACGGCACGCCGCGGCCCCAGCAGGTGAGTGCCACCTCACCCACCTGCGCTGCTGCCTGAAGGTCCCACGTGCGCAGCGTCCCGTCCTGTGAAGCCGACAACACCAGGGCTGTGTTCGGGAGCACGGTCACCGCGGTCACCGGGCCTGCAGAAGGGGCGTGTGTCACTCGTGCGTCCCAGGGACCAAGGAAGGGGGAGCCTTCGGTCAGGGTCGTGGCCAGGATGGAGAAGCTTGGCAAGGAAGCAGCAGACATTCTGTGCCAGGGGCTCTTGAAGGCAGAGGGCTGTGCCCAGGGTGGAGGGAGACCAGGCTTCAGGAGCCACCGTGGCCCAGCGCACCTCTGTGTCCCACGAACACCATCCGGATCTGCCAGTCAGCCTCCCACACTTTCACCGTGCTGTCCCGGGAAGCTGTCACCATGGCCTCTACCTCTTTACAGTACGCCAGGTCGAAGATGGTGCTGAGGAGTGAGAGGGAGGCCGGGTGGACTCAGAACTGCCGTGTGTGTGCCCATGGACTGCAGTGTGGGCGCACGCGCATGCGCCCACCTGCACCTCTGACGACTGGATTTCCGTCGCAGCCTCGCCTCATGGTTTCCGCCCTCCCTCACCCGTCCCTGGGCCCCCCTCACGTTTTGTGCAGATTCCGACGCACATCTGTGAGAGCCCAGGTTTGCAGATCAAAGGTGAGCACGGCTGAGCCATAGGCTGCGAAGCAGCATGGGTCGTGATGGGGAGACGGAGGCCCCAGAGCCAGACGCGCAAGCGCACCCGAGATGCTTGGCGGTAGCTGCAGAGGTGACCCGTGGGGAACCAGGCAGCGGCCCCCTGAACGGAACTTCCAGAGCACCAGGCTTCCGCCTGCCTCCGCCACCAGTAGCAGCCCAGGATCTGGCACCGGCAGGCAGCAGATGGGCTCGTGGCCTGGCACCCCATGCTCCCCTGGCTTACTCAGCCACAGTAGGCTAAGGTCGGACTTTAGTATGGCCAGCCCCACTGGGCCCCAGCCCACAAAACGGCCCACAGTGCCCAGAGGGCCCAGCACCGCCACTAGCCCTGTAAGTGCAACTGGAGCCAGCAGCTTCTCTTGTGCCCAGCCATCCTCTCTGTGCAGGTGCAGGCGGCCTGCACCATCCAGCACCACGAAGCGTCTGCCCACGGGGTCCTGTGCCACTGAACACAGCCCGGCTACCACCTCCAGGCGCCGCAGGGGTTCCAGCCCGTGCGTCAAGCGCGCCACATGCAGCTCAGCTCTCTTTTCCTATGGGCCAGAATCAACAAGACTGCAGTGAACTTGGCGGGGGCCTGGGGTTGGGGGTAGGCAAGGCACCTGCCTAGGGATGCCAAGAGGACCCCGGCTGGGATCCTACTGGGGACCCCTAGGGGAAGAGCCAGGTCAGGAAAGAGGCCTTGACACAGATGCCATGGCCGAGCCGCACCTTTTCCACAAAGGTCTGGAGGCCTGTACGCAGGAGCAGCCACAGCTGGCGGGCACGGGCACTCTGAGCCATGTTCTGCCACTGCGAGTTGTTGGTAAAAAGCTGTGGGGCCCGCTCCGAAAATGACGACTCTGCGAACCGGCAGTGGAAGTCATCACAGTGTGGTCTTGGGTCCCTAACTTTGGAGGTCGTGGGCAGCCAAGGGCCCTCCTCGGAGCCCTGCCCAGTTAGAAGACTGCCCAGGGAGCGTTGCATTCCCCGAGGACAGAACCTGTGCCTCAGTGAGCCCAGGCCACCTCACCCCTCTCTTCCTTGAGGAGCCCCGGGTCCGGGACTTCATAAATGTCGGTCTCATATGGCTCTTGGTCTACAATCAGGTAGTCGCCTCCTACTGTATACGGGTTGCTTTCATCCAACACTTCCGACTCCATTTCAAAACCGTTGGGTCCAGGCGGCTCAACAGCCCCTAAGACCGTTGCTAGGATACCAGCCGCAGCAGGCCCCGCCCTCGACGCAGGCCCCGCCCTGACGCCTTGTGAGTCTAGGTCCACACTAAGTCACAGAAACTTTTATTGGAAACAAACCAGCTGCAGCAAAGTGACACTCAGTGCACGCTGCCCAATGGGCAAGGTGGCGGGGTACAAGTGGGCAGATGACCCCTGGGACCACTTGCTGGGTCTCCGGCCCTTTAGGCTGGAGTGTGAAGGCCCAGGCCTGAGCCCACACAAAATACAAAAATAAACTCTGCGGTCCAGCAGCCCCTGCCTGTGTCAGTTTGTGGGAGCAGGGCAGTGGCTCTTCCCACCAGGCCCTGTGCTGTCTAGTCCAGCCACAGTGTGGGCAGCAGCAGCCTGTGGGGGTGAGTGGGCAGCCACAGGCTAGAGCCAAGGGCTAGGCAGGCATGGCCTAGGGTGGGCTGGTGCTGTGGCAGCGCCGGGACCTGGGCCCTCAGGTGGGCAGGTCCAGGCCCTGTTCGAAGCTGGGTGAAGCTAGGGCCTCTGCTTCTTCTCTTCACATACAGATCACCGGGACCCTGCACAAAGGGTGGCGTGCAGTGAGCTCTGAGGAGCCCACACCCAGAAGCCCAGGCAGAGCGGGCCCTGTCCTGCCCTGCCCACCCCAAGGTCCATGGAGGGAGGCTGCTGGGGCGATCTCACACCTGTCCTCTTCCATGGTTCCAGGCTCCTCAGGCCCACCCTCGCTGCCTCCACCTCCACTCTCTTCCTCCTCCTCCTCATCTTCCTCCCCGAGCTCCATGTCCAGCTCATTGCCTGCCTCCGAGGGAGTGTAGGTGGATCCACTGGGGGGAGGGGAGACCAGTCTTAAAATCGCCTGCCCCCAGCCTACTGCTGACTCCAGGGAGGATGTCCGAGAAGGAGAAAGTTAGGAATGGGGTGGGGAAAAGGTGTGTGGGCCAAACAGGGAGGTAGGGGACGGAGGGAGACAGGTGCCAGCCAACCTGATAGAGCGGCAGCTGAAGAAAACAATCCGTTTCAGCCGCTTGTTGTAGAAGAAGTAGTTGAAGGACCAGAGGCTGCCATCTTCCCCAAAAGGGTCTGAGTCCAAGTCTGGGTTGTAGCTGGGGCGGGGTGGGGGGTGAGACGTGGTGTGAGATCCCAGTGCCACGGAGACCCAGGACCCCCGCCCCATGCAGGGACGCCAGCCCACCTGTAGATGTCGCATTCAGCCAGGCAGATCTCCTCATCCACCGCGTTCCACAGTTGTGGCTTCAGGGCCTTGAAGTCCTCCCGGACAGCTGAGAACAGGCTGCAGTTGACTGCGTTCACCACCTAGGATGGTCACAGTCGGGGCTGACAAGGAGCCCGGCAGCAGGAATGAACCGGGCTGAGCACGCTAAGTTAGGGAGGACACCTGGGATGGCTGTGGGCCTGCAGGTCCCTTCCCCAGCCCCACCCTCACCCAGCTGAGGCTGGGCTCCCGGCTGAACTCATGGCTGCGGGCTGTGCTGAAGTCGTAGTCCGGCCGGAAGGACTCATTGAGCGTGGCAATCAGGTAGAAGAGGGTCTTGCGGCTGCACTTGTCGCTGAGGGGGCCCTCATCCTCGCCACCTTGGCTCTTACTCAGTCTGCACAGAGACAAGTGTCAGCCCCGTGCTGGCCCATTCGCCAGTCCCCTATAGGCAGGCCCTGCCCCTACTCACCTGCTGGGGCTGAGGCCTGAGGTCTGGGGTGGGGACAGAGCCTCCAGCACATGTGGCTGGCCCTCCTGGCAGAACTGCTTGAACATGTGCTTGTCGTCACCCGCCATCTTACACGAGTAGCTCTCAATCCTAGAGACGCAGGCAGGACCGTGGAGCATGCCACCTCCCATGCTCAACCAGAACCAGTGCAGAGTGGCCTCTAAGGGGCCAGCCCCCAGAGCCCCAACCTCACCTGCCAATGATATGTGCATCTCCCGTCTCCACGGTAAGCTGTGAGTTGATGGCCTCGAAGCTGGAGTTCTCCAGCAGCTTCATGTCCTCGGGAAGGGTTCTGTGCTCCAGGGGCTAGTGCTGCCTGAGGACGGAGATCAGTCCATGGGAATCTGGCCCGTGGGGTTCCACTTTCAGACCTCCTCGCAGTAAGAGGTGCTGCTGTAAACAACTTGGGCCCCTCCTGCAGCCTGCTTCCAGCCCTTCAGCACTGGCGGGAGAAACGGTAAGATCGGCAAGTCCAGGCCCAGCTCAGCTACACCTCCTGCACCTCACAGGAGTTCTTTGGCCAGGCTGGGGGACCCACCGGGGATCCTGCTAACCCCGAGGACGCTGGGTTAGTCTCTCCCTCAACACTCCCCATCCCACCAAGGAGAGCCCTGGGAGTCCGCGAAGGGGCGTGACTCCTGCAGTTTCCCTCCGGCAAGACAGAAAACCCGCTTCCGGTAAGGAACCAGGACATCTGGGGCTCGGCTCTGCCGTCGCCTGGACGCGGCGCTCTTCCCTGTTCTACAGACGGCTTTCTAGTGAGGGAAAGAGGAAACCCATGAGCTCCTCCGTTTTCCTTCAAAAGTAGGAGAGAAGGCGGAGAGAAGCCCTGAGGCCCCCGGAGTGTCGGCCAGACAGGCCGCTAGGGCGCCCCAGCGTCCGCCGGGTCTCGGGGGAAACCCCAGCCGGGGCGCACGAACTACGCGTCCCAGGCAGCCGTGCGCCTGGGGGTGCGCGCATGCGCGCCGGCGCGAAGCCCGCTGGGCACTGTAGTCCGGACAGCCCGGGTCGCCGCCGGGCACAGGGCGTACACCTACCTGCTTGCGCCGCGCTCAATCGGGCCGGGCCAGACTCGGCAGGGTCAGGTCGATGGGCGTCGATACGGCTGAAAAGGCGGGGTGGGCCTTGCGCGGCGCGGGCTTCTCAAGAACGGGCGGAGGCGCCGCGGCCTCCGCTCGGGCCGCACTGTATCCGGGGGAAGAAGCTCCGCTGCGACGTCCCGTTACTCCCGGCCCTGCCGGCCCCTGCGGACTGCCACCGCGACATAGCCTCGCCCCTGCACGGCGCCCTACTATCGCGACCGACTTGTCCGCCGACCGCCACAGAGGGCCCGAGCAAGCGAGCGAACGACCTCTGCCTCCCGGAGCCGGACAACAACAAGCGTCTGCCAGGTCCGGCCCCACGCGTCTGAATGGCCCGCTCCAGCCGTCGGAACCGGGGGCTCGCACAGTCATTGGGGGTGGCATCCGCCGCTCAGTCCCGATGTCCGCTCCTACTGGATACAACCCCTATCCATCATCTTCTCCGGCCGTGCGAACCCTCCTCCCACCCTAGCGTTCATTGGCCGCGGCCCTCGAGGCCCCGCCCCAGTGGCTTCCCAGTTCCCCGGAGGGCCTAGTGGACTAGAGAGGCAACCGCGTGAGCGGCGGGAGGTGGGCTGCGGCCCAGAAGGGGCTCCGGAGTAGCGTTCGGCTTGGGAGTTAGATACTGGGTTCACAAGCACCGCCGAGCTCAGCCCCAACCCGAGCCTCTAGGGCCTTCCATTCGTGGCCGGTGCTGGCGTCTCTGACGCTCTGCCTGGAGTACAGGCGTCCAAGCCCAGCCTCACCCGCTTTTGTCGGGAGACCTTTGGGCCAAGCGCCATCGTGGGCGAAGCGGGAGCGGCAGAAGGCTCCGACGCTCGGGCAGCGCCCGGAACCCCGGGCTCGTGGTTACAGTTTCCGGCCGGTGTAGGCGTTCAACGACCTAAGGCCACGGAAGCGGGCTCGGGGGGGCAGTGCGGGGGCCGGACCGGAGATGGCGCCGCCGGCGGGCGGCACAGCCGCGGGCTCGGACCCTGGCTCGGCCGCGGTGCTCCTGGCCGTGCATGTCGCGGTGAGGCCGCTGGGCGCCGGCCTGGACGTGGCGGCCCAGCCGCGGAGGCTGCAGCTGAGTGCGGACCCCGAGCGACCAGGGCGCTTCCGGCTGGAAATGCTGGGCGCGGGCCCCGGGGCGGTGAGTGGGGCCGGCGGGGGCGCGCGGCCTGGCCACTGAGCCTGAAGCCAGGCTTTTCCGTTTGCTAGCCGCGTGCCGTTATCTTTTCCTTGCTTCTGTTTCCTTGTCTGTAAAATGGGGATAATGCTGGTACTTCCCTTTGTAGGATTACTGTGAGGGTTTCATAAAATAACACTAGTAAAAGGCTTAGGACGTTGTAAGTAGTCGACAAACGTTACCTTGTATTCCTTTGATTATCATGCAGTATATGCTAGGGGAGGCACTGAGCCTGGACTCTCCCTCTCCTCAGGTCATTTTGGAGTGGCCCTTGGAGTCAGTCTCCTACACAGTCCGAGGCCCCTGCCAGCATGAGCTGCAGCCTCCACCGGGAGGGCCTGGGACTCTCAGCCTGCACTTCGCCAACCCTCAGGAAGCTCAGCGGTGGGCAGCCCTAGTCCGAGATGCTACCGTGGAAGGACAGAATGGTCAGTGCCCTGGAGTGAAGATTCACCAGGCCGGGGCCAGTGTTTGTTCTGCAAGAGGGCAGGAGTAGCCCCAACCCCCCAGGCTTGGATGGGGGCAGTAATGGGGAAAGCTGAGCCCCTCTTGCCCGCTGCTGGGGTTTGGGAGCACTCCCAGGAGTAAGGAAGTAGAGAAAAGGAACAGAGACCGAAGGCAGTGCCAGACAGGTGTGGAGGGGCAGTGTATGCAGACCCTCAGGACCGGGGTGAGAAGACAAGACTATCAGAAGCGTGGAAGATACTCAGTGGGAGAGTGACAGGCTCAGATTCAAGTTTCTGAAAACTGGTGGAGCCTTGCATTCGTGTGAGTGATGCAGACAGGCCTGGAGGGAGGAAGGATGTTTCCAGAGATGCTTAGGAGAGGACTTGGCTGGATTTCCTGGAGGTTTGAATGGAAAAGTTAATGGTTGAGAAGCTGGAAGGAACAGACACTGCAGAGGGCCTGTTTGGGAGAGCATAGAAGTCAGGTTCTTAAAACATGTGGGAGGGAAAGGAGGTAGAAGGAGCTTGGGTTCTGAAGAGGAAAAGTTGGGGGTAGAAAAGGTCAACCAAGGTCACTAGAAGACAGAAACAAGGAGAGGGTCCGGCAGGCAGCCAGTGCATCAGGGAAGGAGTTCACAGATGCTACAGGTGAGCTGGTGAGCAAAAAGCACCTAGTGAGATGGAAGAGAGGTCCAGACAGCAGCATCTGCGGAGGGAGAAAGACACTTGCCTTTCATGCATACATTGGTTCGTTGGTTCACCACATGTGTATTCTGCACCTGTAGTAAGCACTCCTTCAAGGCCTTAGAGAGTCCAGGCAGGCCTGGTGCTGGGTGCTCGGGAGCCCTGCTTATGTGAGTGGGCAGATGGCTCAGAATATTGAAGCAAAGGAACTGCATCTGCACCACATGGGCAGGGCGTAAGTGGGAGGTAAGAAAGGGAGCCGGTTGCACGCTCAGGGCAAGCACCAGCTGGAGAGGGGTTGTTTGGAATGGGATCAGCCCAGAGTGCTCTGTGCTGATGGCAGAGCCAGGAGAGACGTCGGAGTTCCCTGGAAGGAGGCCACCTTGACTGCAGGACTCCTGGAGACTTCCGCTGGTTCTGCTGTGAGGCCCAGGGAGCTTCTTGGCTGGCTGAGAGGGCTTGTACAGGCCAAGAGAGGTGGCCCAGCCCCTGTGGAGGAGGGCTGCAGGTGGGACTGGGCAGCAAAGGAGGCCAGAAGGACTCCAGAGCCCAAGAAAGAGCCAAGTGCAACTCTGAGTGGAGTCAGCAGGGACCTCTGGGGTGTGCAAGGCCCAAGACTGGGCCAAGGCAAGGCCCTGGCATGGGCTGGGCTGAGCTAAGGAGGGAGGAGACAAAGGTACTGGAAGCCTGAGGTGAGACAGCAGAGGCCTTGGTGTGTACTCCGTGGGGGGCCAGATCTCAAAGAGACCACCAGCCCACCCCACATCTTTCCTCCTAGGTAGTGACAGCTTGCCCCCAGCCCTAGGCCCAGAAACGCGCCCTGTCTCCCCGCCCAGTCCCCTTGAAGTGCCCACACCCAAGGCCCCCAAGCCCAAGGTGGATCTTCCTTGGAGCCCTGGAGACTTGATGGAGAAAGGTAAAGGCAGGCGGCCGGAGGGGCTGGGGGAAGTAGCCAGTGTGGGGTTGCGATGGCTCTCTCTTCCCCTGCAGAAGAGCTGGCAGGGCGCCTGACCCGGGCCGTAGAGGGTGGGGATGAGAAGGGAGCAGCCCAAGCAGCAGCCATCCTGGCACAGCGTCATGTGGCCCTCAGGGTCCAGCTCCAGGAGGCCTACTTTCCTCCTGGCCCCATCAGGTAAGGCCTGGGACCTCTTTCTCACCCGGACCCCCAGGCCTCTCAGGTCCCCCATCCTTACCTGTGACCTCCATTCTGGCCCAGGCTCCAGGTCACAGTTGAAGACGCTGCGTCCTCTGCCCATGTCTCACTGCAGGTTCACCCCCACTGCACCATCAGGGCCCTCCAGGAGCAGGCGAGCACGTGGTCTGGGGAACCCGGGTGGGGGGTGGCGGGAGGCGGCCTGGGTGACACTCTGACACTCTGGCCCCAGGTGTTCTCAGAGTTTGGCTTCCCACCGGCCGTGCAGCGCTGGGTCATCGGGAGGTGCCTGTGTGTCCCTGAACACAGCCTTGCTTTCTATGGGGTCCAGCGGGATGGAGACCCTGCTTTCCTCTACCTGCTCTCAGCTCCCCGAGAAGCCCCAGGTCAGTCCTTGATTGGGGCGGGATGAGGAAGGTGGAGTGCAGCCCGCCATGGTCCCGAGTCTCACCCCCTCTGTCGCAGGACGCAGTCCTCAGCGTCCCCAGAAGGTGGATGGGGAACTAGGCCGCCTGTTCCCACAGTCACTGGGGCTGCCCCCAACCCCTCAGCCAACCAGCTCCAGCCTGCCCAGCCCCCTTCAGGTGAGCAGGGACTGGGCTGGGTGGCCTTGGCACTGTGGGTATTGAAAGCAGGTGAGCAGCAACCGTGTGCTCACCTCCCTAGCCCGGCTGGCCCTGCCCATCGTGCACCTTCATCAACGCCCCAAGCCGCCCCGGCTGTGAGATGTGCAGCACCCAGAGGCCCTGTGCTTGGGACCCCCTTCCCACAGCCTCCACCCAGCAGCTCCCAAAGGTACCAGGAGCAAAGGCGGGGAGGGGACAGGACAGAACAAGCAGAATGACCCATCTTCCCCTCCTTCCAGGTCACGCGGAGAGAGGATGGCCCTTCCCTTCCAGGCCCAAGGTCCCTGGACCCCCTCCTGAACCTCTCAGGGAACCTCTGCTGATTGCTCGCTGGAGTCATTAAAGACACTTCTGAGCCGGCCACATGCCCTTTCACTGTGCCTTCCTGCAGCCTGGGAGGATGGAGGGCAGACAGCCCTCTGAGAGGAACCCTGGCAGTCTTTGGTGGGTGGGGCCTTCCCAGTGGAGCCCAGGAGGCTACTGAAGAGCACACTTGGAATGCAGGTCGCAAGGCGTGGGGGCCTGGCACCCATTCCCCAGGTGCCAAGGGTGGGCAGGGCGCCCCCCATCTGCTGACCCCTGGGCTGGCCCTTCAGACACACACCCTGCCCTCCTCTTGGCGCTCACCCTCCCCACTCTGGCCGCCTCTCTAGGCTGCTCCCACCCTGCTGCCCCTCACACTCCCTGCTTGGGGACAAGAAAAACTCTGAAGCAAAGAGCCCTGGCCAGGGCCACAGGCCAGTGCCAAGAAGCACCGCCCTGGCCCTCCACCCACTAACAGGTCCATGGCTGTGTAAACCTGGCCACTCCCAGCCATCCTGTGGACTGCCAGGGGGGGCCATCCACTCAGAGATGGGGACCATTCTGTTTACAGCAAGCACCTCCAGCTGCCCAGCCAAGAGACCAGAAGCTCCTTCCACTGGCCTCTGCCTGCCTGTTTCTTGGCAGGGCTGAGAGCTGCCCGCCTCTCCCAGCCAGCCCCAGTCCTAGGATCAACTCCTGCAGCTCCTACTTGAGGCCAGCCTCTCCATGGTTGATATGCACCAGGGCCCCCTGCTGTCCTCAGGATGAAAGTCAAGTGGTTTTACTTGACTCTGATTACTGCAGCAGGGCTCAGGACCCCCTTTTCACCTGTGACCAAGTACTCGCCACTCTAATTAATGTTGCTATTTTCCAGTTCTCTGCTTCCTGTCCTATATTCAGTGCTGACTGGACTCTCAGCCAACAGTCCGTGCAGGGAAATCCTGACCACACTACACTGGGCACCCCCAGGAGCTCTCAGGGCAAGGGTCCCAGTCCCATCGTGTGTGTGTGTGTGTGTGTGTGTGTGTGTGTGTGTTTGTGCGCGTGCGCATGCACACACATGCATGCTAAGTTGCTTCAGTTGTGTCTGATTCTTGTGGCCCCATAGACTGTAGCCCGCCAGGCTCCTCTGTCCATGGGATTCTCCAGGCAAAAATACTGGAGTGGGTTGCCATGCCCTCCTACAGGGGATTTCCCCGACCCAGGGATTGAACCCTCATCTGGTGGGTCCTTTACCACTACCACCACTTGAGAAGCCCAGAGTCCCCTGCAAACTTATACTCCCATCACACAATAGTTCAGGTAGGTGTGTTGAGAAACTTAATTTATTTCCACAGTGGGCGCTGAACGATCTGGAACTGGAGCCCCAGCTCCTGCCCCTCCCCCTCTTGTCCCAGAGGAAGAGGGGCTTGGCCGGAGGGCTGCCTGAGACCTCAGCAGGCCCAGTGTGGCTCCCGGGCCTGAGGACCCTGAAGCTCAGGACAGCAAACAGACACCGGGTAGGGTCACTTGGGTGGCCGATAGGCCAGCTTTCGGCTCTTGAGGACTGACCACTTATGCCGCTTCATGGCGTAGACCAGGGGCAGAAGCAAGCCCATCATCAGCAGCATCTGGGGACGAGGCAGGCTCAGAGGAGGGAGGCAGAAAGAACCCCTGCTCAGCTCCCAGCCTGTCCCCAGGCCCACCGTGCCCCTCGGCCCAGTCCCTTCACCTTAAGCCCCATGCGTTTGCGATGGTCGTGTTCTGGTTCAGCTGCCCAGCGCAGGAAGGTACACACATCCTTGGCTACCTGGGACATGGTAGCTGGGGTGCCTGAGTCAAGGACAAGTGGTCTAAGGGCTGTCCGAGGGGGTCCCTGCCCAAAGCTTCAAAAGGGATGAGACCCAACCCTACCCCCAGTACACAGATGGTATGAATCTGACCATGGGTCATATGAATCTGACCCATGCTTCTCCATACACATACATAGTGCCCCAAACCAAGGAAGGGGCAAGGCCTCTTGGGGCAAGAAAACAGGGAAAGCAGAACCCAACTTGCCCATCCCCAGGGTGGGGGCCTCTCACCATCATCAAACTCCAAGACCTCATTGTAGATTGGAGGGGCCATGCCAATGGCCTGGCCAGGAAAATAAGGGTTGAAGTAGAGGCCTTCTCGCAGCGACACCCCAGTGGGCGGCTCACAGTAGCCGGTGAGCAAGGAAAAGACGTAGTCCTCACCACCGTGCCTGGGACCAGATTGGAGTGCCCTCAGCCTCTGGCCTGAGGTGGGCCTTCCTCACTCCCCACACCACCCTGCAGGCAGCCCCTTACCTAGCTCGCACGATGTAGCTGAGGTCAGGGGGCAGTGCTCCGTTGTTGGCTGCACGTGCAGCCTCGGGGTTGGGGTATGGTTTGGGGAAGTAGTCAGACAGCTTCCCTGGGCGCATGAACATCTCCCCATCTTCATTGGGGCCGTCCTGAACCTCCACCTGCCACCGAGAGACCCATCACAACCCTGCTGTCCAGCACAGCAGGAGCCCCAATACTTGGGTCCTTTGCATGCCCGGTGCCCACCTCCTCAGCCAGCGCCTTGGCTTCATCCTCTGTGTAGCACACGCCCACCAGGTGGCGGTAGGCCACATAGTCCATGCTGTGGCAGGAGGAGCACACCTGCTTGTACACCTGGAAACCCCTCCGGATGCTGGAGAGAGAGACAGGGTTAGGGGCGCCAAGGATTCCACCCCACCCGGTCCACCCATAAACTCCCCCAGCCAGCCACACACCTGGTGTGGTCCAGGGAGGAGAGGAGGCCACGGTGGGACCACGGATAGCTGGGAGGGTGCAGCTCCAGGTCACTAGCACTCACGGCAGAATGCAGAGCCACTGCCAGCCCTGCACCCCCTGCCGCCAGCATGCCCAGCGCTGACAGAATCACTTTCCGGCCCCGGGACAGGCCAGACTTCGACGACAACGACACTGCCTGCAAGAGTCCCGCTCAGCGCCTTTCAGAACACCACCCAGCCCTACCTGTGGATCTGACTCTCATGCACCCAACACCGGCCACCTCGCGCGCCACTGCCCTCCCCGCCGCGGACCCCTCGACCCGCTCTGTCCCCGAGGAGGAGATGTGAGGCGTGATCTTGGATCCTGGGCCGGGAATCAGGCCGAAGTGAGCAAGGGTGCGGGGACAGGCCAAGGTCACAAGCAGCTGCTGAGGTCAGGCTGAGGTCAGTTCAGGACGCGGGCCCAGTCTGGGAGGCCGGGGCCGGAGCGAGCCTCGGCGCGACCCCCAGGGAAGCCCCCGGTCCCGAGCCGGCGGCGAGCCCGCCCAGCAGCCCCCCACGCTCGGCATCAGGCCCTTGTGCTGCTCGGAGGAGTGGAGGCCAGCCCTGCTCCCAGGCGCCCAAGGTCAGCAGGCGGCGGGGGTCCGGCCGGGGCGGGGGCCCAGGTGCAGAGGCCGCTCCCGCGCTGCCAAAGCCCGCGCCGGGAGCCTCCCCGCGGTGACCTTCAGCGGGATGCGGGGCCGCGCGGCGGCCAGTTTCAGGGCCAGAGCTCACCTGGGGTGTCCGTAGTGGGAGCTGCCCGGGCCGCGCGCCACACAGCAGACCTCGGGCCCGCGCTCCCGGCAGCCCCGCGCCCCGCGGGCCCACCATCGCCCCGCGAAGCGTAGCCGCCGCCGCCGCCATCTTGGCCCTCTTCAGCGCGGCCACCGCTCCCGTCGGCCTCTGCGGCGGCAAAGGATAGTCAACCTCGCGATAGCCGGGAGGCGTGTGAGGAGGCGGGGCGAGGCGGGGCGGGGCGGGGGGTGAGCTCTGTCCTTCAGGGCCGCGCACCGCATCGCGGTGCTACTCCAGTCGTCGTGCAAGCCTGAGGTTGTGCAAGTCGGTGTTGTGTCTCTCTGTTGCCGTGACAACGCCCAACTTCCCGGTTACCCTAGTCCCGCGGCTGATCTCTCCAAGGCTCAGCTGTGCTGCGCGCCTACGCCTAGATGCCCCTAACCCGGAATCCACCGCTTTATTGCACGCTTTCGTCCAACAATATTTCCCGACTTGGAGCGGTGGAAGAACACCTTCATTGCAAAGAATTGCCATTATTTAACCAGTCTGATGGCCTCCTGTAAACCCCACTTGCCAAGCCTACTCAGCTTGTCCAGAGCTGTTAGCCTAACCCCCAAGACTGTTGAAGGCAATTCTGGCAAGTGTTGTAATTTCCCCGAGGCAATGGAGAACAACTGGTGCAAGTAATAGACTAACCAAAAAGTTTGAAAGGAAGAAAGGGGAATACAATGTCCACAGGGCGCTCAGACTGTGAAGAATCTGCCTGCAGTGCAGGAGACCTGGGTTTGAGACCTGGGTTTCATCCCTGGGTTGAGAAAATTCCCTGGAGGAGGGCATGGCAACCCACTCCGGTATTGCCTGGAGAATCCCCACAGACAGAGGATCCTGGCGGGCTATACATTCTATGGGGGTCGCAAAGAATCGGACACGACTGAGCGACTAAGCACAGCACAGCACAGCACGTATTTCCAGAATACAGAAAATCCCGAACATAAGTAGGACAGTGTATCTCATGAAAGACCAGAAAAAGCCCTAAGTGCTCACTTCTGGCTAACCTTGAGGCTCTGTGCACAGTTGAAGCCTAAAGCAGAGTTGTAAATTGCCTGGCTGAATTCTGAAGCATGTCCTACATGCACCCAGAGCCACTTAGAAAAAGATAGAGATTTATTGGTTATGAAATTAAAAGATACTTGCTCCTTGGAAGAAAAACTATGACAAACCTGGACAGTGTATTGAAAAGCAGAGACATCACTTGGCCAGCAAAGGTCTCTAGTAAAAGCTATGGTTTTTCCAGTAGTCATGTATGGATGTGAGAGTGGAACCATAAAGAAGGCTGAGCTCTGAAGAACTGATGCTTTAGAACTGTGGTACTGGAGAAGACTCTTGAGAGTATCCCTTGGACAGCAGGGAGATTGAATCAGTCCATCCTAAAGGAAATCAGTCCTGAATATTCATTGGAAGGACTGATGCTGAAGCTGAAGCACCAGTACTTTGGCCACCTGATGTGAACAGTCAATTAATTGGCAAAGACCCTGATACTTTGAAAGATTGAAGGCAGGAGGAGAAGGGGACAACAGAGGATAAAGGGGTTGGATGGTATCACGGATTCAATGGACATGAGTTTGAGCAAACTCTAAGAGACTGTGAAGGACAGGGAAGCCTGGTATGCTGCAGTCCATAGGGTCAAAAAGAGTCAGACATGACTGAGCAACTGAACAATTATTGGTTCCAGACACTTAAGGAAATTTCTGTCCAGTCATTTATCTGACCACTGAGCTAACCAGGTAGAGACTTTGCTGGCTACCCATGACAAATAGTAGACTTACTTGATAGAATTAGTTGAGAAAAGTCACTATACCAATACAACTACCACAGCAGCAACAGTAACAAAACTTGGAATCTAATGTCCAGAATTTCCACTTTGTATCATTAAATCCAGTCAGTCCTAAAGGAAATCAACCCTGAATATTCATTGGAAGGACTGATGCTGAAGCTGAAGCTCCAGTACTCTGGCCATCTGATGCAAAGAGCCAACTCATTGGAAAAGACCCTGATGCTGGGAAAGATTGAAGGCAGGAGGAGAAGGGGGCGACACAGGATGAGATGGTTGGATGGCATCACCAGCTCAGTGGACATGAGTTTGAGCAAACTCCAGGAGATAGTGAAAGACAGGGAAGCCTGGCATGCTGCAGTGCATGAGATCTCAAAGAGTTGGACACGACTGAGTGACTGAACAACCACAACAACAAATCATTTAAAATGTCTAGCTTTCAACAAAAAATTATGTGACATCTAAAGAAAGGAGAGGGTCTGGCCTATAAATGGGAATAAAAAGAACCAATCAATAGGAACTACTCCTGGGGAAATTTAGCTAAATATAATTTAAAGAAGGAGGGGCTAAATATGATATATACATACCACTACATATAAAATAGATAACTAATGAGGACTTTCTGTATAGCACAGGTAACTCTACTCAATACTCTGTAATGAGTCACATGGGAAAAGATCTAAAAGAGGGGATGTATGTGTATGTATAACTTTCATTTTGCTGTATAGCAGAAACTAACACAACATTGTAAATAAACTATACTCCACTAAAAGTAAAAATCTTTTAATAAAAAATTGAATTAAAAAGTATGTTCAATGAGCCATAATATCTAAAAAACTAGAGGAAAGTATAATAATGTCTCATGAAATAGAGAATGTCAATAAAAAGAAATCACAAAGAGAATCCAAATAGAAATGATGGAGTTGAAATGTACAACAATGGAAATGAAACATTTTACTGAAGGGCTCTACTGCAGGTTTGAGTAAGTAGATGAAAGAATTAGCGAACTTGAAGTTAGGTCAATTGAGATCGTCTGATCTGCAAAACAAACCAAAAAAAAAGGAGTAAAAATTAACAGAGCCTCAGCGACCTGTGGGACATCACTAAGCATACCAACCTATACAAAATTCTCAGGAGCAAAGGAGAAATAAAGTAAGGGACAAAAACAATATTTAAAGAAATTGTGACTGAAAACTTTCCAAATTTGACTGAAACAAACAAACATGTATGTATTCTACACATACAGGAAGTTAAAGAACCCCAAGTAGGATGAAGTACACCTGTACACATCATAAATTGTTAAAAAGGAAAAAAAAAAAAAAAACCTAAAAAAAAACCAGCAAGAGAGAAGTAACTCATCACATACAAGTAGTCCTCAATAAAATTAACAGAAAATCTCATACCAGAAACCATGGAGGCCAGAACGTGGTGGTATGAGTTGGTTCAAGTGCTGAAAGAATAAACCAGGTAAATCTGCCAACCAAGAATTCTATATCTGGCAAAACCATCTCTCAAAAAAAAAAAAAAAAAAAGGGCAATTAAGACGTTTCCAGATAAACTGAGAGTTTGTCACAAACACTCTGCCCTCCAAGAAATACCAAATGGAGTCCTTAGGCTGAAATGAAAGAACACTAGACGATAACACAGATCCACATGAGAAAATAAAAGCACCAGCACAGGCAACTACATAGACAAGTACAAATGCTTTTTGTAACTTTTTTCTATCTGATTTAAAAACTCCTGCAGAGAAGGCAACGGCACCCCGCTCCAGTACTCTTGCCTGGCAAATCCCATGGACGGAGGAGCCTGGTGGGCTACAGTCCCTGGGGTCACTAAGAGTCGGACACGACTGAGCGACTTCACTTTCACTTTTCACTTTCATGCATTGGAGAAGGAAATGACAACCCACTCCAGTGTTCTTGCCTGGAGAATCCCAGTGACGGGGGAGCCTGGTGGGCTGCCATCTCTGGGATCGCACAGAGTAGGACATAACGGAAGCAACTTAGCAGCAGCAGCAGCATAAAGCAATAATTATAAATCTATGAGTATAAGGAATTCCTTGGTGGTCCAGTGGTTAGGCCTCTGCTTTCACTGTCAAGGGCCTAGGTTCAATCCCTGGTCAGGGAACTAAGATCCCACAAGCAGCACAGTGTGACCAAAAAAAAAAAAAAACCCTATGTAGACAGATACACTATATGAGATGGAATCTATGGCAATAAATAAAGAAGGGGGAAACAGTTATATAGGAGAAACATTTTTTAACACAATTAAAATTAATTTAATGTTAATCTGAATCAGATTGTACAAATTAATATGTCAATTGTGATCCCAAATCCCAAATTACTAAGAAAATAAATAAAAAAATATAGTCAAAGAAATAACAAAGGAATTAAAATGGTACACTGTAAAATATCTAACCACACACACAAATACAATAATGAAGAAACTGAGGGAGAGAAAGACATAAGACACATAGAGAACAAATATCAAGATGGTGGTGGTTTAGTCGCTAAGTCACGTTTGGCTCTTGCAACACCAGGGACTGTAGCCTGCCAGGCTCCTCTGTCCATGGGATTCTCCAGGCAAGAATACTGGAGTGGGTTGCCATTTCCTTCTCCAGGGGATCTTCCCACCCAGGAATTGAACCCAGGTCTCCTGCACTTCAGGCAGATTCTTTACTGACTGAGCTATGAGGGAAGCCCAAATACCAAGACAGCAGATATAACTGTACTATATCATTAATTACGTTAAATGTAAATAGATTAAAGTCACCAATTAAAGGGTAGAGCTTAGAATAATGGATTTTTTAAAAGTCATGATCCAACTATACAATGCCTATAAGAAACACATTTTATATTCAAAGACACAAATAGTAAAAATTTGGAAAAATATACACCACATCAACAGTAACCAAAAGAGAGTTAGAGGGGCTATACTAATATCAGACAATATAAACTTTAAGACAGATGTTGATACTAGCATTAAAGAAGAACATTTTATAATGGAAAAAAAAAAGGTCAGTTCATCAAGATGACAGTTATAAAGATATATTAGACTAACAGAGCCCCAAAATACATGAAGCAAAACTGTACAGAATTGAAGGGAGAAACATAACATTTAACATAACAGTTGGGAGACTTCAGTACCCACTCCCAGTAATGGATGGAACAAATAGACAGATCATGAGCAAAGAAAAGAAAGATTTGACCAACACAGCAAGCCAAGCAGACCTAAACACATCCGTGTAACACCCCACCCAACAACAGGAGAGTACATATTCTTCCCAGGTGCACATGGAATGTTCTTTAGGATAGATCAATATGTTAGGCAATAAAACAAGTTTCAATAAATTTAAGGGTAGTAAAATCATAAAGTATGTTTTCTGACCACAACAGAATGAAATTAAAAATCAATAACAGAAGGAGAGTAGGGAAATTCACAATTATGTGAAAATTAAATAACATACTCCTAAAAAAAAAATCCAAAGAAGAAATCACAGAAAAACTTAGAAAATACTTTGAGATGAATGAAAACAAAAACACAACATATCAAAACTTAGCACCATCAAGAGAGGTGCTAAGAGGGAAATTTAGAATTCTAAATTACTGTTATTAGACTTTCCCAGTGGTACAGTGGATAAGAATCCACCTGCCAGTGCAGGGGACACAGGTTCGATCTCTGGTCTGGAGAGATCCCACATGCTCCGGGGCATCTAAGCCCATGCACCACAATTACTGAGCCAGTGCTTTAGAGCCCACAAGCCACAAATACGGAAAGCCTTTTAACCCTAACCCTAAGTGCTTGGTTACGATGGAAAAGGCATTAAATTTGTGGGTGGAAGACAGGAACAGAAAGTCAGATTCAGTGCTATCCAGAGTTTCAAGCATCCACTGGGAGTCCTGGAATGGATACCCCGCAGATAAGGGATCCTATTCATTCTTATCAATGTCCAGTTTCCAGAAACCCAGAGACAGAAAATAGGGTAAGGATAAAAGGGGAGCGGGGGTACAGTGTTACTTCTGTGTGCAATAAAAATGTTGTGAAGGCAGGAGTTGGTTGTGCAGGTCTTGGAGAGCAAGGTGAGGAGGCTTAATTTTATCCTGGATGCAAGGGGCATCCCTGGAAGGGAGGCAAAGTGGACCCCAGGTCCAGAATTGGGTGAGGGCACAGGGAGGAGGTGCATGCAGAGTAGGTGTTCAGGTTGGGAAGAGATGACTTAAAGGGGACCGTGGCACATCCAGGAGGCAGAGGTGACAGATGTGGCCTCAGAAGAGGGGCCTAGACAGGAGGCAGGACTTGAGTGTGGGCATGAAGGCAGCTGGAGCCTGGAAAGGACCCTAAGGCAGCCCAGAGCCCCCACCTTGAAGCCCCAGGTGGAATGGGGTGACTTGGCAAAGGGTCTGAGAAGAGCACAGAGCTAACCTGGGACAGCCAGCCAACCACAGGGTGTCTGCAGAAGGCCTGGCTGTGGGGAAGCTGCTGTGTGTCCTGAGGCGGGTCCTGCACCCTCGACCTCCCAGTCTTCACCCCGTATCCCCAGCCGTGAGCCCCGAGGATGGCAACGGGCCTGACCCCAGCTTCCTCCTGGACTTCCAGAAGGGATCCCTCTGATTCTTTTCTTCTTTCATTCAACAAACGCAGGTGTATATTCTACCTTTCCAGTCCTTGGCTCTGCTGGAAAAGAGGCAGAAAGTAAGACAAAGGCCCTGCCCCACAGAGCTCCTGTTCTGGGGCGTGGGAGGCAACGTGCAAAGGAATATCGAGTACTTATTACTAAGGCTGGTGATCAACACAACAGATACGCACAGTTGTAGATGCATACATACTTCTAGATGCTTCCAGCTGGCAACTGCCTGAGAGTTCCTGGGTGGCTCAGCAACAGACGCCTTGTAGGAACTGGACTGTAGTGTCAGAAAACTCCAAATAATGACTCAAACATGGTAGAGATTTGTTTCTCTTTCTTGCAAATGAAGCCTAGTTTAGCAGCCCAGGGTCTTGGAGGTCCAGGGAGTCCCCCTCTTGTCTCCTCCAACCCACAGAGTGGGCTGAAGCTTACATCTCTGACGTGCTTCATTCCATATCCCCAAGGATGGGAAAGAAGCAGCTGTTTGATGTCTGCATGGATTCACCCAAGGGATGGGCACAATAAGGACAGAAATGGTATGGACCTAACAGAAGCAGAAGATGTTAAGAAGAGGTGGCAAGAATACACAGAAGAACTGTACAAAAAAGATCTTCACGACCCAGATAATCACAATGCTGTGATCACCAACCTAGAGCCAGACATCCTAGAATGTGAAGTCAAGTGTGTCTTAGGAAGCATCATCACAAACAAAGCTAGTAGAGGTGATGGAATTCCAGTTGAGCTATTCCAAATCCTAAAAAATGATGCTGTGAAAGTGCTGCACTCCATATGCCAGCAAATTTGGAAAACTCAGCAGTGGCCACAGGACTGGAAAAGGTCAGTTCTCATTCCAAGCCCAAAGAAAGGCAATACCAAAGAATGCTCAAACTACCGCATAATTGTACTCATTTCACATGCTAGCAAAGTAATGCTCAAAATTCTCCAAGCCAGGCTTCAACAGTATGTGAACTGTGAACTTCCAGATGTTCAAGCTGGATTTTGAAAAGGCAGAGGAACCAGAGATCAAATTGCCAACATCCGCTGGATCATTGAAAAAGCAAGAGAGTTCCAGAAAAACATCTACTACTGCTTTATTGACTATGCCAAAGCCTTCGACTGTGTGGACCACAACAAACTCTGGAAAATTCTTCAAGAGATGGGAATACCAGACCACCTGATCTGCTTCTTGAGAAATCTGTATGCAGGTCAGGAAGCAGCAGTTAGAACTGGACATGGAACAACAGACTGGTTCCAAATAGGAAAAGGAGTACGTCAAGGCTGTATATTGTCACCCTGCTTATTTAAATTATATGCAGAGTACATCATGTGAAATTCTGGGCTGGGAGAAGCACAAGCTGGAATCAAGATTGCCGGGAGAAATATCAATAACCTCAGATATGCAGATGACACCACCCTTATGGCAGAAAGTGAAGAAGAACTAAAGAGCCCCTTGATGAAAGTGAAAGAGGGGAGTGAAAAAGTTGGCTTAAAACTCAACATTCAGAAAAGATCATGGCATCTGGTCCCATCACTTCATGGCAAATAGATGGGGAAATAATGGAAACAGTATCAGACTTTATTTTGGGGGGCTCCAAAATCACTGCAGATGGTGACCGCAGCCATGAAATTAAAAGACGCTTACTCCTTGGAAGAAAAGTTATGACCAACCTGGACAGCATATTCAAAAGGAGACATTACTTTGTCAACAAAGGTTCATCTAGTCAAAGCTATGGTTTTTCCAGTAGTCTCGTATGGATGTGTGAGTTGGACTATAAAGAAAGCTAAGCGCTGAAGAATTGATGCTTTTGAAGTGTGGTGACTCTTGAGAGTCCCTTGGGCTGCAAGAGATCCAACCAGTCCATCCTAAAGGAAATCAGTCCTGAATATTCATTGGAAGGACTGATGCTGAAGCTGAAACTCCAATACTTTGGCCACCTGATGCGAAGAACTGACTCATTTGAAAAGACCCTGCAGCTGGGAAAGATTGAAGGCAGGTGGAGAAGGGGATGAGAGAGGGAGATAATTGCATGGCATCACCGACTCAATGGACATGAGTTTGAGTAAACTCAGAGAGTTGGCGATGGACAGGGAGGCCTGGTGTGCTGCAGTCCATGGGGTCGCAAGAATCAGACATGACTGAGCGACTGAACTGAACCGGACTCACCCTTGAAGCTTCTGCTCAGGTCTAGGGGCCTCTGTAGTCACATGACCTCACCTAGCTGCACGTAGTCTGGGAGCGTCTTTACACATGGTGGCCTGTGCTCATGCCAAAATGAGGGTCCCGTGACTGAGGGTGAGGGATACCTTCAGAGTTAACCCTGTGGGACCACATACGCAGCCCTTGTACATCTCATCTGTATCTTGAGAGCCTGACATTTTCTTTCTTTATAAAACGTACAGCACACAAAGTGACATTAATGAAAATCAGTGCCAAAATCCAGTTCTGCAAAGCTAAGCTCAAACAGCAAATAGTTTCATGAAGTAACATATTTCCACAATTTGTGTTTTAAGTGACTGCCGAAGTCTAGTTAAAAGTGGCTGATCAAGGCTGAAGCCCGGTAGAATGCCGGTCTGCAGTCAACAGGGAGACCACAGCAGAGCCGAGATCTCTTCCACCTTGTAAGACAGGGAGCCCGCAGACCAATGGTGCCTGATCGACCAGGGGAGAGTCCTGAGAGAGGTAGCCTGGAGGCATTTCTAGGGGTGCGGGGGTGGGGGGTGGGCTGCAAGTCTTTGCCCAGCCTCAGGATCTGAAGTTTTTTCAACAGGGAAGTGACTAGAAGACACACAGGCCAAGGGCAGGCTGCAGTCACAGTGGTCTCCAACACCCTTGCTCCAGCCCATCCAGAACAATCTGGACCCAGGGTGCCCGTACCCTTCAATGCTGAGAAGTCCCAGAGTAAAGCCCTCCAGGTGCTGGCCCTCTCCCACGGTGGAGTCAGGGACCCCTAGGTGTTGAGGGAAGTCTCCCACAAGAAGAGGAGCCCCACCACAGAGGCAGGCCTGGGTGGGGGGTCTGGGGCCTGGAGCTTCCTCCTTGGGACGGTCCCAGGTCACCCCATTTCAGGATGTGGTGCTGCAGGAGAGTGTCCGGAGCTGGTGCGCTCCTTTCAGCACTGAGGCTTGCAGGACTGTACTGGGATCGCCACCCTGGCAAGGCACCTTGACTCTTGGCCTCATGTGGCCCTGGCATCACCAGATGGCCCACTTTGCCTTCCTCCCCCTCCCCAACAGGCACTGGACATCCTAGTCCCTCTCAGGAGGCTTGGCCCAGCCTGAGGCCTCTGTGCAGCCCTGCGTCAGTGCCCTGCCCCTCAGAACTCGGGTCGCCCCTGTCCTGGGCTGTTGCTCTGGGTGGAGCTGGGTGGGCTCAGCGGCTCCATCTCCATCCCATCTCTCGTGGGCACTCCCAGGAGGCCGGGAGAGGGGCTCCTCCTGCTGCACCCCAAGCCCACATCAAAGTTCTGGCCGACATTCCCCATACCCGGGGCCTCCTGTGTCCCCTTAGTTCCAGCACTGGAGATGGCGCCGTGGGGGTCTCTGGCGCCTCAGCTCCCATCAGGGCCCCAAGCGTTGCCCGCCATGCTTCCTCCTACTCAGCACTGGACCATGATGCACAGAGACCCCCGACGTTGGGAGAGTCCACTTGGGGCTGCAGTCAGGTCTGAGTGTCCACCCAGGCTCTCCACCCAAGGCTGGCACTGGGGCCCTCATTCCTGCCACACGGTAAGTGGACCAGAAGCAGCCGAGCAGGGTGCCAGGCCCTGCAAGCAGTTTCTCACCACAGGGCCTGTGGCCCCACATACACAGCAGACAGCGGGCCAGGAGCCCAAAGGACATCTGAAACAGAACTGTTTATTTCCTAGGAAGAAGAGAACGTGGGGAACTCCCAGCTGCCTCCGTCACTTCCAGAAGAGCACGTTCCAGAAGAGCAGCCAGCAGGGGTAGAGGCCCAGAGCCAGCAGTGGGAAGAGCAGGGCGCCGTAGGTGTGGTGCTCCAGCACGCCCTGGGCCAGCGTGGCCAGGAAGAGCTGCCAGCCCTCGGTCAGGGAGAGCGGTGCCTCCTGCAGCTCCCGCCACAGGAACAAGCTGCCCAGGAGTGTAGCTGCTGGGCTCGTCAGCACCAGCAGGGCAGCGTAGAGCGCCCTGGGGAGGAGCAGAGGCACCAGGCGGGGAGGAGGAACGTGTGAGGTAGAACCCATGGGGAGGGGTGCGGGCTCTGCAGTGGGGGCTGAGCAGCACGTACCGGGGCCCAGAGGGCTTGGTGATGGCAGCAGCGGGTACCATGCTGGCGGCCAGTAGGAAGCCCAGAGAGAAGTTGGTGAGGGTGATGCAGGCCAGTTGTAGTGCCAGGTAGATGAGGGCCACCAGCTTCAGCGCCATCCAGCCCCTGTCTGGGGCCTGTGTGCTCACCACCCTGCAAGGCAAGGGGCTCAGAGGCAGCCGCCTGCACGTCCAGGGTGCACCTGCCCACGACCACCCAGCCCAGCTCCTCACCGGTGGGTGTTGTGTGGCAGTGCCAGGCCAGCTGCATAGATGGCCAGCAGCGTCAGCACCACAGCCTCGGCCTCAGCCACGGGGAAGTGCTGGGTGGCCACGTGTTGACCCAGCACTGGTAGGATGTAGAGTGCCAGGCCCATGGCCTGGGAGACCAGCAAGGGTGCCACAAGCGAGGCCAGCCCCACACCCTGCAGGGCACATGGGCACTTGGAGACGGATCCTAGGACCAAGGGAGTCCCAAGGACCCTCCCCATTCCACTGCAGCTGAGACTGAACAGCAGCAGTAATTACCACCTGGGACCCTAAAAGCTCACCCCATTAGCAGCAGGGGGAACCATCACCTGTGTTAGAGGGTGGGGGGGATTCTCCCCAGCCTCCTCAGGACCCACTCCAGCCTCATGCAGCTGCATCCACAGTTCCAGAGCGTGGATGAGTTAAGGACTCTGATGAGAGGTGTAATGGGCTCTGCCCAGTGGGGGACCCAGGGCTCACTCCTACTCCCCTGCCCCAAGGATGGAGAGCTCTCCCCAGCCTAGAGTGGGGGGACCTGAAGCGAGCCACAAACAGACAGTGGAGGCAGAGGATATCTTGAGACCGAGGACCAGGAGCAAAAAACCGGCGGCCGGCATGTAGAGGCCAATGGAGACGAAGCGGGAGAGCGCGGGGAGCAGGTAGAAGAAGAAGGACTGGTGCAGGCGCTCCAGAAGATGGTTGAGCTTGCGGAACATGCCCTCCAGAGCCCTGTTGGGTGTGGGCCAGGGTCATAGACGGCCAGACCCCCAGGCACCCACTCACTACCCTGCCCCAAGCATGCAAAGGGGAGATCAGAAGCCACTTACTTGCCCACTGCCACCAGATCATACTTATACTGGCGGAAGCTATTGATGCCACGGAGGGTCAAGGCCTCCACGCGGTAGCGCAGGAAGAGGCCATGGGCACCGTGGGGGCGGCCGGAGGCCTGCTGCAGAACCATGAGCAGCAGCGTTTGTACACTCTGCAATGGCCCATCTATTGAGGTCCAGTCCTGGGGTTGCAGCTTAGAAGATTTGGGGACAAGTCAGATAGGCCCGACACACAGGTCCCATGCTACCCAGGCAGGTGGCCCTACCTTGCCCTGCAGCGTGCACAACAGCCCCCCTTTCTGGCAGAAGGTCTGGAAGAGGTTGAGCAGGTCCAGGTTGGGCAGCTGTCCATTGAGCCCCTCCACGGCCACGTCGAGGCTAGTGACCACATCGCTGCTCAGCTCCAGGGCCACAGCTGCCTGGATGGCCCCAGCCCGGCCCTGCAGGGGCGATGACTGCATACCTGTGGAAGCAGGTGAGTGAGCTGCCAACAAGTGACCAGTGAGGACAGTGGCCCTGGGAGGGGCCAGGGCCAGGCAAGAGCACCCACCAGTGATGTTGACGTCGTGGTAAGCTTCAAGCCAAGCCTCAGTGCCCAGGAGGTCGTGTTCCGTCACCAGGAAGATGATGTCTTTGGCCCAGTAAATCTGCCCTAGAGACCAGAAGCGGGTCAGCACGGTCTGAGGCGGTGGCCAAACCCTCTCTTGCCAGCAGGAGCCCCTGAGCCTCACCCCGGAAGTGGGCAGCAAGAGCCAGCATCAACCCGACAGCCTGGCTGTTGGTAGAGTCAGGGCCACAGGGCACGGTGAGCACCAGGGACTCCGTGCTGGCAGCGCGAGGTGCCCGGAGGATGCCATACACGTTGATGCCCGACACCATCTGCACGCAGTATTTGGGGGGGAGCCTCAGCACGACCGCACTCGAGGCGGCTGAGAGCCTCCCCTTCTAGTCCTAGAATGCCCACCAGTGACTGCTCTGGCCCCAGGACATCCCCCCGTCCCCTCAAGGTGCTTCACGGTTGCAGGCACACCCCTCCCCCACAATACATAGCGCTCGTGGGTCTCATCTGGAAAGGGCAGTTTCCGGGAGAAACTCTGCGTGTAGACCTCCAGCCCCACTGACCGCATCGTCCGCTCCAGCCAGGCCACTGGCAGAGCCCTGGAGACACAAAGAGAGCTTCTGAGCAGAGTTCACTGGCCTTGACTGACATTGCTTCTCCGATAACCATGGCTCTGCCGCTCACCCCGACTTCCTGCGGTGGGCAGCGAAGTCCCGGGCAAGGCTCCGGGCACGGTCTCCGCCCGCAAACTGCTCCTCCACCATGGTGGAGCCCATGGCGTTCTCCGACATGTAAGTGCGCTGGGTCAGCGGCGGGAAAGCCAGCGCCAGGAACCAAGCGATGCCCGCTACATAGCTCAGCACGCTGCGGGGAAAGGGACGGAGGGACCACTGGAGCGTTAGAGGCCCTGCCTCTCTGTCTCTGCACTGGGAATGGAGAGGGCATATCTGCGGGACCTGGACCGAGTCCCGGGACGCCTGACGGGAGAGCTGAGCCCCAAGCCTGAGGTCCCGACTGATCCCGGTGGGCGGGAGGGGACGGGCGCGAGCGGTCTGAGGGGCCTCTGCCCCCGGGGCCCCGCCCTCACCAGAGCGGCGCGTTGAGGCGCAGCACGAGACGGGCGAGGGCGCGCCGGCGCACCGGGTCCGACAGGAGGCCCATGGCAGAGCCGGGCGGCTCCGGGACGGCGCTCCAACTGCCAGTTACGGCGGCCGACCCCACGCGCCGCTCCTGTCAGACCCGGGCTCCGCGCCCGCCCGTACTTCCGGTCCCGACAGCTCTCGCGCCGCTGCGCATGCCCAGAGCAGAACCGCTGTGGAGGGAGCTAAGCCGGGTCTGCGTTCCCCAGCCCGTAGCCGGTCGAGAGGGGGCGGCCTCCAGGTAGGCTACCCGCAGTGTGCGGCACCGGAGGCAATGAAGACTACCGGCCGCCCGAGAAAGCTCGGCTTCAACTGGAATCAGAGAAGAGTGATGAATAGGGCAGCTGAGAGTAAAAGGGGAAGCGGCGATCAGAGCATAGACGCCAGATTTCTGAAGGTGCTCCCACTGGCACTGACCGGTCTGAGTGCCGTGGTAGGATGTGAGGGGGCTTCCGCGGACAGAGAAGCCAAGGCGTTGGCGGGTGGAATCAAGCATGTGCCCAGAACCAAAATCATTGGGGTCAGATGACCACAGGGAAGAAGGTGCATGATACTACTGGCCAAAGGATTTCAAAGGAGCTGGGGTGTGTTGAGTAGAAAGTGGGAAGCACCCCTGTCTGGGCCAGGAGGTGCCTGGGATATTAGAGAAGCAGCAGCCCCTTGGTTCAGGCTGCAGGGGCTGGTGGTCAGGGCTCAGGTCTGAGGTGGAAGAAGGGGGAGCCTGAAAGACGAAGGTGCAGTGGTGGGGCAGCAGGGACTGTCTGTATGACTTAGGGTCAGAACTGAGAAGACTCCAGGTGACATTATGTGTCTGTTGTACTTTTGTAGCCCAAGGTAAGTAGCAGGACAGGCCCAAAAGGCTCCTAAGGGGGCAAGAGACCCTTCAGTCCAAGCCACAATCCAGAGGATGTGGGACACGGCCCCCACATGACCATGGTGAATACCCAAAGCCACCCCTCAGGACTTGTGCTCAGGACTCTGGATGTGTTGGGATAAGAATGACAGACTCCATGGTCCTGGGGCGTGGCTCATTATACCAGGCTGTGTCTCACTGCCCAGCTGCCTCGAACCCTTCTTGGCCCAGGCTGCTCACTTCATTCAGGGACATCCCCCTTCTCCAGGGTGCTCACCTGAAGCACCCTGATGAGCAGGGTGAGCAGGACTGACTGCAAGGGGTGTGTAGTGCATGTCTGGGGGGCGGACCCTTAGTCACTGCTGGAGCCAGCACCAGGCCAGGATCCAAGGGCAAGGAAGTGCGGTGGGGAAGAGATAAAAGTACAGTGGAAGGTGCTTGGGTTTTATTCTGGGCCTGGGTGGCCATGTGCTCAGTCCCCCAGCAAGACAGAGGCCTCTTGTACATGCTGCCGGACCACACGGTCCAGTACGGTGTGTACATCCCGGGAAGCCCGGGCAGCCGCCTCTAGCACCTGCTCCAGGTGGTCCTCATGCAGCCTGGCATCCATCTCAAGCAGTGCAATCTGGCCTGAGGCTGGTAGCAAGGCCAGGGCCAGCTGGGGGCCCCCAGCTGCTTCCTCCACGTGGCTGAGGTCTGCCAAGGCTGTTCCATCCACAAAGCCAGCTGAGCAGGCACACACAAAGTCCCGCATGGGTATCCCTGCGTCCAACACTGCCAGCGTGGCTGCATTCACACAAGCTGCATAGGTCCCGCCGTCTGCCTGCAGCACCTGCAGGAACCCCCCAGTGGCATCAGTCCTTCAAGCCGCTGAACCCCAACCCCTCCTCTTTTCTCTCTCCTCTCCACAGGCTGAGGGCTGCTGCCTGCTCACCTGCACATAGATGTCAATCTGGGAGCGTGGGTGCAGCTGTGTAAGGATGGCTGCCTCGAAGGTCTGACGCAGCTGCAGACCCATCTCGCAGGACTTGCGGTCCCCGTGTGGCCGCCGTTTGCGTTCCCCCGTGCTGAAGGTTGCAGAACTGTACTGACAGTTTACCAGGGCCCGGTCAGGCAGGGCTCGTGCCCGGGAGCCTCGGATCTGGGGTAGGGTGGGGGAGAACACATGAGCCAGGCCCTTCCTCCCTCTACCTCCAACATCCCAACAAGCAACCACTTTACCTGCAAAACACAGCCCGAGGGAGGGCCATTGGGCCAGGCGCTAAGCTACCATCGCCCCTGGATCTCTCTCCTGACAGGCCTCCCTGTTTCCCCTCTTGACTCGTCCTCTCCCGACCCATGCTTCCTTTGTATGAGAATCTGTTTACATACATCGTCTGATTCTACCTCCTCTACACAATACATATACTGCTTACCTTATAAAGGGTTCCCATCACGCGTGAGATTAAAAATCTTGAATCTTTTCCCTGTTTACAAAGGTCCTGAATTCCTGCTTCCCTAGAAATCCCTCAGTCTCATTTGGAATTACCCTCCCCTCCTTCCCCATCACCAGCCTTTCTACTCTGCAAGACTGCCATGCTTCTACCTCTCTGGCCTTAAGTCTCCATCGCTGGAGTGGTGATAAACCCAAGCGGTTTTATTAACACTCTCTGTCTTCACGGAGTTTATGTTCCAGTGAGGAGACAAACAGTGAGAAATAAGTTAAATTTATGTCTGAGGAGGCGGGTGCGGGAAACCAGATAAGTGTGTGGATGTAAAGGAGGAAACTTGACTTGTAAAGGGTGGGTAAGGTGGTCGGGTGGGATGGGGTGAGGTATCACCCGGAGGTGACGTCGGAGTGGAGCTGAGAGGTGAGGGAGCGAGTGGGAGCGGCCCTGGCGGTTTTAGAAGTAACAAAGGGGAGTGGCGAGCGCTGGGGAAAGGCAGGGACCATCGTGCAGGACACTGTTAGGACTTTGGCCGCGGCCCCACAAGGCGGCGGGCGCCAGCCTCACCCCTGAGGCCTCTACTCAGCCTGGTAGCCCTTCACAGACGCAGTTGCCCTCGGAGGAAGCCCGGCTCGCGCGCGCCCACTCGCCTCGTGAGGCCCGTAGACCACCGCCAGTGCCTTGGTGTTGCCCTGTTCGATGTAGGCCGAACCGTCGGCCTGCGCGAATACACCCATCCGCGCCTGGATCTTGCGCAGCTCCCCAGCGCGCCGCCCGTCCACTCGGTAGCCCTGGTCGGATAGGAGCTCCAGCCCAGCCATGCTGCCCGGGCGCTAACCCCGCTTGAGCGCTCGGCAGAACTACAATTCCCGGTAGAACTGATTCCCCACTTCCGATTCCCGGGGACTACGGTTTCCGGGGCACCGACTCCAACTTCCGGTTCTGGAGCCCTGCGATTCTCCCAGAGTGCCCGAGGGCACCATATCTCATTTCCGGTCCGTGCGGAACTGCGGCTGTGGGGCGCGTGGAGGGACCCCTGAGGCCTTTTGCGGTACGGGCTCGCGCCTGCAGGGCTGGAGGCATGCTGGACGTGGAGTCGCCGTGTCGTTTCTTACCGGGTTGTCGTGGAGCGGATCCTTCTACCATCCGGGCCTGCCCGCCCCACGCCGCCTTGGTCGCCGCCGGCCCGGGCCCTTGCCGGGACCCGGGGTGGGGGGCTCCCGCCGCGCCGCCGCCTCTCCCTCTGCCTCTCCACTGAGCCCCGCGCTCCCCGCGCCGCTGGCTCGCCTTTACTTCTGCTTGACGCTTGGCATCTCCCTCGAGGTTTGCGAGGATAGCCGCCACTGCAGGTCTTAAGTTCTTCCGCAATCATAAATGCAGGCGTTCTCCCAAGCTGAGATATACGCTCTGTTCGCTTGTTTGTTGGTTGGTTTGTTTTTAATTTTTTAACCGTTTAGGTTTTACATTTGTCCGTTTAAAAAGCAGACATATTTATGTTGTACGTACACATGGTCAGATTTTTTAGTTTCAGTTTTCCATGTTGCCTTCTTTCTCTGCACGCATCCCCCTATCTACTATAGCTTAAAAAATGGTTCCATGTTTTTCTCCACACTCATAATTACATCCAAGTCACACACAGACACATGTATATACAGTTGTACATGTACAGCCATATAATGGCCTTTGGAACTCTTATTTTTAAAAATGGCATTGTTTCATACACTTCTGCATTTAACTCAAAAATACTTTATCAGATCTGTCCAAGTAATCCTGTGGAACTCTTAATTTTTTGCTTGATACGAGTATCAATAAGTAGAATGTACCCAGCAACCACCCCATTGTGGGCAGTGGATGTGTGTCCCGGGGGTCTGGGGGATGGAACCCCAGTTCAGTGACTTTCTGAGTGAAGGCTGTGTGGGAGTTACATTCTCCCTCCTTTCCCACCTGGAATAAATGTTAAAAGTTACATAATCCTTCCCCCTTCAGAGGGTTACTGCCATTCCTCTTGAATTTCCTGGCCTGATGCAAGTGCCCTGGAACAGCGGAGGGGCTCACAGGAGGAGAGATGAAATGTTTTCCTCCACAGCTGCCTCTTGTTTCCAGATACCTTTTGCTTGGTGGTCAAGGTCACCATCAGGGAGCTCATTCCCCTCCTCATCTGCATTATTCGGGCTTCTCTGATGGCTCAGCTGGTAAAGAATCTACCTGCAGTGGAGGAGACCTGGGTTTGATCCCTGGGTTGGGAAGATCCCCTGGAAAAGGAAATGGCAACCCACTCCAGTCTTCTTGCTTGGAGAATCTTACGGACAGAGGAGACTGGTGGGCTATAGCTCATGGGGTTGTAAGAGTCAGACACAACTTAGGACTAAACTTAGGGCATTATTCAGCTCCTCTGCAGTGCTTAGAAGCCAGATCCCATGCTTCAGGTTTGAGCGTGGAAGGATAAATCAGCAGGGCTGTGACACTGACCACAGGGAGGCGACATTGACAGGGACTGAGGGCCGTGTGCACTTGGGGCTTTCCTGTCTGTGGTCATTGTTGATGGTGACCAGCATTGTCGTGAAGCCTTCCTCCCTCACGTCTTTGGTGGCAGGTGCTGGCTGTTGGCCAGGGCTCAACTGGGGCTCTGAGAGACAGCACACCTTTATGTGGCCTCTCCATCCAGCTTGGGCTTCTGCAAAGCACGGCACCAAGGTGGCCTCCCAAGACAAAGTGGGTATTCGTGGCGTTCTAAGACGTAGCCTCCAGAAGTCAGTAGTGTCACTCTTGCCAGACTCTGGGTCAAGGCAGTCACAAAGGTCTGCCAGGCTCAAGGGGAGGTGACATGGTGCCCCCTCCCCGTCCACAGGAGCAGTTCAATGTCAAGCTGTGGGAAGAGCAGGTGGAACAGACATGCTGTGGTGGGCTTGGGCCTAAGTCCCAGGCACAGTGACCCCTCTGAGGTGGTCTGGAATACTGCTGCACGAGGCCTTGTCACTGCGTCTGGGCCATGGCCGTGATGGCTGTCATCCTCTGTTTGGCTCAGTGCCCTCACCCTCGGCTCTTCAGCTGGACTGAGCAGGTTACTGGTGGAGTCACACAGGCCTTTTTCTCAGCACTGTGGACACTTCGTGTTTCTGTTCTCACTAGGTCAAGATTGCTGTAGTCCATTGACGCAGGTGGAAGCCCCTGGGTGCCCTGCCTGTTGCATGGTTGGCCCTAGCAGCTCAGGATAATCAGAATAATGTTGGTTCTGGGCCTAAGGAGCCCAAAGTGACTGGGGGGGCTGGCTGTTCTTTTCATAGTGCGTGCCTTGCTGTGCCCCTCGTGGAAGTGTCCTCTCCCGCCCCCACCCCCCACCCCCAGTAGTATCTCTGGTTTAAGGTCTGGGCACTTCAGGAATGAGAACCCCTTGGTTCTCTGGCCTTTGTGTTCTAGTCACAGCATACACACCTGGGTGGATTCAGGTTTGAGGGGTATAAAGCTTATACAGATTTGGGAGCTGTGCTGAAGATCCCCAAGAGCAGCCGTGGCCCTGGATTCAGTTATTTACTAGAACTCACAGAATTCAGCACACAGAATTGTACTCATGACCAGGATTCAAGGGAAAGGATGTTAATGAAAATCAAAGGGAAAAGCCTGCTGGGGCAAAGTCAGAGGAAACCAGGTGCCTCCTTCCAAAGTCCTCTCCCTGAGAAATCTCAGGGGACACTCTCCATTCACCCAGCAACAAATTGCAACATGGTGCGTGACATGCTGGCCACCAGAGAAGCTCACTGGAGACTCAGGGCCCAGGGTGTTCATAGGGGCTGGTCACAGTCATAGGCACCCTCTGCCTGGTACGTACCTGGACTCCTAAGAGGAAAGCAGGGGTTCGGCATAAAGCACATTTATTTGTACAAAGAGTTGAGGTTTGAGCCCCTCTCACTGGGGAATGGCAGGAGCCCTCCTGAAACCTAGGTTCCCAGACACAGCAATTTTGCAACTGTCTTCTGAAGGAGAGCCATCTCAGGGCCCTTTTTAAGAAGGAGGACAAGATCGTATATCCAAAATTAAGGGAACAGAGCGAGGAAAGAAGTCCCAACACAGAACACTAATATTTTTTTGGCTGCACTGGGTCTTTGCAGCATGAGGGCTTAGTTGCCCTGCAGCATGTGGCACCTTAGTTCCCTGACCAGGGATTCAACCTGCATCCCTTGCATTGGAAGGTGGATTCTTAACCACTGGCTGTACCACCAAGGAGGTCTCAACACAAATTTTTAAAGTTGACCGATATCACAAACATCACAAAACACAAAAAACAAACATAATGTCCTCACTTAACTTCCCGATATATTTCTCTAACATGTTTCCCCTGTGCTTTGTGGATACAAAATCTGATGGCCTCTTAAGATGGTGACACTTTCATGATGTCCCCTTCTATATAAAAAGAGGATAGTTTAGTCTCCCCTCTAATATGTTTAATCAAAGATTATTTTTATAACTTAACTAGCTTGGGTATAAAGTTGTTTTCAGGTAACAGCCCCTTCAGCTTGTTCAGTTACTAAGTCATGTCCAACTCTGCAACCCCACGGACTGCAGCAGGCCAGTCTTCCCTGTCCTTCACCATCTCCTGGAGTTTGCTCAGATGCATGTCCATTGAGTCGATGATGCTGTCCAATCATCTCCCTTTAGCTGTGTTTGTTAGTTGCTTAGTCGTGTCCGACTCTGCAACCCCATGGGCTGTAGCCTGCAAGGCTCCTCTGCCCATGGAATTCTCCAGGCAAGAATACTAGAAAGTGAAAGTGAAAGTCATTCAGTTGTGTTAGATTCTTTGTGACCCCAAGGAATTCTCCAGGCCAGAATACTGGAGTGGGTAGCCTTTCCCTTCTCCAAGAGATCTTCCCAACCCAAGGATCGAATCCTGGTCTCCTGCGTTGCAGGTAGATTCTTTGCCATCTGAGCTACCAGATGGTAGCTTTATCTAATACTGTGTACATTCTCAGAATTGTTAAATTTGAGAAAACCTCTATCAGATTTCTTTTACATATGAGCCCTAAGATTTCAGGGTCTTTAGGGGCTGTTTATCACATTTTAGATGTTTTTTGAATTGAAGAAATTAGCCAACTCCATCAGCCTGATGTTGGTGACGCCCAGCACTGAGAGGCGGCTGTGTTCCTGAGAGTCACTTCTGTACCAGAATGACAGCAATACCTGAACGACACCAGGGAGCAGCTGCTCCCACCTCAGCCTGCCTGAGCAGAGCCCACCATGCCCCCACCCGTCCCCAACAGCAGGGGAAGAGATGACACAATGCTGGGCGCAGTGGGAATAGAAAATTAACCTCACTGTGATGACACGCTTTTGGAAATTTTACAGAGTGTGCAACCCTGTGAACACTCTGCTGAGGCCCTGACCTGGAGGGATCCTGAGCCTCCTGACTTCACAGTGAATCTGGCCCTTGCCCCAGGCCCCCCGGGCAGCATGGATGCATCTCAGCGGTGGTCCATCCCAAGAGGGGTCAGCGGCCAGTTGGCAGAGTTACTGATCTGTTGCAGGAACTCTGGGCTGTGACCAGCGGGCTCTTCCTTGGCCTTGTTGCTGTTGCAGTTAGTTCATTAGTTCTGGGGCTTGTCGGAGCGGTTCTGTGGAGTATGTTCCTCCACGGTGTGAAGCTTCCGACGTACTACTCAGCCCCCCGCCTGCCCCCACCCCCTCTTACAGTTAAGCCCAGCTGCTGAGAAGTCGCGTCTGAGTCAGTGGAGCGTTCAGCTACCGGCTGGGCAAAGGTTGTGCTTCAGCTCCCAAGTCAGTGGTGAGCTGTCCTTTGCTGATGAATCAGGGTGCACCTGGGGAACACTTTCAAGTCTGCCCCACATCCAGCCGGCATAATAGGCTGGAGAATACCTGCAGAGATAGCTAGGTTCTGATTCCCAGAGACCATGAATGTCACCTTCTGTGGCAGAAGGAACTCTGCAGATATGATTAAGCTAAGGGTTTTGAGAAGGAGCATGTGTGTTGGAGTATCCAGGGGGCCCCCATGGAAACATGACGGTCCTTTCAAGGTGGCAGCAAAGAGGTATTTGGATGCAGAAGAGCAGGAGAGGTGACCTTGGAGGCAGAGTTGTGGAGTGAGGCAGCCTCAAGCCAGGGAGTGCTGGCCACTGGACACAGCAAAGAACAAACTCTCCCCCGGACCCTCCGGAAGGAACTATCTGTTATTTTAGCCCATAAGACTTAGTTTGGACTTCTGGCCTTTAGAGCTGGAAGAGAATAAATGTCTGCTGTTTTAAGCCTTCACGTTTCTGGTAATGTGTTTGAACTCTTAGGTAACTTCTCACTGAGACCTCCCCTGTCCTCCTCGACTCCACGCTTGGCGTCTAGGAGAGTCAGCCTGCTCCGCCGTACTGTGGAGCTGCTAGTCCTTCTGCCTGGCCTCTCACCCTGTTGGGGTCTGACCCATGGGTGGGTGTTGAGGGGGAGGCCTTGTCTTCTCATCTTTCCTAGGTTCCTCTGCACTACTGGCTAACAAGTGGAAACTGCAGTGAGCAGGCCCGCAAAATGCAAAAAACGACATGAAATAAATCATAATGGAAGAAATGACTCAAAATAATGGCAACTACACAGAACCATCCCACTAGAAAACACATGGGGAGAAGGAAGGAAGGCCTTCATATGTTCTCAAGTACAAACCCAGTTGTTGCCTTTGAGGGGGCTCCCCTGCCCTCAGGAACTGCTGTCCTTGACTGCTGGGGCCTCCCTGCTGCCTGCCCCACCCTGTTCCCTGAGGTTGTGGCCCTGAACATGGTGCCTCATCTGGGGTGCCTGTCCTTCATGGGACAATGACTCTCCCTGCCATCCGCACGGGAGGACCTCCTGCGCTTACCCTAAGGTGCTTGCGAGCTTACCCCGCGCCCCCAAGCTCTGACCCCCCAGAGTCTCTGAGGCCAGTCCAGCTCCTGCTGCTGCTGGGCCAGACACACCCCCTCCCTCAGGGCAGCTCAAACGTCCACCCACCTGCCCCCTTCAGATGATATGCTGGCCACCACCACCTCTGGGACTGTGCCCAGGGACCCAGCCCCACAACCTGGCATGAGCAGCGGGTGGCCAGTGGGGAGGAGGGACGCCTGAATCATTCAGCTCCTTTCCTGCAACACCACCATGCTAGGCTGGGACCCAGAACCTTCTGTCCACCAGGAGGGGCTTCCGGGAGGGACTCCCAAGTCTGGGGCAGATCTGGGCTCCTCTACTCATGAGCCAGAGGCCAGAGGTCGGGAGGTGCCCCGCTCAGGGTGCTCGGAACTGCTGGGTGCTGGCTCTGAAGCCCCGGAATGTGGCTGCGGTGGGGGGTAGGGAGCCGCTGACCTCACAATGGCAGGGTCCGCTGCCCCCTGGCCAGCCTGCCTGCCGCCAGCAGCTGCTGCCCACCGCTGCCGGGCATGTCCCTCCTCAGCAGCTACGAGGGCCTGCGGCAGGAGATCCAGCGGCTGGCACAGGAAAACGAGGAGCTGCGGCGGCTGGTGCAGCTCATCCAGGAGAACCAGGAGCTGAAGCTGGTGCTCAGGAACCGGGGAAGCAGCCTGAGCTTCTGTGGCCCCGGGCTCCTGGCTGAGGTGGCTGCCAGTCCCCGGCTCCCCCGGCGCAGAACCATCAAGTTCAAGGATGTGGAGAGAGGTGCACGCCGGGCCGGGGACTCTGCGGGGGCCACAGGCTCCACCAGTTCAGCCGTGTAGCAAAGTGGGGGCCCTTTGTGTCCCTGGGCCGTGTCCTGTCAGGTGCTGACAGGGGCTGTGGAGGAAGGGGGGTCTGGAACGGGGGCTCTTTCAGGGGTGCAGCAGAGGTGGACCAAAGGGAGGGAGCCATGTGGCTGCCCTTCAACCCCCCAACATATGGGGGACACTGAGGTGGCTAGAGGCCGGTCAGTGGGGAGCCCTGCCGCAGCCAGCGTGCAGCCCGGAGCCTGTGCCCTTAAAGCAGCCCACTTCCCCCTCTCCTCCTGGGACCAGCTTCAAAGGCCAGCAAGGGAGTGCAAAGCCGGGGGTGGGCCAGGGGCCAGGGTGTGGATGATGTCCCTAGCCGTCTGGCCCCCTGTCTGCCTGATCTCTGAGGTAAGGGGGCCCCCTTCACCTGCTGCTGCTCTTGGGAAACCGCCTATCCCCCACCGTTCCTTTTCTAGAGCCCTTCACAGCTTGAGCCCACCTCAGACCTGGGCAGGCAGCCAGGCAGCTTTCAGTCCACAGAGGAGCACGCCAGGGAGGGGCAGCCGTCCCCCTGGTGGTCACGGGACTGACCTGCTGTCTGGCTACATCAGCACGAGTGCCGCAGGGTCGGCCAGGGAGGGTGGTGTGGAGGGCCCCCTGCCCACAGCGCCTGTGGAGAGTGAAGGCTTTCTCCAGGATTCGAACTCCTGGCTGCCAGGACCCTCAATTCCAGCCTCCCGCGTCGCTCCCCGACTCCCCCGTCCCTGCAACCGCGGCGCGCTGGGGCGCACTCCGAGGTCGTCTGGGCAGCTTGCTCCCCTCTCCCGGGGCGCCTGGAAGAGGCTTCCCGGGGCGTCCACACCCAGCGAGCTCCGAGCCGGCGGAGGGCCGGGCGGTCGCCGAGCCCAGGTGCCCGCGGGCCGGGCCGCGGGGTGGGGCCGCGCCGGCACAGGGCTGCCTCCGCGGGGATCGGCAAGGAGACGCCCACCGCCCTCCGGCCCAGCTCGGCCCCGCCCCGCCGTACTCGGGATGGCTCGCGGCCGAGGGAGGGGACGGCTCCGGGCCGCCCGATCCTGACGCAACCGGAGAGCCCGGAGCGCCGGGACCGGTCGTGCGGGGGGCGGGTCCCGCTTCCGGGCTGGGGGCGGGCGCGGGCAGGCTGCCGAACTGACGGCGAGCGACCCGGAGCCGACAGGCCAGGTGGGGACCCTCCCCGCTCTTCTCCTCACCCCTTGCCCCCGATCGCCCCCGCCGCGCGCTCCTCCTCGCCTCCCGGCCCCGGCCCCGGCCGGCCGTCTGCGCAGGCTCCGCCCGGTCCCCGTCCCCTCTTGCTCCAAGGTCGAGCCTTCGGGCAGTGAGCCTTCTCTCACCTGCCCCCAACGCAAGTGCCTCTTCCTGCTTAAAGGGTCCAGAAACCCCAGCCCCAGGGCTCCTGCTGCACCTCCTCCTCGGAAAGTCCTGCTCCAGGAGGCCCTGGGTTTCCGCCGCAGCCCTGGGCACTGGAACTGGGGAGTAGGCACAGGGGGCATTAGGCCCAGACCGGACTTGCCCAGCTCTGACTCCACCCAGGGCCCCTTCTGGGCCCGGAATCCCGTCCTCTCCCCGTCCCAGCTCTGCTCAGGGCTGCCCGCCTATGGATGACCCACTGCTTCTGGCCAGTTCTCCCAGGACTGCCGGCTGAGGAGTCGCTGCTGGACTCAAGCCCCATCACCATGGGTGGCCCGGAGGGGCGCTTCCATTTTGCCATCGACCGTGGAGGCACCTTCACAGATGTCTTTGCCCAGTGCCCAGGGGGGCACGTGAGGGTCCTAAAGCTGCTTTCAGAAGACCCTGCCAACTATGCAGACGCCCCCACTGAAGGCATCCGCCGCGTCCTGGAGCAGGTGGGCAGGGCAGGGTGGCGGGTGGAGGGGTCTCTGGGCCAGAGGCCTGAAGTCTGACCACGTGGTTCCAGGAGGGGGGCGTGCTGCTGCCGCGGGACCGGCCCCTGGACACCAGTCGCATCGCCAGCATCCGCATGGGCACCACGGTGGCGACCAATGCGCTGTTGGAACGGCGGGGAGAGCGGGTGGCACTGCTGGTGACGCGCGGGTTCCGAGACCTGCTGCACGTGGGCACCCAGGCCCGCGCGGACCTCTTTGACCTGGTGAGCTCATCCACCTCAGCGGTGGCTGACTCCGCAGAGCACATTTTCCCTGGGGTGCCTAGGCCTCTCAGGGAGGGCAGTCCTTGGAAGGGTCAGTGCTAGCCCAAGGCCACAGCTGATAACAGGTTCTGGACACTCATGGTGGGACACTGAGTCCCCCCCAGCCCTGAGTGGCCATGTGTTGTCCTGGGCCTGTCCTCCACTCTGCCCTGTCCTGGACGCTGACCCTCGCCCCTCTGGGGGGTTCTGGGATGGAGCAGCTCTGTGAGGGCAGACAGCTGACGGCACTCAGATACCTGGGGGGCAGAAAGCCACACCGGGTGGGCCTTCCTGGGGCCACCCAGTCTGACTGTCTCCTGGGACCATCCCGTCTGACTGTGTCTCCTGGGGCTGCCCACTGGGACACATCCCCTTTGCCTGCATCGCCCCATCCACGCAGGACCCCAGCAAGGACCCTCAGGCCTGGGCCCCCTCTGAGCCTCTGCCCGCCCTCAGGCCGTGCCCATGCCCGAGACGCTGTACGAGGAGGTGCTGGAAGTGGACGAACGGGTGGTGCTCTATCGAGGGGAGCCGGGTGCTGGGACACCCGTGAAAGGTACGGCGCCGCCAAGTGCTGGGGGCGGGGCAGCAGGCACTGACAGCCTTTGACCCCGACCCCGCGGCTTCCCCGCAGGCTGCACAGGGGACCTACTGGAAGTGCAGCAGCCTGTGGACCTGGGGGGCCTGCGAGGGAAGCTGGAAGGTCTCCTGTCCCGGGGCATCCGCAGCTTGGCCGTGGTGCTCATGCACTCGTACACGTGAGTGGGCTGTGGTGGGGCGGGGACGCGGGGCGGGGGCCGGGGGCCGGGCCGGCGTGCTGGGGGTGGGGGGCGGGACGGCGTGCGGGGTTGGGTCTCAGTGGCGCTCGGTCCTCCTAGGTGGGCCCAGCACGAGCAGCAGGTGGGCGCCCTGGCCCGGGAACTGGGCTTCACGCATGTGTCGCTGTCCTCGGAGGCCATGCCCATGGTGCGCATTGTGCCCCGGGGGCACACGGCCTGTGCTGACGCCTACCTCACGCCCACCATCCAGCGCTACGTGCAGGGCTTCCGCCGTGGCTTCCAGGGTCAGCTCAAGGTGAGACCCCCCTCCCTGCCCGCCCCTGGCCCGCCCCACCCCGCCCCTCACCGCCCGCCTGCCCACAGGACGTGCAGGTGCTGTTCATGCGCTCCGACGGTGGGCTGGCGCCCATGGACTCCTTCAGCGGCTCCCGCGCTGTGCTCTCCGGCCCTGCGGGGGGCGTGGTTGGTTACTCAGCCACCACCTACCGGGTGGAGGGCGGCCAGCCAGTCATCGGCTTTGACATGGGAGGTATGAGGGCCCGAGGGTGGGGTCCGGGGGCCTCAGTTGCTGGGCTGGGCAGCATCTGGGTGTCCTTGCTCCCCACCCCCACCAGGCACGTCTACCGACGTGAGCCGCTATGCTGGCGAGTTTGAGCATGTTTTCGAGGCCAGCACGGCTGGTGTCACCCTCCAGGCCCCCCAGCTGGATATCAACACTGTGGCAGCCGGTGGGGGCTCCCGCCTCTTCTTCAGGTCAGTACCATCCTGCACCTGTGCGGGGACCCCCAGCCCCGCCTCCTAACCCGCCTCCCAACCCGCCTCCAACGCCAGTCCCCTCTCCAAAGGTCGGGCCTCTTCGTGGTGGGGCCAGAGTCTGCGGGAGCCCACCCTGGCCCCGCCTGCTACCGAAAAGGTAAGCGCCGGCATACTCTCCCTGAGACCCTTCCGGCACAGCCCAGCCCCTCCCCCAGCCCCACCCCCACTGGCCACGCCTGGCACCCACCTACAGCCCCCAGCCCCCACACTGTCCACACCTCCCAGGGGGCCCTGTGACAGTGACGGATGCTAATCTGGTCCTGGGTCGCCTGCTGCCTGCCTCCTTCCCCTGCATTTTTGGGCCGGGAGAGGACCAGCCACTGTCCCCGGAGGCGTCCCGAAAGGCCCTGGAGGCTGTGGCCACGGAGGTCAACAGCTTCCTGACCAATGGGCCTTGCCCGGCCTCCCCGCTGAGCCTGGAGGAGGTGGCCATGGGGTTTGTGCGTGTGGCCAACGAGGCCATGTGTCGGCCCATCCGTGCACTCACGCAGGTACGCCCACCTCTGCCCTTGCCTGTAGGGGGAGTTGGGGGGGCCAGGTGGATGTAGGGGCCACTGATCCCCTTCTGGTTCCCCAGGCACGAGGTCATGACCCCTCGGCCCACGTGCTGGCCTGCTTTGGGGGAGCTGGTGGGCAGCATGCTTGTGCCATTGCCCGGGCCCTGGGCATGGACACTGTGCACATTCACAGGTGTGTCTGGGTGCAGTGCATGGGTCCGGGGAGGGGGCCCACTTTGGGAGACACTGTACCCACCGCTCTGCCGTCCTTGTCCTGTAGGCACAGTGGGCTGCTGTCGGCGCTGGGGCTGGCCCTGGCTGATGTGGTGCATGAGGCGCAGGAGCCCTGCTCCCTGCCATATGCTCCCGAGACCTTTGCGCAGCTGGACCAGAGGCTGGGCCGCCTGGAGGAGCAGTGTGTGGAGGCCCTGCGGGCCCAGGGCTTCCCCAGGTGGGGCTCTGGGGGCTACCAGGCCACCTCACTTGGGGTCCCGTCAGTGGCAGTCGGGGAGGGCCAGGCTCTGAGAGCGGCAGGAGGCGCCCCCACCTGGCCCCCTGTGCTAGCACCCCCACCTGCCACCATTGCAGGTCCCAGATCAGCACCGAGAGCTTCCTGCACCTGCGCTACCAGGGCACGGACTGCGCCCTGATGGTGTCTGCCCACCAGCACCCGGCCAGTGCCCGCTCACCCCGAGCTGGTGACTTTGGGGCAGCCTTTGTGGAGAGGTATGTGACCTCCGCCTCCCAGGAGCCCGGGCGCATGGGTTGGCCTGGCTGCCGCCCCTGACAGTCCCCTCGGGACGCAGGTACATGAGGGAGTTCGGCTTCATTATTCCCGAGCGGCCGGTGGTGGTGGATGACGTGCGGGTCAGGGGCACCGGCAGCAGCAGCCTTCGCCTCGAGGACGTCCCAAAAGCCCATAGTGGGCCTCCCCGGGTAGATAAGGTTAGTGATCCCACGTGTGCCCACCCACCCGCCCACCCACCCACCCACAGCCACTGGGACGTGAGGACAGGAGTGGAGGGGGAGTCAGGGAGAGCTCTGGGCCTGGAACCCTGCTCACCCCACACCCTCCTCAGATGACCCAGTGCTACTTTGAGGGGGGCTACCAGGAGACCCCTGTGTACCTGTTGGGAGAGCTGGGCTGTGGGCACAAGCTTCAGGGGCCCTGCCTCATCATTGACAGCAACAGGTGGGCTGAGGCCTGGCTGGGGTGGGGGTGTGTGGGGTGAGGCCCAGGGTGAACTGTGGGGCCCTGGTGGGCGGGGGTGGGGGTGGGTCGGTCCTCTGGCCCCAGCTGCAGGAGTCTGGAGGACTCTGGGGTCCCTTCACGGTTGGGATGTTCCTTGGCCTGGGTATGTGGGGACCCTGGTTGGGTGGGGTCTGGCCTGGCTTCTCCAGCCCCTCTGCTCCCCTGCCCCCAGTACCATCCTGGTGGAGCCAGGCTGCCAGGCAGAGGTGACTGAGACTGGGGACATCCGCATCTCTGTGGGGGCTGAGACAGCCAGCGTGGTGGGCACGCAGCTTGACCCCATCCACCTTTCCATCTTCTCCCACCGCTTCATGAGCATTGCTGGTGAGTGGCTGCACAGTCCTGCTCCCTCACCTGCTCCCTGCGGTGCAGGGTGGGGGTCTGCACGCTGGGCAGTGTGTGCTGGGGTGCCTGGCAGGGGTATGCAGGGAGAAAGTGCGATCGGGGGAAGGGCAGAAGCAGAGCCTCTGAGCAGTGGGGCAGGCAGTGTGGCCCCAGCCCTGGGATGGACCTGCTGCACCTGCAGGTCTGGGGCAGGGGGGTGCTTTTGCCCTCCCAGCACCGTGTGATCTGGGTTCTGCACAGGGAACCCAGGCTCAGGGTCAGGCTAGGTGCTTGCTGGGGCCACTAACATTGGGTTCTTATTGCAGGAGGCAGGGCGTGGGGTTGATGGGGGCACCGGGCAGGGCTGAGAAGGGAAGGGCTGCCCTTGGCACGAGCAAGACGTCTGGCCACGTCCTCACGTGTCTAGGTACACCGTCACCATCACCCGCTTCGGGTCCTGGGTCTGGGACTCAGAGGCCTTGAAGGCGGTGGGCCCCGCCCCTCTGTACCCAGGCCGGGCTGTGGGCAACATGGGGCCAGCGGGCATCTGGTCACTATGTGCCCCCAGAGCAGATGGGCCGCATCCTGCAGCGCACGGCCATCTCCACCAACATCAAGGAGCGTCTGGACTTCTCCTGCGCCCTCTTTGGGCCCGACGGGGGGCTGGTCTCCAACGCCCCTCACATCCCTGTGCACCTGGGTGCCATGCAGGAGACGGTGCAGTTCCAGGTTCGGGAGGCCCCTTCCCCTGACCCCCCTACCCCTCAGCCCTTCCCCCTCCCCACTCTGCACCTGTCTCTTGGCTTCAGATTCAGCAGTTGGGGGCTGATCTCCACCCCGGCGATGTGCTGCTGAGCAACCACCCCAGCGCGGGGGGCAGCCACTTGCCAGACCTGACTGTCATCACACCGGTGAGGGGCACTGCCCAGGGACCTGTGGAGGAGGGCCACCGGCGCTGCTGACCGTTGCTCCCACCCCTAGGTGTTTTGGCCGGGTCAGACACGGCCTGTGTTCTATGTGGCCAGCCGTGGGCACCATGCAGACATTGGGGGCATCACACCAGGCTCCATGCCCCCCCACTCCACCAGCCTGCAGCAGGAGGGCGCGGTCTTCCTTTCCTTCAAACTTGTGCATGGGGGAGTCTTCCAGGAAGAGGGTGAGTGGCACTGGGCTGGTACATCTGGCTGCTTCCTACCTGCCCTCCCCCCAGGCCAGCCTCCAGGCTGGGGTAGCCAGGCAGTGACCCCACAGAGTGGTTGCACAGTATCTCTCAGAGATAATCAGAGGAGCTGAGCTAAGTTGTGCCTGGGCCCAGGGAGGCCTCAGTGGTTTGGGGGTGGGTTGTTGGCCAGGACACCCAAGGGTGCAGGAGAGGGAGAAGCCTAATTCAAGGTGGGCAGCTGCTTCTGTTTATAATTCATACATTGGTTTGCCTTGGGTCTGGGGGCTGCAGACAAACAGGGGTGCCAGGGGCTACAGGCTCCTGGAGAACTTCCATGGGCCTGGGTCAGGGCAATGGGTGGCGGGGCAGCTGTGAAGGGCTTCAGCTGGGCCCGAGCTGGTCTGCTGGTGCACTTGCTGACATGCAGTACATAGAGGGTCGGAGGATGGCCTGCAGGCCAGGTGGTTGTGGGGTGGGGTGAGGGCTCTTCCTGCCCTGGGGGATGCTGAGCCTCAAGCTGGGGACAAGGGTGAAGGTGGTCTGGAGGTCAGGGTTGGTGTCTGGTGGGATTTGGGCATGGGGGAGGGAATGAAGTTTGGACAGCTGTAGGACGGAGGTTCTGGCTCTGTGGTTGCTGAGGAGGTGGGGCAGCAGCTTTGGTGGGACCTGGGGGCAGGACGGCCAGTGTGAGGCTGCCAGGGGTGAGACCCCCGGGGGCATCTCAGAGTGAGAACAGGTGATGGGTGACCAGACCATGTGCTGCTGTGGGTGTGAGGACACAGACAAAGGGGCCGAGGCCTGGCTGCTGCCTGGGTCAGTGCGGGGTGGGGGCAGAGGGCAGGGACCCCTGAGGGACATGGACAGGCAGAGGACCCGGTGGCCAGGGAGCCTCAGAGAGGATCCTGGCCCAGACTCAGGAGAGGCGCTTTCCCAAGGCACGGAGTGGTCCTTGGGGTCGAACCTGTACTGCTTGCCATGGGTGGAGGCTTTGTCCTGGTCTGCTGGGGCCAGGGATGGGGGAACAGACAGCCATGCTGATGCTCTTTCAAAGTGATTGGCTGTGGCTGCGAGTGGTAGGCCCTGGTGGGGAGGGGGGGTTAAATAAGGGAAGTGGTTTTTCCTCTTGGTGGGAGGCCTAGAAAAGGCTGGAGAGTGGGCCAGTGGGAGGTAGGGCAGGAGGAATGGAGGTGGTGGGGAGAGTTTGCTCGGGGAACCTGCCCCCTGCCCCTGCCCTTACCTCCAGCCCATGTGTGGTCACAGCAAAGCTACCTGTCTATTCTAGGGTGCCCTGGGGGACTGGGGTGTGATGAGAAGGTTCAGCGGATGGGGGAAGAGTCAGCAGAGTAGTAGGGAGCCAGTGCTGGGCCAACACGTGGAGCCTGCAGTGCCCCGGCAGAGGAGCAGGGCACCAGGCGGCCCTGGGACTCCCAGGTGGCTCAGTGGCGGTCCCATCCATTTAGCGGTGACTGAAGCCCTGCGGGCGCCAGGCAAGATTCCAGGCTGCAGCGGGACACGGAACCTGCACGACAACCTGTCGGATCTGCGCGCCCAGGTGGCGGCCAACCAGAAGGGCATCCAGCTGGTGGGCGAGCTCATCGGGCAGTACGGCCTGGACGTGGTGCAGGCCTACATGGGCCACATTCAGGTGGGCCGGGGGCAGCAGAGCGGGTAGCTCTGTGCTCGCCCCCAGGTGGGTGGGCAGAGGAGGAAGGGGCACCTGGCCCACCTGGAAGGGACATGGCTGATGCTGAACTCCCCACCAGGCAAACGCAGAGCTCGCTGTGAGGGACATGCTCCGGGCCTTTGGAACTGCCCGGCAGGCCCGGGGCCTGCCCCTGGAGGTGTCTGCAGAGGACCACATGGACGACGGTTCCCCTATCCGACTCCGAGTGCAGATCAACATGAGTCAGGTCAGTCTTGGGAGGGGGTGGGTACCTCCTCGGGCATCACGGGCACACCTGCCGGGCTGCTGACCTCTCCCCCACTCTGGTGGGCAGGGTAGCGCGGTGTTTGATTTCAGCGGCTCAGGGCCGGAGGTGTTCGGCAACCTCAACGCGCCGCGGGCCATCACGCTGTCTGCGCTCATCTACTGTCTTCGCTGTCTGGTTGGCCGCGACATTCCACTCAACCAGGTGCGCGGGGCTGTGCTGTGTGCAGGGACAGCGGCTCCATCCCAAGCCCGGGTCACCCTCAGTGACCGGGAGAGGTCAGCTCAAGGTCGGCTAGATCTTAGGGAGCAGGTGGTGTACCTCCCTCCACACAAACCCCCGCACCCCCCCTCCTTGTTGACAGCCGCCCTCTGCCCTCAGGGCTGCCTGGCTCCGGTGCGCGTGGTGATTCCTAAAGGCTCCATCCTAGACCCTTCCCCCGACGCGGCCGTGGTGGGCGGCAACGTGCTCACGTCGCAGCGCGTGGTGGACGTCATCCTGGGGGCCTTCGGGGCCTGCGCCGCTTCCCAGGTGCGGTGGGCCCAGGGGAAGCTTTGTGCGGCCAGAGGCGGGGAAGGGCTGCGGGAGGCAGGGAGGGGCTGCACTCGCAGCCAGCGCAGCGACCCATTGCCCCTGCCAGGGCTGCATGAACAACGTGACCTTGGGCAACGCCCACATGGGCTACTACGAGACGGTGGCGGGCGGTGCGGGCGCGGGACCGGGTTGGCACGGGCGCAGCGGCGTGCACAGCCACATGACCAACACGCGCATCACCGACCCCGAGATCCTGGAGAGCAGGTGACGAGCAGGTGACGGCTGGGGTGGGGGGCGGGGGGCGGGGCTGGGCAGCGGGGCCGGGCGGCGCGGGGGCGGAGCCGGCTGGGCTGAGCCCAGGACCGTGCAGGTACCCGGTTATCCTGCGCCGCTTCGAGCTAAGGCTGGGGTCCGGGGGTCGCGGCCGCTTCCGGGGCGGCGATGGCATTATCCGTGAGCTGCTTTTCCGCGAGGAGGCGCTGCTGTCCGTGCTGACTGAGCGCCGCGCCTTCCAGCCGTATGGCCTGATGGGTAAGTGGTCCCCCACCCCCACCCTCCCGCCACGCCCAGCCCCTATCGCCGTGGGGATTCTGTTCCCCACCCACCTCCTGTCCCATCTGTCCTCCTGTTTCCCCACTAAACAACCCCCCTCCCCCATCTTTCACTTCCTTGCCTCCTGGGCCACTCCCACCTTGCCTCTTCCTGCAGGGGGTGAGCCTGGTGCCCGGGGCCTAAACCTACTCATCCGGAAGGACGGCCGGACAGTAAACCTGGGTGGGAAGACCTCGGTGCCCGTGTACCCCGGGGTAAGGACTGCGGCCTGGCCTGTCCCATCTTCACTCCCCCACCCCAGTGGCCCTCATCCCACAGAGGGTGAATGGAATTGTGGAGATAAGCGGAGACCGAGTTTAATTTGGCTCCTGCAAGAATAGGGGGCCGAAAAAAAAAAAAAATAAGGGCCGAGGACCCGGGCTCCGCGGTCCAAGCTGGCCGATATGGACACGCTGCCCCGTGGGGATGGGGCCTGCAGCGGGAGGCAGGGCAGCGCCAGGCCCAGGTTGATCCTGCCCCTCTGCTCCACAGGACGTGTTCTGTCTGCACACACCAGGCGGTGGGGGCTACGGGGACCCGGAAGACCCCGCCCCACTGCCAGGTTCGCCCTTGCAGCCCCTAGCCTTCCCGGAGCGGGGCAGCGTGTATGAGTACCGCAGGGCCCAGGAGGCTGTGTGAGGAGGTCCCACACAATAAAGATCCCTGAAGTCGCCGTTTCCCCTGGCGACTGGCCAGGCTCACGTTCTGTGTCACCGTCCGTCTTTCCACCCGTTCTGGCACCTGTCTCCTGCAAGCTGGCCTTAGGAGGATGTGGACACTCGGAGCCGAAGTCCCACGGCCAGGTGGTCTGTGAGCCCGGCCAGGGCAGTGCTGAATGTCACCTGCTCCACCTCCTGGAGGGCGGGAGGCAGGTTGGAGAGTCGCCCCAGCACGGCAGGCCCATACCCTGAGCTCTGGCACTTACCGGGCTCAGAAGGCCTCCAGGCGCGCTGCGGTAGGTGATGTAGTCCAGGCGCCGGCCCCGCCAGGACTCAGCTGGGGGGCCTCCACGGGGAGGGCCTGCCAGGTAGCGGCGGCGCCCTTTCTTCTGCTCCAGGGCCCTGAGGAGAGGCCGTGTCACCAGGGTCAGGGCAGCCCTCATTCCCGACCTTGTCTGACTCCCAGGTAGCCACTCACCTACGCAGCATCTCCGGCGAGCAGGCCACGGAGCGGCGGAGCTCCGAGGGTCTCAGCAACGTCCCTGGGGTGGGCGGGGAAGGGCGTTATCAGTGGGCGTCTCCGCGGAGCCCGCCTGAGGTCCGCCCGCCCCCATCCGGCTGCCCCGCCCCGGCGTACCCAGGGCCCAGGGCTGCTCCCGGCGCGTGCCCAGCCGGCAGGGGTCCCGGAAGCAGCTGAAAAACCGGTGCTCCTGTTCCTGCTGGTGGTCTGTGGAGAGGTGACATTCGGGGTGTGTGTGTGTGTATGTGAGTGTGTGTGTATGTGTGTGTGCACGCGCGCGCAGGGGTGTGTGTGTGGGGGGGCGGGCCGTCTTACCTAGCGAGCAGTTGTCGAAGTTGAGGTCACCCAGGAGCACGCTGAAGGCCACGGCCTCGTCACTCTGGCGGCTCTCCGCCTCGAACTGCTCGGCCCAGTCCAGAAGCACCGTCAGCTGTTTGCAGCGCAGGAGCCCGTCCTCTGCGGGGCGGGGCGGAGGAGCCGGTGTCCGCATCCTGGACACCCAGCTTCGCCCCCCGCCCCACCCCATCCTGATCCGCTAGCCCACCTAGGGACTCGCGGCGGCTGGGGCAGTGCATAAACTTTGCAAGGAGGGGAGGTGCTGGCCAGGGTTGGGACTCGCCGCCGCCGCCACGCAGAGGGGCCTCCTGCTTACGAACCCGGCAGGGCTCACCGCTGGGCGCGTGCAAGTGTGTGCAGTGCAGGAAGCCCACGACGCGGCGCCCGTCCAGGATGCCCAGCTGCGCCTGCAACACCACGGACCTTGGCGCTCCTTCCCGTGTTCCGCTCCAAGCCCCGCCCCTCCCTGGTCTGGGAGCGCCGCGTACAGGGGACAGGTACCTGCGCGGAAAGTAGTCCCTTGGAGGCCAGAGCATCCTCGCCACGTGCGTGGGGGAAGGACTGGAAGGCGGCGCGCAGCAGCGGATAGCGCGAGGCCAGCAGCAGCCCACTGCCCAGCAACTTGAGGTGTAGGCCGGGCTGCAGGCCGAATGTGCCCACGTCGTACAATACCGGGCCCAGATTAGATGCCAGGAGGCTAACCAGGCGTCGCTCTGCGCGAAGATCGAACGCCTCCTGTAGGCATACGAAGTCCAGACTCGCTGGCATGGCGCCTGTCAGCACCCCGCACGGCATCGCCTGCACTGGCGAACCGCAGCCCGTAGCTTCATAGGGCGAACGCCGCAGGCCGGCGAGCAGCACGGCGCCCACAGCCGCGGCCCGCCGCTGCGTGTGCGGCAAGTTGTTGAAGCGCGCCAGCCCGTCGGGGAGCAGGCACAGGTTTGCGCTGAAGAAGCCGAAGCTGCGCGCGGGCTCAGTGCGGGGGCACCAGGGCGCAGGGGGCGCCCAGCACTGCGGAGGAGGCTGGTAGCAGAAGGGGCGGCGCCAGGCCTGCAGCAGCAGCCAGAGCAGTAGCGCCGGGAGAGTCAGGGGCAGGGCCGCGAGCAGCAGCAGCAGCGCGCCCCCGGCGCCTGCGGCGGTTCTCAGCCAGCTCTGCTCGCTCCGGCTCTCGGCCGGCGCCCAGCAGCCCAGCAGCTGGTCCAGGGCCCAGTAGGCCGGGAAAAGCAGCGCGCGGGTCAGGCGGTGGAGAGCGTGCAGCACAGGGTGCGGGAAGGGCGAGGGTCGTAGGGCGCAGGGCGTCGGGGGCCAGTCGGGCGGGGATGGCATGGCGCACGAGGCTCTTCGGCAGTGTGAGTCTCCGACGACTCATTGGCTTCCAGCGTGCGAGTCGATCCGTGCGTTCGTCCGCGGGAGCTGCAGGGGAGTCGCAGGGGTCAAGGCCACGTGGCACAGCTTGTGCGCGGGGTCGGGAAGGCGCTGTGCCCCGCGAGCTTGGGGGTGCGGACGCTGGCGGAGCCGCCCGGGAAACCGCCCTCTGCTCACTGGCGCAGAGTCTCTGCGGCGGTTGGAGAGAACCAAAAGGAAAGCAGAAGGGACCCTGGTCCCGCCCCAGAAGCCCCTCGCCCCGCCCTCCCCTGAAAGCCTTAAGGAGAACTCGCAGACCGCGCGGACCAGCGCAGCTCCACACCCAGCGGAGGCCGGCACTTTTCCCGTGTCCGGCGGCCGGACGGAGTGCGACGCGCGCTGCGTCCAGCTCTCTGCCTCCTCCCGCCAGTCAGGGTGAAGTGGCCCTTCGCTCCTGCTGCCCAGACTGCGGCGTATACCCAACCCCGACCTGTGCCCCGGTTCGTGACGTCTAGCACCTGAGTACGAAGACACGCCCGCAGACGAGGGGCGGACTCGAGCAGCCTAACCAGCCGCCAGCTCTGCGTCGGCTCTGTAGGCCTACCACGAGAAACTTCCAGTCTGGGGGAAGGACCGTTGGTTCAGCTCTGCGCGGCCGGCTTGGCCCTCCGGGGCACGCGAGCCAGATGGGAGCCACTCTATTGGGTCCCAGGACCGAGCTACTTGGCCTTGCTCAGGTGCTGCCTTGCCCTCCCCTCCCTGGCCCCCATCTTTCTCATTCCAGCTGCGAAGCGGTTCCTAGAGCTCTTACGGTTGGCTCCTAAATTGCCCTGAAGCTTGGGCCAGGGTTGCCCTTCCCGCCTGCAGACACAGAGAAGGGGCTCTGTTCCTCGCACCGCCCCCCAAATTTTCCAGAAATCCCGGATCCCCTGTAGTAATCAAGGTCTGGTGCTGGGTGTGCTCCTTCCTACCGTCTGTCCTGTTGTTCAGCCTTCTCAGCAGACAGAGCTAGGCGCACCTAGGGCTCTCTGCCTGTCTGTATGCAGGGGCCCTCCCTGCCTTTCCCAGGGGTCTGATTTCATCTGCTGAAGTAGGCCTGGGGGGAGGGGAGTAAGGCTGCAGAGAGGCAGCAGCTCTGGGGCCAGAGACCCCAGCTCACACTAACCCCCTCTCCTCTGTACCCTCTTGCTGGTAGCTGACATTAACCCATGCCCGGTGGCTCCTCTGTCCCCTGGTGATCCTCAGGCTGGTGGGCAGCGGTACTCGGGAAGCCTCCTGGCTGGGGTCCGCATCCCCACCACCACCTCTGGCCTCCTCCCCTCCTGCAGGAAGGCCCTCTCCGCTCCTCATGCAGGTCCTGAAGGGACAAGCACCCTGGCCTACACTCAGGGCATCCCGCACTCCCCACCAGCCTTCCCTCTCTGAGTCTATAGGTTACCTCCCGTGTCCCCTCCTACCCCACCCCACTCCAGCTGTCCTGTGCTGCTCAGCTGTACCCCTTCAATAGTGGGGAGCTGCCCTCCCACTTCTGACTCTCACAGTCTAGTCCCTTCCTGCGGGAGCCTTTGGCCTTGCAGGGCCCCCACCTCCCTGGGCTGCCCAGTGCCCAGGTGTGAGTGAGTCTCTTTCTCCTGGCTCCTGTCCCTTTAATGTCCCCCTGCCCTTGATGAGGGTCCAGAAAACATGTCCCCACCCTCCTTGTCCCTGCCTAGTGCAGAGGGAGGCGCTCCTGTGCCCACAGCCTCCTCTGGAGCCCACTCTGCCTTCTGCTCTGGGCCCAGGCCTCACCTGGCCGCCAGCAGGTGGTCAGGGCTGCGGGCACACCCACACACCCGCTGCCAGCTCGGCTCCTTCTCGCTTCCTGCTCTGGCTATTCCAGGCCTCAGGCCATGTGAGGGGAGATGTGGGGCCTCTGGAACACCCCCTCAGCATGACAGCTGCTGAAATTTGGCCTTGGGGCTCTCTCCGGGGACCCCGAGGGGCAGGAGCCCTGAGAGCAGACAGGACGGAAGGGCCCCAGAGGAGGCGGCACCACCCAGGAGTACCGGCCCGGGCCCAACGGCCAGCGTCCGAGGGAAGCTTTAATGGTGGCGTCACCAGATGAACATGGGCTTGCCATCATCGTGGGCCAGCTGGCTGAGGCAGGAGAGCAGCAGCAGCGCATCAGTGAGCATGCTGGGGTGCACAGTCTCCACCAGCACGCGCTGCAGGAAGTCCACTGTATAGGAGCCACCCTCGGACGCGGCCAGCTCCGGCCGCTCCCGAAGGATGCCATAAGCGTTCACCAGCTGCTCCGTCAGCGCTGGGTGCACCCGCCCGTTGTAGCCCAAGCTCTGCAGCCGGTTCATGATGCTCACGTAGCGCTGTGTGAGCGTCTGGCACAGCTCCTCGTCCAGCTTGTGGTCACTGGGGTTCAGGGAGGCCTGAGGGGACAGCAATGGTCAGGGACCCTTGGCTCCACCCTGGCCCAAGAGCAGGCAAACACATGGGGGCAAAGGAGGCTGTGGGGTGTGGTTCCGCCAGGATCACGGTCGGAGGGTGGGACCTGCAGGGAGGTGTCCTGGAGGCCCTGGCCGAGGTGCCTCTAGGGATCCAGGGTGGGGGAACCCTGTGGGCTGAGCCTGAGCTCAGAGCTTCCAGCAGCCCCATCACCAGCTCCATCCACCACCTGGAATTGGACTGAGCTGGGGCCACAAGCAGCAGAGGACGGAGGGCGTGGCTGCTGGTGATGAGACACCAGGGGACCTCCCCAAACCCCCAGGGTTGCCTGACTGGGAAAATGCCACCCAGGGTCTTTCCCAGGCCTCCTCCTGGGTCCGGCCCTCCTACTTCTCAGGCTGTTCTCTAGGCCCCCTGTCCCAACACCCCATCCTTAGCATCTTGTGCCCACACCCTGCGGGGGTCCCTTCCAGCCCTCACCATGCGCTGACAACCCCGGGCCCAGAGCCAAGGCCCTGAGTCCCAGCACTGCTGTCACTCGGGCGCCGGCTCCGGTGTCTGGGCCTGAGGTCGGTCTTCACCTACTTTGTCCCTGCCGGGCTGGGCCTGCACCCCGCCTCCCAATCCCTCCCTCCACTGCCTTCTGGTGCCCTCAGCTTGAAGTTCTGCTGAAGCAATCTCGAGGTCTTAATTTTTGAACAAGGAGTGCTGTGTTTTCCTGTGCACTTGGTCCTGCAAATTCTGTACCTGTCGCTGGTACCGCTGCCCCCAGGCCCATGAAACAGTGGGTTGGCAGTGCACGGAATTGGCTGGGTGTTGCCCAGTTAGAGCCCCCGTGTGGTTCCCGCTGCTCCAGCTCCAGGGCCAGGGCTGACCCTCAAGGCCCCCATCTGGCCCTGCTCACCCTCTGCCCGCAGTTCCCTAGACACCACCTCCTAGGGTCGCCCAGTCCGCTCAAGCATCGCCTTCTCCAGTTAGTTCCCTGTCTGCCCCTCCCTGGGTGGTCGTGTGAGCGGAGCACCAGGCTCATGTTAGGGTTCAGCCAAAGCAACCTCTGACTTCTGGCAGGGGCAACCCTGAGCCACTTTGCAACACTGGGACAGGCCTGTCTTCCTGACCTGGGTTCCATCTGGCTCCATCTGCTGGAGGCCAGCAAGGTGGAGGCTGGAGTGCTGGAGTATTGGCGGAACTATTGACTTTCTTAAACACTGAAAAATTGCCTTACAGACATTCTGCCTCCTCTTCTTGGCTCTTCTCTGGGGAGTTGCATTTAGGGCTGTGACTATTGCCCAGTGTAAGTAGAAACAATCCGGCAGGGCGAAGAGTGGTGGGGAAGGGGAGGACTTGCACAGCCCAGGCACTGAAAGACCGAGCTTATTTCCATTTAAATGGGCAGTTTCAAACAACTCAAACCCTCTTTCCACGGTTTGATGTCTAATCTACATGGGCAACTAGACTTTATCTTACAATTTAATGTAATCTTTGCCAACTAGATATCAGACGCAGCATTTTAGAGACATAAATATTGTGCTTCTCTGTGTCATGTGCCCATTTTTGAATAGCCACCGTGCCTGCACGCATGACACAGCAGGAGTGGTGGCTGTGGTCCAGGACAGGTCAGTTCAGTTCAGTTCAGTTCAGTCACTCAGTTGAGTCCCATTCTTTGCGACCCCATGGACTGCAGCACACCAGGCTTCCTGTCCATCACCATCTCCCAGAGCTTGCTCAAACTCATGTCCATTGAGTCAGGGATGCCATCCAACCATCTCATCCCCTGTTGTCCCCTTCTGCCTTCAGTCTTTCCCACCATCAAGGTCTTTTTCAGTGAGTTGGTTCTTTGAGTCAGGTGGCCAAAGTACTGGAGTTTCAGCTTCAGCATCAGTCCTTCCAGTTAGTATTCAGGATTGATTTCCTTTAAGATTGACTGGTTTGACCTCCTTGCTCTCCAAGGGACTCTCATGAGTCTTCTCCAACACCATAGTTCAAAAGCATCAATTCTATGGCACTCAGCCTTCTTTATGGTCCAACTCTCACATCCATACATGACTACTGCAAAAACCATAGCTTTGATTATTCACAAATTTGTCAGCAAAGTAACGTCTCTGCTTTTTAATATGCTGTCTAGGTTGGTCATAGCTTTTCTTCCAAGGAGCAAGCATCTTTTAATTTCATGGCTCCAGTCACCATCTTCCATGACTTTGGAGCCCAAGAAAATAAAGTCTGTCACTATTTCCATTGTTTCCCCATCTATTTGCCATGAAGTGATGGGACCAGATGCCATGATCTGTGTTTTTTGAGTGTTGATTTTTAAGCCAGCTTTGAGCAAGCTCCGGAAGTTGCTGATGGACAGGGAAGCCTGGCATGCTGCACTCCATGGGGGTCCCAAAGAGTTGGACACAACTGAGCGAGTGAACTGAAGGCAGCTTTTCCACTCTCCTGTTTCACTTTCATCAGGAAACTCTTTAGTTCCTCTTTGATTTCTGCCACAAGGGTGGTGTCACCTGCATATCTGAGATTTATTGATATTTCTCCCAGCAATCTTGATTCCAGCTTGTGCTTCATCCAGCCCGGCATTTTGCATGATGTACTCTGCACATAAGTTAAATAAGCAGGGTGACAATATATAGCCTTGATGTACTCCTTTCCCAATTTGGAACCAGTCCATTGTTCCATGTCCAGTTCTAACTGTTGCTTCTTGACCTGCATACAGATTTCTCAGGAGGCAGGTAAGGTAGACTGGTATTTCCATCTCTTTAACAATTTTCCACAGTTTGTTGTGATCCACACAGTCAAAGGCTTTAGCCTAGTCAATGAAGCAGAAGTAGATGTTTTTCTGGAATTCTCTTGCTTTTCCTATGATCCAGTGGATGTTGGCAATTTGATCTCTGGTTCCTCTGCCTTTTCTAAATCCAGCTTGAACATCTGACAGTTCTTGGTTCATGAGCTGTTGAAGCTGGCTTGGAGAATTTTAGCACTATTTTGCTAGCGTGTGAGATGAGTGCAATTGTGTGGTAGTTTGAGCATTCTTTGGCATTGCCTTTCTTTGGGATTGGAATGAAAACTGACCTGTTCCAGTCCGGTGGCCACTGCTGAGTTTTCCAAATTTGCTGGTGTATTGAGTGCAGCACTTCCATAGCATCATCTCTGAGTATTTAAAATAGCTCAGCTGGAATTATGTCACCTCCACAAGCTTTGTTCATGGTGATGCTTCCTAAGGCCCACTTGACTTTGGACCACAGAATGTATGGGTCCAGGTGAGTGATCACACCATTGTAGTTATCTGAGTCATGAAGATCTTTTTTGTACAGTTCTTCTGTGTATTCTTGCCACCTGTTCTTAATATCTTCTGCTTCTGTTAGGTCCATACTGTTTCTGTTCTTTATTGAGCCCATCTTTACATGAAATGTTCCCTTGGTATCTCTAATTTTCTTGAAGAGATCTCATCTTTTCCATTCTATTTTCCTATATTTCTTTGTATTGATCACAAAGAAGGATTTCTCATCTTTCCTTGCTATTCTCTCAAACTCTGCATTCAGATGGGTATGTTTTTCCTTTTCTCCTTTGCCTCTTGCTTCTTTTCTCAGCTATTTGTAAGGCCTCCTCAGAACCATTTTACCTTTTTGCATTTCTTTTTCTTGGGAATGGTCTTGGTCACTGCCTCCTGTACAGTGTTACGAACCCCCGTCCATTGTTGTTCAGGCACTCTGTCTATCAGATCGAATCCCTTGAATCTATTTGTCACTTTTACTATATAATCGTAAGGGATTTGATTTAGGTCATACCTGAATTGCCTAATGGTTTTCCCTACTTCAATTTAAGTCTGAATTTTAGCTCCCAAGACAGGTCAAGGGTCGTCAAACCGGATGTTAGCAACGTGGGCTTGCTGACACCAGCAACACAAGGATACCAATAGGGCAAAGATGGGAAACGTCCCCAGCTCAACCTGTAAACCAATGAAAACCCAAACATTTGAACTGGATTTTTCTTAGAACTTGACAGACCCTGAAATTCTTATTGAAGAGTGAAGGGCCAAGAGGAGCTACTACAGTCTGGAAGAAGGATGCCCAGGCTACCTCTGCAGCTGGATTAGGACATCGGCTTGTGGCAGGGCTGGAAGGGAGGACCGGAGCCCACACACGTGGACTGGAAGAGGGGACTGAGGCGGGGCTGGCAGCTCCAGTCTTAAACAAGACTTGAAAAGCACAGATAAAGGAAAAGGCAGATAATTCTGGCCACGGTAAAATTAAAAACCTAAACGGACACCTTAACAAATGGAGAAGGCAAATGCAACCCGCGGAACTGATGAGCCCATTGTAACCGAACGTCATTTCTGCCCACTCAGACTCAGGCTGACAGCCCGGCCAAGGAGAGAGGAAGGGGCACAGAGGGCTCAGTCCCCGCGGATGAACGCTGAGAGGCAGAGGCTGCCACCCTCGCGCCCCCTACTCCTGTGCGCTCACCGCCGCCCCCACCCGCGGGGCGTCAGTCGCGAAGGCGTGCCTTCGCTCATTTTGGGGAGCAGGGCCGCAGGGTGTCCGGCCCACGCCCTCCCACCCCCAGGCTCCCATTCGTCAGCGCCTAGTACACGGTGGCGGCAAGAAGCGCCCAGACTCGTTTGGGAAGCACTGTCCTCCATGTCCCTTGGGGGTAGTGGGCTTAGTGGAGGGCAGGCTGGGAATGGACTGGAATTAGCCCAGCCTCAATGGCCACCAGGCCGCAGCTACTCAGAGGCTCCGAAACCGGCCTCCACTGTGTCCACCTGTGACCCTTGAGGACTCAGACCCCTCGGGGAAGAAGGCTGAGGCCTCAGCTCTGCCAGCCTGGGGAAGGGCCCTTGGGAGCAGAGCTCGGAGGTCCAGAGGCCACGGCAGTGAGAAGGCTGGGAGCGCACATCTGACCCTGCGGGGGCCCTCGCTGCTCTGCTCTTTGGGAAGGCCTCCCATGGGGCTGGGACACAGGCCCCTGCGGCCGGACACCCTGGACACCTGCTGGCCACTGGACTGAGCACTGAGCTTCCTGCATCCCTGGGTGCCCTCAGATTCTGCTGTGCTCTGCCTGGCTGGCCCCCAGAAGCCCGTCGAGAGCCAGCAAGCTCCCCACCCTTGCAGTGGTGGGCAGGCCCTCCGGTGGCCAGTGGGGATGGGCAGGACACACCTGGATGATCTTCTCTGGAATGTTGGAGACTGTGAAGCCATAGAGCCTCACACGCTCGGGGAAGATGCTGGACAGGATCCTGCGGTCCAGCTGGAAGGCGATCTCCCCCACCAGCCTCTCCCAGGCTAGCTGCTTTGATTCTGGGGACAACAGGGGTGGACAGAGTGATCAGTGGCTGTGGCCAGCAGCCCAAGGGGTGCCTGGGAGGTCTCCATGGGCAGCAGAGGGGACCCCAGCCTCGCGCTGACCTCGAGAGCTGTCGGGGAACTTGCTGCTCTTGCGGTGGGCTAGCTTCCGCTCCAACTCCAGGATGCTTTTCCGAGACTGCTCTGGGCCGCGTGGACCACGGGCGTCGGTGACTGAAGCCGGGGAGGACGAGGTTCGCGGTGGGGAGCGGGGGTTGCGTGGAGGGGAGTGAGGGGTGGGCGAGGGCCGGGATGGGGAGTGGTGCGTTCGGGCAGAGGGGTGCGGTGTGCTTGAGGGGGTGTAGCTGGTGGTCACTGTGGGGGTGGGGGTAGGGGCAGAGGTGAGGATGGCCATGTTGGAGGCAGTCGAGACAGGGACAGAGGCAGGGATCACTTGTCCCTGGGGGCCGCCAGGCTGTGTCTGAGCATCTGAGGTGCCATAGGAGAAGGCTATCACGGGGCCTGGAGTGCCCAGGGCACCAACAGGGGTGGAGGTCTGGATGGGTGCACCCACAAATGTCATGCTGAGGGGCTCCGGCTCCTGGGTTGGCTGGGGGTGCTCAGTGGGGAGTGAAACTAGTGATGTGCGGGAGGGGCAGAAAGGAAAGGAGGCAGATTAGAGCGAGGCAGGACCAAGGACTGGCCTGGCAGGGCCCACCCCCCATCCCCACATCTGTTACCTTTGGAGGTGGCAGAAGGTCCCCTGTCAGCCGAGGGGTGGGGTCCCGGGGGATATCCTCGGAGCGGCTCTGCCAGCCTCACCCGTGGGGCCTCCGACAGCACCAGATTGTTCATGGGGTTGGCCAGAACGTTCTGAGAGACACCTAGAGGGGCGGCCGTGGAGGTGAGCAGGGGGCTGTTCAGGGAGAGGACCCCCGAGCCTGTCATAGGGGGCATCAGGGGGCCGTTCTGAGACACAGCTAGGGGGCCCACCAGGGGGCTTCCTGGAGTCAGGGGGCCGGTGGAGGGCAGGCCCAGGGAACTGGTTGGTGTGCCCCCTGGGGGCACTGCCATGGGGCCCGCCAGGGGGTTGCTGGGCATCAGGGAGCCGGTGGAGGGCAGGCCCAGGGAGCTGGTTGGTGTGCCCACTTGGGGCACTACCAGGGGGCTGGCCAGGTGGCTGCTCAGGAGGCTGGTGAGTGGGCTGCTCTGGGAGGTGGGCCCTGGGCCGGGCAGCAGCGTGTTGAGAGGGCCTGCCAGGGGGCTCACGATGGGGCCTGCCACGGGGCTGGGCTGCGGGCTGTTTAGCACGTCGGCCAGGGGTGCCAGAGCCACAATCCCCACTTCTTCCAGGATGGGTTCGTTTGCTGCTGCCGGGGACGGGGGCAGGAAGACACCTGGGGGACACAGAGAAAGCACTGAGACGCCAGGCTCTCTCCCACTGTGGCAGGGCCTGGACCACGAGGCCCATCTGCTTCCGATGAGCTGACCAACTCTCTGAGCCTCCCCTCTAGGCGGATCCCACGCGAGGATCTGGCTCCTCGTCTCTATCCTCTGAGGGCACCTGCTTCCTCCCAGGATCACCTCCCTAAACGCCTGCCCCCACCGCCAGGACCTTCCACGCTACCTGCCCCTCAGACAAGCCGCTGCCCTGAGCTGCTGACCCCTTGCTGAAGAGGGGACGGTTTGAACACACAGGTGGCCAAGTTGACCCCTCTGTGCCCTGGTGGGGAGAGGTGGGCCCAGGCCTCCTGACCACTGTCCTCCTAAGGACAGCTGAAGCTCACAACATGAGGGACCGTCAGGGGGCCAGAACTGGAAGTGGCTGGAGCCCAGGGTGTGCCTGGCCCCTGCCTACCCGCAGGGGATGCGGCTGCAGGAGGGCCTGCTGTGCCCACCCCCGCATGCGGCCTGGGGGCCTGTTTGCCCCTGGTTCCTGAGGAAACTGCTCCGGAATGACCAAGTGACCCCTGTTGGAAGGAGAAGTCCCCTAGGGAGGGCGTGGGAAAGGCGTCTGTGAGTGTGCAGTTTGATGGAAGCTTCCACGTTATAAAAATAAAAGCAGAACATGCTTATGACAAGGAAAGAATGGAAACACAGACAAGTCAAAAAGCGATGAACACCACTGGTCGACCTGTCGCCCTGCAGTGCGTCGTATTACAAAGCCCTGTGTGTGTGGCCTTGAAGACGTCTCCAGGTGGTTATGCGGGTCAGGGGCTGGCAGACCCCTCAGTGAGGAGCTGTCTACAGACCTCCAGCCTTCCTGGCCACTCTTGCTGCAGCTTCTCAGCTCTGTCATCGTGGCTGTTTTCAAGTTTTCAAGGACAACGTGGAAACAAATGGACGTGGATGTGTGGCAGCAAAAATTCACGAATGCTAGTATTTGAATTTCATGGGCTTCTTCCATGTTGTGAAATAGTCCTCTCCTTTGATTTTTCTCTCAGCCATTTAAAAAAAGGTGAAGCCAGCTGTTCCTGGCTCCCAGGCCACGCACACGTGTACACTGACTCTATGTCCCTATGTCCTTATGTGCCCCGTCTCTGGGAGATGCTCCCTCCAGCTGTGTCATTCTTGGAAAACAGTGCTTATTTGGCCACGGTGGTTTCCATCTTGTGTACATGCCATTATTTATCGAGCCGATTTCAGTTGGGGGATTCTATTGATTCCAGTTTTCCCAGGAACAAAAATACTACTATATAAATCTTTGTTATTCCCCCACCCTCTGAAAACAGACATTTTACAGTTTCTCAATGCACACTGCCGAGCCCCTCTGCTTTAAGACCCCTTAGAACATCTGATGTTCCCTTCAAGTCCTGGGGGTGGTACATTGGTGCTACACTACCAGGACATCCAGCCAAACATTTTAAGTTTTGTTATTTTTTCCAAACAAATAAATTAAAATTTCAGAATCAGTCTTTGATGATTTCTTGTTTTGACTTTTTGGGATTTTTGCTTTAGGATTGAGGAGACAGTAACGCTTAAGGGAAGAGCCCATGGGGAGGAAGTGTGTGAGGGACTGGGCAGTGGTGGGCCAGAGGTGGTAGGGCATGGACATCCGAGCTGAGTGTCCGTCCTCCTCGGCCCGTCTCCTCTTCCAGGAGCCTGGGGTCTGGATGACTTAGGCAGCATCTCCAGGACTCGGGAGAGAAGACAATCTCTGCACAGTCGGTCCTCATGGTCTCTGAGACCATCTCACTGATGCCCCCACCACGCCCTTGCCTCTGTCTTTGCCTTGGCTGGTCCCATTGCAATCCGCCTGCAATGCGGGAGACCTGGGTTTGATTCCTGGGTTGGGAAGATCCTCTGGAGAAGGAAATGTCTACCTAATCCAGTATTCTGGCCTGGAGAATGCCATGGACTGTATAGTCCATGGGGTCGCAAAGAGGTGGACGTGACTGAGCGACTCACTCGCTCATTTCCGCCTGGACTGCTCTTCCTGTGTGCCTGGTTGGCCCTGCACTGCCACTCATCCTTCACGTGAGACCTTCTCGGGGAGGTCTTCCATCCGGAATTGCCAGGTTCCTTCAGGCCACCTGCTCCTTCCCCTCTCCTCGATGACTTCCTTCTTGGCACTTATCCCGCTCTAAGACACTCTGCAACAACTTACTGGTTTGCCCTGGCTCCCTCGATTAGCATGGAAGCTCCATGCAGGCAGGGCTTCGTCTGTGTGCTGCTGTTGCCCTGTGCCTGGAGCAGTGCTTGGGCCATAGGAAGTGTTCAATAAACATGAAGAATATGATTATATATGAGCACAGATGAAACCTGAGACTTAAAAAAGGGTCAGTCTAGAAAGTGAGAGGGTGGAAAAATATAGTCCATACAAATGGGAAGCTAAAGAAAGCTGGAGTAGCAACCCTCATATCAGAAAAAATAGACCTTAAAATAAAGAATATTACAAGAGATAAGGAAGGACACTACATAATGATCAAGGTATCAATTCAAGAGGAAGACATAACAATTGTAAATATCTATGCACCCAACATAGGAGCACCTCAGTACATAAGACAAACACTAACAGACATAAAAGGAGAAACTGACAGGAACACAAGAATAGTAGGAGACTTTAACACCCCACTCTCACCAATGGACAGATCATCAAAACAGAAAATTAATAAGGAAACACAAGTCTTGAATGATACATTAGATGCAGTGGATCTCATTGATATCTTCAGGACATTGCATCCAAATGCGGAAGAATATACCTTCTTCTCAAGTGCACATGGAACATTCTCTGGGATAGACCACATCTTGGGTCACAAATCCAACCTCAGTAAATTTAAGAAAATTGAAATCATATTAAGCACCTTCCCCAACCACAAGGCTTATGAGACTAGATATCAATTACAAGAAAAAAACTGTAAGAAGCACAAATACATGGAGATTAAACAACACATTTCTAAATAACCAACAGGTTACTGAAGAAATCAAAAGGGAAATCAAAAACTTCTAGAAACAAATGACAATGAAAACACAACAACTCAAAACTTATGGGATTGAGTTACTGTCAATTTCTCCTTTTATGTCTGTTAGTATTTGTCTTATGTATTGAGGTGCTCCTTATGTATTGAACTGCAGCAAAAGCAGTTCTAAGAGGGAAGTTTATAGCAATACAATTCTACCTCAAGAAACAAGAAAAACATCGAATACACAACCTAACTTTACACCTAAAACAACTGGAAAAAGAAGAAGAACAACAAAAAAACCCAAATTAGTAGAAGGACAGACATCATAAAGATATGAGCAGAAATAAATGAAAAAGAAATGAAGGAAACAATAGTAAAGATAAAGCTAAAAGCTGGTTCTTTGAGAAGATAAATTGACAAACCTTTAGCCAGATTCATCAAGAAAAAAAGAGAGAAGAATAAAATCAACAAAATGAAAAATGAAAAAGGAAAGGTTACAGAAGACAATGCAGAAATACAAAGGATTATAAGAGGCTATTATGAACAACTGTATGGCAATAAAATGGATAACATGGAAGAAATGGACAGATTCTTAGAAAAGTTCAATCTTTCAAGACTGAACCAGGAAGAAATAGAAATTATGAACAACCCAATTACAAGCACTGAAATTGAAGCTGTGATAAAAAAAAAATCTCCCCCAAAACAAAAGCCCAGGACCAGATGGCTTCACAGGAGAATTTTGTCAAACATTTAGAGAAGAGCTAATGCCTATCCTTCTAAAACTGTTTCCAAAAATTGCAGAGGAAGGAACACTTCCAAACTCATTCTACGAGGCCACCATCACCCTGATACCAAAACCAAACAAAGACAACACAAAAAAGAAAACTACAGGCCAATATCACTGATGAACATAGATGCAAAAATCCTCAACAAATTTCTGGCAAACAGCATTCAGCAACACATCAAAAAGCTCATACACCGTGATCAAGTTGGGTTTATTCCAGGAATGCAAGGATTCTTCAATATACACAAATCAATCAATGTGATAGATCATATTAACAAATTGAAAGATAAAATGCATATGATAATCTCAATAGATGCAAAAGAAGCCTTTGACAAAATTCAGCACCCATTTGTGATTAAAACTCTTCAAAAAATGAGCATAGGAAGAATTTACTTCAACATAGTAAAGGCTGTATATGATAAGCCTACAGCAAACATTATTCTCAATGGTGAAAAACTGAAAGCATTCCCCCTAAGATCAGGAACAAGACAAGAGTGTCCACTTTCACCACTATTATTCAACATAGCTTTGGAAGTCCTAGCTACAGCAGTCAGAGAAGAAAAAGAAATAAAAGGAATCCAGATAGGAAAAGAAGAAATAAAGCTCTTTGTTTGCAGATGACATGATACTGTACAGAGAAAACCCTAAAGATAGTACCAGAAAATTACTAGAGCTAATCAGTGAATTTTGCAAAGTTGCAGGATACAAAATCAATTCACAGAAATCACTTGCATTTCTATATACTAACAATGAAAAATCAGAAAGAGAAATTAAGGAATCAATCTCATTTACCATTGCAACAAAAAGAATTAAATTTCTAGGAATAAACTTACCTAAGGAGAAGGCAATGGCACCCCACTCCAGTACTCTTGCCTGGAAATCCCATGGACAGTGGAGCCTGGTAGGCTGCAGTCCATGCGGTCGCACAGAGTTGAACACGACTGAAGCAACTTAGCAGCAGCAAGGAGACAAAAGAACTGTACATAGAAAATTATAAGACACTGATGAAAGAAATCAAAGATGACATAAACAGATGGAGAGATATTCCATGTTCCTGGGTAGGAAGAATCAATATTGTGAAAATGACTATTCTACAAATTCAATGTGATCCCTATCAAATTACCAATGGCATTTTTCACAGAACTAGAACAAAAAATTTCTCAATTCATATGGAAACACAAAAGACCCCGAATAGCCAAAGCAGTCTTGAGAAAGAAGAACGGAGCTGAAGGAAGCAACCTTCCTGACTTCAGATTATACTACAAAGTTACAGTCATCAAGACAGTATGGTACTGGCACAAAAACAGAAATATAGACCAATGGAACAAGATAGAAAGCCCAGAAATTAACCCATGCACCTATGGGTACCTTATTTTTGACAAAGGAAGCAAGACAGCCTCTTCAATAAATGGTGCTGGGGAAACTGGACAGCTACATATAAAATAATGAAATTAGAACACTTCCTAACACCATACACAAAGACAAACTCAAAATGGATTAAAGACCTGAATGTAAGACCAGAAATGACAAAACTCTTAGAGGAAACAAAGGCAGAACACCCAATGACATAAATCAAAGCAAGATCCTCTATGACCCACCTCCTAGAGTAATGGAAACAAAAACAAAAGTAAATAAGTGAGACTTGATTAAACTTAAAAGCTTTTACACAGCAAAGGAAACTATAAGCAAGGTGAAAAGACAGCCCTCAGAATAGGAGAAGATAATAGCAAATTAAACAACTGACAAAGGATTAATTTCCAAAATACACAAGCAGCTCATACAACTCAATGCCAGAAAAACAAAGAACCCAGTCAAAAAGTGGGAAGAAGACCTAAGCAGACATTTCTCCAAAGAAGACATACAGATGGCTAACAAACACATGAAAAGATGCTCAACATTGCTCATTATTAGAGAAATGCAAATCAAAACTACATTGAGATAGCACCTCACACCACTCAGAATGGCCATCATAAAAAGTCTACAAGCAATAAATGCTGGAGAAGGTGTGGAGAAAAGGGAACACTCTTGCACTGTTAGTGAGAATGTAAATTGATACAGCCACTATGAAAGATGGTATGGAGATTATTTAAAAAACTAGGAATGAAGCCACTATATGACCCAGCAATCCCACTCCTAGGCATATAACCTTAAGAAACCAAAACTGAAACAGACACATGTATCCCACTGTTCACTGCAGCACTATTTACAATAGCTAGAACATGGAAGCAACCTAGATGTCCATCGACAGATGAATGGAAAAAGAAGTTGTGGTACATATACACAATGGAATATTACTCAGCCATAAAGAGGAGTGCATTTGAGTCAGTTCTGATGAGGTGGATGAACCTAGAACCTATTATACAGAGTGAAGTGAGTCAGAAAGAGAAATATGGTATTCTAACACATATATATGGAATCTAGAAGAATGGTACTGAAGAACTTATTTACAGGGCAGCAGTGGAGAAACAGATATAGAGAATAGACTTATGGACATCAGGAGAAAAGAGGGTGAGATATATGGAAAGAGTAACATGGAAACTTACATTACCATACGTAAAATCGACAGCCAATGGGAATTTGCTGTATGGCTCAGGAAACTCAAACAGGGGCTCTGTATCAACCTAGAGGGGTGGGATGGGGAGGGAGTTGGGAGGGAGGTTCAAAAGGGAGGGGATATATGTATACCTATGGCTCATTCAGGTTGAGGTTTGACAGAAAACAACAAAATTTTGTAAAGCAATTATCCTTCAATAAAAAAAAATTAAAAAGAAAAAAAAAAAGGGTCAGTCTAGGAATTGTCCACAGAATGACCCTATAAACTGTGACCCCTGTGCCAGCCATGTGAGATCCCAAACTCAATCAGGTAACAGGTAACTAGCTGAAGGAGTTGTGTGGTCCTTAGAATACAGAGTGCAAGATTCATCGGCAGGTCTACAAAAGTCGACTGTATTTCCATATACTATCAATGAATAATCCAGAAGTAAAATTAAGACAATAGCATCAAAAAGAGTAAAATATTTGGGAATAAATTTAACAAAAGATATGCAAAACTTATGCTCTGAAAACTATAAACATTATTGACAGAAATGAAAGAAACTCTAAATAAATGGAAAATATCCTATGTTTATGGATTGGAAGACTTAATATTGTGAAGATAGCATATACTCCCCTAGTTGATTTACAGATTCCATGAACTCCCTATCAGAGCAATAAAAGAAACAATAAGTTGGATTTCATCAAAATTAAAAGCTTTTGTGTTTCAAAGCACACTATCAAGAAACTGAAAAGACAAAATGGGAGAAAATATTTCCAAATCATATATTTGATAAGGGACTTATATCCAGATTATATAAAGAACTCTTACAACTCAATAATAAAAACCAAATAGTCCAATTTAAAAATGGACCAAAGATCTGAACAGGCATTTCTCAAGGATGAAATAAAAATGGCCAATAAATACATGAAAAGTTGCTCAATCTCATTAGTCATCAGGGAAATGCAAATTAACATCAGAATGATATACCACTTCTAACCCACCAAGATGGCTATAATCAAAAAGTCAGAGAATAAGTATTGGCAGGATGTGGAGGAACAGAAATGCTCCTACATTAATGGTGGCCTATGTAAAATTATGCCGCTCCACTGCAATACAACCTGGCAGTTCCTCAGAGTTAAACATAGAGCTATATAGGACACGGCAAATTCACGCCTGGCTATACAGTCAAGAGAAATGGAAATATATATGCACACAAAAACTTGTACGTGAAGGCTTACAGCATCATTATTAATAATAGCCAAAAGGAGGAAACAAAAGTCCATGAACTGATGAATGGATAAATGAATGTGGTACATCCATTAATGGAATATTATTCATCCATAAAAACAATGTCCCCCATCTCCCACCTAGAAGTACTGATTCATGCTATAACATGGATAAACCTTGAAAACATTATGCTAAATGAAAGGAACCAGCCATAAAAGCCACTGATATATGAATCCACTTATATGGAATGTCCAGAACAAACATCCGTAATAGCAGAGAGTAAATTAGTGGTTGCTTAGAGCTGAGGAGGATTGAGTGGTAGGAATGTGATTGCTAAAGGATTTATTTTTGGGGTGATGAAAGAGTTCTAAAGCTGATTATGGTGGTGTTTGTACATATCTGTGCATATATCAAAAAATATTAAATTGTACACTTTGGGTGAATTGTATGGTAAGTATGTGAATTATATCTTTTCTTTGTTTGTTTATTGGCCTTGCCTTGTGGCATGAGAATCTTAGTTCCCTGACCAGGGATTGAACCTGTGCCCCCTGCATTGGAAATGCAAAGTCTTAACCATTGGACCACCAAGGAAGTCCAGTGAATTATATCTTAATAAAATTGTTATTAAGAGATGAATGGAAAAAGAAGGAAAATTTGGCTTTGGAGTACAAAATGAAGCAGGGCAAAGGCTAACAGAGTTTTGCCAAGAGAACACACTGGTCATAGCAAACACCCTCTTCCAACAACACAAGGGATGACTCTACACATGGATATCAGACGGTCAATACTGAGATCAGATTGATCATATTGTTTGCAGCCAAAGATGGAGAAGCTCTATACAGTCAGCAAAAACAAGACCTGGAGCTGACTGTGGCTCAGATCACGAACTCCTTATTTCCAATTCAGACTCAAATTGAAGAAAGTAGGGAAAACCACTAGACCATTCAGGTATGACCTAAATTAAATCCCTTATGATTATACAGTAGAAGTGAGAAATAGATTCAAGGGATTCGATCTGATAGACGGAGTGCCTGAACAACAATGGACGGAGGTTCGTGACATTGTATAGGAGGTAGTGCTCAAGACTATGCTCAAGAAAAAGAAATACAAAAAGGTAAAATTGTTGTCTGAGGAGGCCTTACAAATAGCTGAGAAAAGAAAAGTGAAAGGCAAAGGAGAAAAGGAAAGATATACCCATCTGAACACAGAGTTCCAAAGAATAGCAGGGCGAGATGAGAAACCCTTCTCTAGTGATCAATGCAAAGAAATAGAGAAAAACAATAAAATGGGAAAGACTAGAGATCTCTTCAAGAATATTAGAGATACCAAGGGAACATTTTACAGTAAAGAACAGAAATGGTATGGACCTGACAGAAGCAGAAGATATTAAGAAGAGGTGGCAAGAATACACAGAAGAACCGTACAAAAAGATCTTCACAACCCAGATAATCACGATGGTGTGATCACTCACCTAGAGCCAGACATCCTGGAATGCCAAGTCAAGAGGGCCTTAGGAAGCATCACCACAAACAAAGCTAGTGGAGGTGATGGAATTTCAGTTAAGGTATTTCAAGTTCTGAAAGATGATGCTGTGAAAGTGCTGCACTCAATATGCCAGCAAATTTGGAAAACTCAGCAGTGGCTACAAGACTGGAAAAGGTCAGTTTTCATTCCAATCCCAAAGAAAGACAATGCCAAAGAATGCTCAAACTACCGCACAATTGCACTTATCTCACACACTAGTAAATAATGCTCAAAATTCTCCAAGCGAGGCTTCAACAATACATGAACCAAACACTTCCAGATGTTCAAGCTGGATTTAGAAGAGGCAGAGGAACCAGAGATCAAATTGCCCACATCTGTTGGATCATAGAAAAAGCAAGAGAGTTCCAGAAAACTATCTACTTCTGCTTCATTGACTATGCCAAAGCCTTTGACTGTGTGGATCATAACAAATTGTGGAACATTCTTAAAGAGATGGGAATACCAGACCACCTGACCTGCCTCTTGAGACATCTGTATGCAGGTCAAGAAGCAACAATTAGAACTGGACATGGAACAACGGACTGGTTCCAAATTCGGAAAGGAATACGTCAGGGTTGTATATTGTCACCCTACTTATTTAACTTATATGCTGAGTGAGTGAGTGAGTGAGTGAAAATTGTTCAGTCGTGTCAGACTCTTTGTGACCCCATGGACTATGCAGTCCATGGAATTTTCCACACCAGAATACCCAAGTGGGTAGCCTTTCCCTTCTCCAGGGGATCCTCCCAACCCAGGGATCAAACCCAGGTTTCCCGAATCGCAGGTGGATTCTTTACCAGCTGAGCCACAAGGGAAGCCCTATATGCAGAGTACATCATTTGAAATGCCTGGCTCGATGAAGCACAAACTAGAATCAAGATTGCTGGGAGAAATATCAATAACCTCAGATATGCAAATGACACCACCCTTATGGCAGAAAGTGAAGAGGAACTGAAGAGACTCTTAATGAAAGTGAAAGAGGAGAGTGAAAAAACTGGCTTAAAACACAACATTCAAAAAATGAAGATCATGGCATCCGGTCCCATCACTTCATGGGAAATAGATGGGGAAACAATGGAAACAGTGACAGACTTTATTTTCTTGGGCTCCAAAATCACTGCAGATGGTGACTGCAGCCATGAAATTAAAAGACGCTTGCTCCTTGGAAGAAAATCTATGACAAACCTTGATAGTGTACTAAAAAGCAGAGATATTACTTTGCATATAAAGGTCAGTCTAGTCAAAGCTATGATTTTTTCAGTAGTCATGTATGGATGTGAGAATCGGACCATGAAGAAAACTGAGAGCCAAACAATTGATGCTTTTGAACTGTGGTGTTGGAGAAGTCTCTTGAGAGTCCGTTGGACAGCAAGGAGATCCAACCAGTCCATCCTAAAGGGAATCAGTCCTGAATATTCATTGGAAGGACTAAAGCTGAAGCTGAAGTTCCAATACTTCAGCTACCTGATGGGAAGAACTGACTCCTTGGAAAAGACCCTGATGCTGGGAAAGACTGAAGGCAGGAGAAGGGGACGACAGAGGATGAGATGGTTGGATGGCATCACTGACATGAGTTTGAGCAAGCTCCGGGAGTTGGTGATGGACAGGGAAGCCCGGTGTGCTGCAGTCCATGGGGTAGCAAAGAGTCAGACATGACTGAGCCACTGAACTGAAATTGTTATTAACAAAAAGACTCATTGAAGGCATTTAGGGTTGCAGTGAAGACACTATCAAGGTTCAGGGGCCAATTAAGTGCATCCCTGGATGGCACTGCATGTTGTGTTGGTACAGCTCCTGGGGGATTGTGTTTCCACTGCTTGAAGCCAAGACTGTTGTGGCCTCAGTCGTGGACACAGTGTTCACAGGTTTTTGACCCATAAAGGTCAGCAGTGAGAATCTCAGGACTGGCCTGTTGAAATTTTGGCTGGGGGGTGGGGACACTTGAAAGCACAGAGTCCTCACCACTGGACCACAGGGGAATTCCCATGAACAGGAGTGTCCTGAGCCAACAGTGTCCTGGATCCCAGATTAAGCCTTGGTTTAAGGGATTTCAGTCCTATAGTTTTGTATTCTCAAGCAAAATGTGCAGGTGATTGATTGTTTTAACCTTATTATAATTTATGTTTCACTGATTAAGATTTGTGAGTTCAAATGTTCCTGGGTACTTTACTACGTTTTTATTGTTGTTTAGTTAATTCGTACCTGATTCTTTTGCAGTTCCACAGACTACAGCCTGCCATGCTCCTCTGTCTATGGGATTTCCCAGGCAAGAATACTGGAGTGTGTTGCCATTTCCTTCTTCAGGGGATCTTCTGACCCAGGGATCGAAGACAGATCTCCTGCATTTGGCAGGTGGGTTCTTTACTGAGGAGCCACCAGGGAAGTCCCATGTTACTACATACCGTGTTAGAAACTTAAAGAGAGCTTAGATTAACTGCACTTATTTATTTTATACATAAGAATTGTTTAGGGTTCAGGAAGCTTTGTTACATCGAACAAACTTTTTTTTTTTTTTTAAGCAAATGTCTTATATTTATCAATTAAGTTTACAGTGTTTTAACTGTTTCCTACTCGAGTCTCCTGCCCCTCATTGCGTCGGTCAGCACGTGGCTGCCATATGGTCCTGCCCTAGGCCAAGCCCAAGCGTCTTCTCCCCGGCCGGCCTCTGGCTCCGGGCGGCTGCGCCTCCGCAGCCGTCCCTCGGGGGCCTGCCGACCGCCCGCGGCCTCGCGGGCCGCGGAACCCTGACTCCTGCACGAGAATGCCGGCCCCAAACCCGGGTAAGGGGGAGCCCGGCCACCGACACCCCAGCCACCGAGACCCCAATCCTCGTGGGGACGGAGACGTGGGACAGCCGAGATGGCGGAGGTCCTATAGGGTGCCCTGAGAGGGTGGGACCTGACGGGGCGGGGCGCGAGCGTAGGGGCGGAGCCAGAGCAAGGGGCCCGCTCAAGGGGCGGGGGTATGTGGGCGGAGCTAGCGTCCCGGGGCTGCCCTGGGGGCGGGGCCAGAGGGTCTTGCCGGGAAGGTGTTGCTTAAGGCACGACCCCGGAAAGCCCAACCAACCAGTGAGCAAAGGCTGCCAGAGCCAAGGTTTAGAGGGCCAGCGGGCGGGAGGACGAAAGAGAGGAGGGTGTTGACATATCTTGAGAGGCGGCGGGTTCTGAGGTGGCGGCAGAGGTCCCGAAAGGGAGGCAAGAGCTGAGGGTGGGCTGGGGTCCTGAGAGGGGTGGGGGTGGGGTTCTGGGGGGAGAGGCCCAAGAGGGGAAGTTCTGATGGGGGAGGGTTCTGAGGGAGAAGGATTCTGAGCGGGGAGGTTCTGATAGCGGGTGGGTCCTGAGAGGGGGGAGGGTTCTGAGGAGGGTGAGTTCCGAGGAGGGACGCGTCCTGAGGGGGCTGGTTCTGAAGGGAGACAAGGGTTCCAAGAGGAAGGCAGTTCCTGAGGGAAGGATGGCTTCCCACTAGGGGTGGAGCTAGGCGGGCTTAGGTTAACTCCCTAGGGTGGGGTGTTGGGTCAGGGGTGGGGTGTAGGGGTGGGGTGGGGGGATGGGGGTAGTATTAGGCCCGAGGTAGGAAACTGGGACTTGGGTGGGTCCTGGTGGGGGGACGACAAGAACACCTCCTGAGGTGAGGAAGGAGGCCCTGACCTGGTGACAAGGTAAAGACCTTGGGTTAATGAAAGCTCCGGACTGGGGGGAGGGGGATGGAGATTGTGTGGAGCAGGGCTGGTAAAAGGCCTTTTGAAAAGGGGGAAAGACTGCTACCTGCCTGAGGAAACTTCCACCAGCCTGCAGACCCCAAGGGAAGACAAGGGGCAGCAGGAGTGGGGGCCTGGGTGAGGACAGGCTTAGGTGAGGAAAGAGTGGGAAGTAGGGGAGGGTGCCTGGCAGAAAGAGCAACAGAAGCCCTCCTGCCCTGAGAGCCCTTCCTAGCCTGACCACCTGCACTGTCCTGACCACCTCTGTGAGGAACCACTTTGGTGGGCAGTCACTGTTTTAGTGACTTGAGCCTTCAGTGTAGTCTTCATTTCCTCTTTGCTCCAAATGCCCTGAATTTCCATCCATCTTCAATCTTTGAGACATCCTGGCACAGTCCCTGAGCCCTCAGGAGCATGAGGCCCTGCAGTCTTAATCCCATCCTGGCTCACCTCCCACCTGCCATGTTCACAAGACCAAGGCCTAAATCTCTTGGCCTTTCTTCCCTGTGAAGTTAATTCAGCCCATAGCCAACAGTTTACTGATTTCCTGTCACTCAGGTTGCCCAGTCTGCCCACAAAGTTGTACCTTCTGCCTTGCTTGCATGATCCCTGCCAGCCTCTAGATCTCTAGTACCCTGGTCTCTTTATTTTCATCTATCTGACAGCCCAGCTGGTGCCTGCTTCCTTCTCTGATGTGCCCGAACTCTTGCTGAGAGGCCCTTACCTCCGCCTGCCTGCTTTCCGGTGTCTGCCCTGCCCCACCCATCAAATGCTGCTGGAGAAGATTGGTGGCTGCTGCCTGTATAATCCATTATGCCAGCATCCTTTGGGCCCATTACACACCTCCCAGGTTCTCCATTCAGTTTCTTCTGCCATTTTCACTTCATTTCAGACTTTCCTCACCTTTTTATCTCCACCATTGCTCTCAGAGAATGAAAGTTTTACAGAGAAAATTAAAGCCATGGTTCTGGAGTTGCTTTAGCTTCCCACCGGCATTCTCACGCCCCTTTCCTTCCTCCTTCCCTTCTCAGACAGGGGAAGAGATGTTCTTCCTTCAGTTAAGGCAGCTCTCCTCTAGAAAGTATCCCTTTTTTCTTTCGTATCTTCCCTTTACATAGAAATGAACTCAGGTCTCTGCCGTCAGGAAAAGCAGCTCTGGACTCCAGGCCCCTCTCCAACTAGTGCCCCTCCAAACCCTACTTCATGAACTGTCAACCATCTATTCTCTCCATTTTCTCATTCACTCGTCACATCACTTAGTGGGGCTTTCCTACTTACAATGGGGTTGAAGTCACTCTAGTCAAGGTTAATAATGCCAAACCATTAGTACTTTTCTTGCCTGACCTCTCAGGTAGCCTTTACTTTGTTGACAATTCTGTCCCCTTTGAAGCTATCTCTTGGCATAATGGTGACATTATATCTTTGAGGTTTTCCTTGTCTGAATTCTCCTTTGCCAGCTTCTCTACCTGTCCTGACTCAAGACTTGTTCTCGCAACCTCTTCTTACTATTCGTCTCTCTTCGCAAATAGTCTCACTCCCTCTTGTGACTTCAGTTATCAAAAACTCTTGGATCTTTTCTCTCTAGCCCTGACTTCTCCTTTGAGCCTCAGGCTCATATCTCCACTGCTTCCTAGATGCTCCAGGTGTGTGTCATGAGAATATCTTAGAGCAAAATACAATTTATTCTCTTCCCGCAAGACTGGACATCCTTCTCCCAGGCTCATCCTCATCAAGAGCACTAATGGAGGCTTTTATATAATATGTCAAAATAGTTAAAATTATCAATCAAGCGAACAAACTATTAAATTATGTTCTATCTGCTTACCTGCAAAATAAAGCTCTGTGACAACCTGGAAGGTCAGATTTGATAAGACTCTTGTACTCCCTGGGGTTCTGTGCCAGAATGCGGTGGCTTGGGGAGAGCCACCTCCTGGCCCCTGGGCCTCATCCTACACCCCTTCTCTTCCACCTGGGCTCTGTCCTGCACCGTGAGGGGCCTGGCACACGTGCTGTGAGCACCCACAAGCCCAAGCTGACACCCTGTGTTCCTCCTAATGGGAGAAAGGTCAGAGGACTAGACTGGAGGGTTTAGGAGGTTGTGCTGTGCACAAGAGTAAGGGCAGAGAAGAGTAGGCCCAGAAAGAGGAATCGAAGGTCAAGTTCATAAGAGCATATTGAGACTAAGAGCCTGACTCTATGAGGAAGGCCAAGCACAAGGAATGGGCAGGGGGAACAGGCAGCGTGGGGAGGTGAGCGGCTGAAGATCCGCTGAGGCAGCTGCAGAGATCTGCCCCGGCCGCTGTGGGAGTGGAAGGCTCTGCGGTTCCAGGAAGTGATGCCCTCAGTCCCCTCAGCCACACAGACACATTCTGGACTCTCATCCCTCACATCTGAGCTGTTCATTTTCTTACTAAGTCACTTGAATCAGTTTATCTCCACTGCTAGTTCTCACACCATCATCTTCTACCTGGATGACTCAAGAGCTGCAGTCTAATTCACTTCCCTATCTTAGTCTCATCTCCCTTGACTCCATTTTCCACAGCAGCGGGAATGGTCTTTCTGAAGCATAAATATGATTACTCCTTGTAGGAACCTGCCAGCGTCTGCTCACTGCCTTTGGGAGCAAGTCCAAGCTCCTCAGTATGTCCTTCGAAGTCCTCAGCATCTGAGCCCTGCTTGCCTCTAACTGCATCAGCACCTCTCACTGACCCCAACCCCTCAAGTACACTCACAAATGCAAACAGTACACACACACCTCACACTAGCACACAGAGCATACACACACTCTAATACCCACACACCACACACTCATACATGTCCCACACTAAAACACACATTCACAAACATACTTACACATACTATTGTATTCTATCAAAGTATATGATTATCCACATGCTATACACATAGCAACTCACAAGACACATACGCTACACATACTACACTCACACATTCACACACACACACCTTTTTTCATACTTGTACAACACACACTTCCAAGGCACACATGTTACACATTAGTTACTTACCCACCTATACCACACACTCCACACATACATCACATTATACACTCATGGGTCATACACACTAACACGACGTTCACATGCTCACACACCCCCCCCACTCCATACCCACACCCACACACTAAACACCATGCACACCACAGGCTTTAACCACACAATCTATTTCTCAGTCCTGCAAACCTTTGGCCCGGGCCTTTGCACAGACTGTTCTTCCCCCTGAAATGTCCCTTTCCCCCTTCAGGGCCAGCTGTCTGGGCTTGTCACCAGAAGTCTTTTCCTAACCCTCCAAGCTTGACCCTTCAGAGTGGGAGAGCAGAAGTGGTCCAAGAATTCTCTCAAGAACCAAACTTAAAAGGAGAAGGCTTGCTTGGTTAGCTTGGGAGTTGGGAATCACAGTCTAATTTCTTCAAGTGTTCAGTTCAATTCAGTTGCTCAGTTGTGTCTGACTCTTTGTGACCCCCATGGACTGCAGCATGCCAGGCTTCCTTGTCCATCACCAACTCCAGGAGCTTACTGAAACTCATGTCCATTGAGTCGGTGATGCCATCCAACCATCTCATCCTCTGTCATCCCCTTCTCCTCCTGCCTTCAATCTTTCCCAGCATCAGGGTCTTTTCAAATGAGTCAGTTCTCCACATCAGGGGGCCAAAGTATTGGAGTTTCAGCTTCAGCATCGGTCCTTTCAATGAATACCCAGGACTGATTTCCTTTAGAATGGACTGGTTGGATCTCCTTGCAGTCCAAGGGACTCTCAAGAGTCTTCTCCAACACCACAGTTCAAAAGCATCAATTCTTCCATGCTCAGCTTTCTTTATGGTCCAACTCACATCCATATGTGAACGTGACTACTGAAAAAAACATAGCTTTGACTAGACAGACCTTTGATGGCAAAGTAATGTCTCTGCTTTTTAATATGCCGTCTAGGTTGTCATAACTTTTCTTCCAAGGAGCAAGCATCTTTTAATTTCATGGCTGCAGTCACTATCTGCAGTGATTTTGGAGCCCAAGAAAATAAAGTCTGTCTCTGTTTCCATTGTTTCCCCATCTATTTGCCATGAAGTGATGGGACCAGATGCCATGATCTTAGTTTTCTGAATGTTGAATTTTAAGCCAACTTTTTCATTTTCCTCTTTTACTTTCATCAAGAGGCTCTTTAGTTCTTCTTTGCTTTCTGCCATAAGGGTGGTGTCATCTGTATATCTGAGGTTATTGATATTTCTCCAGACAATCTTGATTCTAGTTTGTGCTTCATCCAGTCCAGTATTTCTCATGATGTACTCTGTTCAGTTCAGTTCGGTTCAGTCACTCAGTCATGTCCGACTCTTTGCGACCTCATGAACCTCAGCACACCAGGCGTCCCTGTCCATCACTAACTTCCGGAGTCCACCCAAACCCATGTCCATTGAGTTGGCGATGCCATCCAACCATCTCATCCTCTGTCATCCCCTTCTTCTCCTGTCCTCAATCTTTCCCAGCATCAGGGTCTTTTCCAATGAGTCAGTTCTTCGCATCAGGTGGCCAAAGTATTGGAGTTTCAGCTTCAACATCAGTCCTTCCAATGATCACCCAGTATATAAGTTAAATAAGCAGAGTGACAATACACAGCCTTGACGTATTCCTTTCCCAATCTGGAACCAGTCTGTTGTTCCATACCCAGTTCTAACCATTGCTTCTTGAACTGCATACAGATTTCTCAGGAGACAGGTCCTGTGATCTGGTATTTCCATCTCTTTAAGAATTTTCCACAGTTTGTTGTGATCCACACAGTCAAAGGCTTTGGCATAGTCAATAAAGCAGAAGTAGATGTTTTTTAAGAACTCTCTTGCTTTTTTGATAATCCAATGCATGTTGGCAATTTGATCTCTGGTTCCTTTACCTTTTCTAAAACCAGCTTAACATCTGGAAGTTCACGGTTCACATATTGCTGAAGCCTGGCTTGGAGAATTTTGAGCATTACTAGCATGTGAGATAAGTGCAATTGTGTGGTAGTTTGAGCCTTCTTTGGCATCGCCTTTCTTTGGGATTGGAATGAAAGGCAGGACTTTTCCAGTCCTGTGGGCACTACTGAGTTTTCCAAATTTGCTGGCATATTGAGTGCAGCACTTTCACAGCATCATCTTTTAGGATTTGAGATAGCTCAACTGGAATTCCCTCACCTCCACTAGCTTTGTTCGTGATGATGCTTTCTAAGGCCCACTTGACTTCACATTCCAGGATGTCTGGCTCTAGGTGAGTGATCACACCATCGTGATTATCTGAGTCATGAAGATCTTTTTTTGTATGGTTCTTTTGTGTATTCTTGTCACCTGTTCTTAATATCTTCTGCTTCTGTTAGGTCCATACTGTTCCTGTCCTTTATTGTGCCCATCTTTGCATGAAATGTTCCCTTGGTATCTCTAATTTTCTTAAAGAGATCTCTAGTCTTTCCCATTCTATTGAAGTATAACATTTCTTAAATATTGTATCTCCCTGAGCATATCATTTTTGTTGCTCTGTCTGTTGTCTCAGAATCATGGAAGTAGACCCTTTCAGAGGAGAGAGAACTTTGTGCTTGTGACCAGTAAGGGAGGAGTGTGAAGCCCAGTTCCAGACCACAGCCAGGCTGGGAGGTGGGAAACCCAATGGGCAGAAAGCAGGGGGAGGCAGCTTCCAACTGGAACTGGACTGTAGGGGAAGGAGCCCAGACCTGAGGGGAATAGCCTCAGGTCAAAAGGTCAAGTTCTTAATCAGAAGCATGCCTAGTTTAGAGTGAGCTGAGTTCCAGGGACTCCTTGGCCTGATTACCACTTCTGTTGCTGCTGCTGCTGCTGCTAAGGCACTTCAGTCGTGTCCGACTCTGTGCGACCCCATAGACGGCAGCCCACCAGGCTCCCCTGTCCCTGGGATTCTCCAGGCAAAAACACTGGAGTGGGTTGCCATTTCTTTCTCCAATGCATGAAAGTGAAAAGTGAAAGTGAAGTCGCTCAGTCGTGTCCTACTCTTTGAGACCCCATGGACTGCAGCCTACCAGGCTCCTCCGTCCATGGGATTTTCCAGGCAAGAATACAGGAGTGGGGTGCCATTGCCTTCTCCAGATTACCACTTCTAGTGGAGAGAAAAGCCCAGGTGGGCAGGCTGGCTGGAGGGCAGGGCCTGAACCAGACTAGGAGCTGAGATGGGGGAGGATGACCCAGCTGAAGGTGTTCTTGGAACTCAGAAAGAGGAGGGTTATCAGTCCCAAGTGCCACGCAGCGACTTCCCTGGCAGTCCAGTGCTTAAGACTTTGCCTTCCAGTGAAGGGGACATGAGTTCGATTTCGATCCTTGGCCAGGGAGCTAAGACCCCACATACCTTGCACGGCCAGAAAACCGAGTGGCATGCAGAGTTTGAGAAGGATGCGGCACCTAGAAAGCCACCTTTCTAGAACAGCAGAGTGTCAAGGTCCACTGCAGAGCTATGGAGCCTTAAGTGGTAAAGACTGAAAGACCAGAGTCCTCTTTCAGTGAAGGGGGCTGGCCTCCTGTTGATGAGCGGAGTGGAGGTGGGGGCAGCAGGATGGCACGAGCGGGGCCTTTGATGGAGTGGGGGTCTCCACAGGGGTGCGTGGGTGCCAAGTGTGGGTGCAGAAGTGCACCTGGGAAGGAGGCACACAGCCTTCTCCAGGACAGGAAGGACGTTGTAGACAGGGAGAGGATGTGGGTATAACAAATGCGAAGGCGTTTCGTCAGCTCCTTACCAGCATGCTCTGACAGCCTATTGCCACACCCTGGGAAGTTCTCTCTCTGATTGCTTCAATACCAGCCATTCTGTGCCCACAGCTTTCTGTTCTGGTGCATCCCTTTTTGCCATCCCCACAGTCAACCGTGAAGCCTCTTTGGCTTCCTGGCCCCTGAACAGTCTTCTGGCCCAGTCCCTAAGCTCCAGGCCTAGCCCTGAAGGTCATCACTTTAACTGCTTTTCTGCAAACACCTCTAACTTCTTTGCCAGTTTTTCTGTCTCACCCCGCTCTCAACATCCTCTCCAGCCCCAGGGGTGTCACGCATTAGTGATTTCCAACCTCAAGCCTCAGTTCTTGTTTCTCTGTTTGGCTTTTGGACTCAGGTGGCTAGTTGCCTTCTGGTCACCTCTGAGTGGAGAGGAACGGGGGAGAGGCCTGGGGTGCTGAGGGAGGGACGGGGCGGAGGGTGGAGGGGCGGGGTGGAGAAGCGGAGGGTGGGTGCTGAGTCGGGTCCAGTGGGGCAGCACGTTTGGGTTTCAGGGCTGGAAAATTCAGTCTGTGGAACTGCTTGCAAGTTCACCTGAGGGGAGGGTTCGGGCAAGGGTTCCTGCTGTGGGGCGAACGGGGCTGGCACCTAGTTTTGTCCTTCTATCTTGACTGTCCTGTGTCCTCACCGCCCCCACCAGGGGGCCTGCTGACCTCATGTTTCTTGCTGTCTATGCCCTTCTCCCCAGACCTGAACACCAGACTCCCTCCCTTGTGGTTGCGGTCTCACCCTTCCCTCCCTGCTTTTCTTGAACTCAGCCTCTTGCAGTTACCCTGGTGTGGAGAAGCACTGGCCGCCGCCTCACTGAGCCCGCTGCTGAACCCGCTGATGCCCAGGCTGCCCGCCTGTGTCTTGATCGCTGACTTGAGCTCGTAATTCTCCCGAATGAGCCGCACCAGCTTCTTCAGTTCCTCATTTTCCCGCACCAGCCTCTCGATCTGATGCCGAAGCCCCTCATAATTGGTGAGTAGAGACATGCCCCAGGGCAGCAGGAAGGGTGCGGCCCTCAGGAGGACCCTGCACCTGGAGGCTGCCCAGGGCCTCGGGCCTCGCCCGGGCTGGAGGAGGGCACCAGAGTTTGCAAGTCGCAAGGCTGGCCCAGTGGGCCTGGGTATTGTGAGGTCAGAGGCTGCACCTCCTCCGTGCTCTCTCTGCTCTAATAGGCTCAGCTCTCCATGCCTCCAGGCCTATGTGCTGGGCCCCTGCAGCCTCGAATGTTCCACCCCTTCTCTGTCCAGCCAGCTTTCCTCTCAAGGTGCCTCCTCTGTGGAGTTTCCTGGTCCCGCCCTCTAGGCTGCCCCCACGGATGTGTCCTTTGTCACAGCATTTGCCTGGGCCTATGCAGTTAGCTCTTTAGCCCGTTTCACTCACTTCACATCGAGGGCAAGGACTGTGTGACTCGCCAGCATCCAGCAAAGGGCCAGGTGTCGTGAAGGTAGATGACCAGTGAACATCTGTTGAATGAAAACTCGTCACCTTCCTTCCTGGAGAGGGTGCCCTTTCCTGGGGATCTTGCATTTAGTTGTCAGCCTCCTCCTGGTGACATTCTATCTTGGACACCTGGACGCCGGGCTATGCTTTCTTCTAGTCCCAGGTGCTCAGAGACTTTCTGTGGCAGCTTTCCCAGGGGCTCCCGTGTCCAGGTACTCGGCTCCTTGCAGCTTGGTTTCTGTTTCTGTTGACTCAGCTGCCCTATTCCAAATTCCCTGGCGGTGCCCCTCCTGTGCCCGCTCTTCTCTGGATTCTTGAATTTTCTTATTATTCTTCAAGAACCCAAGACTGCATTCCTCATCAGTTTCTAAGAACGCAGATTTCTGAGTCCTTATAGCACTTCCCCGTTTTAGAGCCATCTACTGAGAAATTTGCAGGTCTGACCTTGGCAGGAGTGAGGCCATGTCTTCATGACCTCCACTGGTTCTGCGAGTGTCTGCTCTTGAACAGGAGGAGGTGGTGGCATCTTGGTATAAGCCAGAGTGCTCACGCTTGACAGTAGAGTGGGGGTGAGGACGCAGTCGAAGATCAGCCAGGACTGGGGTCAGTCTGAGCTGAGCATTCTACCTGGACCTCACAATGGGAGGCCTACCCCCACCCTCCTCCGACACCCCAGACTGTAATCGTGGCTGAATCACTCTGGCCCTGGGGACCAGGGCTGAGCTTTCTTCAGAGATCTCCTCTCCACATGTTCGGCTCTTAATAGAATATCTCTGCTGGGATTTCCTCCAGCGTGTGAAAATAAGCTTATCATGGTCCAAGCCTCTTCCACCTCCAGTATTATCTCACTGTTGGCCTCTCCTTGGGTGGATGCTTTCTTTGCCGTCTGTGACGGTTACATTTTCTGGGTCAGCTTGGCTGGGCTATGGTGCTGCCTAGGAATTTGGTCAAACACTAGCCTAGTCATTGCTATGAAAGTTGACTTTAAAGTAAAGTAGATTATCCTCAATCATGTGCGTGGGCTTTATCTTGGGTTAACCAACCAAAAGCAATCATTCGAAAGCCTTAAGAAGAGAAAACTGAGGTTTTTCCAGGGAAGAAGTAGTTGTGCCTCAGCACTGTTTTAGAAATTGTCTGAGTTTCCCGTCTGCTGGTCTGCTCTGCAGACTTCGGACTTGCTATTTCCAATTGTGTGAGCCAGTTCCTTAAAATAAATCTCTTAATATGTAAGAACTCTGATACACCATCTGTATTTCCCTTTGTACCAGTACTGCTTTCTTTATATATATATATAGCATCAACTGTATGGAGGGCATTGTGCTAGAAATCAGGGGTTCAATGTCATAATCAGGCATTATTCCCACCTTACTGGCCATATTGAGTACAGAGGAGAGCAGCTGTGAATCGAAAAATCACACATAAATGTCAAATTACTGCTGTGATGAATGTGTGGTGCCCAGAGAAGGTGTGGTGTGTGGGTTAGACCCAGTCAGCTAAGGGCAGCCTTCCCGGAAGAAGTGATGATTGAAATGATACAAGGGAAGTTTCTGGTGGGAGAAGAACTTTCTAGCAGGCATGACAGCCCATACAGAGGCCCTGGGTCAGTGTGCTCCCAGGAAGGGACTGAAAGAGGCTGGCTGAAGTGATGGGCCGGAGGAGGGGAGCTGCTGTGTGTGTGGAGGAGGACAGAGGGCCCAGACTGTGAGCAGGCCTGGCGGCCATGGGACTGTTGATCTTCGTCCTAAGGGCCTCGTGAAAGCTTGAAGGGCTTTAAGAAGGGAGTGTGGGAATGGACTGGAGAGAAAGCCGCTAAGTCGAACACAGTAAGGAGGCCGCCACAGTTACCCAAGCAAGTAACGCAGGTGGCTTGAACACGGGTGGTACCAAGGAGCGAAGTGGATGGGGTTGAGAAAATTTCTGTGGGTACTGGGTGGACTGGTATCCAGCATGGGTGTGAACAGGGACAGCAACACAGTTACTGGTTTGTGTGCTACAGCCTCTGGTGACACCAACCCAGAGGGAACAAGACCAGGTTTAGAGCAAAGACCCCGAATCAGGTTTGGAAGTGCTGCTGAGAGTGGGTGCTGTTGAAGCCTCCAAGGAGTTCATTCAAGGAGGCAATGCTTCCTGCTCCGGTCCCATGGGAGAGCCCGCCGTGTATGCTAGAAAGATATCATTTGAGGCTCATCAGCTTTTAGACGGCAAATGAAGCCACGGGAGTGGGTGAGGTCACCCAGGAATCAGTAAGTCAGAAAGGCAACAGGCTTTAGGCCTCCTGTGCCTCAAAGAGCAGCACAAGCCTGCAGAAGGCACAGGATGGAAGTGCTGCAGGGACTCGCACTCCCCTCGGGCTCTACAGGAGTTCTCTGCAGACAAAACTTCAGTGTTTTCCCACTCACTTATGCTGAGTCAGACAGCCTCTGGTGTTGGGCCACTGGCTTTTGCACAGTTTGTCCCCATTCAGATTTACCTCATTAGATTCTGCTCTGCGTGCCAGCTTGGCGAGGCCCTCAGGGATCTTTGCTCCCGTCTTGGCTGAGGATGCTTTGTAGGTTTAACAAGCTTCCTTTTACAGCCATCTTCTCAAGAAGATGGTTGAAGAACAGGGGCCTTTATTTAACCTGGAGCCCTCTGTCTGCACCCCCTTCACTTCCCATATCCCTTGTGGGGAGGGGTCAGTCCGCATGTGGCCAGCGCACATCGAGCTATATCGGCCGCATGATCATTTCAGTCCTATTTAACCGCAGGGTCTGCGGGCTTGCAGTCACATCCTGGTGCTGATGGGGAGCTCCTGGGAGGGATCTGCCCAGTCTGCGCCCCACAGAGTCAGCTGGCTCCTGACTACCAGCACCCTCCACTACTGCTGACAGCCCTAATACCCCCCACCCCAGGCAGATGGTACAGACACCTCCTCCTCTGGGCGAGGCACCGAGGCACCACCCTCCAAGCACCTGGGCTTCCCAGGTCCCCACGACTAGCCCATGCTTCCTGCCTTTTCCCAGCTGTCAAGGTTGGGGTTTGGGGCAGGCTGCCGAGTCTCTGGCCTGCTCTTCCTGCCTCCAGCCTCAGCCTCTCTGCATGCTGCCAAGAGGTCTTTCTGACCCCCTGTTGGATGCAGGCTCCACTTGGGGAAGACAGGTGCTGTTGTGGGAGGACGAGAGTCACAGCACATACTGCTCTGCACCCCTGAGCCCGGGACAGGCCCCAGAACACAATAGGTGCTCAAGAAACACACAAACTTTTTTCCTCTTTTCTCAAAGAATTCCCACCACAGAGCTGGAGAAGGCACGTTGGCTAGTGGTAGAAGCAGGCCAGATGCTAGCTGAGTGTCTGAGGATGAGCCTCTGGGTTTCTGAGGGAACGGCTGCCCCTCCCTGCGTCTAGAGGCCTGGGGAGGCAGTGGCCTGGGAGAAGCAGGGGACCCTGCGCACCAGCCTGGGGTCCTGCCAGCCAGAGTCGGGGAGAAAGCCTCAGAGGAAAACGTCTCCAGGTGCTAGTTAGAGGCAGAGTGTTCTGGGAATGAGACCTTGGTCACCAACGGGGGTCATCCCGTCACCCCTCGTAAAGGGGTGAGTTAGAGGCCAGGACAGGGGCAGGAGGGCCCTGTCAGGCCCTGGAGCCTGGCAGCATCTCCTGTAGTGCCCTCTCTGCCTTTTACGAAGCATCATCTGAGGGCAGCCAGGAGGAGGAGGGCGCGGCAGCATTACAGAGGGGAGGGGCTGGGGACCGGGCTGCTGGGGATGTGTGTGGTTGGGTTCAGGCCCTCGGACTCCAAAAGCCTCAGCCCGGACCTGTGTCACTCCTTACCCTGACCCTCGGTTGATGTCTGCTCCTAGTGCAGACCCCAGCGTGGGAGCCCGCCTCAGGTCCTGCCATCAGCAGCGTCGAGTGATTGCGCATTGGGCCTCAGCGTGGCCATGTGGCCCCAGCGGCCCCCATGTGCGTGCCTCTATCCCTTCATCTGTCGTGGTGGGCGATGTGCTACCTCCTCCCCCCGCTGTGTGAGGCCTGAATGAGGTGACGTGTGTAACACAGCAAGGGCTGTGTCTGGCGCAGGGGAAGAGCTAAATGCATTTTCTCATCAACCCAGAGATCTTGACAGCCTGCCAGGTGCCAGGCACGTTGTGGGGACAGCAGGGAGCAAACAAAGAACCTCTGCTCTCTCTGGCTCCATTTCCATGGCCAGGAGCAGCCCAGGGAAGGGCAGGCCTGAAGCTGGAGGGGGAGAAGAACCCCAGGCTCCCTGGCCCTGTTCCTTGACTGGCGGGCACTCTCAGAGCCTGGGAGGGGAGACAGAGGGTCATGGAGGTGGGGGACCCTAGCCAAGGACTGCCTGCCAGTAAGGGTAAGGGGTGACTGTGGACATTGGCCTTCTGAAACCTCAGCCCCCCATCAGCCGGCTTGTGACGCCGTCTCGTAAGGCTTCTGTCAGGACCGTGCGTCCGGTTATCTGCTCCACTACCGGCATTGCCGCCATCTCTCACCGCTGCAGGGAACCCAGCAGAAGCCTGCTGCCTGCTGGCAGGCACGTGGGCTGCCGACTGAGAGAAGGAGGTGAGGGTGGTGGTGATGCAGGGTGGGAGGAGGAGTGATGTGGGGAAGGCTGAGCAGGTGGGAATGAGGCCCGCAGTGCAGAGAGGTCAGAGGGCCTCTCTAACAGGCAGCTCTTGGGAGGAGACTAGAGCCGGATGTGGGACAGGAAGTGAGGGTGTTGAGGGCAAAACCTTCCTGATGGAGGGACAGCCAGTGCAAAGGCCCTGTGCATGCGAGCAGCTGGGGTGCACTTTTGAAGACCAGCCATCAGGCCTGCAAGGTGGAGGGGAATGAGCCTTGAAGACAGAGGTGGCCACGTAGAGACAGAGGCGAGGTGTCGAGGGGAACACAGGGACTTTGGATCTTACACCTGGTGAGAGGCTGAGGCTCGGAGGGTTTTGAATGGAAGAAGGAGCTTAACAGACAGTTCACATGATTATATGACCTGGGACTGGGGCTGCAGGATCCTCGTCACTGCTAGGTCCTTGGGTCCACTTCCAGCACTTCCTGGGCTCTAAGTGAGCCCTGCAGAGCAAATTCACTGGCCCTGCCACCTCCCTCGCTCCTCGGCCTCTGGGTAAAGTCCAGACATCCCCGCCTGCCCGCACCTCCCCACCTGCACCCCCTCGCACACACCGACTTCTGCCTGCCGCATGCCTCCCCAGCCCTTGCACAGCTCCTGAACCGAGTCCATCCCTGCTCCGGGTGCCTCTGCGACAGGCCCTGGCCAGCCCTGCAGCTGAGGGCAGATCCGCTCCCAGCCCTCAGCTCAGCCCAATCTGGAGTAGAACAGTTGGGGGCCTTTCATCAGGAGTCTCTGTGAGCATGGAGGGAAGTGGCAGGGGACAGGGCCACCTGGTTTTAGGCCTGAATCTGGAGAGCAGTGTTTAAATCTTCGCTCGCCTTTTGCCGGCTGGCTGGGAGAAACACCATGAGGTCACGGCAGGCAGGGCTGTCTGTCACCTTTGGGGAGTGAGTTTGTCTTAAAAGTCAGATGACCCAGAGGTGAGGTCAGGGTCTGCATGCTCGACATCCAGTTGCGGTGACAGACTTTGGACACTTGGGGTCTTCATCTGCCTACGCTCAGGGCTCACAGAGGAATAGCTGCTGTAAGGGGAGCAACTTGAGGCCGGCAAGCACACACCAGGGTGCTCTGATAAGGTCACCAAGCTGAGGGTCAGATAGTGGGATTGACACAGGATTAGAGCCCAACCCGGGGGTATTGGCCATCCTAGTCATCTGCCACTCAGGCCTCCTTGCCCTTGGCCCAGAGGCCTCCCCAGCTCCCATGCCTGCAAGTGAGTCCTGGGTGAGGGTCTGGGCCTGAGGTCAGCTTGTTCACCGTCACCTGGGCTCTGGCTGGATCTGGGTGGCACACCTGGCCCTACTTCTTCCTGTGAATTTTTTTGGCCAGCCCTTACTGCCTGGTCCAGTATCCTTGCCTGGAAAATCTCAGGACCGAGGACAGAGGAGCCTGGTGGGCTGTAGTCCATTGGGTCACAAAGAGTCGGGCACCACTGAGTGACTAACACTTACACTTACTGCCTGGTCCTAGGAACATGTCTCTTCTCTTTTCCCTTCTGCAGCGGACGAGAAGTAAAGACTTTCCCAAACCAGTTTCCTCAGAATCTGCCGTGGAGTCCTGGGTTTGTGACCTGAGCCCCTTTCTAGAGCTAGGCTCATTTGCTTGGTGGTGGTGACGGACACCTACTTAGGCTGATCAATGTTCATCCTCCCTGCTCCAACCCTCTCTCCCTAGCATCTTCCACCACAGCGCTTCTGGTCGACATCCCTCAGGTGGGAGACTCTGATCCCAGGATCCTCTTCAGCCTGTGTGGGTCCTTGAGCCACAGCCTGAGGAATTTCATGATACAATTTTATGACGTTGTTGTTATTATTTAGTCTCTAAGCCGTGTCAGACTTTTTTGCAACCCTTTGGATCACAGCCCACCAGGGCTTCTCTGTCCATTGGGTGAGTACCCTTGGTTCAGCTGGATCTCTTTGTGGTGTTACTGAAAAAACCTGGTTATAGGAGGGAATCCTAAAAAAATACAGTTTTGCTAAAATGCTTGTTTTGAAAATGTGAATTTGTTTCAACATGATTGATATATTTGGGAACAATTTGAACACAGGCAGATTTATTTTTCTCTCTTTTTGGCTGCACTGTGTGGCACGCGGGATCTAAGTTCCCTGACCAGGGATTGAACCCATGCCCTCTGCAGTAGATGCCTGGAGTCTTCACCACTGGACCTCCCAGGAAGTCTCAAACTTCCTTTGTTTATGTGCAATTTTGTTTATGAGAAATAGGTGGAAACAGAAAGTAAAAACTGCACCCAGCTGAATGAACAACCACCTAGAGATGTGCAGGACACACACCTCAGACATCCGCCAGCTGCTTCAGTTCACCAGTCAGCACCATGCTGAGCCACACCCCGACATCCATGTTACAGTTTCCCATCCGATTTCAGACACTTCGCAATAATCCACAAGCCACAACCTTTCCCCACCCACGTCTGTAAACTGGCTTCACGTCTTCTTCAAGGTAAATCCCACATTTATTGTAGTATTCCTGTATTTCTTAACCACGTAACATAAGTAAACCTGTGCTGTCCTTTTTATCACGTTAAGACTTTCCGAGTGTATCGTTGGTGACATTTCTGAGTACTGTGCTTCTAGCCCCGTTTTCCTCGGAAGCCTCGTGGCATTTCTTGTGCTGGTTGCACACGGCGGGGCTGCTGCTGGACTCTGGTGGTTCCTGAGCCCCTGGAAGCCATGGCCTGTGAACTGGCACTCAGCATCCTGCCTGCTGCCTCCCGCCGTCTCCGGGATGGAGTGCTCCTCCGGGCGGCCGGGACACTCTCCCGGGCCTCTTGAGAGAATCACCGGTGGGAGGACTAATCCTTTTTCTGTGAGTGTCTCCTGCACAGTGAGGGAGCCCTCGCGTTGCCACCGCACCCCCACACTGGACCCAGACAGTGCTGTGTGCTCTTTAATGCACAAGGCAACCCAACAAGGACGAGACTTATTGAGCTGTGTGCCATGTACCCTGCTGGGCATCAGGTGACTGTGGCGGCACCACATACATTACGGAAAATTACAGTAAGTGGGGCACACACGTGGCAGGCGAGGGCTTGACTGGGGACCCTGAGGCAAAGGCCGTCTGGCCCTGGTGGGGCATCAGGGCCTCATCCCAGAGGAATGACTTCTGAAGATCTCATCTCTCAGAAGGAGCCAAGTTAGTGGGCTGTTGTGGTCCTCTGTGGTCCTGAGGACACGAAGGGGAAGGTACAGAGGCCCGGAGTCCAGGCAGATTGGTGCAGGTGAGGTGTGCAGAGGAGGAACTGGGGGGCGCTGAGCGGTCACCAGGGGCAGACCACTCAGGGCCCTGAGGACCCTCAGAAAGCATGGACTGTATCCTGGGCTGTGGGTGGTGGGGAGGACTGTACCTTTGAAAGTGTGTGTATTGGCTTCCTCAGCTGTCACATGGACAGTGTGATGTCAATACCAAAATGTTGAGCCCTCCTGGGCTGTGCTGGGCAGTCCAGCACCACATTTGCTCTGCCCAAACTGGGAAGTGTCCCTGTGAGAAACTCTGCATCTTCAATGAGCAGTCAACAAAGAATATTTTAGTTTCAAATGTAGTTTTAATTACTGTTAATTTTGAGTTTAGTTATTTTGTGGTCAGAGAACAATTTGTTATAATATTGTTCCATGTAACTGTCATTCTTTCATTTTGATATGTACAATAGTTTATATATCCATAACCAAGGGAACATTTCATGCAAAGATGAGCTCGATAAAGGACAGAAATGGTATGGACCTAACAGAAGCAGAAGATGTTAAGAAGAGGTGGCAAGAATACACAGAAGAACTGTACAAAAAAGATCTTAACGACCCAGATAATCACAATGGTGTGATCACTCACCTAGAGCCAGACATCCTGGAATGTGAAGTCAAGTGGGCCTTAGAAAGCATCACTACGAACAAAACTAGTGGAGGTGATAGAATTCCAGTTGAGCTATTCCAAATCCTGAAGGATGATGCTGTGAAAGTGCTGCACTCAATATGCCAGCAAATTTGGAAAACTCAGCAGTGGCCACACGACTGGAAAAGGTCGGTTTTCATTCCAATCCCAAAGAAAGGCAATACCAAAGAATGCTCAAACTACTGCACAATTGCACTCATCTCACATGCTAGTAAACTAATGCTCAAAATTCTCCAAGCCAGGCTTCAGCAATACGTGAACTGTGAACTTCCAGATGTTCAAGCTGGATTTTGAAAAGGCAGAGGAACCAGAGATCAAATTGCCAGCATCCGCTGGATCATGGAAAAAGCAAGAGTTCCAGAAAAACATCTATTTCTGCTTTATTGACTATGCCAAAGCCTTTGACTGTGTGGACCACAACAAACTCTGGAAAATTCTTCAAGAGATGGGAATACCAGACCACCTGACCTGCCTCTTGAGAAATCTGTATGCAGGTCAGGAAGCAACAGTTAGAACTGGACATGGAACAACAGACTGGTTCCAAATAGGAAAAGGAGTACGTCAAGGCTGTATATTGTCACCCTGCTTATTTAACTTATATGCAGAGTACATCATGAGAAACGCTGGACTGGAAGAAACACAAGCTGGAATCAAGATTGCTGGGAGAAATATCAATAACCTCAGATATGCAGATGACACCACCCTTATGGCAGAAAGTGAAGAGGAACTCAAAAGCCTCTTGATGAAAGTGAAAGTGGAGAGTGAAAAAGTTGGTTTAAAGCTCAACATTCAGAAAACTAAGATCATGGCATCCGGTCCCATCACTTCATGGGAAATAGATGGGGAAACAGTGGAAACAGTGTCAGACTTTATTTTTGGGGGGTCCAAAATCACTGCAGATGGTGACTGCAGCCATGAAATTAAAAGACACTTACTCCTTGGAAGGAAAGTTATGACCAACCTAGACAGCATATTCAAAAGCAGAGACATTACTTTGCCAACAAAGGTTCGTCTAGTCAAGGCTATGGTTTTTCCTGTGGTCACGTATGGATGTGAGAGTTAGACTGTGAAGAAGGCTGAGCACCGAAGAATTGATGCTTTTGAACTGTGGTGTTGGAGAAGACTCTTGAGAGTCTCTTGGACTGCAAGGAGATCCAACCAATCCATGGTGAAGGAGATCAGCCCTGGGATTTCTTTGGAAGGAATGACGCTAAAGCTGAAACTCCAGTACTTTGGCCACCTCATGCGAAGAGTTGACTCATTGGAAAAGACTCTGATGCTGGGAGGGATTGGGGGCAGGAGGAGAAGGGGACAACAGAGGATGAGATGGCTGGATGGCATCACCGACTCGATGGATGTGAGTCTGAGTGAACTCTGGGAGTTGGTGATGGACAGGGATGCCTGGCGTGCTGCGATTCATGGGGTCACAAAGAGTCAGACACGACTGAGTGACTGATCTGATCTGATCTGATCTGATGGCTGAGTAGTATTCTGTTATATAACTATCACAATGAGTGTATTCCTTTACCTGTCCCTGGACATTTTAGTCAAATTTTTTTTGGTTATTATGAATAAAGCTTCTATGGACACTTGTATAGTATATAAGTCTTTGGATAAAAATATAGGAATAGAACTGCTAGATCATACAGTTCAGTTCAGTTCAGTCGCTCAGTCGTGTCTGACTCTGCAACCCCCATGGACTGCAGCATGCCGGGCTTCCCTGTCCATCACCAACTCCCAGAGTTTACTCAAACTCATGTCCGTCGAGTCGGTGGTGCCATCCAACCGTCTCATCCTCTGTCGTCCCCTCCTCCTCCTGTCTTCAATCTTTCCCGGCATCAAGGGTCTTTTCAAATGAGTCAGTTCTTCACATCAGGTGGCCAAAGTATTGGAGTTTTAGCTTCAGCATCAGTCAGTCCTTCCAATGAATATTCAGGACTGATTTCCTTTAGGATAGACTGGTTTGATCTCCTTGCAGTCCAAGGGACTCTCAAGAGTCTTCTCCAACACCACAGTTCAAAACCATCAATTCTTCGGCACTCAGCTTTCTTTATAGTCCAACTCTCACATCCACCAGGGTTCCCTGGTGGCTCAGAAGGTAAAGCATCTGCCTGCAATGCAGAGACCTGGGTTCAATCCCTGGGTTGGGAAGATCCCCTGGAGAAGGAAATGGCAACCCAATCCAGTATTCTTGCCTAGAGAATCCCATGGACGGAGGAACCTGGTAGGCTACAGTCCACAGGGTCGCAAAGAGTTGGGCACGACTGAGTGACTTCATTTCATTTCACTTCTTCACTGAAAAAACTATAGCTTTGACTAGACGGACCTTTGTCAGCAAAGTAATGTCTCTGCTTTTTAATATTCTGTCTAGCTTTGTCATGGCTTTTCTTCCAAGGAGCAAGCGTCTTTTAATTTCATGGCTACAGTCACCATCTGTAATGGTTTTGGAGTCCAAGAAAATAATGTCTGTCACTGTTTCCCCATCTATTTGCCATGAAGTAATGGGGCCAGATGCCATGATCTTTGTTTTTTGAATGTTAAGCTTTAAGTCAGCTTTTTCACTTCCTCTCTAACTTTCATCAAGAGGCTCTTTAGTTCTTCTTTGCTTTCTGCCACAAGGGTGGTGTCATCTGCATGTCTGAGGTTACTGATATTTCTCCCAGCAATCTTGATTCAAGCTTGTGCTTTATCCAGCTCAGCATTTCACATGATGTATTCTGCACATTTCTTTGCATTGATGACTGAGGAAGGCTTTCTTATCTCTCCTTGCTATTCTTTGGAACTCTGCATTCAGATGGGTATATCTTTCCTTTTCTCCTTTGTCTTTTGCTTCTCTTCTTTTCTCAGCAATTTGTAAGGCCTCCTCAGACAACCATTTTGCCTTTTTGCATTTCTTTTTCTTGGGGATGGTCTTGATCACTGCCTCCTGTACAATGTCACGAACCTCTGTTCATAATTCTTCAGGCACTCTATCAGATCTAATCCATTGAATCTACTTCTCACTTCCACTGTAAGGGATTTGACTTAGGTCATATCTGAATGGTCTAGTGGTTTTCCCTACTTTCTTCAATTTAAGTCTGAATTTGCCAATAAGCAGTTCGTGATCTGAGCCACAGTCAGCTTCCAGTCTTGTTTTTGCTGACTGTATAGAGCTTCTCCATCTTTGGCTGCAAATAATATAATTAATCTGATCTCAGTATTGACCGTCTGGTGATGTCCATGTATAGAGTCTTCTCTTGTGTTGTTGGAAGAAGGTGTTTTCTATGACCAATGTGTTCTCTTGACAATCTCTGTTAGCCTTTGCCTGCTTTATTTCGTACTCCAAGGCCAAACTTGCCTGTTATTCCAGGTAGCCCTTGAATTCCTACTTTTGCATTCCAGTCCCCTATGATGAAAAGAACACCTTTTTTTTGGTGTTAAGTCCTAGAAGGTCTTGTAGATCATCAAAGAACCATTCAACTTCAGTTTCTTCGGCATTTACTGGTTAAAGCATAGACTTGGATTACCGTGATACTGAATGGTTTGCCTTGGAAACGAACAGAGATCATTCTGTCATTTTTGAGATTGCACCCAAGGACTGCATTTTGGACTCTTTTGTTGACTATGAGGGCTACTCCATCTCTTCTAAGGGGTTCTTGCTCACAGTAGTAGATACAATGGTCATCTGAATTAAATTTTCCCATTCCAGTCTATTTTAGTTCATTGATTCCCAAAATGTCAATGTTCACTCTTGCCATCTCCTGTTTGACCACTTCCAATTTACCTCGATTCATGGACCTAACATTCCAGGTTCCTATGCAATATTGTTCTTTGTAGCATTGGACTTTACTTCCATCACCAGTCACATCCACATCTGGGTGTTGTCTTTGCTTTGGCTCCGTCTATTCATTCCTTCTGGAGTTATTTCTCCACTCCTCTCCAGTAGCATATTGGGCACCTACCGACCTGGGGATCATCTTTCTGTGTCATATCTTTTTGCCTTTTCATACTGTTCATGGAGTTCTCAAGGCAAGAATACTGACGTGGTTTGCCATTTCCTTCTTCAGAGAACCATATCTTGTCAGAACTCTCCACCATGACCCATCCGTCTTGGGTGGCCCTACACGGCATGGCTCATAGTTTCACTGAGTTAGACAAGGCTGTGGTCCATGTGATCAGTTTGGTTAGTTTTCTGTGATTGTGGTTTTCATTCTGTAAATATCTGTTATAAACTGCCAGATTGTTTTCCAAAGTGGTTATATTATTTTACTTTTCCATCAACAGTAAATGAGAATTCCAGTTGCTCTACATCTTTGGCAGTATGCTAATGTAAATCTTTTAATTTTAGCTGTTCTACTGAATGTAGAGTGGTATTTCATTGTGGTTTTAAATTGCATGTCCTTGATGGCTAATGATTTTGAAAACAATTCATGTGCTTACTGGCCGTTTGCGTATCTTCTTTTTTATATGTAGTTTTTAAACTTGATATATTGTATTTTCATTTTTATTCAATTAAGGAAATTTTCTCTTTTTTTTGGCTTAGAGGCTTGCGGGATCTTAGTTCCCTGATAAAGGATCAAACCTGCACCCCCTGCAGTGGAAGCACAGAGTCAACCACCGGACTGCCGGTGAAATTCCTATGTATCTTCTTTTATGAGCTTCCTAAAATTTTTTGCCCATCTAAAAAAAATTAGGTTGAGTGTCTTCTAATTATGACATTCCCTGGTGGCTCAGAGGTAAAGAAACTGCCTGCTAATGCAGGAGACTGGGTTGGGAAGATCCCCTGGAGCAGGAAATGGCAGCCCACTCCAGTATTCTTGCCTGGAGAATCCCATGGACAGGGGAGCCTCGTGCACTACAGCCCACGGGGCTGCAAAAGAGTCAGACAGGACTTAGCGACTGAACAACAACAACACTTGTACATCTGGATACAACTGTAACCCTTTGCAAATACATGTATTGCAAATATTTTCTGCAAGCTGTGGCTTGTCATTTTATTTCCTTTTCAAGAGCAAAAGCTTTTAAGTTTATCAAAAAATTTTTTAAATGGTCTGTGCTTTTTGTGTCCTATTTAGGAAATCTGTCTACATTTTATCTAGAAGTTTTTATAATTTTAGCTTTCATATTTAGGTCCATGGTCCATTTCAAGCTAATTTTTGTATCTGTTGTAAGGTAAGGGTGGAGGTTCTTTCTCTTTAATATCGATATCTAATAGTTCTATTACCATTTGTTTAAAGAAATGTGTGTAGTATATTTCTGGATTTTCTATTCTGTCCGCTGATCTGTGTGTTTCCCTTGCTACTGCTAAGTCGCTTCAGTCGTGTCCGACTCTGTGCGACCCCATGGACTGCAGCCCACCAGGCTTCTCCATCCATGGGATTCTCCAGGCAAGAACACTGGAGTGGGTTGCCATTTCCTTCTCCAATGCATGAAAGTGGAAAGTGAAAGTGAAGTCGATCAGTCGCTCAGTCGTGTCTGACTCTTAGCGACCCCATGGACTGTAGCCCACCAGGCTCCTCCGCCCATGGGATTTTCTGGGCAACAGTACTGGAGTGGGGTGCCATTGCCTTCTCCCATTAGGACACTATTATACTGTCTCAATCATTACAGCTTTACAGAACATTTTGAAATCAGGTCCTCCAACCTTGTTCCTTTTCAAAATTGTTTCGGCTTTTTGAAGTCTTTCATGTTTCCATACATACTTAAGGTGTTTGTCAATGTCTACAATAAAACCTGATAGGATTTTCATTGGAATTGTGTTGATTTTCTAGGTCAACCTGGAAAGAACTGATATCCCTATTGAGTCTGATGCATGAACCTGGTACATCTCTCTATTTATCTTTCAAAATCTCAGAAATGTTTTGTAGTTTTCCGTAGACTTGCATTGCACGTATTTTGTTGTTTATCACTGTGAAGAAACGTAGCAGACCTGAGACTGCCACCCTCAGAAAGGTCTGCTTGGCCTTGGTCATCTGGGAATTTGATTTCGGAGAGTTCCCATAGTTCTCCGAACTGATAAACTGATAAGAATGGCTCGCTGTGCCCAACTCTTGGTTCAAACAATGTGGCTTATGCTGAGCTTGTGATTTCCTTCTGAGAGTCTGGAATTTGGGTTGCTGCTGGGCAGAGGGCGCCTGTGTGACCAGCCCCCTATGAGAAGCTTCGGCACTGGGTTTCTAATATGCTTCCTTCATAGACAACATTGCACACGTATTGTCCCAACTCATTGCTCAGAGAATTAAGTTCATGCTGTGTGACTCCACAGGGAGAGACTCCTAAAAGCTTGCACTGGGTTTCCTTCACATTTTGCCCCAAGTCTTTTTTCTGTGCGGATTTTGCTTCATATCTTTTCTGTGCAATAAATCATTGCCATGAGCAGGAGTATAGCTGAATCCTGAGTTCTAATGAATCAACAAACCTGAGAGTGATCTTAGGGAGCCTCTGCCATAATCTCTATGCATTCTATGGTTTTGTGATATACATAGAGTTTTATTTTTTTTATGTTTGTGGCTATGTATAGTTTATGATTTTTTATTGTTGACCTGTATCCATGAACTTGTCAAACTCTTTTGTTAGTCCTAGTAGGTTTTCGGTAGATTTCTTAGAATTTTCTATGTACATGATCATGTTGCTATAGATAAACACATCTTTTTTCCTTGTCCTGTTGTGCTGGTTGGGGCCTCCAGTATAATCTTTTGCTATTGTTTTTGAGGAAACCTTTAGATGTCTTTATTGCTTGGGGGGCAGGGCCTGGGTATGGGCAGTCAGCTTCCTCTTCCCCATCACAGGTGTCCTGTGGGTGGTACTGTGCTTCCAGGCACAGAGGGTGGCCACATGGTTGCAGACCGTGGTCCGTGTGCTGGATTCCTACTTCACAACGACCTCAACGACTTTGCCACTGTCCGTCCTGTGGAGAATCCACCTGTTGTAGCAGACGGTGTCTCAGGGCCGCAGATGACTGGGTTCCGAGCCAGGCGTCTGCTGGATCCTCTTCATCAGGAGGCTGCAGCAGTTCCGCGAGACCATCCATGCTAACGCAGGGACCTGGCAGCAGAAAAGGTGCCCGTGTCTAAGAGTCCCCTTTTTATAAGGACACCAGTTGTGTTGGATTAGGGGCCACCTTACTCCAGCACAATTGTATATTTTTTTTTCCCAAATAGAAGTATAGTTGATTTACAATGCTGTGTTAGTTTAAGGTGTACATCAGAGTGATTCAGTTATATATGTATAATGCACACGCATGCTCAGTTACTTCAGTCATGTCCGGCTCTGTAGCCAGACTGTAGCCTACCAGGCTCCTCTGTCCATGGGATTCTCTAGGCAAGAATACTGGAGTGGATTGTCATACCCTCCTCCAGGGGATCTTCCTAACCCAGGGATCAAACCCACATCTCTATGTCTCCTGCATTGGCAGGTGGGTTCTTTACCACTAGGGCCACCTGGGAAGCCCCTCAGCTCGCTGGAGTCAAACCCTGTTTCTGGATTGTTCACATCCTTGATTCCTGGTTCACCTTAAGGAGCGGCAGATGGCTCCTCAGCAATCACTGTGGGGGTGGCGGCATCTGCTAGGCCGCAGGCATCACGTTCCCTTTTGGGAGCCCTCACTCACATTTGGAGGCCCGAAATAGCTGATGGCTGTGACATTTCTTGCCCACCGATATGGCAGGAAATCTTTCATTTCACAAGGCCTTCTTTAGTAGCATAGATGGGAGTTGAGATGTTCAGCTATGTGTGTGTGTGTGTGTGTGTGTGTGTGTATGGTGGGCGTTGTTTGAATCTGGGGAGTTCTTCAAGGTCCCCAGTTCCTGACAAGCCCAAGACAAAGCAGAACTCAGGAACACAGAACGTTTTGGCGGCAGATGGGCCAAGCCGTGCTGCTGCCTGGGGCGCAGCATCTGGGCCCGGTGGGAGAGGGCTGCCTGGGGAGCCGCAGCACCTGCCATCAGTGCCTCCCCTCCCAGCGCCCCACGCCCGCCAGGCCAGGCCCTCACTGTGGGCCTCGCTGATTTTCCTGCCTTTACTCAAACCACTTCCAGGCTCTTCACTGAAAGGTCCCAGTGGTTCATCCCTGCATGCAGAAGAGTTCGAACTCGAGTTCTGCGTCCACAGCTGACACACCGACCTCGACCCTCCACTATGCTGTCACCTCCTCGCTGTTTCACCTGCTCCCCCAGATAGGCCTCCGCAAGTTTCCTGGGCTTTCAGTTCTGCTGCCTACACTCCTCAAGTGCTTCCCACTGATGCTGATGCTGACCAGAGTCCAGAGTCTGCAGCCCTCCTGCCCGGTCCTGGGGCAGTTGGTGCATGGGTGGCTCATGCCACATAGAGTTCCCCACTCCTTCCACGGTCTACACCAATGGCACACCCACTCTGGACTAGATGCTGGCCTGAGAGTCAGGATGCGCAGGTCGCGCGCCTGTCCTGAAGGCTCCTCCAGCTCCAGAGGCTGAGGGCAGCACTGGTTAGCAGGGCAGGTGGCACAGGGCACCTGCGGGCTGCTGAGCTCATGGGGTCCTGTGCTGCCCACATGGTGCTTTTCGAAAGCAGGTGCAGTGATGATGCTGATACTCTGTGTCCTATAATCTTCTTTAAAAAATACAGATTGATTTGGCTGTGCCGGGTCTTAGCTGTGGCGCAGGGACCTTTGGTTGCGGTGTGGGAACCCTTAGTTGCTGGATGTGGGATCCAGTTCCCTGACTGGAGATGGAACCGCCAGCACTGGGAGCATGGAGTCTTCACCTCTGGAGCACCAGGGAAGTCCCATGCGTCGTTTAATCTGAAAGCATGAATGGACTTACTGATCAGTCATGTAAATAAACATTTTGAAGAATAAAGTAGTCCTCCTCAAGGCTCCAGAGGAAGCCCACCGACACCCTGTCCCTGGGTGTCTTACACAGTAAGACAGGCTTACTGTGTATTTGTTGGGGGGCCCAGGAGGGGGGCCCAGGAAGGACTTGTTTGGGTGAATGGGGTGGGGCAGCTGTCCTGAGACTGTGTATCTCAACAGCAAGTTTTTGGAAGGAGAACAGACCAGGGGCCAGCTAAAGCTGCCCACTTTGAAGAGCCAGCAGCTGCTCAGATGAGGCAGGACAGGATGCACACAGTAGGTCTTCTTTATGGCATGGACGATGCCCGCATTTGGCCTGTGTTCAGATGTGACGACAGAGAAGTCTTCTGTCTCAACCCAATCCGGCAGAGGGGCCTGGTCTGACCTGGTCTCGTATGAAGCTGCGTGTTCTACACCGGAGACCACCACGGCCGTATTTGAGAGCGCCAGGCCAGCTCTGGGAGCTGGGGGCTGCCTCACATCACCTGAACAGTCTCCCTGGCTGATCTCACCCCTCCTGTGGCTTCTTCACACCCACCCACCCGGTTAGACACAAGCTGCCCCGTATCTCCTCCTGGCGGCAGCGGACACAGCAGACAGCAGGCCACACTCCATTGGCAGAAATGCCCTGCCCACCTTGACTGGGCCCCTGTGGCCCCTTGGTGCCGTTGCCAGCTGTCTTGAGCCCTGCTCCCTTCTGCCATCTTGTCTGCTTCCTCCCTGTACCTACTGGAACCCAGCCCCTCTTCTGGACACTCTCTCCCTGGACTCATCTTCCTGAGTACACGCTCAGCAGTGACTCCTGCCAGTCCCTTTCCCTGGCAGGGCAAGCTCAAGGCCTCATCTGTGTACCCCTGACCTCCCTCCCACAGCGGCCCAGCTTCCAGACCTCGGCCCAGCCCACAGCTCTGGCCCCTGATGGTTCTCGGGAGCCTCCGCCAAGGATTCGTTTAGCCAAGGTTTTGTCCTCGCATTCCCTGAGCAGACACTGGCCCTGCACACTTGACTTGGGATTCATTCCTTAGCTGCCCCTCCTGTCTCTGCTGGGGTTTGAAGGCCAGGAATGCTCCCCAGAGCAGGTGTCTGTACGCTTGGCTCCCGCAGGCAGGGAATCCTGGATGAGGAGCCACACCTGCTCCGGGAGAGGTAGGGGAGGGGAGCGGTGACACCTGACCCGCACGTGAACAAAGCCGAGTGACTGAGGGTAGCAGTGGAGCAAAACCGCTGTGCGGGGTGAGCTGGACTCTGGGAAGGCAGTGTGCAGCCCGCCCGGGGAAGTGGGGCCTGCCTGCGGCTCAGGCCGAGCAAGGTCCATCTCGGGTTGAGGGGCATGGGGACAGCAGAAGGCCAGCTCGAGCAGCCTTCAGGGAACGTGGACTTCGTGCCGCCAGCTGCCATCAGGCACATGGTGTGGCCTGTGTGTCGGAAGCACACCTAGCGGCGGGCAGAGGCTTGGTGGGGGTGAGCTGTCAGCCGAGCACAGAAGGCCTCGGGGAGGGGGCCCGGGCGGGGAGCGGGTGGGGCAGGATGGACGAGGGCGGAGGGGACACGAGTCTCTGGCCTAGGGGGGGGCATTGGACGCTGACAGGGCTTACGTGGGAGCGGCAGGGGCGGCATAGGCCATGACGAGGTGCCTGTGGGTGTGGGGGTGCTGGCTTAGAGCGGGCGTCTCTTCAGAGATGCTGGGGTACTGGCACCGGTTAATGGACCAGGTTAATGGCGTGGCAGGTAGGAGCTGGGGAAGCCCTGGGGGAGGGGTCTCAAACCAAGTGGACAGCAGGTCCTATGAGCGAAGGCTGGTCGTGAGTGTCCACTGGGCCGGGGGCTCAGGAGGGTTCAGGGCCGCGGAGGGACCCCTCTGTGAGGAGGGCGGGGATAAGGGCAGCTGGCTGACGGCGGGTGCACAAGTCAGAGCCGGGGCGGCAGGGGTAGGCTCTGGAGCGGGGACAGAGAGAGCCACAGGAGGCTACGCAGGACCAGCTGGGGCTGAGGCCACAGAGGGGCAGGGTCTGGAGAGACTGCTAGAAGGTGCCAGAGGCAGGCCAGGGGGCCTCAGGGTCTCCATTCTGCTTCATCCTAGGGGCCCTGGTCTGCAGGTGTCTGGGGAGAGGCGTGCAGTGCCACCTGTCAGGTGCCCGCTGATGGGCTCCTGGGGGCCTGTCAGAGCCAGAGGAGCAGGACAGTCCTGCTTGGGGGGGTCAGTGATCCGTGCCGCTGCCCCTCAGGCCCGGGGCGGGGGACAGTGAGGTCTCACAGGACCTTCTGTCACGCCAGGCAGGTCCCAGGCATGGGTGGTAGACAGCATGTGATCTGGGAGCCCCGGGTCCCGTCCATCAGCCGGGCCTCCTGGCACAGTGCTCAGGACGTGGCTCGGAAGGCTGCGAGGAGGTGGAGGCATGGAGAAGCTGCTGCCCTCACCCTCCGCCAGAGCCAGGCCCGGCTAGCAATGCCTGTCCGGCTCCTGCCTGTCCAGGTTCTGCTCGCCGCCTCACTCTGCCGATGCCCAGACCCCTCCCTGCCTCGGGGAGGAAGTGGCAGTGACGAGAGTGAGGAAGGGAACACAGAGCGCAAAGGGTCCCATTTATTGGTATTTTACAGACAGCAGAATGAGAGGAAGGCACCCTCCAGACCTGGACTGTTCCCTCCTCTCTGCCCTCAAGGGCTCAGCGCAGGGACGAGACCCTTACCCCGCAGGTCCCCCAGAGGGCAGCACTCCAGTGGGGGGTTGGGGAGGCTGTACGCCGAGCCAGGGAGCAGGGACAGGAGGGGAGACGTGCACCTCACCTCGTGGCTCCATCACTCGCCCCTGAGGCCTGGTGTTGTCCCCAGGCCCTGGAGTGGGCTGGCAGACAGGGCTCATGCAACACTGGGTGGGCAGGAGGGGGCACGGAAACCCAGCCCCGCTGCCCTGTGGCGGGGTGGGACGGCTGGAAGGGGCCATGCTGGCCGCGGCGGGTCCAGGACAGAAGTGTCTGCGGTGTACACATGGGAGGGTCGGGGGACTCCCTGTCCCAGGCAGCACACGGGAACGAGAGAGGGGAGCTGAGAGGAGCTGCCACGCCAGGGCAGGGACCAGGCCGGGCATGCCACCTGCGGGGCCCCACGTGAGCGGGCTCAGGCTACTCCTTGGCGCGGCCAATGATGGTGAGAATGTACAGGAAGATGTTGATGATGTCCGTGTAGAGGTTCAGCGCAGCAAACACATACTCCTCTGGGCTCAGGGACAGCTGCTTGTTCCCCAGCAGCAGCTGAGTGTCCACTGCCAGGAACTGGGGGTGACAGAGTGGCCGTGTCGAGGGACAAGCCCCCCGCCCAGCACCCCGCCTAGCCCCCCGCCTGGGCCACGGCCCCGTCACTCACACAGGTGAACAGCAGAGCGCCCAGCGAGGCGTACACGATCTCCAGGACGCGGCTCCGGATGAAGATGCAGAGGATGGCAAACAGGATGAGCACCACCACGCTCACCAGGAGCACGCCCACACAGGACGTGAAGTCGTAGCGGGTCTGCGGGCACAGATGCGCGCAGGGGGCACTGGCGGCCGCCGCCCCAGGGCGCCTCTGGGCCCCGGGGGTCGGCAGCCCTGCCCCGGGGGGCCCCTCACCTGCATGGAGAAGATGACCACTGTGAAGCAGACGGTCGTGGTGATGCCTACGGCCATGATGACTGCCTCGGTGTTGTAGAAGCTGGCGATCATGCCCACCATGTAGGACAGGCTGACAGTCAGGATCGACTGTGGGGAGATGGCATGTCAGCATCCAGAGCCACGGCCCCTCCCACCCCACCCCACCCCCTCTGTTGCTCCAAAGCCTGAGACATGGGGTGCTGAGGGAGGGCCCTGGGAGTTACCAGCGCAACAAGGTTCCAGGGGTGCTTCCGCCGGAAGTCACCACAGCAGCTGAGGACAATGAGGGAGACGAAGAAGATGGCATAGGAAACGTAGTAGGTCCAGACGTTCTCCCGGACAAAGCCCTTCACCTCCCCGACAAAGGTGAACACAGCCACGGTGGACAGGGTCACGGACAGCTGCAGGGTCAGCACCAGGAACACCTGGGGAGGGAGGCGGCTCAGAGCCCCGCCAGCACAGCTGCCCACACCCCCAGCCCCCGAGGCCCACCTTGCGGATGAAGGCCTGGCGGATGCTCTTGTCGTCCCAGTTGGTGGCAGGGAAGTCCTGGTTGTCATAGTAGGATGGGGGCCCCTCCTCGTGATAGTTCCCATGATGAGGTGCTGAGGAGCAGGACGGGCAGTCAGCGCCCCTCACTCATGTGGGAGCCCCTGCCCTCGCCCTGCCCTGCCCCGATACTCACAGCCAGGGTCCTGTGCTGGGAAGGCCTGTGGCTGTCCGTAGGGGTTGGGGGGAAAGGGGCTCTGCGGATATGGCCCCTGAGGGTATCCCCCTGGGGGGTAGGGGCCCTGGGGGTATCCCCCTGGGGGGTAGGAGCCCTGGGGGTAGCCCCCAGGGGGGTAGGGGCCCTGCGGGTAACCACCTTGGGGGTAGGGGCTGGGGCCCTGGGGATACCCTGGCTGGCCATAGGGGGATGGCTGGAACGGGGCCTGTGGGTAAGGGGCCCCTGGGTAGGGTGCCATGGAGGGCTGGGGCCCTCCCGGATATCCAGGGTTGGGGGGAGGATAGCTGTCCCCAGACACCAAGAAACTCTTTTCATGGGACATGGCCTCAGCTTCTGTGGTCTCCCCCTAGAGGACAGAGAGAGAACAGTTAGCCTGCCGCGACAGAAGCCAGCCAGGCGCCCCACCTGCTGCCGGGAACCAGGATGGAAGGAGGGGGATTATGACCCCTGCCCCAGGGCAGCGGGGAGTCCCAAGCTGGGGGCCAGGAGAGGCGGGTGGGGGCCGGGTGGCTGCGCTGGCGGCTTCAGCAGGGACCGCCACAGGCCGACCTCAGAGGGGAGGGGAGGGACGAGGGGGTGACTTTGTCAGTCTCGGGATTCTGGGAGTTCCGCGGTTTCTCAAGCACCTCGAGGGGGCCTGTCACGGCTGCTGGCGTCTCCGGGTCAGAGCTCATCCTGGGTGTCGGCCGGGGGCGCGGTCGGGGAGGTGGGGGTGTGCCCGGACCCTCCCCTTCACATCCCGCCCCTTAAGCAGCTTTACGGGGCCAGGGCAGGCGGCTATTTCTATCCCAGGAAATCCGCACGCCATCTGTGACCAACCAGAGCCCTGAGCCCCTCTCCCAGAGCAGGGCCCGACCGTCCCTCGCTCCCGGGTAGGGGCAGCAGGCCTGAATCGGCTGCCGGGCTGCCTGCTGGCGGGGTACGCCAAGAACAGCGGGTTGCGGGGGTGTGTGGGGGATGGAAGAGACCAGAGGGCGCGCAGGGGAACAAAGCGGACGTGGGGGCGAGGCGGGCGGCGGCGGCGGCGGCGGCCAGGGACCCCGCACCGAGGGCGGGGTGGGCCCTCTTGCCCGTTTGGGGGGCGCTCGAGCGGCGGTCCTACTGTCGCCGCAGCGCGCCGCCCCCGCCCGCCTGCCCGCGCGGGGTTCTCCGGCTCCCCGCCCCCGCCGCCGCCGCCGCCGCTACCGCCGCACCCCGCTCCCCGGCCCCTGCGGGCCGCGCGGCGGCCGGACCGGCAGATTGACCCACCGCGACGCCTTTCGGCTGCGCAGGGCTCCCGCGGGGGTGGCAGCGGCCGGCCGGCTGAACCGGTAGACACGCGGCTGTGCTAGGGCCGGGGACTCACCAGTCGCGGGGCGCCTCAGGAAGCTGCGCCCACTGTCTGCTGCGCGGCCGCGGGGTCGGCCACCGCTTCGTCCGCCCTCGCACCCGCAACCGCACCCGCTACGCTCTCGGATCGGCTGGGCCTGCGCCTGCGGCTCAGGAGACGCAGCGAGGCCGTGTGACGGGGCGGGGCCTGGGGCGGTGCCGGCGGCGCGGGGCGGGGCCTGGGGCGGGGCCGAGGGCGGGGCGGGGCCGCGGACGGGTCTCTGCGGGAGGGCGGCGCCTCTCCGGAAAGGATCCTGCCCCATCCCGCCGGCGTGCTGGCGTCTGTCTCGCGCTCCGTCCACCGAGAGTTGGGCTTGGGCTCTGAGAGCTGTAGACCTGGAGGCTGACACCTGGCCTCTCCAATTTGGGTCAGAGAATCGAGAAATTTATTCCTAAATTTGAGATTTGCTGAGTCTTGACTAGCACTCTCCGTCCCTCCTTGACCTTGAAACCCCACTCTCCATTTCATCCAAGTCTATCCCAGATCAAGAGACCTGATTGTATAATTGCTCAGTCCTCTCCAATAAGCTAGTCTAGGTCCCTACTGGCCCATTTATGCTCACTTCACAAACTCACAAACAATAAGGGTGGCGTTCTTAGCCCTGTTTCTCTGCTGAGGGACTGAGGCTTAGAGATGCCCCAGGACCGGAGGTCAATTTAACTTCCCTGGGCTTCAGTGGTCTTGAGAAGAAGCGCTGCCTGCCCCAGTCAGGAACATCCCCTGGGGCGCTGTCACCTGGAGTCCCTGCAGGAGTGCCTCTGCCCCTGGGGCCTAGGAGTCCTACTGTACTTTCTGGACTCCTGGATGGTGGCCTCTTCCAGGCCTGGCAGTGGTTGGGAAAGGCTCTGTCCTGTGCAGGAGGTGTGTTGGTTCCGTGTTGAAAAACTGACCCCAACGTGGGGAAACCCTGATCTGTGCCTTTGCACATGTCCTTGGCATAAATACCCCATCGTGGCTTATTTTGACTGACCACCAGTTTACAAACTGACTCACAAAGATTCCCCCAAATTGAACAATGTTGTCGTCATGATGTGAGTTGTTCCGGCACACTGCCGCCTGGGGTAGATCCTCCACAGTAGGGATAGGTATAATAAGTAAATTATACATTGTGTTAGAAGGCAATGAGTTCCAGTCCTGTTCAGTCACTCAGTCGTGTCCGACTCTTTGCAAGCCCATGAACCGCAGCACACCAGGCCTCCCTGTCCATCACCAACTCCTGGAGTTTATCCAAACTCATGTCCATTGAGTCGGCGATGCCATCCAACCATCTCATCCTCTGTCGTCCCCTTCTCCTCCTGCCCTCAATCTTTCCCAGCACCAGGGTCTTTTCAAATGAGTCAGCTCTTCGCATCAGGTGGCCAAAGTATTGGAGTTTCAGCTTCAATATCAGTCCTTCGAATGAACACCCAGGACTGATCTGCTTTAGGATGGACTGGTTGGATCTCCTTGCAGACCAAGGGACTCTCAAGAGTCTTCTCCAACACCACAGTTCAAAAGCATCAATTATTCTGTACTCAGCTTTCTTTATAGTCCAACTCTCACATCCATATATGACTACTGGAAAAACCATAACCTTGACTAGACGGACCTTTGTGGGCAATGAGTTCCATGAGAACACAAAGCATAGAGCAGGCAGAGGTGACTTCAGGTTTTGTACAACTAGAAGCTAATACAATTTGAGGGCCCTTTTTTAAAGAAAAAAACCTAAAAATGACAAATGTGAAGTTGAGGTCAGGGCTTTAGGAGGGTTCTTGAAGACTTTTAAGTTCAAGTTAAACCTGCCACCAAGAACCTAGTAAGGTGATTTGGGGGGAGGGATGGCCAGGCGGCTCTATGGGAAAGGCTGGTCTAGAAGAAGGAAGGGCCAGTACAAAGGCGTCAGGGAGGGAGGGTCTGCTGCACTGGATGACGGAGCATGGGGGATACAAGAGCATTCAGCCAGCAGGGACTGGGGCCCGGTCAGTCCAGCCTGGCAGGTCTTCCAAAGGACTTTGGCTTCACCGTGGTCCAATCTCATGTTGGTGCGACTTACAAGGCACACCCTGCCCTCTGTTGTGGATGGACGGTGCGATAGGGCAGGAGTGGCAGAGAGAGATTAGTTCAGAAGTCAGAGACGTGATCTAGACGAGAGATGACAGAGGCTCGGACCAGGGTGGGGGCAGCTCAGGGTACAGGCTGGACAGGCCCTCAATACCTTGCAGAAGTAGCAGGGGTTGAAGGGAGTTTTTGTGGCTGAGGGTTAAGTGGGAGGTGGGGGTGGAGAGCACTGTGGGCACAACTCTTCCAGAGGCTGGAAGCCAATGAGTACGGGCACCAGGGAAGGGGCGACTGGATGGCAAGAGGGAGCGTGGGTTCTAAAGGTGCAGCCGGGCAAGAGGCGTGGCAGTGCCATGGGCCGGCAGTGATGGGGATGTACCCCTCCAGGGTCAGGAGCTGAACTGCTCACCCTCGCCAGGTAGGAGGTCGGCCACCTTTGAGTTGTTGAAGGGTGAGTGCAGGTGCAGGCGCCAAGGTTGTTGGGGAGGGTTAAAAGCCAGCCTCAGCCAGACCCAAAGTCTCTGCAGTCGGGGGAGGGAACACAGAGGCCTGAGGTCTTTGAGTTGGGGGCAATGACTCAAGAACCCCGGCGGATTTACCAGGGAGGGTGATTGGCCGTCTTGAGGTTCACAGGGAAGGGCCAGTGGGAGTGGAGGACCTCCAGGGGCCACTCCCCCCATCCTACAGCCAATGGGCTGGGGTGGGACCCACGACTGAGACAGACGGACCGGTGGGCGGAGGGCCTGGTGGGCGGGGCGGGGGCGGGGCTGGAACATCCTGCGGGAGGAGCCTGAGGAGGGAAGCACCTGAAAGGCCCAGCACTGCGCTCCTCCCTTCCTGCAACAGTTTCACTTTTGTTTTCCTGTCCCAGGGTGTGGGGAGGGAGTCCTGGCTGAAGGCCCGGGCTGGGGCGGCTCAGGCTGGGGTCAGGAAGTGTAAGTGGGGGGATGTAGGTCGCCTGCATAGTGAAGGGGGCGTCAGGGAACGCTACCAAGGGACCCGGACTGCGTGAGGCGGACTGGTGGGGCTGCTGCCTACCCCCTCGTCTGGCCCCAGGGTGGCGATGGGGGAGGCGGAGGCGGAGGTGGGAGCCGCAGTGGAGCTCAGTGGTCTGCCCACCAGCATCCCAGACGAGCTGCTCACTCTCTACTTCGAGAACCGCCGAAGCTCTGGGGGTGGGCCTGTGGCGAGTTGGCAGAGACTCGGCCGCGGGGGCATCCTCACCTTTGAGGAGCCTGCAGGTAAGGGACCAACGGAAAGGGGCAGCCTGGGCCCCGCTGGCCGCTGGCCCTGACCACACACTCCTCTCGCCCGCAGATGCCGCGAGGGTCCTGGCCTGGCCGGAGCACACTCTGCAGGGGGCTCGGCTGAGCCTGCGGCCAGCCCCACCACGCGCCTCTGCGCGCCTGCTGCTCCAAGGATTGCCTCCTGGCACCACACCCCAGCTACTGGAGCAGTATGTCCAAGCTCTGCTTTGTGCCACCGGGCACCCGGAGCAGCCTTGCCACGTGCTGGCCAGTCCCCGACCAGATCGCGCCCTGGTGCAACTGCCCAAGCCCCTTTCTGAGGCAGGTAAGAGGCGGGATTGGGGCGGCCTGCCTGTTAGGGGAGGCACCCTGTGCTGACTTGGATCCTCCCCACAGAAGCTGGAGTCCTGGAGGTGCACTCCCGGGCCCTGGGCCTGGAGGGGGCTGAGGTCTCCCTGGCCTGGGTGCCCCAGGCCCGGGCAGTGTGTGTGGTAGGAGGCGACCCCCCTGCAGACCTGCTGCTGCTGGAGCTGTACCTGGAGAATGAGCGCCGCAGCGGCGGGGGGCCCCTGGAGGGCATGCACAGCCTTCCAGGGCACCTGGGCACCGTGGTCTCCTTCCAGCACTGGCGTGGTGAGTGGGGCAGGACAGGGAGGTTCCCCACCATGACTTGGAGCCCTGATGACCTGTTCTTTCCCTTCTTCCAAGTGGCCGAGCGGGTGCTGCAGCGGGACCACCGGCTGCAGGGCTCAGAGCTGAAACTTGTCCCTCACTACGATGTCCTGGAGCCTGAGGAGCTTGCTGAGGACGCTGGTGAAGGAAGCTGCCCGGGCGACCTGGGGCCTGGGGCCCCCAGGCACGTTCTCCAGGAGGCAGGAGGACCAGCAAGGGAACAGCATTATGCTGGGGATGTCACACTGGGCTCTGAGGAGGCGCCAGGGCAGTCAGGAGCCTCTCTGAGCACAGGCCCTCAATGGGACAGCTCGTCACTGGCACCGGCTGGGCCAGTCAGCTCAGGGCCCTGGGGGTCTTCAGAAGAGGAGGGACTGGGGAGCCGAAGGACTGTGGGGTCTCCGGACCCAGTGGAGATCGCCATGCGCTCTTCAGAGCAGGTGGCGTCAGTGAGCCAGGGGCCCGCGGGGTCACCGGGGCAGCAGGGCCTGGTGGAGATGGTGCTGGCAATGGAGCCGGGAGCAATGCGCTTCATTCAGCTCTATCATGAGGACCTTCTCACCGGCCTGGGAGATGTGGCCCTCTTCCCACTCGAGGGCTCAGATACGACTGGATTCCGGGTGAGCAGCCCCTGAGGAGTCCTCACCTTTGATCCTCCTCTGCTACTGGGGGCTCTCGGTGCCTTTCCTGTGCCCTAAACTTGCCAACTTCCCCCCACCCCCGCCCCATGGTCCTGCAGCTCTTCGGAGCCCTGGCCCCATGCCGGGCAGCCAAGGAGTTTCTGCAAAGTCTGCTGGGCAGCGTTAGCTGTCACATGCTGAGCCTGAAGCACCCAGGCAGTGCCAGGTTCCTGCTGAGCCCAGAGGGGCAGCACCTTCTCCGGGAGCTGGAGGCACAGTTCCAGTGCGTCTTCAGGACAGAGCATCTGGCTGGGGCCGTCCTGGACATGGACCTGGAAGAGGTGGACACGGAACCTGCCCCGCCCTCCCCTTGTTACCCCTGCCCGGCGCTGCCTCCACCCTTGCTCAGACGCCTTGGGGGGCAGGTGTCCTGGGAGCCCTGACACTCTCTCCCAACAGGTGGGCCCCACTGAGGCCCTGCAGGCCCTCCCTGGCCTCTCCTCCACCCCTTGGCCTCCAGACGATCCGGACCGTGACCAGGAGAACTCAGGCCTGGGTAGGGATCCCTGGGGCCCCAGGACATCCCGCAGCCCTTTCTTGACCTCAGGCTCTGTGCTCCTCTGCACTGTGCCCATCGGCTGAGCGGATACCCTCCAACCCCTGTCTCCATCTTCCTCTCGGCCCCTGACTGCCCCGTCCTGGCTGGGCTTGACCCTTGACCGGGTTCCTCTCCCTGCCCCCCAGAGGAGGTCCGAGAGCTGCTGGCCACTCTGGAGGGCCTGGATGGGGAAGACTGGCTGCCGCTGGAGCTAGGGGAGGAGGAGCCTGAGGGGCAGCCAGAGGAGGAGGTGACAATCCCCAGGTCTGGGGAGGAGCCCTTGGCCCCCAGCACAAGAGAGCCTGGGTGGCTACAGGAGGAAGCTGAGCTACAGCTGGCGCTCTACCGGTCCCTGCAGCCGCGGGGCCAGGCAGCCGAGCAGGAGGAGGCCGAGCTGCAGCAGGCCCTGGCCCTCTCCCTGCTGGAGCCGCCCCCCCTCAGTGGGGAGCAGGAGCTCCTCTGGGGCCAGGGCCCAGGTGGCCGGGCCCAGCTGGAGGTGCACACCTCCTTCGAGCGGGATATGGACGAGCTGGACCGGGCCTTGGAGGCCGCCTTGGAGGTGCACCTCAGGGAGGAGCTGGTGGGGGCCCCGGGCTGTGTGCTGCCCTCGGAGCTGTGCGCCCGCCTGGAGCGGTGCCATGGCGTGAGTGTTGCCCTGCACGGTGGCCACATCGTCCTCCGTGGCTTTGGGGTCCAGCCTACCCACGCGGCCCATCACCTGGCGGCGCTGCTGGCTGGCCCCCGGGATCAGAGCTCAGCCTTTCCCTTGGCGGCTTCCTGCTCCACACGTGAGTCCGCAGCCTGGGAGTGGGCGGGGAGGGCGACCAGCGCCCTGAGCATGGCCTACAGCCTTTCTCCTTCCTGCCTCAGTGCCACAGCAGAGGCCGAAGGAGCCCCTGGGCAGGCTGGAGCGTCTCGCTGAGAGCAGCAGTGAGTTCCAAGCGGTGGTGCAGGCCTTCTGTGACACACTGGACACGGCCCACGGCAGGATCCACGTGGTGCGGGTGAGGCCATTTTGTCTTGCCGCCTCTGGCCTCTGGGCTCCTGGCACATTTTGCTTTGCAGAGCCCATGGCCAGGGAGACAGAAAGCTGTGGAGGTTGGGGGTCCCAGCCTGGGTCCCCATTCTGCCAGTGACAGGTGCCTGCTGCCGCCTCCTCGTGTAGAGCGTGGGGTGCTGGCGCCATCTCGTGGCTTCTCTGAGGATTGCTCCTTCCACAGACTGCACTTCTGGGGGCTCCCCTGCCAGCCATGGGGGTGGCTCCAGCAAGAAGAGGGTTGGTTGGAGCCGCTTCCTGCATTCACTTGTAAAAAGTGGCAGCTCTGAGCATGGTCTCATTGCAGAAAAGGCTGGGAACTACTGGTGGGGGAGCCAGAAGGAAGGAAAAGGAGGCTGAGAAGGAGAGGCTTGCAAGGCAATGGGGTAGACGATGGAGGCAGTGGTGTCCCGAGGGCCGGTGGGGCCAGAAGGAAGGGCTGAGGAGGAGGCTGAGCCAGGCTAGTTGGCTGGCACGCGAGTGTGAGAGCAGTGCCCAGAGACAGGATAACTGAGCACGAGCTGGGCTGCACACTCACGGCCGAGGGGCAGGAATCTGGGGCCAAACGAGAGCTGGGAAGCCAGGCGGCCCCTTGACTCTTGAAGCACTGAGCTGTGGGTGGGTGGGCCTGGGGTGGGGTAGCAGCATCAGCAGCCTGGATCTGGTCAGAAATGCAGAACCCCAGGCCTTCCCCAGCCCTGGCCCAGTCAGCCAGCAGCAGCACCACCGCTGTCCTGGTTCTACTGCTGTTACTCCACGAGGAGGACTCTGCTTCCATTTCTGGACTGAGCAGCCATCACTCCTGCCCTTTGTGGAGGACAGACCTCCTGCACTCGGGCCCCAGGCTCCTCTTGAGGTTCGGCTGGTTGCCTGTGCAACTTCTTCCAGCAGGACCTCTATGACTGACGTCCGCTTGAGTCTTTTCTCCACTTAATTTTAGAGACTGTCTCTTGCCTCCCTCCAGAGATGTGGAGAATGAGCTTCCCTTCCCCCCGTCATTTCTTCCCTCATCCATCTCACATTTGGTCAGTGACATTATTTTTATGTTGGCAAGGTTGACAAACCAACATCATCGTCCAACTGTCATGACACTGCATGCCTGGGCCATGAGTTCAGTTCAGTCGCTCAGTCGTGTCCAACTCTGTGACCCCATGGACTGCAGCACGTCAGGCTTCCCAGTCCATCACCAACTCCCAGAGCTTGCTTAAACTCATGTTTGGGCCTTAGGTTGATCAATATATTATAATAACAAAAAAATATTTACCACTGGACCAGAGAGGGCAAAGGGGAAGGAAAAACCTAGTTATTAAAACCATGTTGCCTGAAAGAGAATATTCTAGGAGTCAAGGGCAAATGGCCATTAATTTCATTTACTCTCTTCGTTTTTCTTTGTGGTGCTTGGCTACTGAGTTTCTCCTGTTGACTCTGTCGCCCTCTTGCATAGATTCCTTTTCTGTTTAGTAGAAGTATCTCCTTGAGTGAGTAGTAAACATCTTGGACTTTTAAATTTATTTTGCCTTTTGCAACTACAATTTGATATTTTTTCAAACAAAGCATGCTATGTATTTATTAAAACATTTCTGTGGACTTAGGCACAGCTGATTCTTCTGTGCCTTAATCTGTCCTTATTTTGTTTGCACCATAAATAGTGTGGCTGGGTATAGCGATTAGGATGAAAATATGTTTTCCTTCAGATCTTTGGAAGACTTAACTCTTTTTCTTTCCTCCTCAAAATTTTTTTGTTCTTGGAAAGGTAAGAAAAAAAACCCAATAAAACCCTTCTGTGGCCTCTTAGCATCCAGTATTAGTGGTGAGAAGCCCAGTATGAGAATGTGAGATTTTTTCCACTTTTGTATATCGACTTTGGTGTGCGTGTGCGTGTGTGTGTGTGTGTGTACTCTTGTAGAGTTTCCTTTCACTTTGAAGGCTGATGTTTTCCCAGCAGGTAGGGGCCATGGGTGTGCCTTTCCCATCATCCTTGGCATTTCTTTCCATCTGAAGATGCCGCCTTCAGCTCAGAGAAACTGTCTTCCATCAAGCCCTTCTTTGCTCCCGTCGCGTCTGGCGTCTTCTTGTGGAGGTCCTCCTACTGAGATCTTAGACCTCCCGACCCCTGTCCCACATCAGTCCTCTCACAGTTCCCAACTCTTTCTTCAGCTCTGCACTCTGAGTCACTTCCTGATCTCTATCTTCATCTTATTATTTAGCCTACCCACTGGATGCAGTTCAGCAATTCCATCCTTAATGTAAGAACACTCTAATTTTCAGCCTGTTTCTTTTTCACAGTAGGTAGTCTTGTTTCATGGATACAATATTCTTTTGCATCCGTCTGAAGTGACTAGAATTTCTTAAGAAACTTTTTGGGTCCCTGAGTTGGCTCCTCCTGGTTGACTACCAGGTCGGTCACCAGGTCTCCCATTACTGGGAAGTCCGGGGTATCTCCTGGCGTTGGGGGTGAAGTTCTGCCCGCAGTGCAGGCACGGGCTCAGCTTCTCTCTGTAGAGGCGTGGCTGTGGGTGCTGGGTTTTGGTTAGTGGATGGGTTGTCCACCTGCAGGCCCCCCGGAAGCCCTCCAGTGCCACTTGGGGCCCTGTGGAGGTGGCAAAGGTCAACCTCATGTGGGCTACTGAGTAGAGCATGGCAGGAGCTGTGAGGTCTCCCCAGGCTCTGAACTCCTCCAAGAGGGCTCCTTGGGGCTCAGCCTTGCTGGGTGGCCCAGAGGCACAAGTAGCCTGGCTCTGACTGATCCCAACCCCCACCCCCGACCCCCTGCCTCAGGTGGAGCGCGTGCTACACCCGCTGCTGCAGCAGCAGTACGAGCTGCACCGGGAGCGCCTGGAGCAGTGCTGTGAGCGGCCGGCCGAGCAGGTCTTGTACCACGGCACAGCGATGCCCACCGTCCCCGACATCTGCGCGCACGGCTTCAACCGCAGCTTCTGCGGCCGCAATGGTGAGACCTGGGTCCCTGCGGGGGCGTGGGCTCTGCTCCCTAGAACCTCCCTTACCGCCCCCCCTCCCCGACCCGGTGCATTGCCTCCCGCAGGTGCGCTCTACGGACAGGGCGTGTACTTCGCCAAGCGCGCCTCCCTGTCGGTGCTGGACCGCTACTCGCCCCCCGATGCTGAGGGCCACAAGGCAGTGTTCGTGGCGCGGGTGCTGACCGGTGACTACGGGCAGGGCCAGCGCGGGCTGCGGGCACCCCCTCCGCGGCCCGCCGGGCACGCGCTCCTGCGTTATGACAGCGCGGTGGACTGCCTCCACCGGCCCAGCATCTTCGTCATCTTCCACGACACCCAGGCGCTACCCACCCACCTCATCACTTGCAAGCACAAGTCCCGGTCTCTCCCCGAAGACGCCCCTGCGCTCCTCAGCACCTCCCCAGCCACCTGGCCCTAGAGGCCCCCCTCGGCCCGGCCTCCCGCTCCCTATTGCCGTGCACAGCCCTACCGCCCCGCCTCCTGTCGTGGTGCTGTGTCCCCCCTTGGGCAGGGTTCCCCCCACCCCGGCTTGGGCCGGGCCGACCACCAGGGGTCAGCAGAGCCTGGGAGGAGGGTGGCCGGGCCAGACCTCGCCCGAGCGCGATTGTGTCGTTTAAATAAACGTGCCTGTGGAGCTCCGGGTCCGACCTCTGTTTTCAGGGTGGCTAGGGGCGGGGCCAAGGCCGAGCCGCCGCGACTGGGGGGCAGAGGCCGACCCGGCGCGCCCCTGAGCGACCCCGCGTCGCCCTAGTGTCACGCACGCTCCCCTAACGACGTCTCCTTAGCGACGGGCCGCCCTCTGCGCGAGGGGAGTGAGCCGTGCCCGGCGGCGGAGGTGGGGGGGCGCTGTCCCAGAGAAGCCGCGCTGGCGCTCCGGCCCCGCCGCCGCGGGGAGCCCCGGCCCCGCAAGCACTCGGGCGCCAGGACCGCACGGGCGGCGCTCGGTTAGGGGCCGGGGCGGGGCTCTGCGCTCGCCCCGCCCGCACAGCCTGCGCAGCTCTCCCGGCACCGGCAGTCCGGCCGCACCGGCCGAGCCCACCGGAGCTGAGCCATCGTGCGCGTAAGACCTGGGCCGGGACGGGGAGGCGCGCGGCGGGCAGGAGCTACGGGATGGGGTGGGGGCAGCCCGGAACCAGAGGCTGCGTCGAGGCCCTTCCTCCCTCCGGAGGATGCCATCTCCGCGCGCGGAGACTGCGGAACTGGACGGGCGGTGCCCGGGGTGTGGGCAGGAAAGGCCGCCGGCGGGGTGCGGCTGGCGGCGGGGCGCCGGGCGGGGGGCTTGCCGGGAGGCAGGGTGCGGAGGGGCTGTGAGGGGTGGGACGGGCCGGGGCGGGGCGGCCCCCACCTCGTTGCCCGCCGTCTCCTCCCGGAACAGAGCCCACATTGTGCCCCCGCGCCAGCCCAGTCCCTCCAGGACGGAGCCCCGTTCACCACCTGCACGCCCGCGCGTGGGGCCCGGGCGCTGAGGGGCGTGCGCGCGTCGGTGCCGGTGCGCTTCTGCGGCCCCGGCCGGGCGTGTGCGTGCCGCGCAGGGAGGGCTGCTGGAGCGGCGGCCCAGGCTCCCTCCCAGCCTCGCTGCAGCAGAGCTCCCGCGGCCCACGCCGATGCGGCTTCAGCTATTTATAGGGCTTCACTGCGGAGACCGAGGTGGGGCTGTGCTGGGGTTGGGTAAGGCGACGGGGAGCCCTGTTGGCTCGGACAGCTTGGAGGTAGAGCTGGTGTCGAAGGCCTCTGAGGAGAGGGGCAGCAGCCAGTGGTTCCCCATGGCCTGCCTTGTTTGCTGATCGAAGGATTAGGGGAGACAGGGTCCAGGTTTGGCACAGAGGGGCCGGAGGCCGGTGTCGGTGTGATGGGGTGGAGGTTGGGATCAGTGGCCTCTGATGGGGTGAGCCCCTGGGCGATGGTGTGGAGGGGCCAGTGTTTGGGTGACTAAGACAAGGGAGTGGCAGTGAGTGTTGGGGGGTGTCAATATCTCCGTGCTGCAGGGAGTGAGGTCAAGGTCTTGAGTGGGGGGTCACTCTATGGATATCTGAAGGATGAGCTGGAGGGGTGAGGCCAACCGTGGATGGCTGGAGAGGATCGTCCGTCCTGTCCGGGTTGAGAGGGTTCAGCGTGTGGATGAGGGGGGACGTGGGAGCGGTGTGGGTGTCAGTGTCCAGGTGACAGGGCGCCTGCGGTGGGTCCCTGTTTAGGTTAAGAATGTGTAGGTCAGTGTGGGGCAGTATGCCCCCATACACAGAGGTGTGATCCCTTCCTGCTTTCTCTCCAGGAGGCCATGTCGGGCGAGGACCAGGAGGTTCGGGCAGTGGTTGAGGATGGCTCCAACGGGGGCAGTGGCTCGCCCAGCCCTGGGGACACGCTGCCCTGGAACCTGGAGAAAACCCAGCGGAGCCGGCGAGGTGGAGGTGGCCCCGGAGGAAATGGGAGTGTCTTGGACCCTGCCGAAAGAGCAGTCATCCGCATTGCAGGTAACGCTCAGGAACTCGGCCTGTCCGGTTCATCAGCTCTTGCCCGTTGGCTGAGCCCCTGCTGTGTGTTCTGTGCGGGGCTTCAGGTGTCGGAGGAGAGGTGCGGGGGCGGTTTGCAGGGCGGAGCGGGCCTCTCGGTCCCGAGTGACTGCGGGCAGCACAGCGCCACCTGCTGGCCGCGGCCGGTCAGCTGCACGAGGCCGGAGGTGGAGCTTGCGGAGGGCGCCTTGCCGCTCTCAGGACGAGCCGTCAGGCCCCAGTGATGGTGACACTTCCTTAGGTTGCTGGGGCAGAGCCGCCTCCCAGGGAGTAGAAGCATGTAGGGGCAGGACAGGAGGGACCACCTGGTTGGTGGAGTCCCAGCCCCTCCCTGAGCCAAGATCCTGCCTGGCCTCCAGGAGCTGCCATCCTGGAGGAGGAAGGGGAAGGTCCGGGGCAAGGACCCTGACCGTGTGGGCTGGCAGCAGACAGCGGCTGCGCCCTCTGGGAAGTAGGTGACCTAGGGCTAGAGGCGAGGGGCGGGATGTGCTGCGAAGGGAGGAGCCAGCTGGGGGTCTCCAGGTCAGCCCCGTGGGCAGGACAGAATGATGATGGGGGTGGGGGGCGGGGGCGCGGCGGGCGGCGCCCCTGCAGGAGGCCTGGAGGGTGGGCCGACGTGGGTGGGAAGAGGCCAGGAAGCCCAGTGCTGGGCGGGACGGTGCAGGCGGCAGCGAGGGACGTTGTGGTGGGAGCACAGGGATAGCTTGTGGGGGTGCGGGGAGCTGGAGGGTGCCGCTGCCCGGGGCCTTGTGGACGCGGCTGGTCCGCGGTCTTTTTCACATGTCACATCTGGATGCGAAGGAACGAGGCCCTCTTTCACCCAGGGGAAGGTGAATCCTGAACGTGCTACCGCAGCTCGGACCCCGGCGCTGACAGCGCCCCCACCCCATCCCTCCGTGCCGTCCCGCGAGCCCTGGAAGCCGCGGGCTTCTGGACACGGGGTGCGCAGCGTTTCCAGCTGGAGGAACGCTGCCGGGGCGTTCCGGGCGAGGGCGTTTCTCAGCCCTGGGAGATGGGGCTTGCCAATCTGATGGGTGGCAAAGACATTGTCTTTTAAAAACATCATATTTTCTTCTGTACATTTCCGATTTCAGCCCTTTTATTCGTAATTTAAAATTTTTCTTTTTAGCGTAAGAATTTCATACCGAAAACACTCCGTCTCCCAGGTTGCAAGGGAAAGCTCTCGGTAGCGGCGGCGGAGGCGGAAGCGGGTGGGCGCGCCGGGGGCGGCCAGGTGAGCTCGCTGGGTCTGGCGGCCAGCGAGGAAGGGGGCCCCTGCCGGGCCGGGCGCGCAGATTTCGGGACGTCGTTGGGCCGGCGACCGGGTCGGGGGCGGGAAGGGGTGTGCGCCGGCCGGGAGGAGTGCGGGGCGGAGACTAGGAGCCTCCGACGCCGGGAGGGGCCGGGGCGCGCGGCCGCCGCTCCCCGGGGCCCCGCCCGCCCGTGGGGCATCCTGGGTGCGGGGCGGGGCGGGGGCGGCTCCTTTAAGCGGCGCGCGCGGCCGCAGGGGCCGAGTGGCCGCCGGGGACTGGAAGCCCGCTCTGCGCCGCAGCGCCCAGAGCGTCCAGCGCCCGCCGCCGCCATGGCCGCCCCGCCGCCGCCCGACGAGCAGGACTTCATCCAGGCCTACGAGGAGGTGCGCGAGAAGTACAAAGGTACGGCCGCGGTCCCCGCCCACCCTGCGGGCTGCCTGCCGGCCGACTGGCCGGCCCTGACAGGTCCTCCGGCCGGGCAGTCCGGCGTCTGACACCTCGTCTGCGGGGGTCGTCCCGATCAGAGCCCAGACCCCCGGCCAACCCCCCAGCCTCACTCGACCGGCGCGGCCGCCGGCAGCGCGCTCGGCGGAGCCCGGTGGTCATGCCCTTAATAGGGCATGGTGCGGCGCGGGCGGGTGGAGTGGGCCGCCCTGGCCAGTGTCCTGTGTCCGGCGTCCGTGCACAGCAGACACGTGGGTCAGTCTGAGCTGTCCCCTACCCCTCGGTTGGGCGCGTCCCCCAGAAGCGCGGGTGGCCGCCTCTGTCTGGCAGTGGGTCACATAGCTGCTGTCTTTCCTCACCTCCCCAAATTGGTCAGCACCTAGGCTGCCGCCCAGCTTTGGCAGGGACCCTGTGACGCCCCTTTACTGTCTGCTGGGGAGAAGCTGTGGGCTGGGGAAGTCGGGTCAGCCCCCTCTTCCTCTCTATAGGAGCCCACTCGGGGGCTTTGGCAGACCCCTGCCCCTGCTCCACCCGCCAGGGGCCCCTAGGTCTGTCCAGGCCTCCCTGCTGTCCGCTGCCCGCAGCCCAGCTGCCTGGGGCGTGAGCTCTGAGCAGGCATGGGCGCAGCCCTGGCCCCTGGCCCGCAGAGGCTCAGCAAGGGTCGAGGTGGGGCTCTGGGCAACGCTCAGCCAGAGCAGGTCCCAGCCCCACACGGCTGGTTATGCTGGCTCTGCCCCCAAGGGCAGTTCAGGGAGAGAGGTCCTGCTGGGACCTTGCCTGGAGCCCTGGGCAGCCGCTGTCCACCCACTGACCTCACCCAGGCAGGGGAGATTTCACCCGGCCCTAGGCTCATCTCTGCCGGGCGGTCGTCCACTCACTCTCCAGGCCCTGGCCGGGTGGACGTGCTGCGTGCTTCTCCCACTAGCACTGTGGCCGACCTGCTTGCCTCTGTGACCAGTCGCTTGGGCTGGAGACACTGCTGTGACTGTGAGCTCCTGAGCCTGCAGGGAGGGAAGGTGTGTCTTGGGCGGGCTGGCCTGACCCAGGGGCGTCCATCTGGACACGTCCAGGGCAGGGAGCAGCCGCCCACCTGGGCCGCAGTCCTCCTGGCAGTCCCCAGGATGGAACTGTTCATGAACTGGCCACTCTGAATGAAGTGGGGACGTCGCACAGAACGAACAGCGCTCTGTCCAGCATCTTCCCGTGTGACTTCAGAGCCCGTCAGGGCATCAGGCTGGAGTGTCCCAGCCTGAGAAGCCCTGGCCCTCTGCTCCCTGGGGTGGTGCCCACCTCTCAGGAGCGAGGCCTGACAGGACCCTGTGGGCTTCTAGGACTGGTGTGGAGCTGCCTTGGCCATGCCCCTCCCCGCTGGCCTGGTTGCTGCCCGCGGGTGCAGGGTGCCTGCCTGAGGTGGCCAGTGCCGTGGCTCAGCTCTGATTGCGGCACAGGCCTGGGGCGGCTGAGAGTGGCGAACTGGGGAAGCAGGTGTGGGGGCTGCTGGTTGGGGTAGGGAAGGCTTCTGGAGGACCCGAGTCCCTCAGCTCCTGGCTTGAGCCATGGGAACGGGTAGGGGGCTGGGCTGGACCCAGGCTGGTCAGGGCCACGGCCAAGGCCCGGGGACGGTCTCAAGGAGGCAGAAGAGGCCAGGCTGTGGGCTGCGGGCCTGACGGCTGTGAGCCCCTCGGACCCACGGAAGCCTGAGGCCCTGGCCCATCTGCCCCCCCGCGAGGAGTGCTGCCCCCCGCGGGGAAGAGAGGTGAGGCCTGCTGGGCTAGAGGCAGGAAGGAGGCAGGGGTTCCCCTCCCCGGGCCGCAGTGAGCACTAGCAGGCTCAGCCCTCAGGGACCCCTGCCCAGCTCTGCACACCCGCTTCTGCTCACTCACTGGCCGGGGAGGGCCTGGCGCCGCCTCCTGGCCTCGTCCCCTCTGGCATTCGCCCCGCCCCCACCCTTGCCCTGTTTGCCCTCTTGGACGCACCTTCCCCATCTGCCTCCAGAATCCAGCCTCTGCTGTGACCTTCGTGCCCTCCCCGGACCCTGGGGCACCTCCCTGTCCACACTGGACCTCACTGTCCACACTGGACGTGTCACTCCCCTGGAAATCCCCCACACTCCCACAGGGTCCTACTCCTCCCAGGGCCTTCTCCACTTCCTGTCTGCTGGCCCCTGGCTCCAGGGCAGATCCCCACAGGGCTGGAGAGCCAGGCGGGGCTGAGGGAGGCTGCAGAGGCCTGTGGTCTCTGTGGAAGGGCAGGGAGGGGGAGTTCGGGTGATGCAGGCCAGGCTGTGGGGGGAAGGTATATGGTGAAAGAGCCCCCCAAAGCCCCGTGGCGGCCCTTTGCACATGGGTCCAGAGGCCTGTCCAGGAAGATGGGACACAGAGTCCAGGACAGGGAGTAGGTCGTCCAGCCAGGAGGGTCTGGGCAGCCTGTAGAGAGTTCAAGGCTGTGTCTCGGGGCTGGGAGCCTCAGTGTGGATCGGGGGAGGGGGGCTGGAGGGTGCCCACCAAGCTGCTGCGGTGGTCCTGGAGGGGGCACAGACGTGGAGTGGGGAGAGCAGAGGTGAGCAATGTCCGCGGGGGTGTTTGTGGGGGCAGGTCCTCCAGGCAGGGCTGGGGTAGGGGGTCTGCTGGAGGCACAGCAGGGTGGGGCTGGGAGGCGGTGGCAGTGGTGTGGGGAGTGTCCTCGAATCTGCAGGACGTTTGCCCGGCTGGTGGGATTCCCTCACCTCCCTGTTCAGCCCTGACGGGATAGGCATCCCGTCACGTGTCCCACCCTGTCCCATCCTGGACTCGGTTACCTGTGTCCCTGGCACCAGCCCCAGGCTCTCAGCCAGGACTCAGGGCGCTTGCAGGGTGAGCGGGTGATCGCATAGGGTGTCATCTTTGGTGGCCAGAACTCAGTGGACAGGATTGAGGTCTGGCAGTTATCTGGGACTCATTGGAAAGGGCTTTTGGTCTGTTTATGGTCAAAAGCTAAAAACAGACAGAAAAGCACTATGAGAATATAAAGAAAAAAGGCGAAAGTCACACTTTGGGTCCCTAGTCTCACTGGCTGGGGTGACCATAGTGTGTGTGTGAGTGAGAGAGAGAGAGAAACAGAGAGAGAATTCAGTGGTTTTAGCGAATTAATAGACTTGTGAAGTCGTTCGCACCATTGATTTCAGAACATTTACAGTCCCCGGCCCCTGGCCAACACTGATCCACTTTAGGTCTCTGCGGATTTGCATGTGTAGGACATTTCATATGAATGGAATCATCCACCTTTGTGTCTGGTTTCTTTCGTGTGGTGGAATATTTCTTCCGTGTCATAGTGCGTGGTTCTTCGTTCCTTTCTGTGGTGTATGATGTTCCGTGGTGTGGACAGACTGCGCTTGGTTTACCTCTGCCTGGGGGATGGGTTTGGGGGCTGTTTCCACCTTTGGCTATTATGAATACGCTGCTGTGAACACTTGTCTGCCGGTTTTTGTGTAGATGTACGTGCTCATCTCTCTTGGGTGTATACCAAGGAGTGGAATTGCTGGAACATGTGTTAATTCTGTACTTAACTGTTTGAAGGACTGCCAGATTGCTTTGCAAAGCAGCTGCACTGTTCTGTGATCCCATGAGCAGTGTGTTAGGTTTCCAGTCTCTTCACATCCTTCAGTTCAGTTCAGTTCAGTCACTCAGTCGTGTCTGACTCTTTGCGACCCCATGAATCGCAGCACGCCAGGCATCCCTGTCCATCACCAACTCCGGGACTTCACTGAGACTCACATCCATCGAATCAGTGATGCCATCCAGCCATCTCATCCTCTGTCGTCCCCTTCTCCTCCTGCCCTCAATCCCTCCCAGCATCAGAGTCTTTTCCAATGAGTCAACTCTTCGCATGAGGTGGCCAAAGTACTGGACTTTCAGCTTTAGCATCATTCCTTCCAAAGAAATCCCAGGGCTGATCTCCTTCAGAATGGACTGGTTGGATCTCCTTGCAGTCCAAGGGACTCTCAAGAGTCTTCTCCAACACCACAGTTCAAAAGCATCAATTCTTCGGCACTCAGCCTTCTTCACAGTCCAACTCTCACATCCATACATGACTACTGGAAATACCATAGCCTTGACTAGACGAACCTTTGTTGGCAAAGTAATGTCTCTGCTTTTGAATATGCTGTCTAGGTTGGTCATAACTTTCCTTCCATGGAGTAAGCGTCTTTTAATTTCATGGCCACAGTCACCATCTGCAGTGATTTTGGAGCCCCCCAAAATAAAGTCTGACACTGTTTCCACTGTTTCCCCATCTATTTCCCATGAAGTGATGGGACCGGATGCCATGATCTTCGTTTTCTGAATATTGAGCTTTAAGCCAACTTTTTCACTCTCCACTTTCACTTTCATCAAGAGGCTTTTGAGTTCCTCTTCACTTTCTGCCATAAGGGTGGTGTCATCTGCATATTTGAGGTTATTGATATTTCTCCCGGCAATCTTGATTCCAGCTTATGTTTCTTCCAGTCCAGCGTTTCTCATGATGTACTCTGCAGATAAGTTATATAAGCAGGGTGACAATATACAGCCTTGACGTACTCCTTTCCCTATTTGGAACCAGTCTGTTGTTCCATGTCCAGTTCTAACTGTTGCTTCCTGACCTGCATACAAATTTCTCAAGAGGCAGATCAGGTGGTCTGGTATTTCCATCTCTTTCAGAATTTTCCACAGTTTATTGTGATCCACACAGTCAAAGGCTTTGGCATAGTCAATAAAGCAGAAATAGATGTTTTTCTGGAACTCTCTTGCTTTTTCCATGATCCAGCAGATGCTGGCAATTTGATCTCTGGTTCCTCTGCCTTTTATAAAACCAGCTTGAACGTCAGGAAGTTCATGGTTCACATATTGCTGAAGCCTGGCTTGGAGAATTTTGAGCATTACTTTACTAGCGTGTGAGATGACTGCAATTGTGCAGTAGTTTGAGCATTCTTTGGCATTGCCTTTCTTTGGGATTGGAATGAAAACTGACCTTTTCCAGTCCTGTGGCCACTGCTGAGTTTTCCAAATTTGCTGGCATATTGAGTGCAGCACTTTCACAGCATCATCTTTCAGGATTTGAAAGAGCTCAACTGGAATTCCATCACCTCCACTAGCTTTGTTCGTAGTGATGCTTTCTAAGGCCCACTTGACTTCACATTCCAGGATGTCTGGCTCTAGGTCAGTGATCACACCATTGTGATCATCTGGGTCATGAAGATCTTTTTTGTACAGTTCCTATGTGTATTCTTGCCATCTCTTCTTAATATCTTCTGCTTCTGTTAGGTCCATACCCATTTCTGTCCTTTATCGAGCCCATCTTTGCATGAAATGTTCTCTTGGTATCTTTAATTTTCTTGAAGAGATCCCTAGTCTTTCCCATTCTGTTGTTTTCCTGTATTTCTTTGCATTGATTGCTGAAGAAGGCTTTCTTATCTCTTCTTGCTATTCTTTGGAACTCTGCATTCAGATGCTTATATCTTTCCTTTTCTCCTTTGCTTTTTGCTTCTCTTCTTTTCACAGCTATTTGTAAGGCCTCCCCAGACAGCCATTTTGCTTTTTTGCATTTCTTTTCCATGGGGATGGTCTTGATCCCTGTCTCCTGTACAATGTCACGAACCTCAGTCCATAGTTCATCAGGCACTCTAGCAGATCTAGGCCCTTAAATCTATTTCTCACTTCCACTGTATAATCATAAGGGATTTGATTTAGGTCATACCAGCACTTATTATTTGCCGTTAGGGCTCCCCTGGTGGCTCAGACGGTAAAGCGTCTGCCTGTAATGTGGGAGACCCCGGTTTGATCCCTGGGTGGGGAAGATCCTCTGGAAAAGGAAATGGCAACCCACTCCAGTATTCTTTCCTGGGAAATTCCATGGATGGAGGAGCCTGGTAGGCTACAGTCCATGGGGTCACAAAGAGTTGGACATTACTGAACGACTTCACTTTTGATTATAGCCATTCAATCCTAGTGGGTGTGAAGTGGTTTCTCTTGATTTTGATTTGCATTTCCTGATGATGTTGAGCATCTTTTCTTCTGCATATTGGTTATTTCTGTGTCTTCTTTTGAGAAGTGTCCGTTCAGAGACATTATCTGTGTTTACCTTGTTTTTTTTTCTTTTTATTATTGAGTTGTTAGTGTTCTTCATGTATTCTAGATATAAGTCCCTTATCAGATAGAGGATTTGCAAAAATAGTCTCTGATTCTATGGGTTGTCTTTTACTTTTTTGATGATGTTCTTTGAAGCACAAGAGATTTTAACGACGAGTCCAATGTATCTTTTTCTTGGTTGCTATGCTTTTGGTGTCATGTCTAAGAAACTGTAGCCTATTCCAAAGTTATGAAGATTTATATGTATGTTTTCTTCCAAGAGTTTTATAGTTTTTGCTCTTACATTTTGTTCTTTTATCTATGTTGATTTTTTGAATATGGCATGAGGTAGTGGTCCAACTTTATTCCTTTTTTTTTTTTTTTTTTTGCCCACACAGTTTGCTGATTCTTTGTTCCTAAACCAGGGATCAAAGCCAGGGCCCCTGCAGTGAGAGCACTGAGTCCCAACCACCGGACCTCCAGGGAAGTCCCCCAACTTTACTCTTCTGCTTGTGGATATCCAGTTGTCCCAGCACCATTCACTGAAAAAATTCTTCTTCCCCCACTGAATGGTCTTGGCACCCTCATGCTTCTTAATGGATACAGTACTAAGCATTCCATTACGTGGAAGTACCTCACCTTATTCATCTGGTCCCTTTACATTTGGACATTTCAGTTCAGTTCAGTCGCTCAGTCGTGTCTGACTCTTTGAGACCCCATGAACCACAGCACACCAGGCCTCCCTGTCCATCACCAGCTGCTGGAGTCCACCCAAACCCATGTCCATTGAGTCGGTGATGCCATCCACCCATCTCATCCTCTGTCATCACCTTCTCCTCCTGCCCTCAATCCTTCCCAGCATCAGAGTCTTTTCAAATGAGTCAGCTCTTCGCATCAGGTGGCCAAAGTATTGGAGTTTCAGCTTCAGCATCAGTCCTTCCAATGAACACCCAGGACTGATCTGCTTTAGGATGGACTGGTTGGATCTCTTGCAGTCCAAGGGACTCTCAAGAGTCTTCTCCAACACCACAGTTCAAAAGCATCAATTCTTCAGTGCTCAACTTTCTTTATAGTCCAACTCTCACATCCATATATGACTACTGGAAAAACCATAGCCTTGACTAGATGGACCTTTGTGGACAAAATAATGTCTCTGCTTTTTAATATGCTGTCTAGGTTGGTCATAACTTTCCTTCCAAGGGGTAAGCATCTGTTAATTTCATGGCTGCAATCACCCTCTGCAGTGATTTTGGAGCCCAGAAAAATAAAGTCAGCCACTGTTTCCACTGTTTCCCCATCTATTTGCCATGAAGTGATGGGACCAGATGCCATGATCTTAGTTTTCTGAATGTTGAGCTTTAAGCCAACTTTTTCACTCTCCACTTTCACTTTCATCAAGAGGCTTTTGAGTTCCTCTTCACTTTCTGCCATAAAGGTGGTGTCATCTGCATATCTGAGGTTATTGATATTTCTCCCGGCAATCTTGATTTCAGCTTGTACTTCCTCCAGCCCAGCATTTCTCATGATGTACTTTGCAGATAAGTTAAATAAGCAGGGTGACAGTATACAGCCTTGACGTACTCCTTTTCCTATTTGGAAACAGTCTGTTGTTCCATGTCCAGTTCTAACTGTTGCTTCCTGACCTGTGTACAGATTTCTCAAGAGGCAGGTCAGGTGGTCTGGTATTCCCACAGAATTTTCCACAGTTTATTGTGATCCACACAGTCAAAGGCTTTGGCATAGTCAATAAAGCAGAATTGATGTTTTTCTGGAACTCTTGCTTTTTCCATGATCCAGCGGATGCTGGCAATTTGATCTCTGGTTCCTCTGCCTTTTCTAAAACCAGCTTGAACATCTCGAAGTTCATGGTTCACGTATTGCTGAAGCCTGGTTTGGAGAATTTTGAGCATTACTTTACTAGCGTGTGAGATGAGTGCAATTGTTTGGGCCTATCATTAAAAGTGATTATATTTTGGGACTTCCTTGGTGGTTGGTCCAGTGATTAAGAGTCTGCCTTCTAATGCTGGGGACTCGAGTTTGATCCCTGGTTGGGGAGCTAGGACCCCACAAGCCCATCCACCACAACAAAGATCCCAAGTGCTGCCACTGAGACCTGATGCAGCCAAGTAAATGAAGAAATATTTTAAAAAATGATTGTATTTTTAATTTGGCCCCTGGTGTAGATGAGCCAGCAGGGCTTGCTCCCCTTCTCTTCCTCCCCCCTCCTCCGGGGGAGCTTGGGTCATGGATTAGCTGGGGAAGGGTCTTCCCAGCTGGATGGTCAGCGCTTGGCAGGGACTGTTCCTTTTCTGCCCTCGGGCCAGAAAGGAGGAGGGGGCATCTGCTACCCATATGCATCCTCGGGTGGGGTGCATCCAGGGCCTGTGCTGCAGGGAGGAAGGGTCTGGAAGGACCTTGGAGGCTGGGAGATCTTGGGCAGGCTGGTGGTCAGGTGGGCCGGGGGCAGCATGGGGGCTGGGGGCCGTGGAGTGGGGAAGGCGTAGCTGGGGCTTCCACCCCCCTCTTTGGTTTCCTGTGGCTGCCGTAACAAATCGCCACAGTCTGGGTGGCTTAAAACAACAGAAGTTTTCTCTCACAGTTTGGCAGGGCCGAGCGCCCCCAGAAGCTTTGGGGCGGGTTACATTTCTGGCGCCCCCATCTTCCAGTGGCTGCATCACTGCAGTGTCGCCTTCATCTTCAGCACGGCCTCCCTTGCATCTTCTCTTTTGTCTCTTGTAAGGACACTTAGGACTGGATTTAGGTCTTCCTGATAGTCTAGGATGATCTCATCTCAAGAATCTTAACTAAGTTACAACTGCAAAGACCCTGCTTCCAAAAGTAACTTCCCCAGCTTCTGTCTGTTTTTGGAGCCACTTCAGTGCACTGCCACCTGCCTTCAGAAATTCGTGTCTGTCATGTGCAAAAGACATTTGCCTCTCCCAGCATCCCCAAAAGTCTTACAGCCACAACACTCAGTCCAAAAGCTCACCTAAATCTCATCCGAAGCCCCACGTCTCATCTAAGTTGTCTGTATCAGGTATAGGTAAGATTCTGCATACAGTCTACGCTGGGGTGAAACCCATCTCAATTTGTGGACCTGTGAGCTAGAAATCGAGTTGTATACTTCCAAAATACAATGTTGGAGAGGCATAGAGTAGACAGCTCCACTCCCAAAGGGAGGAAGAAAAGATAAAGGGATCACCAGTCCCCAGCAAGCCTGAAACCCAGCAGGGCAAGTTCCAAAATGGCTGAAGGCCTGAGAACACCCATCTGGGGCTTGATGCTTTGCTCTCTGTACCTTTTTCTCTGCTGGCCTCTATCTCTGGGCACAAGGCTCTGCCCTTGGAGTCATCTTTTGCTTTAAAAAAAATTCTATTTATTTATTAGGCTGCTCTGGCTCTTAGCTGCAGTATGTGGGATCTAGTTCCCCGACCAGGGGTCGAACCTGTGTTCTCTGCATTGAGAGCTCGGAGTCTTAGACACGGGACCACCAGGGAAGTCACGATTTTTCCCTTGATGGGCAGTATATGTTTGAAGCTGAGTAGCTGCTTTGTTGCCCCATTTCCTGCCTGCTGCTGCTGCTAAGTCACTTCAGTCGTGTCCGACTCTGTGTGAACCCATAGACAGCAGCCCACCAGCCTGCCTGCAGAACCCCTGAATTCCAACATCTTTCGTCATCCTCTTCCATCCAAGCTGGCAGTGTTTCTGCTGATACAGCACCCTTTTTGACTGTGTGGGTCTCCCGTGTATGTCACAGGGACCCATGCCATCAGGGAGGAGGCTCCTCCTTCCCAGGAGGCCCCTCTCTGAGCCCAGCTTGTGCTAAGATGGTTGGATCTGCTAGTCAGACATCAGCTCTTTTCAGAGGATGACTGTCCAGTCACGTCGTTGGCTCTCTCTCCTCACAGTGAGTCTCCCCGCAGCTGCCTCTCCTGAACCTGGATGGGCATGAAGTTCCCAGGTCACCAGCCCTGGCTCTCTTCCTGTTTCACAGTTCCTTCCACGATTGGCGTCTTTCCTCCTGCACTTTCCTGTAAGGAACAGGTAAAAGCCAGGTCACACCTCCCACACTTGGCTTGGAAACCTCCTTAGCTAAAGATCCAAGTTTGTCTCTTGCAAGTTCTATTTTGCACCTGACTCTGGAACTTAGTTCAGCCAAGTTTTTTGCTGTGTTTAATAAGGATCACCTTTCCTCCAGCTTCCGGTGATTTGTGCTCAAGGCAGTCTAGGCTTTTTCTCCCAGGCTCCTCAAGTTCTCAAGCCCCGTCTGTTACCCAGTTCCAAAGGCAGCACCACGCTTTTAGACAATTGTCACTCCCGGTAAAAATATCTTCATTAGTTTCCCATGTCTGCCATAACAGATGACCACAAGTGGGTGGTCCGGAACAGCAGAAAGTTCCTCTCCCCTCTGGAGGCCAGAAGGCCAAAGTCAAGGTGTGGTCATGGCATTGGCTTCTCTGGAGGCTCCCGGGAAGACCCTGCCTGCCTCTGCCTCTTCCAGAGTCTGGTGGCTGCGGCGTGCCTTGTGGCAGCGTCCTTGCCCCTTCTTCATGGGCCTGTCCTCTGGGGATCTCTCTTCTGCCTCTTATAAGGGCACTGCCATTAGGTTTAGGTCCCACCCAGATACGCCAGGGTGGTCTCGTCCTGATATCCTGAACTTAATCACATCTGCAATGACCCAATTTCCACTTAAGGTCACAGACACGGGCACCAGGCGTCTCGATGTGAGCACACCTTCTGGGGCTGCTGGTCAGCGCCGTCCCTCCAGGTTGCCTGCAGTGGTTTATTGGTGTTCTGTAAAACCTCTGCAGCTTTATGTTTTATGCTTGTTTTTAAGAAAAACGTGCACAGTATTTTATAGTTATAACTTAGTTTATGTGTAACTTTGTAATCTAATATTGTGAAGTATTTAGGTGCAAACATAATTGCGGTTTTGGACTCTGAATTTTAAAGCATTATAACTAAGATCAAGCACATCTTTATTAATCGAAATAGGAACCATTACCATCAACACATTCTTGCCAACAAGAAATAAGCGTATTCCTATAGTGTAAAAATCCATGCTTTGGGATTCAGTGAACTCTTGGAAAGCATTTTCTGCTTCCTTCTGGCAGTGGAAGCATTTTCCCTGCAAAAAGTTGTCAAGATGCTTGAAGAAGTGGTAGTTGGTTGGTGAGAGGTTAGGTGAATACAGAGGACGAGGCAAAACTTTGTAGCCCAATTAATTCAACTTTTGAAGCTTGGTTGGTTGTGTGATGTGCAGTTGGGTGTTGTCACGGAGAAGACTTGGGCCCTCTTTGTGGACTAGTGCTGGCTACGGGTGTTGCAGTTTTCAGGGCATCTCATCGATTTGCTGAGCATACTTCTCAGATGTAATGGTTCTGCCGGGATTCAGAAAGCTGTAGTAGAGCAGACGGGTAGAAGACCACCAATCTCTACCATGAGCTTTTTCTGGTGCAAGTTTGGCTTTGGAAAGTGCTTTGGAGCTTCTTCCTAGGCCAACCACTGAGCTGGTCATTGCCGGTTGTCATATAAAATCCACTTTTTGTCACTTGTCACAATCTGATCAAGAAATAGTTTGTTGTTGTTTCATAGAATAAGAGAAGACAATGTTTCAAAATGAGGACTTTTTTGATTTGCGATCAGCTCATGCGTGTTAAGTCAGCTCGTGAGACACCCGCTCATTCAGGTTTTTCACCTTTCCAATTTGCTTCAAATGCCGAACGACCTTAGAAAGGTCGACATTAAGTTCTTTGGCAACTTCTCCTGTAGTTGTAAGAGGATCAGCTTCGATGATGGCTCTCAGTTGGTTGTTGTCGTTGTCAACCTCCGATGGCTGGCCACTACACTCCTCATCTTCAAGGCTCTCATCTCCATTGCAAAACTTCTTGAACCACCACTGCACTGTACATTGATTAGCAGTTCCCAGGCCAAATGTGTTGTTGATGTGGTCTCCTCTGCTTTACAACCCATTTTTAACGCGAATAAGAAAATTGCTCCAATTTGCTTTTTGTCTAACTTCATTTCCATAGTCTAAAATACAGATAAACAGCAAGTAATATGTTACTAGCAGAAAAACAAAAAGGGAGAAATGCACATTAACATGATGTATAGCATGCTGTTGCTGCTGCTGCTAAGTCGCTTCAGTCGTGTCCGACTCTGTGCGACCCCACAGACAGCAGCCCACCAGGCTCCCCCGTCCCTGGGATTCTCCAGGCAAGAACACTGGAGTGGGTTGCCATTTCCTTCTCCAATGCATGAAAGTGGAAAGTGAAAGTGAAGTCGCTCAGTCGTGTCCGACTCTTCTCGACCCCATGGACTGCAGCCCACTAGGCTCCTCCGTCCATGGGATTTTCCAGGCAAGAGTACTGGAGTGGGGTGCCATTGCCTTCTCCGGATATATAGCATAGTCACATTTATTTAAGAAGGTATTCCGACCCCTTTTTACTTAATGTTACAACAAATACGATCCTTCTATGACATTAGTTCATGATTTGCATGGTAACCATATCCTCTTTATTTTGTATTATTTATGTCTTTGTGTCTTTGGTCGGCCGCAGGTGTACTCAGGGACAGAACGCACACGAGGCGTGTCTCGGGCAAGGGGAGTGGGTCCCGCACCGCCGTGGCGTGTCAGTGGTCGGCAGAGGAGCATGCCTGGGCTCAGGCCCACATGCCATCTGCTGGTCTCAGCACCACCTCACTGTTGTGTCCTTGGGCAGCTTCCCGCTCAGGACCGCATCCTATTGAAACGGATCTCCTCCCATGGAACAGTAGGTTTGGTCTAGTTCAGCTTTTTTGCTGTTGGAAACTGCTGCATAGAAGAGCTGTGTCGCTGGATCGTGTGTGTCTATGGCTGTTGTTAGAAATGGAATTTCTGGGTCAAACCAGCAAGATTTAAGCTCCAACTGCACCATGGTGCTGTTTTGTTTTTGTTTTTTTTTTCACCTATCAGATTGGCAAAATTCCAGAACCCCGGTTTCTGGATTGTATTGGTGAAACGGTGGGAACCAGGCCAGTGAAAGTGTCTATCAGGCCTAAAAACCGCAGTGCGTGAAAGAGCAGAGGATGAGGGCAGTGCCTGAGGGAGGGTGGGTGCAGGCCTGCCGCGGGGGACCTCCCGACAGTGCAGGCAAAGGGGGAAAACCAAGAATCATGTTTGTATTTACCTGATTTTTCCCCATAAAGAAATTTCAGAGATTTGAAGAGGAAGCCAGTCCTGACTGTGAGTTGCATACCGTGTGCAGGGCAGGGAGGGGGTGAGATGGGACCACTTTTCCCTGTGTCTGGGGAATAATTCCTATTCAAACACAATATTTTTACAAGGTCCTAAGGTGTCTGCTCTGGAGTAGGAAATAGTAACCCCCTCCAGTATTCTCGCCTGGAAAATTCCATGGAGAGAGGAGCCTGGCGGGCTACAGTCCATGGAGTCGCAGAGTCAGACACGACTGAGCGACTAAGACACAAAAGGTTGTCTGCCAGGTTCTGCAGTGCCCGAGAGGGCTCACTCCCCCCACCTACCTTGCACCCCGAGTCAGGGCTTCAGACAAACAGCAGCACCTCGCCGATCTGATATGAAATCACGTGAGTGGGTAAACAAGGCAATTATTAACAGAGTTGGCGTGTGGGGCAGGCATGCCTGTCAGGAACGCAGCTCTAGCTCGGGCGCAGTGGTCCTGTGGGGTCAGACCCCTGCACTGGGAACATGAGTCTGCACGTGGGTCTGGGTCTTTCTTTGTGCTTTTGGGACTTTCTGAATTTAAGTCCTGACGGATTTTTATCAATCCGTGCCAGAGAAGTTTATATCATGCACTGCGAATGCAGGGTTTCTCCCACTCTCTTTTTCTAACTCACCATTGTTAGCCTATAAGAAATCTCTCCAGTCTTTAGAAGGATGTTGCAAGCCGGCTGTTCTAGTGAGCACCTTGTTGGTTCTGATGGGTGGTCGACGGTGCTGGTTTAGGTGCTGAGGCAAAGGACACTTCTCATTGCTCTGTGGTCAGAGTGGCGTGTATACGGTTTCCTTTCCCCCTCACGGGCCTGGATCCACCTCGCCAGCAGCTGAGCCTGGAGGCTCTCTCTGGCCTCTGGCCGTGTGGCTTTGGGGACATCCCAGCCACCATGCTGAGTCTTATCGCCCAGCTGCTCCAGCTTCCAGTACTTCCCACAGGGGAGGCCTCTGGCGTAGTGTCACCTTCAGACTCAGATGGAAGTCTGGTCTCCTGTTAACAGCTGGCCTTCCCCACCCATGGTTCGGCCACTGAGGACTTTAGTGATTTAAGGTTCAAAAAGTAAAACTTGAGTTTGCTGTGGGTGCTCTTTACATAGGATTTACATTGTAGTCACAGTTATCTGTGTGCTCCCAGTGGTTCTGGCTCAGACAGTAAAGAATCCGCACGCAGTGCAGCAGACCGAGGTTTGGTCCCTGGCTCGGGAAGATCCTCTGGAGGAGGAAATGGCAACCCACTTCAGCATTCTTGCTTGGGAAATCCCATGGACAGAGGAGCCTGGCAGGCTAGTCCATGGGGTTACAAGGAGTTGAACACGACTGAAGGGACTGACACTATTTCTGTAACACTTGCACTGTATTAGCCTATATGCAAATACTACTTCAGTTTTTAGAAGGGACTTGAGCATCCAAGGATTTGAGTGTTGGCTGGGGTTCTGGCACCAGTTCCCCTCAGACCCTGAGGGACCCCTGGACCTCCTTTCCCAGTTTATTGGGCCACTTTGTAAAAATCAGAAATCCCAGTGAGTTTTTATGAGTTGTCAGAAATTTTGACATTGATACATAGGTTTTCTCCTTTAATCTATTAATGAGGTAAACCTGTTAATAGAGTGCCCTGTGTGATTACAGGGGAACCCTACGTAGAAGCCGTCTGTGGCTATCACCTGCCAACCAATCACTAGTGAGCTGCTGCAGGGCAGGCTGTCCCGGGGTGGGTGCAGCGTGAAGCTGGGGAGCGCTGGTGGGGAACAGGGACTTGAGGGCAAGGAGGGCCTTGGGAACAGTGGGATGGTCTGGTTGGCAGGCGGGGTGTGTGGGGGTGGGGTCCCCCTTGCCTCTGGCCCGGGGCCATACCTGCCAGGGTCTCAGGAGACTCGGGGGGCACTTTGTCCCAGACAGAGGGGCTGGGAAGGAGGGGGCCTGGCTGTGGTGGAGGAGCTCAGCTCACGTCCCATGGACCATGGGGGTGTGAGCTGCTTCTTTGCTCATCAGCCTGTACCTGTGAGTGCTGCTGGCTTCACCCCTGTGGTGTCATCACGTGCCCCCCAGTCCAGACCCAACAGTCAGTGGGCCTGCGGCAGGAAGGGTGGGTGCCTGAAGGTGGCAGCCCACCTGGGGTGGGTGTGGGCCCCCAGGGAGGAGCCTTGGGTAAGGACGGAGGGAAGACTGGGGTGTAGGCCTGTGGGAGACCAGGGTGCCTGTGCCCCACAGCCCCGCACAGAGGACCAGGGTGGAGTGGGAGGCATAGCCTGGGGCTGACCTTGAAGCAGTGTGCCCGCGGCACCATGAATGAGGCCGAGCTCATCCCATTGGGCAGTGCCAGGGGGGACATTCTCCCCAGGGCACCGGCAGTGATGCTCGGTGTCCAGGAGGCTGATCCTGTCAGCAGTAGGGCTGGTGGTGGGGACCCCGCGAGATGTGCTGGGACCCAGACAGTTGGTGGCAGATGGACAGACCAGACGGTGGAGCCACCAGGACCCGCGGGGCTGACCCACCGCGGGATGACCCCAGGGTGCTGGCCGGAGCTGCTGGGTGGTGGGTGGTGGCGCCTCCAGAGCTGGGAGACAGGAGCACCCCGAGACAAGCCCGTTGGGGACTTCACAGTGGGGAGGTGGGGGCTGGCTGCCATTTGGGGGGTCATGTCACCCAACAGGCTGAGGTGACCCAGAGGAGCATGTGGGTGGAGGAGGGCCCCAGCGGAGGGATAAGGGGAGAGCTTGGCAGGTGGGGAAGTGAGCCATGATGAAGGGCCCTGCCTCTGCCCAGTGGGACCCACCTTCGGGCCTCACCCGGGGCGCTGGCTGGGGAGATCGCCAGGAGGTCCAGACTGTCGGGCCTCTCCGTCAAGGAGTGAGTGGCCATGATTTCGAGGTCAGGAAAGCCACGTGCAGGGGCGACTAGGAGGGCACTCCGAGGGTGGCCAGCGGTGAGGGTCGGGGACTGTGTGTGGGGGCTGGGCCTGCCAGGCGCGCCTGGATCCAGCTTGCTGGCCTGGCAGTCTGGCTGGGGTCAGCGGGGTCAGGCGATCGAGAGCTAGAGGCTGGAGGGGTGACGCCTGCGTCTGATGGGAGCAAGCGCCGGTGCCCAGGCCCTGCGCATTGATTAGCCGAGGCTCCACCCCGGCTGGAAAGCCCCGCCCCGCGCCTCCCGGCTCCTCCCCCAGGCTGCGGCTCTGGCCTGGGCAGTGCAGTGCGGGGCTGGACTCTGCGTGGCGGCGGCCGCGCCGCCCTCAGCCCCAGAGGAGACATGGACCCCTCGCGAGCCATCCAGCAAGAGATCAGCTCCCTCAAAGGTGCGGGCCGAGGCCGGGGGCCGAGACAGGGGATGGGGTTTGTGGACCAAGCTGTGACCTCTGCCTGGATGCAGTCCCCACAGAGCAGTGGTCGGAGTCTGCAGCTCTGGGGGCAGCTTTGGGAGTGGGGAGCTGGAGCCCCAGGAGGCCCGGCCCATGCCCCACTGGGGCTGCACCTGGTGCGAGGTCCTCCCGAGGCTGGCTAGGAGGGCTCCAGCCGCAGCCCCGCAGCCCCGCAGCCCCGCAGCCCTGCAGTGTGTCGGGGGGCGGGGCGGCTGCTGCGGCGGCGGGGGCGGGGCTGAGGCGGGAGCTGGCCTCTGCTGGCGGTCGGGTTGGCACTTTCTCCTCCAGCACTCTGTCGAGTCCCCGCCCAGCTCGTCGGCCTGCCCCCAGCGTCCGAGGGGACCCGGCCGGGCCTGGGGGATCACTAGGGGGAGGCGCCAGGCGGGCTGGCCCCGGGCAAGTCCACACTGCGGTTCTTTGTTCTGGGATGGGGGGGCCTGGGGGCTGCCCAATGGCGCCGACTGGTTGCCCTGGAGACCCGGAGAGGCCTGGAGTGGGGTGGAGGGGGCCGCCCTGTCTGCCCGCCCGGGCCCTCCCTTTGCTGAATCAGCGGCTGCGGTTCCCGCAGTGTGGGGGATGGGCAGAAAGGGGCGTTCTCCCAGCCCTGGGACCTCGGGGACACGGGGGGTGCGCTGGGAGTAGGGCCGAGGGAGGTGTGCCGCAGCCGGCCGCGCGGGCCAGGCCGGGAACATCCTGCCCCTGGTCCCTCCGTGCTCCTCCCCTCAGCCTGCGAGGCCGGGCTGGTGGGCGGGAGGGGGACGCCCCTTCGCGCCCCGCCCCCTTTCTTGAGCGTCGCGAATTGCTGCCCTCTCCTGCCGGGGATGGCAAGGGTGGGGGTGACGGGGCTGAGGCCAGAGCAGGGCTGTGTTGGAGGAGATTCCTTGGTCTGGGGGCCTTGGGTGCGGCTTGAAATAGTTTTGGAAGGGGGGATGCTTTGGGGTTGGTTTGGTGGGGGACTTGTGGGTTGAGGGGGTTAGACCGGAGAATCAAACTAAGAAAATGTGCGTTGAGTGTACGGGGTGGCTGGGAAGGAGAGGAAGTCAGCGTGGGGCTGTGGGGTGGGCAGGGGGAGCGCCGGTGGCCTCAGGGAGGGCTGAGGGACAGGCCAGGAGTGGCCTTCCGCGAGCGCAGGGCCAGGCCGGGCCGCTGGCTTGAGTGCTGGCCTGAACCCACGGCTCGTGTTGGTTCTGCAAGCCACAAGTCCTGGTGGCCCGCAGGGCGCGCGGGCGCCGCTCGGCAGAGAGGGCGCGGCAGCTGCCCACCCCCGCGTCCTCCCAGCCGGCGCCTCGCCCTCCCTGAGCCGGAGTCCGGCCGCGCTGGGCCCCTGCCCGCCGGCGGAGGGAGAGCCTAAGAGAGCCGGCGGGCAGGGCTGTGGGCACAGTTGGCTGTGCCTGCAGTTTCCTCTGCCACAACTCCGGGGGCGCGCGCGCGCGTCTGTGTGTGGGGAGCGGTTCTGCAGTGCCATGGCAACGGCCTCAGAACCCCGCCCCCATGCGCCGCCTGTTTGCCGCCTGCCAGCCGGAGCCTCCCACCTCAGGATCCCCCCACCTCCGCCCTATGTCCAATCAGTTCCCGGGTTGCCCGTGCTTGGTGGGAATGGGTGTGTCTGCTTGGTGGAGGGGGCAGCCCCAGGTGGGAGAGTTGGGGTATCGGGCAGGATGGGGAGGCGCGGAGTGTCTGCGGTTGGAGCCTCAGCAGCTAGAGCCTGGGGGGGACCGCTGGGTGTGGCCAGGCCAGGATCCAGGGTCCTCACGTGGAGCATACGGTCCCTTCCCCGCTGCCTGCCCCCCATCACTGGGGCCCCCAGACCCTCATGTAGCTGGGCTCCCATGCATCTGTCCAGCTGGCTCACAGGAGGCTCTGGGTGGTGAGGGGGGCTGGGGGGGGGCGGACTTGGTGACTTTGATTCCCTGTAGCAGCTGAGAGCTTCTGGCCTCTGACAGCTGGCCTGGGGCAGTGGGGGATGGAGGCCCCTCTCCGAGCCCCCCAGCCGGTGCCCTGCTCGGAGTCCTCTGGACTCGGAGCTGACTCTATGCTCCTGGCCCACCCTTGATCTGAACCAGCATGGCAAGTGTTAAAAAGGGCCGCCAGTGTCTAGGTCTGATTTTGGCGGTGGGGGCTCTGTCCCTTCCCTGTCTGACGGACAGCAGCCAGTGGGGCCTGCAGCCTGCCTGTCCGTGTGCTGTAGCAGCTGCCCCTGCCATGCCCCCAGACCCCTGACCCCAAGACCCCAGCTCTCCTCCTCCCTCCTCAGACACCGGAACCCTCAGCACCTCCTCTCTGCCCCCCAAGACTTCACCCCTCCTCCCTTAGACCTGGAGCGCCCCCTGCCGGGACGGGCAGCACCCTGTTCAGATCCTTGTGACTCCTGAGGCCCTGAGACCACACCGGGGCCTGAGGACCCTCCTGCTCTCTCTCCTTCCGCTTCCCTCTGCCACCCTTTGGACTCTGGGTCCATGGCTGCTCCCGCTGGCCCGCCCTCCCGCTAGTCTTAGAACCTTGAAGGAAGTGTTTAGAAACTGATGTAATTACTGACGTGGAGCCGCTGGCCGGCTCTTCGGGAGGGGGCCTGCCTTGAGGGTGGCCCCTCTGCAAGGTGCCCCCCCACCCTGCGAGGGGCCCTGTTGGCCGAGGGTGGGAGGGGCCGCCCTTGCTGCTGAGTCAGAGGGGGCCGGCCTGGGCGTCCTGAAGGGCGGGCGGGCGAGAGGCTCTCGCAGGCGGTGGGCAGGCCGCAGTGCCGGCAGGAATTGCACGGAGCCAGGGAGCCTGGCGCCGCGAGCTGCAAGCCCGGAGCCCGCGCCCTCGAACTCAGCGCTCCGCGCCGCAGCCTGCCTGCCCCGGGGCCCGTTTGTGCGCTGTGTGCAGGGCGTCTCCTGGCCTCTTCTCTGGGCCCCGCCCGTGCCCTTGGTTCACCGACTCCCGCAGCCATGGTGGCCGGCATGTTCATGCCGCTGGACCAGCTGCGGGCCATTTATGAGGTGCTTTTCCGAGAGGGCGTGATGGTGGCCAAGAAGGACCGGCGGCCCCGCAGCCTGCACCCTCACGTGCCCGGAGTCACCAACCTCCAGGTCATGCGCGCCATGGCCTCCCTGAGGGCGCGGGGCCTGGTGCGGGAGACCTTCGCCTGGCGCCACTTTTACTGGTACCTGACCAACGAGGGCATTGCCCACCTGCGCCAGTACCTGCACCTGCCCCCGGAGATCGTGCCTGCCTCTCTGCAGCGTGTGCGCCGCCCCGTGGCCATGGTGATGCCTGCGCGCCGCACCCCCCATGTGCAGGCCGTGCAGGGTCCCCTGGGCTGCCCGCCCAAGCGGGGGCCGCCACCCACCGAGGACCCTGCCCGAGAGGAGCGGTGCGTCTACCGCCGGAAGGAGCCTGAGGAGGGGGCACCAGAGCCCCCTGTGGTGCCTGCCACCACCCCAGGGACCCTGGCAAGGCAGGGGCTGGAGCCTGCCCCACCCACAGGTAGCTGCACCCTGCCCCCAGCTGGAGGGCAGGGGTGTGGGGGCCTGGGCCTGGTGGGTGGGGGTGCGGGGCCTGGGCCTGGTGGACGGGGTGGGCAGCAGGTGTGCAAAAGCTCTGCTCCTGCCAGCAGGCGGCGCTCTCTCTGCCAGGGCACTCTTGCCAGTGGACGCCAGGGCTCCTCCTCCTGGCTTGAGGATCTTGGGGTGGGTAGGCCAAGGAGGAGCCCGTGGGTTACTGCCACCCATAGCCAGGCACACCCTGGGGCTGGGGGTGGGGCTCGCGGTTCTTGGACTGGCAGGACCAGCTGTCGGCACAGCCCTGGCCGGCACCCTGGGCCCTCTCGCCAGCATCACCCTCGTCCTGTGCCCTGCCCGCCCCCTCCCTGCCCCAGGGATTTGTCTGCTCCAGGCTCTCTCTGCAGGGGGTGGGGGCGTGCAGAGGGGGTGCTGGGATGGGACAGGGTACAGCCACTCTCCAAGTGGAGATGACTGCCTGGTCTTTCTGAGCCATGGGTTTGTCCACTGGGGGTGACATCTGCCCCCCTGTTGTGTGGCACAGATGTGATATGGTGGCTGGGTGCTTGGTCAGCCGGGGGTGGGTGACAGCCTAGCAGGCAGCCCTGGGCCGGGACAGGAAGAGCAGACCCGTGGCCGCGGCAGTGCAGGGCTCTGCCTGGGGTCTAGGCGGATCCATCCCAGGGAGACCTGGGTCCCAGAGGATGGACTGGGTCCTGTTGTCCCAGGGGCCGGCACCTTGTGCTGTGCCTCGCACTGTGGCAGCCCCCTGTCCCTAAGGACCTGTGCTGCACCACCCAGGTGGGCAGAGGGTAGCGGGCAGCTCAGGCTCACACCTGTGCTTCTGAGCTCACCAGCCTCCGTGTTGAGTGGGGGCAGCAGATTCCCAGCACAGGGTGGACTCCATGTCTCTCCAGCTGGGGAGGAATGTGGTCTCTGGGGGTGGGTGGGGGCCTGGGGTGAGGCTAGCAGGGTGGACAGGAGTTTGCCAGGTGGATGAGTGGGGGGTCAGGGGACCCAGGCGCAGGCCCAGGTCGGGCCTGGACCCACTAACTAGGGCCCAGGCGTGGGAGCCCATCTGGGGGGGTCAGGGAGGTTGTGGGTGGCGAGGCTCACCACGTGGCCTCTCCCGCACCTGTCAGTAAGGTGACCGTGTCCCCCACCAGAGACAGTAGTGCTGGGCTGGGCAGCGGTCAGCTCTGACAGCACCTGATGGACGGTCTCCACCCGGCCTCCTCCCTGACCATCGCCTTGATGGGGCCCCTGCCCCAATCTGGCTGGCAGAGCAGACCCTCCCCCTTCCTGGGTCGTGGGTGTGGGGAGCATGGACCCCCTCCTTTTCTCTCCTTCCTTCCTTTTCTGTGGCTTGGCTGGGCTGGCGCTGGGCTGAGCGGCTGGGCGGGCAGTTGGCCGTGGGCCAGGAGGGGGGACTGGGTGTGGCTCAGCGAGCAGGGGGGGGCGCCCCCAGCCCTGAGCGGGTGACTCAGTCTTCCCTTCCCGGCCGCAGCAGCCGCCGCCGGTGGCAGCTCAGAGTTTCCAACAGGAAATGAGTTCCAGCTCCAGGCTGAGTCAGGGCCGGAGGGCGTGGGCTCCCCCTTCCCCGCGGTCCCCCAGGCTGAGCGGGATCTGAGCACCACCCTGGGCACAAGAGGACGCCCAGGGCACCTCGGGTGCTGGGTGGGGCACAGGGCTTTGGCCAGGTCTGTAGGGGTCCTGATGGCTTGGCTAGGATTCCTGATGACATTGGGAACTGTCGACTTCTCAGAGTTTTAAACATTATCAAGTGCGGCTTCCCTGGCGGTCCAGTGGCTGTGACTCTGCGCTCCCAAAAGTGGCTGTGACTCTGCGCTCCCAAAGCAGAGGCTACTTTCAGTCCCTGGTCAGGAAACTAGGTCTGACAGGCCCCAACGGAGACCTGGCACGGCCAAATTAAATGAAGAAATAAATACTTTAAAAGTTATCCAGCGATGTGCCACAGACCCCTCACTTGCTCACAGCATCGCCCCTCTGGTCCGTCTGCAGAAGGGCAGGTCAGCACATGGGCCCAGCTGCCACGCTCATCACAGTGGCCTTGCTCAGGTGGACCGCCTCTGCCCGGCCAACCCCAGCCAGGGAGCCACAGACCCCTTCCCCTGTGCCATGGTGGTCTGCTCATCCATGTGGGAAGGTGTCCACTTGCTTGTTCCGCCACTTACCAGTCAGTCCCAGGCTGAGTTCCTGGCCGGAAGCCCCCAGCATGTGGGATGGATGGGCTGGGTGAAGAGCGAGTGGTCCTGGAGGGCCCCTGTGAGAGACACCCTGAGCTGAGCCCTGACCAAGGAGGACGGCACTCAGGGAGCTGCCAGAAGGACCGACGGGGTTCCTCTGGGGTTACTGGAAAGATGGACCCAGGGGGAGTGGGTTTCATACATGAATTTCATTTCTCAATGAGCCTGGCTCAAAACTCAGAAAGAACTGGAACTTCAGTAGAGAAGAGGTGCCGTCCGAACACGCTCACCCCTGTGCTCCAGCAGCCTCTATGCTGCGGGTGCAGGTGCCCTGCAAGGCTGGCTGCTCCTGGCCACGCCACGCACCTGACTGGCCCATGGGCTTGTCCGCAGGCGCAGAGCACTGCTGCTCCCTTTCACAGCACGTGGCGCCCCTGCCAGCCCTCCATTAGTCTCCAGTTTTGTGTCCGGTTGTCTGCGGGGAGACCCGTAGAACTCTGGCGGGTTTTCTAAGCAGGTTACAGTACGATTAGGTTTGTCTTTTACCAGGTCTCGCGGTGGTTGGGCAGTCCAACAGTGCAGAAAAAGTGCAGAGGTTGGTACTTAGCTAGGAGATGTCCCTTTGTCAAGGCTGAAGGCCTGGAGGATGAGGCAGGGGATGGGTGTAGGAGGGGCTGGGGTGGTGCAGACTTCTGGGGCCAGTGCTGGGTGGGGAGGCTGCTGGGTGGGTGGGCTGGGCCGGCAGGCAGAGGAGGGCCCTCCAGCCACACCTGAGGGCTCAGGGATTGCAGGCGGGCTGGTCCGACCCGTCGGTCCACTGGGCTTCACTCTGCCCGGCTCGCTGACTAAGGGGTGGCCGTGAGGAGGAGCCAGGCTCCCAGAGCTGGGTGGAGAGGCCTCGGCTCTGGAGAGCCCTCCTTTGCCTCCCACCCTTTCCCTCCTTCCTGCCTTCCCTTCCTCTCCTCTCTGCCGCTCCAGAGCAGCCAGGCTCATGGTCGGCAGCTATGGACAGGTACAGCATGGAGGAGCTGATTCAGCTGGGCCAAGGTAGGGCAGGGCTGGGCCAGGGTCAGGCCAGGGTGCAGGTCTTCAGAAGGGAGGGGTCCAGGCCTCCAGCTGGGGCTCTGCTTTCTCCACCAGCCTGTGGCCGGGGCCCTGCAGGGGCAGGACCGCAGATTCCGGATGAGCATGGCTCTGTCTAGAGATGCTGCCTGTGGTGTGTCTGGGGCGGGATGGACGTGTCTCGGGGCGCCAGGCCTTGCCCCAGACTTCCATGCCTCCAGGAGCTGGTTCCCCCTGGTGTTGGAGCATGGAGTCCTCCGAGGTGGAGCCCAGCCCTGGCCTTCAGAGCTGGCCCCTGCAGGCCGGTTTCCTTCAGAATTGTTTCTGAAGCATGGGGTTGATGGGCAGGAGGCTTGGGTGGGCCTGGCCCTCCACCCCAACCCCGTTGCCCCTGGCCTCCCCACGTGGGCCGGGGTACCCCTTCCCTGGCAGCCAGAGGCCTAGTATGGTTTGCTGTGCTCTGCTGCCGGCTGCCCACATGCTCCAGGCAGTCGACCAGGGCTGATGTCACGGCCTTGGGTGGCTGGGGTGTTCCTCGCCAGTTCTGTGCCTCAGTTTCCTCAACTGTGTGGTGCGGTGATGCGCAGGGCTTACTCCTTGGAGTTCTCAGAGGGTCAGACTAGAATGGCCCCTGCGGGCTTCCTCCATGGGGTTCTCAGAGGGTCAGACTTGACAGGGAGGAGGGGGTTGGACCGCGACCTCCACCTGCTGTTTCCTGAGCGCACCTTGGCCCTGGGGACGTCAGAGCCCCGCCCCCCCCACCGGCTTCCAGGGTCTGTGTGGGCCTGGGGCCAGCACCTGGGCATCCTGGGTTGCGGGGGAGGCCCGGCCCGATCTGGCCTGAGACCTGACCTTGGGAGGCCGTCCCGCCCGTCCGTCTGGGCCAGGTGTTGTTTGGTGACCTGCCGGGGGCGGGGGTGGTGGTGCTTGCCAGGGTGGCCTTTCCCAGTGCTCTCCCACTGTCGTCCACGTCCCGCGGGGTGGGCAGGGTGGGAGGTGCAGGCCTTTCAACAGGGACGGGAGCCCCCAGGCCCGAGGGCCACCCTGCTCCCAGGTGGGCCCCGACACCCAAGGCTTCCCCTGTTGTACTCACCGTGGGAGCGGGCCTGGCGCCGGTGCCCTGGCTCCGCACGTCATGTTCTAAGTCGGGACAGATGACGGGCCTGGCCTGCCCTCCTGGGATATTTATATCCGCGGGCCCCCTGCCCACCCCCTCCCCCACGGACACAGCTCTGCTGACAGCAGCAGCGCCGTGCCCTCCTCCACGCACCGCCGCGCTTGCTGCCGCCTCCGAGGGGCCTGTGACCCTCCCAGCACCCACACCCACTCGCTGTCGGACCCGTGGGCCCCGCCGCTGTCCCCAATGAAGATTGTGCCGGGTAGGTGGGGCTGCCTCTGAGAGCCCAGCGGGCGCTGCGGGGGCCCACCCCCTCCCTGTCTGCTGTCCGCGGAGGGGTGGGGGGCGTCGGGTTTCCCTGTCTTTGACAACGGTTGTGTCCGCTGCGAGCCTGGAGGCCAGCGAGGACCGGGGCGCTGGCAGCTGTCCCCAGGGGCACCCTTGGAGGCAGAATGGGGTGCTGGGCGTCACGGTCACCCGCTGTGGGGGCGGGGGAGGCCCGTGTGAGGCCGCGAGGGCCCGGGCTGGGCTGGGGGTGGGGGGGCTGCGCTCAGCCAGGCGTCCCTGCAGGCCCCTCCTCCTGGCGGGTGTGGCCGCGGGTGAGCAGGGGTTAAGGCTCCGCTAACCTTGAGCGTGCGAGCGGCGCAGGGCCCGCGGAGCGGCGCCTCCGTGGGAGGTGGGGCGGGTGGGGAGCGCGAGTGGCCGGAGCGGGAGGGAGGCGCGGCCGGGAGAGCAGTTGGTGCGGCGGCGGAGGCCGACAGTGGTCGGGCGGTCCCGCAGGGGGCGGTCCCTGGTCCCGGGCACCCCCAGCCGTCCTCAGCTTCCTCGGGGAAGGAAGGGGGGCTGCCCGGCTTCGAGTAGCCCTTCCGAAGGGCGGCTGCGCCTGCCAGCGCTCAGGCCGGCGCCTCCAGAGCCATGGAGCCCTCGGGCAGCCTGTTTCCTTCCCTCGTGGTCGTGGGCCACGTCGTCACCCTGGCCGCCGTGTGGCACTGGCGCAGGGGGCGCCCGCGGGTGCAGGATGAGCAAGGTAAGGCCGCTGGTGGCCACTCCCGGGGCTGCTGTTTATTGCCGCCACCCGGCCAGGGGGCTGAGGGCGGGGCGGGCGAGGGGCCGCCTCCCTCCCGCCCCTAAATTTCCCTATGCCCGCCCCTTCCTGTCCTGGAGGCTCGCGCGGGCACTTGGCCAGACAAGGTGTGGACCCCCCGGCCCCGCACCCTGTGCTGAAGACCCCGCCTGCTTGTCTGGGCAGGGCCGGGACTCTGCCTCCGTCAGCCTGGAGCCCGCTGCTGGGCAGGGCGTGAAGGGAGGGCTGCGGGAGGTCTGGGCAGCTGGGGAGGGGGCGGCAAGGGGCAGGGGCTTTCCGTCCGGGAGGGAGGCCCCTCCCTAGCAGCCCATATGGGGCGAGCACAGGTGACTGGCAACACAGAAACCGCAGCGGGCAGGTGCAGGCGTCCCGTGGACTGAGGCGGGGCCGCCGCAGGAGGTGGGGCTGCGGGAGCTGGACAGGTGCCTGAGCGCCCTTGACCAGGGCCCAGTAACGCCTCGGGGACTGGCGGCCGGGCTTACCCTGCCTTCCCCCGGCTCGAGGTCACCCGCTCGAGGCTATAGCCCTCGGCAGTGGCGCCCGGCCCAGGACTGGGTGGAGCCTGCCTCCACTCCAGTGAATGAGCAGGGGACTGGGGTTCCGGCCAGAGGGACGCCCCCCCCACCCCCGCCTCCCCGGGACCTGCCGGGCTGCCCGGGCCATAGCCTGAGGCGGGGAGGCTTGCACTGGGTGGGGGTGGCCAGGGCCGCCCCTGGTGGGCCTACTCTGCGGGAGCCTGGCCGAGGTCTAAGTCCGGATGGGGCTCTTAGGCGTGGCTTTGGGGGCTGGGGAGGGCCTGGTGACTCAGCTGCGGGGACGTTCAACAAAACGGTTCAATAAAACGCTCAGATCACCGCTCCCCGCCTCGGTTTGGCCCTCCCTCCCTCAGCTTTTGTCTTCTGTGCCCACGTGGGCACGGAGCTCCCCTTCGGCCGCTCCCTGGTCCTGCTGCCCTTGGCGCCCCTTTTCGGTGCTTCTGCTCAGTTCTCAGCCCCCTGCTCCGCACACCTGGGCTTTCCCGCGAATCCTGCGGGAGCTGGAGCTCGTCCCGGGAACGCCAGGCTCGGGCAGTTCCCAGCCTCTATCCTGGGGCCGCAGCTTCCCCTGCTGCCCCCAGGCCCAGCCGGGTCCTCTCCCTCCAAGCGGGGGCGCGGCTTCCAGGTCTCCGTGGGGCGGGGCGCCCGCAGGGGGCAGGCTCTCAGCGTCCGGCCCGGCGGGGGAGGGTGTGGCACGCGGAGCCGGCGGCCTCGCGCGTGGGCCGGGAGCCGACGCGCCGTCCTGTTTGCTGTCCGCAGGGCGCCGGGCTCATGGCTGCGCCCGGCATACGGGGGGCGGGCGTCTCTTTCGCCGCGCAGAAGGAGGTCGTGCTGGAACGGCCGTGCTGGCTGGATGGGGGCTGCGAGCCGGCGCGCAGGGGCTACCTCTACAGGCAGCTGTGCTGCGTAGGTGGGTGTGGCTGGAGGGGCGGTGGTGCCGGAGGGGGCACCCGTCTCCGTGAGCGCCCGGGAAGGCCGCGGGGGCCGGGGGGGCGGTGCCCGGCCCAGGCGCAGCCCCGGCCCAGGCGCAGCCCCGCCCCAGGCTCGGTGCGGAAACACCTGGGGAGGAAGGCGGAGTGGAGTTCCCTCTGCCTCCGAGTTCCCTCCGGAGTAGAGGGTGGGGAGCGGGGCTGGCTGGCAGGCCGGGGCCGCGGGTTCCGGGCACCGGGCTGTCGGCAGTCTGCCCGCGGGAGGTGTGGGATGGGAGGGATCGGGCCGGGGTTGCAGTCTCTGCACCGCCCCGCGCTCTCGGCGTCGGCTCCCTTGTCTCCAGGCTTCTTATCCCGGGAGCGGCCCCACTAACTAGATTCTTGCCTTAGTTTCCAAATCTGTGAAAGGGCGCAACGCTACCCTTCAGAGGGCCGCGGGCAGCTCTGGGGGATACTGGCCTGGTGGACAGGGCAGGAGCCGCAGTGCTGGGGAGGGCCAGCCGAGATGTGCAGCAGCCTGGCGCGGGCGGCGCGGCTGGGCCGGCAGGGGAGGGGTGGGTGGTCTCTTGACTTGAGGGCCTGAATAGGATGACGGATAGGATGGACGGGGAAGGGCGCATCCTACAGCCAAGGATGAGGGACTGGCCGGCAGGGCCGCAGGGAGCACCTGAGAGGACACTCTCTGAGATCCCGGAGGGGAGTCTGGAGGCAGCAGGGCATGGTGGGGAGAGGGAGCTGGGCTTGGGAGGTGGAGGTGGAACCCTGTCCTGGATAGCAAGCCAATATCCTTGGAGCCCTTGAGTGACAGAGAAGACGCTGGAGAGGGGCTTGGGGGGGGTGGGGACTCCCCCAGCTTGGACGCCCGGCTGGGATGCCTGGCAGTGGGTGTGAGCCATCCTTGGTGACCCAACACTGGGGCGCTGGCCGGCGTGGGGTCTGATGTGGGATCCTGGAGCAGCTCTGTGGGGTGAAGGGCTCATGTGTGGGGCCTCTCCGGGCCCTGCGTAGAAGGGGGGGGGTCTGTCCAGAGTAGGGGAGCGAGGTGACCTGCCGCAGGGCCCCTGGGGTAGGTGTGGGGGTAATCAGCTCCACCTGGTCCGGGGTGGGGGGGGTCCCCTACCCCCTGGGGTGTGGGCGCCCCCGCGTGGCCAGAGAAGGGCAGCGGCTGGGTGGGGTGAGCCTTTCCTGGAAACGAGGCCCGAGGCGCCATGTGGGTGGGGCAGCAGCTCCCAGCTGGATCGCATCAAGCCAAGTCTCCGACTGGAAAATTCTGTGGTCAGGGCGATGCATTCTTTCCTGCAGTGGCTGGGCAGTTGGGCAGTGCGCGGCCAGGGCTGCGGTGTACGAGATGAGAGGGAGCCGGGTGGCACCCCTGTGCCCTTTGTCCTACCACCTTTACAACCTGAGTGGCTGATATCCGTGCGCCCCGCCCGCCTGCAAACAGCCCCCCACCCAGGCTGCCCCCAGTGCCCTAGGTGCGGCTTTCTTGCCTGTGAGTCATCCTGCCTTCGCCCTCTCCCCTCCCCTGACTCACTGGCTGGGCCCCCTTAGGGTGCTCCCCTCTGACCTGCGGCCCCCCTCCCTGACTTGGGGCAGAGTTCTGCAGCTCAGGGCTGGGCGGTCCTGCCTGGTGAGTCAGCGCTCAGCTATGCGCCCCCTCCTGCCCCTCGGAGCACTCTGCCTTCGGATGGGGGCACTGCTCCAGGACAGGCTTGGTGGGCGCTTGGGAGGGGTCCAGCCCTCACTGGAGCCTGGTGGCCCTGGAGCCAGGGGTATAGGTGGGAGCCTAGCAGGGTGTAGGGTGTTTGGGTCTCTGAGGGGTGATTTCGGAGGGCTTCCAGGGAAGGCAGCCGGCCCCGCCCCCAAGCCAGGTGTCACTCCCCTTGGGGGTCCCTCCTTAGAGCCCCTCCGCCCGGCAGTTTGGGCACGCATGGGGCGGCCCTGGGTCAAGTCTGAGCTGGTGCCCCCCCCAAGACGCGTGACCTTGGGCTCCCTGGCCCAGTGGCACTCAGGCACCCCTCCCTGAGGGGCCCCCTTTGGAGTGGCCCTGGGCACGGTGTGCGGTTCCCTGTAACCCGACACTTGTCTGTGTGCCGTGAGGTGCAGGTCCCCTGGCACCCGGGTTCCTTGAGGGGCTGCTGCGGGCAGGGTGGGTAAGGAAACCCCTGGGTTTCCTGTTTCTGCCCGGCTGTAGGTGTGGCCATGGGGGAGGGGCTGCCTTCCTGCTTCCCGCTGGGACACTCCTTCTCTGGGGGTGTGCAGGCTGGGGTGGGGCTCCGGGGGCGGGGACAGCGGCTAGGGAGTTCTGTGGGCAGGGAGTGGCCCGCACTGGGCTCCAGCGGAGCTGAGTGAGCAGAGCCCACCGAGCGAGTGCGCTGTGCCCGTGCCGATCACCTCTGCCGTGGAGTACCCCGCGGCCGCGAGCGCAGCACTTGGGGTGGGCCAGAGTGCTGAAGGGGCAGGGCGGCACCATGTCTCAGCAGCGGCTGCGGGTGCCCGAGCCCGAGGGCCTGGGTCACAAGAGGACCAGCTCGGAGGACAACCTCTACCTGGCCGTTCTCAGGGCCTCAGAGGGCAAGAAAGGTAGCGGGACTCGGCACCGCAGGGCGGGGCAGGCGCGGGACAGGAAGGGCCCAGTTCCTGCCGCAGGAAGCCTGGCATTGGGTGGGGTGGGGCCCAGACTGTGAGGCTCTGAATTTAGGGGACAGACTCTAATACCAGCGTTGGCCCAGGTGCAGAGTTGCTGGGGGGCCAGCCAACCATGCCCAACACAGAGAGGCTGGCGGGGGCCTCTGGGCCTTGGGTAGTGGGGGGCGGAGGGCTCTCCATGCCCTGGGAAAGGCCCGCCATCCTGCGGGGGGACAGAGGCTCCCCTCACCCAGCCCTGCCCAGTCTGGGTCCAGGCCTGCTCAGGCCGAGGCAGCCTGTGTGGGGGTGGGGCAGGCCAGGACTTGTGTGCTGTGCCTCCAGGTGTGGCTGTAGCTCCAGAACCTCCCATCTTGGGAGACCCAGCAGTGGGCACCCGCGGGCCCGGCCCCCGGCTTCCGTCCAGGACTGTCCGGGGCCTTGTTGGGCGGGGGCAGTGTGATTCTGAGGCCCTCTTCAGTGGCACCGCCACTGTGTCTGCATGGCGGTCACCTCCTGGGGCTTGCGGGGCTTCTCCCAGGCCCAGGTAACCTGGCCTTGTCTCTCCCAGATGAGCGGGACCGTGTGCAGAAGAAAACCTTCACCAAGTGGGTCAATAAGCACCTCATCAAGGTTGGTGGTATGCACACACACGGTTGTGAGCATGTGTGCAGGAGTGCCTGTGTATGTGTGTGTGTGTGCGTGCGTGTGTGTGTGCAGGGTCGCGGGGTGGAGGAGGATGCCCTGGCCGTCCGTCCCAAACAAGGGCTGGAGCCCCCTCTGCGTCCACGTGTGCGGGCCCCCCTTTCTGCCCCGGGGGCCCACCTCCCACCTCTGAACCTGTCCTTTCTGTCTGCTTCCTCCCCTGGCTCGCTCATCTCCTGTCTCTTTCCTCCTCCTCCTCCTCCTCCTGGTCTCTCCTGGTCTCTCTAGCACTGGAGGGCAGAGGTAGGTGCCTCCTTGGGGGCGGGCGTCTTCTGTGGGCCCCTTGCCTTGAGCCTTCTGGACCAGCCCCGCGCTCTGTCCGTGCAGGCTCAGAGGCACATCAGTGACCTGTATGAAGATCTCCGTGATGGCCACAACCTCATCTCCCTCTTGGAGGTGCTCTCTGGGGACAGCCTGGTACGTGTGTCTGCCCGCCCCTCTGCGACCCTGCCTGCCTTCCCTCCTAGCGTCTCACCAGTGACCGCCCCCCCCAACTCTGTGTCCGGCCTGGCCTCAGCCCCCTGTGCCTCCTGGTCAGTGTGCATCCTGGCCTGGGAGCCGCCTGACCCCTGTGCCTGGGCACACGGCCCCGCCGCCCACCGTGCTCAAGCCTTGACACTGTAACCTCATGCTCTGCTCTGCTTTGGTTTCTCTGCTGCTTGGACTCTGAACTTTGACCTCTGCCCTTTACCCTTTGCCCTGCTCTGGCCGGGCAGCCAAGAGAGCGGGACGTAATCAGGAGCTCGCGCCTGGTGAGTGGATGTGCCCGCTGGCCATGGCAGCACGTGGGCTCCAGGAGCCCGGCTCACCCGGCTGATGGCGCTGGGGTGGGCAGATGGCCCTGCTTCGAGCTGCCCAGCAGCCCACCTGCCACACTGTCCGGGGCCGGAAACCCACAGGGGCTGCCACCGCTGGGCAGGAGGACCCCTCCCCCAGACCACTACCCTCTGCTGGTGGCTTCCTGGCTATTGTGTCCTCCCCGCCCCCTCCTTCCTTCCCGCAGCCTGGCCTTGGCCTTCCCAAACCCTTGCTGGGCCAGTGGCCCCCCTCCCAGTTGGGGTGGGTGACCCGGGGTGAGGGTCGTGGATGCTGCGGGGGCTCAGGGGTGCTGACCGGCGTGCCCTCCCTCCCAGCTGGGGTGGGTGACCCGGGGTAAGGGTCGTGGATGCCGCGGGGGCTCAGGGGTGCTGACCGGCGTGCCCTCCCTCCCAGCTGGGGTGGGTGACCCAGGGTGAGGGTCGTGGATGCCGCGGGGGCTCAGGGGTGCTGACTGGCTGACCGGCGTGCCCTCCCTCCCAGTTGGGGTGGGTGACCCGGGGTGAGGGTCGTGGATGCCGCGGGGGCTCAGGGGTACTGACCGGCTGACCGGCGTGCTACCCTTGCAGCCGCGGGAGAAGGGGAGGATGCGCTTCCACAAGCTGCAGAACGTGCAGATCGCCCTGGACTACCTTCGTCACCGCCAGGTGAGGCGCCCACCTGGCCACAGGCCCCGGCCCCTTCTCCGGCTGGCTCGTGGGTGTGACCGAGGCCTGCTTGCTCTCAGGTGAAGCTGGTGAACATCAGGAACGATGACATTGCCGACGGCAACCCCAAGCTGACCCTCGGCCTGATCTGGACTATCATCCTGCACTTCCAGGTAGCGCAGCCGCCCACTTGACCCTCTGCTGCCTCCAGAGTCTGCGGGGTGGGCCTGGCACCTGGGGCCTTCCTGTCAGCCTGCGCTGCCGCCCTGTGCTAACTCCATGGCCTGAAGGCCTGGGCCTCTTCAAGGCCTGCCTATCCTTCGCCCTCTGGCCCTGGCTTTCCCTGCAGAGGCACACGTTCTCTGCTCTGTGTGGCCTCCCGCCACAGGGAAGGTTCTGGAGAGGCACCCGCTGCTCGGGCTGACTCACCCACTGCCTGCCCAGCCGCACAGGAAGCCGCAAATCTGAAAGCTGGGCAGGCAGAGCCAGGCTGGCACGGCAGCTGAGTCATACAGGCAGGCAGACCGACAGACAGATAACTGAGAACAGACAAGCTGGCAGACTTGGGCCCAAAGGATTGGACTGAGTGCAGGGCCAGGCCCAGGCTGCAGCCACATGTGCCCAGTCCCAGGACCCAACCCTGGCCTGCAGCCAGAGAGGCCCTGACCACCGCCCCTGCTGCCCCGCCACACACACACACCTCATGACAGCCTTCTCTAGGCCTGGGGCTTCTGGGTGAGCCCCTTGCACACACCCTCCACCAACTCTGATCCTGCCTTGGTGGGTGCAAGGTGTAGCTGGGCTGAGGGAGCGCAGGGCACCCACATTGTGGCAGCTGCTGCCTGGGGTAGCGTGGGCTCGTGACGCTGAGGGGTGGTGGGTCCCAGCGGCTCCTTGACGTGGGCAGGACACGCTTGGCCTCTGCTGGCCGGTGGCTCGTGTATGCTGACAGGGCTGCGCCTGAGCCCCGCCTCCTGCCCCCTGTGCGGGCAGATCTCAGACATCCAGGTGAGCGGGCAGTCGGAGGACATGACGGCCAAGGAGAAGCTGCTGCTGTGGTCCCAGCGCATGGTGGAGGGCTACCAGGGCCTGCGCTGCGACAACTTCACCTCCAGCTGGCGCGACGGCCGCCTCTTCAACGCCATCATCCACCGGCACAAGTAGGCCGCCAGGCGGGGCGGGGCGGTGCCCGAGTCCCTCGGCCGGGCGACTGCAGACATGCTGGGGCGAAGGGGACGGCGAGAAGGCGTGTGCTGCGCACGGGGAGCCGCTGCCTGGGGAGATGGGCTCTGCTGCCAGCTGCCTCCCCAGGAGGCCCGGCCCGGCCCACACCCTTCCCGCCCACACCCTTCCCGCCGCCTCCCTGCCCTTCCCGGTTTCTTCGAGGCCAGAGGACCTCAGGGCTACTGGTTTTCACAGCCATGAGCACTGGCCCCACACTGATGCCCCAGAAGAGGCCTGAATGGGGTCAGTTCTCGGGGGAACCTCAGCCTCCACCCAGGACCCCAGGGCCCGGTGGACAGGGTAACTGGAGGGAGCCCAGACAAGCACCCCACCCTGGGGCCCAGCACCCCGCAGGCCCCAGGAGCTCCTGAGGGCGGGGCCTGCACCTGGGGGCGGGGCCTGCACACGGGCCGCCTGTGTGGGCGGGACTCAGTGCCATGTGGGGGTTGCTTCTCAGGGCGAGTGTGGGCTGGGGGCTCTGTGTCCCGGGAATCTGCAGAGGGTCTCTCTGCTTGCTGACCTTCCCAGGGGGCCTCGCTGCTCCCATGTCCCTGCCTGCCTGCCCCACCTGCCCCTTTGCCCCCAGGCCCATGCTCATCGACATGAACAAGGTGTATCGTCAGACCAACCTGGAGAACCTGGACCAGGCTTTCTCTGTAGCAGAGCGGGACCTGGGGGTTACACGTCTCCTGGACCCCGAGGGTATGTGCCCCTGCCCCCTCCTCCCTCCCCGCTCCCCCCGGCTGGCGCCCCTCTGACCCCCTCCCTTGCAGACGTGGACGTCCCTCAGCCCGACGAGAAGTCCATCATCACCTACGTCTCGTCCCTGTACGACGCCATGCCCCGTGTGCCGGATGTGCAGGATGGGGTGAAGGCTAACGTGAGTTCCAGCAGGCAGGGCCAGGTGGGCGGGGTATGAGTGGGCCCCTGGCGGCCCCTCACGCCTGTCCCCTTCCCACCAGGAGCTACAGCTGCGCTGGCAGGAGTACCGTGAGTTGGTGCTGCTGCTGCTGCAGTGGATCCGGGCACACACGGCCGCCTTCGAGGAACGCCGCTTCCCCTCCAGCTTCGAGGAGATCGAGGTGGGTTTCCCTGCTCTGCGGGGTCCTGTGTCCACTGTGGGCACCCAGGTTTGGCTACTGACACCCCCCTTTCCCCAGATCCTGTGGTGCCAGTTCTTGAAGTTTAAGGAGACGGAGCTTCCAGCCAAGGAGGCGGACAAGAACCGGTCGAAGGGCATCTACCAGTCCTTGGAGGTGAGGGGGACCTGGAGATAAGGGAAGCCGCCCAGGAGCCTGGAGCCTGGGGGCCCATCCAGCAGGCTTGGCCTGCCTCCTCATTAACCTGGGGCCAGGGCTGGTTCAGGGTGGGTGGGCCCGGGGCTTGGGTGGCTTGGCACCCCCATGCTTGCTGGCCTTGGCCTGAGCTTGGCCTTGCCCACAGGGAGCGGTGCAAGCAGGCCAGCTCAAGGTGCCCCCTGGCTACCACCCACTGGACGTGGAGAAGGAGTGGGGCAAGCTGCATGTGGCCATCCTGGAGCGGGAGAAGCAGCTCCGCAGCGAGTTTGAGAGGTGGGCGGGCAGGCGGGCAGGCAGGGCGGCGGGTGGGGCCCTGCAGGCAAGGAAGCCACCCGAGGGTGAGTCACTGCCTGGGAGGAAACCCCCACCCCTGGGCTGGGAAACCCACACTGGGGCCAGCTCAGCTGTGGGCTGCAGGCCGGCAGGGAGGCCCAGAGCAGGAGGGAGCTGTGCTCCGAGGCGGGAAGCCTGGCTGGCGGTTGCCACTCACAGAGGGGGGGCCGTGCTTGCTCTCAACCGCAGACTGGAGCGTCTTCAGCGCATCGTGAGCAAGCTGCAGATGGAGGCCGGGCTGTGTGAGGAGCAGCTGAACCAGGCCGACGCCCTGCTGCAGTCGGTGAGGGCTGGGCCTGGGCAGGGGGGCTGGACGGAGGGAGGAGCCCCAAGCCCGCCACGCCCTGCAGCCGCTGCTCCTGCCTCCTGGCGTGGGGCCATCTCTGACCGCTAGATTGGGCAGAGCCAGCTCCTGGGCACCAGGCCTGCCCTGAGCCGCCTGCTGGCTGGATGTGGCAGGAGGGGACCCAGACCGCGGGTCCTGGGCTGGGGCTCTCTCAGGAAGGACTTTCTTCGGGTGGGTGATGGGCGACAAGGCTGAGAAGCACTTGGCTCTGGGACCCAGTGGAGGCTTTTGCACTTGATCCCGGTCCCCACAGAGAACTGGGCCTGGGGGTTTGGCCAGAAGCCTTAGAGACACGTACAGTGCTGGCTGGGGAGGAAAGGGAAAGGACAGGCTGGGCCTGGAGGCGGGGGTGCAGGGTGGCCAGACTCTGAGTCAGGGCGATTGCCTTGCAGGACGTCCGGCTGCTGGCTGCAGGCAAGGCACCGCAGCGGGCGGGCGAGGTGGAGCGGGACCTGGACAAGGCCGACGGCATGATCCGGCTGCTGTTCAATGATGTGCAGGCCCTCAAGGATGGGCGGCACCCTCAGGGCGAGCAGATGTACCGCAGGTGGGACGCGCCCCTCCAGGGCCTGTGGTGGGCAGCCCTGTTCTGCGACCCCCCCTGACTGCTGCCCTGCCCACAGGGTGTACCGCCTGCACGAGCGTCTGGTGGCCATCCGTACCGAGTACAACTTGCGTCTGCGGGGCACGCCACGGCACCCTGAGCTCGAGGACTCCACTCTGCGCTACCTGCAGGACCTGCTGGCTTGGGTGGAGGAGAACCAGCGCCGGTTGGACGGTGCTGAGTGGGGTGTGGACCTGCCCAGTGTGGAGGCGCAGCTGGGCAGCCACCGTGGCCTGCACCAGTCCGTCGAGGAGTTCCGGGCCAAGATCGAGCGGGCCCGCACGGACGAGGTAAGCGGGCAGCAGGTGTGAGGGTGGTGGACGGCAGGGGTGGGCAGGTCCTGGCCGCCACAGGCCTCACCCTGCTGGTCTCCCTCAGGGCCAGCTGTCCCCCGCCACCCGGGGTGCCTACCGGGACTGCCTGGGTCGGCTGGACCTGCAGTACGCCAAGCTGCTGGTGAGTGGGGGCCAGGCGGGAAGTGGGTGCGGGGAGGGGTCCTGGGAGGAGGCGGCAACTGACACAGCCCCCGCCCGCCTGCCTGCAGAACTCCTCCAAGGCCCGCCTCCGGTCCCTGGAGAGCTTGCATGGCTTCGTGGCGGCCGCCACCAAGGAGCTCATGTGGCTGAGCGAGAAGGAGGAGGAGGAGGTGGGCTTCGACTGGAGTGAGCGCAACAGCAACATGGCCGCCAAGAAGGAGGCCTACTCGGTGAGGCGGGGCCCCTCGGTGGTGGCTGGGATCCCTCGGTGAGGTGGGGGTTTTCCGTGGGTGGCTGGGCCAGCCCAGGCCCCGGGAGCACTCTGTGGGAGCCAGGGTCCCCAGTGCTGCCTTGGCACTGCCCCTGAGGCCCCTGCCCCTGTCAGGCCCTGATGCGTGAGCTGGAGCTGAAAGAAAAGAAAATCAAAGAGATCCAGAGCACTGGGGACCGCCTGCTCCGGGAAGACCACCCTGCCCGGCCCACAGTGGAGGTGAGAGGGGCCTGCAGGGACCCCTCCAGGCGCCCCTGGGGGGAGGGGCAGGGCTGGGGACCCACCTGGTCACCCCTGGTGGGGGCGGGGCTGGAGGGCCCCTGGTTGGTGGGGCGGGGGGCTGGGGCACCCCAGCCCAGGAGGCAGGCAGGGCCTGATGGGCCGCGTGCTGTGTGGCAGTCCTTCCAGGCAGCCCTGCAGACTCAGTGGAGCTGGATGTTGCAGCTGTGCTGTTGCATCGAGGCTCACCTGAAGGAGAATACCGCCTATTTCCAGGTGAGGCCTGGGTTCCCCCCATGCCTAGCCCACTGCAGGGGCCCCTCTGCCGGGCTGCAGGTGTGCACTGGGTCCGTGCACTGTCTCACTGACCTTAGTTAGTGCTGTCCCCAGGCTTTGGCCTGGTCCCTCGGCCTACACTGGGGCAGCTGGGGCTGGGGGCTCTGACCCTCTGCTGCTGCCCCAGTTCTTCTCAGATGTGCGGGAGGCCGAGGAGCAGCTGCGGAAGCTGCAGGAGACTCTGCACAGAAAGTACACCTGCGACCGCTCCATCACCGTCACGCGGCTGGAGGACCTGCTGCAGGACGCCCAGGTGAGCCGCTCGGCCGGCCCAGCGCTGTGCAGCGGGTGGGGGCAGACGCGGAGGCCCGGGGGCGCGGCCGCTGGGGCTAGAGGGCAGCCACAGCTGCGGGCAGTCCAGGGCTGGGGACGGCACGGGTGGCGGCAGGCCTGCTGTCCGGGCTGATGCTCGGGGAAGGTCCCTCTGGAGGCAGAGGGTGGCGACTGGAGGCACCAGCAGAGGTCAGGGGAGGTTGGACGGGGGGATGTCAGCATAGCCGGATGCACAGTGGGGGTGGATGAGAGCTTAGTGGCAGGGGCCTGGCGTGAGAGTAGGTGGCTGCCCAGAGCCAGTACGAGAGCTGACCTTGGGGCTGCGGAAGCGAGTAGGGGCCTGAGTCAGCCGCCTCACTGTCAGTCCCATGCTGTAGGAGGCCCACCGGCATCCCGAGCTGGACAGTCTGGGGCAGGTGTGGCTGAGGTGGACACAGAGGTGGCCAAGCATGGCGCTCAGGCCAGGCGAGACACAGGAGAGGGGCTGGGGGCCCTGCTGGCCAGGGTTCCTGTGTTGGGCCGCCACGAAGCCATGCAAGCTCTCCAGGGACCGGAGGCGGGCCTTGGAGGAGTTCTGCAGGCAGGCGGGCGGGGGCTGTGTCAGTTGCCGCCTCCTCCCGGGACCCCTCCCCGCACCCACTTCCCGCCTGGCCCCCACTCACCAGCAGCTTGGCGTACTGCAGGTCCAGCCGACCCTGGAAGCTGTCCAGGCAGCTTCCACTGGACTCTGACCCACAGCCTAGGGTGGTCCTTGGTCCCTCAGAGGGGCTGAACTGGAGGAGGTGTGCACCTTCCACAAGCACCGGGGAGGGCAGAGGGGAGAGGGAGAGGATGACATGGCAGCCTTCCCGAACGATACAGCTGTGGTGGGGGTGGGGAGGGGCACTTGGTCCTGCCCAGGGAGGAGGGTGTCAGTGGAAGCCCAGGGGCCTGTCCTGGCGAGCGCCCAGCCCCGCCACATTCCAGGGACCGTGGGAAGGAACCCCTGGTCTCAGGGCATTGTGGGGCAGCGGGGGACATGTATGCATTTCCTGGGGCAGGCACGGGGGGTCCTCACAGAGGGTCTTGGAACCCCCACCCCCCCCCACCCCCGCAGGATGAGAAGGACCAGCTGAACGAGTACAGGGGGCACCTCTCAGGCCTGGCCAAGCGGGCCAAGGCCATCGTACAGCTCACGCCCCGCAACCCCGCCCAGCCCACACGGGGCCGCGTGCCGCTGCTGGCCGTTTGCGACTACAAGCAGGTGGAGGTGAGGGCCTGGCCGGGCGGGCGGGGCCTCGGAGGGGGCTGGGCGTGGCCACACGCTGACGGCTCTGGCTGCTGCAGGCGACGGTGCACAAGGGCGATGAGTGCCAGATGCTGGGCCCCGCACAGCCGTTCCACTGGAAAGTGCTCAGCGGCTCCGGCAGCGAGGCTGCCGTGCCCTCCGTGTGCTTCCTCGTGCCCCCGCCAAACCAGGAGGCCCTGGAGGCTGTGGCCAGGTGCGTGGTCCTGGGCGGGGCGGCCGGCTGGGTGGTAGGGCAGCTGCCTGGACACCTCTGACTGTGCCCTGCCCGCCAGGCTGGAGGCCCAGCACCAGGCCTTGGTCACGTTGTGGCATCAGCTGCACACGGACATGAAGAGCCTTCTGGCGTGGCAGAGCCTCAGCCGTGACGTGCAGCTCATCCGCTCCTGGTCCCTGGTCACGGTACGGCGGCCCTGCGGGTGCTCAAGACTAGTGGGGTGTGGGGCCTCTCCGCGTCTACGCTCATCCTCTGGTCCCTGGTCGTGGTACGGTGGCCCCGCTGAGCGCTCCTGGCGGATGGGGTGTGGGTCTCCCCGCAGCTATGCTCACCCCGGCCCACCCGCCCACAGTTCCGCACGCTGAAGCCTGAGGAGCAGCGCCAGGCCCTCCGCAGCCTGGAGCTGCACTACCAGGCCTTCCTGCGGGACAGCCAGGATGCCGGCGGCTTCGGGCCTGAGGACCGGCTGCAGGCCGAGCGCGAGTATGGCTCCTGCAGCCGCCACTACCAGCAGCTGCTGCAGAGCCTGGAGCAGGGTAGGTGTGGGCAGCGCGGGGGGTGGTAGGACGCTCGTGGGGGGCCGCCCGCGGTTGGGCGGCGTGCGAACTGGATGTGTTCCCCAGGCGAGCAGGAGGAGTCACGCTGTCAGCGCTGCATCTCAGAGCTCAAAGACATCCGGCTGCAGCTGGAGGCCTGCGAGACACGCACGGTGCACCGCCTGCGGCTGCCGCTAGACAAGGAGCCCGCGCGGGAGTGCGCCCAGCGCATCGCTGAGCAGCAGGCAGGCCCCGGCCCCTCCTCCCCCCACCGTACCGTACCCCCCCCGGCTCCCAAGGGTGCTGCCTGTCGGGTTCGTAGGCTCAGCTTGCCCCCTGCTCTGTCTCCTCAGAAAGCACAGGCGGAGGTGGAGGGGCTGGGCAAGGGGGTCGCCCGGCTCTCTGCTGAGGCCGAGAAGGTCCTGGCCCTGCCTGAGCCATCCCCTGCGGCCCCCACCCTGCGCTCAGAGCTGGAGCTGACCCTGGGCAAGTTGGAGCAGGTCCGCAGCCTCTCCGCCATTTACCTGGAGAAGTGAGTGTGCCTGTCAGCGGCCGGGGGCGGAGACCGAGGGGTCTTGAGCAGAGCGGGAGGGTGCGGACAGGCTGATGGGCCGGGCGATGCGGCCACGAGGAGGGTCCGCTGAGGGATAGCTGGTGCAGATCTGGCCAGGGTGTCGCGGGGTGGCCAGAAGGGTTCTGTCCTGGCGTGCCTGGGCTGGCTTCCCGAGGACCGGCCAAGGGGCGAGAGCAGTTGTGGGAGGAGGACTAGCACCCCCGCCCACAGGATACCGGGAGGTCGGGGGGTGGTCACCAAGATGTGGAAGGCGTGTGTGCAGAGGCAAGGGGCGGGCGCATGGGGAGCCTAGGGGGGTGAGGAGTGCTGGGGAGGGGGGCGTGTCCAGCGAGGGTCAGAACCCAGCTTGGGGGGCACTGGCAACCTCAGGGGAGGAGCTTCTTGGTGGAATGTGGGGTCAGGTGGGCCATGGGTGACACAGCAGAGACCCAGGGTGCTGAGAGGGCCCTCTCCCCAACAGGCCCTTCCCCGCCCCCCACCCGGTGCCCCCAGGGAATGTGGAGTCCTCCCCAGGACCCCTCCTTCCTCCCCGCCCTCACTCCCAGACATGGGCACCTTTTCCCCCACTGTTCATTTTGGTATATACATTCACGTGGCTTGTAGATCATTTTCAGAAGCTTTGTGGGAACCCCCCACGCTCAGTCCCCCATGAGCCTCCCTCCAGGACCTGATCTTGGTCCTCAGCCTCTCACTCAGCCTGTCTTCATGAGGCCCTGCCCTCCCCTAGGCTCAAGACTATCAGCCTGGTGATCCGGAGCACACAGGGGGCTGAGGAGGCACTCAAGGCCCACGAGGAGCAGCTCAAGGAGGCCCAGGCTGTGCCCGCTGCCCTCCCAGAGCTTGAGGCCACCAAGGCTGCAATGAAGGTACTGCCGCCAGCTCGCGCCCCACTGCCAGGGCCTGATGGTATCAGGGGTGGCAGCCGGGGCCTCAGGCTGAAACGGCTCCTCTGCTCTGGTCCAACAGAAGCTGCGGGCCCAGGCGGAGGCACAGCAGCCTGTGTTCGATGCCCTGCGGGATGAGCTGCGGGGGGCACAGGAGGTGGGCGAGCGGCTGCAGCAGCGGCACGGCGAGCGGGATGTGGAGGTGGAGCGCTGGCGTGAGCGGGTCACCCAACTGCTGGAGCGCTGGCAGGCCGTGCTGGCCCAGACCGACGTGCGGCAGCGTGAGCTCGAGCAGCTGGGCCGCCAGCTGCGCTACTACCGGGAGAGCGCAGACCCGCTGGGCGCCTGGCTGCAGGACGCCAGGCGGCGGCAGGAGCAGATCCAGGCCGTGCCGCTGGCCGACAGCCAGGCCGTGCGCGAGCAGCTGCGGCAGGAGAAGGTGGGCCCGGGCGGGGCGGGCGGGAGGGGTGGGTGTGGGTGTGCCCCGTGATCGCTGACCACCCTGACGCCCCAGGCCCTGCTGGAAGAGATTGAACGCCATGCTGAAAAGGTAGAGGAGTGCCAGAGGTTCGCGAAGCAGTACATCAACGCCATCAAGGTGAGGCTCTGTGGCCTCGGGGCCCGGGGAACAAGGCAGTGGGGGCGACCTCTGAGGGCCCCCCCGCCAAGGCCACGCTGGGCAAAGCCTGCAGGCAGTTTCAGGGGCGGGGTGGGGCGGGCAGAGCTGGCAGGCATTGGTGTGTCTCTGCAGGACTACGAGCTTCAGCTGGTCACGTACAAGGCACAGCTGGAGCCAGTGGCCTCGCCGGCCAAGAAGCCCAAGGTCCAGTCGGGGTCCGAGAGCGTCATCCAGGAGGTGAGGCTGAGGGGCGGTGGGGCTGGTGGGTGGGCGGAGCCAAAGCCACGCAGGGCCTGGTGGGCTCTGGGCAGGGGCAGGGCTGACTGTGGGCGTCCCTCTGCCCCCAGTACGTGGACCTGCGGACTCGCTACAGTGAGTTGAGCACGCTCACCAGCCAGTACATCAGGTTCATCAGTGAGACCCTGCGGCGCATGGAGGAGGAGGAGGTAGGGCTGCCAGGGTGGGGAGGCCGTCCCGCCGTCCCCCCCAGATGTGGCCCCTGGGACGCGTCCGAGCGCACCTGGCACAGCACGGCCCACCCCCCACGGCCTGGCACTGCACGGCTCTCCCCGTGGTGGCTGTTGTGTGCCCCGGGCCGCCCCTGGCTCTGTGTGTCCCTTCTCGGGGTTCTGCATTGGCCTTTTCACTTGGCCGCCTGCTCTGCAAAGACTTGGGCTTGTTTGGTTGTGGGGACTGGGAGGGGCGTCACGGCGAGGCAGGGCACTGGCCCGTCTGTCTCCTACCACCCCCCGAGGTGAGCCCTCTGTCTGGCCTACCTGCAGCCTCTTCCCTGAGCTGAACTGCAGACTGTCGGGTCTACATGATGCCCATGCTGGCCACCTGCCCTGCCGGGTTGGGGGGGGCCAGAGCAGGCCACGGGCATCAGCAGTGCTCAGGCAGGGCTGTGCGGTAGTCATGGTTCCTGGATCCTGCAAACCTCTTGCTTTGCTCTCTCTCTCTCTCTCTCCCTCCGTTTGTCTGTCTCCATCGCCTGTCTGCGGGAAGAGGGGAGGACGCTTGGGTCTCCTTCCCCAGGCTGGTGAGCACTGTGGGGCCAGGCTGCGCTCACTGCCCCGAGTGCCCCGGGGGGGGTGCACGTGATTCCCCTCAGCCAGGTCATGACCTGTGTCCTCCCCCAACCCCTGCACCGTGCTGAGCTGTGGTGGCACTGAATCGCGTCCCAGGAGCAGCCGTGGTGTGCTCACCGCTGTCTCTGGTTCTCTCCCTCTCTCTGCCACGGCCGCAGAGGCTGGCCGAGCAGCAGCGAGCGGAGGAGCGGGAGCGGCTGGCTGAGGTGGAGGCTGCACTGGAGAAGCAGCGGCAGCTGGCTGAGGCCCACGCCCAGGCGAAGGCGCAGGCAGAGCGTGAGGCCCAGGAGCTGCAGCGGCGCATGCAGGAGGAGGTGGCACGCCGGGAGGAGGTCGCGGTGGATGCGCAGCAGCAGAAGCGCAGCATCCAGGAGGAGCTGCAGCAGCTGCGGCAGAGCTCGGAGGCGGAGATCCAGGCGAAGGCCCGGCAGGTGGAGGCAGCCGAGCGCAGCCGGCTGCGCATCGAGGAGGAGATCCGAGTGGTGCGCCTGCAGCTGGAGACCACGGAGCGCCAGCGCGGCGGGGCGGAGGGCGAGCTGCAGGCGCTGCGGGCGCGGGCAGAGGAGGCTGAGGCACAGAAGCGGCAGGCCCAGGAGGAAGCAGAACGCCTGCGGCGGCAGGTGCAAGACGAAACCCAGCGCAAGCGGCAGGCTGAGGCTGAGCTGGGCCTGCGTGTGAAGGCGGAGGCCGAGGCGGCAAGGGAGAAGCAGCGGGCCCTGCAGGCGCTAGAGGAGTTACGTCTGCAGGCCGAGGAGGCAGAGCGGCGCCTGCGGCAGGCAGAGGCAGAGCGGGCACGCCAGGTGCAGGTGGCGCTGGAGACAGCACAGCGCAGTGCCCAGGCGGAGCTGCAGAGCAAGCACGCCTCATTTGCTGAGAAGACAGCGCAGCTGGAGCGCACCCTCGAGGAAGAGCACGTGACCGTGGTGCAGCTTCGTGAAGAGGCCACACGCCGGGAGCAGCAGCAGGCGGAGGCCGAGCGTGCCCGCGAAGAGGCCGAGCGTGAGTTGGAGCGCTGGCAGCTGAAGGCCAATGAGGCGCTGAGGCTGCGGCTGCAGGCAGAGGAGGTGGCACAGCAGAAGAGCCTGGCGCAGGCCGAGGCGGAGAAGCAGAAGGAGGCGGCAGAGCGGGAGGCGCGGCGGCGTGGCAAGGCAGAGGAGCAGGCAGTGCGGCAGCGCGAGCTGGCGGAGCAGGAGCTGGAGAGGCAGCGGCAGCTGGCGGAGGGCACTGCGCAGCAGCGCCTGGCTGCCGAGCAGGAGCTGATCCGGCTGCGCGCCGAGACAGAACAGGGTGAGCAGCAGCGGCAGCTGCTGGAGGAGGAGCTGGCTCGGCTACAGAGCGAGGCGGCTGCCGCCACGCAGAAGCGCCAGGAGCTGGAGGCTGAGCTGGCCAAGGTGCGGGCTGAGATGGAGGTGCTGCTGGCCAGCAAGGCGCGGGCCGAGGAGGAATCGCGCTCCAGCAGCGAGAAGTCCAAGCAGAGGCTGGAAGCCGAGGCCGGGCGCTTCCGCGAGCTGGCAGAGGAGGCTGCCCGCCTGCGCGCGCTGGCGGAGGAGGCCAAGCGGCAGCGGCAGCTGGCAGAGGAGGATGCGGCGCGGCAGCGGGCAGAGGCTGAGCGGGTGCTGTCCGAGAAGCTGGCTGCCATCAGCGAGGCCACGCGGCTCAAGACGGAGGCAGAGATCGCACTTAAGGAGAAAGAAGCCGAGAACGAGCGCCTGCGGCGGCTGGCAGAAGACGAAGCCTTCCAGCGGCGGAGGCTGGAGGAGCAGGCAGCCCAGCACAAGGCCGACATCGAGGAGCGGCTGGCACAGCTGCGTAAGGCATCTGAGAGCGAACTGGAGCGGCAGAAGGGGCTGGTGGAGGACACTCTGCGGCAGCGGCGGCAGGTGGAGGAGGAGATCCTGGCCCTTAAGGCAAGCTTCGAGAAGGCAGCCGCCGGCAAGGCGGAGCTGGAATTGGAGCTGGGGCGCATCCGCGGCAACGCAGAGGACACGCTGCGCAGCAAGGAGCAGGCGGAGCAGGAGGCGGCGCGGCAGCGGCAGCTGGCCGCAGAGGAGGAGCGGCGGCGCCGGGAGGCCGAGGAGCGTGTGCAGAAGAGTCTGGCAGCTGAGGAGGAGGCTGCGCGGCAGCGGAAGGCTGCGCTGGAGGAGGTGGAGCGGCTCAAGGCCAAGGTGGAGGAAGCGCGGCGCCTGCGCGAGCGCGCGGAGCAAGAGTCTGCGCGGCAGCTGCAGCTGGCGCAGGAGGCTGCCCAGAAGCGGCTGCAGGCGGAAGAGAAGGCGCATGCCTTTGCAGTGCAGCAGAAGGAGCAGGAGCTGCAGCAGACCCTCCAGCAAGAGCAGAGCATGCTGGAGAGGCTCCGTGGCGAGGCCGAGGCTGCCCGGCGTGCGGCGGAGGAGGCAGAGGAGGCGCGCGAGCGGGCCGAGGGCGAGGCGGCGCAGTCCCGACAGCGCGTGGAGGAGGCGGAGCGGCTGAAGCAGGCGGCGGAGGAGCAGGCTCAGGCCCAGGCGCAGGCACAGGCCGCCGCAGAGAAGCTGCGCAAGGAAGCTGAACAAGAGGCGGCGCGGCGGGCGCAGGCAGAGCAGGCGGCCCTGCGGCAGAAGCAGGCGGCCGATGCGGAGATGGAGAAACACAAGAAATTCGCGGAGCAGACACTGCGGCAGAAGGCCCAGGTGGAGCAGGAGCTGACGGCACTGCGGTTGAAGCTGGAGGAGACGGACCACCAGAAAAGCATCCTGGACCAGGAGCTGCAGCGGCTGAAGGCGGAGGTGACCGAGGCCGCCCGCCAGCGCAGCCAGGTAGAGGAGGAGCTATTCTCCGTGCGCGTCCAGATGGAGGAGCTCGGCAAGCTCAAGGCTCGCATCGAGGCGGAGAACCGCGCCCTTATTCTGCGCGACAAGGACAACACGCAGCGCCTCCTGCAGGAGGAGGCCGAGAAGATGAAGCAGGTGGCGGAGGAGGCTGCGCGGCTGAGCGTGGCGGCTCAGGAGGCGGCACGGCTGCGTCAGCTGGCGGAGGAGGACCTGGCTCAGCAGCGGGCCCTGGCGGAGAAGATGCTCAAGGAGAAGATGCAGGCAGTACAGGAGGCCACGCGGCTCAAGGCCGAGGCGGAGCTGCTGCAGCAGCAGAAGGAGCTGGCCCAGGAGCAGGCCCGCCGGCTGCAGGAGGACAAGGAGCAGATGGCCCAGCAGCTGGCACAGGAGACGCAAGGCTTCCAGCGGACCCTGGAGACTGAGCGGCAGCGGCAGCTGGAAATGAGCGCGGAGGCCGAGCGGCTCAGGCTGCGTGTGGCTGAGATGAGCCGGGCCCAGGCTCGCGCGGAGGAGGACGCCCAGCGCTTCCGGAAGCAGGCGGAGGAGATTAGCGCAAAGCTGCACCGCACAGAGCTCGCCACGCAAGAGAAGGTGACGCTGGTGCAGACGCTGGAGACACAGCGGCAGCAGAGCGACCGGGATGCCGATCGCCTGAGGGAGGCCATTGCGGAGCTCGAGCGCGAGAAGGACAAGCTCAAGAAGGAGGCTGAGCTGTTGCAGCTCAAGTCTGAGGAGGTATCTTGCGGCGGAGGGTAGGGACCTGGGGTGGGGTCTGTTCTGGGAAAGGTGCGCCTGGCCGGGTGTCCCTGACCGCCCCCTATCCCCTTGACAGATGCAGACGGTGCAGCAGGAGCAACTGCTGCAGGAGACGCAGGCCTTGCAGCAGAGCTTTCTCTCCGAGAAGGACAGCCTGCTGCAGCGGGAGCGCTTCATTGAGGAGGAGAAGGCCAAGCTGGAGAGGCTCTTCCAGGACGAGGTGGCCAAGGCACAGAAGTTGCGGGAGGAGCAGCAGCGACAGCAGCAGCAGATGCAGCAGGAGAAGCAGCAGCTGCTGGCCAGCATGGAGGAGGCGCGGCGGCGGCAGCGTGAGGCTGAGGAGGGTGTGCGGCGCAAGCAGGAGGAGCTGCAGCTCCTGGAGCAGCAGCGGCAGCAGCAGGAGCAGCTGCTGGCGGAGGAAAACCGCCGGCTGCGTGAGCGGCTGGAGCACCTGGAGGAGGAGCATCGGGCCGCACTGGCCCACTCCGAGGAGATCACCGCTGCTCAGGCAGCGGCCACCAGAGCCCTCCCCAACGGCCAGGATGCGACCGACGGCCCAGCTGCAGAGCCAGAGCATGCCTTCGAGGGCCTGCGGCAGAAGGTGCCGGCCCAGCAGCTGCAAGAGGCGGGCATCCTGAGCACAGAGGAGGTGCAGCGGCTGGTGCAGGGCCACACGACGGTGGCCGAGCTCACACAGCGGGAGGACGTGCGCCGCTACCTGCAGGGCCACAGCAGCATCGCGGGGCTGCTACTGAAGCCTGCCAATGAGAAGCTGACCATCTACGCCGCCCTGAGGAGGCAGCTGCTGAGCCCGGGCACCGCTCTCATCCTGCTTGAGGCCCAGGCAGCCTCAGGCTTTCTCCTGGACCCAGTGCGGAACAGGCGGCTGACCGTCAACGAAGCTGTGAAGGAGGGTGTCGTGGGCCCTGAGCTGCACCACAAGCTGCTGTCGGCCGAGCGCGCGGTCACTGGCTACAAGGACCCGTACACCGGGGAGCAGATCTCCCTCTTCCAGGCCATGAAGAAGGACCTCATCGTGCGCGAGCACGGCATCCGCCTGCTGGAGGCCCAGATCGCCACGGGCGGCGTCATCGACCCCGTGCACAGCCACCGCGTGCCCGTGGACGTGGCTTACCAGCGCGGCTACTTTGACGAGGAGATGAACCGTGTGCTGCAGGACCCCAGCGACGACACCAAGGGCTTCTTCGACCCCAACACGCATGAGAACCTCACTTACCTGCAGCTGCTGGAGCGCTGCGTGGAGGACCCCGAGACAGGCCTGCGGCTGCTGCCGCTCACAGATCAGGCTGCCAAGGGTGGTGAGCTGGTCTACACTGACTCGGAGGCCCGGGATGTGTTTGAGAAGGCCACTGTGTCGGCGCCATTCGGCAAGTTCCAGGGCAAAACGGTGACCATCTGGGAGCTCATCAACTCCGAGTACTTCACGGCCGAGCAGCGGCGGGACCTCCTGCGGCAGTTCCGCACAGGCAAGGTCACCGTGGAGAAGATCATCAAGATCGTCATCACCGTCATCGAGGAGCACGAGCAGAAGGGCCAGCTCTGCTTCCAGGGCCTGCGTGCCCTGGTCCCTGCTGCCGAGCTGCTTGAGAGTGGGGTCATCGACTGGGACCTCTTCCGCCAGCTGCAGCTGGGCGAGCGCTCCGTGCAGGAGGTGGCTGAGGTGGAAGCTGTGCGGCGGGCCCTGCGGGGCTCGGGTGTCATTGCAGGCGTGTGGCTTGAGGAGGCGAGGCAGAAACTAAGCATTTATGAGGCTCTGAAGAAAGAGCTGCTGCAGCCAGAGGCAGCCGTCGCCCTGCTCGAGGCCCAGGCTGGCACCGGGCATGTCATCGACCCTGCCACCAGCGCACGGCTGACTGTGGACGAGGCGGTGCGCGCCGGCCTGGTGGGCCCTGAGCTGCATGAGAAGCTGCTATCGGCCGAGAAGGCTGTGACCGGCTACAAGGACCCCTACTCAGGGCAGAGCGTGTCCCTGTTCCAGGCCCTGAAGAAGGGCCTCATTCCCAGGGAGCAGGGCCTGCGTCTACTGGACGCCCAGCTGTCCACGGGGGGCATCGTGGACCCCAGCAAGAGCCACCGTCTGCCCCTGGATGTTGCCTGTGCCCGCGGCTACCTGGATAAGGAAACCAGCACCGCCCTCACAGCGCCCAGAGATGACGCCAAGACCTACTACAACCCCCGTACTTGGGAGCCGGCCACCTACAGCCAGCTCCAGCAACAGTGTCGCCCCGACCCACTGACAGGCCTGAGTCTGCTGCCGCTCTCAGAGGAGGCAGCCCGGGCCCGGCAGCAGGAGCTCTACTCTGAGGTCCAGGCCCGCGAGGCCTTCCAGAAGGCCACTGTCGAGGTCCCTGTGGGCAGCTTCCAGGGCCGGGCAGTGACCATCTGGGAGCTCATCAACTCCGAGTACTTCACAGCCGAGCAGAGACAGGAGCTGCTGCGGCAGTTCCGCACGGGCAAGGTCACCGTGGAGAAGATCATCAAGATTATCATCACCATAGTGGAGGAGGTGGAGACCACGCGGCGTGAGAGGCTCTCCTTCAGCGGTCTCCGTGCCCCAGTGCCGGCCAGCGAGCTCCTGGCCTCCGGCATCCTCAGCAGCTCCCAGTTTGAGCAGCTCAAGGACGGCAAGACATCAGTCAAGGACTTGTCAGAGCTGGACTCAGTGCGGACCCTCCTCCAAGGCAGTGGTTGCCTGGCTGGCATCTACCTGGAGGAGTCCAAGGAGAAGGTGACCATCTACGAGGCCATGCGACGGGGCCTGCTCAGGCCCAGCACTGCCATCCTCCTGCTTGAGGCACAGGCGGCCACGGGCTTCCTAGTGGACCCTGTGAGAAACCAGCGCCTGTATGTCCACGAGGCTGTGAAGGCCGGTGTCGTGGGCCCCGAGCTGCATGAGAAGCTGCTGTCGGCCGAGAAGGCTGTGACTGGGTACAAGGACCCCTACTCAGGCAGCACCATCTCTCTCTTCCAGGCCATGAAGAAGGGCCTGGTCGTCAGAGAGCACGGCATCCGCCTGCTGGAGGCCCAGATCGCCACAGGCGGCATCATCGACCCCGTGCACAGCCATCGTGTGCCCGTGGACGTGGCCTACCAGCGCGGCTACTTTGACAAGGAGATGAACCGCGTGCTGGAGGACCCCAGCGACGACACCAAGGGCTTCTTCGACCCGAACACCCGTGAGAACCTCACGTACAGGCAGCTGCTGGAGCGCTGCGTGGAGGACCCCGAGACGGGCTTGCGGCTGCTGCCACTGAAAGGGCCGGAGAAGGCGGAGGTGGTGGAGACCACGCGGGTGTACACTGAGGAGGAGACACGGAGGGCCTTCGAGGAGACGCAGATCGACATCCCCGGGGGCGGCAGCCACGGGGGCTCCACCATGTCCCTGTGGGAGGTGATGCAGTCCGACCTGATCCCCGAGGAGCAGCGGGCCCAGCTGATGGCCGACTTCCAGGCTGGCCGGGTGACCAAGGAGCGCATGATCATCATCATCATTGAGATCATCGAGAAGACCGAGATCGTGCGCCAGCAGAACCTGGCGTCCTATGACTACGTGCGCCGCCGCCTCACAGCTGAGGACCTGCATGAGGCCCGGGTCATCTCTCGCGAGTCCTATAGCCTGCTCCGGGAGGGCACCAGGAGCCTCCGCGAGGTGCTGGAGGCCGAGTCTGCCTGGCGCTACCTCTACGGCACGGGCTGTGTAGCTGGCGTCTACCTGCCCGGCTCCAGGCAGACCCTCACCATCTACCAGGCCCTCAAGAAGGGGCTGCTGAGCGCCGAGGTGGCCCGCCTGCTGCTGGAGGCGCAGGCAGCCACGGGCTTCCTGCTGGACCCGGTGAAGGGCGACCAGCTGACCGTAGATGAAGCCGTACGGAAGGGCCTGGTGGGCCCCGAGCTGCATGACCGGCTGCTGTCGGCCGAGCGGGCCGTGACCGGCTACCGTGACCCTTACACGGAGCAGACCATCTCGCTCTTCCAGGCCATGAAAAAGGACCTGATCCCCGCCGAGGAGGCCCTGCGGCTGCTGGATGCTCAGCTGGCCACGGGCGGCATCGTGGACCCACGCCTGGGCTTCCACCTCCCGCTGGAGGTGGCCTACCAGCGTGGCTACCTCAACAAGGACACACGACCAGCTTTCAGAGCCCAGTGAGGTGCGCAGCTACATAGACCCCTCCACGGACGAGCGCCTCAGCTACACACAGCTGCTGCGGCGCTGCCGCCGCGATGAAGCCAGCGGCCTGTTCCTCCTGCCGCTCTCAGACGCCCGCAAGCTGACCTTCCGTGGCCTGCGCAAGCAGATCACGGTGGAGGAGCTGGTACGCTCGCACGTCATGGATGAGGCCACGGCGCAGCGGCTGCAGGAGGGCCTGACCTCCATCGAGGAGGTCTCCAAGAATCTGCAGAAGTTCCTCGAGGGTACCAGCAGCATTGCTGGCGTCCTCGTCGATGCCACCAAGGAGCGGCTGTCGGTGTACCAGGCCATGAAGAAGGGCATCATTCGGCCTGGCACAGCCTTCGAGCTCCTGGAGGCGCAGGCGGCCACCGGCTATGTCATCGACCCCATCAAGGGGCTCAAGCTGACTGTGGAGGAGGCCGTGCGCATGGGCATCGTGGGCCCCGAGTTCAAGGACAAACTGCTGTCGGCTGAGCGTGCCGTCACCGGCTACAAGGACCCCTACTCCGGGAAGCTCATCTCCCTCTTCCAGGCCATGAAGAAGGGCCTCATCCTCAAGGACCACGGCATCCGCCTGCTGGAGGCCCAGATCGCCACAGGCGGCATCATTGACCCCGAGGAGAGCCACCGCCTACCTGTGGACGTGGCCTACCAGCGCGGCCTCTTCGACGAAGAGATGAATGAGATCCTCACCGACCCCTCAGATGACACCAAGGGCTTCTTCGACCCCAACACGGAGGAGAACCTCACTTACCTGCAGCTGATGGAGCGCTGTGTCACCGACCCCCAGACGGGGCTGCGGCTCCTGCCCCTGAAGGAGAAGAAGAGGGAGCGGAAGACGTCCTCCAAGTCCTCAGTGCGTAAGCGGCGTGTGGTCATTGTGGACCCTGAGACGGGCAAGGAGATGTCCGTGTACGAGGCCTACCGCAAGGGCCTCATCGACCACCAGACCTACCTGGAGCTGTCGGAGCAGGAGTGTGAGTGGGAGGAGATCACCATCTCATCCTCAGATGGCGTGGTCAAGTCCATGATCATCGACCGCCGCTCAGGCCGCCAGTATGACATTGATGAGGCCATTGCCAAGAGCCTCATTGACCGCTCGGCACTGGACCAGTACCGTGCCGGCACGCTGTCCATCACCGAGTTCGCGGACATGCTCTCAGGCAATGCCGGCGGCTTCCGCTCGCGCTCGTCCTCCGTGGGGTCGTCATCCTCCTACCCCATCAGCCCGGCCGTCTCCAGGACCCAGCTGGCCTCCTGGTCCGACCCCACGGAGGAGACAGGCCCTGTGGCCGGCATCCTGGATACCGAGACCCTGGAGAAGGTGTCCATCACGGAGGCCATGCACCGCAACCTGGTGGACAACATCACCGGCCAGCGGCTGCTGGAGGCACAGGCCTGCACTGGGGGCATCATCGACCCCAACACTGGGGAACGCTTCCCCGTCACCGAAGCCGTCAACAAGGGCCTGGTGGACAAGATCATGGTGGACCGCATCAACCTGGCCCAGAAGGCCTTCTGCGGCTTCGAGGACCCGCGCACCAAGACCAAGATGTCGGCCGCCCAGGCCCTGAAGAAGGGCTGGCTCTACTACGAGGCAGGGCAGCGCTTCCTGGAGGTGCAGTACCTGACGGGCGGCCTGATTGAGCCCGACACGCCAGGCCGCGTGCCCTTGGACGAGGCCCTGCAGCGCGGCACGGTGGATGCCCGCACCGCCCAGAAGCTGCGTGACGTCAGCGCGTACTCCAAGTACCTCACCTGCCCCAAGACCAAGCTCAAGATCTCCTACAAGGATGCACTGGACCGCAGCATGGTGGAGGAGGGCACGGGGCTGCGGCTGCTGGAGGCCGCCGCCCAGTCCAGCAAGGGCTACTACAGCCCCTACAGCGTCAGCGGCTCCGGCTCCACCACCGGCTCGCGCTCCGGCTCGCGCACCGGCTCCCGGGCTGGCTCCCGTCGCGGCAGCTTCGATGCCACGGGCTCAGGCTTCTCCATGACCTTCTCCTCCTCGTCCTACTCCTCCTCAGGCTATGGCCGCCGCTACGCCTCGGGGCCCACGTCCTCCCTGGGGGGCCCTGAGTCCACGGCAGCCTGACCCCTCCTGCTCCCTGCCTCCCGCTCTGCATGTGGCCTCCCGCCCAGGCGCTGGGGTCTCTTTAACATTGAAAGGTGTCTTCCTCCCAAGCGGTGCCTAAAGTTTAACCAAAAAGACTAGACTAACATATTAATATATACCTGCTGTCCAGACAGCCTGTTCCCGGGGACGGGGCCAGTCCAGCCCCACTGACCACTCCACCCCCCGGGTCTCCCTGCTCCTCTTTACCTGCCACTCACCACAGCCAGGTGCCTTGGAGGGTCCAGAGGTGGGCCCCCAACTCAGCCCTCCCATCTCCCCGAGGGGTTCCGTCTGGGCGAGCTTCCCCCAGCCCTGTAGACCAGCCCCACCCAACCCCCAGCCCGACCTGCCTGGGCAGCGGACGCAGCCCCTAGCAGCAGGGCCGTCGGGACCAGCGCCTCTGTCTCCAGGACTGACCCGCTCGCTCTGCGCGGGCGGCAGCGAGTCCTGGTCCCCTCCTCTCCTCGGCTGCTCAGGAAGCCCCTTCCCCATGGGAGGGTGAGGTCCCCGAGCAGACCCAGCTGGCCCAGGCCAGGCCCCCCAGACCCCAGGCCTCTGGCTTCAGCCTTCCAGCCTCAGCTCCCTAGTAAGTGCCTTCTGTGTCCCCCTTCGCACCCCAGGCCCCAAGGACCCAGACCTGGGGTGGGAGACAGATCCTCCTGGTGAAAGGCTCGCCACTGCCCAGCTCTCAGGCGTGCCAGCCAGGTACAACGGGTCCCCTGTAGGTTTCTGCCCGCTGTGGGCCCAGCGCCCCCCAAGGCCTGTGGGGCACCCCTCCCCCGGGTGCTGACTGCCTGCCTCTCCCAGGGAGCCTCAGCCCCCGAGTGGGCCCGGGACGCGGCCGAGGCGGTCCGTGCCAACCAGGCCACCCCGCCGGTGCCACCCGCTCCTGCTCCATCACCCCGGGCCCTGGCGGCTCCACCCCCACCTCCACCCTCTGACTGAGCTTTGCATGTTCCACTAACCCAGGGAGGTGGCGGGTGGAAGCGCTCGGCTTCGGCTGCCTCCGAGGGCAGAACACTAACCTGACCATGGTGGGCCTGCCGCGCTCGCCCCAATAAAAGCAATTCCAACCACCCTGTGGTCCTGTGTCCCTTCTTGTCCAGAGCTCAGTTGTGTGTTGGGTAAGGGTGCTGCAGCCCCAGGCTCTGAGCTTGGCCTGGGTGAAGACGCTGGCCGGAGGCCACGCACTCAAAGAGTGCCCCAGGCTGAGGGACCCAGAGCACAGAGGAGGTGGAGGCCCGGCCAGCTGGGGTCTGCCTGCGCAGCACCCAGGCTGGGTCTGTGACGGGCACTTACACCTAAGGTGAGGCCCTTCAGTCGGTCACTGCCCCCTGGGTACATGGCCCGGTTTGGCCAAGGGTAGCCGTCCAGAGCAGAGAAGACGATGGCAACTCACTCCCGTGCTCTTGCCTGGAGAATCCCAGGGACGGGGGAGCCTGGTGGGCTGCCGTCTGTGGGATTGCAGAGTTGGACATGACTGAAGCGACAGCAGCAGCAGCAGCCGTCCAGAGAAGGGGGCAGTCGTGAACACAGGTGGTGGTCGGTGGGCACAGCGTCAGCATCTCCACCACGGCCTCCCTTCCATGCCCCTGTTCATCACGTTCAGTTGATTCCAACTTCTCCAGGATTCGTTCTGGGAGAACTTTAAAGAGGAGGGTGAATGGGTCAGCCACAGCCCCGCTGAGGTCCTTCCTGCCTGAGCTGTCTCCCTACTCTGCCTGGGGAGGGCCAGTCCCTCATCCCCAGGGGTGAGTCCTGGTCCCACGCCCTTGGGCTCTCCTCTCTTGCCCACTTGCACTTAAAACTGCAAATTGAGCCTGCCCAGGGCATCAACCCTTCTTCTGTGTGTTGGCCAGGGGTCTCCCAGCCAGGACAGTGCCCACTGGGCCGGCTGGCCTCCCGTGACAAACAGCTGCTGTACTGGGTGGCCACTGAGGCCGTGAGTTGAGGGAGCCCCCACCCTGCCCCGGACAGCCATGTCTTCCCTTGCTGACCAGGACCACGAGGGTCTCACTGACAGGTTGCAGGGACAAGCAGCACGCGCCCCAGCGGGTCCCGGGCCTGTGGGGGGTGGGCCGTCTCAGCCTCCCCTCTTGGGGTCCTTGGCTCAAGGTCCTGCCCACATGCCATCCCACGGGGTCAGCCATGCCAGGCCAGCAGCTTCCAGAGGGCCTGGCATCGTGTGGCCCTGGATCCGTGCAGCCCCCCTTGACGGAGTGGCTCTGAGGTTCGAAGGGATGTTTCAAGGGACCTGAGGGCGACCAAGAGACAGGGCAGCGACCTGAAGTGGCCATCTGCCCCTTGTTGCTAGCTGGTCTCTGGTTGCTGTTGCCTCCGGGGTCTTGCTGGGAGACTGCTGTGCACAGTGAGAGGGGTTGGGCCCGGCTGGGAGGGGCACCTCACCAGCCTGCATGGGGCCACCTCAATGGGAGCTCACAGCCAAGCCGCATGGGTCGGGTGGCCCAGTGGCTGCTCTGCACGGTGCTCCTGGCAGACACTGGCGTGATCTCACCCCTGTGTCCACCCACACCTTGTCCACTCCTGCTCTCCTCAGGACCTGACCCGCCAGCCAGTCCGTGCTGCCCAGGAGCCACTCTCCTCTCCTCTCAGGGGACAGGGGGAATGGGGTGGGGAGAGCACACAGCGCAGGGCCAAGGCTCCGGCCCCGGCTTTCCTTCACTGCTGTCAGCCCAGCACACCACGCCCGCCATGGTGGGCCAGGCCAGGCTTCCTCCTCCTCCAGTCTAGTCGCAGGGGCCCCCTGCAAGACTGTCGTCTAGCGGTAGTGGGGGGCACGAGGGTATGGGCCACCTGCCCGTGTCGCCCCCTGGCTCTGCGTGAGCCTGAGCTGGTGTCCACCTCGCTCACCCCAGGCCCTCAGTCAGCCGCCGGCTTTGTGTCGGTGTGTCTGTCGGGGGCCGTCAGCTGTGCAGACCCACCAGCCTTGGGAGTGTCCTAGGACTGGCCCTGGGGAGACCGCATGTGCTCCATCCTCGCTTCCAAGCCAAGGCTCCCCTGGGCCTCTCCAGCGACCCCGAGTCACAACCTTGCTGCCCGTGTTCTTTTAAGGGTGGCACAGGGCAGGACTTAACCCTGACCCGCGCCCACCATATCTGTGCGCTCCCCAACCCTGCATGCAGCCTGATCGCCATCCACCCCAGGTGCCAGGACTGCCAGCGTCCACCCCCCACAGGAGATGAGTGGGTGGGCGTTGCAGCTCCAGGCTCTGCTGCGGAGGGTGCTTCCTGAGACCACATCTGACACCAGCTGTCTTAGGTCAGTTCTGAGACGCAGAGCCCGAGACGGCGATCCAGGTGCCCCTGGTAGGGTGGGGGGCTCCCAGGGAGGGTGTGAGGAAAGAATCCGGGAGAGCCACTGGGTGAAGGTGAGGTCTCTGCAAAGCCTCCAGTGGCCTGGTCCTGGGGTCCCAGGCCTCAGAAAGCTGTTTCTCCAGCCACAGGTGGTCTGGGCTGATCTCCCCTGCCTCCCAGCCATGGTCTGTGGGCTGTCCTGGGGTGGGCACCTCTAGTGGGACAGCTCTCACTGAACAGGCTGGTGCGAGTCCTTGGCAGCTGGGGATCGGCATGCCCACCCCTAAACAGGCCCTGAGTGGATCCCGGCTACACCTGCTCCAACAGATCCAGATCCCAAGGAAAACCCTCTGCCTGTAACTCTTCCGCTGAGACCTCAGGCACCTGAATCCTCAGGTGAGCAATGAAGCCACACTCCAGCGTGGGGGCGACACTGCCCCAAGGAGTCTGCTGAGCCTACCCAGCCCAAGCCTCGGTCCCAGCAGACCCTCAGGAGTGGGGCACGCCCTGGGCTGCACAGGCTGGCGCTGCGTGACCCCCGCCTCTCCGTGGCTCTGCTTAGCGAGCACATCTCTGGGCACACCCCACCATGGCAGATGCTGGCGGGGGAACCTCCTTGGATCAGGAAAACTGTCCGCTGCACATTCGTAACTTCAGGTCTTCGTCTTGTGCTTTCTGGGGAAACCCACGCGGAGAAACATTAAGTCCCTGGCCCCAGATTGGCTGTGTCTGTGCCTGGCATGAGTGAACACAACCTTCTCTGGGCGTCTTGCCTCCAATGTCTTGCAGAATTCCCACAGATAAAACCCAGTCTTTGAAACACCATCTCACAATTCAAAATCGTAAGACAAGTGAAAACAAGCCATTATGAACAAATCAGCATAAGCAAAAGCAGAATTAGAACCCAAAAGCCTTAGGACATTGGAATTATTCAATAAAGAATATATATTGATAGTAAGTGTGTTGAAAATGACTATTAAGTGAGAGAGAATTTATAAGTGAGACTTATTGATTGTAAAGGAGAAGATTGTAAATTAATTTAGATGAAGTACTAGGAATGAAGGGCTTCCCTGGTAGCTCAGCTGGTAAAGAATCCGCCTGCAATGCCGGAGACCTGGGTTCGATCCCTGGGTTAGGAAGATCCCCTGGAGAAGGGAACAGCTACTCACTCCAGTATTCTGGCCTGGAGAATTCCACGGACTGTATAGTCCATGGGGTCGCAAAGAGTCGGACACAACAGAGAGACTGTCACTCACTGGGAATGAAACATAAAACATTTAAAACTCAATGGATTCATTCAACAGCGGATTAGACATAAGTTGAAGGATGTTAAATTCGAAGATAAATCTGAATGAATGACTCAGAATTCATCCCAGGTAAGGGCAATGAGAAAAAGGATAGCAGACAGCTTATAACAAAATATTCTACACTGGTCTAACTGTAGTTCTAGAAGAAGATTTCAAAACACATATGGAGATAATTTTTGAAGAAATAAAAGCTGATAATTATTTTCCAAATTGACGAAAAACATGAATCATTATATTAAAGAAGCACAATAAAATTCAATCATGGCAAGTGACATATTTGTATCAAAATACAATAACACAATTATAGAGAACTAAAGACAAAGAAATTTTTTATTATTATTTTTAGCCATACCATGTGGCTTGCAGGATCTTAGTTACCTGATCAGGGATTGAAAGCGAGGTCATGATAATGAAAGCGTCGAGTCCTAATCACTGGACCACCAGGGAATTCCCTGAGGAAAAATTTGAAAGCAGCCCAGAGTAAAACAGAGATTACCTACAAAGTGATGACGTTTAAACTCATTAGCAAAAGGGGGCATCTTCTTAAAGTGCGGGCCATGCATTCTGGATCCTCTGGAAATGTGGCTCTGGGGGCCTGCCGCAGGTCCACTGGGTCACAGTCTGCTTTTTAACAAACATGCACTTGAACGCCATTTAAAATTAGCTTTCAGAATATAGTTCAAGATGTACAGAAAAACAGTGATAATACAGAAAGTTCTCATATATTCCACACTCAGTTTTAACATCTAGTAACATGATAAATGTGTCACAATTAGTGAACCAATATGTTATTATCATTTAAAATTTGTATTCTATTCAGATTTTCTTATTTTTTACACAACTTTCTCCTGTTACAGGACCTATCCTGGACACCACATTATATTTAGTCATCATATCGCCTTAAGCCCCTCTTGGCTTTGACAGTTTGCAAAGTTTCTTTGAGGCAGTTTTGAGGACTGGTTATGTATTCCCCACACTGATGCTTGAGAAGCACAGGGCTAAATTTATGCCACGTTTTACCACTTAAGAAATAAGGTGAATAACAACAACAACAAAGAAATAAGGTGAATAACAACGTCCCCCTTTTCCACTTCTGTTCAGCATTGTATCTAGCCTGGACAATAAAGCAAAAATGAAACAAAAGCAAGATTGGGAAGAAAGCAGTCAGACTCTATTTGCAGATGACATGCTCTTCTATATAGAAAATCTTAAGGAATCTACTAAAAAACTATAAAAGCCAAGGAACGAGTTCAGCAAGTTTGTGAGATACAGCTCAATATACAAAAGCCAATTATATTTATATACATTTATAATAATCTGAAAATTAAGAAAAGAATTCCATTTAAATAGTATCGGAAAGAGTAAACTTGGGAATAAATTTAGCAAAGCTCATGAAAAATTTATATTCTGAAAATTACAAAGCACTGTTAAAAAAAATTAAAGAACTAAATAAAGAGAAAGACATCTCATGTTCATGGATTGGAAGATTTGATATTGTCCAGACAACAGTACTCAAATTGATCTGCAAATTCAATCTCGATAAAAATTCCACCTAGATTCTTTCAGAAATTGACAGATCAATCCTAAAATTCATGCGTATATTAAGGAATTCAGAATACTCAGCGCAATCTTGAAAAAATGAACAAAACTGGAGAGATCACACTTCCCTTTCAAATTTACCTCAAAGCTACAGTAACCAAAGCAATGCGATATTGGCATGAGGACGGACATATAGTTGGATAAAAGAGAACAGAGAGTCCAAAAATAAGCACATATTACCTTAGTGCTATGGTTGTAATCATGGTCCACTGATTTTTTACAAGGATGCTGTTCTTTTCAGTAGGAAAAAGAACAGTCTTTTCAACAAATGATGCTAGGAAAACTGGATATCCATCTGCAGAGGAGTGAGACTAGACCCCTACCTCACAGTGTGCACATAGATTAACTCAGAATGGATCAAATACCAAACGTGTTTTACAAGAAAATGTAAATATTCATGACCTTAGATTAGACAATAATTTTGTTTGCTTGTCTTTTGACCCTGCAGCATGCTGGATCTTAGTTCTCCAAACAGGAATCAAACCCAAGCCCCCTGCAGTACGTATGCAGGGTCTTAACACCAGATGGCCAGGGAAATGCCCTAGGCAGTCAGGTTTTGATACAACACCAAGCACAAACGACTAATGGAAACCACAGATAGATTTAACTCTATGGAAATTTAATACTTTTATATGTCAAAGGATATCATCGAGAAAATGAAAAGAAAATCCATAATGTGGAGAAAATATTTAGATATCGGTTAGAACTGGACATGGAACAACAGACTGGTTCCAAATAGGAAAAGGAATTCATCAAGGCTGTATATTGTCACCCTGTTTATTTAACTTATATGCAGAGTACATCATGAGAAACTCTGGACTGGGAGAAACACAAGCTGGAATCAAGATTGCCGGGAGAAATATCAATAACCTCAGATATGCAGATGACACCACCCTTATGGCAGAAAGTGAAGAGGAACTAAAAAGCCTCTTGATGAAAGTGAAAGTGGAGAGCGAAAAAGTTGGCTTAAAGCTCAACATTCAGAAAACGAAGATCATGGCATCCAGTCCCATCACTTCATGGGAAATAGATGGGGAAACATTGGAAACAGTGTCAGACTTTCTTTTTTTGGGCTCCAGAATCACTGCAGATGGTGACTGAAGCCATGAAATTAAAAGACGCTTACTCCTTGGAAGGAAAGTTATGACCAACCTAGATAGCATATTCAAAACCAGAGACATTACTTTGCCAACAAAGGTTCATCTAGTCAAGGCTATGGTTTTTCCTGTGGTCATGTATGGATGTGAGAGTTGGACTGTGAAGAAGGCTGAGCGCCGAAGAATTGATGCTTTTGAACTGTGGTGTTGGAGAAGACTCTTGAGAGTCCCTTGGACTGCAAGGAGATCCAACCAGTCCATTCTGAAGGAGATCAGCCCTGGGATTTCTTTGGAAGGAATGATGCTAAAGCTGAAACTCCAGTACTTTGGCCACCTCATGCGAAGAGTTGACTCATTGGAAAAGACTGTGATGCTGGGAGGGATTGGGGGCAGGAGGAGAAGGGGACGGCAGAGGATGAGATGGCTGGATGGCATCACTGACTCAATGGACGTGAGTCTGAGTGAACTCCGGGAGTTGGTGATGGACAGGGAGGCCTGGCGTGCTGCGATTCATGGGGTCGAAAAGAGTCAGACACGACTGAGCGACTGAACTGAACTGAACTGAAGGATGTGAAGAGACTGGAAACCTGAGCGACTGATCTGATCTGATCTGATAATCTGAGGAGGATCTTGAATTCATAAAGAATACCTACAACTCAATAATAAAAACACAAAAGTCCAATTTTAAAATGGGCAAAGGAGCTCAACACATATTTCTCCAGAGAAGGTCTGCATGTGTCTGAAAAGCATATGAAAAGGTGCTTAATGTCATCAGCCATCAGCCAGAGAGATGCAAATCGAAACTACAGTGAGATACCACTTCCCAGGCAGTACAATGGCTGTGACAGAAAAGACAGACCACAGGAGAGGCTGTGGGGAAATTGGGACTCTCAGACATTGTCGGTGAAAACGTAAAGTACTACTGCAGCTTTGAGAATCAGCAGCTTCTGTCAGTTTCCCAAACGTCAAACATAAAGTCACCATGTGACCCAGCAATACCCCTCCTACACATCTATCCATGAAAAGTGATGTTTGTCCACACAGAAACTCTTACACAGGTGCTCACAGAAGCCAAAAAGCAGAAGCATGCCAAGTGTCCGTCAGATGATGATGGAGAAATAAAAGGTAGTGAATCTGCACAGTGGCTAAAATAAAAACGGAGCACTAATATGTGCCACCCCAAGGATGAGCCTTGAAAATATTATGCTACGTTACAGAAGCCAGTGATAAAAGCCCACCTATAATATGAGGCCATTTATGAGAAATGTCCAGAATAGGTAAGCCCCACATGCCAAGAGGCAAAACAAAACCAAAAAATACCTACAAAACATTTCTGAGAGAAATTGAAAAACTCATCTGTGGAGAGACAGACCCTGTGCACAGATGGGAAAACTATACTGCTGAGATATACTTCCTTCTGATCCAGACCACAGAGTCAGTGCAACACAACTCAATTCCAGCAGTTTTTGTTTTGTTTTGTTTTTCAAAGAAGTTGACAGGCTAATCCTAAAATTCATATGAGAATGCAAGGGCAAGAGTGGCCAAGACAAGCTTGAAAAGGACAAGCAAATTTGAAATACTTGTACCCTCTGACTTTAAGACTTACTGTGAAGAAAGTGAAAGGACTCAGTTGTGTCCAACTCTTTGTGACCCCATGGAATAGTCCGTGGAATTCTGCAGGCCCCACAGGGATCGAACCCATCTCCCATACTGCAGGAGGGTTCTTTACCATCTGAGCCACCAGGGAAGCCCAAGAATACCAAAGTGGGTAACCTATCCCTTCTCCAACGGATGTTCCCAACCCAGGAATCAAACTGGGGTCTCCTGCATTGCAGGCAGATTCTTTACCAGTTGAGCTACCAGGAAGCCCTCCTTACTGTAAAGGTATAGTATTTGAGACAGTGTGGAACCTGATGTCAACATACATCAATAAAGCCCAGAAATAGAATCTTCTGGGCATGTATTGTCATATGATTTGAAGTACAAATCACAAAATCAGTCAGTGGAGCAAGGATAATCTTCCATCAAATGATGCTGGAGCCACTGGATGTCTACATGCAGAAGACGAATCTCACACTGTTACAAAAATGAACTCAGAATGGATCATAACTGGGATCTAAAACTACAAAAATCTAAAAGGAGATATATGATAAAAATCTTTGCAAGCTTTCGGTTAAGCAAAGGGTTCTTAGACATAACACCAAAAGATGGCCAATACAGGACAAAATTGAAAAGTTAGACTTCATCAACATTAAGAATTTATGGGAATTCCGTGGCAGTTCAGTGGTTAGGAATCCCCAGTTTCACTGCCAAGGGCCTGGGTTTGATCCCTGGTTGGAACTAAGATCCCGCAAGGCAAGCCAAAGCGGCGCGGCCAAAAATAAAAAGCCACAGACTGGGAAATGATACTCGTAAGTCACATCTCTGATAAAGAACTTGCATCCTGAATGTATCAATACAAAGAACTCTCAACACTCTATAAAAGGAAGCCAACCCAGCCTGAAAATGGGCAGAAGCTTTGAACAGCCACTTCAGGGATGAAGATGCAGAAATGGTGAACAGCACATGGAAAGATGCTTGACTTCACCTGTCGTCACGGAATACGAATTAAACCTGTGACGACAGAACATCACACACCCACTAGAAAACCCGAAACAAAGCAAGTGCTGGTGGAGAGGCCAGGCCGATGGGGCTCTAATATGAAGCTGGGGGGGAAGGTGGATTCTTCACCGCTTTGGAACGTCCCTTCAACCAGAATATTCCAGCACCTATCGCGGTCCGACATATTCACCCAGCAGGAAGCGTGTCCGTGCAGAGACTTGGATATTCAGAGCAGCCTTACTGGTAATGGCCCCAAACCGTAGGATAACCAGATGTTCATTCACACGTTGGTGGGTAAACACACTGGACTGTGCGCTGGAGAACAGCGCAGCGAAGAAAGAAGTTCACTGCTGATACCTGCAGCGCCATCGCTGACTCTCAGCACACTTAGGCTGAACGAGAGCTGGACGACAAGAAAGCACATGCTGTTTGATCCCATTTACACAAAGTTCTGGAAACACACATAACTCAGAGCGATGGGAAGGGGCTCATTGGCTGCCCCGGGCTGGAGGACACTTGGGGGCACGGGCAGCTGACAGTCAAAACGTACATGTCAACAACCCCTGTTACCCGGCATTTTCACTAATAGGTCTCTGCAGGGAGACTCTCACACAGGCCCAAGGAGACGTGGCCACTGTGCCTCATTCTTGGATGGAGAGTACAGTTGGAAGAAAGCCACTATCAACGAAAAATTAAACAGTCAATCTGAGAAAGAAATGGAAACTTTTATGTGAGCCGAATGTGAGGATTATAAGCTAGAAAGAGCATGTCAGAAAACTCTGGGAACTGCTTCCTGGTTAGAAGTCGAGACACAGGCTGTGTAAGTTGTTGTGTATGAGCAGAGGGCTGCACCTCAGACGTATTATTCACAGTTTCCCTAACCCAGGTCTCAGCACATCCTGGTGAGTCACGTGACCCCTTACAGGCTCAAGGAGGAATGTTATCTTTTAGGGAGTTGTCTCCTTCCTGCCAGAGAATGTTGCTCTTTGTGGTTAAGCAGGTATTTCTCCTGCTGGTGGAGTTTTGGTGGGTGTGTAATGCAGATACATGATGCACCCTGAGGGAGAGACTTCTTGTTTAACTTTTTCTTTTCCTGCCATAAAGTGTGAATTGCATTTCACACCATGTAACCCAAGTTACTTCCAGCGGGTGAGATTTTCACCTTTGTTTACTGATACATCGGGGACATTCTGTGTTTGTCTGCTGTATTGGAATAAGCAGAGGTTAAAATGAGAGAGAAAAGGCATGTTTAAAATATCAGACATCAGTTCAGTTCAGTTCAGTAGCTCAGTTGTGTCCGACTCTTTGCGACCCCATGAATCACAGCATGCCAGGCCTCGCTGTCCATCACCAACACCCGGAGTTCACCCAGACTCACGTCCATCGAGTCAGTGATGCCATCCAGCCATCTCATCCTCTGTCGTCCCCTTCTTCTCCTGCCCCCAATCCCTCCCAGCATCACAGTCTTTTCCAATGAGTCAACTCTTCGCATGAGGTGGCCAAAGTACTGGAGTTTCAGCTTCAGCATCTTTCCTTCCAAAGAAATCCCAGGGCTGATCTCCTTCAGAATGGACTGGTTGGATCTCCTTGCAGTCCAAGGGACTCTCAAGAGTCTCCAACACCACAGTTCAAAAGCATCAATTCTTCGGCGCTCAGCCTTCTTCACAGTCCAACTCTCACATCCATACATGCCACAGGAAAAACCATAGCCTTGACTAGACGAACCTTTGTTGGCAAAGTAATGTCTCTGCTTTTGAATATGCTATCTAGGTGGGTCATAACTTTCCTTCCAAGAAGTAAGCGTCTTTTAATTTCATGGCTGCAGTCACCATCTGCAGTGATTTTGGAGCCCAAAAAAAGACAGTCTGACACTGTTTCCACTGTTTCCCCATCTATTCCCCATGAAGTGATGGGACCGGATGCCATGATCTTCGTTTTCTGAATGTTGAGCTTTCAGGCACCGTGTAAAATGGAAGCAGACCCGGCTTAACATGTGTGAATCCACAAGGGGTGATCTTGGTTCTTTCTGGACTTGGTTAAATAATCATGTTACAAATGGAAGCGAGATCCTTAAAAGAATGGAAGTACAGAGTCCTGGCCAGAAGCAGGGCAGAGGAGGCGCCTCTGACGAAGGGGTCCTTCACAAAGAGGCAACCCCACAGATCCAGGCCCGGGACCCCTGAGAACGTGTGTTATTTGGCAGACAGAAGACAGCCTCTCGGGCGGCTCTGAGGGACAGTTGCGGCGAGGTGAGGGAGGAGACAGGATTTATAGCACTTATTGCAACACAGACCTGGCAGTCAGAACATCAAAAGATACTGTTCATTAAAGAAAACCAGACGACTCAGGTTTCTTTCTATGTGTGGGAAGATGCGAGCGGCGGGGCTCACTGAAACCATTCCTTTGATCTGCACCTCAGCTACCTGGGCCCAGCGTTCTCTGCTTGCTCACCTGGGTCCCCGCAGGCTGCTTCGTGGGGCGGGGGTGGCTGCCAGCTGCCAGCTGTTGCTGCCACATCGTTTGTTTACTGATACATCGGGGACATTCTGTGTGACCTTCACCCACCCTGACTGCAGAACCAGTTTCTTTTCCCCTGTTTCTAAGGGGGTTTGTCTGCTGTTGATTCAACTGGTTTTTCAAGGTCCCCGGGTGACTGCATAATATCACAGATTTCATTGTCGAGACAGTGGACCCCAGCCAGGGAGCAGGCGGGCGCCCAGCAGTTCTGGAAGCCCAGCGGGCATCATACTCGTGCAGCTGGCAGGCCTGGCCTGGCCAGACTGCTGGGCTCCAGTTGGTCTAGGAATGGCTTGAGGTGTGCCCAGACGTAGCCAGGGCGCTGGCACCCTTGGGGGCCCCACCTTCGGGGCTGAGCCATCCCCCGCCTGGAGCTGAGTCTGTCCTCCAGGCTGAGCCCTTTGGGGACCCCACGCACTGCTGGCAGAGGGCCTGACCTGGGGCAGGGGGAGCCCAGGCCAGAGGCAGCCTCACACAGCCCTGTTCAGTGAGGAGCGGACTGTCTTGTCAACGAAGGGTCCTAAGAAGACAGGGTGTCCCTGTGCAGGAAGGAAGTGCAATGCTTCCCTCATACTGTATACAAAACTCAACTCAGAGTGGGCCAAAGATTTAATTTTAAGACCTAATACTATAAAGTCTTCTCTAGTGGTCCAGTGGCTAAGAGTCAACACTCCCAGTGTAGAGGGCCTGAGTTTGACCCCTGGCCAGGGAACTAGATCCCACGTGCTGCCGCTGAGACCTGGTGCAGCCAAATCAATCAATATATATTTTTTAAAAACCTGTTAAACACAGAATGAAAAAGATGCACAACTTTGGATTTGGCAATGACTTCTTAGGTATGACACCAAAGGTATAGGCAACAACAAAAAAAAAAACAAGGGAAACGAGACTTCATGAAAATTTAAAAATTTTGTTAATCCAAAGACACTATTGGCAGACTAAAAAGGCAACCCAGAGAATGGAAGAGGATCTTTGCAAGCCACATACCTGAGAAATGATTATAATTTAGAACATGTAGAGAACTCCTAAAACTTAACAGGAACAAAACAAACAACCCAGGTCAGTAATGGACAAAGGATCTGAACAGACATTTCTACAAAGAAGATGTAGAGGTAGCCAGTTGTTCTTGTTCAGTCACTCAGTCGTGTCCAACTCTCTGTGACCCCATGGACTGCAGCACGCCAGGCCTCTCGGTCCATCACTAACTCCTGGAGCTTACTCAAACTCATCTCCATTGAGTCGGTGATGCCATCCAACCATCTCATCCTCTGTTGTCCCCTTCTCCTCCAGCCATCAATCTTTCCCAGAATCAGGGTCTTTTCCAATGAGTCAGTTCTTCGCATCAGGTGGCCAAAGTATTGGAGTTTCAGCTTCAGCATAAGTCCTTCCAGTGAATATTCAGGACTGATTTCCTTTAGGATGGACTGGTTGGATCTCCTTGCAGTCCAAGGAACTCTCAGGAGTCTTCCAACACCACAGTTCGAAAGCATCAATTCTTTGGCTCTCAATGTCATAACATCGGGATACAGAATCAACATACAAGGACTCACCTCCCCACATCCGGCTGAGCCCTGCAGGGGGCAGTGTGCTGAGGGGTCAGAGTCTCACTGCCTGCTCCCTCAGGGACAGCTTCACCTGAGGAACCACAGCCAAGGGGATAAGGGTGGGGGCTCAGAGCGGCTCCCCTCCTCATCCTGGCCTCACCTGAGGCCGCTGGACACAGACGGTGGAGATGGGTTTGCCCTCCACCCCTTCTCTAGGCTGGTGCTTCCCACTCTCCACCACCTCCAGGGTCCTGAGAATAGAGTGTGGCCACGGCTACACCAAGGTGGAGGGGCCACTCCGGCTGGTCCTCTGGGATCAACTCTATCTTCAGGGTTGGTCCAGGCCAGGCAGCAGGAGTGGGCAGATCTCTGGGGTTCCTTGAGCAACCACGAGAGCCTCTTCTCTAAGGAGGCAGGGCGGTCACCTTTTTAATGCAGACGATTGCAACTCATTTTCACTGTAACTGTTCAGTCGTCTCTCGCAATTGATGGCTACGTGGGTGTTTATTAGGAGAATTTTGAGCATTCTTTGGCATTGCCTTTCTTTGGGATTGGAATGAAAACTGACCTTTTCCAGTCCTGTGGCCACTGCTGAGTTTTCCAAATTTGCTGGCATATTGAGTGCAGTACTTTCACAGCATCATCTTTCAGGATTTGATAGCTCAACTGGAATTCCATCACCTCCACTGGCTTTGTTTGTAGTGATGCTTCCTAAGGCCCATTTGACTTCACATTCCAGGATGTCTGGCTCTAGGTGAGTGATCACACCATCGTGGTTATCTGGGTCGTGAAGATATTTTTTGTACAGTTCTTCTGTGTATTCTTGCCACCTCTTCTAAATATCTTCTGCTTCTGTTAGGTCCATACCATTTCTGTTCTTTATTGTGCCCACCTTTGCATTAAATATTCCCTTGGTAGCTCTAATTTTCTTGAAGAGATCTCTAGTCTTTCCCATTCTGTGGTTTTCCTCTCTTGCTTTGCACTGATCACTGAGGAAGGCTTTCTTATTTCTCCTTGCTATTCTTTGGAACTCTGCATTCAGATGGGTATATCTTTCCATTTCTTCTTTGCCTTTCACTTTTCTTCTTTTCTCAGCTATTTGTAAGCTCTCCTCAGACAACCATTTTTCCTTTTTGCATTTCTTTTTCTCGTGGATGGTTTTGATAACATCCTCCTGTACAATGTTGTGAACCTCCGCCCATAGTTCTTCAGGCATGCTGTCTATCAGATCTAATCCCTTGAATCTATTTGTCACTTCCACTGTATAATCGTAAGGGATTTGATTTAGGTCATACCTGAATGGTCTTGTGGTTTTCCCTACTTTCTTCAATTTAAGTCTGATTTTGGCAATAAGGAGTTCATAATCTGAGCCACAGTCAGCTCCCGGTCTTGTTTTTGCTGACTGTATAGAGCTTCTCCATTTTCGGCTGCAAAGAATATAATCACGCTGATTTCAGTATCGACCATCTGGTGATGTCCATGTGTAGAGTCTTCTCTTGTGTTGTTGGGAGAGGGTGTTTGCTATGACCAGTGCGTTCTCTTGGCAGAACTCTGTTAGCCTTTGTACTCTATTGCCTCTGTACTCCAAGGCCAAATTTGCCTGTTACTCCGGGTATCTCTTGACTACCTAGTTTTGCATTCCAGTCCCCTATAATGAAAAGGACTTCTTTTTTGGGGTGTTAGTTCTAGAAGGTCTTGTAGGTCTTCATAGAACCGTTCAACTTCAGCTTCTTCAGCATTACTGGTTGGGACATAGACTCGGATTACTACAGTAATTGTAGTATTGAATTGTAGTATTTATGAATTGTAGTACTGAAACCCTATTGAATTGTTTGCCTTGAAAACGAACAGAGATCATTCTGTAATTTTTGAGATTGCACCCAAGTACTGCATTTTGGACTCTTTTGTCGACTATGAGGGCTCCTCCATTTCTTTCAAGGAATTCTTCCCCACAGTAGTAGATATAATGGTCATCTGAGTTAAATTCACCCATTCCTGTCCATTTTAGTTCACTGATTCCTAAATTGTCAATGTTCACTCTTGCTATATCCTGTTTGACCACTTCCAATTTGCCTTGATTCATGGACCTAACTTTTCAGGTTCCTACGCAATATTGTTCTTTACAGCATCGACTTTACTCCCTTCACCAGTCACATGCACAACTGGGTGTTGTTTTTGCTTTGGGTCCATCTCTTCATTCCTTCTGCAGTTATTTCTCCACTGATCTCCAGTAGTGTATTGGGCACCTGCCGACCTGGAGAGTTCATCTTCAGCGTCTTATCTTTTTGCCTTTTCATACCATTCATGTGGTTCTCAAGGCAAGAATACTGAAGTGGTTTGTCATTTCCTTCTCCAGAGGACCACGTTTTGTCTGAACTCTCCACCAGGACCCATCTGTCTTGGGTGCCCCTAAACAACATGGCTCATAGTTCCATTGAGTTAGATAAGGCTGTGCCAAAGAATGCTCAAACTGCTGCACAGTTGCACTCATCTCACATGCTAGCAAAGTAATGCTCAAAATTCTCCAAGCCGGGCTTCAACAGTATGTGAACCATGAACTTCCAGATGTTCAAGCTGAATTTAGAAAAGGCAGAGGAACCAGAGATCAAATTGCCAACATCCGGCAGATTATCAAAAAAGCTAGAGAGTTCCAGAAAAACATCTACTTCTGCTTTATTGACTATGCCAAAGCTTTTCACTGTGTGGATAACAATAAACTGTGGGAAATTCCCATCAGAAATATTCATCAGAAGGACTGATGCTGAAGCTGAAACTCCAATACCTTGGCTACCTCATGTGAAGAGCTGACTCCTTGGGAAAGACCCTGATGCTGGGAAAGATTGAAGGTGGGAGGAGAAGGGGACATCAGAGGATGAGATGGCTGGATGACATCACTGACTCGATGGACATGAGTTTGAGTAAGCTCCGGGGGTTGGTGATGGACAGGGAGGCCTGGCATGCTGCGATTCACGGGGTCACAAAGAGTCAGACGCGACAGAGACTGAACTGAACTGATTACTAGTAGAGTTTTCAGCAGGTGGCAGCACAGCGCCTCCTTCTAACAGTCTCTTACTCAAGCTTGCTTTCTTTTAATCTTTAAATTACCATGCTCTATTACTTAAAATTTTTTTAATGGAAATGTAGTTGATTTATAATGCTGTGTCAGTTTCAGGTGTACAGCCCAGTGATTCAGTGACACGAAAGTGTGGGATTTATTCCAGCCCCTGACAGGAGGGCAGCGTGGTGTCCGGTCTGGTAGGCTCCATGCTAACTGGCTCCTGAGGAGGACACGCTCCAGTTGCCGAAGGGCCGGTGCTCCGACGTCTGGAACCAGCCACACTTCAACAGCGGGCGCCACTCGGCCAGAGAACTGAGCAGTGCGCATCCTGGAGGAAATCACCCACCGGGATGTTAAACACGGGACTGTGGCCTGAATCCTGTCCTCAAATACAGCAGCCACAGGTGCAACGCATTTGGAAACTTATTAAATACATATTCTTCCAAATGGTGACATTTTAAAAAATATGGAGCCTGGGTACCTTGTGATATATGATGCTCAGAAGTTTATGTATTTTCCTTTTGCTTCAACCTCTTTGCACAGGAAAAAAAAATCAACTGATGAGTGTGGATGGGGACAAAGTGTTCATCCATAATCGTAGTAAACATGAAAATGTGGTCTGCATAGCAGTAATAACAGTGAGCATGGAAAGATTTTAGAGTTTGGAAAAGGTAACAATCTATGCTACAGAACAGACACCATATGAAAACTTTAGGCCATGTACTGTGATTGACTGCTCAGATACAGGCCTCTTCCATTTAATGGCAAGAGACGATTCTCAAGAATTAGACATTCTCCATGAAGATATCAGCTGGAAGTCTACATGGGAAAAATTATAATGTAACTAAAAGCCAGTAAGTACACATACGTGTAAGTGAAACGCTTCCCAAACACGGGGATGAACACGGATGTGAACACACCTGTCTGCAGGGAGCAGCCTTTCATGGCCCCAGCTCACCCACCGTCCACACAGGCAGGTGTCGACCCCTGAGCTTTGCATGACACCCTGGCAGGATGGCGATCATCTAGCCATCATGTCTGAGATTTCATCAACATTCCCCGCATGGCATTCTGTTTAAGTTCTTTTATCAATTCAGGGTGCTATTCATAGAAAATGTTCCTGTGTAAATATTGCTAGAACGAGAACTTCTGTGGGGTCTAGGTATTAAAACCGGAGCTGTTCAAGGGTGGCTGTGTTACTGGGGAGGGGATCCCTGGGTCTGCAGCAGGTGCGGCTTTGGGTGCGGCAGAGGAGCATCTGGACGACTACACACACAAGATAAGGGATAAGGCGGACAGTTTTCACTTGGCAGAAACCATAGGAAAGTTTCATAACATGACGCCAGATCACTTATGAAGAAGGAGTGTTCAGTGCCAAGGCGACTGCTCATTACTAACTGGATGAACCGAAAGACCAAATGACTAAGGTGGGGTAGGTGGGTGCGGCGGCTGTGAGCGCAGGAGGGAGGGCTGTGTGCTCACTCGTGCCAGCTCTGCGCCGGCCAGTGCACAGAGGGCCACACTGCCGCCTCTCGTGGTCAGCGGGACCGTGTGACCAGTGTTGGCCAACGGGGTGTGAGGGGATGTGCCACGTAGCCTCTTCACACCAGAGCATTTAGCTGCTGTATAAGACCTTCCAGAGTTCTCTTTCCTTAAGCCAGAAAGACCAGAGATATCCAAGACTGGTCATCTCATCAGCCCAGCTCCTGAAGTGAAGAGGGCAGGCAGAGCCCCAGCAACCCCCAGCCATGCAACATGAGTGAGGACAAGCATCCATGCACACATGAGATGGTAAGCACCACTGGGTGCATACACAGGGTGGAATATTATTCAGCCTTCACAAAGAGTGAAATCCTGATGTATGATACAGCATGGATGAAGCTTCAAGTCACCATGCTGTGAGAAATAAGCAGACACAAGAGGACAAACCATGAAACTAAAAGACGCTTGCTCTTTGGAAGAAAAGCTATGACCAACCTAGACAGCACATTAAAAAGCAGAGACATTACTTTGCCAACAAACGTCCATCTCTTCAAAGCTACAGTTTTTCCAGTAGTCATGTATGGATGTGATAGTTAGACTGTGAAAAAAGCTGAGTCCCGAAGAATTGATGCTTTTGAACTGTGGTGTTGGAGAAGATTCTTGAGAGTCCCTTGGACTGCAAGGAGATCCAACTAGTCCATCCTAAAGGAAATCAGTCCTGAATATTCACTGGAAGAACTGATGCTGAAGCTGAAGCTCCAATACGTTGGCCCCCTGATGCGAAGAACTGACTCATTGGAAAAGACCCTGATGCTGGGAAATATTGAAGGCAGGAGGAGAAGGGGACGGCAGAGGATGAGATGGCTGGATGGCATCACCAACTTGATGGACATGAGTTTGAGCAAGCTCCAGGAGCTGGTAATGGACAGGGAAGCCTGACGTGCTGCAGTCCATGGAGTCACAAAGAGTCGGACACAACTGAGCGACTGAACTGAACTGAAGAGACAAGCATGGTATGATTCCACTTAGACGAGGTCCCCAGGATGGTTATTCACAGAGGCAGAGCGTAGAGCAGTGGGAACCAGGGGCTGCAGGAAGGGAGCATGAGGAGTTAGCGTCTGATGGGCGCAGAGTTTCAGCACAGATGATAAAACAAACATCCTAGAGACGGGGGTGGTTCCACAGCAACGTGAGCATACTGAATGCCACTGAGCTGTACATTTAAACATGGCTACAGTGGCAAAGTTCACATTATGCATATTTTAACACAATAAAAAAATTAAGGAATCAAATAGAAATTATGGAGTTGAAAAGTATAATCACAGGAATAAAAAACTCACTCAAAGCACTCAACAGCACATTTGAGCAGGCGGAAGAATCACTGAACTTGCAGACAGGTCAGTTGAGATGATCCAGTATAAGAAACAGAAAAAATTTAAAAAATGAACAGAGCTAAAGAGACCTGCAAGGCACAGCTAAGACTCCAAGATACCTGGAATAAGAGTCCCAGGAGAGAAGTGAGAGAAGGGGAAGAAGGAAGATATGAAGGAATCACCAAAATGTCCCAAATTTGATTTTTAACAGACATTAATCTACACACCCAAGAAGCTCAACAATCTCCCAGTGGGATAAATCTAAAGAGATTCAAACCTGTATACATATTAACTCAACTGTTGAAGGGCAAACGCAGAGTCTTCAAAGGAGCAATGAAAGTGACTCACCGCGTACCTGGGGTCCTCAGCAAGAGTCGCATCTCTAGGGCTCCCCTGGTGGCCCAGTGGTTAAGACTCTGCCTCCCAATGCAGGGCAATTTGCCTTTCAATCCCTGGTCAGGGAACTAAGGTCCCACATGCCTCGGGGCACCTGAGCCTGCATGCCATAACCAGCAAACTGAATCCCCCAGCACATAAAAAGGATTATACAGTGAGTAAGTGGGATTTATGCCAGGAATGTAAGATTTGTTCAACGCGTGCAACTTAATCTGTGTTACAAGTCACGCTAAATAAGTAAGGGAAAGAAAGCCATATGATCACCAGTAGAGGCAACAAAAGCATGAGAAGAAACCTGACCTCCATTCAGGACAAAAACACTCAACCAACCAGATGGGAATGTTTTCCACCTGATAAAGCGTCTCCAAGAGGGACCCACAGTTGACATAACACTTCACGGTGAGAGGCCAACAGCTTTCCCACTGGGATCAGGCGGGCAAGGATGGCCACTTCACCACTTCTCTTCAGTGCTGCTGGAGGCCCCAGCCAGGCAGTTAGGCAAGGAAAAGCCAAAGGCATCCTAATTGGAAAAGAAGACGTGTAACCATCTTTATTTGCAGATGACATGCTCTTAAGTACAGAAAACCCTAAAAAATTCACCAGAAATCTACTAGATTTACTAAGTGAGTTCAGCAAGATTATAGAATGTAAGATCAATAAACAAAAGTCAGGTATATTTCATACTAACAATGAACAATCTAAAAATGAAATTAAGAAAACAATTCTATAAACGATCGCATTAAAAAGAATAAGTTACATGGGAATAAATTTAATTGAAAAGTGCAACACTTATATACTGAGAACTATAAAATATTATTGAAAGAAATTAGAGAAGATCTAAATAAATGGAAAATCATTGTGTTCCCAGATGGGAAGCTTTCATCAAATGTCATCACTCCCTGAGTTAACTCCACAGACAGTGCAGTCTATGTCAGCATCCCAACAGCCTTTTTTGAAAAACTGAACAAGCTGATCTTAAAGTTTATGTAGAATTACGAGACCCAGAATAGCCAAAACATTATTGAAAAACCACAAAATTGGAGAACTCACACTTATCCATTTTAAAATTTTACTACGAAAACTTAAAAACTTATTATGGGACTTCGCTGGTGGGGGGGCAGGTGGAGAACCTTACTGCCAATTCAGGGGATGCAGGTTCGATCCCTGCTCAGGGAATTAAGATCCTACATGCCTAGGAGCAGCTACTGAGTCTGCGTTCCGCTACAAAGATCCCGCACGCCACAACTAACACCCGATGCAGGCAAATAAATAAATATCTAAACAGAAAACAAAAAATAACAAGAGTTGGCAAGGATGCGGAAAAATTGGAGCCTCGTTCATTGTAGGAATGTGAAATGAAACGGCTACTGTGGAAAATAGTCTGACAATTTCTCAAAAAGTTCAGCATAGAGTTACCACACGACCCAGCAATTCCACTCCCAGGTAGTATGAAGGAATCATTTCAAGAGAGTTACATACATATGTCTGTACAAAAACTTATACACTAATGTTTGCAGCAGCCTTATTCATAATAGTTAAAAATGAAAACAACTTGAAAGTTCATCAAGTAATGAATGGGTAAAGAAGATGTGGTCTAGCAATACAATGAAACATTCAGTTCAGTTCAGTCGCTCAGTCGTGTCTGACTCTGTGACACCACGAATTGCAGCACGTGAGGCCTCCCTGTCCATCACCAACTCCCAAAGTTTACCCAAACTCATGTCCATAGAATCGGTGATGCCATCCAGCCATCTCATCCTCTGTCGTCCTCTTCTCCTCCTGCCCCTAATCCCTCCCAGCATCAGGGTCTTTCCCAATGAGTCAACTCTTCGCATGAGGTGGCCTAAGTATTGGAGTTTCAGCTTCAGCATCAGTCCTTCCAATGAACACCCAGGACTGATCTCCTTTAGGATGGACTGGTTGGATCTCCCTGCAGTCCAAGGGACTCTCAAGAGTCTTCTCCAACACCACAGTTCAAAAGCATCAATTCTTCAGTACTCAGCTTTCTTCACAGTCCAACTCTCACATCCATACATGACTACTGGAAATACCATAGCCTTGACTAGACGGACCTATGTTGGCAAAGTAATGTCTCTGCTTTTCAATATGCTATCCAGGTTGGTCATAACTTTCCTTCCAAGGAGTAAGCGTCTTTTAATTTCATGGCTGCAATCACCCTCTGCAGTGATTTTGGAGCCCCAAAAATAAAGTCTAACACTGTTTTCACTGTTTCCCCATCTGTTTGCCATGAAGTGATGGGACCAGATGCCATGATCTTAGTTTTCTGAATGTTGAGCTTTAAGCCAACTTTTTCACTCTCCACTTTCACTTTCATCAAGAGGCTTTTTGAGTTCCTCTTCACTTTCTGCCATAAGGGTGGTGTCATCTGCATATCTAAGGTTATTGATATTTCTCCCGGCAGTCTTGATTCCAGCTTGTGTTTCTTCCAGTCCAGAGTTTCTCATGATGTACTCTGCATAGAAGTTAAATAAGCAGGATGACAATATACAGCCTTGACGTATTCCTTTTCCTATTTGTGAATCAGTCTGTTGTTCCATGTCCAGCTCTAACTGTTGCTTCCTTACCTGCATATAGGTTTCTCAAGAGGCAGATCAGGTGGTCTGGTATTCCCATCTCTTTCAGAATTTTCCACAGTTGATTGTGATTCACACAGTCAAAGGCTTTGGCATAGTCAATAAAATAGAAATAGATGTTTTTTCCTGGAACTTTCTTGCTTTTTCCATGATCCAGTGGATGTTGGCAATTTGATCTCTGGTTCCTCTGCCTTTTATAAAACCAGCTTGAACATCTGGAAGTTCACAGTTCACGTATTGCTGAAGCCTGGCTTGGAGAATTTTGAGCATTACTTTACTAGCGTGTGAGATGAGTGCAATTGTGCGGTAGTTTGAGCATTTTTTGGCATTGCCTTTCTTTAGGATTGGAATGAAAACTGACCTTTTCCAGTCCTGTGGCCACTGCTGAGTTTTCCAAATTTGCTGGCATATTGAGTGCAGCACTTTCACAGCATCATCTTTCAGGATTTGAAATAGCTCAACTGGAATTCCATCACCTCCACTAGCTTTGTTCATAGTGATGCTTTCTAAGGCCCACTTGACTTCACATTCCAGGATGTCTGGCTCTAGGTGAGTGATCACACCATCGTGATTATCTGGGTCGTGAAGATTTTTTTGTACAGTTCTTCTGTGTATTCTTGCCACCTCTTCTTAATATCTTCTGCTTCTGTTAGGTCCATACCGTTTCTGTCCTTTATTCAGCCATAAAAAAGAATGAAATCCTGACACATGATACCACATGATTGAACCTAGAAAACATTACAGCAGGTAAGAAGCTGGTCACAAGACCACGTATTCTGTGATCCCACCGACATGGAATGTCCAGGGAGGCAAATCCATAGAGAACTATTTCCACAGCGCGTAGATCAATGATGTCCAGAGTCTTGGAGGACTGTGGAAACATGTGCGGTTTCTCCAGGGAATGATGAAATATGTTGGAATTAAATGGTGGTGATATGCTCAACCTTGTGATATGCTAAAAAGCCACCATGAGCTGTATACTTTTAAGGAGTGAATTGTGTGATATGTGAGTTGTGTTTTGCGAGAGGGATGCTTAGACAAGAATGGGGTGATTTGCAGGTAGGATGAGGGCAGGGAGCCCGAGTGTCACGTCAGGGAAGAGACAGCTGCTGCTCAGCCCGAAGCAAGCAGAGTGACGGGAGCCTGTTAGATCTCCGCCTTAAGTCAAGGATTACACAGGGGCTGCACCACATGCCAGGGTTAAATCCCTGGAGGATTAAGCTGGCACCTGCTAAATCCTTTAAGTCACAAAATGGCTCAAGGAAGAGACTAAAGGCCCTGGATGGGACCAAAGTCTTCATAAATAAGTCAAGAAAGGGAGAACCAACTTGGCAAATCTTCATGTCTGTCTAGGAAAGATCCCTGGGCACAGTGCAGGCATGTGGGTTTCCCTGGAATAAGATGGGTAGAAGCCAAATGTTGCTGTCGTTTAGTCTCTCGGTTGTATCCGACTCTTTGAAACTTCATGACTGAGCCCGCCAGGCTCCTCTGTCCATGGGATTTCCCAGGCAAGAATACTGGAGTGGTTTGCCATTCCCTTCTCCAGGGAATCTTCCCAACCCAGGGATTGAACCTGCCTCTCCAGTATGAGCAGGTGGATTCTCTACCACTGAGCCACCAGGGAAGCCCCGAAGAGACCAATTGCTGCTGCTGCTGCTAAGTCACTTCAGTCGTGTCTGACTCTGTGCAACCCCACAGACAGCAGCCCACCAGGCTCCCCCATCCTTGGGATTCTCCAGGCAAGAACACTGGAGTGGGTTGCCATTTCCTTCTCCAATGCATGAAAGTGAAAAGTGGAAGTGAAGTCCCTCAGTTGTGTCCGACTCCTAGCGACCCCATGGACTGCAGCCTACCAGGCTCCTCCGTCCCTGGAATTTTCCAGGCAAGAGGACCCGAATGCGGTGCCATTGCCTTCTCCGGAAGAAACCAATTAGCTTTATTTAAAAACATTTTATAGTGGGGAATAGTAGACGAGGGAGAATAAAGGACACCCTTCAGCCTCCCGCTTCCGCAGTTAGCAAGTCGTGGTAGCCTGTGGCCTCTGACTCCATTCTTTGCCCACATCCTGTCTATCGAGGACAGGGGCTGTTTCACGCAGTGACACTCACATGCCTGTGTCACGCCTGAAGAGCGGGAGCGTTCAAGGTCGTCGAATAATCATCGCCCCTGCATGTGCACCCAGGCACCGCGGGAAGGAAGCCACAGCCACACCTGGCAGGGGCCGGCACTCTCGGGTCCTGCGTTGCACTTCTCTATTTTCAGATGGATGATTCATTAGCTTCGTAACATGAGCTTGGTAGATTTTCTCTTTTTCCTTTTTTCTTGAACAAAAATCATGAGTTAGTAAAAAAAAAAATTCGTTTTGAAAGTTCAGTTTGCAAAAGTTTGGGATCTTTTGAGGCGGAAAGCGCTTTAGCCACCATTTTATGTATTGAAAGTTCAGCTTTGGCATTTTGTCTCTCACAACGTGGCTCTCGTGTTTGGGTGTGAAATGCCTTGACTTTGTAGAGATCATGTTGAGAGCTGTAGCTTTTCCCTTTTCACTGTTATTCTCATTTTTATTTACATCTTCTCTCTCTTCTTTTTTGATGATTCTTGCCAAAAATCTCTTTATCTTACTAATCTTTCCCAAAAAACAATATTGGCTTTGTTGTCTGTTACTGATTTAACCTTTTGTTTGGTTGATTTTCTTCTTTTATTTATTTTGTGTGTCTTCGGTTTGCTCCAAACTTCTTTTGCCAGTTTCTTGAGTTTAATTCTGAACTCCTTTTGTTTTGAAACTTATTTCCTGATAAGTGTCTTTAAAACTGTACGGTTCCTTCAAAAGCCTGCTTCAGCTGTGCCCTGCGACGTCTGTGTGCTATTCCACCATCAGTGCCCGCGGCACTTTGTGCTCCAAATCTCCCTTTGAGTCTGAAGGTTCTTGGGTGACCTGTTTAGCTTCTTACCAGATGGTATGTCCGCTTAGGGCACAGAGCAGGCTGATCCTACAAGGAGACCAAGGGGTAGTGGCTTCAATAAGACTGAAGCTTGTTTTTCTAACACAGAACATCCATCCAGGAGTGGGCATGCTGGCTGCCCGGCCACTGCCTAGGAGACCCGAGACTTCGTCCACCTGCTGGAGACCCAGCTGCACCAGGTCCCAGCTGCTGGGGAAGGGAAGGGGTGACCCGGCCACCACTGACTGCTTGGGCTACCAGGTGGGGTGGTCCCTGGGGGCAGCGTGTGCCCACCTGACATGCAGGCCGGGGACATCCGGCCAGTGAAGACGGGCATGGGGTGGGGGTGGGGCGTCCCTGATCCAGGGGATTTTGTTGCTGGAGGTTGGCTAATTAGCTGAGTGATAATGAATTAATTTCATTTCTTTTTGGTCAGAGGACCACCTGGGTGCCACTGACCATCTCGGATGTTCTAAAACCTCCTTGGAGATAAGGGGGCAAAGACGTCTGCTGTGGGCTCAGGAGGCGCATGTGCTCCATCTGTGGGTGCGCGCACCTATAGCGTCTGGGCATCTGGCAAGTGAGGCCACAGTTATGCTGCATCTTCTGTCTGTCTGTCCACTTTCCGTGACTCTGAGCTCATGGTGTCTGCCGGGGCGTGCTGCTGGTAGCTCTGTTTGCCCCTGTGTTGCTTTATAGATTGAGGGCTGCTGGGGGCTGTGTTTGAGCCGGACACACAACACCCCCATCTCCTCGTGACCTTGTCTGTGCTCCCCTCAGTCAGAGGCCAGGACCGCTTCCCTTCAGTTCACATGCCCTGTTCCAACGTTGCCCACTGCTGACAGCACACTGTTGGGTCTTATTGGTTCTTTTTCCAAACCCAGCCTAAGCGTCTCTTCTCACTGGTGAGTTTAGCCCATGCCATCATGCACCCGCTGCTGTGTGCTCAGCCGTGTCCGACTCTGCGGCCCTGTGGACTATGGCCACAGGCTTCTCTCTCCGTGGGATTTTCCAAGCAAGAATACTGGAGTGGGTTGCCATTTGCTGCCACACTTGGACTGATTTCTACCACCTTTTTCCATGTATTCTATTTACTCCGCTTTCTTAAAACATTTTTTTGAGTAATTATTTATTTTTGGCCGTGTTGTGGCTTTGTTGCTGCTCCGGCTTCTCTCTGGCTGCAGTGAGCGGGGGCTAGTCTCTAGTTGCGACGTGTGGGCTTCTCGCTGTGGTGGGATCTCACCGCTGCAGAGCACGGACTCTAGGGCACTCTGGCTCCAGTAGTTTGGCTCCCAGATTCTAGCACAGGCTCGGTAGTTGTGGTGTACGGGCTTAGTTGCTCTGAGGCCTGTGGGATCTTACTGGATAAGGGATTGAACCCGTGTCTCCTGCATTGGCGGGCGTATTATTTACCACTGAGTCACCAGGGATGTCTTGTTTTTATTTTTCTTTTTTTTCCCTTTTCTGTTTCCTATTGGATAAACCAAGCTTTCTATGGCTGCTTTTAAAGGGAACACGTTGTATTTGTTATCTGATCTTGGCCACTCAGGTTTATACCTGTGTTCATTTCCTCCTTAATACTTGCCCCTCCCCTAACTTGGCCAGCCCTCAGCCCCTTCCTGCCCCACACCCTCTTCAGTTATAGGAGGAGAGCGGGGAGTGGGAAGATGTCAGGTCTGCACTGTACCCAGCCCCGCCCCTCCTGCTCTCTGACTGCCATGGAGACCCCGTCTGCCAGAGAGGAGGGGCTTTGGGGGTACAGGCCTACCTCATGCAGATGAGCTCCTGGGGGACCCACCGCAAAGAGGTGGCATGGAGAGGTGGCCAGAGCCCCCAGAGCTGGCGGGCCGGAAGGGACTCCCCAACAAGAGCCTCCGGAAGAGGCATACCCCTGCCCCCACCCTGATTTTGGACTCTGGCCCCAGACCTGTGAGAACAGATCTCTGTTGTTTCAGGCACCGTCTGTGATGGTTTATTGCATCTGTCCCAGGAAGCGCCAACGCCCCTTTCCCATTAAGAAAGCAGGCCCATCAGCTGCTCTGCCCTTCTCCTCCTGGTCCTGCAGCCCACATGGCGTCACCAAGCCTTTCCCACGGCTGCCTGGTATTTGGCAGCGTGGATAGATGGCGGCCTCTTCATCAGCCCTGATGATGTTGGAATCACCCCACACCTCCTGCCCTTGCCAGCCAGGCGGCACGCAATGCATGCGTGCAGGCTCAGTCATTCAGTTGTGTCAAACTCTTTGCAGCCTCATGGACTGTAGCCCGCCAGGCTCCTCTGTCCATGGGATTCTCCAGGCAAGATTACTGGAGTGGGTTGCCATGCCCTCCTCCAGGGGATCTTCCTGACCTAGGGATCGAACCCCACATCCATGTCTCCTGCATGGGCAGGCGAGTTCTTTACCACTAGCACCGCCTGGGAAGCCCTGGCACTGAATAACCCTGAGTGAAGTTGCTGGAGACTGCAGGTGTGTCAGCGAGGCTCACAGCTGAGTGCACCTGAGACCTCGCTCAGGACGGCCAAGTCGCCCTTTGAGCTATTCCACTTCACACCCGGGAGAGAAAAGAGATTGCCTTTTGCCCCTTGGCCTTCCTCCTCTTCCTCCTTGGCGTGTAGATGTGACAGCTGCAGCCCCTGAAGCCTTTTCTCTGTCCGTGAGGATGGAAGCTAAGGCTAAGAATGGCAGATCAGAAACAGAGATGGACCTGGGGCCTTTGAGGAGCTGTGCGCCAGCCTCCAATGGCCCCCATGGCCTGACCTCTGGGGAAGGGGAGAGGATAAGCCCTTACTGTGTATAAACTGCTGTACTAGCAGGCGAACCTATGAGACACGAGTTTGGTGAGTCCCTTTGGGGCTGTCACCATTCTCCTGCCCACTGTCTCAGAATTCCACATGCTGCCCCCTACTCAGCCCCCGAGAGGTAGGCTCTCCCTTTTGTGGTCACTCAGCACTCCAGCCAGCCCACCTGAGAGAGGGTGGGCAACCCATGGGAGCTGGGGAGACCAGCCTGGGTGGCCTCTGGACACATGTGTGTCCTCCTGTCCAGCACAGTGCGGGAGGGGTGGGGCTGAGGTCGGGCTGGGGCTCAGGGAGGTGACAGGAACCGAATGAAGCCACGGCCTCAGTTTCGTGGCTGGAAGCTGGTGTCTTGACCCCACGTGCCTGTCTCGTTTCTTCATTAGCTTTGACCTCAATGGGAGGAGAGGTCTGATCCATCACTGCCTGAAGCATCCCCGCCCCTTGCTCAGTACCAGCGGAGCCTGCTGATCCAGCCCAGGTCCTGGGAGGCAGGCAACCCCCTTGGGAGGGAGGGAGCCCTGCTACCCTGCACCCTGTGTCCCCTGAGGCCACACTGCACCCTCCCTGGAAGCAAAAATAATTGGTTGGGAGGATAACAGGGTGGGAGGTAAGGATGCTGAGTTGTAGAGATAGGGGAACAAAGCTGGGGCGGAGACCATGGTGGCCCCGGAGGGGACAGGCAGGGACACAACAGGGCCTCCTTGCAGCCGAGGGGCCTCCAGCCTCGTGCTTTTGCTTGTCTGGGACCAGATCCTCCAGGTTCCGGGGGAGCTGACATCCAAGCCCATCCACTGAGAGTGGGAGCTGAGAGTGACATCATGCAGGGCTGGAGGGAGTCGGGGCTCCCTCCTCCACACGGGGAACCCTGGTGGGTTCTGGGGATGCAGTGCTGGATAATGGAGCCTCCCAATGGAGGGGACAGACTTTGACCAAACTGCTATGAAAGCGACAGGCTCGGGGTACTCTTTCTACCCCATTCTGATGCCTATGTCAGAAGCTTTCTCTATCTCCTTTATACTTTAATAAAGCTTTATTACACACACACACACACAAAAAGAAAGCGACAGGCTCTTCCTCGAGAACGGCTGTGTTGCACTGGCTGCCACGTGTGTCCACATGTGTGTCCACGTGAGGAGGAGACCTGGGCCCTGGGCTGGGCTTCTGGGCAGAGAGTCCGAGGCGGGGATCTGGGTGAGAGCAGTCTGTCAGGAAGAGAAACCAAGAGAGACAGTGGGGGCGGGGCAGAGGCCCAGAGGGTGCGGCCCAGGGATGGCCAGGGTGCTAGGTGCTTCCTGCAGGGCACTCAGGGGCAGCGAGGTCTGCCCAGGGCTCGCCAGAGCTGGGGGCAGCAGGTGGACTCCCGCCGACCCCAGGGACTTACATGTCTGTGCGCATGGGCCATGTGCATCCCCAGTGGCCAGGAGACCCCTCATGGTGAGGTCCGTGGGAAGAGGCCGCTCGCTGGCTCAGGTCCACTCGCTCCCCACATGCAGGCTGCCCACTGCCCACTCAAGACCAGAGCTGGGCCGGGGCTGCTGTGATTTCCAGAGAAAGAGAAAGGCCCTCGAGAGGCCCCAGCTGGCCCCGAGACTCCTCCTCCTTCCACCTCCCATCTGCTGGCCGCTCGCTGCCCAGGGTTCAGGCCTGGACCTGGGGGCGGGTGAGCTGGCTGTGCACGCACGGGGGGCCTGGGTCACTGCTAAACACCCAAGGCCTCCGAGTGGCGCCCCAAACTCTTTGTGGCGGTCAGGTCGACGGCTGGACAGAGTGCCTGCTGGTCCACCGGCACGTGGAGCCTGGAGTCACCAGGGCCATCTGGCAGCCCTGGCCGGGCCGGACGCCCACTGCATGTGGGGGGAGCCTCTGGGGCCAGGGTGCAGAGCGAGGCAGAGAGGGCCCGGGTGCTGCCACCTCTGCCTGCACAGACCCCCGCTCCCCAAGCTGGGGCCGCAGCAGTTCAGGCACCAGGGCTACGGGCTTGAGACCCACCCCGTCCCCAAGGGCAGCGCCCGCTTCAGGGACTGTGATGCCGAGCTGTGCCTTGGCTGTGCCTCTGGGGGCCACTGCTGGGCCCCTGCAGGGGGCCGGTGCGGCTCCTGCTTGGCCGTGACATGGGCACCTCGGTTTGAAATCATCTCAGCAGGCAGCGCTCTGGACCCCAGGAAAGGCCCCCAAGCGCTTGGCATTTTCTTGGGATGAAGGGCGGCTCATGTCCCGCCTCCAGCGGGCGGTCTCCCCTCCTGTCTCAAGCCCAGGGGGTCACGGGACCCCAGGGTCTGGCCACGCAGGCCTCATAGGAGTCCTGTGTCACGAGGCTGAGGTGGTGGGCAGTGGCCCCCTGCTGGCCCCTTCCAGAGGGTGGAGGGAGGGTAACGAGGGGCATGTGGGCACACAAGGGGCAGCAGGTGCCAGGCCACGGGGGAAGGAGAAGGCGGGGGGATTCAGAGAGCAAGGCAGAGGGCCGCCTGTGGGAGCCTGGTGGAGACTAGCCCCGATGCAGGGCAGCAGGGCTCCCTGGAGGCACATGGACGTGCCAGGGGCCTGCTGGCCTCACTGTCCAATCACACAAATGTGGATTTGGACTCTCTAGTGGTGTCCTCTGCTCTCCGAAGCCTGAAGAAGCCTCTGAAGTTTTGTAACTGTAGTTGTCTAACCGGTAAGACTTGAGCCACAAAATAGGTGTGTGAGACGTGTAACAGTTTTGGCCTGTGATCTCGTCTGTAACCTTGAGCCCCACCCCCAGACTCGAGATGCGGCGCCCCTTCCACGGCTCCGCCCTCGGGGTCCTGCCCATGTCTGGGTCAGCCTCCTGCTCACAGGTCAGTGCACTCCTGTCCCCTGCTGGGGGCCGCCCCCCTCCCACCTTCTGGCCGGGCATCCGGTATGCTGACTCGGGATGGACCGGCTCCCTTGGGGCAGCCGAAACAAAGGCCCACAAAGCAGGCTGCTGGGAGTAACCAGGAAGGACTCCCAGTCCTGGAGGCTGGGGCCGGAAGCCGTGGGGTCAGCAGGGCCACCTCTGTCTGGACCTCTGATCCCTTCCTGGCCTCTTGCAGCGGCTGGCTCGCTCCCCGCCTGCAGGGGCGCAGCTGCAGTCCCAGCCGCTGCGTCCCGGGTGTCTGCCCCTCACGTGGCCTCTCCATGTGGCTCCCTCACCTGCGCTTTAGGCGGTTGGACTGCGGCCCACCCTGATGACCTCATCTTAGCTTGATCATATCGACTGCAAAAACCCAGTTCCAAATAAGGTCAGATCTGCAGGTACTGGGCTAGGGTTTCAACATACCTTTCTGAGGGGGCACAAGTCAACTCATAATAAAGGGTAAGCCAGTGACAGTCAATGAAGCCAGTGTGACTCTCTGGAGCTTCCAGGAGAGAGAGAACTGGGTTTCTTTCCCCTGCTCTGAGACCTGAACCCAGGCGGCCACCTGGGCCATATACGCCCCGAGAGCAGAGCCAAAGAGTGGGAAGTAAAGCTGAGAAAGGGACAGAGCGTGTGCAGCAGACTGACACCTGGATCAAGCTGCACCTGAAGGCCTGCTGCCCCGGCCGCTCTGCACACAGGCTGGCACGTCCTCTTTTCACCAAAGCACCTTCTGAAGTGTTATGTCACGGCCACCCGAGCAAAGTCCGTGGATGAGAAACTGGTATAGGGAACGGGCTTTCAGTGTGGCCTGAGACACACAGGCCACTTCCCTGGGGGCGCAGGCGATCAGCCCCGCCCAGCAGGGGGCAAATGGGCCATGTAGTGTAATGCTGGGCCAAGGGCATAGACGGCGGACAGGGTCCGACTGACTCAAGAGGGCTGCACGGGAGTGAGGCCGGAGGCCGGCCAAAGCTTCTGGAAGCTGTTCCACACCCGAGTGACTCAGGTTCCAGGGAAGAAGCAAGCGGCTTCCTTCTCCCTGCTTTTCCCTCCGGGGCAGCCAGGGGGCCCGAGAACAGGTTGGGAGAGAGGGGCCCAGCCCTGGCCCAGTGGAGACCACCCCCCAGTTCACTGTTTCTGGTGACCCACAGAGACAAGCTCTGCTTGTCACTCCAGGGGCTACAGGGCCTCTTCCCAGACCGGCTCTGGGCTCGGGGGCCCCCTGGCACACGCCTGGCACATGGCTGCCCTCCCTCGGGCCTCAGGGCTGCCGAGCACACGACACACACACGTACTGGACAGGGACAGACCAGGACTCCAGCTATGCCTTCTCCTGGGTAAATCTTTGTATCTGACCAGGAGAAGCCTCTTCTTTCACTATATGGGCCCTGAAAATCAGGAAGGTGGCAGACAGGCCTCTGCCTCAGTCAGTTCCCCCAAGGGAGGCCCCCCTACCCTCATCCCAGCCCACCTGCAGGGGCTCAGAGCCTCCAGAGTGGGAAGGGCCTTGGGCACCAGAGGGACGATGTCCCGCGCCCTGAACCCCGGCCCTCAGCCCAGACCAGGTGGAGGCAAGGGCCCCGGCCCTGGTCCCTCCTGACCCTCCTTGCTCACCGCCCTCTCCAGGTACCCAGCCACCCCGGGTGCTACCCTGCCAAAGCTAGCCTGTCTACGGCGCTCTGACCAGGCCCACCTCGGGCCAAGCCCAGCCTGACTTGGGCCCGTTGCAACTCGGGACACGACGCAGAATGTTCACTGGTTCGGTCCACCCTGACGATGGCTGGAGCTCCGCTGCGAGGCCCAGCGTGACCAGGCTAGTCTGAAGGCCAAGTCTAGCTCGGTTGGCACCTGCCCTCTGGCTCAGCCCCATCTTGGAGAGTGAGGCCTCGGTGAGGCCACAGGGTCCTCTCCCTGCCCCTCCTGGGACCCCACCCCTCTCTGGGGGCCAGGTTGGGTGGGCAGGGGCCTCAGTGTTTGCAAAGTGTGTGTGTATGTATGGTGGAGGGGAGCAAAGGCCCAGCATGGCACTGAGAAGGAGCCCCAGGATGGACAGATAGCAGGCATGCATGGCCGTGAGCTCCAGGAAGCCGAGTCGGCTGGGTGGATGCCCAGTGTAGGGGCGCCTGGGCCGGGGCCTCTGACACTGCCGTCGTCCCGATCGCCCACATCGCTCGGCCGCTGTGTGTTGGGAGCACACAACGGAGGGCAGGTGAGGCCACCTCTGGCCACTTGGCGGCGGCTGCTGGTCTGGCAGCAGGAGCGCGTGTCAGACCAGGACCTCGGCCCTAGGCACCCCGTGGGAAAAGCTGGAGGTTTCCCCAAATCTGCTCTGAGGTCTTCCCGGGCCCCTCAGCCTCCCAACTCTGACATGACATCCCGGCCAGCTGGACCAGAGGCTGCTGGGGGACACATCTGGACCTAGGCACTCACCCGCTCCCTGTGGGGGCCCGGGGAAGGGTGAGGCGAACGGAGTGAGACCTAGAGACCAGGTGGGCAGCTGGGGACCCCTGGGCTCTGCGAGGACACCCTGCCAGCTTCAGGGCAGGCGGGAACACCCTTCCAGCTCCCAAGGCTGAGACGTGGCCCGGGCCTGCAGGGTGGGCTGTGCTGAGTGTGGGGTAGATGAGCCCCTCCCGGGAGACGCCTGGCACTGTCCGCTCACGGCACATCCATCAGCCTGCCCTGGCCTGCCTGCCCACCCCACCCAACATTCTCTATTGGAAAGTTCCCAGGGCAACAGCAGCACAAACCCCGTGGAAAAAACAGGCTTGGGCAAGAGCAGGCCAGGGGGCACAGGCAGGGCCTGACTGCACCCCTGGGCTCCCCGAAGCCTGGGTCCCCTCCTTTGCAGACCTGACTTCTGGCACCTCCTCCCCAGGGAACGTGTTTCTGGGAGATCAAAGCCCAGCGCGGCATGGACATGGGAAAGTCCTGGTATGTCTGCTAGACACAGTGCCCACCCCTTAGTAGAGGCCAGTGCTGGGGAGAAGGACCAGCAAGTGAATGAAGGAATGCGGTGCCCACCGGACCACCCACCGCAATGCATGTTAGAAAACTGTGAACCTGCAGGACCCTGGGCCCCTCTGCCAGGCGTCATCCCGTGCAGGGTTTCCAGGCCGGAGGCGGGGCTCCTGCCCCCAGTCCGGGTGTGGCCAAGGTGTGTGGTTCCAGGAAGCAAGATCCACCAGTGTTGGGTGTGGGGAGCCATGGGGGGCGGGGTCCAGGCCCTGGGGGTGGGGGACCAGAGGCGGAGGGGGGGCCCATGAGGTGGGGGGAAGATGCCGCTCAGGGTCCAGGATCTGGGGCAGGAGGGGCCTCTGCGGGGGTGGGGGCGGGGAGAATGCAGGGGCGGCTTGCCGACCCCACCGGAGAGGGGCTCCCCGAAGCATGTGCCCTGCCCTCCCCTGTTTATACCGACCCCCAGGGCAGGCTTGGCACCATCCCCAGCAGCAGCCCCCCTCACCCCACACAGCCTGGGTGGGTACTGACAGCCCCTCGACCCCTCCACTGTGCAGGGGACCGAGGGGGGCGGGGTGCAGCTGCAGGGTGCAGCCCCTTCCCTGGCCCCCACCCGCACGGCTGAGGTCTGCCTCCCATTTCCCGGGCAACAGGTGGCTGGCAGGACAGCTGGGACCGTTGCTGGCTCCGCGGGGCCAGAGGGCAAACGGGGCAGGTACGCGTGGGGCCATGGGGCTGCGGGAGCTGCCGGCAGTAACCCCGAGGGGCCCTCAGGCGCGACCCGGGCCCTGGCCTCCCACGCAGGGGCGGGGAAAGGGTGGGGTGAACCTCCAGGCCCCACCCTGTCGCGGGCCCCCAGCCTCGCCACAGCAGAGCCGCCCTCAGTACCCTCCTGTAGACCTGTCCCTGTGAAACCCCTGCTTAAGCCTGGGCCACCGTGGGGGTGAGGAGCCCTTCCTCCAGGGGCCTCCCGGGCCTGGTGGAGGCCCCAGGCCTTGGAGGGGACAAAGGTGATGGGGTCTGTGGGGTGGGCCCTGGTGCGGGGGTGGTGGCCCGGGTAGGGTAGAGGTCACCCACATCCCTGGCGCCTAGAGCTGGGACAAAATGTGTTCCCATCCCTGGCATCCCTGAGCCCCTGGATGCTGCCTGCAGCTGGCTGGACAGTGGGGAGAGCCGCAGGCCTCACAGGGACCCCCGGCACCCGAGCCACCTGGCTGGGGGAGCAGGACGTTCAGGTCTGCGGGCTGGGCAGAGGGGGGCACTGTGGGACCCCCGGGCCTCCTGAGACTTGCACTGTGCCCCGGCCTACAGCGATGGCCCGTAGACCCAGGTGGCAGGTGAGGAGCGGGCTCTGCAGGTGGAGGTGAGGCTGCAGGAGCCTCCAATCCCATGGATGGAGGCCCGGCGAGGCCACGGGGGCGTGGGTGGGGGGAGCACCCTCTCAGTCCCCAGGTGGGGGCTCAACCCGGTGGCCCTCAGAGTCTCAGGGAGGCCCTCGGTGCACGCCCAGTGCTGCTGACCAGGCGAGAGGTTTCTGGCTGAGCCGTGGGGGACCAGCTGGGGCCTGAGGGCTCTGCGGTGCCCGCCAGGGTGAGCCCAGGGTGGGCGGCACAGGACTCGGTGGGCATGTGTTCATAGGGTGTGTGTGGGCCCAGGGCCCAGGGTGGACGGGGTGGGGGACACAGGACTTGGTGGGCGTGGGTGAGAGGACTGTGGCCAGGGCGGATGGCCTGGCGAGGGCCCTGCAGGCGGGCTAGGGGTGGGGTGGGTGCCCAGGTGCCCAGAGGAAGGCAGGGTGCGTGCCCAAGCCCATATGTTAGGGTGGTCCTGCCTCTTCTGGTCTGTGTTCCAGGCAGAGGTGGCACCTCTGGGGCTGCTGGTCAGAGGTCGGGAGCAGGACCCCACGCCCAAGGCCACATGAGGCAGCTCTGGCTGGTGGAGCTGGCAACCAGTGAGGAGGGCTGTGACCTGTGGTCTGTGGGGCCCAAGCTTTGCAGGGGCCTCAGGGGCTGGGAGGATGGGGGCTGGCCAAGGTGTCCTATGGGAGGAGAGGGCGACCCCAGGGAAGCTGGACAACTTGGGGGCTCCTGCCAGGCTGGGGCACCGTCTGCCAGGGAGGAGGGCTGTCCAGAGGAGGCTTGCTCTGAAGAGATGCAGCCGGACAGGAAAGCTGGTAGCAGGTTGACCGCAGAGGTTTCTGTGGCCGTGTCTAGATGGGGCTCCCACCCGCCGCACAGCCCCAAGTCCCTGTGACAAGCCTTCCCTGCTCTCCCACTGGGGTCCTGGCCAGGGGCACAGGCAGGCCACCCCTGGGTACGTCTGGCCAGCCAAGGACAGTGCCTCTGGGCACAGCACTGGCCAACCTCTGAACTGCATTGGGGAGGGGGGAGCGCACAGAGAGGCCCCAGCAATCTGGGCACAGCATCCCTCCTCTGTCCAGCAGAGCTCCTGATGGAGACCACAGTGTTGCTGTTTATGACTTCTGTGTACGCAGTTATTACAGAGAAAAAACACATGTGGAACAAAACATAAAGACATCTGGGCTTCCCAGGGAGGGGCTAGTGGTGAAAAATAAAAAAAAATCCTGTCAATGCAGGAGATATAAGAGGCAAGAGATGTGGGTTCAATCCCTGAGTCGGGAAGATCCCCTGGAGGACGGCATGGCTACCCACTCCAGTATTCTTGCCTGGAGAATCCCATGGACAGAGGAGCCTGGCAGGCTGGAGTCCACGGGGTCCCAAACAGTTGAACACGACCAAGTGACTTAGCAGTAGCGTGAGGACATCTAGCTGTCAAGTGTAGGTTGGGTGTCTCTCCTAGGCTAACGCAACCTCACAGCCCAGCCTGGGCATCCAGAGTGGGTTGCCCGCCCTGGCTCTGCCTTCCTTCACCACCACCCACTCCCCACCGATACTGAAGAGGGGAGAAACTAGGGCTTGCCCAAGGTAGCTTCAAGGTTTTCCTCCTGCCCTGAAATCCCAGAGCCCTTTCTTCACTTGCTCTACCTGGCTGAGTTCTCAGACTACGAACTGTCTCTGTTTGCACTGGTAGCCAGGACCCAGCTTCACTGGCCGGTGGCTTAAACAGAGAACCTACTGACTCCCAGCTCTGGAGGCCGGGACTAGAGCAGAGTCTCAGGGCTGTGAGTGCGAGTCCGCTCCAGGCTCCTCTCCATTCCCGGAGTGTCTTCTCCTGTGTGTTCACATCACCTCTGGGTGTGTGCGCATGCACATGTGTATATACATGTGTGTGTGTGTCTGTGTGTCCTAATTTGTGCTCCTACAGGGACCCTAAGGGCCCATCCGACTCCAGCACGCCTCATCTAACTAACCTCATCTGCAGTGTTGGTAATTCCCAATAAGGGGGGCTCAGGGTTAGGACTTCAATATATGAATTCAGGGGGACGCAATGCGACCCATGATAGGCATGACCCCTGCTGGCCCTTCCTTCCCTGTGCTGAGCACTGGGCACAGTGCTGCCACCTGGGCCAGACTGTGTCACGCGCCCTTGCTGATGAGGAGCCAGCGTCCAGCACAGGACGGGGGCAGGTACCAGGGGGACAGGGGAGTGGGGCGTCTCAGAGGCCGGCAGGTCACGTGACTGCTCTGACAACAAGGCTCCCCATGGGAGCTGCACACTTCGGGGAGGTGCCAGAGGGGACCTGAGGCCAGGACTGTGGCCTTCATGGCGACCTCCTAGAGTGGACTGGGGTCAGCACAGCGTGGTGACACTCTGTGATCCATGCCCTCTGACCTGCAGCTGCTCTGGGAAGGCGTGGGGGCTGTGGGGCTGGGCACACCTCTTGAGAGGCTCTGGGTGTCAGGGACGGGATTGGGCCTGGGGCCACCTCCTTGGCCTCCCGACACGCCCACCCCACCTCAGTTCCCCGAGGTCCCTCCATGCTGTGTCGGCAAGCCTAGGTCTGGGGGCTACAGGGCTGAAACCCTGGACCACAGCTCCATGGAAGGCACTGGCTCTGAGGGGCCCTGATCAGAGGCAGCCCGAGGGCTTCAGGAGCAGGACAGGGACCTGGGCCTGCCCCAGGAGGGTCCTGGGAAGATTTGAACTGGAGGCCCCCAGAGGGAGAGGAGCCAGAGGGACAAAGACCAGTGGGCGAGGCTGGGCGGGGTGACCACATGCAGCCTGCCCCTACCCTCCACCCCTGGGGCACAGGGAGAGACCCAAGCCGGGCAGCCTCACCCTCCTGCCCACAGCGAGGAGCTGGCCCGCTCTTGGGCTTTCTGGCCTGGCAGCAAGGTGGCCTGCGATGGTGGGCCCCAGGAAGGTCTGGCCACAGGCCAGCTTGGGCTCACTTCCCAGAGGACACTGTGGACAGGGTCCTGGAGTCCAGTGAGCAGGCCCGGAGATGAAGGCAGCTGGCCTGACACATCCTAGGGGACGGGGCCCAGTTGGAGCTCACTGGGGAGGCCGGGTCAGGCCTTCTCAGCGGCCAGGGGCAACCACATAACACAGCCAGCGGAAGGACGACTGGGACCAGGACACAGGTGGCCAAAGGTCAGCGCAGGGTCCAGGAAGCCTGAGCAAGCAGGTGTGAGTGAGGGGCTGGGCCGGCAGTGAGGGTAGAAACCGGGGAGCCGCCCGGCACCCTCCACCCTGGAAGCCTGGCCCCCACCCTGCCAGTGTCCCAATGTGCCTTCGTGGTCCATGCTGGAGACAGCTGGGTGGCCCTGGATGAGTATCCGGTCAAGAGTGGCTGGGGCAGGAGAGAGACAAAGGACAGAGGAGGACAGGTCACGGGGCTTTACTCCATCCCATCCATCGGGGACCTCTGGGCAGCAAAGGGGAGAACCGGCCGCAAGCTCCATGACTGGTTCCTGTCCTGGGAGTTGTGCCCGCCAGGCTCTGGGCCTCCATCCTTTACACCTCCCGGAGCCCCTGCCCCAGGGTGTGTGCTGGGACAGGGGGCAGCTGCTCCGAGCCCAGGCTGGGGGCTGGACCCACGGGGCAAGGCCTGGCCATCAGTTCCGGACAGACTGGAAACCCGCTGGCCACACAGACCTCATCCCTTCCTTGGTCGAGGGGAAGCCACTCAGTCACGGAGGCAGACCCCCTGGGGCGGCCCCGGTTCTCCGCAGCGCCGCGGGAGGAGGTCCCCAGGGCGGGGCACAGGACCTGGCGCGCAGGAGGACGCGGACCGGAGGGCGCTGGCCGCATGGCCCACCGCTGGCAACGAAGTCACGTTTGTGAAGCGAAACCGCCCGCACGGCCGGCGGGGCCGCATTTCCCTTGCAAAGGCCGTCCGGGCGGCGCACCCTGCTCGCTGCTGCCGCTGCGTTCCTTCCCCGTGACTCCAGGGGAGGGGTCGAAAGGGGCTGCGCGGCAGCCGCCCCCTCCCCACCGAGGGCGCCCTCAGGCTGCGGCGGGTGGGAGCGCCCGTGGGGCGTCGGCCAGCCCCGCGCGGGACTCCAGGCCCGGGTCACGCCCTAAGGGCGCCCCCGCCCGAGGGCAGCCCCGCGTGCCCCCCGCCACCCCCAGACCAGGGCGGGGCAGCCGGGGGCGGGGCCTGCGTGGGTTTAAAGCGGGAGGCGCCCGGCGCGGGCACCGCGGCGAGCTGAGGGACTGCGAGCGGAACGCTGCGGCGCCGTCCGGGCAGGTGGGCCTACACTCACACGCCTTGGGGGGCTCTCGCCCCGGCCTGTAGGGGCTGGGGTAGGGGCGCGATGCGCCTGGAGGTGGCCAAGAGGTCAGGATCCGGGAGAGCGGAGCGCTGAGGCCCGGCTCCCTCCCAACTAGCCCTGGTGGGCGGGGAGCTGGGCGGGGAGCTGGGCGGGGTGGGGGGTGGTAGGGTCCCGCCGGTCGGCCCCCCGCTCCCCGCCCCTGCGCTCGGGGCGCAGGTGAGAAGGCTGAGGTTTCCGGCATGGGTGTGGGAGACTTGGCCCGCCGGGCAGGGGTCTCGCCTGTCCCGCGGTTTCCGGGCCGGACTGGTGCGCGCCTGGGTGGGGCCCTGCAGGTCCGGTTCCTCCTGCCCGGCCCCTGCCTTGCAGGGCGGGGGGCGTTTGCCGCTGGAGCCAGTCAGTCCGAGGGCCCAGGGCGCTCTGCAGTCCGGTGGACAAACTGACAGGGTGGACGGGCTTCTGGCCCGGTGCTGGGTGAGGGAAGCCAGCACTTACCCTTGGAGGGAGCTCCTTGCCATTGGGGAGAGTGGGCACAGGGACCCCTGCGTGGGGCCAGCCCCAGGCCCTCAGGAGGCAGGGGTGGGGGGTGTGCCTCGCCTCCCTTCCAGGCTTCTGTCTGGCCACTGATTTCTGCTCCCTGCACCCAGTGCACGTGGGCGGGCTCTGCTGCCTGTGCAGGCCAAAGACCAAGGTCACTGCCTCCCTGTGCCAGCCCAGGGCACCTGGCCATTTGGTTCTCTTATCAGGTTCTGGAGAAGGAAAAGGCAACCCACTCCAGTATTCTTGCCTGGAGAATCCCCTGGACAGAGGAGCCTGGTGGGCTACAGTCCACAGGGTCGCAAAAGAGTCAGACATGACTGAACAACTAAACCTTCCCAGGTTCAGGAGGACAGCCAGCGAGCCTGTCTGCGACCCCAGCCCAGACTGGTGTGCTGCCCTAGGGGGCGGGCACCACCCTCAGGGACGTGGCCCCACCCTCCTCAGGAATTGTCCTCTCACTTCTTGTCCCCTGGGGCCCCCTGAAAGGGGCCTGCCCAGGAAGCCCCAGAAGGGGTCCTTCTCTCAGATTCCCGCTCCAGTGCTGGGACACTATCAACCCCTCCCCCAGCTGCAAGACCACCCATGCCTTCTGCCACCACTTCTCTGGTGGCCACCGCCCCAGGACACCTGAGACTGGTCTGCCTGAGGCCCCGGACACCCCTCACGCACCCAGATCTGTCTCTCTTGAGCTCTGGACCCCTCTGTCCAGCTGCTTCCCCAAGGTCCCCACTTCAGACTCCAGGCCCCCACTCCCAGGCCACTCCTCACGTCCTGCGTGATCAGGGACCTGGGGGCTCGAACCAGCCCCAAGGTCATTGATGGCCAAGCAGGCCTCGGCCCAGCTGCAGTTAACCCAGCTGCCTGACTGGCCCCGTGGCCAGCAGGCCGCAGCCCCCTCCCTCCCAGAGCCGCCCCTGTGCTCTGAGGTCCCCTTGCTCCTCTGGGCCTCCTTTCTGGGTGCTGATGCTCCCCCAACAGCACTGCCCGCAGGGCCCACCCGGCTGCCCCTGACCCCATGGCCCAGAAACCCTCCCCCGTTTGCGGGTGGTGAGGTGCCCCCTTCTCTCCCACCCTGGTCCCTGCCAGACGGCAGCTGACAGGCACGGCTCTGGCCGCCTGTAGCCCTGTTTCCTGGGCCCCTCTGGCTAGCGCACACTGTCTGAAGCCAGCCCCGGGGCGAGGCACACGGTACGGGAGGAGCGGGCAGGACCCTGGGCAGGCGGGCAGCAGGGCTCCCGGCAGCATGACAGGCTCAGGGATCAGCTTCAGGGGGCTCCTGGGGCGGGAGGCGAGGAGGCCGGGGGCAGGGGGACAGGCTGGCCCTCGGTGCTGGGAAAGAGATGAGGGCACTGTCGTCACACCATGTCCTTGAACCCCGCTGCCCAGGCGCCATACTCCTCGTCCTGGGAAGCCGTGTAGGAGATGGAGGACCGATCCCGGCCTGAGACCGATCCTGAGGCTGATCCCTGAGCCTGTCATGCTGCTGCTGCGGGTTGGGCCAGGGGCATGGGGCACACGGTCTTCTCTCGCTGACCCATTCCTGCTCCCCTTTGCCCACCCTCACCCTTGTCCCTGAGTCTCCCTCTCTGGCCATGGCCTTTGCTGCCAGATGGGCCAGGAGGAGCCCCCTGCAGCACTGGGGCCCAGCACTGCCTTACAGCCCCTCCTCCTGTGGTGAGGTCCACTCCCCTGCTGGGGGGGTCCCCCTTCTTGCACATCGCTGGTTCCTGGACCTGTGTGGCACCCGGCCTGTGAGCTGGGGCGGCTCGGAGCCTTCGGAGCCCCTCACCACAGAGCCCCCTCAGCTGGCCCTGCCTGTGGAGACCCGGGGTTCTCCCAGTCACTCGAAGCCCTTAATAACCTTTCCTAAAGCCTGGATCTTAACCACTCTCCTCTGCCTGCACCGGAGGCCTTTGTCCCGTCTTCTCGAAGGCCTGATACTGCGCCCTGAGCACCCGCCCTCCGTGGCCTGCTTGCCTCAGGAGAGCTGGACCTCGGCGGTGCTTCTTGGACACTAGCCAGTGGCAGCGGCTGAGGGAGCAAGGATCCAGGCCAGGCCTCCGTGTCTGCCTGGGCCTGGCACAAACTCAGACTCAGGGCAGCAGACCAGCTGCTGTGCCGCTGGGGGCTGGGCCCAGCATCTAGGCAGGGAAGGAGGGGACAGGATTTTGCCCTGGGGTGGGCCCAGCTGTGGGGCACAGGGGCTGAGCAGAGCTTAGGGTGCAAGCTCTGCAGGGCTGGGGCGGGGGAGCTGCTCCTAGGCAGTGGCGCTGGGGTACCGCAGAGCTTGAGGCTCCTTGTGAGTCCACTGGGCACAGTGTTCAGGAGGTGCTGGACGGGCTGGGCTCTAGCTGTGGTCAGGGTGAATGGGGAAATGTCACCAGGGAGGAGGGGCCCCACGCCTGGTGACCCAGAGGTCGGGTAGGTCGAATCTGAAATGCATCTGTCTGGTGTGGTGGCTGGAGCCGAGGTCACCTGAGCGAGCTCACCTGCAGAGTGGGCCAGGGTGTGAGGGGCTTTGGGCAGCTGGTCAGGAGGTGAGGATGGGTGTAACCAGGCCCAGGACTGAGGGTGTGGTTCTTTGGAACGTAGGTGTGGACTGGCCCCCGGGCGGCTGGGCGGCTTCAAACCACAGATTACTCTCCCACAGTCAGGGTGCCAGGGTCTGGGATTCGCGCGTCAGCGCTTGCTGTTTCTGGGGCCTGAAGCTGCGTGGCCCATCTGCCTCCCTCACGGGGCATCCTCCCCACATCTGTCTCCCGTGAGGACACTGTCGTGTTGGGATTAAGGCCTCCCTGCAGTGTAACTGTGCCCTAACCTATAACACCATCACATCTACAAAGATCCCGTTTCCAAATAAGGTCACAGTCACGGGTGCTGGGGATTAGGTCTTGGTTAGGTCTTGGACGTGCCTGCTGGGGAGAGGTAACCCGCCAGGGGGTGGAGGAGGGAGGTGTGTGGTTGTGGTGGGGCAGAAGGGTCGGCACCGGTCACTGACGCTCTGGGGGCCGGGCCCACAGCTGTCGGCCGAGGGGGATGGCTGTGGGGGTGCAGGGCGCCAAGCAGCGGACCAGGGACCAACAGGGCCGGGAGACCCGAGCCTGGCCCCACCCATGGCACCAGCACCCCCGCGTGAGCTCTGGGTCCTCCTGGGCTGCTAAGGCAAGGCATGGGCACAGAGCGGCCGTGGGCCAGGGGACGCTGGCAGGCTGAGGCGGGAGACCAGGGCAGATCAGAGGATGGGGACCTGGCTGGGAAGCCCAGTGGTGAGCCAGGAGGGAGCAGAGGCCCGAGCAGCAGGGGGTCGAGGTGGGGAGGCTGTGGAGGGGTTGCCAGGCAGGGAGGTGGTAAGAGCACAGGCAGTGGAGCCTGCTTAAGGGGCGGTAGGGCGGGGGTGGGCCCTGGAGGAGACGGGAGGAGTCTGGAGGCCGAGGGGGAGGCCAAGCCACTATACCGGACCCCCGGGGGAGTGGAATGAGGGTGTGGCCAGAGGGTGGCCTGTAGGACAAGGTGGAGCCCGCGACACCCCCAGGCTACGCTGGGGTCCTAGTGCTCCTGTAGCCCCTCCTGGGACCCCAGGGCGAGAGGAAGGGGTGAAACTGGAGGCTGCCCTACCTCCCTCAGAAGGGCTGGTGGCACCGGAGGTAGGTCTAGGGTGCGGGGTGGACCTCTCACCTGCCTGGGCCATCCCAGGGCCCCTAATGGAGGCTCTCCACCCTGCAGGGAGCAGAAGTGGGTCCTCGCTGAGTTCTGCACGATGAATGGCCACGCCTCTCCTCTCGACCTCCTAGTCACCGGTGGCACCGGGCCGACTGCTGTCTCCAAGACCATGAAGGCCGCGCTGGGAGCTGGTGCCCCATCTGCACCCCAGGCCAGGAGCATCGCTGGGGTGTGGGTGGAGGCCTCGGGCCGGGCCCAGGGTCTCTATGCTGCCATGAAGCAGGGTCTCCTGCCCTCTGGGCTTGGGCTGGCTCTGCTGGAGGCCCAGGCAGCCACAGGGGGCCTGGTGGACCCCACGCAGGGCCAGCTGCTCCCTGTGTCTGAGGCCCTGCAGCAGGGCCTAGTGGGCCTGGAGCTCAAGGAGAAGCTGCTGGCTGCTGAGCGTGCAGCCACTGGGTACCCTGATCCCTATGGGGGCCAGAAGCTGGCCCTCTTCCAGGCCATCGGGAAGGAGGTGGTAGACAGGGCGCTGGGGTGGAATTGGCTGGAGGCCCAGCTGGCCACTGGGGGCCTGGTGGACCCCATCCGTGGGGTGCGTGTGGCCCCTGAGCTGGCCTGCCAGCAGGGTCTCCTGGACCAGGAGACATGGCATGGGCTGTCGGAACTGGGGCCCGGCTCAAGCGCCCCGGGCTTCCTGGACCCTAACACACTGGAGCAGCTGCCCTACCAGGAGTTGCTGGGCAGGTGTGTGCAGGCGCCCGGCACGGGGCTGGCCCTGCTGCCCCTCAGGATCACGTTCCATACCCTGGGTGGGGCTGTGAGCTTGGCTGAGCTGCTGGAGGTGGGGGTCTTGGACGAGGAGACGGCCCGAGGCCTGCGGGAGGGCCGGCTGGTGGTGCCAGATGTGGGTGCACGTGCCGAGGTGCGGCGTTACCTGCAGGGCACCGGCAGTGTGGCTGGGGTCGTCCTGCTGCCCGCAGGGCACAAGAAGAGCTTCTTCCAGGCCGCGGCCGAGCATCTGCTTCCCACAGGTGCCATGCTTCTGCTCCTGGAGGCTCAGGCTGCCACCTGCACCCTGGTGGACCCAGCCACTGGCCGGCAGCTGCGGGTGGACGAGGCGGTTCGGGCAGGCCTGGTCGGCCCGGAGCTGCACAGGCAGCTCCAGGTGGCAGAGCAGGCAGTGACGGGCTACCATGACCCCTTCAGCGGCGCCCGAGTTCCCCTTTTCCAGGCCATGAAGAAGGAGTTGGTGGACCGGCCTCTGGCACTCAGGCTCCTGGATGCCCAGCTGGCCACAGGCGGGCTAGTGTGTCCTGCCCGCCGGCTCCGGCTGCCCGTAGAGGCTGCCCTGCGCCTCGGCTGCCTGGACAAAGAGACTCAGGAGCACCTCTCGAGGGCTGCCAGCTTCTTGGATCCCGGCACGCACGAGAGCCTCAGCTATGGGCAGCTGCTGGCCCGCTGCATCACTGACCTGGAGACGGGGCTGGCGTTCCTGCCCATCTCAGTGGGGAGCCCTGGGGAGGAGCCCCGGGGACCCCCGTTCATCGAGCACAGCACCCGGCAGGTCTTGAGTGCTGCTACGGCCACTGTCTCTGTGGGCAGGTTCCAGGGCCGGCCTGTGTCGCTCTGGGAGCTGCTCTTCTCCAAGGCAGTCCCCATGGAGCAGAGGGTGACACTGACCCAGCAGCACAGGGACGGGGCCCTCTCAGTGGAGGAGCTGGCGGCTGTGCTGAGGGCCACCCACGAGCAGGCTGCAGCCACCGCCAGAACCACCTTTGCTGGGCTCAGGGTCCCTGTGACTCCGGGAGAGCTGCTGAGAGCGGAGATCATCGGCCAGGATGTTTATGAACAGCTAGAACGTGGCCAGACCACAGCCCAGGACGTGGCCAACCTGGACTCGGTGCAGAGGTACTTGCAAGGCACTGGCTGCATCGCTGGCTTGCTGCTGCCTGGGTCCCAGGAGCCTCTCAGCATCCACGAGGCTTACAGGAAGGGGCTACTCAGGCCGGGCACGGCGCTCATCCTCCTGGAGGCGCAGGCAGCCACTGGCTTCATCATTGATCCCAAAGAGAATAGGAGATACTCGGTGGAGGAGGCGCTGAGGGCTGGCATCATCGGGCCCGAGGTGTTTGCCAAGCTGCTGTCGGCTGAGCGTGCAGTCACCGGCTACACCGACCCCTACACCGGGCAGCAGATCTCCCTCTTCCAGGCCATGAAGAAGGACCTCATCGTGCGCGAGCACGGCATCCGCCTGCTGGAGGCCCAGATCGCCACGGGCGGCATCATTGACCCCGTGCACAGCCACCGCGTACCCGTGGACGTGGCCTACCAGCGCGGCTACTTCGACGAGGCGCTGAACCTGATCTTGGCCGACCCCAGTGACGACACCAAGGGCTTCTTCGACCCCAACACGCATGAGAACCTCACGTATATGCAGCTGCTGGAGCGCTGTGTGCGTGACCCCAACACGGGGCTCTATCTGCTGCCACTTACAAGTGCGCGGACCCTGCTGGCAGATGAGGCCACCCGGCAGGCCTTCCGGAGCCTGCTGCTGTCGGTGCAGCACGGGCGGTTCCGGGGACAGAGAGTGTCCGCGTGGGAGTTGGTCAACTCAGAGTATGTCAGCGAGGCACGCCGGCGGTGGCTGCTACAGAGCTTCCGGCGGCACCAGGTGTCCCTGGAGGAGGTCTCAAAGCTGCTGGAGAGGGAGGTGGAAAGCCGGGCAGACGTCGCCCTCCCCATGCTGCAGGGCCGGGTGACTGCCTGCCAGCTCCGGGAGGCTGGCGTCATAGACCAGGAGGTCCTGGACTGCGTGCTGGCGGGAACGCTCAGCGCTGAGGCCCTGCTCTGCACGGAGAGCATCCACAGGTTCCTGTGCGGCTCGGGCGCTGTGGGTGGCGTGCTCCTGCAGCCCTCCACCCGGCGGCTCAGCCTCTACCAGGCCATGAAGCACAAGCTGCTGGGGCCAGGAGTGGCCCTGGCCCTGCTGGAGGCCCAGGCAGCCACGGGGACCATGACCGACCCCCACAGTCTGGAGACCATGTCCTTGGATGAGGCTGTGTGCAGGGGGCTTGTGGGGCCAGAGCTCTACAGCAGGCTGACCTGGGCTGAGTGTGCTGTCAAGGGCTTCCCAGACCCTTTCTCTGGAAAGCTGCTGTCCCTGTTCCAGGCCATGAAGAAGGGCCTTGTCCCCATGGAGCAGGCCATCCGCCTCTTGGAGGCCCAGGTGGCCACGGGCGGGGTCATCGACCCCACCGGGCATCACCACCTCCCCATGCTCGTGGCCTTGCAGCGTGGCTACATCGACCAGGAGATGGTGTTGGCCTTGTCTGACTCAAAGACCTTCCCCACACCTGACGGCCAGGGACACACCAGCTATGCCCAGCTTCTGGAGCAGTGTGTAAAAGACGAGGCCTCTGGCCTTCACTTCTTGCCCCTGCCAGAAAGTGCCCCTGTTGTCCCCACAGATGAGCAGGTGCAGGAGACCCTGAAGGCCACGCAGGGGGCTGAGGATGGCACGTCTCTCTGGGAGCTGCTGGAGTCCTGCCACTTCACTGAGGAGCAGCGGAGGGGCTTCCTGGAGGACTTCAGGGAGGGGAGGACCACGACACAGCAGCTGCAGGCGGCTGTGCGGAGGCAGGTGCAGGAGGCGGAGCTCCTGGCAGGGGCCTGCGTCATGCTGCCCGGCCCCTGCGGTGGGGTGCCCGCCGTCTGGCTGCTGGACGCTGGAGTCATCACCCGGGAGACCCTGGAGGCACTGGCACGGGGCATGCAATCACCTGCCAAGGTCGCTGAGCAGCCAACGGTGCGGGCCTGCCTATGGGGCACGGGCTGTGTGGCTGGGGTGCTGCTGCAGCCCTCAGGGGCCAAAGTGAGCATCGCCCAGGCTGTGAGGGATGGCCTCCTGCCTGCTGGCCTGGGGCAGAGACTACTGGAGGCCCAGGTGGCGTCTGGCTCTCTTGTGGATCCTTTGACCAACCAGAGACTGTCGGTGGAGGAGGCAGTCAAGGCTGGCCTGGTGGCTGGGGCTCTGAGTGAGCGGCTCCAGCTGGTTGAGAAGGCAGTGGCTGGGTACACGGACCCCTGCTCGGGAGGCTCCCTCTCACTGTGGCAGGCAGTGGAAAAGGGGCTCGTGCCTTGGAGCGAGGGCCTCCCGCTCCTGCAGGCGCAGCTGGCCACAGGGGGTGTGGTGGACCCTGTCCACAGGGTGCACCTGCCCCAGGCGGCAGCCTGCAGGCTCGGCCTCCTGGATGAGCAGACAAGCAGGATGCTAACCTCAATGGATGAGGACAGCAAATTCTTCTTCGACCCTGGCACACAGGACAAGGTGACCTACGGACAGCTCAAGGAGCGCTGTGTCCTGGACGCCGACACTGGCTTGTGGCTGCTGCCACTCTCCCAGGACATGGTGCTAGAGGTGGATGACCACACAGCAGTGGCCCTGAGGGCCATGAAGGTGCCAGTTGGGGCAGGGAGGTTCAGAGGGCTCAACATCTCACTCTGGGACCTGCTGCATTCAGAGTATGTAGGGCTCCGCAAGCGGCGGGAGCTGGCAGCACTCTGCCAGTCTGGGAGGGCCACGGCCCTGCGGCAGGTGGTCACTGCAGTCACCACCCTGGTTGAGGCTTCAGAAAGGCAGCCCTCACAGGCCACTTTCAGGGGTCTCCGGAAGCAGCTGTCAGCCAACGACCTGTTCAGGTCCCAGCTGATAGACAGGAAGACGCTGGATGAGCTGAGTCAAGGGAAGAAGACCGTGCAGGAGGTGGCGGAGATGGACCATGTGCGGCGGTACTTGGAAGGGGGCAGCTTCATCGCTGGGGTCCTCATCCAGGACACCAGGGAGAAGATGAGCATCTCAGAAGCTCTGAGAAGAAACGTCCTGCGGCCGGGCACGGCCCTGGTGCTGCTGGAGGCACAGGCGGCCACTGGCTTCCTTATTGACCCTGTGGAGAACCGGAAGCTGACTGTGCAGGAGGCATTTGCGGCAGGGATGTTTGGCAGGGAAACCTACCAGAAGCTGCTGTCGGCTGAGCGTGCGGTCACCGGCTACACCGACCCCTATACCGGGGAACAGATCTCCCTCTTCCAGGCCATGAAGAAGGACCTCATAGTGCGCGAGCACGGCATCCGCCTGCTGGAGGCCCAGATCGCCACGGGCGGCATCATCGATCCCGTGCACAGCCACCGCGTGCCCGTGGACGTGGCCTACCAGCGTGGCTACTTCGACGAGGAGATGAACCGCGTGCTGGAGGACCCCAGCGATGACACCAAGGGCTTCTTCGACCCCAACACGCACGAGAACCTCACGTACATGCAGCTGCTGGAGCGCTGCGTGGAGGACCCCGAGACAGGGCTCTACATGCTGCAAGTCGTAAAGAAAGGAGAAACCTACGTGTACATCGATGAAGCCACAAGGCAAGCCCTGCGGTCAAAAACTACCAAAATGCACGTGGGCATGTTTGCCCAGCAGGTGGTCTCCTTCTGGGACCTGCTGTCCTCACCGTACTTCACAGAGGAAAGGAAGAAAGAGCTTGTCCAGGGGTACAAAGCCAGGGATGTCAGCTTAGAGCAGCTGCTGAAGGTCATCACCACAACGGTCGAAGAAACAGAACAGCAAAACAAGGGCATCAGGCTGGCAGCCATTGGAGGAGAGGTGACAGCTGCAGAGCTGTTCAACTCAGGAATCATTGATAAGAAGACACTGGATGCGCTACACGAGGGAACCGGGGGACAGGACCTCCGCCGCCTGCCGCACGTAAAGGTCTACTTGGAAGGCAGCGGCTGCATTGCAGGGCTAACCACGCCCTCCACCCGTGAGGTGCTGAGCTTCTACGAGGCCAGCAGGGAAGGGCTCATCCCCATGGGATTTGCAGCCCAGCTGCTGGAGGCTCAGGCAGCCACAGGGTTCCTGCTGGACCCCCACAGCCACAAGAGGCTCTCCGTGGATGAGGCTGTGGCCGCTGGCCTGGTGGGTGAGGAACTGCAGGAGAGACTCCTAAATGCTGAGAAGGCCACCAGGGGATACACAGACCCGGACACAGGACACACCATGTCCTTGTTCCAGGCAATGCAGAGGAAGCTGGTGAAACGGGAGTTGGCACTCAGACTGCTCGAGGTGCAGATGGCCACGGGGGGCATCGTGGACCCCCAGCACCACCACCGGCTTCCACTGGATGCTGCCTACAGACGCGGATGTCTGGACCAGGACACATACCCACTGGTGGCAGAGCAGAAGTGCATGAATAAACGGTTTGTGGATCCCAACACTCAGGAGAAGGTGACTTACCAGGAACTGCAGGAGAGGAGCCGCCGAGATGAGAAGACGGGCTGGGCTCTGTTCCCAGTGCTCGAGCATGAACTGGAATCACAGTTCATCGATGAGGACACCAGACGAGCGCTTGAGGCTGAGCGGGTAGACGTCAGAGTGGGGCGGTTTAAAGGACAGAGGCCGTCAGTCTGGGAATTGCTGAACTCTGAATACGTGACGGAGAACAAAAAACTGGAGTTAGTACGAAAATACAAGACAGACACAGCACATGCATTAGAAAAGGTGGTAAAAGTGATCTTTGAGATAATCAGTGAAAAGGAAAAGAACACTAAACAGCTATGGTTCAGAGGAATCAGGAAACAGATCACAGCCTCTGAACTGCAGACTTCATCCATCATCACGAAGGAGACGCTACAGGCCCTGGAGTCCGGGCAGGCCTCTGTAGATGCCATCACAAAGACTGAGGCAGTGAGGCGCTACCTAGAGGGCACCGGATGCATCGCGGGCGTGCTGGTCCCCGCCAAGGACGAGCCCGGGCGCCAGGAGAAGATGAGCATCTACCAGGCCATGTGGAAGGGCGTCCTGCGGCCGGGCACGGCCCTGGTGCTGCTGGAGGCGCAGGCGGCCACGGGCTTCGTCATCGACCCCGTGCGCAACCAGAAGCTGTCCGTGGAGGAGGCGGTGGCCGCGGGCGTGGTGGGCGGCGAGCTCCAGGAGAAGCTGCTGTCGGCCGAGCGCGCGGTCACCGGCTACACCGACCCCTACACCGGGCAGCAGATCTCCCTCTTCCAGGCCATGAAGAAGGACCTCATCGTGCGCGAGCACGGCATCCGCCTGCTGGAGGCCCAGATCGCCACGGGCGGCGTCATCGACCCCGTGCACAGCCACCGCGCGCCCGTGGACGGGCCTACCAGCGCCGGCTTACTTCGACGAGGAGATGAACCGCGTGCTGGAGGACCCCAGCGACGACACCAAGGGCTTCTTCGACCCCAACACCCACGAGAACCTCACGTACGTGCAGCTGCTGCGGCGCTGCGTGCGCGACCCCGACACGGGGCTCTACATGCTGCAGCTGGCCGGCCGGGGCTCCGCCCTCCACCAGCTGGGCGAGGAGCTGCGCGCCGCCCTGCGCGACACCCGCGTGACGCTGGGCGCCGGCCCCCCGCGGGGCCAGCGCGTCTCCGTGTGGGAGCTCCTCTTCTACCGCGAGGTGTCCGAGAGTCAGCGGCAGGACCTGCTGCGCCGGTACCGGGCGGGCTCGCTGACCGCGCAGGAGGTGGGCGCCGCCCTCGTCTCGCTGCTGGCCGAGGCCGAGGCCGGAGGCCGAGGCCGCGCGCCCCGGCGCCCCCGGACCCTCGGGGGGCGCTGCGTGCCGCCACCATGGAGGTCCGGGTGGGCCGCCTGCGGGGGCCCGCGGTGCCCGTGTGGGACGTGCTGGCCTCCGGCTACGTGAGCGCCGCCACGCGGGAGCAGCTGCTGGCCGAGTTCGGGGCGGGGACGCTGGGCCTGCCCGCCCTGACCCGCAGGCTGACCACCATCATCGAGGAGGCTGAGGCGGCCCCCTCCCAAGGGGGCGGAGCCTCCGGGCAGCGGGAGCCCGGGCCCCAGGGGCCGGGCGAGGGGGCCGACGCGGGACCCTCCTCCGCCCAGGACGCCGAGGACGCCGCCAGGGCCCTGCAGGAGCAGGCCCTGCGCGCCGCCACCATGGAGGTGCGCGTCGGGCGGTTCCAGGGCCGGCGCGTCTCCGTGTGGGAGGTCCTCTTCTCCTCCTACCTGAGCCAGGCCCGGCGGGACGAGCTGCTGGCCCAGCACGCGGCCGGCGCCCTGGCCCTGCCCGCCCTGGTCGCCGTCCTCACCCAGCTCATCGAGGAGACGGAGGAGCGGCTGAGCAAGGTGTCCTTCCGGGGCCTGAGGCGCCAGGTGTCGCCTCCGAGCTGCACACGTCCGGGATCCTGGGCCCCGAGACCCTGCGGGACCTGGCCCAGGGCACCAAGACCCTGCAGGAGGTGACGGAGATGGACTCGGTGAAGCGCTACCTGGAGGGCACCAGCTGCATCGCGGGCGTGCTGGTCCCCGCCAAGGACGAGCCCGGGCGCCAGGAGAAGATGAGCATCTACCAGGCCATGTGGAAGGGCGTCCTGCGGCCGGGCACGGCCCTGGTGCTGCTGGAGGCGCAGGCGGCCACGGGCTTCGTCATCGACCCCGTGCGCAACCAGAAGCTGTCCGTGGAGGAGGCGGTGGCCGCGGGCGTGGTGGGCGGCGAGCTCCAGGAGAAGCTGCTGTCGGCCGAGCGCCCGGTCACCGGCTACACCGACCCCTACACCGGGCAGCAGATCTCCCTCTTCCAGGCCATGAAGAAGGACCTCATCGTGCGCGAGCACGGCATCCGCCTGCTGGGGCCCAGATCGCCACGGGCGGCGCCATCGACCCCGCACAGCCACCGCGCGTGCCGTGGGCGTGGCCTACCAGCGCCGGCTACGCCGACGAGGAGATGAACCGCGTGCTGGAGGACCCCAGCGACGACACCAAGGGCTTCTTCGACCCCAACACCCACGAGAACCTCACGTACGTGCAGCTGCTGCGGCGCTGCGTGCGCGACCCCGACACGGGGCTCTACATGCTGCAGCTGGCCGGCCGGGGCTCCGCCCTCCACCAGCTGGGCGAGGAGCTGCGCGCCGCCCTGCGCGACACCCGCGTGACGCTGGGCGCCGGCCCCCCGCGGGGCCAGCGCGTCTCCGTGTGGGAGCTCCTCTTCTACCGCGAGGTGTCCGAGAGTCAGCGGCAGGACCTGCTGCGCCGGTACCGGGCGGGCTCGCTGACCGCGCAGGAGGTGGGCGCCGCCCTCGTCTCGCTGCTGGCCGAGGCCGAGGCCCAGGCCGCGCGCCCCGGCGCCCCGGACCCTCGGGGGGCGCTGCGTGCCGCCACCATGGAGGTCCGGGTGGGCCGCCTGCGGGGGCCCGCGGTGCCCGTGTGGGACGTGCTGGCCTCCGGCTACGTGAGCGCCGCCACGCGGGAGCAGCTGCTGGCCGAGTTCGGGCCGGGGACGCTGGGCCTGCCCGCCTGACCCCGCAGGCTGACCACCATCATCGAGGAGGCTGAGGCGCCCTCCCAGGGGGGCGGAGCCTCCGGGCAGCGGGAGCCCGGGCCCCAGGGGCCGGGCGAGGGGGCCGACGCGGACCCTCCTCCGCCCAGGACGCCGAGGACGCCGCCAGGCCCCTGCAGGAGCAGGCCCTGCGCCGCCCGCCACCATGGAGGTGCGCGGCGGGCGGTTCCAGGGCCGGGCGCTGTCTCGTGGGGGAGGTCCTCTTCTCCTCCTACCTGAGCCAGGCCCGGCGGGACGAGCTGCTGGCCCAGCACGCGGCCGGCGCCCTGGCCCTGCCCGCCCTGGTCGCCGTCCTCACCCAGCTCATCGAGGAGACGGAGGAGCGGCTGAGCAAGGTGTCCTTCCGGGGCCTGAGGCGCCAGGTGTCGGCCTCCGAGCTGCACACGTCGCCCGGGATCCTGGGCCCGAGACCCTGCGGGACCTGGCCCAGGGCACCAAGACCCTGCAGGAGGTGACGGAGATGGACTCGGTGAAGCGCTACCTGAGGGCACCAGCTGCATCGCGGCGTGCTGGTCCCGCCAAGGACGAGCCCGGCGCCAGGAGAAGATGAGCATCTACCAGGCCATGTGGAAGGGCGTCCTGCGGCCGGGCACGGCCCTGGTGCTGCTGGAGGCGCAGGCGGCCACGGGCTTCGTCATCGACCCCGTGCGCAACCAGAAGCTGTCCGTGGAGGAGGCGGTGGCCGCGGGCGTGGTGGGCGGCGAGCTCCAGGAGAAGCTGCTGTCGGCCGAGCGCGCGGTCACCGGCTACACCGACCCCTACACCGGGCAGCAGATCTCCCTCTTCCAGGCCATGAAGAAGGACCTCATCGTGCGCGAGCACGGCATCCGCCTGCTGGAGGCCCAGATCGCCACGGGCGGCGTCATCGACCCCGTGCACAGCCACCGCGTGCCCGTGGACGTGGCCTACCAGCGCGGCTACTTCGACGAGGAGATGAACCGCGTGCTGGAGGACCCCAGCGACGACACCAAGGGCTTCTTCGACCCCAACACCCACGAGAACCTCACGTACGTGCAGCTGCTGCGGCGCTGCGTGCGCGACCCCGACACGGGGCTCTACATGCTGCAGCTGGCCGGCCGGGGCTCCGCCCTCCACCAGCTGGGCGAGGAGCTGCGCGCCGCCCTGCGCGACACCCGCGTGACGCTGGGCGCCGGCCCCCCGCGGGGCCAGCGCGTCTCCGTGTGGGAGCTCCTCTTCTACCGCGAGGTGTCCGAGAGTCAGCGGCAGGACCTGCTGCGCCGGTACCGGGCGGGCTCGCTGACCGCGCAGGAGGTGGGCGCCGCCCTCGTCTCGCTGCTGGCCGAGGCCGAGGCCCAGGCCGCGCGCCCCGGCGCCCCGGACCCTCGGGGGGCGCTGCGTGCCGCCACCATGGAGGTCCGGGTGGGCCGCCTGCGGGGGCCCGCGGTGCCCGTGTGGGACGTGCTGGCCTCCGGCTACGTGAGCGCCGCCACGCGGGAGCAGCTGCTGGCCGAGTTCGGGGCGGGGACGCTGGGCCTGCCCGCCCTGACCCGCAGGCTGACCACCATCATCGAGGAGGCTGAGGCGGCCCCCTCCCAAGGGGGCGGAGCCTCCGGGCAGCGGGAGCCCGGGCCCCAGGGGCCGGGCGAGGGGGCCGACGCGGGACCCTCCTCCGCCCAGGACGCCGAGGACGCCGCCAGGGCCCTGCAGGAGCAGGCCCTGCGCGCCGCCACCATGGAGGTGCGCGTCGGGCGGTTCCAGGGCCGGCGCGTCTCCGTGTGGGAGGTCCTCTTCTCCTCCTACCTGAGCCAGGCCCGGCGGGACGAGCTGCTGGCCCAGCACGCGGCCGGCGCCCTGGCCCTGCCCGCCCTGGTCGCCGTCCTCACCCAGCTCATCGAGGAGACGGAGGAGCGGCTGAGCAAGGTGTCCTTCCGGGGCCTGAGGCGCCAGGTGTCGGCCTCCGAGCTGCACACGTCCGGGATCCTGGGCCCCGAGACCCTGCGGGACCTGGCCCAGGGCACCAAGACCCTGCAGGAGGTGACGGAGATGGACTCGGTGAAGCGCTACCTGGAGGGCACCAGCTGCATCGCGGGCGTGCTGGTCCCCGCCAAGGACGAGCCCGGGCGCCAGGAGAAGATGAGCATCTACCAGGCCATGTGGAAGGGCGTCCTGCGGCCGGGCACGGCCCTGGTGCTGCTGGAGGCGCAGGCGGCCACGGGCTTCGTCATCGACCCCGTGCGCAACCAGAAGCTGTCCGTGGAGGAGGCGGTGGCCGCGGGCGTGGTGGGCGGCGAGCTCCAGGAGAAGCTGCTGTCGGCCGAGCGCGCGGTCACCGGCTACACCGACCCCTACACCGGGCAGCAGATCTCCCTCTTCCAGGCCATGAAGAAGGACCTCATCGTGCGCGAGCACGGCATCCGCCTGCTGGAGGCCCAGATCGCCACGGGCGGCGTCATCGACCCCGTGCACAGCCACCGCGTGCCCGTGGACGTGGCCTACCAGCGCGGCTACTTCGACGAGGAGATGAACCGCGTGCTGGAGGACCCCAGCGACGACACCAAGGGCTTCTTCGACCCCAACACCCACGAGAACCTCACGTACGTGCAGCTGCTCCAAAGGGCTACTCGTGACCCTGAAACGGGGCTCTTATTTCTTTCTCTCACTGTATAATGATTATTCATCGTCCGGAGAAATTTTTTTTCTTCTGTTTAATTATTGATTACAATTTGTTTTTAAATTTTTCTCGTGATATCTCAATTCATTAGATTTTATTTTCATGTTAATTACGTTCCTGTGTATCACCTTGTTTTGATTGTAATCTCTTATATTTGTCTATTTCCATTAAAGTGATAACCTTCATCGTCTATTTTTTCTGTTCAGTTTTTAATTTACCGATCTTTGAAATTTCTTCTGTGAAATCTGTATAGAATCTAGCTTATTTCGAATCAAGGGTTCTCTCCTTTTTACCTGTATTTATCGTGGTAGATGGGGATTCCCTGGTGGCTCATATGGTAAAAACGTCTCTCTGTAATGTGGAAGACCCAGGTTCAATCCCTAGATGGGGAAGATCCCCTGAAGAAGGAAATGGCAACCAATTTGATACTCTTACCTGGAAAATCCCATGGTTGGAGAAGCCTGTTAGTCTATAGTCCTCGAGGTTGCAAAGAGCTCACACGACTGAGCGACTTCACTTTCACTTTTTACCACAGTAGAGGCTACGCATGATTCGTTAAAATCCCATTTCATCTAAATGGCTTCTTCATGTTGATTTTTTTTTATTTTCTGGTTTGACTAAATCATTTTTTGTCAATTTCTTGCTTTAGTGAATGCTCGTGGCTCTCAGTTTGCTGTCCTCCTGCCCTGGTTTTCCATGGTAATGCTGTGCTTTGCAGAGGCTGGGCTCATTCTGTCAGTTGATGCCACTGTCCCTGTTAGCCTGACCCCCTGTGCGTTCTCCTCATCAAATTTGTTTGATGGTGTGGCCTTTACAGTGATCCATGATCACTTCCTTCCTCAGTGATCAGTGAAAGAAATAGGGGAAAACAATAGAACGGGAGAGACTAGAGATTTCAAGAAAATTGGAGCTACCAAGGGAACATTTCTTGCAATGATGGGCTCAATAAAGGACGGAAAGGGTATGGACCTAACAGAAGCAGAAGATATTAAGAAGTGGTAAGAATAAACAGTTCAGTTCAGTTCTGTTCAGTCGCTCAGTCGTGTCCGACTCTTTGCAACCCCATGAATCCAAGCACGCCAGGCCTCCCTGTCCATCACCAACTCCCGGAGTTCACTCAGACTCACATCCATCGAGTCAGTGATGCCATCCAGCCATCTCATCCTCTGTCGTCCCCTTCTCCTCCTGCCCCCAATCCCTCCCAGCATCAGAGTCTTTTCCAATGAGTCAACTCTTCGCATGAGGTGGCCAAAGTACTGGAGTTTCCTCTTGAGCATCATTCCTTCCAAAGAAATCCCAGGGCTGATCTCCTTCAGAATGGACTGGTTGGATCTCCTTGCAGTCCAAGGGACTCTCAAGAGTCTTCTCCAGCACCACAGTTCAAAAGCATCAATTCTTCGGCACTCAGCCTTCTTCACAGTCCAACTCTCACATCCATACATGACCACAGGAAAAACCATAGCCTTGACTAGACAAATTTTGTTGGCAAACTAATGTCTCTGCTTTTGAATATGCTATCTAGGTTGGTCATAACTTTCCTTCCAAGGAGTAAGCTGCAGTCACCATCTGCGGTGATTTTGGAGCCCAAAAAAAGAAAGTCTGACACTGTTTCCACTGTTTCCCCATCTATTTCCCATGAAGTGATGGGACCAGATGCCATGATCTTAGTTTTCTGAATGTTGAGCTTTAAGCCAACTTTTTCACTCTCCACTTTCACTTTCACCAAGAGGCTTTTTAGTTCTTTTTCACTTTCTGCCATAAGGGTGGTGTCATCTGCATATCTGAGGTTATTGATATTTCTCCCAGCAATCTTGATTCCAGCTTGTGTTTCTTCCAGTCCAACGTTTCTCATGATGTACTCTGCATAGAAGTTAAATAAGCAGGGTGACAATATACAGCCTTGACGTACTCCTTTTCCTATTTGGAACCAGTCTGTTGTTCCATGTCCAGTTCTAACTGTTGCTTCGTGACCTGCATACAGATTTCTCAAGAGGCAGGCCTCAGGTGGTCTGGTGTTCCCATCTCTTTCAGAATTTTCCACAGTTGATTGTGATCCACACAGTCAAAGGCTTTGGCATAGTCAATAAAGCAGAAATAGATATTTTTCTGGAACTCTCTTGCTTTTTCCATGATCCAGCGGATGTTGGCAATTTGAACACAGAACTGTACAAAACAGATCTTCATGACCCAGATAATCATGATGGTGTGACCCCTCACCTAAATCCTGACGTCTGGAATGTGAAGTCAAGTGGACCTTAGGAAGCATCACTGCAAACAAAGCTAGTGGAGGTGACGGAATTCCAGCTGAGCTGTTTCAAATCCTCAAAGATGATGCTGTGAAAATGCTGCACTCAATATGCCAGCAAATTTGGAAAACTCAGCAGTGGCCACGGGACTGGAAAAGGTCAGTTTTCATTCCAATCCCAAAGAAAGGCAATGCCAAAGAATGCTCAAACTACCGCACAATTGCACTCATCTCACATGTTAGTAAAGTAATCCTCAAAATTCTCCAAGCCAGTCTTCAGCAATATGTGAACCGTGAACTTCCAGATGTTCAAGCTGGTTTTAGAAAAGGCAGAGGAACCAGAGATCAAATTGCTAACATCCACTGGATCATGGGAAAGGCAAAAGAGTTCCAGAAAAACATCTATTTTTGCTTAATGACCACGACAAAGCCTCTGACTGTGTGGATCACAATAAACTGTGGAAAATTCTGAAAGAGATGGGAATACCAGACCACCTGACCTGCCTCTTGAGAAACCTGTATGCAGGTATGGAAGCAACAGTTAGAACTGGACATGGAACAACAGACTGGTTCCAAATAGGAAAAGGAGTATGTCAAGACTGTATATATTGTCACCATGCATATTTAACTTATGTGCAGAGTACAACATGTGAAACGCTGGGCTGGATGAGGCACAAGCTGGAATTAAGATTGCCGGGAGAAATATTAATAACCTCAGATATGAAGGTGACACCACGCTTATGGCAGAAAGTGAAGAAGAACTAAAAAGCCTTTTGATGAAAGTGAAAGAGGAGAGTGAAAAAGTTGGCTTAAAGCTCAACATTCAAAAAACTAAGAACATGGTAGCCCGTCCCATCATTTCATGGCAAATAGATGTGGAAACGGTGGCTGACTTTATTTTTTAGGGCTCCAAAATCACTGCAGATGATGACTGCAGCCATGAAATTAAAAGACGCTTACTCCTTGGAAGAAAAGTTATGACCAACCTAGACAGCATGTTAAAAAGCAGAAACATTAGTTTGTCAACATAGGTCTGTCTTGCCAAGACTATGCTTTTTCCAGTGGTCATGTATGGATGTGAGAGTTGGAATATAAAGAAAGCTGAGTGCCGAAGAATTGATGCTTTTGAACTGTGATGTTGGAGAAGACTCTTGAGAGTCCCTTGGACTGCAAGGAGATCAAACTAGCTGAGGCTCCAATACTTTGGCCACCTGATGCAAAGAGCTGACTCAGTTGAAAAGACCCTGATCCTGGGAAAGATTGAAGGCAGGAGAAGGGGACAACAGAGGATGAGATGGTTGGATGGCATTACCGACTCAATGGACATGCGTTTGAGTAGACTCCAGTAGTTGGTGATGGATAGGGAGGCTTGGCATGCTGTGGTCCATGGGGCCACAGAGTTGGACACGACTGAGCTACTGAACTGAACTGAACTGATGGCCTTTACAACGGCTTCCCAGGTTGCTCAGTGGTAAAGAATCTGCCTGACAATGCAGAAGCTGCAGGTTCAGGCTCTGGGGTTGGAAGATTCCCTGTAGGAGCAACTGGCAACCCCCTGCAGTATTCTTACCTGGAGAATTCCATGGACAGAGAAGCCTCACAGGCAACAGTCTCTAGGGCCACTGAGTCGAACACGACTGAACATGCATGTACTCCACTCCACTCCATGGCTTTTACAGTTTACAAGGAATTGTTTGTATGTCAACAAAGCTCTCTTCTTTGATTTCAACTTTTTGAAAGTTCCTCCACAAAATTCTCTCTCCTTATTATAAATATAAGATATTAAACAAGGACAATAAGCATTGATAACCTAAGGTGACATACAGCTGTATCCAGCATGGTCTCTGCTTCCCATGGATTTAGGTCTAAGTCTTGGATGATCCTGGAGCTTCAGACATTGATCACAGAGTGTCTGGTTGGCACAGGTGGCATTGGGCCAAGTCTTCCTGGTTCCTCCATTTTCACAGAGAGTTCTGAGCAGTGAGTGGTATTTTCTCAGGATCACCTTGGGCGAGTGGAGTGTGGAACGTGGGAGCTTTGCTGGTCCCATCAGGATGACAGCAGTGGAGTTAAGTCTGTGCAGAAGGTGGGGGAGCGAGGTGTAGTAGGCGACTCCGAAACCAGCAGGGCTGAAGGCCTTTGGACCGAGCTGGAGACGCTGGAGCTCAGGGTTGAGAGATAGTGGGTACCTGTGTCCACAGCCTTTCTCCCCAGAAAGAGAAAGTGAAGGGTGAGTGGGAACCCAGCAGGTGAGAGGAAGGAGATAGTAGGAAAGTAGTGAAAGTGAAGTGAATTCGCTGGGTCATGTCTGATTTTTTGTGACCCTGTGGACTGTAGCCTACCAGGCTTCTCCATGGGATTTTCCAGAGTACCAGAGTGGGTTGCCATTTCCTTCTCCAGGTGATCTTCCCAACCCAGGGATCAAACCGGGTCTCCCGCATTGCAGGCAGACGCTTTACCCTCTGAGCCACCAGGGAAGCCCAGGAAAGTATTGGGGGTCACTAATTACAGGCGTGAGTTTGAGTAAACTCCGGGAGTTTGTGATGGACAGGGAGGCCTGGTCTGCTGCAAATCATGGGGTCACAAAGAGTCGGATATGACTGAGCGACTGACTGAATTGAACTGAACTGAACTCAATTACAGTCTACCTCTTGGGTATTCTTCTGTCTCCTTAAGAGAGACGTGTTCCTTAAGGGAGGAGGGACGGACGCTTCTCTGTGGCCTGACCTCAGACCCTCGTGGTGCAACCCCGGGCTACGCGGGCTGCCCCTCGACCTGCTCCACGCTGGCTTCACTCCAAGGCGGGAGCCTGGGGACCATGCCAGGTTTCCCGATGTGCTTGACGGAGTGTGGCGCGGAAGCGGTGCAGGAAGTACGAGCGGCTTCCAGAGCTGGGCAGGGCCAGTGAGCGCAGGCCAGCGCGCGTTCGGGGAGGTTCCGACGGACCTGGCCTCAGGCCGCCACGGAAACCCCCGCGCCCGGGTCGCCGGGCTAAGGCTGGTCCCTGGACAGCCGAGAGCTGCGCGTCCCAGCAGAAGCCTGGCTGGGACCCAGGCGGGCGGGGCCTCTGGAGGGGCGGGGCTGTGGGCTGGCGGGCGAGGCCTTAGGTGCAGTGGGCGGGGCCTTCGTGGGTGTGGCGGGGCGTGGGGCGGGGCATCGGGCGGGGCGGGGTTCCATGCGGTGGGGCACAGGGCTGGGACAGGTGGGGCTTCCGCGGGGTGCCGCGAGGGCTCTCTGCCTTGTGCGTGGAGCCTCCGCTTCGGCTCCGGCCCGGGGAGGCGGCTCCGGCGGGGCAGGCGGGCTCCACCCCCGGGCCGGCCGCGTGCCCGCGCCTCCCAATTCCCAGAACCAGGGTGGGGGCTCGAGGGGGTGGTGGCGGCAGCTCCGCTTCCAGCTGGGCGTCTGGGCGCGGGGCCAGGACGGGCGGAGAGCGGCGGCGGCGCTGGGCGGCGGATCGCGCGCAGGGCGGTGGCCTGAACCGGCCGAGCCATGGCGGCCCCGGAGCTGGTGCCGAGGCGGGGCCGGGAGCGGGAACGGGAGGACGAGAGTGAGGACGAGAGCGACATTCTGGAAGAGAGCCCGTGCGGCCGCTGGCAGAAGCGGCGGGAGCAGGTGGGCACAGCGGGGCGGAGCGGGGCGCCGCCCACCTCGGGTGGAGGGGCCCTGGGGCCACGCGGGGCCGTGCGCACTCTGGGGGAGCCAGGAGGCCGGGAACCTGCCCGAACCCTCGCGCAGGCGGCCTCCTTCTCGATGCGCGCTCGTACTGCTTTAGCCTGGCCCCCACGCCCTGGTGAGAAACCCCCTCTTTCTTAAGGGCCAGTCTCTCGAGACCACCTCCCCATGCCTCTGAGATCACCTGTTAGCCTCCTGGGAACCATCCTCAAAAAAAACCCAAGCATGCCCCAAATCCCCACAGCCCAGCCCCAGGATACCACACCTCTGCTCCTGGGTCCCCAGCTTCTCCCTGGAACACCAGTGCCTGCCTCACACCCTCCCGCTGGTGGATAGGATGTGACTGGGGACTGAGCCTCCCCCGACACTTCACTCATGCCCCCCCACCTCCATCCCCACCCCCACCCCCAGGTGAATCAGGGAAACATGCCGGGGGTCCAGAGCACATTCCTGGCCATGGACACTGAGGAGGGGGTGGAGGTGGTGTGGAACGAGCTGCACTTTGCTGACAGGAAGGCCTTCTTGGTCCACGAGGTAAGGCCCGCTGCCCCACCCCCCACCCCACCCCCATCATCCTGGTGACTGCACCCCCCTTCCCAGGAGAAGATCCAGACCATGTTTGAGCAGCTGGCCCTGGTAGACCACCCCAATATTGTCAAGCTGCATAAGTACTGGCTGGACGCCTCAGAGTCCCGAGCGCGGGTAAGCCCCTGGGCAGGCCATGGGGTGGTGGGGCACCAGTGGGTGGGGTGGCTGTGGGCACCCACTGTTGGTGGAGCCCGTGAGTTTGCCGCCTCGCAGGTCATCTTCATCACAGAGTATGTGTCGTCAGGCAGCCTCAAGCAATTCCTCAAAAAGACCAAGAAGAACCACAAGGCCATGAATGCCAGGGTATGCAAGTGGGCTGGTGTGGGTCAGGGACAGGCTGGGGTCCGGATGCTGTTGGGGACAGAGACAGTGAGGGGCACGGGGCAGGGCTGGGCCAGGCGGCCCAGGCCCAGCTGCCTTTTGGAGCCCACCTCATGGAGTCCATCCACCGCCAGGCCTGGAAGCGCTGGTGCACACAGATCCTGTCTGCACTCAGGTGAGGGCCTGGGCTTGCCTGAACACCTGCCTGCGATCTCCCCCATCCACCCTGCCTCCTGGCACCCTGACCCAGCTCCACCGGCTCTCCCCTTCTCCCAGCTTTCTGCACGCTTGCAGCCCCCCAATCATCCATGGGAACCTGACCAGCGACACCATCTTCATCCAGCACAACGGCCTCATCAAGATTGGCTCCGGTGCTGGCGGGGAGGAGGGGGCGGCGAGGAGGAGAGGGTGGTGGGGAGGCTGGGCCAGGCGGGACCTGTTGGGAACACAGGGCTGATGACGCTGCGCACCCTGTCACGTTGACACCTGCTCTTTCTCCCCGTGGGGACCGGCTCAGTGTGGCACCGGATCTTCTCCAACGGTGCGTGGGGACTCTGGGGGATGGGGGGGCCATGGAGAGGCCCGGTCTGCTCACCCCTTGCTTTCCTGTAGCGCTCCCCGACGATCTTCGAAGTCCCATCCGTGTTGAGCGGGAGGAACCTCGGAACCTGCACTTCTTCCCGCCAGAGTATGGAGGTGAATCCAGGAGGCCCCCACCCTGCCCCCTGCATCCGCCTTACCCGTCCTGACCCGCTCTCCCCTTTCAGAGGTTGCTGATGGCACTGCCGTGGACATCTTCTCCTTTGGGATGTGCGCACTAGAGGTACTAACCCAGTGTAGCCTGGGGCCCTCCTCCCAGCTAGCTCCCCCAACCCCACCCGTCTCTTCCCCCTGCCTGACCTTGCCCTGCCCCCCAGATGGCTGTGCTGGAGATCCAGGCCAATGGGGACACCCGGGTCACAGAGGAGGCCATCACTCGTGCCAGGCACTCGCTGAGCGACCCCAACATGCGGGTAAGCAGCTCGCCCTGCCCCTGTGAGTTGGCTGTCAATGTTCCAGGCTGGGCAGTGAGGGGCCTCAGGCAGGCCTGCAGATGGTGCAGGTCAGAGCCAGGCTGCTGCACCAGCCCTTCCCCTGCAAGGCGGGCCTTACCAGGCAGGTGTGTTGCGGGGCAGACCTGATGGCATGAGGGAACATCCTGAGCACAGAGATATGCTTTAAGTGTGGGTGCAGTGTTTATGCCAGTTTTATAAAGAAACAGGTTCAGAGAGCCTTTAGCGTGAATGGTGGAGCCAGTGTATGTCTAGGTCTGCCCAACTCCACGGCCCTGCCTGTAAGCTTTCAGGAGACTGGCTGAGAGGATCCCAGGGGGCAAGGTGGGTGGGTGCAGAGGGCATATGCTCAGAAGCTGCAGCCACAACCTCTGTGGCCAGACTTCAGCGACTGCCTGGCTTAACCCATGGCCTCTGGGACTGGTGGGGCCTGGGTGGGACTGAGACAGACATGGAGCCAGGATGGACCCAGAGGCAGTGAGGGCCTGGATGTGGGGCAAGGGAGGCACCCCTCAAGGCCATCTGCAGAGCCAGTCCTGACTTGCAGCACCAGAAGTAGGGCAGGCAGGTGGGCTCAGGCTGGGCTGCTCCGAGTTCAGGGGCCCAGGCTGATCTGCCAGCACTCTGCCCAGGCCTGGGCTCCAAGGCAGGGGCTGGTGTCTATCCTCAGTGTGCAGTCTTCATCTGTCACTTGGGGATGACAGTGCCAGCCCCCCTCAGAAACTGGGGCGGGGGTGCCTACTGGAAGGAAAACAAAGGCAGCTCTGGGCCCCGGGAAGACTCCACTGTCCTGTTTGAAGACCCAGGTCCTGGCCTGGCGGCTAACAGGATGCCTCTCCCTGTGCCGGAAGCTGCATGAAGGCTCCCAGAGGCTTGGGGCCAGAGCAGAGAGGCTACACCCACTTCTGCCCCCTCTCCGCAGGAGTTCATCCTCTCCTGCCTAGCCCGGGACCCTGCCCGCCGGCCCTCTGCCCACAACCTCCTCTTCCACCGCGTGCTGTTCGAGGTGCACTCGCTGAAGCTCCTGGCTGCCCACTGCTTCATCCAGCACCAGTGTGAGGGGCAGGTCGGCCTGGGGGTGGGCCAGGGCCTGGGGTCAGGCTGCAGAAGGAGGCCCGGCAGGACCCCATGCTTCAGGGCCCGCCGCCTGTGTGCTCCCGCGGCCCATAGACCTCATGCCTGAGAATGTGGTAGAGGAAAAGACCAAGGCGATGGACCCGCACGCAGTCCTGGCGGAGATCCCCCGGCCCCCCTGGCCCCCGCTGCAGTGGCGGTGAGTGACCTGCAGCCCAGAGGCCTCCCTGCTCCTCCTGGCCAGCCCAGCCCCACTGGCCAGGCCAGCCATCCTCACGTTCTTCTTACACCCACACCAGGTACTCAGAAGTCTCCTGCTTAGAGCTTGACAAGTTCCTGGAGGACGTCAGGTGAGGGCTGGAGTGAGCCTGGGGAGGGGGCAACTGTCGGGCCTGAACCCCCAGCTGGCAGCACCCTGCATCGTGTCCCTAGGAATGGGATCTACCCGCTGATGAACTTTGCTGCTGCCCGGCCCCTGGGGCTGCCCCGTGTGCTGGCCCCACCCACCGAGGAAGCCCCGAAGGCCAAGACCCCAACACCAGAGCCTTTTGACTCAGAGACCAGAAAGGTAAGCTTCCACCCCTGCTGCACAGACCTGACCACTGCCCAGACAGGCTCCCTTACCAGGGGCTTCAAGTCTGCCGGGCCAGCTCTCCTCCCGGCTGCTGGAGGCCAAGTCCTGCCTGATCACTCTGTGGAACCTGGGGGGGGGGGGGGCAGTAGTGCAAGCTGAGAGACCCCTCTCCCAGAGGCTCTGCAAGGAAAGGCTCCTGCAGGCCCTTGCCCCACACACGGCTCTGACCCACCTCCTTGGCCTGCGGATTCCCTGACATCTGTGCCCTCGTGTCTCCTCCAAGGCCCCTAGGCCCTGAGATTCCCCTGGCCCCTCCTGCAAGGCTCCCCCCTGGCTAGGGGACTCCTGGGCAGCCTCAGCCCCTCTCCCTCTCCATGTCCACACCCACCGGTTTCCAGAGGCCGTGGCTTCGGCCTTGGGTGTGTCTCTGTGGTTACTGCCCTGATCTGGGCTTCCTTTGTTCCCCACCGAGATGCTGCACCAGCCCCTTGCCTGGTCGCCTGCTGCTGGCTTCCCTCCACAATGCAGCCAGAATTCTTGTTCTGGATAGGGGGCACAGTCGGAGGTCCTCAGCCCCCCACTCTGAGGCCTGGTCTTACTGGCATCCTGGGCTTCTGCTGTCCTGTCCCAGAGGATCTTGCTCTTCCTACCCTTCCCACAGCTTGTCCAGGTGTTCTCTCCACCTGTGAAACCATCCTAAAGCATCCTCCAGCTTCAGTATCTACCCTCTGAAAGTTTTGGCAGGCTCCTAGCAGTGAGATGTGCTTTCTAGTTTGCCCTTAGAGATTTTTCCCATCTCTGGTCTTTACTACCCGTGCCTGGCCCTTTGAGGCAGCATTTGAGCTTGCTGCCAGAGGTTGAGGTCCGGCCTTTGAGTGACCTTGGCCTGTGTCTTCCCCGCAGGTGATCCAGATGCAGTGTAACCTGGAAAGGAGCGAGGACCAGGCGCGCTGGCACGTGAGCTTGGGGTGGGCTAGGGGGGGGCTGCTGCCGGCAGAGATGCTGATGCGGGAGGAGAGGGACCGGGCCAACCCGAGCCCACCACACCCTCCTGCCTCCACCTCCTCAGCTCACTCTGCTCCTGGTGCTGGAGGACCGGCTTCATCGGCAGCTCACCTACGACCTGCTCCCAAGTAGGCTGAGGGGTGGGGGTGGAGGTGGGGGGGGGAACCCCGGGCGGGGGCGGGGGTGGGCAGGCAGCGCTGCAGGTCTCATGCCCTGGCTTCCCCCGCCGCAGCCGACAGTGCCCAAGACCTGGCCGCCGAGCTGGTGCACTACGGCTTCGTCCACGAGGTGAGGTGTGCGGGCTGGGTGCGGCCAGCCTGGGAGGGCGGCAGGGTGGGCCGCGCCCCTCCGTCCCCCATGCCTCCCTCCCGTCCTGCAGGACGATCGGCCGAAGCTGGCCGCCTTCCTGGACAGCACCTTCCTCAAGTACCGTGGAGCTCAGCCGTGACCTTGATTCGCACACCTCAGGGCCCCAAGCCCCCTGGAAGCCAACCTCTTGGCTCCCTGGGGAAGCTTGGCATTGGCCCCTGCACTTGGGTGGGGAACCAGGGTCCCTGTCTGCCTGTGTGCCTGCTAGTGAGAACCTCCCCTCGCATAGCTCCCGCAGCCCTGGGGTGGGGCTGAGGGTGGCGGGGTCGGGCCCACCGGGGTAAGGGAGCCGGTGCTGGGCACTGGTTAGCTGCTGCGTGTCCTTAGGAGCAGGATGTCCCATGCAGCCAGCTTCCACAATTTCCTGGCCGTGTGGTCACGAAGGGGCTGCCGCACGGGGAACCACGCATAGTGCTGGGGGCTGAGGGGTGGAGGTCAGCCCTGGACAGCTGTGCACCCAGGCAAACGCTCCATTACAAGTTGGTGCCACTGACTCACACGAGGAACCACCACCTTAGACTGATGGTAAAGCAGCTGCAAGTGTCGGGCACCGTGCTGGGCGAGGGGCGTGGCCATGACCCGGAAGCTCGTATGGCTCTTGCCCCCTGCCCCCCGTCCAGGGCAGACCCACTTCCGGGCCCCTCTCTGGCTCCTGCAGCCCCCACAAAGAGCTGTTCTCTGTCCACGTCCCCTGGCCGGAGTGGTCCATGTCAGATGCCCTCCCTGCTCCTCCCCAGCTCCCCCCTACTCGTGCTACCTCCCTGGGTCCTGGGGATATCAGCGCCCCCTCCATTTGCAAATGTAGTTAATCACTCTTGAACATTTAAAACCGCATGTATAAATTTAGCACATTCAGGTTTCTAAGTGTTTGAAATGTCAAACAAGAAAAGCCTACCACTGTATTAGTTCTCTGTTGTTGCTGTAGGTTTTTACCACAAACTCAGTGGCTTAAACCAACACATATATTAGTTCTGTAGGTCAGAAATCTGGCGCAGATCTCATCAGACTAACAACAAGGTTTTGTCACTCCTTTCTGGAGGTTCTTGGGGAGAAACCGTTTCCGTACTCCTTCAGGTTGTTAGCCTTCAGGTGTCAGGAGCACGCAGGGCACCGGGCAGGAATTCAGTTCCTTGCAGTGATGGGGCCAAGGTTCCCATTCCCATGCTTGCTTAAACTGAAGGCCATCCTCAGCTTCTGGAGGCTGCCAGATCCCTTGGCTAATGGCCCCTTCCTCCATCTTCAAAGCCAGAAACATCGCATTGAGTCTTTCTCCTGAACTGTGTGTCTGGTTTTCTGCAGCCAGGAAAGCTTCGTGTGGTTAGGTTGGGTCCACCTGGATAATCCGGGATAATCTCCCATCTCATGGTCCTTAATCTTAACCATATGTGCAAAATAGTTTTCACCAAGTAAATAATATTCCCAGGTTCTGGGGGTTAGGACATGGACATCTTTGTCATCCCACCTGCCACATCACCCCAACCAAAACCCCAAACCAACACCCCTTACCAAGACATGTCAGATACATTCCATGTAAAAATATGGTGAATCTCAAGTTATTTTAAATGTTCCAGTACTCTACAAAATTATTCAAGTCCTAACACCTTTCAGTTTAAAGTTACGCTTTAAAATAACTTACACATCTACTTGGAAATCCTGATGCCAAGCTGTCTGATTCTGCATCGTCTGAAACAGTTGGGAGTATCCAGTGCATAACCGATTGTGCCAGAGATTAAACTGAACTCAAAAGGATCAGTACTAGCACTGCTCCATTTCATGTCTGTTGAGGTTTTCATTTTAACTTTTATCTCTTCAAAGTGACATACCTATTATTTTCAAAGTGGAATTTTTTTAGGTCAATAATAAATAACTGATAAATACACTGTCTAACTCTGATTCTTTGCAAATTCAACTCTCTTAGCTGTTTCTTCAGGCATTTAAAATGCATGTTTCACAAGGACACGCACACACGCGTTCGCTGCTTTTCATCGGTTTTTCTACATTATGTGTCACATGCGGGTGTCCTCTGGGGGGAAGGGAGGCCACTGGCCTCATCCCTTGACACAGCGCCATCTCAATGTGATGGGCACTATTACAGCTTCACTCCCACAGGTCTCAGCAGAGAATGAGGTGTCCTAGGAAAATATTTGCTTCCTTGCACAACTTTTTGTTTTCCCTGCAGTTAATCATTGCCTTTTGGGGGGCTTAGTTTTCCATACATGTCATTAATTCCTCCCTAGATTCTCCTGCAGAAGTGTGAACCTCCTCTCAAACTTGGGATTTGTTGCATAAGTGCTATTTCCATCTTTTCCTGGACCCCTCACCCTGCCACCTGCCCCGGCTGTGAGCATGGGCTACGACTTCAGCAGTGTCCTGGAGCACCTCCTTTCTCTCCGCTGGAGCCCATGATTTCCTCCTCCTTGATTCATTTACGGAGTCTGCAGCTTGCCGTCACTACATTCACATCTGCTTGTTCGTGTAACTAGGTACAAAGTTGGGCTTCTAGTCCCAAGAATTCCCATGCCTTTCTGAGTTCTGACCTTTGCGATGTCTTCTCTCTGGATCTTTTCTTTACCTGAATGCTTTGGAAATTATCAACTGTTGGGGGCCAGAGTGAGGTACTCCGCCCATGGCAAAGGTCATGAGGAAGGAGGCTCGACATACGCAAAGGCGGGATCGAGCCTCAGGAGTCCCCCTGGAAATCCTCGAGCGCCTACCCCCATAACCAGAGCCTGCCTACTTTACTACTTTGTGTTCTTACCTACACCTCTGACTTTACGGGGGGCTGTCCCCCACCACCTCTTTCGGAGAAGGAGTTAACCTAGAGCTCCAGTCAATAAAAACTCTTGGGTGTGACAAGAGTGTTTTAACCTACAAACTCCTCTGAAGGTTCTCTAGCCTGCCTGACAGGCTCGTCCGGCCACATGTGATTGCTCACAGCCTCCCAACCGTGAGAGGCACGAGATGCTTTAAACCTTCTAAAAACAGGTTCCTTAGAAAAGTTAGAAAACTATTAGTATAAGTATAATGGGCTGATTAGAAATTGTATTGGTGAAGGGTTTTTCATTTGTTGAGCCAATGTTTGTTGCTAAGTCTCCACATCCCCTGCCCTTACACACATTAATGAATATATAGAAGAAATAAGTATTAACCTTTGATATTAATCACGTTAGACCTTAGGCTAAGTAAATTCTTTCTTTCCTTAACTAAAACCCACTACACCCTCACCCTGTAGGAATGTAACTTTACTTGGGTGGCATCTGTTTTGAGAATAATCAGCCCTGGAGAAATAAGTGTCCTGATTGACTGACCGCTGTCACAAGGAGAGGGTCGTAAATTGTCAGCAGGCCCCCCTGGCCAGAAGATGATGTAACACCCCTAAGACCTCTGTATACATTTGTGTGAAGCACCTGACTTTAATAAAAGTCAGGACTGCTGTCCCCACGTGACTTTTGTATAACATCTTAGTGTATAAAAACAGACTCTGGAAAATAAAGAATTGGGATCAGTTTCTCGAAATACTGGTCTCCCCATGTCGCTCTCTCTCTCACTCTGGCTGAGTCTCCATCTGGAGCGCGGAACCCACCATGCTTACTAATTATGCCTGGGCTTCTAAGATCCGACCGGGGAGGCCTCAGTGTCTCCTCTCCTTCGGGAGAACGGAAGGACGCCTGCGGCCTACGTAAGTGGTGCAAACTTCTTGTCTTGAAGTTTTATTGGTCTCCCGCGTAAACCAAGCTACTCAGCCTCTTTTCTCCACTGAATTTTCCTACTGAGCTATCCTTATTCTATTACTCTTTATATCTTTAATTAATATCTAATTGAAGCTATTGTATCCTGATCCTCGCCTATGCCGTCTCTCCTTCGAATACCCTGGATCAGCCGGGGCTGGTCCCCGGCAGGATCAACGATGTGTCCTGATGTTGTTGTTCAGTCACTCAGTCTTGTCCGACTCTTTGTGACCCCATGGACTGCAGCATGCCAGGCCTCCCTGTCCATCACCATCTCCCAGTTTGCTCAGACTCGTGCCCATCGAGTCACTGATGCCCTCCAATCATCTCATCCTCTGTCATCCCCTTCTCCTTCTGCCTTCAATCTTTCCCACCATCAGGGTCTTTTCAAATGAGTCGGCTCTTTGGATCAGGTGGCCAAAGTATTGGAGCTTCGGCTTCAGCATCAGTCCCTCCAATGAATATTCAGGAGTGATTTCCTTTAGGATTGACTGGTTTGATCTCCTTGCTGCCCAAGGGACTCAAGAGTCTTCTTCAGCACCACAGTTCAAAGGCATCAGTTCTTTGGCACTCAGCCTTTTTCATTGTCCAGCTCTCAGATCAGTACATGACTACTGGAAAAACCATAGCTTTGACTATATGGACCTTTGCAGGCAAAGTAATGTCTCTGCTTTTTAATACGCTGTCTAGGTTTGTCACTGCTTTCCTTCCAAGGAGCAACCGTCTTTTAATTTCACGGCTGCAGTCATCATCCAGTCCAGAGTGATTGTGGAGCCCAAGAAAATAGTCTGTCACTGTTTCCATTGTTTCCCCATCTATTTACCATGAAGTGATGGGACCGGATGCCATGATCTTAGTTTTTTGAACGTTGAGTTTTAAGCCAGCTTTTTCACTCTCATCTTTCACCTTCCATTGAGAGGCTCTTTAATTCCTCTTCACTTTCTGCCATAAGGGTGGTGTCATCTGCATATCTGAGGTTCTGATGTAGACCTTCTCTCGCTTTTCTTCCACTATTATTTTTTATTGAAGTATAGCAGTTTATAATGTTGTGTTAATTACTCCTTTACAGCAAAGTGTTTTTTTTTTTCTGTATTCTCTTTCACTATGGTTTATCACTTGATATTGAATACGTTGATAGTTCTCTGTGCTCTGCAGTAAGAACTCAATATGACTTTCCCTTTCATCTGTTGTCCAGAGATTCCCAACCCTTCAGTTCTAAGAAGTTTTCTTTGCTGTTTTGATTTCTCCCCTTTCCTTTTCTGGAATGCTTACTTAGATGTTGGACTTATTTTCTGAGAGGTTAGGGGCAGAGGCTCTGGAGCCACTCAGCTGCTTCTGAGACAGTGGTTCAGATTGCATGGGGGTGGTCATGAGCTTGCACAAGTTAACTGTGAAAAGGAACGAGAACAGTGCCCAGCACACTAGCACTCTGAATGCAGCGATGCCAGATTTCACAGGCAGAGCTGCACCAGGGAGTGGTGCTTTTGCCCCCTCTTCCAGCCCCAGCCCACCCTATTGTGGAGGCCTCTGAGGCACCCGCTGGTTCTAGTACTGCAGAGTGCTGACGAGTGTGACAGTACTCCATTGTCTGTTTTCTAGCTATATGGTTTCATTGTTATACGTTCTGGAAGATTTCAACTTTATCTTGCAACTTCTCTGTTTAACTCTTCCTTTTCCTCTCATATTTTTCATTTGTAACTGCTTTCTCACTGGCTGAATGTTTTTTTTTTTTTTTACAGCATCTGTTCATGTACTTTGATGCAACATCCTATATCTCTAAGGATATGGTTTTAGCTTTTCCTTTTTCTTTCCTCTCTGGCCTGCTCTATTGGCTCTATTCCTTCTGAGTCCCTTTTCCTTTTCCAGTTTTCTTCTCCCTCAGGTGTCTGGTGTTCCTGGGTTGCCCAGTCACATTGAATCTTAGTGGTTGGCGCTTATTGCCTTGTGGTGCTTTGAGGTCAAGGATGGAGCCAGGTCATTCTCCTGCCCACCTCTCAACGGCCAGTCTATTGTGTGTGTGTGTGTGTGTGTGTGTGTTGGGAGATCCTGCAGACAGGCTCTTCTCTCTGAGGATTGTGAGTGACACATGATTGGGGAGCCAGGGTTGGAGGTGGCAGAAAGGCAGGAATCTCATGTATTCCTCCCCACTTTCAGAACAGGCAGGCCCTCCAAGTGTGCCTCTGCTGGAGCTCACCTCTCAGTCGCTGCCAGTAGGGCCGGAGCTCTTATCTCTTCCTTGTCATGACTGCACTCACATGAACCATCTCTTGGACCTCAACCTCCAGGATGCTAAAGCAGCCCCTGTTGTCCACCTTCCTCCAGCTCCACAACATTCCACCTCTTTGTCTTTGGGGGTTTCTGGCTTTATAAAGGTGGTGCAACCTTCCCAGGTGGTGCTAGGGGTAAAGAATCTGCCTGCTAATGCAGGAGACACGAGATATGAGTTCGATCCCTGGGTTGGGAAGATCCCCTGGAGTAGGAAATGGCAACCCACTCCAGTATGCTTGCCTTAAGAATCCCATGGACACAGGAGCCTGGTGGACTACAGTCCATAGGGTCCAAGAGTTGGACATGACTGAACGAAGCACTCTTTCTTATCATTTTAGAGGAAAGGTAAATGAGTAAAATATTGTCGTGTTTAAACAGGGTGTCTGTATTTCACATTAAATCTCCCAGGGTTGAGAGGAGACCTGCCTCCTTGGGGAAGATACTTTGCTACCTCAGGCAGGCTAAAGTTGCTAAGCTGACAACGTCAGGGCCTGAGCTTCACTGAGTGAGGGTCTTGGGACTGGGTGTGGCATGCAATAAACGTCCAGGGCAGCTCAACGCCAGGGATGGACACCTGGAACTTTATAGTTCAGAACTAAGAGGACTGAGTGCATACCCTTCCCAGGGGATTGGTTCGGAAGCCTGTCTCTTGGGTTGCAGTTCCACAGACTGTTACGTCGCTGGCTCTAGGACGCTATCAGTTTTGGAAAGAGAAAATGGGACCATAACAGGGAACACACCATGCATTGGTAGGCGCATTCAGAGATACGATGCAAAGAGGCATTTCGAAATCTGAGTCCGAAAAAAGGCGATTCTTGGTCGCAGTTTTCAACCGCAGCTCTAGAGAGAATCCGGCCGTCTGTGCCCGGCCTCAGGGTTTTCCTGCAAAGGAGACAGAGAAACCGAGCAGCGAAGGGAAAGAGGCCGCGAGAGGCGAGGGGAGGGGCGACCTAGGACCCTAACAGGCCGGCGGAGGGCGGTGCTAGCGGCGGGCGGAGGCGGGGCTGCCGCGCGCGCCCCCGCCCCGCCCCCGCCCCTTCCGCGCGCCCTTCCCGGAGCGTTAACTGTTCCTCCCCGCACCGGAAGCGCGTTCCTTTTTCCTTCCACGTCGCTGGGGAAAGGGCCTTTAATCGCGAGAGTTCCGTTCTCTTGAGAGCGCCTCCGCCGGCGCCTAGATCGCGCGAGACCGCGGAAGGAACCGAAGCGTGTGGCGCGCGCGGCGGACGCGACGGGAACAAGATGGCGACGGCGACCATAGCGCTAGTAAGTGAGACCCCCGTGACCGCGGGCCGCCGCTCAGACCGCGGGAGCAGATTGTTGGCCCGGCCTGGGCGCCGAGGGTCCCTCGGGGACGTAGCGGCCGCTCCGGAGCCCAGCGCGAGCTTCTACGGCCTTCGGTCGCGCGAGGCGGGGGCGGGGCGGGCGCGAGGGGAGGGGGGCCGGCCTGCGGCCGCAGCTTCCGGCCCGCAGACTGCAACTTCCGGCAGCCGGCGCGGGAGCACCTGGCGCGGCTGTGACCTGCGGTGCGGCTGGGATTGACGGGGGGGTGAGGGGGGCCCGTGCCGTGTGGCGAGCCGGCTCTCTTCGTGGTGCGGTCGGGCGGGGCCAGACGGTAGTCGTTCCCCTCTGCCCACGTTGTGAGCCTGTATCCCCGACTTGAAGGCGGAGCACCGTGGAACCGTGGCGTCTCCCCCTCCAGCGTGTAGGGGCCACAGGGCGGGCCTGTAGGACGGGATCGGGCCTGGTGAAGAGGGAGGCCTTCGCTTCTTGAGTACACAGCTGTGAATGGGCTCTCTGCTGATGTCCAGCGGAGAAGAGGTCTCCAGCCAGCAGGGATTCCGTCCTGCAACCCCTACTCAGGAAGGGAAGACGAGGCCTCTCATTACATCTCTCGTTGCACGTATCCTGAGCAGTCACATTGTCCCAAGCGCTATGCGAGGGCTTGGGGGAGCAGTAGGGAACGAAAGACAGTCTTGCCCTGTTCCGCCGTCTGCTGGGCCCTGGAGACCAGTTTCTACTCAAGGTGCCTGAGGTGTTAGGGCGCGTGCAGGCATCTCTCCTGCCTTGCTTAGTGCTCAGCCACATGGAGCGCTAAGCAGAGATGGACAGCCTCTTCTCACACAGCAATTCCTTGGGGAAGTCTCTCTTCACTCTTCCTCCTCCCAGACTTGTGCCACTGAGTCCCCTCACGGACCCTCACAGGGAACTTCATCCCTTTATTTACCTACCCCTCCCCAGCTCAGTCTAATGGATGGGGTTTATGTGAGAAGCGTGTGGCTGGAGGTTGGACTGATGGGGGAGATCTGAGGGTCAGCGGGCGTACTTAGGCTGCCTCCCTCAGGCTCTGATGGCCACAGAAGGGGCGAACCTGCCTCACTGGGGCAAAGCTGACTCCCATTGAGAAAGCGGCCCCAGGCTATGAGGGGGGCCCCGCTGTGTGATTCTCAGATCTGGCTAACTTCACTGATTTCTTTGTGCCATATCCTGCTTCCTGCTGAAGCCACAGGAGCAACCACCTTTGTGACAGGGGCATTAGAGAGAAGAGAGGTGAAGGTGGAGGCCTGGGTGACTGTCTAAGTCACCAGAGTTTTAAGATGATGGAGAGGGAGGCTTGAAGACAAGGACCAAAACTCCTGGGGAGGTGTAGAAGGAGCAGAGACCAGTGAGAGTGGAGGCCTCGTGTCCCCGAGCACCCCCAGACCTGCATCGGCACTACACCCCAGCCTTGCTCAGGGGCGCCCAGCTCAGCTGTGGCACAGGGCCAGACCTGGTGGTGTCACAGTGGGGGTGGGTGTGTGCACTGGGTCTGAACCTTGGAAGCTGGGCTTTTCAACAAGGGTCTTCACTGCCCATCTGAATCCTCTTCAGGAGGTTGATGCTGCTGCTGCTAAGTCACTTTAGTCGTGTCTGATTCTGTGGGACCCCATAGACGGCAGCCCACCAGGCTCCTCTGTTCCTGGGATTCTCCAGACAAGAATACTGGAATGGGTTGCCATTTCTTTCTCCACTGCACGCATGCATGCTAAGTTGCTTCAGTCATGTCCGACTCTGTGCGACCCTATGGACAGCAGCCCTCTGGGCTCTGTCCACAGGATTCTCTAGGCAAGAATACTGGAGTGGGTTGCCATTTCCTTCTCCACAGAAGTTTAATGAATGTATGTTAACATGCATATACAAACTGTAAAGGCCCAGACTTACCTTATCAGCTTGTGAGAATGAGGTCCAGTCTGTGGCCTAACACATTCCTCCTCTAACCTTTCGAATGAATAGGTTTCTAGAAGAGGCACCGGTTCCCTGCAGTGCTGCAGGGGCATAGCAAAAGCTTCTTCTCCGTCTTCTGGTTTGTGCCTGCTGAGGAGTGCTGGTTTGCTGCCCTAAGCTGTGGCTTTGGCTCTTGCGGGAGGTGGGGTGAGTGGCGCTGGACTTGGCGGACAGTGATCTCGGGGGGAAGAACCCAGGAAGATACAGAAGAGCCTCTTCTAACTTTTGTGTGCCTTCCGCCTGGTCACTGCAGAAACAGGCCACGGGCCCTTCCTCTGACACCTGGGCTCACTCCTACTTGGGACCATTGTCCTAGGAGTTCCATCTGGCAAAAGCACTGGACTCCCTCACCTTCCCAGAGGTGAAGGTGCTTGTTTTTCTCCTGTGGGTCCCAGCCTGCCTGTCACCTCACCGAGAAGCTGTCTCTGCTGCTGTGGCCTTGGGGCCCTCACACTCCCTCTCTCCAACCCTGTGCTTGGTTTTCTCCTTAGGGCTTGTGCTACAGAAATAACCTCATGTCGGGGTTGGCTAGCATGTCTGTTGTCTTGCTTTTCGTGCATCCACAGTGCCCCGCACAGAACCTGCCCACACTGTGGATAGCAGGGCGCCACGTGAAGGGTACTGACCAGATGGGAGGCAGTGTCCTGCACGAGTCCTACTGTGGGGACTTGACTCTGGATGTTGTAATAATACAAAAAAAAAAAATCACTGAAACCTGTGGATCGCTGGCCATGTGCAGGAATTGCCTTACGTATTGTATATGGAGTTGGCCAGAGTTGGCCACTCGCTGAATCTTCCTGCCTGCCCCAGGAGACAGGCCTAACGAGCCTGAAGCCTGGAGGTGTTAAGTAATTACTTGATTTTTCTGGTTTTCTAATGGAAATGATTCTTTGGCCCTGGGCTATTGATTAGTGGCAGTGCAGGGGTTTGGGCCCCAGAATCTTGGGGCTGCACTGCACCCCACCCCACCACACACACCGTGTACACCCCTGCACTGCACACACGCTCCCCCACCCCACACACACCCACCAGAGGGAGTTTGCACCCCTCGAGGCACTGCTGCCTGCTGCTGGGGTGCTTTGTGACTGTGGCCTGCTGTAGTCACGGCTGGAGGATAGCGTAAGACTAGCTGTAATGATGAAGGGCAGTTTCCTCTAAGCTTTCTTAGCATCTGCTTAGAAAAGAGCCCTAGGCTCTGTGGGACTGGGGACGTTGTTTCTGCCATGAATTCCCTGGGGTCGGCTGTCCTTTGTGAGTCCTGGGTGGACTGAATTTCCCTGCAAAGCCTCTTCTGAGCCATCTCTGGTCTCAGCACTGTCCTAGTTCCTGTTGGCTGCTGCACTTATTTGGGTGAGTAGGAAATCATCTATACATGTGCCTTCAAGTTGATCTAATTCACAGGGGTCAAGAGGTTGGATTACATGCCCAGACCTGAAGTTACCTCTTGTTGGGGTTTTGCAAGGCAGCCTCTGCTCTGGTGTGTTCTGGGGGCTGCCAGGGCACTTGGAGCAAAGCCAGACCCTCTCCCCAGATGCCAAGCACCCACTGGGTAGCACCTCTATCAGAAGGGCCCCCCTTTCCTTTGTCTCTCACTGGAGCATGGTTTCATGGCTCACAGCAGTGATCCAGTTTCAGAGGGGTTCCAGGGAAGGAGCAGCGCTGGGTGGGCCACAGCTTCCACACCCACTGGTCACATCTCTAGTGCAGTCAGGCTTGTGCTGCTGTCTTCCCTTTGAGGCTGGAACGCCTAAGACACGCTCTGGCCAGGTCAGCCCAGCGTTTCTTTGGCTTTGTGCTTGGTGCCTTGAGGATGGGCAGGGCTCTCGCCCTAGGCTATCGTCCTAGATGTGTGTGGGTCTTACGCTTGAGTTGGGAGTGGGTTCCTGCTCTGTGACTTCTGAGATGGTGGGGAAGTCTCAGGGGCCTTCCACTAAGACCCTGACTTCCATGATGTTGCCCACCTTCTGCCATTGGGCTGGCTTCACACCAAGTGCTCTTTGGCTCCTCGAGATGTGGCCAAACTCTCACCTGCCCTGAGTTAGACAGCCCTGAACAGTGTGCAGGGGGTGGAGGCATAGGGGAGCCTACAGAGGCAGCCCCGCTGCCCGGCCTGCCAGTCAGAGCCATCTTCAGGAGGGGCCTTGGAACTGAGCCTGAGGTGTGGGCTGGCCCAGCGTGTGTGCAGGCTGCTAGCGAGGTGCCTCTGTCCGCCTCAAGGGGAGAGGGCCACCTGTGGTCCCGGTCGTCTTTTCCTGTGTGGCTAGAGGGCTGCTCTTGACCCAGGAGCGAGTGTCTTTTGTTGAGCGGGGTGCAGGAGCACAGCTCAGCTCTCCACACTGTCTCTTTCTGAGGACTTACTGCCAGCCTGGGGCTTCCCCAGCCTCTGCTCTGGTTTTTCCTGGCCAGCCCTTTGGGCCTGGGCCCTGGGCAGCGGCAGGTGTGCTGGAGGAGCGGAGCGAGCAGGGTGAGGCGTGGAGGGGCAGCTGCAGGAAGCCCCGGGGCCAGGTCAGAGCTCTGACTGGCTCCTTGCTGGTCCTCGCAGAGTCCAGCTCTTAACCAGGGAAGACAAGCGAGGGCCCGGGCGGCTGGGTCTGCGAATGTTGTCACACCGTCTCCTTCCTGCCTGCAGCAGGTCAATGGCCAGCAAGGAGGGGGGTCCGAGCCGGCAGCAGCGGCGGCGGCGGCGGCAGTGGTGGCAGCGGGAGACAAATGGAAACCTCCACAGGTACTGCCCTTAAGCGTTCTTGCCCTCAGGCCCGCCCGCCCGCCCGCCTGCCTGCCCGCCGCCCGCCCGCCTGCCCGCCTGCCTGCCTGCCTGCGCGTCCCTGGCCCCAGAGAGACCTGGCTGGGGGGTGGGAGCGGGAGGAGCCCCGGGGACTCTGCCTTCTGGGCAGAGACCCTGCCCTGCCCCCTTGCCACCCAGCCTCCCTCCTGGCTCCAGCCGCCTCCTCTCTGCATCTACTTGGCGTCCTCGCCTCACATGTCTTCACATCCCGGGCAGATGGTGGCTGTGGTCAGGTGGGCCCGAACCTCGGGCGGTGCGTGCCTTTCACTGCTGGTGTCATACAGGAGGGTGGACGTGTCATTCAGAATGTGCAGGGTGGTGTTAAGAGCCAGAAATAGAGTTTCCCTTCAGATCTCTAAGTAAAACATGAACGCCAACCCCTCTGCAGGTCAGAGCGCAGGTCTGGGGCCTCGACTTCAGGGTTGGCCTGGAGGGTCTCAGCCAGTGCTGATCGCCAGACCCGTGGGGTCGGGGTGGAGGGCTGGACCTTGCTGTCTTCGGATAAGAAGGTTCTTTATGCTTCTGCATGGCAGTGCCTGCCTCCAGAGGACTGGGCAGGGCCTCTCAGCAGAGTGGCCTGTGGGCTGTTGGGGCCGGGTGCCCAGCTTGCCTGGGGAGGGCTGTGGTATGCAGCCTGGATCCTGGGAAGCTATGGGGGCTGAAGCTGATGGGCAGGGGGGCCAGGGTGTCCCTCTAGCCAGCCCTTCCTGATCCTGGCTGGCTATGTAGCCAGCCATTGGTTGGTAGGAGAAGGGCTTTTTGTTTCTCAAGACAAAGAGGAGATTGAGAAGTTTCTGAGGGGCTGAGAGGGGCTGGCATTGATCACCATGGTGACGGCCTGCTCTGGAGCCGTGGCCCAGGCCCTTGTCCTCTTTTCCCACTGAGGAGAACTGGGCTCTGGGCCTGCGGGCAGGCCAAGAGGACCGCCATGCAGGAGCCACACTGCACTGCCAGAGGAGGGGCTGCCAGGGCTTCCCGCCCTTTGACCCTGTGCTAGAAACCTAGCACTGCAGCTGGTCAGGAGGGTGCTTCTTGGGGTCTGGGTTGCCAGCCCCTTCCTGCCGCCTTTGTGCCTCTCTCTGTGGTTGCCCGTCACTCCTGTGCTGGGGGCCTGCCTCTCGTCCCTGCTGTCCTCCCGAGGCTTCATGCTGGGGTTGGAGAATCCCAGTCCGGACGGTTGCTAGCCACCCAGCGCCTGGTGACTGGGCAGGTGTGCTCGGAGCCCCCGCACACACGCTCCTGCCACTCCCGCGGCTGTGTCCTTCCCCTGCCAGCAGCTTAGAAATGCCTTTCAGCAGAGGGCATACCCGTACTCCTCGTAGCACCCGCCCTGGCCCGCAGCGGGCTGGGCCTGCCACGTCAGAGCATCTCCTCGTTCCTGTACTCGCCCAGCGTGTTGGCGGGTGTCCGTTTCTGTTCCCTTACGGTGGGCCTGTTTCTGGCTTCTCTTGCCAGGGCGCTAAGCATGGCCCAGGGAGAAGTTTGGTGAGGCGGGCTGGGAGAGCAAGTCCAGGTCTCCAGATGGCGTGCAGGGCTGGGGGTGGGGCACTGCCTGCAGCTGTGCTGGGAGGGTGGCGCCTCCCAGACTTGCTCTTTTGAGTGGTCCCTAGAACTGGTCCTGAGCAGGGAAGCCGAGTCTGTGGCTGTGAGATGATGTTGGGGGCCTGGGTGCCAGGCAGCCCAAGAGCGGGGCATCCCAGAACATTCAGAGTCCTGGCCCTCCCCTTGTCTGGGAGGCCAGTGCCAGCCAGCTCTCCTATGCAACTTGAGCCTGAGGTTCTGGGGTCGGGCTTGCCATGAGGGCTGGGCTCCTCTGACTGCTCATTGCTTGTCTTGGTGACTCCAGAGGGCCTGGGTCCTGCAGCTGCTCTGGGTGGGCCAAGGGCCCCAACGTGCCTGTCTGTTTTGGTGTGTGTCTTACCAGTGTCTCCTGGAGGAGACAGGTCTGGGACAGCCACTGGGCTGTTGGACCCATGTCCGCCCCAGGCGGGAGACAGTCTGTCCCTGGGGATGGGCTGAGCTGCAGGCCACGCGCAGTGGTCGGGCAGAGGGCGGGGTGGGCCTGGGGCCATGGGAGGGCCGTCGGGGACTTGCTCTCAGCCATCTCCCTGCTCCCGTCTGCAGGGGACAGACTCCATCAAGATGGAGAACGGGCAGGGCACAGCCGCGAAGCTGGGACTGCCTCCCTTGACGCCCGAGCAGCAGGAGGCCCTCCAGAAGGTGAGCGCGTCCCTCCTGGGGCTCCGCGGCAGGGGACGCCTTCGGGGGCGGAGGAAGGCCCATCTCCCCACAGGCGGGCCCCCCAGTGCTCCTCACTGCCTTCTCTCACAGGCCAAGAAGTACGCCATGGAGCAGAGCATCAAGAGCGTGCTGGTGAAACAGACCATCGCCCACCAGCAGCAGCAGCTTACCAACCTGCAGGTGAGCCACCCTCCCGCCCGCCACCCCGCCGCCGCTCTCCTACTCTCGTGCCTGCGGCCATCCCCGCGAGGTGTTGTGGTGCTCCGTTTCTCAAGGACTCCTTGGGACCCCCGGGTTCCTCCCTAAGGCACAAGTGGCCCAGCCCTACCCACCTATTGAGAGCCCACGGCCCCTGCCAACCCTCTTCTGTAGCCCTGCGCCCCTGCCCTTCCCCAGTAGGCTCCTCTTCTCGGACTTCAGATTGTGGCCTTGGGTCACCCCCACCATGTGCCCAGCTGCGAGGCTGATGGTGTAGCCCCGAGGGGCGTTTCTCCCCACCCCCACGGCCTCGGATAAAAGCGGTCAGGCCCCCGCCCCTGCAGTGAGTCCAGTCCAGCGGCTCGGGGCCCAGGATTGAGAGGACAGGCTGGGGACGCCTCCCCAGGGCCCTGCTCTAGGCTTATGGCCAGAGGCAGCCGTGGCCATGGGGGAAGAGGACAGGGTGAAGCTGACAGGCCTGGGCCTCGAGCCTCCTGCACCCCACCCAGCCCGCAAAACGTTCACGCTGCCAGGGGTGCCTGGCTCTTGACTGTGCTCCGTCCGCTCCTCCCCTCCCTCCCCCTCCTCCTCCTCCTCCTGCTCCTCCCCCTTCCTTCTTGCCCCTGCCGGCCAGGCTGCGGGGCGGGGCACCTAGGGCTCTGAGGCCCCCCTGGGCAGGTGCCGGTGGCCGGCCAGATGCCCGGCAGTGTGGGAAGGCAGGCGGGCCTCCTGGCAGGGCGGGGACTCCGGGCCTTGCCGCTGTCTGCGTGAGGTGTGACGAGAGCGGAGACTGCTCGGCTCCAACAGACTGAACTCTGTCTTTACTGTCTTTCAGATGGCAGCAGTGACAATGGGCTTTGGAGATCCTCTCTCACCTTTGCAATCGGTCAATAGACATGCTCACTTCTTCCGGGGCTCATGTCCTTAGTCAGGGCTAGAGGGGGGCAGTGCGCCCATGTGCTGGGGACCTTGCTCCCCGTGGCCGGCCCTGCCCGCCAGCTCAGGACGCGCGCAGCAGAGCGCCAGGCGCGGCGGGGCCAGTGGTGTGGGGGGCACCCACCCCGGGACCACCCCTGGGGAGGCCTGCATCTGCTCTGAGGGCCCGCCTTAAAACTAACCGGCCAGGTAACTGCGGAGGGCAGCCGGCCAGGAGGGCAGCTGCCCGCGCCAGGCCCCCTGCACCCGTGCCGCCTGCACACATCGGGTGTGCCACCAGGCCTCCAGCTCCGCCGGGCACCAGGCTGCTCGGGCTCCTGGCTGGGGTCAGGCGCCCGAGGAGAGAAGGGTCTTAACTCACGGCCCCATCAAACCCTGGAGGGGGGACGGGGGGGAGGGGGTGGGGGCTGGGGGGACCCACGTGAAGGAGAGAGGGAAGGAGCAGGATTGGGCCGCACCCTGGCTGTCAGCAAGGGGCGGAGTCCACGCGGGCAGGGAGCAGGTGGTGGCTGTGGCCCCGGCTGCTGTCAGCAGAGGAATGTGGGGAGGAGATGCCCCTCCCGCCCCCAGAGGCAGGCTGAGGAGGAGGCCAGGCCCCCCTGGAAGTCTGAGGGGGAAACATGGCCTTCCCAGGGGCCATCCCTGAGCCTGAGTTCTCACAGGGGACACGTGGTCCTGTCCTCGGGCCAGACAGACCCCGTGTCCTCTCTAGGGAGCGTCTGTCTGTGGGAGCAGGTCAGGCAGGGGGCTCTGGGCACCCCCACTGTTGGGGAGCCCACACTGAAGAGGAGACATGCTCCTATCCTGGAGAACTTTGACCCCAGGGGCAGCTGGTCTCACATCTGGGGCAACTGGCGCAAGAGGGGACATAAGTGTTGGGGGGGGACAGTCCTTGATCTCGACAGGAAGCCTGTGGCCTCTTTGTTGGGAGCAGTTTGAGGAGGGGGTCCTGTCTGGGGGCCATGAGCCTTATTTTTAGGCTCCTCTTGGCAGGATGTGGGGGCCTGGCCAGTTGGCAGTTGGCCTAGACCAGTTGGCATATCTGAAAAAAGAAGCTGGCCTCTGGTTATGGGGAATCTCAGGAGGGTGTGGGGGTCCCCCGCTGAGGGGCTGGAGCCAGGGCCCATCTCCTTGGCCTGCCCTGGGCCTGTGGTCTCCCCCCAGTGCCCCATGGCAAGTGGCTCTGGGGCACTGCCCGTGAGGCCTGTCATCTGAGGTGGCCGGGTGGGAGTGTCTCCTCGAGCGACTGGGGGCCCCAGCATGGAGGCGGTGGCGCCCGCCCGCACGGACCCTGGGGCGTCTCCTCTCGGTGGCTCCGCTCCCTCGTGAGGCTCCCAGGGACCAGCAGCCCTTTCTATGAGGGTTCAAGGCGCTGGGGCTGCGCGAGCGGTGCTGCCAGTCTTCTCTCCGGGGAGTCCCTGACTGGGCTCCTTACCTCCTCCCTGGGGTCTCTTCTGGGCAGTAGCTGCCCCGTCTTTGCCCCCTCTCTTGCCTCACACCAGCGTCCCTGCAGCCTGGCGGCTCCCCCTTCCCTCTCTATCTGAGTGCATGGCCAGGACCCTGAGAGGACCTCCCAGCCCGCCCAGGTGCCCGGCCCCAGAGTGGAGGGCTTGCAGCCCTGCCTTCCGACCAGCTGTCAGCTGTGCTGTCAGTCTGCCCGGGACCTGGGTGGGCCAGGGTGTGTTTGTTTCCTGCCTTCAGGCCTGACTTTCCTTCCTGGGCTGGGGTCTTGCCGACCCCTGCCACCCTGACTGCAGGGGCGGATCCTGCACCACACCACCGCGTGGGGAGCCCTCCCCACAGCGGAGCAGGAGGGGGAGGGGTGGGCCAGGAGGGGAAGGGGCTGCCCAGCGTCTCGCCACCCCTCACAGGCCAGTGGCTCTGTCTCCCCTTGTTCCTGCTCCAGATGGCGGCTCAGCGGCAGCGGGCACTGGCCATCATGTGCCGGGTCTACGTGGGCTCCATCTACTACGAGCTAGGGGAGGACACCATCCGCCAGGCGTTCGCCCCCTTTGGGCCTATCAAGAGCATCGACATGTCCTGGGACTCCGTCACCATGAAGCACAAGGTGAGGGTCCGTCTGCCACCTCGCCCCAGCCCTGCGCTCTCCTGGCCTAACTGCACGTTCCTATGTCCAGGGCTTTGCGTTCGTGGAGTATGAGGTCCCAGAAGCCGCCCAGCTGGCCTTGGAGCAGATGAATTCCGTGATGCTGGGAGGCAGGAACATCAAGGTGAGGGCTGGGGAGGGGACCTTGGGGCCAGTGTGCAGCGTGTTCTGTGTCCAGACAGCCAGCCTAGACTGACTGGGGGCTCTTTGTCTCCTGTCTCTACCCCAGGTGGGCAGACCCAGCAACATAGGGCAGGCTCAGCCCATCATAGACCAGCTGGCCGAGGAGGCGCGAGCCTTCAACCGCATCTACGTGGCTTCCGTGCACCAGGACCTCTCGGATGATGACATCAAGAGTGTGTTTGAGGCCTTTGGCAAGATCAAATCCTGCACGCTGGCTCGGGACCCCACGACTGGCAAACACAAGGGCTATGGCTTCATTGGTGAGTTTGGGAAGGTGGGGGTGGGGTGAAGCCCCCTCTCCCCACACCCCAGGCCCAAGGCTGGCCCTCACTGCGCTCCTGCTCTGCAGAATATGAGAAAGCCCAATCGTCCCAGGATGCTGTGTCTTCCATGAACCTTTTTGACCTGGGGGGCCAGTACTTGCGGGTGGGCAAGGCTGTCACACCCCCTATGCCCCTGCTTACACCGGCCACACCTGGAGGCCTCCCGCCGGCTGCTGCCGTGGCCGCAGCTGCAGCCACAGCCAAGATTACAGCTCAGGTAAGGATTGGTGCCATTGTGTGGTTCAGTAGTGGGCACTGGGACCACTGGTCCTGTGGGGACTGGCCCTTTGATGGTCTTGAGTGGAGGCACCCAGATCCAGAACTAAGCATGGTGGCCTTCTTGGTTGCAGGAAGCAGTGGCTGGAGCAGCAGTACTGGGTACCCTAGCCACTCCTGGACTGGTGTCCCCTGCACTGACTCTGGCCCAGCCCCTGGGGGCTCTACCCCAGGCCGTCATGGCTGCCCAGGCCCCAGGAGTCATCACAGGTGAGCCTGGGTGGGTCAAGGTTTCCCTTCTTCCACTGCTGCTCTTCTGGGCCTGATGCCTTCAGCTGTCCTTAACGAGCTTCTTCGCCCCCTGGGCCCCCTGCGCCCCAGGGCAGTTCAGCCATGCTCCTTCCTGGGAATGGAGGGAGGTGGGGGGAGTGACTGCTGACTCTGTGGGTTTGCTGCAGGTGTGACACCGGCTCGGCCTCCCATTCCGGTCACCATCCCCTCTGTTGGTGTGGTGAATCCCATCCTGGCCAGCCCTCCGACACTTGGTCTCCTGGAGCCTAAGAAGGAGAAGGAGGAGGAGGAGCTGTTTCCCGAGTCGGAGCGGCCGGAGATGCTGAGTGAGCAGGAGCACATGAGCATCTCAGGAAGCAGTGCCCGCCACATGGTGATGCAGAAGCTCCTCCGCAAGCAGGAGGTGGGCCACCGGGGCCGGTGGGGCAGGGCGGGGCGGGGCGGTCCAGCCAGCCACAGCTCTCAGCTGTCCCCCCCACAGTCCACAGTGATGGTTCTGCGTAACATGGTGGACCCCAAGGACATCGACGATGACCTGGAAGGGGAGGTGACTGAGGAGTGTGGCAAGTTTGGTGCTGTCAACCGTGTCATCATCTACCAAGAGAAGCAGGGCGAGGAAGAGGACGCGGAGATCATTGTCAAGATTTTTGTGGAGTTTTCTGTAGCCTCTGAGACTCACAAGGCCATCCAGGCCCTCAATGGGCGCTGGTTTGCTGGCCGCAAGGTGGTGGCTGAAGTGTATGACCAGGAGCGTTTTGATAACAGTGACCTCTCTGCATGACCTCGGCCCCGTTCCCCGGACTCGCACTTTCTCCTTGTTTGCTCTGGGTTTTATAGAGTGATTCAATGGTATCTCGGCCCGGCCGCCCAGCCTGTGGATAAAGGTGCAGGTGCTGCTGGCCCTGACTGTCCCTGTCTGACAGTAGTCTTGTGCTTATTGGCTCCCGGGGCGGGGGTGCGGGTGCGGGGCAGGGCGAGCACCCAGGCAGCGCAGAGGCAGCGAGCCTTGTCGGTCAGAGACCTGAATACCGCAAGGAAGGCATTTGCGGGGTCAGCAGGAGTTGCTTGGTTCTTTGGTGCCCGCACGGGGTGGCGGTGAACCTTGGGGGTGGCCTTCCTGCTGTGCGGGGCTCTACTGTCACATGCTCAGGTAGTGTTGCAAGAAGGCTGACCCAGAGTCTCCGAAGTCCTAGGACACACGCAGTCCACCGGGCAAATAAATACAAGCACAGCCTGGGCCTGTCGCCCTGCCCTCAGGGAGCCACGTCGCCGTGGGAGGGGCGGCAGGCGGGATCTCTGGGTCGTGAGGCTAAGGCGGGGACGGGTCGGGGGTAGGGAGGTGCAGGGCGGTGCTGGAGGGAAGGCAGGAAACCTCGAGCCTCTGGTTAGGGCGCTGGCGGTAGGGAGGGCAGGCTTTGAGCGGACTTCAGCTCCCGTCATTCCTTGCGCCAGGGGGCGACTCGAGGTTCCCGACAGGCTGTGCGCGGGGCCGCTACGGGTCCTCGGAGGCACCGGCGCCGCAGGGCCTTGTGGGGGTTGCAGTTCGGGGCGGCGAGGGCGGGCCTCGGCTTCCCGGCGGGCTACGCGGCGACCGGCGGTTGTCGGCGGGGCAGTCCGGCGGGCAGCGGTGGCGGCTCCGACTGCGGCACAGGCGGCGGGCGAGCGGACGGACCGGGTCAAGTGGGCCAGGCGGGATGCCGGGCCGCCGCCGCGTCCTGAGAGTCTGAGCGCCGGCCGGGCCGCGCCCCCCACCCAGGCCGCCGCGGTCCGAGCGTTCCGAGCGCGGGCCCGGCCCTGCGCGCCGCCGCCACCGCCGCCCCGGGCCGCCCCCTGCCTCTCCCCCGGTCCGGCGCTCATGCGGGCCGAGCCCCGCCCCCCGCCCGCCGCCGGATCCCGCGCCCGCCCGCACCATGCTCAAGTGCATCCCGCTCTGGCGCTGCAACCGGCACGTGGAGTCGGTGGACAAGCGGCACTGCTCGCTGCAGGCCGTGCCCGAGGAAATCTATCGGTACAGCCGCAGCCTGGAGGAGCTGCTCCTCGACGCCAACCAGCTGCGCGAGCTCCCCAAGGTGAGTGGCCGCCGTCCCAGCCCTCGTTCCAGGTCGGCAGGGTCAGTCTGCATGCGACCGTCTGCTCCTCCGAGCTCTCAGCCGGCCCTGGCCTGCGCGGGACACCGCAGCGTCCAGCCGGCCCTGCTTGTTCTTACTGGCCAGAGCCCCACCCTGGCCAGCCCCACCCTCCTCACCCACCGCCGGCGCTGGCACCAGGTGGCATCGGTCATCAGGTGCCTGCCTGGGGGTGGGGATGGTCACAGCCTAGAGGAGGAGCTACAGATGGAAAGCCGCGGGGGAAGGTGGATGGGCTTGAGGTAGATCGGGGTGGAAGGTTAACCGGCTTGGCTGATGGATACGAACTTGCTGGACTACTCTGGAGGGGGAGCCCAGCCTCTGTCCTGACTGCTGTCTTCCTCCAGGGTGCTGGGGCGGGGTCAGAGGGAGCCTTCTTATGGTGCCTGTCCCTAACCAGCCTGTGTTCCGTGTACCTCTCATTGCCTTGTTTCTTCCCGTCAGCTTGCTTTCCTTCTAAGGCCACTTGGGAGAGAAGGTTAAAGGAAGCAGGTCACAAAAGGATTTCCTTCTTGGAGATGGGGTGCCAAGTGGCCCAATGCCTGGGGGCTGCATGCCACAGAGGGTGTGGCTTCACTCCAGAACTTGGACCAGGGCCTCTTACACGGATCTGTGGCCCCTGCTGTTTTCGCTATATTTTTTTTGGTAGTTTCCAAATTCTTGTCAGTGTCTCAGGCTGGGCTAGTTGCTGGGGTACAGTCACAGAAACTACTGCAGGCTTTGGAGGGCCCACCGGCTGGGTGGGTCGAAGAGGTGATTCAGGTGGTAGGTAGAGCCGTGAGGGAACACAGAAGGCGAGGAACAGAGACTTGTCAGGTCAGAGAAAAGAAGTGATTTCTCAGTTAAGACTAAGACTTGAGCGTGTAAGGTAGGTCAGCTGGCAATGTTGCATGTTGCAGGGGGAGGTGCGGAGAGGGGTGTCTCTGAGGTAACACAAAGGGACCAGGTGTCAAAAGTCAAGGAGTCAGAAGCTCGAGAAGCTGTGTGTGTATGTTTTTATCTCGTTGCTTTTCTTACTGCAGACCAGGGTGATAGGACAGGACCCAGGGTTCCTGTGTGGCCTGGAGCAGGGAGGGGCCCTCACTACAGGGCCTGTCACTCTGACCCTACCCCCTGCCCACAGCCCTTCTTTAGGCTACTGAACCTGCGCAAGCTGGGCTTGAGCGACAACGAGATCCAGCGGTTGCCTCCGGAGGTGGCCAACTTCATGCAGCTGGTGGAGCTGGATGTGTCCCGGAACGGTGTGGAGCTGGGGCAGGCATGGGGTGGCATCTGAGGGTGGCAGGAAGGGCTTTGAGCTCCTGGAGGCTGTGGGCATCTCTCCGTGGTGACCCCTTTCTCCTCACAGACATCCCTGAGATCCCCGAGAGCATCAAGTTCTGCAAAGCTCTGGAGATTGCTGACTTCAGTGGGAACCCCTTGTCCAGGTGGGTGGTGGCCATAGCAGGGCTGGGCATGGGCCGTGGGGGTTCTGCAGCCCTGGCCTGGGCATCTGAGGACGCTCTTCTCTCCTTAGGCTCCCCGAAGGCTTCACTCAGCTACGCAGTCTGGCTCACCTGGCGCTGAATGATGTGTCCCTGCAGGCACTGCCTGGGGACGTGGGCAAGTGAGTGCCTTCCTGCGGGGTGGGGGGCTCAGCCGAGCCCTATTCCTGCACTACTCCCCACCATCCTGCCTCCTCTCACACTCTGTCCTGGTCTCGTTCAGCCTCGCCAACCTGGTGACCCTGGAGCTCCGGGAGAATCTGCTCAAGTCCCTGCCTGCGTGAGTGAGCTCGCCCCTGCCAGCAGCTAGCCCCAGGGACCATGGGCCATTTGGCCACGACAGACCTTGCTCTGTTTCTTCTGCAGGTCCCTGTCTTTCCTGGTCAAGCTGGAACAGCTGGATTTGGGAGGCAATGATCTGGAAGTGCTGGTGTGGAGAGGGTGGGGCTGTCATGGGTGGGGCGGGGCCAGGCAGGGCAAGTGAGCCTTGGCCATCACCCTGTCCCTGCCTCTTCTTGCAGCCTGACACCCTGGGGGCCCTGCCCAACCTGCGGGAGCTGTGGCTGGACCGGAACCAGCTATCAGCCCTGCCCCCGGTGAGTGAGGGTGTGGCTGCCACCCCCACTTGGGCCTGTCCCTCCCCCTGACCCTCTGCACCCACCCCCCAGGAGCTTGGGAATCTGCGGCGCCTGGTGTGCCTGGATGTGTCTGAGAACCGGCTGGAGGAGCTGCCCGCGGAGCTTGGGGGGACTGGTGCTGCTCACTGACCTGCTGCTCTCACAGAACCTGCTGCAGCGGCTTCCAGACGGCATTGGTCAGTGCCGGGAGGGGCATGGCTAGTGTGCACCTGGGCCGAGCGGGGGCCTGGGACCTGTCCCTGAGAAGGGGAGGCGTTGGGCCACAGTGGCACGACTCGTGCTCGCACCTGAGGAGCTGAGGCAGTGTGCGGTGGTGAGTGCCGGTGGTGAGCTCGTGAGGGCACAATGAGGGCCTGGGGACCTGGGAGCCGCTGGGCTTGCTCAGGTTGGCAGCAGGTTGGGGCAGTGAGCGCGCGTCTGGAGGGAGGCTGAGGTCTCAGCGGTCTCACAGTGCACGAGGCAGGAGTCCTTGCGCCAGCACAAGCTGCTTCAGTCTCTTGAGTGTCCAAGGCTCCCGGCCCCACTGAGCCTGTTGCTGCATCTTCCCAACACCAGGTCAGCTGAAGCAGTTGTCCATCTTGAAGGTGGACCAGAATCGCCTGTGCGAGGTGACAGAAGCCATCGGGGACTGTGAGAACCTGTCGGAGCTGATCCTCACTGAGAACCTGCTGACGGTGGGGCTGGTTTCAGAGTTAGTGTGGGAGGCAGGGAGGATGGGGGAGCACCTGGAGGCATGCAGAGTGGCAGGAGCCAGACATCTGCTTCATCGGGGCCAGAGCAAGGGCAGAGACTGCACCCTCGGGCTCCTGATGGTTTCTGATCCTCACTCCTCCCGGCCAGGCCCTGCCCCACTCCTTGGGGAAACTGACCAAGCTGACCAACCTCAACGTGGACCGGAACCACCTAGAGGCACTGCCGCCTGAGATTGGGGGCTGCGTGGCACTCAGTGTCCTCTCTTTGAGGGACAACCGCCTGGCCGTCCTGCCGCCAGAGCTCGCCCACACGGCTGAGCTACACGTGCTGGATGTGGCCGGCAACCGGTGAGTGCTGCCCCCATCCCGCGGCACCGGGCCTGGCTCTCCCCGAGCTGACCGTGCCCCCGCCCCCAGCCTGCAGAGTCTGCCGTTTGCACTCACGCACCTCAACCTGAAGGCCTTGTGGCTAGCGGAGAACCAGGCGCAGCCCATGCTTCGGTTCCAGACCGAGGATGATGCCCAAACGGGCGAGAAGGTGCTCACCTGCTACCTGCTGCCACAGCAGCCCCTGCCCAGTCTTGGTAGGTCGCTGGGGGCGGGGCCTGGGGCGGGGCCTGGGGCGGGGCGGCGTTCCCCCTGACAAGCGCTTCCACAGAGGACCCTGAGCTGCAGAGCAGCCCTTCGGAAAGCTGGGGAGACGCCCCGCTCAGCCGTGTCAGCGTCATCCAGTTCCTGGAGGCCCCCGCGGGCGACGACGACCTGGAGGAAACCGCTGCCGAGAAACGGGTATGGCGGGGTGGGGTCCCCGGGGGCTCCCGCCTCCCCGCCCCCGCCTGACCCCTGCCCCACCTGCCCCTCACCCCTGTGCCCACTGCAGGGCCTGCAGCGTCGGGCTACGCCACACCCCAGCGAGCTCAAGGTGATGAAGAGGGGTGTGGAGCGCCGGAGCGAAGCCACCTCCTGCAGGCCTGACCCTGCGCCACCCTCGCCCTCCGAGGAGGTGCTTGTGGGGACCTGGAGGCCATGGGAGGGACAGCCGCCCGCCTTACAGGCCTTCCTGCGGGAGCCCTGGGCTGGGTGCAGGGCTTCCGGCCCGCGTGGGCATGGGGAACCCACCGGGAGAGGAGCCAGGCGGTGGTGCTGGTTGGGAAACTCAGGGACAAGTGCGTGTGCCTTCTGTAGAGCAGGCTGCCTCCACCGAGGGCCGCTAGGCAGACACAAGAGCCATGTGGCATGGATGTGGGGCAGCTGCCCGTGAGGAGCCAGGAGTGGCTGGAGCAGTGGGCCTATGGGCTGGCACGTCTCAAGGGCACCTGCACTGTCAACTTCCATGAGGGGTGCTGTTCAGAATCAGGCAGGCCCAGCTCCGCTCGCTCAGGACCCCCGGGTACAGCAGGGTGTCTGGTGCCTGGGGCTACGTGGCGGGACCTATGTCTGTGGTGCACAGCCACCCACGGGAAGCTGCCCTCACTGGTCCAGGAGGCATGCTCGTGCTGGTCGGGGGCACCTACCCGTCCTTGAGCTGGCATTTGCTCAGGGACTCATCAGCCCCTGCCCTTGTGATTTGTTTGGAATGAGCCTTGAGGGTTTGAACCACAGAAGGGTGGCTTTGTGTATCCACACCTTTTGGAGCTGGAAGTGCGGCTTCCCTAGTGGTGGGACAGCGGGCACCCCAGAGGATGAGCACAGACTTCCTGCAGGATGGGGGCAGCTAGAGGGGAAGCTCCCAAGGCTTTGTGGTCAGGCAGCAGCGAGCCCTGGGGTACATCCTGCAATGTGGGATCCTCCGGGGGCAGCCCAACCCATTGCCTTCCCCTGCCACAGGAGAAGAGGCTGAGTACTGAGTCTGGCCTGAGTGCAGACTCGCACCTGTCTGCCGGCACAGCCTCCCAGGGCGAGCCTGAGGGCCCGCTGGCCGAGGAGGAGGGGCTGAGCCAGCAGGAACCCATGCCAGCCACCCAGGAAGAGGTCATGGAGGAGACCTACGAGGAGGTGAGACTGGCCTTGGGGGCACTTGCTCCGGGCCGGGCCTGCCAGCTCCCACCCCGCCTCCTTCCCAAGCTCGTGTGCAGGCAGCACCAGTCGGCTTTTTCAGGTGGGCCCCAGGTGCACTCTTCCTGTGTGGGGCCCAGCAGGAGTCAGGCTGCCCCAGGCCAGGGGGAGGGCTGGGGGACGAGGGTCTTCACTTCAAGGCCGGCTCAGCCTGGGCCCTGCCCACCCGCGCTTACCGCACATTCCTCTCTGGAACATTCCCAGACACCAGGGCCTTCCTCGTGGTCCTGCTGGGGCCCCTCCTCAGGCTGCTGAGAGCACAGTGGGCAGAGCCTCCCAGCCCCCGAGCCTGCTCTTCCCGCTGACTGCTCTGTTCCCCTCACTGGCTCGTCACTTGTCCCTGTTCTTTGAGCAGCGGGCCCTCTTAGCACCTGTCTGCTGCCTTGAGCCCTGCGCTCGGGGGTGGGCTGGCCTAGTCCTCACGCTTAGCTCTCACAGCCCACTGTGCGCTTCGCGGAGGACACGCTGCTCCTGCCCAGGGAGGACGGCGAGAGCGAGGAGGGCCAGCCAGAGGCACCCTGGCCCCTGCCGGGGGGCAGACAAAGGCTCATCCGCAAGGACACGCCCCACTACAAGAAGCACTTCAAGATCTCCAAGCTGCCCCAGCCCGAGGCCGTGGTGGCCCTCCTGCAGGGGACACCGCCAGACAATGAGGGCCCAGTGGGGACTGGGGGCTGGCACAATGGCCCCCACATGTCCTGGGCTCCGCGAGCGGAGGAGGAGGAGGAGGAGGAAGACGAAGCTGAGGAGGAAGAGGAGGGGGAGGCGGCAGCAGCAGCAGAGGAGGAGAAGGCGGTGGCCTCTGCGCCCTCTGTCAAGGTGGGTCTGGCCCCACATGCCAGCCCGAATCCAACTGGCCAGGCCCCCTGGTCCACACCGGCAAGGGTCCCAGGCAACTCTCGAGGCAACTGGCACGGGAGGTGCCTGTCCCCAGCTCCCCACTCTCCTTTGCAGGCTGGGTGCAGACTCAGTTGCAAGCTCCGTGCTGGCCCTGTAGCCCCATCCCAAGCCCCTGGCAGTCCCCGCCTATGCCCAGGCCCCTCTGCCTGCCCTAGCCTTTGGAGGGCTGGCTCTCACGGGTCCCTGTCTTCTCCATGGGATGCCCCGCCCCGCAGCAGCCCCATGTCTGACATATCTGTGGTTCTGTGCTGAGCACAGACAGCCTGGTGCTGTGGCTGCTGAGAGAGCCTGGACAGTTAGAGCTGGCACAGCCAGGCCTAGGCCCACCTGGCACCAGCCCAGCCTGCCCATTTGGCAGGTCGACAGTAGCAGCCAGGCCTCCAGACCCTACGGGACCCCCTGCCTGGGGGCAGCACCAGACCCAGGCACGAAGGGCCAGGCGCTCAGGCTGTGGGAGCTTGGTGTGGTCTTCTCTCTCTTTCTTGCTCATGGCGGGGCTGGGCAAGGAGGTGGCGGGGCCGGGCGGCAGCTGACCTGCATGTCCTTGCTGGTCCTGTCCTAACAGGGGGTGTCGTTTGACCAGGCCAATAACCTGCTGATAGAGCCCGCTCGTATTGAGGAGGAAGAGGTCTGTACTCGCTTGCCGCTGCGCTCTTGCCCCAGGCTTCGCGGGCCTTGCTCTCGGGCTGCGGGCTCTCCATCTCCTTCCCGCTGCTGCTCAGGCCTCCTCCCCAAACTCAGAGCCAGGGCCTGGGGCACCCGCTAGACCCACAGGGCGTTGGCCTCCAGGCAGGGGTGGCCGATCTTGGAGGAGGTGCAGGGTGTGCCCCGCTCCTGCAGCAGCTCCGGCCCTGGAAGGCCCCCATCACCCACAGGCGAGCACTCCCTTTGGCTGCGCTCCCTGGAGCCTGGCAGCCCCCACCTCATCAGCTCCTCTGTGGCCCAAGCTGGCCCTGGGAGAGGTGGCTGGTGGCCGGAGGGGACCAGGCCCCGGCCCCTCAGCCTTCCCTGGACACGGCACGTCTGTTCTGTTTCCAGCTGACGCTGACCATCGTGCGGCAGACAGGGGGCCTGGGCATCAGCATTGCGGGTGGCAAGGGATCCACGCCCTACAAGGGAGACGACGAGGTGAGGAGCCGCCCCCACCCTGTGCTGCCCGCAGGCCCTGCTCCTGCAGTACACAAGGTCCTAGAGGCTGGGGTTGTGGGGGGCAGCGTCGTAGAAGACGGTCAGGGCTGCTGGTCTGCCCGCCGTCTCTTTCAGCCTCACCTCCCTTTCACCGGCGCCTCTTGTGCTGTGTGTGGATCGAACTTCCCAGGACTGACCTGCACTCTCACTCCCTGACGCCTGGGACCCCAGAGCAGCCCACACCCAGGCTGTCTGACCACTGCAGGCCCACTTCTGCCTTTCCTGCACCCTGGGGCGTCTTTGCAGCCCTGACTGGGGGGCTTCTGGGCCTCGCACAGCTGCTGAGGGCCCCTGTGGAAGGGCATCCACCGATGTTCTTGGACTTGTCTCTGTCTTGCAGGGTATTTTCATCTCCCGGGTGTCTGAGGAGGGCCCTGCGGCTCGGGCTGGGGTCCGAGTAGGTGACAAGCTCCTCGAGGTGAGCCCCCTGACCACCGTGTGAGGTGCACACTCTTGGGACCTCTCAGTCCCATGTCTGGTGGTGGGCTCCCTCCCCTCCAGGAAGAGGGTGCCCAGCTCCTCCTGAGAGCCCCAAGTATGGGACCCCTGTGAGGCATGGAGCTCATAAGCTAGAGCTCCGGGTAGACTGGAGGACAGCCCAAGGCAGAAACCCGCGTCTGGGCAGGAGGCCTGTGGGGTGGGGCCTCCTGGCCATGTCAGGGAGCATTGGAGCCCACGTGCCTGTCGGGTGGTCAGAGGGCAGTCTGCTCTGGGGGATGGGGGCAGGAGGAAGTAACCCTGCACTCACTCAACAGAGGGGCTGCTGTGTCCCAGCAGCTCAGAGAGCGCAGGGCAGGGCCAGATGCGCAGAACCCCTGGCATCCTCCCCAGGACTGCTCAGATAAGGACCAGGTGTGTGGGGCAGGGGCACCAGGACTGGGCACTGTGGACTAGCAGGGGCATCGCCTGCTTCATCGACAGTGGGCCTCCTAGCCCTGTGTTGCCCAGATAGGTAGCCGGTACTCACAGGGAACAGGGCAGCAGCCCCTGGCACGCTGTGGCTTGTGCCCACTCGGCCGGCCCGCCTGCAGAGGGCAGGCTGACAAGTGCCGTGCGGCAGGTGAACGGCGTGGCCCTGCAGGACGCGGAGCACCAGCAGGCCGTGGAGGCACTGCGCGGGGCGGGTGCCACTGTGCACATGCGGCTGTGGCGGGAGCGCATGGTGGAGCCTGAGAATGCAGTCACCGTCACAGCCCTGCGGCCCGAGGACGACTACAGCCCGCGGGAGCGGCGAGGAGGCGGCCTGCGCCTGCCCCTGCTCCCGCCCGAGCCACCCGGGCCACCCCGCCAGCGCCACGTGGCCTGTCTCGTGCGTAGTGAGAAGGGGCTGGGTTTCAGCATCGCAGGCGGGAAAGGCTCCACGCCCTATCGGGCCGGTGACGGGGTAAGTCTGGGGCCGGGGGTGGGGCGGGGTTGGGGGCAGGCCTGGCCAGCGTGCGGACACCCACTCGCCCTCCCCCGCTGCAGGGCATCTTCATCTCCCGCATCGCTGAGGGGGGTGCTGCCCACCGGGCAGGCACCCTGCAGGTCGGCGACCGCGTCCTTTCCGTGAGTGCGGCGGTGGGCCTGCCCAGCACCCATGCACCCCTCTCCCTGGGGCCGTCTGACGGGCTGTGCTCTTGCAGATCAATGGGGTGGACATGACCGAGGCCAGACACGACCACGCCGTCTCCCTGCTGACCGCCGCGTCCCCCACCATCGCCCTGCTGCTAGAGCGGGAGGCTGGGGGGCCCCTCGCCCCCAGCCCTCCCCCTCACTCCCCCCCGCCCCCCACTGTTGCCCCTGCCACCCCAGGGGAGCCTGGGCCTCTGAGGCTGCCCCCTAGTCTGCTGGCCGCTGCCCTGGAGGGGCCGTACCCAGTGGAGGTGAGACCGCTGCCCTGGCCCTGCCCACCAACCAGCCCCTGTCTCCACAGCCACACAGCTCTAGGTGTGGCTGTCGGCCCCGCTCGTGGGAGAACAAGGGCCTCGGTCCTGTCCTCTCAGGCTCCAGGACACAGGGCGTCGTTCCGTAGGGGCTTCCTCCTTCTGCAGTCTTCTCTGCACCATCACGCGGCCTCCCTGTGGCGGAGCTCCCTGGTCTCACACACCCCTGGGCTTGGGAAGCCATCCTGTAATGTTCGGCTTGTTCCAGCCACCCTTCCTGTTCCTCCATGTTCCTAGGAAATCTGTCTGCCCAGAGCGGGGGGCCCCTTGGGGCTCAGCATCGTTGGGGGCTCCGACCACTCCAGCCACCCATTCGGTGTCCAGGAGCCCGGCGTGTTCATTTCCAAGGTAGAGCAGGCCCCGTGGGCGCCGCGGGGTGCAGGGAGGCCCGGCCCCCTGCCCACAGTTCCCGGCCTTCCCTCCACAGGTGCTCCCGCGGGGCCTGGCTGCACGCAGTGGCCTGCGGGTCGGGGACCGCATCCTGGCAGTGAATGGGCAGGATGTGCGGGAGGCCACGCACCAGGAAGCAGTCAGCGCCCTGCTCCGGCCCTGCCTGGAGCTGGTGCTGCTCGTGCGGAGGGACCCGCCGCCCCCGGGCATGCGGGAGCTCTGCATCCAGAAGGCCCCCGGGGAGAGGCTGGGCATCAGCATACGTGGGGCGCCAAGGGCCACGCCGGGAACCCCTGCGACCCCACCGATGAGGGCATCTTCATTTCCAAGGTGAGCTCCCACTCGCCCGCCTGCCCCGTGGACTTCTCAGGCGGGGAGGGGCCCAGGTCCGGGGCTGGTCCTGAGCACAGCTGTCTCACCGCAGGTGAGCCCCACGGGAGCAGCTGGGCGAGATGGCCGTTTGCGGGTGGGACTGCGGCTGCTGGAGGTGAACCAGCAGAGCCTGCTGGGTCTGACGCATGGAGAGGCTGTGCAGCTGCTGCGCAGTGTGGGCGACACCCTGACTGTCCTGGTCTGCGATGGCTTCGACACCAGCGCTGCCACCCTGAGGTCAGTGCCCCCCCGGCCGGCGCTCGGCCACGGGGACTGCGTCCCACCCCCAGTGTGGCCGGGAGGGTCCTGGTGCGCCGGGGCCAGGACGCGCTTGGCCGTTGTGAGTCAGACCTGGGGGAGCCATGCGGTGCAGGTGCCAGGTCCTCGTTTCGGCCCCACTCGCGGCCCTGGCGGGACAGAGAGTGTGTACAGAAGGCCTGGTTGTGTCTTCAAAGAAAAGGTTGAACCGGGCAAGCAGCATTTGTGCCCTGGGGCCGCCAAGCCAGGGCAGGACGGCCCAGAGCGGGACACAGCCCGCCTGCAAACCCCCGGGCCCTGCCACGCTGGCCTGGTGCCGGCCTGCTTTCTGGCAGCCCCTTAGCAGGGAGCTCAGGGCCCAGACCTGTGTCCCCACGCAGACACCTGGGCGGGCATGTGGGGACCCAGTGGTTCTCCGTTGCAGCCCCTGGAGGAAGTGTTGGTTGCCAGGCCCGGGACTGGGCTGCAGAGGCCTGGTGTCCAGCCCGGCCCGTGTCCTGCACCAGCCTGGCTGTGCCCTCTCGGGGGGCCCTGCTGTCTTATGCTGCCGCTGTCCCCGGGCTTCCAGCATCAGCCCAGGGGGGCCGCTTCTCCTGCATCAGCCCCCAGCCCCCGCCTCCAGGGGCTCATTCCCCGCAGCGGCTGCCAGCTCCCCGAGGGCCTCCTTTCTGGGGATGGGGCTACAGTGGGTCTCTGGGACGGCAGCCTACTGCCCGTCCCTGCACTGCCGAGGCGGGGTCCACCTCGTTCTGTGCATCGTCTCCTGAACTGGGAAGGATGGTGCGTTTGTCCTTGTTTCTCCTCCCTGGGTGCTGGACTGGGACCCCATTCCCTGGGTTCTGGGGGCCCCTGTGCTGGTCTCTGTGCCCACATCCCTGTGTCCCTGCAGGAACCTGTTGTTTCTGGTGAGGAACCTTGCTCACATTTTCCAGAGAGGGCTGTGTCTTCTGCTTTCTCATTTAAAGTGAGACCTTACATGTTTCGGTCAGTACATGTACTTATTTTTAAGGTTTCAGTACAAACAGAGTAAATTCACTCCAGGGCGAAGAGCAGAGCAGGCATCTCCCCAGCTTTACGGAGGCTTTGCTGGGCTCCTCTGACTGTCTGCCCATCTCTCCCTGGGTTGCTTTGTCTGTGCTGTGTTTCCAACCAGAGTGCTCGGAACCCGTCTTGATGCTTTTGGGGGCATTTCTGCAGGACAGCACCCTGGAAGAAGGGGTGTTGGGCCTGAGGCCGCAGGCTTGCCCCATCTCCCACCCCCGCCCAGCCTCAGGCTTGTCTCCATGGACCTGGCCTCCTTTGACGTGTGACTCACCTAACTCGCAGTTCGTCTTTTGTGTTATAAGCTTCTGTCTTTTTGCATAGGGCATGAGTGGGCTTTGTCTTTTGCTCCTTCACAACGGCCTCTCTGGGGTTATAGAAACATGGAGACTGTGAGTGACATTGTCTAACCTTTCTCATAATGTCTGGATTTGAGTTTTGACGATGAAAACCCTCTCTGGGGCAAGATTGTCAAAGCTGTTTTTTAGAAAACAGAGCACTATAATCCACTGGAATTGCTTCTCAAGCAAGTGGATCTTCCGTCCCAGTGGAATGCACTGGACTGTCCATCACTTTCCCACTGATCAGGGGAGATCGGACTTCCTTGTAGGTTGGATCCACATCCCGTGGTCCTGGGAGCCGGCTGTGTTCTTGAGCTGCTAACCTCTGTGTAGCCACTTTAGAGTATGTTTCAGGAGACCTAACTGGTGAAATCACCCACTGTTTTTTCTCCTTTTGACAAGTTTTAGTCTATTTTCATGAGTTTTCTCTTCCAAATGGACCTGCCAGTTCTGTAAGTTGGTTGGGAGCTGGGGGTTAACTTTGAGCTCTGTGACTGTGTGAATAAGGTTTCTCCGGGCACATTCCTAGGTCGCTCTTGCATCCTTGTTGATTCTCAGCAGTGACTTTGTTGCGTCTCCTGGAGGAAGCCCTGAGGCCCAGGTGGTGGCTGCGGGTCCCCTTTTCCTGGGAAGTCAGGCTCCTCCATCCCCCCGGGAACCTGGTGATGGTGGACAGTGACCTTGCCTTGTGCCGACTTGGAGGAGGTAGTTTATATAATTCTTTTAAACTTGGACAGCTGTTTCCATTTATAACCTGTAAGAATTTTCTCTGAAAGAGTGCTGAGTTTTCTGGAGTCCTTTTATTGATGGCTTTTACAGCCCTGTGCCAAGTACGGTGAGGTGCAGCCCACCGGTTTCCTCCAGCTAGCTTGGTGCTTGAAAGAAAAAGGGGTGACATGTATCCGTCAGGACACCGGTCATCCACCCAGCCCCATTTCTCTTACCCTCAGCCCACCTGCTTCCTCTGTGGTGACCCGTTCAACCCCTGTAGGAATTAGGGTTCACAGCCATCTCTCCAAACTTTGGATTCTGCAAGTGCGTCTTTGCATGAGCTGTGCCCTGGCGTCCTCCCCAACCTCTGCATGGCAGGGGGCAGGCTGGCATCAGGACCTGCCTGTCCTTGCTGTGCCCTGCACAGGCAGGCAGGCCTGGTGGCCAGCTGGTGGCAGCGCTGTGGGGGCCGCTGTGCGCTTCCAAGAGCTTGCTGACTGGTGCTCAGCATGTTTGGGGCAAGGTCCAGAACGTTCTTTCTCCTCCCCTCTGTTTCTGGGGTCCCATCACCATCTTGATCTGATTTCTGCCGTCTCTTCCTCCCCATCACACTCACCAAAGTTTTGTATATTTTAGCAGCCTTCTCAGAAAAACCACCTTTTGGATTTTGATCCAGACCGCCTTTCTTTTCCGTGTTTCCTTGATTACTGATCGAAGGAAGACTGCCTCAGTTACTCCTTCCTCATCTAGTGTTTTCAGTCATTCTAATGACCTTTCTGTAAAGAAATTTTATCAGCTGCTTTTTATCCTAAAATAAGATTTTGTACAGGAGATGTGTGGTAAACACTCTGATTCTTTCATTGGTTGATTTTTAAATAACAAGTGGCTGCCCTGGAAGCCCCCATGGTGACTGCTTTTTGGTCTTTGTGGTCCTTGTGAGGCAGGGTGCCTGCGTGGGCACCGCGGTGACAAGCCGGTGACACACCAGCCTGATGGTGCACCCAGGCGTCCCCGTGTCTCCTGCCGCAGCCCTGGCGCGGGGCTCAGACCATCACTGGCTGGTCTCGTGGCCCCGCTCCTGGGCCTCTGCAGCACACGGGTCCTCGGGAGGTAGGTTTCTAGGGGGAAAAAATCCGTGAGGTTGTTACTTTCAACCCATGCTTAAGGACAGCAGGCTTTGATTCTTTTGACTTTATATTTGTGTCTCTTTTTCTCATCTTAAAAGTTATTTTATTAAATTAAGTAATATTATAAGTATTGATTTCAAAAAGCCATATCAGTGTTATCACTAGCATTTCTTAATAGCATTTTGACATTTCTTTGTGTCCTTAGGATTTATCCACTAGGAGGTGCAGTCACAATGCTACGTTAAGTCCCTGGGAAATGATTCTCTGCATTGTCCTTCTGCCAGCTTGTCATACAGTTAGGCTTATTTTTGTCTGAGTTTCCTTTTCGGCTGTGCTGGCCTCGTTGCTGCGCACTGACTTCTCAGTGAGGCGGCTTCTCTCGTTGGGAAGCACAGACCCCAGACCCCAGGCTCGGTAGTTGGTGGTTCATGGGCTTAGCTGCTCTGCGGCATGTGGGATCTTCCTGGAGCAGGGATCGAGCCTGTGTCCCCTGCATTGGTAGGTGAATTCTTAACCACTGGGCCACCGGGGAAGCCCAGAACTCGTTTTCAGTTCTTAAAGATGACTTTAAAAGTGGAGTTTCCTGGGAGTTCCCCGGCAGTCCGGTGGGTGGGACACGGCGCGCTCACTGCTGTGTCGTGAGGTCAGTCTGCAGTTGGGGAGCAAAGACCCTGAGGCCGGGAGGACAAACTGGCTGCTCATGCTAAACCTTTGCCAGCTGTGAACACAGCCCTCCAGGAGTCTGAATCCCCTCTCGGTGACCCGCAGGCCAGCGTCTGCATTAGTGTAGTTTCTCCTGTTATTTCTGTTTTGAAAGATACAAGCAAGCAGATAAAGTAGTGACGGTTTTAGAGTTGAAGAAAAGTGTCAAGAACAATAGACAGGACCTCTCACTCAGAGGCCCTGCGTGCCTCCCACCAATGGCCCAAGGCAACCTTTAGAGCCACAAGGCATGTGGACATCTGGTTGTCTCCCAGCCTGACCTGGAACTTCAGGTGGGCACAGGCCATCATGGCATGGATGGCACTCACTGGGGGTCTGTCCGTTGCCTCCTCAGGACAAGCTGCAGTGGCTGCATTTTGGCAGGGTTATCACCGAGCTCACACTGTCTTGGAGGGCCTCCCACCAGACCCACGGGTGGTGGTGCCTGCACGGGGGCGTCTCTGGGTCACCCCACCAGGTGATGCTTTCCCCCGGAAACTGGCAGGCGCTTGGGGGGTGCAGCGGCCCGCTCCTCCTCGGGCTCCTCCTCAGCCTCGGGACAGTCGTGCGCCCTCCCCATTGCTCTGGGCGGCGCCTTCCTTAGCACAGATTTTCCGTTTTATCTCGTGGTGAGAGTTGTCACAGCTGCTGTTGGTATCTGGTGCTCCAGCCATCCAGACGGAGCTGATGAGAGGGCTTCTGGCTGGCCCGGGGCCCTGTTCACATCACCCACCTCCCTCAGGCAGCTCCTTTGTGGCACAGCAGGAAGCCTGGGTCCCCTCACACTCTCCCTGCCTTCTTTCTCCAGGGAGCACTGGCTCCCTTAGCGGACAGGGCTAGACAGGAGCCGGGATGCGGGCGCCAGGCAGCTCCCGGCTGTCAGGTCTCAGGGTCTCAGGCCGCTCGGGGGCTGGGCTGTGCCTGTGAGCGGGCGCCTTTCACGCCCTGATAGTCACTTACGCTGCAGAAGCGCGTGTTCACGTGTGCTGTCATCACTCCGGTCAACACCACAGTCAACTCTTCCTCCTTTAAACGGCCTTTTCTGACGTCAGGAATCTGTCAGCCTCCTTCCGCTGGGACTTTGGCCTCAGTTGCTCTCTGTGCCATGGGCACTTCACTGTCGCCCCACCACCTTGTCAGTTCTGTGCTCCGGGGTGTGTGTCCACGGCTGACCTCTCTCGCCCGGTACTCTGCATCGCCGTGTCCTCGGGAGTGTGGTGTGGGTGCCCTGGGCACAGATGCGATGGTGCCGTGGTCCTAAGCAAGCAGAGCCCACCCCAGCGGCTGCCTCGGTGTGGCCACTCCGCCCCTCCCCTGCAGGTGTCCCCAGGCATCATCGCCAACCCCTTCGCGGCCGGCCTTGGCCGCCGGAACAGCCTGGAAAGCATCTCCTCCATCGACCGGGAGCTGAGCCCCGAGGGCCCCGGCAAGGTCAGAGCCGCCCACAGCCAGCAGCCCCTGGGCTGGGAGCCTGAGGCCGTCAGCCCCGACCACTGTCTCCTCTGCTCACAGGAGAAGGAGCTGCCCGGACAGATCCCACTATGGGGCCCAGAGGCCATGGTGAGTGCCCAGGTCCTCCTGCCCCACATGGCAGGCTCCTCCCCACAGCCCAGAGTCCCTAGGCCTGGCCGCCCACCCCGCACTCTGGCGGGCACAGCCCTGGCAGCCCTGTGTCCACTCTGCCCCCCAGGGGCAGAGCCCAGAGAGCCTGAAGCCAGCCTGCCGAGCCCTGGCCGCCACCCCTGGCGCCGGCAGCGTGCAGAGGGTCAGTCCCTGGTTATCACACCCCTGTCCTGGCCTCTGCCCACTTGTCTGTCAGTCCTACCCCTGTCTTCCTTCCCTTCACCTGAAGCCCTGCAGGACAGAGCTCTGCCAGGATCCTGCCCCCAGGGAGAGGGCTGAGGCCCTCAAAGGGCCCTCATGCATGACAGGGACTGGCTGGGGTGTCCGAGCTGGAGCGCCAACCCCCACCCTGGCACGCGTCTGTCCTCTTCCACTCCTGAGCCCAGCCGTGATGCACCCGCTGCCGCCTACCCCCCCACCTCCCAGAGGCAGACTCAAGGCAGAGCAGAGGGCTGTGTGGGCCCAGGGGCCACCGGTGAAGCACGGTGGGAGGAGGGCCAGTGCTGCAGTGGGGGCAGGGCCCTGGGCGGAGGCCTGTGGTTCTCACCCCTTCCCTGGAGGGCGGGCTGCCCAGCACCAGCTGCTGCTGGGAGACCCCGCAGGGCTGGTGAGGAGGCTGTGCTGGCTGGGGCTGAGTGAGCCTGTTCAGGGGCTTTGTGTTCAGCCCCACATAGGCAAGAGTAGGAAGCCCCCAAGAGGGGAGGGGGCCCAGTGTCCTCCATCAGAAAGGGGCACAGCTTGGGGGTGGCTCGCAGGGGGCGGGCCTCCCTGGTTGACCGGCCTCTGAGGCTCATAGGGAGAGTGGCCGCCCCACCCAGGAGAAGTCCAGCCCAGCCCAGCCCATCCATCTCAGATGTCTCAGGGCTGCTCAGGTCAGGGTGTTGAGGACCAGCCTTTGTGCTACTGAGGCAGGCAACCCCCCACCTCCTCCTCGGGGGCCCTCAGCCCTGCCTGACCCTCCCCACACCCACCACTCGGCTCTTCCAGGTGCTGCCTGCGGCAAGTGGAGAGATGGCTGAAGCCCCCTGCTCCCCTAGCCACCAGCAGGTGAGTACACGGTGGGGGTGCTGCAGAGGGGTGCTGTGTGGTGCTGTGTGCAGAGTCCGCTCCTCCGGGGAGGGTGCCAGGGCTTACACCTTCCCCAGCTGCCATCCCACAGGGGGATGGCCTGCAGGCCCCTTCCTGGCCCAGCTGGCTGGTATCACAGCTGGGGGGCTCCTTGTGGCCTCCTGGGCAGAGGGGGCTGGGGGTCAGGGTGGCCTTCCCCAGTGCCTGGCAGTTTTGTCCCCATCTGTCTTCATGTCTGGGAGTTCCTGGGGGCCACTCCACCCTGCCCCAAGCCCCCCACCTGCCTGCAGAGGCTCCCTGGTTCTGCTGCATGGGGAGGGCCAGGCCTGGTGGCAGGGTTGGGGCAGACACTGAAGTGCCGGCTTGGAGCCCAGCGCCCAGCCTCTGCCCCTTCCTGACAGACAGCAGATGGGTGAGTGCTGGCCTCGCTTCCTGGGCACCCAGCCGCCCACCTCGGCGCCATCTCTCTCCCCCCACCCCGTCCCTCACACCCCCCACCTGAACCCCTTTGCAGACAAAGCCTGGGGTGATCCAGCCACTGGTTCAGGCCTGGCCAAGGGGCTCCCCGGCCCCCAGGGGCAGAGGTGGTCCCCAGCCCGTGAGTGCCCTGACCTGGGGGGCAGGGGTGGCGGCAGTTAGCAAGGACAGCTGGTGGCAGGGTGGGCGGTGCTGCAGGGACAGCTGTCCCTGCTCAGCTCACTGCGCCCGGTCCCCAGACCCCCTCCCCGCCCTCCCCTGCCGAGCTGCCAGCCAACGTGAAGCAGGCCTATAGGACGTTCGCGGCTGTGCCCGGCCTGCACCCGCCCCTGGACACCCCTGCCCAGGTAGGTGGTGGGCAGCCCTCAGGTGCCCCACTGCGTGCGCCTGCGAGGGTGTGACACCCGAGGGGCCGGGTCTGAGGGCGCGCTTCCCCCAGCACCCCATGCTCGGGCCCACGGCCTCGCCGGAGCAGCTGTCCTTCCGCGAGCGGCAGAAGTACTTCGAGCTGGAGGTTCGGGTGCCCCAGGCCGAGGGCCCCCCTAAGCGCGTGTCGCTGGTGGGCGCTGACGACCTGCGGAAGATGCAGGAGGAGGAGGGTGAGCAGGCGGCGCGGGGGTGGGGGAGGGCGGGGGGCGCCGGCTCGTGGCCTGACCCGCCGCGCCCCGTAGCCCGCAAGCTGCAGCAGAAGAGGGCGCAGATGCTGCGCGAGGCGGCGGCCAACACGGGGCTCCCGGAAGCCGATGCTCCCGAGGACGAGGAGCCCGAGGAGGAACCACCCTGGGCCGGCCAGGGCCCCATGGCAGAAGGGTGAGGCGGGGGAGGGCCGCCCCAGCCCCTGCCCCCGGTGCCCCTCCGCCCGTGCCCAGCGCCCCTCCACCGGGCCCTCCTGTCCTGTCGCCCGGCCCAGGCTCGGTCCCGCGTCTCCCCCGCCGCAGGGAGGCGGTGCCCCAGTGCGGACTGCCAAGGCCGAGAGGCGCCACCAGGAGCGGCTTCGCGTGCAGAGCCCCGAGCTGCCGGCCCCAGAGCGGGCCTTGTCCCCTGCGGAGCGCCGAGCCTTAGAGGCGGAGAAGCGGGCGCTCTGGAGGGCAGCCAGGTGAGGCCCTGCCCCGCCCTCTGCTGCCCATGCCCTGCCCTCCGCTGCCCGCGCCCCACGCTGCCCGTGCCTCCGCCCTCCCACAGGATGAAGTCCCTGGAGCAGGATGCCCTCCGCGCACAGATGGTCCTCAGCAAGTCCCAGGAGGGCCGAAGCAAGCGGGGGCCCCTGGAGCGCCTGGCCGAGGCCCCCTCGCCGGCACCTACTCCGTCACCCACCCCCTTGGAAGGTCTGTACGTCGGGCGGGAGGCGGGAGCCCGGCCTGCGGCGCGGACCTCTCCCGACGCCCCCTTCTTGTTCCTCCAGACCTCGGCCCCCAGACCGGCACCTCCCCGGGACGCTTGGTGAGGAGCCAGCAGCTGCCGCCCTCCCCTGCCTTCCTCCCTTGGCGGGGCAGGGATCCGGACTCCCTCCCTCTCTCTTCTTACGCTCTCTGCCTCTCTCCTCACGCTGTCCTTTCAAGGCCTTGTCTGGGAGGAAGTTTGACTACAGGGTGTTTGCCGCCCTCCCCTCTTCCAGACCTGTCTATGACATGCAGGTACCGGGCCCTCCGGCCCTTCTGCAGGACACCCTGACCGGCTCCTGCCGCTTTCCGCTCAGCCTGTCTCCCAGCCTGTCCCCTGCTCCATACCCTCCCTGTCCCGCCCCCGCCCCCGCCCCCCCAGCCAGGGCTCTACAGGGACTCACCCAGGCTCCTGTTGGGGGCTTCAGGCAGGTCTGGGTAGTCCCTGACCAGCCCTTCTCCCCGTCACAGTCCCCAGATTTCGCTGAGGAGCTGAGGTCCTTGGAACCACCTCCGAGCCCAGGTGAGTTGGCAGGCCAGGGCCGGGCCCGCCCCCGCCCCCGCCCCTGCCCCCGCGGTCCAGGGTGCCAGGCCCATCTGCTCACTCGCTCCCTGCCCCTGCCCACAGGTCTGCCAGAGGAGGACGGAGAGGTGGCCATGGTGCTTCTGGGCAGGCCCTCTCCAAGCTCCACGGGTCCCGAGGAGGTGGCCTTGTGCAGCAGCCGCCGGGCCGTGCGGCCAGGGCGCCGAGGCCTGGGCCCAGTGCCCTCTTAGAGGGGCAGGGTGCCTCCCCCGACTTGGGGTGGGGGCCCTGCCAGCGCCAACACCACCCTTGCCCCGAGTCTTTTAACCCGGCCGGTAGCGTTTTAAAGAGGTCCCCTGAGGAGTTCTGGCCACTGACTAACCGCCCCCTCCCCAGCCGGGACCTCTTGGCGAGACTGTAACTAGTGATGTTTGTACAACCAAAGACTCTATTTTGTGGTTTAAGGAGAATAAAATTGACTACGTTTTACATCTTGTCTGTCTTACTCTGTCCACCTGCTGGCACACGAATGTGCACCCCTCTGTCCCTCCCAATCTGGGGGCAGCGGGTGCAGGGACTCCGAGGACTTCAGGTGGCTCACCCAGACTGGGCTGCCCCCCAGTAGGAGGGGGCTGGGGGACTGCCTTCACCACCCCAAGGCCCGCTCCCCTGCATGGTACACGCACACAGAGGAGGCACACTGCACGCACATGTCACCTGGGGTCGGGCCCTTTATTGGGGCGGGTTGCTAGAGGCCCCCGCCCGGCAGCTGCACGCGCACAGGCAGCAGGACCTGCAGCTGCTCGGCCGGGGGCCACCGAACCTTGGTGACGAAGAAGAGGCGGAAGTGCTGCAGGCGCGCCTCCTGGAACTGGTTGGGGCTGTACTCGGGCCCATCGGTCGGCCGCAGCAGCGACAGGTACCTCTCCTGCTCCAGCAGCCCGCGGCCCAGCAGCTCCTGCGCCAGGCCTGGCTGCACCGCCTCCAGCTGCTGCTGCACGGCCGGGAACAGATCCACCTCGTGCAGGTCAAACACCAGGGGCTTCCCGAACCTGCGGGGACGGCGTAGGCTGTGGCAGTGAGGGCTGCGGCGAGAGTGGTGTGGCGTCCGGGCGCCTGCCCTCCGCCCACCTCACCTGAGTGCCCCCAGCAGCGCCAGCCGGATCCTCTCCGGCCTCAGGTGGTCGGGGTTCACGGCGTCCACGTAGTTGGTGTCCTGATAGCGCAGGAATGTGGCCGCCTGGCCCGAAGGGTCGATGACAAGAGGCCACCTGGGGGTGGCCTCCAGGTCACTGCCATCTGCTAGAACCCCCAGCCCACCCCTGGCCTGCCGGGACCACTGACCTGCCGTCTGCGCGGATGCGGTCACCCACGTCCTTCATCAGCACGTCGTGGAGCTCGCTGACCTGGCACTTTAGCCCGGGCACCTCCTCCTCCGCTGTGGGGGTGTAAATGTGGGGCCGATGGGAGGGGCGGCCCAGATACCCACCGGGGACCCTCCGCCTCCAGCCCCAGCCCAGCCCCACCCACCCTCCTCGGTCTGCTCCCGCAGCTCCAGCCTGGCCAGGGCCAGCGCCTCCTCCGCCTTCTGGGCCTCCTGCTGGAGCCTGTCCACTTGCTCCTCTGCATCCTTGATGGCCTGGAGGGGGGCCCCCACGCTCTGCTCAGGGCAAGGCTGGACACCAACACCTACCTGCCGTGCACAGCTGGGACCCCTAAGGAAGAGGGGGCGCCCGCCCAAGAGGTGGCTGCTGGAAGCTGACAGCCCAGGGGTGGGGCTCCCCAGGTCCAAGGGGGAGAAGCCAACCTGCAGCGTGAGCTCAGCCAGGCCTACGCCCCTCCGCTCGCACTTGTCGTGCTCCGCGATCCTCCGGTTGAGCTCGCAGTAGGCCTGCTGCAGCTGTGGGAAGGGGGCGAGCCGGCCTCCAGACCAGGTTGGGGTCCACAGGGCGCCTCCGCGCTCCCAGCTCTCCGCCCGCCCGCCCTCCCCTCCGGGGGCAGGCGGCTCACCTGTTGGTGACATTGCTGCTGCTCCTTGGCCAGCTGCTGTACTTTGAGGTTCATGCTGCGGTGGAGGGGGGTGGTCAGAGCAGCCCGGGCCAGCCCCCCGCCTCCCACCCGCCGCACCGTTGGGCCTCTGCCTCCTTGTGCCGCGCCGCCTCCTGGGCCCGGCGTTCCTGCTCCGCCTCCATGTTCCGGAGCATGGCGTCTGTGAGGCTCAGGTCCCACGACTGCAGCACGCTGACCACAGTGTCCAGCGAGGCCACCTAGCGACAGAAGCCACTGGTCAAGAGCTCGGGCCGCCTGTTCTTCACCTGGGGAGGTGCTACAGTCCCACTTCAGACAGGATACCCCTGGGGCAGAAAGGCGGCCCTGACGGTGGGCCAGGGAGGTGCCCGGAGCCTTGACCATCATGATCAGCACCTGTGAAACCGGGCGCTGGAGGGTCCCCACGGCCTCCCTCCCGAAACCTCAGGCTCCGCATCCCCCCACCTGCCCTCCTCCTCCACACCCCACCCACCAGCCCCCACTGCAGGGTCCCTGGCTGCAGCCTTTGCTGTCCCCTCGCAGACCTCCATCTGTAGGACACAGCCCTTGTCCGCACCCATCCCAGGCCCCTCCGCTCCTGCTCCAGAGTGAGGAACGGTGGTAGGAGGCGGGCTTCTCAGCATGGGGCACAGGGGCCTGGCAGCATTTCATTTCTGGACTCAGGAGGTTAATCTGGGTTTAATCGAGCCACACAACTTTGATTTGTACAATGTTCAGTATGTGGTTTGTATTCAAAAAGAAAGTTCAAAGATGTGCAAAATCAGGGATGAGAGAAATGGACAGATGGAGCAGATGAGTAAGTTAATGAATTAAATGACAAAAGAATGAAGGATTCTTGGGTTAATTGAATGAATGGATGAAATAATGAATTGATACATAAAAATTAATAGATGAAGGGATTTAATGGATGAATAACTTAGATAAGAAGGTGGTTGAACAAATGGATAGATGAATCCAATCCAATCATTCAATACAACTTGTGAATGCCTTTCATGTGACAACCAAAAGCACAGTCCCTGCTTTCTCAAAATTTCCTCTCAAGTATGGAATATGCCTGCTGGCCCAGCGGCTAAGACTCGGTGCTCTCATTGCAGGATGAATCCCTGGTCAGAGAACTAGATCCCACACGCCACAACTAAATCCCGGTGCAGCCTAATAAAAATTTTTAAAGAGAATTAAAAAAAATTTTTCCTCAAAATTTACTTCTCTCAAGTAAACAGCATAAGTGGGTGTGTGAATGGATGGATAGATAGCTGTGTGAATTGATAGTAGTTAAATACATGAATAAATGAGGATGGCTTACCGTGGTAGGAAGGGTGAAACAGATACAGTAGCGAGTAGCCAGACCAGCAAGTTTATTAATAAATGACTCATAAGCTAATGAGAAAAGGTGTGAATTGATGAAAGAGTAAATCCACTTCAGGGAAAAAAGATTGGGTTGAGTGGATAAATTTATGAAAACAAGGACAGATGGACAGATGAGGGATGAAGGGATGGCGGACAGAGGCACAGCTAGTGGCTGAGGTCACTCAGTTCTACAGCATTACTGGCGGCTTCCCTCGTGGCTCAGTCGGTAAAGAATCCGCCTGCAGTGTGGGACACCCAGGTTCAGTCCCTGGGTTCGGAAGATCCCCTGGAGAAGGAAATGACAACCCACTCCAGCATTCTTGCCTGGAAAACCCCATGGACAGAGGAACCTGGCGGGCTACAGTCCACAGGGTCACAAGAGTCGAGCACAACTTAGCGACTAAACCACATCACTGACTTCTCTACTTGATTCACCGGTTGCTGAGGTAGGGATGCCGAAATCTGCTACTGTGATTGTGGATTTAGTTCTTGTACTTCTCTGTTTTTGCTTCATGTACAGCTGCAAAAAACATTCAGGATTCTTTTGTCCTCTTGATGAATCCTTTGTGCTTATGAAATGATTATTTTCTCCCCAGTAATATTTTCTGTTAAGTCTACTTTTTCTGATGTTAATATATTCATTTCAGCTTTCTTAGTGTTATCCCAGCACATTTGTCCTGTCCTTTTAATTTTCTATTTGTGTCTTTAAAGTTTGTTTCTTATGGCAGAATACTGTTGAATTTTCAAGAAACATGTACTCATTGGGCTGTACCGGGTCGTTAGCCTGGCACGGAGCCCTCTGTTGCGATGCTGCCATCTCCGGCTGTGGCTCACAGGCGCTGAAGCAGGGTCGGCAGCTGCGGTGCCCGACTGAGCCGCTCCTCTGCACGTGGGATCTCGGCTCCCTGACGAGGGATCTAACCCGCGTGCCCTGCATTGGAAGGTGGATTCTCGACCACTGGACCACCAGCAAGTCACTAGAGTTGGATTTTTTTAATCCAAAAGACAGTCTGCCTTTTAATTGGGGTCTTTTGACCTTCTACACTTAATGAAGCTATTGATATGGTTGAGTTTCAAATTACCCTTTTCTATTGTTTTCTCCTGGTTCTAGTATGATCTTCCTTTTCCTCTTTTTTTACACTATAACTCTATTGATATTTAGTAGTTGCTTTAGGGCTTCCAGCATACGTATACCTCTAACTTATGACAGACTGCCTTTAAATGATATTGTACCACTTTACATACAAAAACCTCCCACAGTATGTTTCATTTCCCCTTGCCAACCTTTATCTTTGTGTCACACAGTTGAAGCAAACAACTATACTTTGTGCAGTTTTCAGTATGTGTACCTCCATGTGTTATAAAACCACAGGACACGTGCCATTATTTTTTGTTTCAACTACCTTCTCAGTAAGTTTAAACAATAAGGCAATATCTCATATATTTACCTACATAGTTACCCTTTCTAGCGTTCCTCTCTTTTGAGTGGATCCGTATTTCCATCTGGCATCCCTTCTATTGGTACGTCTTCCTTCAATGTTTCTTATAGTGTGAGTCCACTGGTGATTGAGTCTTCCAGCTTTGCGTGTCTGCAAAGATATGTCTTTACTTTGCCTTCAGTTATGAAAGATATTTGCACTGAGCATAGCATTGAAGGTTGACAAGATTTGTTTCCTTCTTCAGTACCATTAAAGACGCTGCCCCACTCTCTCCTCACTTCCACTCTTTCCAACAAGAAGTCTGCCATAATCCTTATCTTTGTTTTCCTGTCTATGCCTTTTTTCCTCTGGCTGTTTATAAGATTTCTCTTTAGCACTAGCCTTGAGAAATGTTATCACATTGTGCCTTAGCCTGATTTTTCTCCCTGTTTCTTGTTTATTGAGATTTGAGGAATGCGGTTTATACCTTTCATCAAATTTGGAAACCCTAAGGTTATTATTTCTTCAAGTATATATGTTTATCTGTTTCTTCTCTCCTTTGAAGACTAATTACATACACAGTAGGCCTCCTGAAACTGTCCCACAGCTTGTGCATGGTCATCATTTAGAAGAATTGCTCTTCTGACTGTTTGTATTTGTAGCAGTTTCTCTCTTGTGAGCCTCAAATTCACCAACCTTTAGCTCTGTTCTAAGTTGACATTAATCTCACCTATAGCTTTTTGTTTCTCATTGCAGACTGTCTTTTTTATCTCTAGAATTTAAGCTTTTTATGTCTTCCATTCTCTATTCAATTTTTTGAGCATCTGGAATACAGTTACAATAGCTGTTTACAAGTCTTTTACACTAACTGTGACCCACGTCAGTTTGTTTGTCTTGACTGGACAAGTTTTCTCGTGGTCATATTTTTCTGCTCCTTTGTATGCCCGTAATCTTTCACTGGTGCCAGACAATGTGCATTTTGTCTTGTTAGGAGCTGTATATTTTGTATCTCCATACACGTTCTTGAATTTTGGCATACAGTTAAATTACCTGGGAAGTTTTATCCTTTGGGTCTTGCCTTGAGATTGGCGAGGCTGTACCAGAGCCGCGTTGATCCTCACTACTGAGGCAAGGTCCTTCCAAGTGCCCCACCCAGTGCTGCAAGGGCTGTGAGAGCTCCTGCCCAGGCTGGTGGCGACAGGCTAGGCACTCCCTCCTCCCGTCCTGACAGGTGTTCTGTCCCCAGCCTTGAGGCATTTCCTCACAAGCAGGAGACACCTCATATTCCCTGGATCCCCAAAGGCGCCCTACACACCTCTGGATCTCTATTAAAAATTGTATTGGAGCACAGTTGACTTACAGTGCTTTGCTAGTTTCAGGTATACAGCGAAAGCAATCAGTTACGTCCACACATACAGCCACTGGATTGCATGACTTACCGTTGAGTTTTGAGAGCTGTCTAAATATTGTAAATACGGGTCCTTGGTCAGACGTGTGGTCTGCAAGGATTTTTCTCCTTCTCTGTCTTGTCTTTTCATCCACTTAACAGGGGCTTCAGCAGAGCAAAAGCTTTACATTTTGATGAAGCTCAATTTCTTGGGGTATTTTTCTTTTATAGACTGTGCTTTTTGTCTAAGAAATCTTTCCCAAAGATTTTCTCTTGTGCTCCTCTGTACGTTTTAGAGTTTACGCTTTGCATTTAAATCCATAATCCACTTTGAGTTAGTCTTTTTATAGGGTGCAAGGCTTAGGTCGAGGTTCATTCCTTTGCCTGTGGACGTCCAATTGCTCCAGCACCACCTCTTAAAGAGACTGTCCCTGTTCCCCCCACAGCCAGAGGACTCCTGCTCCCCCCTGCCCAGCTGTGTGCTGCTCCTCTCAGTGCCCCCTGCACCCCTCCCTCAAACTCAGGCACCAGTGGGTTCCACATCCTCCTCAACACCCCTCAGCCCCGGCCCACCAGGGCACCAGCATCTGAGGGGGGGGCCTCCCGGTGCGCTCCTCACTCCAGCCACCCTGAGGCTGTGGCCAGGCCCTTCCGTCCTCCTGGCCTATTGTTCCTTCGTCTAGCATGGAAGCAGTAGTTTGAAGCCAAAGGCTCTGCTGGTCTTTTAAAACCTGTTCTGTTGCTTTTCAAAGAAGAGCAGAGCAGAGCAGAGGAAAGTACAAAGGGCAACCCTGGAGCAGGACCGGGGGCAGGGCTTGCGACTCAGGGGCGGGGCGAGGCTTGAGACTCAACTCAGACTCTCTTAAAGAAGGTGGTGGCACTGGCTGACCCGTTTGCACAGCTGTTCCCAGAGGTCCTGGGCCACCTATCCGACCAGGCCTCCAGGGCCCGGGAGAAATCCAGGCCCCCTCGGTCTCCAGCCGAGGGCCTGGGAAAAGGCCCATTGGTGCTGTTTCCAGATGCCAGGGAGGAGCTGCCAGGCCGAGGCACCTGGGGAAGGGGCTTAGGGATCAATTTTCTCAGAAACGGGAAATTCTGAGGGTGAGGGGCCAGATGTGCAGGCCAAATGCTGCCCTCAACCCCGGGGCCCTGCGCGGCCCCAGGAGCCTTGCTGTCCCCCACCTTCCTTGGAGACAGTACTTCTGAGGCGGACTGAGGGTCCAGGCAGAAGAGAAGAACCCTGGCCAGAGGAGGCCCACGGAAGCCGGGAGCTGTGGTCTTGATGGCGCGTTCCCGGGAAGGCTCACAGCGAGGACTTCCGTAGGGAGAGGGCCTGCTGGGTCCAGGAAGGTCAGGACCCAGCCTGGAGAGCCACCAGGGTCCTGACAGCTTTGGGAGAGGGGGAGCGAGCGTCCCGCGGGAGTTCTGCCCTCCTTCGCGCACCTGCTCGGGGGTGCTCCCGTCGTCCGCATATACCCGGGGGTCAGCTCCGAGCTTCAGAAGCACCTCCACGGCTTCCAGGTGGCCCCCAAAGGCCGCTCGGTAGAGCGGGGTCCGGCCGAAGGCGCCCTGTGGGACACGCTGGCTGAGCAGGGCCCGCCACGGCGAGGCGCGACCGCCAGCCCTCGCGGGCCCCGGTGCCCACCTTGCTGTTGGGACTGGCGCCCTGCTCGGCCAGCAGCTGAATGGCCAGAGACTGCCCGCCCGCCGCCGCCTCGGACAGTGGCGTGTTCCCGCCGCTGTCCTCAAAATCCACCAGGGCCAAGCGCCGCTGCAGCCGCCGCGCCGTTCCCGCCGCGTCGCAACCCACGCCCTCACGGGTCAGCAGCTCGTCCACCTGCGCCAGGCGGGGGTCAGCGGCGCCCCAAGCTCAGGACCCTCCGCCCCGCCGCCCCGCCGCCCACCTCCCGCAGGACCGCCTGGATCTCGCCCAGGTTCCCGTCGAAGGCCGCCTCCAGCAGGCGCGCCCCGCGCAGCCGCTCCTCCTGCCGCCGCCGCTCGGCCGCAGCCGCTTCCTCCTGCCGCCGCCGGGCCGCCTCCTGCTCGCGCCGAACCTGGGCCACGAAGGCCTGCGGGAGATCCAGTCGGGTTACAGCTCAGCCCTGCATCCCACGCCGCACTAGCCCTACAGTGTCCGCCCCCGGCCCTGTGTCCCCGCCCCTAGCCCTACAGTTCCCGCCCTGGCCCTGTGTCCGCGCCCCAAGCCCCACCTGATCTCACCTCCCTCTGCAGCTTCTCCATCAGCTCCTGGTAGTCCTGATGCTCCTGCTGACGGCGGGCCAGCTCCTTTCTCGCCAGGAGTTTCCGGAAGGCACACTGGATGATGGTGGCTGCTCGGTCCTCCGCGGTTGGCCCTGCTAGTGGGGAGAGGGCTTATGGATCCCAGGATTTCTCTCCACGCTGCGATCTTCGCGGCTGCGGGGCCAACACCAGGTGTGCCAGAGCTCCAGGTTAACAAGGCGAGTGGAGTAGGTGAAATCCCTCCCGACTAGACCAAAGGATCAAAAATGTTCTAAAATACACAAACACGACCAAACCAGAGTAACCCAGCGGCAGAGAGCAAATGAGGCTGAGCCAGATCTCTGGCACCAAGCCTGCCCTTCCCCATCCCAGACAGCTGCGACCCTGCAAACACCCTCTGAGCCCGCAGCTTGGGAAGACATGTGGAGATGGTGGTGGGAAACCCAAGCAAGACCGAGAAGCCACTGTTGATCCTCAAAGACACCCTCCCTCTGAAAGCCAGAAGGACCCCCTCCAAATTCAGGCAGCCGTACCCAGAGCCAGGGCCGACAGGGCTGAAGTGAGTGATCTCAAACACAAGTGCACTGGAGCTCAGAAGAGGGAGCCCCTGGGATCTGGGATCCGTTGGCCCTGCACTCAGCCTGGAGCCCGGCAGCACACTCGGCCACAGTGGAGGGTCCCAGCGCTAGAACTAGAAGCGGCATTCACACCCACCTGCCACTCTCTGACCCTGTGATGTGTGACCGCCTAACCTCTCTGCACCTCAGGATCCCTTTCTCTAAATGGGGTGATGACAGTCACACTGCACAGGGCTTTGCAACAGTCCAGTAATAGAACCGGTGAGTCCTGAGAATAACTGCTCAACCTGTGTTCTTGGTTGAGCAAGAACTAAGAGAGCAGAGGAGCAACAGACCCAGCTGCCAAGCTCAGGGTGAAGGAAAGGGCAGGGAGAAGGTGCACACGTGCCCCCAGACGATGCGGCATTCAGGAGACTGGGGAAAAACAAGCAGAAGAGCCTGCTCTCCACAGGCACCGCAAGCTGGGGAGGAGCTTAATAAAAACAGAAATTCAAGGGATCAAAGACAAGAGGAAAAAAACAGAACCAGGAGGCAGATAATAGAGTCATCACAGAAAAGATGGAAGACAATTCTCAGTTCTTTTTTTTTTTTTTTTTTTCTCAGTTCTGCAGGCCAACAACTACAGCAACAGAGGCCGGAAACGAAGCCCGTGTGGTGCAGAGTGGGGCATGCAGGTGAGGGCACAGAGTGAGGACAATGAATTAGTGTCTCTGGAATGTGGAGTCTAGTGATAGGGAAAGTATTTAGAGACAAAACACACAAAAATTTCTGAAATGAATCTTAAGACAAAAAGGACAAAGAATACACCAGGGAGCAGAACAGCTGGCATCGGATATGTCCTATTTAAGTTGCTGGCCCTTCAGGAAAACGTTATTTGAGCACCCAAGTAGGAAATAAATCCAACTATGCTCTCCTGGGACATTTTATAGCGACATCAAATGTAGAAGTCAGCAAATGAGCACAGCCAAATAAATAAATATTTTTAAAATAAAATTTAAAAACTAAAAAAAAAAAATTATTATTCCTGACTGCACTCTGACAGGTACCAGAAGGTGCCAGGAAACAGACCCTAGCGACACAAGCATGCAGTATACTTGGTCATGTTTCTGTCCTTGACCTGGCACCCAGCTCCCTAGCCATGGGAGAGACATGAGATGCCAGTAACCCGGGTGAGAAGTGCAGGAATCACAGTGAATCAAATTCGCACCTGCGGCTGAAAGGGAAGCCTGCGTCCCTTCAGGACACAGCCCAAGACCCACCTCGGTGTGCACAGATCTGCCTCCCAGCCTCCCAGAGGCCCCGGTCCACTGACTAGGGTGACCAGGCCCTGGAGGAAGGACAGCAGGCAGACACTGGGGACTAAGCTCTGGTTCTGAACCAGTTTCCAGGTCCCCCAAACACTGCCGTGTCCACTGGTCAAAGTGGGGCTTATCATGCCCAGGAGACACTGGCTGAGCTGTGCCTGCATTTCTGACTCACAGAGACCACAAGCTGAGGCACGGCCGCTTCCAAGGCCGAAGGACCTGCCGGCAGGCAGAGCGGACGGCCGCCCGCACTGCGCGGAGGGAGCACACAGGCGTGCGGGGGCGGCGTGTGTGGAGGCCACAGCCTCGGGCCTGGACACCCAGTGGTGCGGGCCCCGCCGCCGCTCCGTTTATCTCGCCAGCAGGGGGCGCGGGAGGCGGCGGCAGCGCAGCGCCGCCCGCCTGCCTGCTCGACGTCCCTCTGCTCCGGCGCTGCCAGGCAGCGGCCACACCTGCCGGCTCCCGCAGCCGGCCACGCGCGCCAGGACGCCTCCTTCCGCCTTGCCCGCGGAGAGCGGTCTTTCTGAATCACGATGACCTCGCCCGAAGACCCCTTTGCTGCACCCAGGCCAGTAAGGAGCGTCAGGGGCTGAGCAGATGAAGCAGGGACGTGCAGGTGGGCTCCGGGAAGAGGCCCACGGCGGCCCAACAGTGCTTGTTTAAGCCTCCCCCTGTGAGGCCCCCTGGGAGGGTTCAGAGGACAGCCCTGCATCAAACAGTGAGAAACACCTGTGACCTCACCATCGGCAGGCTGGGCTGGGAGGCCAGTGGGCTGTCCTCAGGTCAGTGGGAGATGGGAGCCCAGAACCAAAGAGGCTGAGCAGCAGCAGTGAGATGTGGGGCCAGGATGCTATCGACATAGGCAGCAGTCGGGGGGACAGTCAGGACGCAGAGACCCCAGGGTGAGAGGCAGGGCAGGCTCCATCCACCCGAAATCTGACATCAGCCACCAGTCTTTGACCCAGTTTCGGACAAAAGTCAAGGTCAAAGACTCACAGCTGCTGTGAGAGAATGCCAGATACCCTTGGAGGCCCTGCAAAGCCTCTCCAAGTGCTCTCCCCAGGCTGGCATTCCCTTGCCCGCCCGGAGGAGTTGGTGGCCTCTGTCAGGGTCAATGATGCCCTGGAGAAACGAGAATAGAGACTTTTGGAGGCCCACAGACGTGATATCTGAACTGACACTGCTGCCTGGAGGGGCGGGGGGTGCATTGTCACATCATCACGGTCCTGTCTTCAGAGCGAAGGCTGAGGGACAGGCGGCGCTGTGGCCCCAGTCCATTCCCAGGTCCATCTGGGACAGGGACACTTGGCTGCTGGCAGAATGCTCACACTGGCTTCTTGACCAGCAGGGCTGTTACCGTAGCAAGAGCCAGAGGGGAGCTTGAGAAACTCCCCGTTCCCACCAGGACCGTGAACAAAATAGAACAATTTCCTGGAGGAAATGAAGAGACTAATACCAGCACCAAAGACATGAGAGACCCCTATAAATACAGTCAGCTGACCTTTGACAAAGGGGCAAAGGCAATGGGTGAAGCCAAGGTGGTCTCTTTAATAGATGCTGCTGGAACACCTGGACGTCCATGTGCAAGAAAGTGAATCTGGACACAGATCTTACACCCTTCATGGAAATCAACTCAAGATGGATCACAGACCTGAATATGAAACAAAACTGGAGCATTCCCTGGTGGCCTAGTGGTTAGGATTCTGGGCTTTCACTGATGCAACCCGGGTTCAATCCTGGGCTGGGTTACTGAGATCCCATATGTCTTACAATCAAACCAAACAAACGAAAAACCCCACAAAACTGATTTCTAGAAGGTAACAGAGGAGAAAACCCATAAGACCTTGCAATGACTTTTTAGGTACCACACCAGAAGCACAATTAATGAAACAACTGATAAGCTGGACTTCACTAAAATGAAAATTTTCTTCTCTACTAAACACAGTCTGGGAGAAATGTTTGCAGAAGACATATCTGATAAAGGACTGTAATCTGAGATATACAAAGAACTCTTAAGACCTAACAGTAAGAAAACAACCTGATTTTAAAATGGGCCAAAGAGCTGAACAGACACCTCAGCAAAGAACCTATACTGTTGGCACAGAAAGCATGTGACAGATGCTCCACATCACCTGTCAGCAGGAAATGCAAAGTGAAACAAGAGTGAGATACCTCTGCAGGCCTGGTAGAGGAACCAGAAGGCGGACACTCTGACACCAGGTGCTGGCGAGGGTGCGGAGCAAGGGAACCCGCGGTCAGTGCCGGTGGGCACGCAGGACGCTGCAGCTGCTTTGGAAGACAGTTAGGCACTTTCTTATAAAACTGCTGCTGCTGCTAAGTCACTCCAGTCATGTCCGACTCTGTGCGACCCCACAGACGACAGCCCACCAGGCTCCCCCGTCCCTGGGATTCTCCAGGCAAGAACACTGGAGTGGGTTGCCATTTCCTTCTCCAAGGTATGAAAGTGAGAGTGAAAGTGAAGTCGCTCAGACGTGTCCGACTCTTCGCAAACCCCATGGACTGCAGCCCACCAGGCTCCTCCATCCATGGGATTTTCCAGGCAAGAGTACTGGAGTGGGGTGCCATTAAAAGTGAACATACTCTAATAATTTAATAACTGTGCTCCCTCGTATTTACCGAAAGGAATTGAAATCTTATGCTCACATCAAATCCTGCACGTGGATGTTTACAGATTTATTATAATTGCTAAAACGTAGACGCAAGCATGATGTCCTTCAGTAGGTGAGTGGGTAACTACACTGTGGTTCATCCAGACAATGGAGCCCTAAAAGGAAGTGAGCTCTCAAGACACAGAAAAACACGAGGTGCCTCCCTGCGGACTGAGCGACTCAGCGCGGTGGGTGGAGAGCTGCAGCCCCCTCTACCCGCAGGAACGCCCCGTGCGGCACAGAGGAGTGCGGCCGGATGTGCTCCTTTCTGTCCTGAAGAACCGCTGTGCGCCTGACGCCACAAGTCCTGGAGTGAGGACCCCGGTTCCTTCACTCAGTAATATGCACTTATGGAGGAACCTTAAATGCATATTCATACTGTTCATGGGGTTTTTAAGGCAAGAATACTGAAGTGGTTTGCCATTCCCTTCTCCAGTGGACCAGGTTTTGTTAGAACTCTCCGCCATGACCCGTCCGTGTTGGTTAGACAAGGCTGTGGTCCATGTGATCAGATGGATAAGAGGCTTATGGAAGCTTCCTGATGGGAGAGACTGACTGAAGGGGAATCTGGGTCTTGTTCTGATGGGCGGGGCCATGCTCAGTAAATCTTTAATCCAATTTCCTGTTAATGGGCGAGGCTGTGTTCCCTCCCTGTTATTTGACCTGAGACCAAACTATGGTGGAGGTAATGAAGATAATGGCATGAGAAAAAGTTGGCTCAAAACTCAACATTCAGAAAACCAAGATCATGGCATCTGGTCTCATCACCTCCTGGCAAATAGATGGGGAAACAATGGAAACAGTGACAGTTTATTTTGGGGGGCTCCAAAATCACTGCAGATGGTGACTGCAGGCATGAAATTAAAAGACACTTGCTCCTTGGAAGGAAAGTTATGACCAACCTAGATAGCATATTAAAAAGCAGAGACATTACTTTGCCAACAAAGGTCCGTCTAATCAAAGCTATGGGTTTTCCAGTAGTCATGTATGGATGTGAGAGTTGGACTAATAAAGAAAGCTGAGCGCCAAAGAATTGATGCATTTGAACTCTAGTTTTGAAGAAGACTCTTGAGAGTCCCTTGGACTGCAAGGCAATCCAACCAGTCCATCCTAAAGGAAATCAATCCTGAGTATTCACTGGAAGAACTGATGCTGAAGCTGAAACTCCAATACTTTGGCCACCTCATGTGAAGAACTGACTCATGTGAAAAGACCCTGATGCTGGGAAAGATTGAAGGTGGGAGGAGAAGGGGACGACAGAGGATGAGATGGTTGGATGGCATCACCGACTCAATGGACATGAGTTTGGGTAAACTCCAGGAGTTGGTGATGGACAGGGAGGCCTGGCGTGCTGCAGTCCATGGGGTCGCAAAGAGTCGGACACCCCTGAGCAACTGAACTGAACTTAAATGCATATTACTCAGTGAAAAAAACAATCCGAGAAGGCTATAATACTGTATGATTCCAAGTATCTGACGTCCTGGAAAAGGGAAAACTATGGAGACAATAACAAGACTGGTGGTGGTGAGGGATAGAAGTGGGTATGAGGAACAGACAGAACAGGGGGGAATTCTAGGGCAGTGAAAATCCTCCGTGTGATGGCACAATGATGTGTACGTGTCATTAACATTTGTCCAAACCCACAGGATATACAACACCGAAAGCAGACCCTAATGTGAACCGTGGTGTGTCCGTGAGGCTCGTCAGCTGTCAGCAGTGTGAGTGGGGGTGCTGATAACGGGAGAGGCCGTGCATGTGTGGCGGGCTGGGCGTCTATGGGAATCTCCTGCGTTCCCCTCAATGCTGCTCTCAAAGAATAAAGCCTAAATTGAAAACCCAAAGACCTGAGGAAATCAGGTGTGGCGGTGCCCATCACGTCTCCGCTAAATTCACCTGTCTGGCCTCTGCAAGAAACAATGGAGGGAGAAGATGGATGAAGGCAATGCGTACAGACGGCGGGCCAAGCAGGGCCACCCTGGGCTTCGGGCACCTGGCGTGTGGCGGCGTCTGGCCCGTGGTGCTCTCCCATCCACGCCAAGCAGCAGGCCCTCTCTGCCCTGTCTCAGGACCATGTTATTCTCGGCAGGCAAGATGGCAGCCCCTGCCGACGCCCCTGTCTTGTTCCCGGGAGTCTGTGAACATGCTGTGTTACATGGCAAAGGCCTTAAAGACTGAAGGCAGAACTAGGGCCGCTGTCAGCTGACCTGAAGACAGGAAGCCAGCCGGGGTCATTGGAGTAGGCGCAGGAGAAGACGCAGAGGAGCTGGGACTTGAGAAGAGGCTGCTGATTGTGGACAGGGAGGGAGCAGCCCTGAGCCAAGGAATGCGGGCGCCTGCAGGAGCTCAAGAGGACAAAGGACAGATCCTCCTCTAGAGCCTGCAGGAAGCAGCTTGATTTTAGTCCAGTGAGGCCCAGGTCAGCCTTCTCACCCACAGAACTGCAAGACAGTAAATCTGTGCTGTTGAGACACTAAAAGTACATTAACTGTTGTTACAGTAGCTACAGGGAACTAGCACAGAAACCCACGTCATCGCAACAACTCATGGATCCAGGCAGATCCAGAGGATGGGAGACTAACCCACACTAATGAGGAGTTTAGAGCTTGCAGATCTGGGACGTGCCAGGATACCTTAAAGGTAAGAGCTAAGCTGTCATGCCTCGGACCTCCTTCCGTCAAGAGGCCCAGAGCTTGGCAGGCCTCTCAGGACTTCAGTGCAGCTGGTGCTGTCTCTGGGAATAGCATCCCACCCGTGTCCTGGGAGGTCCAGGAGGCTAACAGTCAAGCCCAGGGGTTCTGGTGGAGGCGTGTGCTGCCAGGCTGGCTGGCCGGCAGGTCTGACAAGCTGAAGGTGTATACTCGTGGGGAGGAGGAGGCCGGGGGGACCCAGTGGGAGAGCCGCAGCACAGACTTCAGGCTCCAGAGCAAGGCTGTGCCTCCCCTGAGAACATGGTTCTGGATCTGGATAACAGCTCTGGGATGGGGAGGGCCCTGGTGGAGCCTGGAGTCCAGCCAGGGCTCTAGAGGACAAGCAGCCTGAGTCCCCACCCTGAGCCGGGGTCCTAGCTCTGGGACTTGTGGCGCCGGCACACACAGTAGTCCTTCACAACAGAAAGGAACACATCCCGATGCACTCCTCTCTGCCGCAACATTGCTCCTGGAGGTGGACAGGGGACTCCGGCTCGATCCACAGAGCTCAGTCCACACAGAGGCGCCCCTCAGACTGCCCGCTGCCGCCTCACAGCTCCTCTCGGGAGGTCCCAGCGGAGGAGAGAATCTCCCAGGGGTACCCGGTTCATGGCGGGGAGAGTGGCCTGCGGTGTGCAGGTAGACGACTCCAGGACAACGGGAAGGGCTTAGCCAGCATCGGGAGCCTGAAGTGAACAAGTCTGGAATGACGGCGGGCAGGCCTGAGAAAGGTGTGCGGGCCGACTGGCAGCACAAGCCCCTCTCGTCAAGGCTGATCTAGGCCGGCTACTGACCTGCCAAGTAACTGTTTTGACATCAACTCATGCACTCAAGCTGACAATTTGGACAGATTGTCAGAAATGTGGGTGGTGAGAGGAGGACAGATCCTCTCTGGGGCAGGGGGGCTTCTTGGAACAGACCAGAGTGTGAATATGCTGGAAGGGTACCCACTGCAGGGAGCCGAGGCTCCCAGACACATGAGCATGGCCGCAGGAGAAGGTAGGGGTTGGGGGTGCGTGCACTTCTGGCCGCCCAGCCCCGAGCGAAGCAGTCCTGCGTGACACCTCCACCGTGAGGGGACCCCGATTGTACAGGCTGAAGTCTAGGCTCTGCAGTTGCGTCTGTCCTCTGGGTCGAGGCCGCGCCTGCAGACCAGTAACACGTCCGTGGTCCTGGCACCCACCCTGCCTAAGTGGGGGACCCGCCTCCTGCAGAAAGAGGCGAAGCAACGGCAGGTCTTGTGTTACTCCAGGTCCACAGACAAGGGTGGACCGACCTGTTGAAGGCTCGAGACCCTGACCTTGTGAGGCTGGTTTCCGTTCTGGAAAATTCAGTAGGAGCCCACTTGCCACTACAGAAACCCACAAGGAGGGGGCAGACACCGGTCTCTCCAGGGCCTGACAACGGGAGCAGGACCTAAGGGCAGACTGGGCTTCTCACCAGGCGCCTGGATCTTGAGAAAGTGACATCAGGACACAAGCCCTGGCGACAGCCCTTGGCGGAGCAGCAGGGAGAACACAGGGGCGGCGCCACCCGGGCAGGGCTCCCGGGGCCCAGCCTGCCTGTCCTCCACTGCCTCTCATTTCTGCTGCTCTCCAGGCCCCATCTGCTGCTACTGGACATTCTCCCAATACATAGGTTGGGCATTAAAACTTCTATAAAACTGACAGTCAGGATTCTGCAAGCCTTCTGGGGTCCGGCCCTGTCCTCAGGACAAGGTCAGGCTCCTCACCCTGGCCCTTTCGGGGTCCGGGGGGAAACCAAGGTGACTGGCAGTGCTGGAAGTCTATCTGGGGGTGAGGCCAGAGCCACCTGGGGAGGACCACACTTGCAGGAGAGACTGGCTACTGGTGGCTGCGACACGGAGGGGAATGGAGGGGCCAGTTCAGAGCCAGAGTCAGCTGGCGGGGCGAGAGGGGATGTGGGGGCACGGAGCTGGCAGCGGGCAGCAGCGTGAACACAGGCTCACCAGGGAGCAGAGCCAGGGCAGACACGCGAGGGCCTTGACGGTGTGAAACCTGGAAGTGCCGCAGAGATTGAGGACACCCGGGGGGTAGGTGCGCCTGAATGCGGGTCTGGGCCGCAGGAGGGAACTTTTCCTAGAGATTCTGCTCCGGAGGCCGCTGCCAAGAGACCATGACTCAGGCCTGGGACTGAGAGCGCACACCCCGACCCCAGGGACGCTCTGCCAGGGCGGAGGGGGTCCCGCTGGAGTTGCAGGCGTACGGGAGAGGGGCCCCGCGAGGCCGCTCCGCAGGCGCGCTCCAGCACACGCGTTCGCGGGGCGTGTACACACGGAGACGGCCCAGTGTCCAGCCCCCGGCCCGTGAGCGCACTGGGGAGCGTGGGTTCTCACCTGCAGGGGCCTCCGGGCGCTCCGGGGTCGCGAGCCCCATGGCCTGTGGGCCGGTCTCCCTCTGCGGCTGGCGGCTCTCTCCGGGTTTCCCTAGGGGAGGGGGCGGTCAGTGGGGTAGGAGTGGGCGCGAGCTCGGCCCGGAAGAGCTGCCGCCCGCAGCCTCCTCGCGAGGCGACCAGGGCCGGGCCACGGCCGCAAGAGGGCGCCGGCGAGCAGGCCCGCCCGTACGTGGGCCGAGCTCCAGGCCCGGAGCCCAGGTGTGGCGAAGCCGCCGCAGGACTCGCCGCCCGCCCTACCCCGCCCCTAACACTGCACCCGCCCGGTGCCACTTCCCGTGCCCCGACGCTACTCCCGCTCTGTGCCTCTGTCTACCTACCGCGAGGCCTCTGGGGCAAGGGCTGAGCGAGAGGGGTGCAGCCGGCGGGGCTGGGCCGGGCCAACCAGTTCAGCCAGTGTGACGGAGCCGGCTGGGATGGGGCCCTGGGCGTGGGTGTGAGTCAGCGGCCCCCGGGCTGGGGAAATGACGGGGAGGAGCCGTGCGTGGGGCCCCCTCCCACCAGGAAGCGGGGGGGACGCCGCCAGGCAGGCTGGCCCTGCGCGCCTCCCCCACAGCCGTCCCCAGGGATCCAAAGGCTGGCCCCTGTGGGCAGAACCGCCGAACCCCCAATCAGGACGTCCTCAAGAGTCCTGGCTCAGCTCAGGACAGGCCGGCCTCTTCCTTACTGCCCCATGTCAGTCCACTAAATGCCATCTGGGCCTTCCAACTTCCAGCCTCTTCCCCCAAGTCCCTGGCACCCGCCCCGCACCCCTCCCCCAGCCCCTGGCCCCCAGCGGAAGTCTCCCCCAGAGGGGGCAGTGGGTCCATCAACTGCACAGAACCCACCCCACCCCACCCCCGCAGCTCCCCCAACCACCAGGTGGTTTTCTCCAACCATACTGGCTCTGGGCTGGGGCCAGGGGCTCCTGTGGCAGTTGGGTTAGAGCAATCTGCAACCGGTGAGCACCCTGCCTGGATGGTTGGTGCGGCCCGGGACGCAGCTCCGAGCCCCGTGGGCTGCAGCTGGAGTTTCCCGGGAGCAGGGGAGGACGGGGTGGGACGGGGTGGGGGGGCACCGGTGCCCGCCCAGGGCAGGACCAGACGCGTCCCGACACACAGCCCGCAGTCTGGCTGCCGAGTCGCCTCCTCCAGTTTCTCTCAGTCTCCCTCCCAGTCTGGCCGAAGAGGCCTGTGCCCCAGCAGCCCTGCGCCGTGTCAGCGCGTTAGTCAGCCTCGCGCCGGGTGAGCCACCGCGCCGCCAAGTCCCTATAAACTCCCTGGCGCGGCCCAGCCCGCGGAGTGGGTCTGTGAGGCCCACAGACAGAGCCCGGGCCAGTGCCTCAGCCGGGGTGCCAGCCCAGGGAAGGGCAGACACGAGGGGCCGCAGGAGCGGAGGGCCCACCGTGGCCTCTCAGGGGAGCCCCCTGGGCCCGCCTGACTGAGGCCGGCCAGCCGATAAGCCGGGGCCCCCGAGGAGCAGACACCTGGTAAAACAGGCACCAGATCGGGGGCATGTCTGGCAAACGAAGTAGAGCTCGCAAACCCCGGCCCAGGAGGGCGGGCAGGGCACAGAAGGCCACTGGGCAGCAGGGCCCTAAGGCCAGGCCCCCGCCCCCCGCCCCAGGGTGCCTGGGGGACGAGGCGGGGGTGGCCCCCACAGGGCACGTGACCAGCAGCAAACTGGCTCCCCAGGGGCACCCCAAGGTGGCCAGACCAGAGCGGCCACAGGAAGCCGAGAGGCCGGAGCAGGCCGCTGCCGTGGGGTCCGAGCTGGTGCTTGTGCCCGCTGCGGACATGGAGGGCTACGGGGTGGGAGGCCTGGTGCCAGGCCTGGGCCCGGAACTGCTGAGGCTCCACGAGGTCGAGCTGTGCCTGGCCCAGGAGCAGCTGCTGCTGGAGGACCGGCGTCGGCAGGCCCAGCTGCACATGCGGCTGTGGCAGGAGGAGCAGCTCTGGCTGCAGCAGCTCCAGGAGCAGCAGGCCTGGGTGCACGTGGAGGGGCTGGAGCTAGCCCTGGCCTTGGAGCAGCTCCGCAGCGAGGGCCTTGAGGCGCTGCAGACCCAAGACCCGGTAAGGCCTGGAGGGGACTGGGGTGGAGGAGGCTGACCATCTCAGGGGTGTGGCGACCATGGCAACAACCCGCGGCAAATCTGTGGCCCAAAGTGAGGCTGGTGCCCACTGCACGGGGCACTGCAAGGACCACTCGACAGGAAGCCCTCCCGGGCTGGCCCGATGCTAGAAAGCAGAGGGAGCCCAGGAGGGGGCTGTTCAGGGAAACTGAGGCAGAGGTGTCTCTGCAGAGCACCCAGGCATCCTGGCCAGGTGGGCCGGGGCAGGAACTGTCCAGCACAGCGTTTGGGACATGTAGGGTGAGGGCCGGGTCCCGAGCCCAGTTGGACAGTCAGCAGGCAGGACCAGCATCCCCTCCCCCGCCCGACACAGCTTCCTGGCCACCTGCCCGGCCTCCTGTTTATTGCAGAGCCTGTTCCCAGGGCTTGAGATGAGATGGCGGAAGCCACCTGAGCCATCATCCTCATTCCAGGAGCGCTGCCGCCTCAGACGCAGCTGGGGCTATTTTGGGGAGCTAGGGTCTAACCCAGCTTGGCGTGGAAGAGTGGGCACCACCATCCCGCCAGGTCTGGGGATCTGGGAGGCCTCTGGGATCCAGGCCCGCTTAGGCAGGGGGGCTGAAGCTGGGGAACAGGGTGTGGGGCTCCCCTACTGAGCCTAGACCCCAGTACAGGCGTGTGTACAGGGAGGACCCCTAGCCGCAGCCTAGAAGGTGTTGGCAGCCTAGCAAAAACTCAGATGAGTGCTGTGACAGAAAAAATGGGACTCAGAGAAGAGCGACCGTGGGTCAGGGTGGACATGGGAGGAGATGCACTTCCTAGCCCATGGCGGGACTGAGCCAAGGGCAAGCTGTCACCTTTCAGCTTGGAAGTAGCTAAAGAGAGCATGGCCTGAGGGAGCAGCAGACAAGGAACAGCACAGCATGGCCTAGGTGGTGCAGAGAGCCAGAGGGGACTGCGCACTGTCTCGGAGTCCCCAGCGTGGGTTCAAGCCCTCATGTTTCAGAACCTATATTCAGTCCCCACAGGCCTGCTGCCTGTCTCCACATGTCCTAAAGTTATGCTCTGAACACTGTCCTTGGGACCCCAACCCCAGGGGTACAGTCCCAGGGTCAGAATCTTGAAGGGACATCTGAGCTCTGACTCCTCTGTCTCAGGGAAGGGTCTTCCTGGGCTGCTGCACAGCAGGTGTCACAAGTCAGAGTCTGAGCCAGGCTGGAGGTCAGAGGGGTCACACTCACCGGCAGGGGCCCGTGGCTTGGCTCTGGGGAAGGACTTCCCTGGCGCAGCTCTGGGTCCCCCCTTCTTACTGCTCATTCTCCTGTGAGGGGAAGGTCGGAGGGTGTGCTCAGAGTGGCAGAGGCAGTGGGGACAGCATCACATGGACCTGCAGGAACAGACAGCAGGTGCCAAACTGGGGAACACAGGATCACCCCCAAATGCAGCTTCCTGCCGGCTTCCTTGCCCGCCCGCCTGCCCCTGGTTCTTGGCGTGTGCATGCCCAGTAGCTTGGGTGGGAACACTTGGCAAGAACATCTGGCCACAGCTTGTCCCCCTTGCCCTCACGTCCCTGCCCCCTCAGCCTGGCTCACCCATCCTTACCCCAGGATTGATGTCTGGTACCCATCTCCTGGCTGCAGACCACTAGGCTGAGCCAGCTTCGTTTTAAACAGCAGCCTGAGCCGACCTGGCCTTGCAGAAGCCTCTGTGCCCCTGCTGCCCCCAGCCCTCCCCCCACACCCCACCCCTCTCTCGTCTTGGCCTTGGCAGGAGGTGTTGTCGGGGCCGGGAGCAACACCCCTCTCCCTGGCCCACTCGGCTGACCCCCAGATACATTTCCCCAGGGGGGCCTCCCCTGCCCCAGGCTGTGTTGCTGCCCCCCTCCCCCGAAGCACTGCTGCCTAGGTGCTGCCTGAGCGCACACCTGTGTTCCCACCGTGGATGTCACTGAGAGTTTGGGGAAGGAGCAAATGCAACTGGGAATGACCCTGAAAGTTGGGACAAGGTGACCGGAGACTGGCTGAAATGGATGGGCACTATGGCAGGGGAGGGACAGAGCTTGAGGTGGGAGGGCAGCGGCAGGTGCTGCCATGGGCTTGGGCAGATGGTCGAGGGCTGGGCGGGGCCTGTGTCGTGTAAGGGCCCCTCACAGAAGGTCTGATGGGGAACTGGGGTTCTGAGGAGGAATCTGAAGTGTTTGTGGGGGAGGCTGGGGGGCTGGGGCAGCTAAGGAAGGGAGTGTGAGTGTGTATGCGTGCATGCACATAAGTGTGGCGGGAGTGTGCGGGGCTCAGGGACTTGCAGGGCCCCGGTTTCTGAGGGACTCTGGGTGCTCACATAGGTGCCTGTATGTTGCAGGGTTCTGTGGCGGATGGCCCTGCTTGTGTGCAGAGTCTGTGCAGCAGAGCGTCCTGTACGTGTGGACGCGGGCGTGCGCCTGACTACAGCAGGTGCAGGCCTCCATGTGCTTGTAGGGTCCTATATGGACCTGGGTTTCTATGTGCATCGGGAGCGGGGGTCCCATGTAAGTGGGGGTCAGTGTGTGTGTGTGTGTGTGTGTGTGTGTGTGTGTGTGTGTGGAGTCCTTTGTGTGTGCAGGTCCCTATATGCCTGTACAGTTCCTGTCCACAGGTGTATGCTACATGTGTGTGGGTGTGCCAGTGCGGGGAGGGGACTGACGTGGGGAAGTGTCCCCAGTGTGCAGTGGGTCTCCTATACGCGTGTAGGGTCCCGGATACCTGTGGGCATCAGAGTGTGCGGGGGTGGGGCTGTCCCTGTGTGGTGGGGGGCACTCTGTGCTCACAGGCCCCCAGGCCCTGCCCTGCCCAGGGCTCGGCGCAGCCCTCAAGGTCTCACCTGCTTCACCTGCCTCCCCCAACTCGTAGGCAAAGCCAGAAGCACCGCCCCCCGCGTCGGGCTGGCCCGTTTCCTAGCGACTAGCCGGAACTTCCGAGTCACCCCGACTTCCGGGGCGAGGGTCAAGGGTCAGGCTTAGGGCCCTCGAGCCTTCGGCGAACAGATGGGCGCCTGGGGACGCGGGGCCCCGGAAGTCGGGGCCTCAGCGGTCTCCCGGGGTCCCGGGCTGGGGTCCCGGGCCGTTCCGCCGTGGGGGGTTAGGCGAGGGTCCCGGGAGCGGCGGCGGCGGGCGGGCGGCGCAGGAATTCGGGCGCGCCGCGGGTGGGGCCGCCCCGCCCCCAGGTGCTGCCCGGGCAGGCAGGCGGCAGGGGCGGCGGGCGGGGCGGGGGCGGGCGCGTGAATCAGGCCGCGCGGCGGGCGGGCCGCGGCAGGGAGTGGCTGCCGGACCGACCGGACCGCGAAGCCGCTGGGCGGCGGTCGGCTCCTGCTGCCCTTGTCCCGAGACCCCGCGCACCTGGCCAGGTAGGGCCCCCTCCTCGGGCTCCGGCCGGGCGGGGCGCGCGGAGAGGGAGGCCGCGGCGGGGTGGGGCGGGTCGGCACAGTCGGGCCCCCCCGGCGCGGCCTCACCTGGGCGGCCAACCCGCCCGCACCTGGGCTGCGTCGGCGCGACCCAGAGCGAGGCGGTGGGAGCGCGGCCGCGCGCGAGGGGGTCGGGCAGGGTCTGCCGGAGTTGGGGCCGAGGGGGCGCCACGGCCGCGTGTGCTGGTGCGATCGCGGGCGCCCTCGCTCGACGCCGGCCCGAGAGAAGCGAGTGGGAAGGGGCCCCGGGCCCAGATCGAGACAGCCCAGGCCGCCCGCCTTGCTCCTACCCTCGTGGCCTCGCTGGGGTCTGGAGAGCGTGCCGGGCCTGGCCTAGACCCTTCCTGGGGGTGCACCTTCTAGGCCGCCGTGGACTGGGGGTGGCCCGCGTGACCAGAGCTCTGTATGGTTCCCTCCGTGGGGCGCACGGTTCCCTGGCGCCCAAGTCCCTGGACTGGGTGGGTGGACGGGACTCTTGGCCCATGCAGCGTAACTTCCCGGAGTTCAGTCACCCCCTTTGGCCCTGCAGTGTGCACTGGAAAGCTGCAGCTCACCCACTTCCAGACCAGGAGCCGCCTCTGCGGGAATCCCAGGCCCGTCCTCCTCCTGCGGCCTAAAGCCCCTGCCTGCCTGGCGCAGGGCCCGCCCACCTTGTGCCCCAGATCCGTCCCTCCGGATAAAACCCCAGGCCTGCCCGCGGGAAAGACTTCCGTTGGAGGTCCCAGGTTCTGGAGCCCACTAGAGCCCTGAGGGCCCTGCCTGGAGACTTTGTCGGCTCTGCCTGAGGTCAGAGGTCAGCAGCCAAAGAGCGGGATTCCTGCTGAGTCATCAGCCTGGGTGGGATAAGCGCCCTTCCCTCCCTTCAGGCCAGCGTTGGTAGGCATAGGTGGAGAGGCAGCTGTTGGGGATCCCATAGCTGGGAGTGGCCACTGCCGGGCCCACAGGTCAGGGGCATGTGGACCTGTGAAAGGAGACAGGCAGAGGCCTAAGGTGGTCAGGGGCCCGCGTGTGGCTTCATGCAACTGGGCAGGGCCCCCTTCACACTCCCTCAGGACGGGCCAATCCCCACCCTCGGATCCCCCACCCCCTCTGCATGCAGCCTGGATACTTGGAGTTGATTCCCTTCCCCAGTGAAGGAGGAGGGAAGGAGGTCCCTTCCAGTATGTCTCCCCGACGTGGCAAGCGGCACCCTCAAGGGTTGTCAGCTGGATAGCACCCCCTCCCCAGTCAGATACAGTTCAAGATAACACACACCCTGTGGTCACACACAGGGTCAGGACCCTGGTGCAAACAGGCCCACACTACGTACCCTCATGTGGTCAGCCTGCATCTGGTCCTGGTACTGTGAGGACGCATGGCCACCCCATTTGTACCCAGATACACCAGTGGGCGGTGCCCCCTCTTAGGCACAGCAGGTTTTCCTCAATCAGACCAAGTAGCCTCTCGGCCGGGTGTGACTGAATACACACGGGGGCGTCCCCCACCCCCACCTCCACGCCACTTCTCCCAGGAGGGCAGACAGGAAAGACTCCCCAAGTCATCCTGAGCCCCCCAACTGTCTCCAGTGGGCCACTGACGCCGTCCAGTCAGCGATGTCCAGCTGCACCTACAGGGGCTGGGGGCACTCTGCCTGTCGGCCCACATTCAGAAAGCCACAAGCCAGACAGGATCAGCTTCCTGCGACCCTCCTTCCAGATTAGGGAGATGAGCATCCAGGTATTTCAGGGGTCCTAGGGAGATGGGTCCTAGGAGCCAAATAAAGACCCCCACCTGGCCTTCCAGGACCCGTGTTCCCCCAGGCCAGGCTCCCATGCAGGCCCTTTGGAGGCAGGTGGGCTGGAGTGGAGCCAGTGGGGCGTGGCTGATGGTGTGAAGGGGGAGCAGTGAAGGTGGAGAGGCTCACCTGGAGCTGAGGACAAGTGAGCAGTGACCAGGAACTTGGAAGGTTACTGCTGCCCCACTGTCCCGGCTTGGCAGGGACAGGCCTCTAAGCTCCTGCCAGGATGTGAAGTTCAGGCCTGGGGAGGCGGAGGGGTGTGCCAGGGGTGCAGCCTAGGGAGGTGTCTAGGATGGTATGGTGGACGGGGCAGAGGGCTCCGAGGTCGGCAGGTGGGTTGTGGGGCTGCTTGTGAGGCCCTGCAGCACGGGTCCGGGGTGGCCAGGCTCTGTGCACTGAGGTCGCCTTGGGCTGTGTGTGCTATCTGGTCAACCCTGACAGCTGCACTCAAAAAAGCTTTTAATTAAATTTTTAAAGGGAACACTCCATTTACAGTTACTACAAAATATTGGCTGTATTCCCACATTGTCCAGTACATCCTTGAGCTTGTCTTACACTAAGTACTTTGCACCTCCTGCTCCCCCACATACACTGGTAACCACTGGTTTGTTCCCTATATGCATGAGTCTGTTTCTTTTTTGTTGTATTTTTTTTCTAGATTCCACATATATGATATTATACAGTATTTGGTTTTCTCTGACTTATTTCACCTAGTATAAGCCCTTCAAGTCCATCTATGTCGCTGCAAATCACAAATTGCATTCTTTCTTGCTGAGACAGCTGCATTGTACAGTGGAGGGAACAGGCCACAGACAGTGGTCCAGGGTCCTCCGGCTCTAGGGGCAGAGACACAGGCAGTGCCCCAGCTTGTCCAGTATGCACAGTGCCTGGGGCCATAAAAATGCATTCATGTCATAAAATCAGAAGAAAAAAGTAAATATATTAATACAGTCTATATTATATTTATATTTTCTTTATAACAACTGTCATATCATTTTTTTTAATGGAGGAAGGAGTCCACAAAGCAGAAGTGCCTTGGGCCACAGAGGCCATAAGGTAGCCCTGAGTCAGGCCCATGTGGAGCCAGAACCCCTGCCTGGAACCTGGGGCCCAGGGTGCCTCCTGGCCCCTGGTGAGAGGAGGGCCAGCCCCACCGCGAGAGCCACAAGAGACAACGGGCATGTGTTCTGATGTTCCACCAACTAGGGGGCATGCCAGAGTCTGGGAGTGCCCTGGAAGACCTCCAGGAGCGGGCTGACCTCCATAGCCCACCCAGGGTCACTGACAGCCGCTGCTATGATGTGTCCACATGTATGTGGAGGGGTGGGCCCAGAGCCCCTCCCCCTGTAAGGCATCTCCCTGCCCTTCCCCCAGGTCCCTGGCCCCAACATGGCCCGTCGCTCCCAGAGCTCCTCCCAGGGGGACAACCCACTGGCACCCGGGTACCTGCCCCCGCACTACAAAGAGTACTACCGCCTGGCCGTGGACGCGCTGGCTGAGGGCGGGCCAGAGGCATACAGCCGCTTCCTTGCATCGGAGGGGGCACCCGCCTTCCTGTGCCCCGAGGAGCTGGAGCACGTGAGCCGCCACCTGCGGCCGCCGCAGCATGTTGCCCCCGAGCCCCCCGACGGCAGCCCCCCCAATTTGGACTTCGATGGCTCCTCCGGTACTTACTGGCCTGTGAACTCCGACCAGGCAGTGCCTGAACTCGACCTGGGGTGGCCCCTGACCTTTGGCTTCCAGGGCACTGAAGTCACCACACTGGTTCAGCCACCGCCACCTGACAGCCCCAGCATCAAGGATGAGGCTCGAAGGATGATCCGCTCTGCCCAGCAGGTGTGCGGTCCCAGGCTCCGTGGGCAGTGGGGAAGGGCAGCCTGCACTGGACATTGAAGCACGAGTAGGAGTATGAGGGTGAAGGAGAAATACAAGCATGCCAGTTTAGGGGGCAAGGGTGGGGCCAGGACTGGCTGGTCAAGCTTCTCCGCCCTCAAGCAGCAATGAGGGCTCCCTGGCAGACTTCTTCCAGGGTCGTCAGCGGTTTGGTTATCACAAGCTGCAGACTGCACAGGTTTGCCTACCCAGGGTCATGGCTGGTGCCCAGAAGCAAAGGGGTTCTGATGGTTGGGGCCCCTCCTTGCCTGGACTTAATGTTCAGAAAATTCTCTAGTCCTGCCCTTGACCTAACCCCAACACCAAGCAGTTGGCAAATAGCAAAGGGAGCCTATTAAACCACAGACCTATGGCAGCAGCTCAGATGTAAAGACCCGTCTCTGCCCTCTGCCCCTTCGCCCCTCCTCCCCAGATGGCAACTCCTTCCCAGGTGCAGGAATGGAGCCTGGGGCTTTGCCTTGCCCCCTCCCCCATCCAGGGCTCTGCCCTGAGCTGAACACCCCCCTAGAGCTGAAGGACAGCCCTCCCTCAATAGGCTGCAGGCCCTGTGCCTGCCTAGGGCTCCATCATGGGCCATCAGTAACCCCACATCTCTAATGACGGGCTCCTTCTGACCCCTGTTCCATGACGGGGCCCTCCTCCCCTGCGATGGGCTAGTAGCTATTGTGGGCATTCAGCGATAACCTGTCCCTGCTCCCAGGGGGTGGGGAGGGCATGAAGGTATGGCTAGAGAATGGTGGGGACAGCAGAGGGTTCGGGCCTCTGTCCCTGCTTCACCCCCTGCAGGTGGTGGCCGTGGTGATGGACATGTTCACCGATGTGGATCTTCTCAGTGAAGTGCTGGAGGCTGCTGCGCGCCGCGTCCCAGTCTATATCCTCCTAGACGAGATGAATGCACAACACTTCCTGGACATGGCCGACAAGTGCCGAGTCAACCTGCACCACGTGGACGTGAGTGGCCGGAGGGCGGGAGGGGATGACCCGAAGGGGCGCGGTGAGGCCCCTCTGCAGAACCTTAACGCCTCTCCCGCCCCAGTTCCTGCGCGTGCGCACTGTGGCGGGCCCCACCTACTACTGCCGCACTGGGAAGTCCTTCAAGGGCCACGTAAAGGAGAAGTTCCTCCTGGTGGATTGTGCCGTGGTGATGAGTGGGAGCTACAGGTGCGCCTAGCCCCTTGCCTCCCCATTCGAGGGCCTCCTCTCCAGAAACCGTTCTGTAGCGCCCTAACCCTAACGCGCTCGGCCACGCCCCTTCCCCAGCCCCGTTGTCCGCCCCTCTCCCAACCGTGCCCCCACCCCCACCCCACCCCCACCCCCGCGCTGGTCTCGCCCCTCCCTCTGACTGGCCCCACTCCCCTCCCAGCTTTATGTGGTCCTTCGAGAAGATCCACCGGAGTCTGGCGCACGTGTTCCAGGGCGAGCTGGTCTCCAGCTTCGATGAGGAATTCCGCATTCTCTTCGCACAGTCCGAACCGCTGGTACCCTCGGCCGGGGCGCTGGCTCGCATGGACACCTATGCCCTAGCTCCATACGCAGGGGCTGGGCCGCTCATGGGCAGCCAGATGCCCGGGGCTCCCACCCCCTTCTCCTTCCCCAAACGCGCTCACCTCCTGTTCCCACCACCTCGGGAAGAAGGCCTGGGCTTCCCCTCCTTCCTCGACCCCGACCGCCACTTCCTGTCGGCCTTTCGCCGAGAGGAGTCTTCGCGGATGCCCGGGGGCGCCCTGGAGCCGCACACGGGGCTGCGGCCGCTCTCACGACGGCTGGACGCAGAGGCCGGGCCAGGCGGGGAGCTCTCGGGCCCGCGGGGCTTCTTTCAGGCACGGCACCTAGAGATGGACGCCTTCAAGAGGTACAGCTATGCGGCCGCCGACGGTGCGGGCGCAGTGGAGAATCTCGCGGCCGCGCGGCAGGTATCACGGCAGACGTTCCTCAGCCACGGCGATGACCTCCGCTTCCAGACCAGCCACTTCCACCGCGACCAGCTCTACCAACAGCACTACCAGTGGGACCCGCAGCTCGCGCCAACGCGCCCACAAGGCCTGTTCGAGAAGCTGCGGGCCGGCCGCCCTGGCTTCCCAGACCACGACGAATTCATGCTGGGCACCGGGCCACGATTTCCAGAGCTCGGCCTGGACGGACACCAGCGGCTGGACTACGTGCCATCCAGTGCCTCACGGGAGGTGCGCCATGGCTCGGACCCCGCCTTCGGGCCCGGACCTCGCGGTCTGGAACCCGGCGGGGCCCCTCGCCCCAACCTGGGCCAGCGCTTCCCTTGCCAAGCGATGACGAGGCTAGGCCCAGAGATGGCACCCGAGCCGGAGCCGGAGCACAGGGGTGGGCCTGAGGGGCGGGCCGGCCTGCGGCACTGGCGCCTCACCTCCTACCTGAGCGGCTGTCACAGCGAGGACGCTGGCGACGAGGGCCTGCCCACACCCATGGAGACGGAAGCCTATGACGATGACGTGCTGGTTTCTGGGGGTCGGGCGACTGCTGGGGACCTACTTCCCTCGGCCTTCCGTGTGCCCGCGCCCTTCCCAGGCAAAGGCCCAGCTCCGGGCTCTGGCAGCGGTGGCGGCGACGGCCCAGAGCGCGAGGGCCCGGAGGAGGTGGGCCTGGCCAAGCAGGATTCTTTCCGCTCACGCCTGAACCCGCTGATCCAGCGCAGCTCCCGGCTGCGCTCCTCGCTCATCTTTAGCGCATCGCAGGGCGAGGGCACGGGCGGACCCACTGGGGCCTCCACGGAGAAGGTGCAGCTGCTGCACAAGGAGCAGACGGTCAGCGAGATGCTGGGGCCCGCAATGAAGCCGTGCGCTCTGCTGCCTCCACCAAGGTGGCTGAGCTCCTGGAGAAGTACAAGGGCCCCTCTCGAGACCCTGGCGGCGTGGGGACAGCGGTCACAGCCGCCAGCCATAGTAAGGCTGTCGTGTCCCAGGCGTGGAGGGAGGAGGTGTCTGCGCCCGGTGGCGGCAGTGGGAGCGAGCGCCGCAGCCTGGAGAGCTGCCTGCTGGACCTGCGTGAGTCCTTTGCACAGCAGCTGCACCAGGAGGCAGAGCGACAACCGGGAGCTGCCACTCTGGCCGCCACCCAGCTGCTGGACACGCTGGGCCGGGGCAGCAGTGGCACGGACCGGCTGCCCTCCCGCTTCCTGTCCACCCAGGGCCACTCCACCTCCCCGCAAGGGCGGGACAGCCCCCCACCAGAGGGGCCTGGGGGGCAGCAGTCTGAGCCAAAAGGGAGCCCCACCTTAGCCTACCCGGAGCGCAAGGGGAGCCCCACTCCTGGGTTTCCCACCCGCAGAGGCAGCCCCACCGCTGGATTTACTGAGCAGAAGGGGAGCCCCACTTCTGCCTACCCTGAGCGCAGGGGTAGCCCGGTGCCTCCTGTTCCAGAGCGCAGGGGCAGCCCTGTGCCCCCTGTGCCTGAGCGCAGGGGCAGCCTCACCCTTCCCTTCTCCGGGGAGTCTCCGAAGGCCGGGCCCACAGAGGAGGCAGTTGGTGGCCCCATGGAGGTCCTGCGCAAAGGCTCTGCGCGACTGCGGCAGCTGATGAGCCCCAAGGGTGAGCGGCGGGCAGACGATGAAGGCAGCTTTCCAACGCCGAAGGAGAACGGGCAGCCTGAGAGCCCCCAATGGCCGTCCCTAGGCCGGGTTGACAGCACCGAGGCGGCTGCAGAGGAGCGGGTCCCGCGGGCACGCGTGGCTTCAGCCACAGCCAATGCCTTGTACAGCAGCAACCTGCGGGACGACACGAAAGCCATCCTGGAGCAGATCAGCGCCCACGGCCAGAAGCATCGTGGAGTCCCCGCCCCGGGCCCAACCCCGGCCCACAGCAGCCCAGAGCTGGGTCACTCGCCAGTGGCCGGCGGCCTGGCGCCTGACATGTCCGACAAGGACAAGTGCTCGGCCATCTTCCGCTCGGACAGCCTGGGGACCCAAGGCCGGCTGAGCCGCACGCTGCCTGCCGGCGCAGAGGAACGCGACCGGCTCCTGCGCCGCATGGAGAGCATGCGCAAAGAGAAGCGCGTCTACAGCCGCTTTGAGGTCTTCTGCAAAAAGGAGGAGCCAGGGGCTCTCGGGGCCGCGGAGGGCCCTGCCGAGGAGGACGCCAGGGACAGCAAGGTGGGCAAGTTCATGCCCAAGATCCTGGGTACATTCAAAAGCAAGAAGTGAGTTACCTGGCCTTCCAGCCTAGGCCGAGGTGCCTGCATCACCGTTGGGCAGAACACTTGGCCCTCAGCCAAAGCCCAGGGACCCAGCTGAGCCAGCCAGAGTCTGCTCCACCTGAGGCTCAGCAGGCGGCCCTCCTGGCCTCGTGCCCCTGGGTCTCTCCTCCCTTAGAGCTTCAGCCCCAGCTGCCCACTGACTTACCACCCCAGCTCTGGGCCTGCACACCTCCGCCTCTGGACCCTTAGCCTCCCCTTCTGAGGCATCTGTCTCCCCCACCTCTCTGTGCCTTAGGCCCCCATACTCTGGGGTCCGTGTGTCTCAGGGCTTCCGTGTCTCAGGGGTCTCCTCTGCTCGTGGCCTGGCTGGGCTGCCCTTGTCCACTGCCTGGCAGTCCACTCCTCTCTAGGCCTCCCGTCTTCTCAGGGCCTGTTTCCACACCCGTGTTTGAGGTCTTAGGGCTCACTTCCTGCCCTTTCCCCAGCGCATCCCTCCTTCCCTCCCTCCTGGCCCCTTCCCTGGTCCCCGACCCTTCAGCGGGGGAGGGGCTGCCCTGGTGAGAACTGAACCAGGTGTGGCTGCCACTCCTGCAGGCCCCGGCCAGCACCCTGCAAGGGTGAGAACCCCTGGCTTTGTGGCACAACAAGCCCAATGGATGATGGGAGGCCCTGGCCTCACGAAGCATTCCTGACAGATGGCATGTTCACAGGTGCATCCGCAGTCACACCTCAGAAAGGGGCTGGATGTGGAGCCTTGTTCTGTGAGGGCAGAGGACGGTGTGCGATGGCCCCTGAGCCCCGGCACACTGCTCTGAGGGGTCTCGGTGCCCCTGACGTGGGACCTCTGCACCTCAGTCCCTCATCTAAGTGGTCCTTGCCCTGCAGGTGCCCAGCAGACCCAGACTCCACCCTCTTGTGCATCCTTTCCCCTTTGTCACCAGCCCCCCAAAAATCTGTCCGAGGTTCCCCATGTAGCTTTCTTGTATCTTCTTTTTTTTTCACCTCCAGATAGTAACTGATCTGGAATGATTCATTTTGGCACCAAATGCTTCAAAAGCCGCCTCTGCCCTCACCATAGGTGCTGGTGTTCTTAAATTGGTGTTTGTGCTATTTCTTTTTAAATAGTTTTTTTTTTAAGTATAAGAAACCCTAATTGCTCTTTGGGGACTGCCGGGTATGGCCTCAGTCCTGACTGAGCCCCTGCACCCTGGTGGCCCACGGTCTCGTCACCAAAGCCACTGCCCAGGTGGGGTGACAGCAGAGACTTTGGTTCGAATGGAAAAGGCTGCTAGGGAGCTGGATGAGCCAGAGCGTCTCTGGTCCTCGATGTGCTTGGTGACACGTTTGGTTTGGCCTGGCCTGGTGTGCAGCTGTTCTGAGCAGACCGGGCTGGGCCTGTCACTGACGGACAGCCCTCGCAGAAAGTGGAGGTTCTGCCCAGGGAGAGTCCCAAGGCCCTCGGACCCTCCTGTCTGCGTCCTTCACATCATGCTCAATAAGACCTCACCTCAATGTGATTCTGCACATTTTGGTGTTAATAAAAAAACAACACGTGAAATATTCTGCCATGTTCCCAAATACATATAGATACCACCACCCAGTTATATTTTGCAGCCTTTAGCCCTATTAATGTCTCAGGTTTCTCTCTCGACACCACCATCCATCCCTGTGGGGTGGACTAAAGACCCCTCCCCATCTATACTGCCACCACCTCTACCCGCATCTTCTAACCACCACAAACCCCTTCCACCCCTCAGCCACTTACTGTGACAGGCCTCACTTCACCGGCCCTCTGTAGGCACAGCCCATTGGCACACCCCTGGTTGCCAAGCCCAGCAGACACTTCCTAACCTCGTCTCGAAGTTGCCATCAACCTGGGGCTGCCCTTGGCCAGGGTGCCAAGCAGCCATTTGTCTAGTTGTCTGGGCCTCCCAGACCCTCCAGTCTTGCAGCAGCACCTCTGCACTCAGGGCTGGACTTCTGGGGTGCCCTGCCCCTTTCCGGACAGTGGCATTCATTCCCCAGCCCTATCGGTCCCCCGTATTCATGGCTTGAGCTATACCTCAGGCTCTAAAAATGCAAAAAGCTGCCCCTTCAGGCAGCCCCATCTCATGACTAACTCACCTCCAAGCCAGAACCACGGCCCCTCCCTGGCCTTCCCCAAGCCCTGTTCTGCCTTCTGAGTCTCTCCGGTAGCTGCCAGGTCTGGGTCACCCCCTGCCCAGCTCTCCTTGATCCATACCTCGCCCTCCTCTGCAGCAACTGATGTCTCCCACAGTAGGGCGGAGCTGCCTGCTCCTGGCTGAAAAGCCCTTGGGCCAGGAACATCTTCAACCAGACACCGGAAAGTGGACTCCCTGTGTCCTGACCACTGCCCAGGGTGGGTGCAGTGTGAGGTGTGCATGGAACCAGGAGGTACCTCAGCGCCAGCTGGGACCCTGCCACTCCTCAGTTCCACACCCCCAGTCTGGGCTCACACTGGGCGCTTTGCCTCATAATACCAGAGGAGGAAGCCTTGAGCCCCACAAGACGTTCACAGCTGCTCTCTCCTTCCCCAGCCGAGGTCTGGAGACAAACCGAGCACCTGTCACCGTGTTGGTGGGGCGTGACTGACTGCAGTCAGGGGCACTGTCCCACGTTCTCCCCTTTCCTGCTGTGGCCCAGGGCCACAAGTGTGGTCACACAGTGGCTTGCAGCCCAGCAACAGATGCACTGAACAGGACCCTCGCCGGCAGGACCACCGTGGGGACCGCCTCATTCCTGCAGCACCCCCAGCTGGGACCTGAGGTGCTCAGGCACCAGGCAGGCCCTGGATGCTGTAGACAGAGGTGACCCCAAGGCAACCCCCAGGCAGCCTTAAGCTAGAGAGAAAGCGCTGGACATGAGCAGACAGGAGCCCAGATGACAGCATATGGCACCCTGGAGGCGTCTCAAGGGCTCTGTCCTCCAGAAGGGAAGAGGTTTGGTGCAGCCTCGCTGGCAGACCCTGGCTGAGGATGACAGATAGGCAGGCGGGTGGGGGACAGATAGAACTTTATTGGAGGAAGTGATGGAGGTTGGGGTGTGAACCTCAGCGAGTCCCCCAGAGAGGCCCAGACAAGCTCTGGGACTCAAATGTGGCCAGGAGAGGGTGCTCTGGGGAAACGCTAGGTGGAGAGCACCAGGGGCTTGGGCCCCGGAACTTGCCGGAGGAGGGGCAACCTAAGGACTGGGGGAGAGGCGCGGGGCTGGGCGCCGGGGAGGTCCGCTTGAAGACCCGCAGGGCGGCTCAGGCGCGAGGTCCCGGGAGGAGGGGCAGGCAGCCCAGCGCCGAGAGGCAGACGGTCCCGTAGGCTTGGGAGTAGCCCCCCAGCGTGGCCCGCGCGGCTCCCTGGGCCCCCTGTGCGGCCGAGGCCCCGAACATCCTCCGACCGGGCCGGGCCGCCCCGGGAGATCGAGGAGGAACCTGCACAGAGACCAGAATCGAGGACCGCGGAGGGAGCGCCCAGCGGAAGGGAAGGAAGGGGGCCGGGGGGCGGGGAGCGGGGCGCATGGGCTCACCCGTGGCGCGCCGGGCTCGTTCGCACCGCGGCCCGGGTTCCGGTCACTCCGGATCAGTGCCCGGACGGCCACCTGGGCGGCGGCCTGCGAGGTCAAGGAGGGCGCCGCCTCCCTCACGCCGGGCTTCACCTGGGGAGGAGCGAGTGGCAGCGTCACCAGCGCCCTCGTAAAGAAGCAGCGGGAGCGGTCCTGCCCTGCCGCGCCCCCACCACGACCTACCCACGAGGATGACGTCGCCCCGCCGGGCCCCGCCCCTTTCCCAGGACCTCCTGGGGGCGGAGGCTGGTGGAGGGGGGCTGAGTTCTGCCTGGGAGGGTCCTGGGCTCCGCCGGGGGCGTCTGTGGGGTCGGGAGACCAAACCCCCGGGGTCAGGAGTCCGGCGCTGCTGGCGGTTGGTGGCCCCACACATCGGCCACCAGACCACGCACCGTGCACGGGGCCGAGGCCGGGGTTATTCCGAGGCCGGCGTCCGGAGTTCAACGCGGGCGAGCCCGAGGGCAGCTGGGCCTCCGGCTCGGGGGTCGGGGGGCCGCCCCCCAGGCCCGTCTCCTTCGAGAGGCGGCCGTGGCCCCTGCGCTCCAAGATCATCTGCGAGAGCGGAAGGGCGCTCAGAGGGCGGTGGGAGTGGGGGCGGGGTCGCTGCGCAGAGGAGGCCTGGGGCCCGAATGACGCGGGTGGCGTCTCGGAGCACCTGATGGAGGCGGCGGCGATACTCGGCGGCTGAGAGCTGGGCTCCTTCCTGCACCGGGAGCCGCACGTCCCCCCCCAGTGTCCACTCACGGGCCGGGCAGTGGAACCTGCGGGGAGCCAGCCAGGCGGGTGCTGGGGTGGTGGGGCCGGGCTGCCTCGGGAGAGCTGCTCGGAGCTTTGCAGCCCACCGCCACCCCCAGCCGCTACCTCTGCACGTAGGGGTGCTGCAGGGCCTGGGCTGCGCTGAGCCGCTTGTGCGGGGCAAACACCAGGAGTCTCGAGAGGAGGTCCAGGGCATCTGGAGGGGTGTCGGGGGGCAGGAGGGCATCTAGAGTCTGCCTGGGCCTGCGGGAGGACAGCTCGTCAGGGTTTCCAGGGTCTGGCCCCCCGTCCACATCTATGCTCCTTGCTAGGGTTTCAACTTCTACCCGTCCCCCAGTTTCCTGCCCCCTGCATCACCCTCGGGCGCCGAGGAAGGTCGTCAGGCCCCTGATCTCTCTGAGGCCTGGGGCGGCTCCTGCCGCTCTCCCAGAGCCAGCGGGGCCCACCATGGGGTCTCCTCATTTCAGGCTGACCAACAGTTACCCAGTTCAGGACTGTGGTCAGGAGGGCAGGGCCCACGGAGCTGACACTCGCTGGCCCTGAAGGCTGCAGGGAGCACGCTGGGGCCCCCTGAAGCCCCCGCACTCACCGGGACCCCAGGTGCTGCAGAACTGAGATGTTGCAGCCAGAGCCGAGCGCCAGGAGGTCTGGGAGCAAGGGCAGAAGGCAGTGTACTCAGGAGTCAGGAAGGTGGGTGGCCACTGCTTCCGGCCTGTGCAGCAACCTCCTCTGCAGGGCCTTGGCCTCTGGCTCAAACCCCGAAACCAGGTCGCACACCACCCCTAGTGTGCCCACACGTGCACCTGTCCTCACACGCCTGCCTCCTCCACATGCCGCGTGCTCTCGCATGCACGCATGTACCCCCCACCTCCATGGGGAGCGCCTTGCCCCCTCCACCAGAGCAGACTGGGGAGAGAGCAGGGCTCCCCACGCTGCCCTCACACCGCCGCCCCCCAGGCAGGAGGGACCACTGCGGGCTGCCCCTCAAGCCGCCTCCACCCATCGCTTCGCTAGCACCGTGTCCGGCCCCTGGCAGCACAGTGTGGCGCTGCCTGTCGCCCCTCCACAGAGCTCGTGCTGTTCCCTGCCCCCGCTGGACCCTTGATGGGCACTGCCTGACCCTCGTGGGCCCCGTGTCCCTGGCAGAAACCCCCAGCAGCCCTCCCCTGGGCCCACCCTGCACAGCTTGCCCCCTCCAGGCTTGCCAAGGCCTCTGGACCCTGCTCATCCCACCTCCCTGCCTTTCCCAGCCCCATCCCCTCCCCGCTGTCCTCCCATGCAGTCCTGATCCATCCCCCCACAGCTGTGTGCCAGCAGCTGCCTGCCCACACACTCACCCTCCTTGGATGGTGGCGGGATGGCCTCCAGGATGAGCTCCAGCTGGTGGAGGGTGGACGTGCCAGGGAACAAGGGCCGCCCCCGCAGCATCTCCCCCAGAATGCAGCCCAGACTCCACATGTCCACCCCAGGGGTGTACCTGGTGTGGGGGTGGGTGGGTGTGGAGCTGGAGGGGGCACTCCAGAGGCCGAGGCGCAGGTGGGAGGAGGGACTACGAGTGGGTTCTGGGACTCGAGGGACAAGAAGGCCAAGGGCCCTGGCTGGGCAGGGGCGCGGGGCCCTGACCTTGCAGGGGGAGGTGGGGCGGGATGAGGGCAGGTTGCTTGCTGTTACCAGCTGGAAGACAGCAACACCTCTGGAGCCCGGTACCATCTCGTGGCCACATACTCCGTCAGGGCATGCCCCTCGGGGACCTCAGGGAGGCCACTGAGGGGGCGAGCCAGGCCAAAGTCACAGAGCTTCACCAAACAGCTGGCATCCAGGAGAACATTGGATGGCTGGGGGTGTAGAGGCAGGCTGTGGGCTGACCGGGCTGGGGCTCGAGGACCTGGTGCACTGCTGGAGCACTGGCCGGGCAGTGGAGCTCAGCAGACAGGTGTGGGTAGTACCTTCTGGTCCCGGTGGATGACCCGCCCTGAGTGAATGAACTTGGTGGCCCGCAGCAGCTGGTAGAAGATGTAGCGTTTGTGGGTGTCCTTTAGCAGCGTGCCCTTGCAGATGACAGCATTCAGGTCGGTATCTGGGGAGGCCTGCGGGTCAGTCTGGCGGGCCTGGGGAGGGTGGGCCAGGCGAGCCCACTCTGCACCCCCACGGGGACTCCTAAGCCCCCACAGACCCAGGCCTCGCCGGCACATGCTGGGCACAAGCACTGCCCGGGAGCCCCTGCCCGCCTCTCAAGCCTGCCCACCATCTTTGTCAGCACAGCAAACAAAGTTTGTGGAATTGTTTTTATACTTTATTTCATGCTCCATTTGTTTTATCAAATGAGCAGGAAAAAAGGACACATAGCTGCAAAACCTCACAGAGGCGGGGGTCAAGGTATTCGCCACCAGGCCTTGGGGGCTGACACTCTCCAGCTCCAAGGGACTCTGCTCACGCTGAGCGCACTGGCCACTGCGGGAAACACTGGGGTGTGGGCGGGCGGGGGCAGTCCTGGGCCTGGACAAAGGGGGACTGGGGTCTGCGGGAGGCTTCACTCACCCATAGACTCAAACACCAGGTAAATGTCCCTGTCGTTCTCTGCCGGGATCACATCCAGGAGGCGGACGATGTTGGGATGGTCCCCAAATTCCTGGGGAAAGAGCAGGGGGCTGTGCCCTGGGGGCCAGGGGCCAGGCTTCCCCTTCTTTGGAGAAACAGCACCTGGAGCAGCAGGTAGATGGCCTGGCCACTCACCTGGAGAAGCATGATTTCCCGGAACGTCCTCTGGAAGGAGACAGAAACATGAGTGTGGGTGTGGAGCAAGAAGGAAGGCCCTGTCCGGAGAGGATGCGAAGGGACAGACGCTCAGTGCCCGCACGCCTGCTGGACCCTGGGTTTGCAGGGGGCGGTGCTCTGAAAATTGCAGAAACCTGCTGTGATTGGGTTCCCAGTTGTACCTTTCCGACACAAGGCCGCGGGGGGCCACCCCCCAGCCCTGCCTCATCCTTTCCCACACTGCTCGCTTCCCTACTCACTTACCTGGGCATCTGTCTTATCCTTGAAGGCATCAAAGATTTTCTTGATGGCCACGACCTCGCCAGTCCTCCGATCCACCGCCTTCCACACGATGCCATAGGCCTGAGGAGGACGGTGGTCAGCCTGCAGGGCACAGAGCCCCGCCAGGGTGCCTCCTGCAGACACGAGCCTCCTCCTTCCCACTCTGCTTCCAGAGAGGGGAAGCCCCCAAAGTTGCAGGCCTTCAGAGGAGGCTGATGGGAAGCAATGGGGGTTAGAGGCAAGAGAGGGGGCCTCTGGGGAGGCCCCAGGGGGATGTGGGGTAGCAGGTCCTGACTGTGGAACGGGAGGGAGTTTCTGGGTGGGTCCCTTCTCTGACAGACTTTCACCTTTGCAGGCATCCTGATCCCACTCTCGTGTACCCCATCCAGCCTGTCCGCAGATCCTGTTGGCTCCAACTTCAGAATTCATCAGAATCTGAAGACTTCCTCTCCCCTCTGCCCCTCCATCCTGGTCCGAGCCTCTCCCACCTCCAGCCCTATCACTGCCCTGACCTCTTAAATTCTCTCCCCCACCCACTCCCACAGAGCATCCTCAGCCGAGCGGGCAGCCTGGCCTTGTAAAGTGGTACCAAAGGCTGCTCCTCTCCCCGTGTCACTCACAGCAGGAGCTGAAGTCCTTGCAGTTCCCCAAATCCCCATGTTCCCAGACCGTCCCCCTAGTCTCCTGTCCAGTTACATCAGCTCTGCTTCCTCCCACCAGCTCAGCATGTCCTTGCCCCAGGGCTTCTGCATGACTGCTCGCACTGTCTGCAACTCTCTCTGCTCCATGTCTCACACTTGCACACACCCTGTGATCCACCGTGACACATGTACTCTCACACAGTCCGATCTGCTCTCCCACGCCCACAGTCACAAATGCACTCGGGCTCTCACGGGGCTCTGGCCAGCACTCCATGCCCACCCCGCTCACTGGCTCAGGCCCTTCTTGGGCAGGCGTCTGCCTGCCCTCGGCGCCTGTGTCGCACTATGGGCACCGGGAGAGGCAGCCGGGAGCCTGAGGCGGTGGTGGGGACAGCGGGGGCCGGGGGGCTCTAGGATCAGACCTGAGACCTTGGGGGGCCCAGCTCTCAGCTGCTTCTCAGAGCCAGGGGACAAGTTCCCTGTGAGTAGGGCGCCCTGTTGTCGGAAACGGGGTACACCTGCAGCTCATGGAGGACGCAGGACCCCAGCGCAGGAGTCCCTGCAGCGTGGACGGCCCTACCCACGTCCTGCAGGTCCCGCGGACGCCCGGGCGCCTCTCGAGCTCACCCCCTTCCCGAGCCGCCGCTTGAGCAGGTATCGCTGGGCGACATGACGGTCCACCTCGGCGGTGCACATGTCGGCAAGCGGGAAGCAGGAAGCCTCCAGACAACCTCGGGGCTCCAACTGTTGAACCCGGTTGCCTTGGGAACCGGCGGAGCGCCGTCTGCCGTCCAAACCCCGCCCCATCCGGGGCCTCCGAGGAGCCCCTCCCCGCAGCCCCGCCTCGGGGCCCGCCCGGCCGAGCCCGAGAAGGTTGCCCTCTGCGCCCCCTCGCCGCACCTGCGCCCAAGGAGCCTTCTGCCCACCCCGGGCCTCTGTACGTGCGGTGCCCACGGCCGGGCCTCCCTCTCTGCCTTCTTCCGGGCTTACTAAGGCGGTACCAAAGGGTAACGTGTGACTCGCAGCCCTCCTCTCCGGAGGTATTTGGGGGCGGGGGCCGTGGCATCCCCAACGTGTAAAACGCTACAGCCACTTTGGGAAAATATTTGGTCGTTTCTTAAAACGTTTAACTTAAATTTAGCGTGACTCGGGCATCTTCCGGTGGTAGTCACCCAAGAGAAATAAAAACATGCGTCGAGTTACACACCCACGTACATAGCTTTATTTGTAACAGCCCCAAACTGTAAACAACTCGAATGTTGCTTCCAGCATTTGAAACAGGAATAAACAAAAAGTGGTATAACCACACAGTGGAATATTACGCAGAAAAACAGAAAAGGACAGCTGTTGATACACACGACATGGCTGAAGCTCAAAATCATGATGCTGATTAAAGAAGCCAGATCTTCTGGTGCCATCTGTACGAAATTCTAGAGAATGCCAACTACAGATCACCTACAGATCTGGTGCCATCTGTACGAAATTCTAGAGAATGCCAACTACAGATCACCTACAGAAATTCTAGAGAGTGCCACCTACAGATAGCCTTGTGGTAGAGTGGAGGGAGAGATGCCTTGCAAGTGGTACAAGAAAACTTTAGGAGGTGATAGAAATGTTCAAGCCTGGTGATGGTTTCAGACATTTAACACATATGTTAAGACAGTTGAAACTGTACACTTCAAATATGCGCAGTTTATTATACTTCAGCTGTATCTCAGTATAAAGTTGGAGGGGGGAGGGGATAAACATGAGAAAAAGAAACAAGAGATGAGAGACTTTTATTCTGGTCGTGAGGGAGTGACTGGACTGTCCATGCTCTTCACTGATGAAGAGTTAGGACAACCAGCACCGCAGGACTGTGCTCTCAGCAAAACACACCAGATGAGGGCCTCTTAGTTCTCTTGCTGAGCACCACATCAGGGCAAAGATGGAGAAATTTCCAAGAGTCCAAGCACAGAACAAGAGGGGTGGGGGGTGGGGGGGTAAGCTGAACAGTCCAGATTTCATATAGGCAGAGGACACCTTTAATGCTGAGCAGCCAGGGTGGACATCAGAACATTCAGGAGAAACCCCAGGCGGGTCATGGCCTCAGTGAAGCGACTGAACTAGCTCTCGACTAAAGGCTGTTCCGCACCCATCATGACTGTGGAGAGCAAGCCTCAAAGGGAACAAGATGACACAGGCTGTTTAGTTTAACAGGCTGCCAAGGATGTCAATACTCTTTAAAGGGAAACAGGAACAAAACAATACTCAGTAGCATAAAATTCACAATATCCAGCACCCAATAAATAGTTATTAGACTTACCCAATTAAAATTATGGACAAGGGCTTCCCTGGTGGCTTGGTGGTAAAGAATCTCCCTGCAAATGCAGGAGACATGGGTTTGATCCCTGGTCTGGGAAGATCCCACATGCCTTGGAGCAACCAAGTCTGAGTGCTACAACTAGTGAGCCTGAGCTCGGGAGCCCAGGAACCGCAAGTGCTGAAGTGCTCCACAGCAGAAGAAGCCACTGCAGTGAGAAGCCAGTACTGCAGCTAGAGAGTAGCCCCTGCTGTCTGCAACTGGAGAAAGCCCTCATGCAGCAATGAAGACCCAGCACAGTCAAAGACAGGTAAATAAAATTTAAACCAAACCAAACCAGAAAACTATGGACAAAGACTTGAATAGGACCCATCTTCAAAGAAAACGTACCAATGGCCAGCAGCATAGGAAAAGACACTTGACATCATTAAGTATCAGGGAAACGCAGTCATGACACATGGGGTCACGCTTGCCCACTAGGATGACTGCAAAATGAAACGAAGTCTTGCCAAGGATGGAGAAAAATCAGAACTCTCATAAGGTGCTGGTGGGATGTAAAACAGTGCGGTTACTGTGGAAAACTGTTTGGCAATTCCTCAATAAGTTAAAGATAGAATTCCCATATGATCCAGCAGTTCCACTTCTGGGTATAAGTGTGTGCGTGCATGCTCAGTTGCTCAGTCGTGTCCAATCCCTAGCTTGCCAGGCTCCTCTATCCGTGGAATTTTCCAGGCAAGAACACCAGAGTGGGTTGCCATTTCCTACTGCAGGGGCTCTTCCTGACCCAGGGATTGAACCAACATCTCTTGCATCTCCTGCATTGGCAGGCAGATTCTTCACCATTGCACCCCCTGAGAAACCTCTGAGTATATATCCAAGATAAATGAAGACAGATATTCAAACAAATACTTGTACATGAGTTTTTGCAACAGCCTAGTCACAAAAACCAAAAGGTAGAAACAACCCAAATATCCGTCAACTGATGAATGGTTAAAGAAAAGTATATCTATACAGACAATGGAATATAATTCATCCATAAAAAGGATTTAAGTAATGATATATGCTACAATGTGGAAACACAGTGCTAAGTGAAATAAGTCAGATACAAAAGGTCACATATTTAATGATTTTCACTTGAAGGAAATACTCAGAATATGTAACTCGATAAACACAGAAGGGCTTCCCTGATGGCTCAGTTGGTAAAGAACCTGCCTGTAATGCAGGAGATCTGGGTTCGATCCCTGGGTTGGGAAGATCCCCTGGAAAAAGGAATGGCAACCCACTCCAGTATTCTTGCTTGGAGAATTCCATGGACAGAAGAGTCTGTCAGGCTACAGTCCATGGGGTCAGAAAAGAGTTGGACATGACTGAGTATGGATGCACTTTTAAAAAGCTATTCATGCTCCTGGATATATAGAAAATATGAATAAGTAGAAAAAAAAATGATCAGTGAATTCAAAGACACAGCTACCCAAACTGAAACCACAGAGGGGAAAAAAAAGAGTAATGACTTGTGGGATAGTGTCAACCAAAAGGGGCGTGCAATACGTATGTTTGAGAAAGTAATGGCTGAAATTTTTGCAAATTTAAAGAAAAAATGATATATTCACAGATTCAGGAAATTAAATGAAACCCAACTAGGAAAAACACAAAGAAGTCATAACTAAATTGCTGAAAAGCAGTGATAAAGAAACAATTTTTAAAATAACCAAAGAAATTTACGTGCAGAGGAACAAAAAAATAAGCATGACTTCAGAGTTTTTATCAGAAAAAAAATTCAAGCCAGAAGAAAAAGGAATGACGTCATTAATGTACTCAAAGGGGAAAAAAGCCAATCTAGAGTTCTTGAACCAATCCCTAAAAGTCCAGCATATAGAAAGCATGGGTTTCCCTGGAGGCTCAAATGGTAAAGAATCTGCCTGCAGTGCAGGAGACTCAGGTTCGATTCCTGGGTCAGGAAGATCCCCTGGAGAAGAAAATGGCAACCCACTCCAGTATCCTTGCCTGGAGAATCCCATGGGCAGAGGAGAAGAGCCTGGCAGGCTACAGTCTCTTGGGTCACAGAGTCAGACACTACTGATTGAATAACACACAGAAAGCATATACAATAGTTTTTGAATGAGAAGCTGGCTATGGTTAAAGCAGAACTCAGTGCTAAAAAATTAGAAGAGGAAGTACAGGGCTGCCACACAGACATGGTAACTCTTCAGGCTGGAAATGGACTGAATCTGGTGAGAAACACGGTCTCAGGAAACCACAGGGGCCTTTAGTGGAAAAGCCCCCTGCCAAAGGAAATGGATGACATAAATCATTAAATGACTGGGGCACTGATGGGAAATGTATGCAATTAAATGTTCTATTATATTTAAAATGGTTTCATATTATTGACATCTTATAATCAAGAAAACTGATACAGACCATAGAAAATAAAGATGCAATTCAAGAACTAAAAGAGGAATTACTAGTATCAGGAATGAAAGACTATACTCCTACCAAACCCTTCAAGCATTGACCAGAAAATAAGGGTTTATTGTCAACAACCTCCCACCAAGATACTTGATAACTTAGATGAAATTAAAAATTCACTGAATGAGTGGGAATATTCCCCAGATATAACCAGTAATAAACAAAGCGAAAAGCTCTATGCCTACAAGGACAGAGAAGAGAAGGAAAAGAAGGACTGACAACCACTTGGATAGGCTGAAAGGGATGAGAGCTGGATTCACTGCGGAGGGTCTGAGGTGGGGAGCGGGGCCGTGAGCCGGGCAGGAGGCACAGCCAGGCGCTCCCCAGCGGTGGGCAGCAGGAGCAGCAAGTGGATGCAGGAGCAGCAAGTGGATGCAGGAGCCTAGTGAACTCACCAACAAGGCAGGACCAGGGGTGGGGCGTGGAGCAGCCCCACACAGCTGCGGAGGGCAGTGGGCACCGCTGGCCCATGGCCGGCAGCCCAGCCCCTCTTCTCCCTGCCTCCTCCTCGGAACCCGCACCAAAGGCAGTCTCAGCCCTGCCATTCTCCCAGCAAGAACACGGCCATTAAGCAGAAGCAGCCCCAAATCAGTGAATTTCAGCAAAAAAGAATTCTGCAGCATGAACTTCATTACATTCACTTAATTATTAAATCAGTTTTTCAGTGGTCATTTGACTCATCCACTTGCTCTTTTTAAATCTGCTATTACGTGTTTTCTCTTGGGGCAGTTATTTCCACCCAGTCCATTTTCCCCTTGTTTAAATATCCTTGCAGATATAAATTTTGTCAATAAGTTTTTATTTTCTCATCAAGTGTCAGTTGACAGTTTTATTGCATGCAATTGTAGCTTCAGGTTTGTTCTGAGTGCATTATTGATTTAGGGTATTTATTATGCATTCAAGAAAAAGTGGACCGTGCATTGAACTTTTAACTGACCCATGGGGAAATCACGTGCAGTTTGGAGGGCCTCATCCAGGAAACCCACACTTGGGGGGAGTGAGCACATGGCAGGTCAAACCCCCAGGTTGAGATGATTTGGCCTGAAGTTCCTGCTTCATGGTCACCAGCCTCCCTAACACTCTGGAGACCAGACTCACGGGAGCCCTTCCCGGCGGCACAGTGTCACAGTCCACGTGGGCCCCACCCTTCCCTGTGAGTCACAGTCCAGGTTCGGGGCCCCACCCTTCCTGCCCCTCAGTGTCCAAGTCTGAGCAGATATCAGCTGCGTCCCCACCTACATTACGGTGGAGCCCACTGCCCATCCTGTCCCCAGAGCAGCTCTGAGCCTGCAGCAAGAGGACCTGCTGTGCTCCCCAGCACCTGGGGCTCCAAACTGGGCTCTCCTCTCCCGCTCCCAGCGAGGGCTATGGACCCACGTACCCCAGGTCACCCCAGGCAGCTGCCTGGGCCTCTCCTAGGAGGGCGCCTTTGGGTTGTAGATGGACTTGTCTCTAGATCATGTGTCCAGACTCAAACAGGGGACGCCCCTCCTGACTGTCTCTCAGGGGTGTCTCTGAACCAGCCTGTGGAGGTGGGTGCTGGCATTGCCATCGGAGCCTGCGCGGGCTCTGGACTCTGGGCATCCTTCTGTTTGTCATTCCCTTCCTCACAAACAGAGGTAGGTGAGCACCCCTGGCGGGGCGCACAGACCAACCTGGATCATACCCCGAGCCCCCTGGCCTGGCCACTCGGGGGACCAAGGACCAAGCCACAGGCCCTGGGCTCCAACGAGGCCTCTTCCCAAAGCTGTGACCCACTGACCCTGAGCAGGCCAGGGCCCTGGGTCACCACAGCAGCATTGCCACAGGGCCCTGACCCACCCTCGCATGCTCCGTATGCACATGTGCGCAGCCAGGGCTCCTGCCGGCTCCCGCCCGTGTGGCTCCTGGGAATTGGGTGACGTGCAGCATTGTCCCTCACAGCTGTGTGTCCCTCACGGCCTGTATGTCTGGGGAGGGCACTTCCTTCACGGGCGGCCACGGCTGTGGGAGCTGACTCACATCGTGGCCTGGATCTTGTCTTTCCAGCTGAGGCTGACCATGAGCCTGGTGTGGGTCTGGCACCGGTTCCAAGGTACTTGGCTGTTGGGGAAGGCCGTTTGAGGAAGGTGGCCAGTCCAGGGCCAGCTCAGGTTGAGGGTGGGACAGGGCAGGGCGGCAGGCAGCCCCAAACGGGGATCTAGGGAAGATGACAGACTTGGGGGCCTGCCCAGGATGAGAGAACAGCCAGGTCCGGGGTCTCCAGGGCTTGACCTCAGCCAGAGGATGCACTGGATAGACAGGCTCTCCTGGACCTCTCTCATGGTCCTGCCCATCCTCCCCTTCACCATGGTGATCGCCATCAGTGCTGTGCTTCTGATCAAGGGACAAGGTACCAGGGTGGGGCTGGGGCATCCCTCCTGCCAGGCCCCCTTTGTCTGACCTCTGCCAGAGAGGCAGTGCACACAGTGGGAAGAGCCCACTAAGGCCCAAGTCACAGACCCAGTGCTTTCAGGAGTCCTCACTCTGTGCCTGTTTTTCCATCTGTGACATGGGAGCAGGAAGTGCTTACCCGCGGGTCAGACACACAGCCCAAGCCCGTTGGTACTCCAGAGAAGGGGCGCTCACCCCAAGTCTCCAGAGCCAGGAGGGAGGGCTCCAAGGCAGAAGGAACAGCAAGCCAGGGCGGGAAGGTGTGCCCTCTGGTGGCCTGGCCAGGTAGGGGCAGGGGCTCAGCGAAAAGAGCCGGATGGGACACTGTGCTGCGGCTCAGGGTCCAGGGCAGGCTCGAGCCCACCGGGAAGGAGGTAGGGGGGTGGCCTTGGGAGAAGTTGAGCAGACTGCCAGTGCCCCTTCCTTCCAGTGTCTTTCCAGCTCAGGGTCCCGGTTAAGAGGTGAATGACCCCTCCAGACACTCCCCAGCCTGGGTCTTGGCCCCTGGAAGGACAGAGACCCCATGCCATCACGAAGGGAGGGTGGAAGACCCCAAGGGTGGGGAGATGGATCAGGAGTAACACTTGGCTTTGAATCTGGGCCCTTGGAGGTGAGTTCCGTTTCCAGTGGGCGGCGGGGGAACCTGGACACTAGTCACCCCTTTCTCAGCACAATTAGAGAAAGCCCCTGAGGTCTGCAGTGGGGGCGTCTCAGCCCGCCTCCAGGCCCGGCATGCCCCTCTTCCCCGGGAGAGGGGCCGCTCCCGTGAACACCCACAGGCCCCGTGGCCTTCGGCGCGGAGCGAGCCCGAGGAAGCCAAGGAGACAATTCTGACCCTAATTGCCGCGGGTCAGAGTCGGCCGGGCGGCCGGCTCAGCTGCGAGCGCCGAGGTGGACGCTTCCGGCTGGGAGGGGGCGGACCGGGCGGGTGGGGCGGAGCAGGGAGGGAGCCGATCCCGAATTGGGCGGGCTTTGCCCGTGATCGCCGCAGGACCCGGTCAGGGGCTGGAGTCGGGCCATGGGGGCGGGTGGGGGGACTTCCCCTGGGGCTCCGCCTTCGAGGCCCTCGGGATTGCGTCATCGGGAATTGCAGCGCCTGGGAGAAGAAGTCTCCAGGAACCCAGAGAACCAGCAAGAGGAAACGCTCGCCACCCCTCTTCGGTAAAGAGGCGTTTATGAGCTGTAACGCGAGGACAAATCGCCGAGAAACCTGCGAGGCCCGGACGACTTTAAAAACCTCTGCTCATCGGGTGCCTCACTTCGAAACAGAAATTAAAAGGCCAAGGTCTGCCTAGACACTCCCGCGCAGATGTGTGCGGGGCAGGAGCCCGGGAGGGGGGACGGTGCGGCGTGGCCTGGGAGGGCAAGGGATCTGAGACCGCGGAGGACCCGCCCAGCCCGGTCTTCAGAGCAGGTCCTCACCTCGCAGTCTGGTTCGGTTCAGTTCAGTTCAGTTCACTTGCTCAGTCGTGTCCGACTTTTGGTGACCCCATGGACTGCAGCACGCCAGGCTTCCTTGTCCATTACCAACTCCCGGAGCTTACTCAAACTCATGTCCATCGAGTTGGTGATGCCATCCAACCATCCATCCTCTGTTATCCCCTTCTCCTCCTGCCTTCAATCTTTCCCAGCATCAGGGTCTTTTCCAATGAGTCAATTCTTCGCATCAGATGGCCAGGGTACTGGACTTTCAGCTTCAGCATCAGTCCTTCCAATGAATATTCAGGACTGATCTCCTTTAGGATGGACTGATTGGATCTCCTTGCAGTCCAAGGGACTCTCGAGAGTCTTCTCCAACACCACAGTTTAAATGCATCAATTCTTTGCATTCAGCTTTCTTTATTTATTCAACTTTTTTTTCTTTATTTATTCAACACTCACATCCATACATGACTGAAAAACCATACCCTTGACTATACAGGCCTTTGTCGGCCAAGTGGTGTCTCTGCTTTTTAATATGCTGTCTAGATTGGTCATAGCTTTTCTTCCAAGTAGTAAGCGTCTTTTAATTTCATGGCTGCAGTCATCATCTGCAGTGATTTTGGAGCCCCAAAGATAAAGCCTGTCACTGTTTTAATTTGTTTCCCCATTTATTTGCCATGAAGTGATGGGGCTGGATGCCATGATCTTAGTTTTCTGAATGTTGAGTTTTAAGCCAGCTTTTTCACTCTCCTCTTTCACCTTCACCAAGAGGTTCTTTAGTTCTTCCTCGCTTTCTGCCATAAGGGTGGTGTTATCTGCATATCTGAGGTTATTGATATTTCTCCCAGCAATCTTGATTCCAGCTTGTGCTTCATGCAGCCCGGAATTTTGCATGATGCACTCTGCATAGAAGTTAAATAAGCCGGGTGACAATATACAGCCCTGACATACTCCTTCCCCTATTTGGAACCAGTCTGTTGTACCATGTCCAGTTCTAACTGCTGCTTCTTGACCTGCATACAGATTTCTCAGGAGGCAGGTAAGGTGGTCTGGTATTCCCATCTCTTGAAGAATTTTCCACAGTTTGTTGTGATCCACACAGTCAAGGGCTTTGGCTTAGTCAATAAAGCAGAAGTAGATGTTTTTCTGGAACCCTTTTGCTTTTTCAATGATCCAACAGACGTTGGCAATTTGATCTCTGTTTCCTCTGCCTTTTCAAATTCCAGCTTGAACATGTGGAAGGTCTCTTTTCATGTACTGCTGAAGCCTGGCTTGGAGAATTCTGAGCATTACTTTGCTAGCATGTGAGATGACTGCAAGTGTGTGGTAGTTTGAAAATTCTTTGGCAGTGCCTTTCTTTGGGATTGGAATGAAAACTGACCTTTTCCAGTCCTGTGGCCACTGCTGAGTTTTCCAAATTTGCTGGCATATTGAGTGCAGCACTTTCACAGCATCATCTCTGCATATTTGAAATAGCTCAACTGGCATTCCATCACTTCCACTAGCTTTGTTCAGGGCGATGCTTCCTAAGGCCCACTTGACTTTGAATTCCAGGATGTCTGGCTCTAGGTCAGTGATCACATCATCGTGATTATCTGGGTCATGAAGCTCTTTTTTTGTACAGTTCTTCTGTGTATTCTTGCCACCTCTTCTTAATATCTTCTGCTTCTGTTAGGTCCATACCGTTTCTGTCCTTTGTTGTTTCCATCTTTGCATGAAATGTTCCCTTGATATCTCTAATTTTCTTGAAGAAATCTCTAGTCTTTCCCATTCTATTGTTTTCCTCTATTTCTTTGCATTGATCACTGAGGAAGGCTTTCTTATCTCTCCATGCTATTCTTTGGAAGTCTGCATTCAGATGGATATATCTTTCCTTTTCTCCTTTGCCTTTCACTTCTCTTCTTTTCTCAGCTATTTATAAGTCTTCCTCAGACAACCATTTTGCCTTTATGCATTTCTTTTTCTTGGGGATGGTCTTGATCACTGCCTCCTATACAATGTCACGAACCTCCATCCATAGTTCTTCAGACACTATCAGATCTAATCCCTTGAATCTATTTGTCACTTCCACTGTATAATTGTAAGGGATTTGATTTAGGTCATACCTGAATGGTCTAGTGGTTTTCCCAACTTTGTTCAATTTAAGTCTGAATTTAGCAATAAGGAGTTCATGATCTGAGCCACAGTCAGCTCCCGTTCTTGTTTTTGCTGACTGTACAGAGCTTCTCCTTCTTTGGCTGCAAAGAATACAAGCAATCTGATTTCAGTATTGACCATCTGGTTATATCCATCTGTAGAGTTGTCTCTTCTGTTGTTGGAAGAGGGTGTTTGCTATGACCAGTGTGTTCTCTTGGCAAAACTGTTAGCCTTTGTCCTGCTTCATTCTGAACTCCAAGGCAAAACTTGCCTGTTACTCCAGGTATCTCTTTAGTTCCTACTTTTGCATTCCAGTCCCCTATGATGAAAAGGACATCTTTTTTGGGTGTTAGTTCTAGAAGGGCTTGTAGGTCTTCATAGAACCGTTCAACTTCAGCTTCTTCAGCATTACTGGTTGGGGCATAGACTTGGATTGCTGTGATACTGAATGGTTTGCACACGAACAAAGACCATTCTGTCATTTTTGAGATTGCACCCAAGTACTGCATTTTGGACTCCTTTGTTGACTATGAGGGCTACTTCATTTCTTCTAAGGGATTCCTGTCCACAGTAGTAGATATAATGGTCATCTGAGCTAAATTCACCCATTCCAGTCCATTTTAGTTCACTGATTCCTAAAATGTCAATCTTCACTCTTGCCATCTCCTGTTTGACCACTTCCAATTTACCTTGATTCATGGACCTAACATTCCAGGTTCCTATGTAATATTGCTCTTTACAGCATTGGACTTTACTTCCATCCACAACTGGGCATTGTTTTCTTTTTGGCTCCATCTCTTCTTTCTGGAGTTATTTCTCCACTCTTCTCCAGTAGCATACCTACCAACCTAGGGAGTTCATCTTTCAGTGTTTTATCATTTTGCCTTTTCATTACTGTTCATGAGGTTCTCAAGACAAGAATACTGAAGTCGTTTGCCATTCCCTTCTCCAGTGGACCATGTTTTGTCAGAACTCTCCACCATGACCTGTCTGTCTTGGGTGGCCGTACACAGCATGGCTCACAGTTTCATTGAGTTAGACAAGGTTTGGTCCATATGATCAGGAATCTGTTTTGCCATCAGTCAAATGGTGACAGTGGCCCCAGGCAGGCCCCAGGGTGATGCGGTGGAGAGCGTTGTTGGCTGCCTCTGGAGGCAGAGAGACCCTGGTTAGGAATGCCAGGCTTGGAGGAGAAGGGGTACCAAATGGGCCTGGTGAAGCCCCCACTGCAGGGTCATGGCTGATTCTTGCCCTGTTCTACTTAGGCTTTCCTCACTTTTCTGTAAGAAGCCCAGATCATTCAAGGCCAACACTCAGATGCTGTTTTAGGAGTTTATGAGTCAGTATTTCTTTAAATTTTTTTAACATGAAGATAATGGAAATTCTGCATTGTTAAAAGTTTGTCACTTTAACTTATAAAATACATTTTTATAAGGAGGACAATGCTTCAAGTGTGTTCCTAATTTTAAGAAGCTCTGCCCACCTTTGGTGCACGTGTAACTAACTAGAGCAAGTCCAGCCATTGGAGCAAAGTGCTGGGCTCTGAAGTCAATCTCCTAAGGCTTGTTGGAGGCAAGCCTTCCTACACATGTGGTTTCCTAAACTGTGCTCCTCACAATATTATGAGTCATCAGTTCTTGAACCTGTCCCTATGGCAGCCTATGTGGACATACCGAGACAGAAACCCAACGATGTGAAGGCAGGGCAGAATGGGTAGAGATTTAAGTTACTTGTCAAAAGCATCAGACAGGATGGGAGGCCTGTCCAGCCACTCTGGCCGGCTGAGAAGACCAAGCGCAGGTCAGTGGGTTGAGCTGAACAGATGCCTCATGGGCCTGCTGAGGAGAGGAAATCCCAGAGAAAAGCTCTCCTGACCAGGGGATGGCATCCGTATGGGGTTGGCCTTCCCAGCAGTCCTAACTCCTAGAGGGCTCCAGAGAGGAGGAAGGAATCACGAAGTGCTTCGAGGAAAACTGGGTCTCGGAGTGATGAAAAGTTATGAAGAAGCGTTCTGTACTGACAAGATATACGGAGATTTCGTGTGCGGCAGGGTGTGGTGGGGGAGGCCAAGAAATTGGCGAAACCTCTCCTCATATGGCGGCCACTGGCACAGGGGCTGCAAAAGGGTCGTCTGGACGTGGAGAGTGGAGTCTACTCCGGCTGCTGCTGGGTCTGCTAGATTCAGAAGCAAGCCCAGTGTGGTCCTCCGGGGAAAGCCGAAGTCCTGCCCGTCTGGACTCCGATCTCTGCAGGGCAGGCACACGGGCCATCACGCACCAACTTCGAGTGAGGGAGTTGGGGGGAATGGAGAAAGCGGGGAGGTGGCGGGGGAGGGGGCGCTGCGCAAGCAACAGAACTGGAGTTGGGGAGGGCGACTAAGTTCTGTTTCCATGGAGACCATTCCGGCTGAGGGACAACACTACTAAAGGTGGACGAACCCCGACTGTCAGCCAAGGTCCGGAAGGAGCCCACTAGTAAAGGTTGGCAACAATACCCTGACCCCTGATTGACCCCAAACTCCTGATTCTGCCTCCCGCAGCTTCGTGACGCTGATACGCGTCCAACCTCGCCAGAACATTCGGGCTTGGGGTGGGGCAGGGCTGAGTTAGAGGAGCGGGCTGGGGGCCCCGACCCATGGCGCCCAAGAAGAAGCGTGGGCCGGGCGCCGAGCGCCGGGGGGGCGCGGCGGGAGAGGGCACCGAGCCACCGCTGTCGGAGCGCGCTCAGTACCTGCAGCGCAAGCACAAGTTGCTCTCTGAGGAACTGGAAGCTTGTAAGCAGCGTGTCGACCAAGTGCTGCAGGAGAACGACTTCCTGGACAGCGAGGCGCGACGCCTGCGCGAGGAGAACCGGCTCTACGCGAGCTACGCGAGCACGCGCGCGCAGCGCTGCGCCAACGCCATCGTTAGGCTGGAAGAGCAGAACCGCGTGAGCCTGTCGCAGATCCACTCGCAGCGCGCAGAGCTGGCGTCAATCTACCGCGGGCGTGAGGACGAGGTGCGCGCGCAGCTGCTGGAGATGGAGGCGCGCGCGGCGCAGATGGCACAGCAGGTGCAGGAGCTGCAGCCCTACAAGGCAAGTGCGCGCGCGCCTGCGGGCGGGCTGGGCGGGTGCCGGGCGAGGTGGGTGCGCGCCACGGACAGGCGCTGACCCGCGCACTGGCCGCAGGAGCTGCAACTGGAGCAGCTGGCCCGGATCCGGGCGCTGGAGCGCGAGCTGCTGCATGTGCGTGTGGAGCACACGGAGCTGCTCCACCGCGTGAAGCGGCGCTTCCTGGAGGACAAGGCAGCGTTTGAGCGCGAGGCGCGCCAGCGCGTGCAGTCGCTGGCGCGGCGCGCAGAGCGGGAGGCGGCGCGCGCGCTCTTGGCGCACACCCAGGCCATCAGAGTGGACAATGGTCGCCTGTGGCAGGAGCTGCTGCGGCTGCTCCGCCGGGCCCAGGTGCTGCAGGACACGCGGCGCCAGTTGCTGGAGCAGCGCGAGCAGCTGCGGCGCGAGCATGAGAACACGCGGGACCTGGCGCGCGTGCACGGCTGGCTGCGCCGAGGCCCCGAGGGCCCGCCGCTTTGGGAACCAACGCCGGCCGCTTCTGATCCCGAGTCTTTTCCCTCCAAGACCCCGTCGAACGCGACCTTCCGGGTCCCATCAGTCCCAGCCTCCCACAACCCGTCTCAGGTCTTATGCCGCGCGGATTCTTGGACCCCGTCCCTGCCCTCAAAGGTCTCAGTTCCCAGGGTCCCGTCACTGGTCCCGTCGCATGTTGGCACCAGGGTCCTGTCTCTGGTCCCTTCGAAGGCCAGTTTACGAGTCCCATCCCACGTGGGCTCCAGGGTCCAGTCCTTGTCCGTGTCGCGCCCAGGCTCCCGAGTCCCATCCCTGACCCCATCCGGCCCGGGCTCCGGGGTCGCGTCCTTGACAACGGACTCTCAGTTCTCTTCGCGGTCCTCACTGCGTGCCGCCTCACAGAACACCATCCTCTCTGGGAAGCTCGTCCCCAGGTCGAGCTCTTATCCTCTCCCAGTCGAAGGAGACGGCGACCGTGATGCTGCAGATGAAGCCGCCTCCGGGAGAGCCTGAACCTACCTCAAGGAAGGCTAGGGAGGCCAGAAGGTGGCGGGGAAAGGGGCTGTCCAGGAGGCGGGTTTGGGAATGGATTATGAATAAAGGCGTGACTCCCTCCACCACTCTCTGCTCTGGCACCGCCTGCTTCGCTGTCCAGCGTTTCCGGCCAGTGCAGCGGCCACTCATTATGGCTTCCAGTTTCCAACCTGCAAGGCTGGTCCTTCTCTGCCTTGTGTGTCTGCCGGGACTCCACAGCTGATTGCATTGGCAGGGGCAGAGGGAGACGACCACGCCACCGTCTTGCCCACAGGGCTGATAGTCTGGTGGCAGACATGGACATCGGGGGCGTGGACAGGTAGTATGAGAGCATGGAGGGAGTCTGGCAGGACGGGGAGGCGCTGGTGGAGGGTCCAGGCCCTCAGGAGCCATCGAAAGGGCTGGGCTTTGTTCCGGCGCCAAAGGGAGTCACAGGAGTTTTTATGTTTAACCTACTGAGTTTTTTGTTTCTTGTCCTGCTGGGTGGCTTTTGGAATCTCAGTTTTCTGACCAGGGATTGAATATTGAACCTGGGCCCCGGCAGCGCCCAGTCCTAATCACTGGGGAATTCCGGGGATAATTTTTAATTTTTATTTCGCTGTCAGACCCAGTGCGTGGAGGCCAGTTAGTACAGTGTCCATCACGTGTGGTTTGCGTTCCTCAAGGCTGTATCAGGGAGGTAAGTGTAGGGGGGAGACCAGGCCCCACGCACCCCTTTCATGCCAAGCGCAGAGCAAGGTTTCACGGGGTTGGAAGAACGGACCGGCGAGGTGGCCACAGCGAGAGCGGCCAGAGGGCTCCTGGGCGTGGAGACCCCGAGGGTCTCCCGGGTCTCCACAGGTGGATGTGTCACCGTTACCAGCGGACCTGGGCCCTTTGGAGAAAGGAGTTCAGACCGCAGCTTTCAATCTGGGCTCCACCCCCGCACCCCGACGTCGCCGTTGGAAATTTAGTTAAATATTCTGGTTCCAGGTTGAAAATCCTCAGAGGTGCCTGGCAGCAGCAAACACAAATTCTCTGGGAAAAGTTTGTTTGAAATCCAGGACAGTCAAGTTCTCAGAACTGATTTCAATTTTAAAGGGGCTCTTTATAGATTTGGGAAAGGAAGTAAAACAAATTGAGTCCATGGCAACAAAGTTGCTCCCAGAGAGAGACCTGTCAGAAGGTCGGAGTAGCAAAGTGAAGGGTTCTGATTGGCCAAAAACGCAACAATTTCAGCATCAAAAAGGAGGTACTGAATCGAAACACATCAAATACATAAAATACATGAACTTAAAATGCAATAATCTAGCATTCTAAAAATTGCTAAATTGCGAATTCCCTGATGGTCCAGTGGTTAGGACTCTGCTATCACTGCAGGAAACCTGGGTTCAATCCCTGGACTGGGGACTAGGATCCCACAAGCTGTGTGGAGGGGCCAAGTGAATAAATAATAAAATTTGGTAAACAAAGAATCACACATCCAGTCTGCCTTTCCCATATGACCTGTCAGGATAAACAAATTGTTGGTGAAGGAAAATTACATACAGCACTCCACTTAATATAGGTGTAGAAAAAATACTCAATCAGGATGGTTGCTAAAGTCTATGGGTGGAATTTGATGAGGATAAGTGAGTCTAGCTGATCCCTGAATCCATGAGTGACCCTGACTTTACTAAGAGTGAGATATGAAGTGCATTCTGGTATGAAACAGTAGCATCCACACCAAGCAACCTATACAGCGTTAGAAACAACATTCATATAATCCAGATTCTAGTTGTAACTACCAGGATACAAAATACAGGGGCCAGAGGAATGTGTTAAAAGGCAAAGTAGGGATGCAGTCATTCAAATCCTCTATAGGACAACTTTTTTTTTTTTTTTTTGCCAAAAATGACTCTCCTTTTTTGCCAAAAATGAATAGCAAAGAATTTTTTTAAAGTATAGAGGGGAAATTGTTAACAAGTAACAGAGACTCAGGGCTTCTCTGGTGGCTCAGTGGTAAAGAACCTGCTTGCCAATGCAAGAGATGAAGGAGACACAGGTTCAATTCCTGGGTTGGAAGATCCCCTGAAGAAGGAAATGCAACCCACTCCAGTATTCTTGCCCAGGAAATCCCATGGACAGAGGAGCCTGGCGGGTTACAGTCCATAGGGTAGCAAAGAGTCAGGCACAACTTTGTGACTAAACAACAGCAGAGACTTAAGACACATTTGCATTAAATGGGACTTGTGGACCTTGCTCAAGCCTTTGCTTTAATTTGTGGTGTTAAATCAATAGAGTGTTTTGGTAACCAGGAAGCTAACGGACAGCAGCGTAGTCCACAGTTCTCTTCCCAGCACTGACACTTCACTACCCTCCCGCCTGGACACCCCGGGTCCTCAGGACCTCTAGCCCGCTGGTTTCCGTGAAGCAGCTCCCTGAGAGACGGCTCTGAGTAGGCACTTGTCTACTTCTTTGTAGTTCTGCTTTGTTATTTTATGTGTTGAGGCAATTATGAGTTGCATACGCGTGTAGAACTACAGGCTGTTCTCTGTGCGTTGGCTCTGTCATCAGTCTGCAGTGCTCACTGCTGCCCACAGCCTGACAGTAATATGTGGGCTCCAGCTTTTGGGGGGAGTTGTCTTGCACCCCCTTTCTACCAGCGTCAGTTTTATATTTTAGATGTGTCCCTAGAATCAGTATGTGTGGTTCTTGTATCTTATTATTTTTGATATTTACTTACTTATCTGTTTCTGACTGCATCCGGCCTTAGTTGTGTGCACAGGCTCAGCTGCCCCTCAGCATGTGGGACCTCAACTTCCCAACCAGGGACTGAACCCGCATCCCTCTCATTCTTGTATTTTAAAATACAGTCTGACGGTCTCAGTCTTTTAAGTTCAGTAAACCAATGTAAAAATATTGGTTTTACATTGGTTTACTTGCAGTGTTAATAGAAGTATTCTTTTTTATCAGTTAATTGTATACTTTCTGTATTTCTCCCTTTGTGTTTCAGCTGAACCCTCCTCACTCTGATTTCATTTGTTTCTCTGCTTGTGTGACAGTCACACTCTTCTCATTTAGTGGTCACCTGAGAAGTGTTAATGCACATTTAAACTCATAATTCATGGAGATATCTTGACTGTCCTCCCAACCCTTGGAATGCTTTAGATATCCATCACACCCTCGTGACTTAGAACCTGCTGATAACAGGATTTTAGTTCTTCCTCCCCAGTGACTCATGCCTGCTCCACAATGGAAGGGAATTTAGGAGTGGGGTGGGTGCCAGCATCATTAAGGAAACCACTGGGTGTCCTATGTCCCCTCTGCCATACAAAAGACTCAGACATTCCAGAGAGCAAGCCACAGGCTACCACCAAATGGTGGCCAAGACCATCCATTTATGGCTGAAAGCCAACAGCTTAGCCAGATACCTGACTGGATGATTGGGGATCAGACCCCACCCTGATGCCTCCCCAGGAGATGGGACCAGGACAGACAGCCCACACCCCCGCAGCACTGCACACATGGATATTCTTGGGTATTTCCCCCCAAATCAGATTCTTCCATCAGGGCTTCATTATCCTTCACCAAGTCTTGAGAATAAGCCACAAGCTCCCCCAAAACCATGCAGACCTGGTCTGCTCAGATCCAACTTTTGCTCCCAGATCTGTTCAGAATCACCCTCCTCAGGACCCCAAAGTCTCTGGCCACAATGAGTCCTTGTGTCTTTCCCAGGTGAAGCAGGGAGACCTGCTTCAGACATTCATCGAGCTATTCCTGATGATGCAGGAAAGCACAGTTCCAAGACACCTTGAGAAAAAGGCCAGCAGGAGGAAGATGCCTAGTTCCCCACACATGGGATGAAAGAATGAGGTCACACTACAGATTCTACAGATGTGAAGAGTAGTGTTACTTCTGCTCTGACCAACTCTGTGCCAAAAAGTTCAGCAACTCAGATGAAACGGACAAATTCCCTTATAAACATAATTTTATGAACCGACAAAAGAAGAAACCTTGTCACAGAAAAAATACCAGACTGAGCTGATTCACTAATGAACTCTACCAAACCCTCAAGGAAGAATACACCAGTCTTAGAAGCCTGTAGATCAAGGGAAAGCAAACCCTTTCCAGCTTGTGTTATGAAGCCAGCAAAGCCTTGACCTGATAAAGACATCACAAGAAACATACAAAAATACTTTTTCATAAGCAGACACAGAAGTCCTTAACAAAACATTAGGAAGCCCAGTACAGCCATTTACTAAAAGAACTCTGTATCGTGTCCAAGTGGAGTTTATCCCAAGAACACAAGGTTGGTTTTTTCTCCAGTCCCTGGAGTGAGGGACTCCAGCGCTGGAAGGGTTCAAGAAATTCCAGGCTGATGAACACATGGTGATTCAGGAGAATAGAGTGTTTAGAGAGACCATGGAAGCTCTGGGCTGTTTCCCCATACTTTCCCTATGTGTCTTCCATAGGGCTATTCTGATCCTTATCCTTTGATCATAAGCCATGATCCAGTGAGTTAAATGTTTCTCTGAGTTCTGTGAACCATTCTAGCAAACTAATCAAACCCACAGCCTTTGCTGTGGTAACCTCCAGATCCAGAGCCAGTCAGAAGCACAAGTGGCAACCTGGACTTAAGTTTGGCATCTCAAGTGTGGGGAGAGAGGCAGCCTTCTGGGACTGAACCCGTAACCTGTGGTATCTGACATCATCTCCAGATAAGAGTGTGTCACAATTCAGTTAGTTGGTTTGGGAAAAAAAAAAACACACATTCGACGTAGGAATATATTTAACAAATCATCTACTCCCAAAACTACAAACTTTAAGATGGAAACAAATGGAGCGATGTCCCCTGCTTATGGGTATTATCAATTCTCCCTAAACTGATCTAGAAATTCAACACCACTCCAAGTAAAACCATAGCAGGGTTTTTTTTTTTTGGTTTTGTTTTGCAGAAATCAACAGGATGGTAATAAAATTTACATGGAAAAGCAAACGACATCGAATAACCCATCCTGAAGAACAAAGTTGGAAGACTTACACTCCCCTTGATTCTAAGACTAACTACAGTAATTAAGACAGTGTAGTACTGGCACAGACATATATAGATCAATGCAACAGCAGAGAGTGCAGAAACAGATTCACCCATACAATTAGGTGGGTTGGTTCGTTTGTTTTTGGTAGTGCCAGGCAGCTTGCGGGATCTTAGTTCTCTGAATTAAGGAATGAACCCGGATCTTCAGCAGTGAAACAGTGGAAGCTTAACCACCTGACTGCCAGGGAATCCCCCAGTAAAGTGTGTTTTATGACAAGGGCATCAATGTAATTCATACCATACCCCCAAATAATTCAAGATCGATGTTGGACCAAAATGTGAAAGATGAAACTATAATGTTTACAGAAGAAAAAAAACTGAAGAATCTTTTCCTAACCTTCAGAAAGATCCCATGGTTTTACAGGAAAGACAGGGCCTTTTGTGATGGCTACACTTCAGAAAGATTCTCCCTGCGGTGAGCAAATCGTACGGCAGCAGGGCAGGACGGGATAAGGGAAGACAAGGAGACGACCACTGGCCACTGAGATGGTCGAGTGGAGGGATGAATGGGGGCCCGGGCGGAGACATGGAGGGTGGAAACGGAGAGGGCAAAACTCAAGGCGATTCCTGAGTTAGAGCGCCAGTCATCTCGGCCGATGGACTAGGCAGGAGCACGCGGCTCCCACCTGCGAAGCTGTCCTGAGCGAGGGTATTTTTTGGTACTAAGCAGGCAGCGGGACACAGCAGCTCCCACCGGAGCGGTCCAGGTTGAATTTACAGAAGTGGAGGCTGCCCAAAACACGGACGCGGCCGCCCAAGGAGCGCGCAGCAGGAAGCGGAAACAGGCTCGGGCCTGATGAGGGTCGGGGCCAGCGCCCTGGGGAGCGTCAGCCCGGCGGCCGCACCTTAACCGACAGGCGAGTACCCGCAGGAAAACCCACCTGGGACCTCCACAAGGTAGGCCAGACGGGAGCGGCCATGACGCACACGTCCCAGCGGAAGTGCTTGTCCCGCCGCCGGAAGCGGCGCTTCCGCCCCTCTAGGAGTTTGTCTTGGTGGCGGTGTTGTCTGGAGCCGGCCGGATCCTCTCCACCGTCCGGGGCTGCGAGAATAATGGAAACACGGCACGTCAAAATCTGCGGAATGCAGCTAGAGCGATGTTTAGAGGGATGTTACTGGGTTTAAATATGTACATCAGAAAAGAAGAAAGGTCTAAAACTAATTACCTAAAATAATTCCACCTGTGTGTGTGTGTGTGTGTTTATTTTTGGCTGTAGTGAGTCTTCCTTGCTGGGAGGCTTTCTGTATTTGAGGAGAGTTGGGGGCTACCCTCTAGCTGTGAGCAGGCTTCTCATTGCCATGGCTTCTCCAGTTGCAAAGCACAGGCTCTAGGGTACAGCTGACTTCTGTAGTTACGGGCTCCAGAGCCAGGCTCAGCTGCCTCATAGCACGTGAGATCTTCTTAGACCAAGGATTGACCATGTCCCTTGCATTGGCAGATGAATTCTCAACCACTGGGCTACCAGAGGAGCCGCCAAAATCCTTCACTTCAGTTGCTCGGTCGTGTCCGACTCTGCGACCCCATGGATGCCAGGCTTCCCTGTCCGTCACCAACTCCCAGAGCTTGCTCAAACTCATGTCCATCAAGTCAGTGATGCCATCCAACCATCTCTTCCTCTGTCGTCCCCTTCTCCTGCCTTCAATCTTTCCCAGCATCAGGGTCTTTTCTAATGGTTAATTCCTCGCATTTGGTGGTCAAAGTATTGGAGCTTCAGCATCAGTCCTTCCAATTAATATTCAGGACTGATTTCCTTTACCATTGACTGGTTGGATCTCCTTGCTGACCAAGGGACTCTCAAGAGTCTTCTCCAACACCACAGTTCAGAAGCATCAATTTTTTGTGCTCGGCTTTTTTTATGGTCCAACTCTCACATCCATACATGACTACTGGAAAACTCACAGCTTTGACTAGGTGCACCTTTGTCAGCAAAAGTAATGGTTCTGCTTTCCAGGTTGGCCATAACTTTTCTTCCAAGGAGCAAGCGTCTTTTAATTTTGTGGCTGCAGTCACCATTTGCAGTTATTTTGGAGCCCCCGCAAAACAATGTCTGTCATTGTTTCCCATCTATTTGCCATGAAGTGATGGGACCAGATGGCATGATCTTAGTTTCCTGAATCTTGAGTTTTAAGCCAACTTTTTCACTCTCTTCTTTAACTTTCACCAAGAGGCTTTTCAGTTCCTCTTCGCTTTCTACCACAAGAGTGGTGTCATCTGTATATCTGAGGTTATTAATATTCCTCCTGGCAATCTTCATCCCAGCTTGTGCTTCATCCAGCCCGGCATTTTGGGTGATGTACTCTGCATAGAAGTTAAGTAAGCAGGGTGACAAGATACAGCCTGGATGTACTCCTTCCCCAGTTTGGAACCAGTCCATTGTTCCATGTCTGGTTGTAACTGCTGCTTCTTGACCTGCATACAGATTTCTCAGAACACAGGTAAGATGGTCACCAGACCACCTTACCTGCCTTCTGAGAAATCTGTATGCAGATATTCCCATCTCCTGAAGAATTTCCCACAGTTTGTTGTGATCCACACAGTCAAAGGCTTTAGTGTAGTAAATAAAGCAGAAGTAGATGTTTTTCTGGAACTCTCTTGCCTTTTCGATGATCCAACGATGATGGCAATTTGATGTTTCCTCTTCCTTTTCTAAATCCAGCTTGAACATGTGGAAGGTCTCTTTTCACGTACTGTTGAAGCCTGGGTTGGAGAATTTTGAGCATTACTTTGCTAGTGTGTGAGATGAGTGCAGTTGTGCAGTAGTTTGAACATTTCTTTGACACTGCCTTTCTTTGGGATTGGAATGAAAACTGACCTTTTGCAGTCCTGTGGCCACTGCTGCGTTTTCCAAATTTGCTGGCATGTTGAGCACAGCACTTTCACAGCATCATCTTTTAGGATATGAAATAGTTCAGCTGGAATTCCATCACCTCCACTAGCTTTTTTCATAGTGATGCTTTCTAAGGCCCACTTGACTTTGCATTCCAGGATGTCTGGCTCTAGGTGAGTGATCACACCATCATGGTTATCTGGTCTTTTTTGGTCTTTAAGGTCTTTTTTTGTATAGCTCTGTGTATTCTTGCCACCTCTTCTTAGTATGTTCTGCTTCTGTTAGGTCCATACTGGTTGTCCTGTATTGTGTCCATCTTTGCATGAAACGTTCCCTTGGAATCTAATTTTCCCGAAGAGACCTCTAGTTTCTCCCAGTCTATTGTTTTCCTCTATTTGTTTGCATTGATCACAAAGGAAGACTTATATCCTTTTGCTGTTCTTTGGAACTCTGCATTCAGATGGATATATCTTTCCTTCTCTCCTTTGCCTTTCACTTCTCTTCCTTTATTATTTGTAAGGCCTCCTCAACCATTTTGCCTTTTTTTCTTTTATTTTTTGCCAAAATCCTTTTAAGTAGATAAGACAAACCATCCAATTTTAAAATGGGCAAAAGATGACACGGATTCTCCATATCATCATTCAGCGTGCACGTGCATGCTCAGTCGTGTTAGACTCTTTGCAACCCCATGGACTGTAGCTTGCTTGACTCTTCTGTCCATGGGATTCTCCCAGCAAGAGTAATGGAGTGGGTTGCCATTTCCTCCTCCAGGGATCCCAGGGATTGAACCCAGGGATGTATCCAGTGGCTCCTGCACTGGCAAGCAGATTCACTACTGCTGAGCCACCTGGGGAGTCCCATCATTCAGTAGGCAAATACAAATTAGAAGCATAAAGAGACCCATATATGTCACTGGAGTGGATTAGATTTTAGAAGTGTCACCATACTACATGTTGATAAGGATGTGGACCAGTTGAACCCTGACAGTGGCAAGAAAGGCCATAACCATGATGAAGAACTTTTTGGCAATTTCTTATAAAATTAAAACTCATGTATCTTATAATCCAGCAATTAAGTTCCTAGACATTTACTCAAGTGAAATAAAGAGGCAAGTCCAAATACTTTTACACAAATGCTGATAACTGTTTTATTCATAACAGCCAAAACTGGAAACCCAAATTTCTACCAACAGATGAATAATAAATGATGTTCACCTTCACCCATACAATGGAACACTACTGACAAACAGCTCTGGAAACACAGAGCTACTTGGTTTAGTCTTTAAAACATGGCAAAGTGGAAGAAGTCAGACACACAGGATTACATGCCATATGAATCCATTTATGTGAAGTCCTGCAACAGGCAGAATGAATACATACTAACAAAGTGTTTACTTGGGCCTGGAGTGGGACCTGGGAAAGGGCAAAATGGAACATTTTTTGGGTGACAGAAGTGTTGTTTTTCTTGTGATGATGGTTACACATGTATATGGATTTGCCAAAATTCTGTACACTTAAAATGGGTGTGTTACTATATGGCAACTAGACCTCAACCAAAGTTGGTTTAAATGGTCTGGTAATATGTTTCTATACCATTTGAAACATCTGTTACGGGTGAGTTTTCCAACAATGGAGTACTATATGCTACTCACTCAAGACTTCTAGAGTTGCTGGAATTTAGGAACTCAAGATATGCCCTCATGGGCAGTACATTCTGACAGCATTTCAAAACCGGTTCATGTTCAGATAAAAGAAATTCAGATGCAACAACCAACAGTTCTGCTAGACAGTTATCCACTGTGTGATATAACTCACCTGCTGTAGATCAGAGAGGGATCCTCCAGGCCTCCTGTTTCTCCAGAGTCCCTCCCAGACCACCCTCTTCTCTAGGTGACAAGTGTCTACTTGTCCAGTTCACTGTCACCTCCTTGAAGCCGCCTTACATCTCCACACCAAACTAGCTGCCTCCTGACCTACACCCCTGCACAATTGGAAACATACTTCAACTCCAACACTGAACTCAGCCTGCCATGACCTTTTTGCCTGCCCCATCAGACTATGGATCACTTCAGGACAGATGGTGTCTTATTCACCCTGGTTTCCAAGTATTTAGCACTGGTCCTTTGATCAATACATTTTCAAATCAGTGACGAAGTGAGCTGGAGAACAGGGAGAGGGGGAAGAAGTTGGGCTCAATCATGGAATTATTAGGACAGAAGAAAGTCATGAAGTGTATCAGGACTGTGTGCCCTCTGAGTGAATTAGAGATACACAGAATACTAGATGAAGATGAGTGCCCCCCTCACCCCCCCCGCAGCCCCCCAAGCGAGCGGACAGTCATTCACAGACAAACTCTGGAGGCAAAACATACAAAAGGCCAGTCTCACTCTGGCTACTGCCTGCAAGTGTCGAAGGCATTATGAACAGAGACATCAGCAGGGCCAAGAGGAGGTATTTCCAGTAGACCAGCAGACTATGCTGTCACAAAACAAAAAAGCAATGACCAAAAAAAAAAAATTTTTTTTTAATGTTTTAAATAACAGTGTAGAGAGGACAAAGCAAGAGAAGTGCCAAGTGCACACTTGGCTGTGCTTTTTATTGCCCTGCTCCAGATTCCAGGGACACACAAATCAGTGAGATACACTCACAGTCCTTAACAATGAGAGAGCACACACAACAATCAGAGCAAGCACAGTAATAAGAGGCAAATGGCTACTGAGGATCAGAAGCAGCAGAGGGGTAGCGGGCTGAGCCCAACACGCAGCTTGGGATGGGTCTTGACTCATGACAGGTCACGAGCCAGATGAGAGGGAGCACTTGGTCCTTGGCTGGGAGGCAGGAGCGCCCGGATGAGGGGGCATGTCTAGCAGTTGGTGCTACCTCTGTGACCTGGAGTGAACTGGGGGCAGATGAACCTCCAGAAAGCCTTTGGATGCAGGGCGGGGAGTTCGGAATTTCTCCTAAGGACCACAGAGAACCAAGTTGTGGTTTTAGGTAAGAAAGTATCTTTCTCTAGCTTGCCTTTCTGACAGATCAAAAATGGCTGAGGAACACTCTTTTAAAGTTATACAATTAGATACATAACTCTGCTTTAAAAGGGATTTAACTCAAGGGTGAATTGTTATTGTGCAGTGGAATAGAATCTTCGCCTCCTGAGGCCAAGCTCCTCCCTCCCACACCCACAGCTCTCCCATAACTGGTCCAGCTCCATGTCAGCTGTCCAACTGTGTGGCTCTTCTGCAAGCATGTTCTCCCAACGGAGGACAGCAGGCCCCACTGTGGCCAAGTGAGAGGTGGCAGCCCTGCCCATCCATGACCCTGGAAAATGCTGACTCCTCCAAAGCCTCATGAGTCAGGGCCCCTGCCACTGTTTCCAACATCACTAAGTGAGCCAGAGGATAATTAGAAGTCTGTGTGCCCCCCCAGGCCTCCACACGTCTCTCCCAAGTGAACGGCTGTCTGACTCAAGGGAAGGCCCTCCTGGGGAGCCTCTTGACTGCTTTTAAAGTCTGGGGGTGGGGTGAACTCTTTCCCATACTGACTACACTCGTAGAGTTTCTCCTCAGTGTGGATCTTCTGGTGCTGAAGGAAGTTTGACCTTTGAATGAAGCCTTTCCCACAATAACTGCACACGTAGGGTTTCTCTCCAGTGTGAATAATCTGGTGCAAGAGGAGCTTGGAGCTCTGAATAAAGGCTTTCCCACAGTCCTTGCACTCGAAGGGCCTGTCCCCAGAGTGGATCTTCTGGTGCTCGGTGAGGTGTGCTTTCTGGAGAAAGGCTTTCCCACACTCCTTGCACTCGTACACCCTCTCCCCGGTGTGGATCTTCTGGTGTCGAATAAGGTAGGAACTCAGGAAGAAGGCCTTCCCACACTCGTTGCACTCATAGAGCTTCTCCCCGGTGTGGATCCTCTGGTGCTGCGTGAAGTTGGACGTCTGGCTGAAGCGCTTCCCACACTCGTTGCAGACGTATGGCCGCTCCCCGGTGTGAATGCGCTGGTGCTGGATGAGCTTCGAGCTCCGGATGAAGGCCTTGCCGCACTCGTTGCACTCGAAGGGCCGCTCCCCAGTGTGGATCCTCTGGTGCTCGATGAGGTCTGAGCGGTGGCGGAAGGCCTTGCCACAGTCCTGGCACTCGTACTGCCTCACCTCCGTGTGGACCTGGAAGTGCCGGATGAGGCTGGAGCTCCGGATGAAGGCCTTGCCGCACTCGTTGCACTCGTACGGCCGCTCCCCTGTGTGGATCCTCTGGTGCCGGATGAGCAATGAGCTCTGGCTGAAGCCCTTCCCGCACTCCTTGCACTCAAAGGGCCTCTCGCGGGTGTGGACCCGCTGGTGGCGGATCAGGTCTGAGCTGTGACAGAATGCCTTCCCACACTGAGTGCACTTGAAGGGCCTTTCTCCCGTGTGTACTTTCTGATGCTCCAGGAGATCCGTGTAGAGAACGAAGTCCTTGCCACACGCGTTACACACGTACAGCCTCTCCCCACCATGAGCATGCTGATGCTCCACCAGGTGGGAGCTCTGGCTGAAGCCTTTCCCGCACTCGTCACACCTGTGAGCTTTCTCCCCAGCATGAGAAGCTTGATGTCTGGCCAGGCCCGGGTTGAACGGGAAGCTGCCACAGGCCTCGTGCTGGGGGGCCTCCCCCTCGATCAACTCTCTCTGAAGCAGGAGGAGGTCTGGGCTCAGGAGAGGGCTCCCCTCAGACTTACTCCCCGCCTGTGCTGCCTCTGCCGTTTGGATCTTCCAGTGGGTGACCGTCACCTGCTGGAAACCCCCTTCCTGTGAGGTGCAGCTCCGCAGGCTCTGTGCATCCAGGTTTCCTAAAAGCCTCCCGAGTCTGGGGTCAGGGCCCCTCCCAGATGTGGGGGCAGTGAGCTCCATCACTGGGAGGGCTTCAGACACTGCCTTCTGCAGATTCCCACGCCCAGAAACCCAGGCTCCGAGTCCCCTTCTGGTCACCAATCAGCATCTGAAATAAATAAGAGTAAGATCATCTTTCCCCTTCATTACGAGATGGGAATCTGCTGGAGCAGATGGGGTGAATTGTGCACCTGGAGCAGCAGAGAGACGTGCCCCCTGCCCACAGCCCCACTCAGCACAGCGCTTGGCTCAGCCCGCTGGCCTGTCCACTGGTGTAGGGGGCTCCACCACCCAACACCAGTTTCAGGGGACAGATGAGCTGATGGGCAGGGATGGGTCTGGACTCCACTCAAAGTCAAGACATGTTTCCTAAGAAACACAGAAAGACTGCTCCAACCCCCACTCAGCCGCGTTCTGCCCAGCTGAGACGCTGGATGGGTGAGACTCACACGAGCTCTGGCCTGTTAACATCGCTCCCCTGCCCTCTCCTTCCTCCACTACGTGTGCCCTTGGGGCAAAGCTCAGCCTGCTTCCTGATGGGTGTCTCTGTTCCTGCTGCCAGAGCTCTCACGTTTGTAACCACCTGCCCGACGGGCCCTGGGGGCTGCCAGCAGCTCCCACACCTGGCTAACTCCCCCGTGAGACCATCTCCTGGCTTCTCCTCTCAAGAGTCCAACAGCACTCCCCACCCCAGGGATGATGGCCTTGTGGCTTCTTCCAATGAGAAAACAGAAGCAATGAGATGAGGACACCCACTTTCTCCCACATTTACCACACTACCAGTGTTGGCGCCCACACCTCACCCACCCTCTGTACTGGGTTAAATGTCCTCCATGGAATCCGAGGTAAACGCGTCCACCTGTGCACCCTGCGCCCGCCCAGCAGCAGAGTCTGGGGTGGGAATGGTCACCACAGCACCATGCAGTTACCAGAACATCCATCAGCAGAAGAGAGGGCCAACTGAGGTGTCCTCCAGCAAGGAGGGCAACCCTGCACCAGAGCACAGGTGGACCTCCCGGGGTGATACCGAGCTACTTCCTACTTCCTGATCCTACTTTCTGATCCTACTTCTGCAGAGTTCAGACCCGGACAAAGCTGGCCATGGTGGGAAATTCGAGTCACGGATGGTCTTTAGGAAGAAGATGGTGATTGCGAGTACAGGGGGCCATGCTGCTCAGGTGTGTCTGCCATGGAAAAAAGCCTGTGCTTAGGGAACCTTGCACCATTTCTGGGACGTGCCTTCAGCTCTGGAATTCTTGCCCCAGCAGAAAATTTCTCCTTCAGCAGGAATTTGCCGAGGGGATGCCCTCTCTACTGCCAGCTTTCCACTGCTACAACCCATCTGCCATCTCAGAGGGCAGCAGGTTGGAGACCATCCTGGCCCGAGTGAGCCCCTGCAAAGGGTTGCACACAGTGTCAGCCAGGCTCAGGAAAGCTCTAGAAGCTTGGGAAAACTTTGTCTCCACCTCACTCAGGTTGTTGGCAGAACGTGGTTCCCTCTGGTCATGGAATGGCCCCTTGGGAGCATGGGCACCTTCCAGGCAGGAGCAGCTCAGATGTCCTCTCCTTCTCTTCTGCAACCAGCTGCACAAACCCTGCTTTCCAAGGGTTCCTGATGAGCCCCACCTTTTGTCAAATGACCGCAAGAGTCCTCCCTCGTGTCAGGAGGAGCGCAGAACCCTGCCTGCCACACCCCAGCAGGGGCCTGGCCCATGACAGAGCCCAGAGTGCCCTGGTCTCCATGGGGGGCAACTCTGAAGGGTCGTCCAGCTCCCTGCTACCCCATCCCACCTTGCTCACAGGTGCTTCCCCAAGTGCTCCCTCCTCAGCTGACCCCAGTTCCTGGGAGCTCTGCCCAAGATGACCCCACAGGACCCCTTCTCTCCCCAAATCTGCACCACTGGAAGCAGTCCAACTGCTATGCAGCCCCACAGAGATGCCCCCAAATCCCCAAGGGCAATGATGTACCCCTGAGGACAGAGCTAGGTGGTGGGGAGCTGCTGGGGGCAGGAGGGCTCCCCAGGTTCCTCCCAACAGGCTGCTTTCCTTCTCGAGCCAACAGCTCGCATCTAGTGCACAGTCTCCCTGGACTCTTCTGCTCGCCTTTCTAACCATACCATTCCCGTCACCCGGGGGCCCCCCTCTAAGGGGAACGGTCTCATTATAATTCTGCAGTTTTCAATTTCACTTCAATGGAATCATATGGTTGTTTTGTGTCTGCTGTTTATTCAATAGGCACCCACTTTTTATAGAGCTAGAATTCACACATCATAAAATCCACCATTTTAAAGCACACAATTCAGTGCTTCTTAGCATATTTCTAAGGTTGTAGAACCTTCCACACTAATTTGAGCATCGTCAAGACCCCCCCTCCCCAAGATGTCTGCTGACGCTGAGCACCACGCCAGGGAGGCCGCCTGTGTTGCATGGACCTCAGCTCAGGCAGCCTTCACCGCGTGAACAGAACGCCGTGTCCTTTCCACGATTCTGCCCTCCACCTCAAGGGGCTGGCAGCTCAGGGCTGGGCACGGTCCTGTGCTTGTCTTCTGGCCGACAGAGGTCCTCATTCCCGCTGAGCCCTGGGACTCCTTCGTTTCAGTGGCTACAGCTCAGGCCACCCTTGGAGACTCCCGGGAACTGCTGATGCTGTGGACCAGTGACTGCCTGCGTTCAAGGCTCCTCCCCTTCCTGAATGGACACATTCACGTGGTCATCTGCTCTTGCTGGGGGAGGAGGCAGCATCTGGGGAGGCCGGAACCTGTCAAGTTTAGACTGTGGCCGTGTGGACACGCACTGGTGCCGACAGAAGGCCACAGGCCAGGGATCCTGGCTCCATCTGGAGGCAGCAACTGAGCACAGCCTAGCTTGGGGGTCAGATGGCCAGCTGGTCAGCTACGGCAGACATGACGCTGCCCAGTGTCCCTGCTTTGAGTGACAGAAATCCCTCCAGAAATTTCAGTGGACACAGAGCCAGCAGTGAACCACCACATTTCCTGAAGTCCCCTAATGTCGGGGGTGACCTGTGACTGATTCCAGCACGCCATCCTCTCACCCAGCCCGCGGGACATGTATGAGGCCACACTGCAGGCTCCTGGGGGGCAGGACCCTCCCCATGCCTCTGAGATGGGATACCAGAAACCAAGTTTCCTGTTGGGAACACTAGTTTTGAATCTCCGTTACAGCAAGAGGAACCCACGCTTAAATAATGCTGTTAGACAACCTGACTATTCAGATGCAACACTCCCTGTGATGATGAAGACACTGAACCAACAGCTGACAGTAAGAGTGAGAAGCTGCACGTCTACTCGAAGCGTTTCTCTCCATGTGAGGTTTGCAACCCAGCTTCCTGGAGCAGTGGCCCTCTTGGGCGCCCTGTGACACAGCATTTCTGACCACTGCCCGGTGACATTCACTGACACTGTTCTTCTGAGTTAAAGGCCCACTAACTTGATTTAAATCTTTCTCCTGCTTACAGAAATTATTTTAGTTATTTTTCCAAGGCATAAGGGTAAACTATGCTAGTTGAGAAAAACTTTGACTAAAAATAAAATTATTCTTAATCCCAGTACTCAGATTACACATTGATGTTTTCCTTTAGTGTTTTTTCCTGCACCAATGTATTATGAAATGAGGACCACACTCCTCAGTCTTATATCCTATTTTACTTCACTTTTATACTGTCCATTCTGAGCAATTACAGACATAAGACCCACACTGTAAGAACCTTCAAGTGGTAAACAAAAACAAGGATAATCCCCAACAATTCCAGAGACCACTGCAAGCTGTTCAGTTTATACATTCATCCAGGCTTCTGCTTAAACAAAAACGACACATTTATTTCCACGCACGCCATCTGTAGGTACAAACACGGGGTCACATATACCTGTCCATCTGTACACCCTCCCCCGACTTCTAACACATCCCCGTATCCTTCAAGTTCATTCACACGGGGACCTGACGCTCCGAGGCCCCACTACGCTTCAGATGCCGGAGGTGCCCCTGGTGTCATGAAGAACGACATTCCCTGAAGTACTCAGCCCACCTCCCTTCCCCAGACTGGGGGAAGGAGTTAGCCAATGAAAGGTCTGGGAGAATAACTAGGCACATAGCACGCAGCCTCTTCCACTGGGGCACAGGTCCTGCTGCTCTGGGCCAGAAGTGCAGTGCTGTGGAGAGGCTGAGGCGATCCAGCGCCTCCTGTGGGCAGGCAGGACACAGCCTAACCGGCACTTGGCCTAGAGGTCCAGCATCACTCCAACCAAGGCTTGCACAAGTAGCGAGCTGGACTTCCGCTCTTCATGGGCCTCACTGGTGCAGATGTGGGAGGACAGGAGGGGTGCTATGGATGAGCGACCCTCAACCCCAACCAGGCACTGCTGAACTGGCCTGCAAAGTCCCAGGCACAGCTCCAAACCTTGTGAGGCAGCCATGACCTTGATTATTTACTCTATTTTACAGAGGCTGAGAAAGTCAATTACCCAAGATTGCCAAGCCAGTCAGTGGCAAAGCTTAGGTTTAGAGTCAGGCCTGTCTGCCTCCAGAGTCCATTCTCAAAGATGTTTTTCCCTCCCCAGGTGTGATGTTGCTGTTACAGGGTATTTTGCTTAGAGCAGCTGGGTGGGATTGTTATTCTAAAAGTAAGCTTATATTTTAAATCTTATTTTTTTTAATCCAAAAAAAGGGAGTATATTCAGTTTTTTGTTTTGGAGGTGATATTTCCTGATTTTTTGTTGTTGTTTAAAAGGACTGTTATACCACCTGAAAACAGGCTTGCGTCTATTTATAAGAATATAGCTTTAAAATGTGGCCTTTTCGTGATTTTCATAACTTTAACTTTTCAGGAAGTTTTTAAAATTAAATATACCTTGCTTTGAAGAAACATTTATCTGAATATCAGCAATCTTTCAGTTTCTCCTTAACGCCTTTTTTCCCCTATGAATTCAAATAAAGTTAAATTGATACTTTTTCATTTAAAGAAACCTGAATGAAATAAGCAAACGAAGTAAAAATATATCAGACTGCTGGTTCCATAATGTCTGGGGCTAACATAGCCCTCCCTTCTGTTAGAACTTGCTGGACAAAATATAACACAACATTGTTGATGTTGAGATGGGGCGAGCCTCAGAGCTGGGAGTGAAGCCTATGAGCCGCCAGAGTGGGCAGTGCCCACTGCAGGGGCGGGAAGCTGTTTGCACATGCGCACTAGTAAAGGGGTGTTATAAGCCTTGGGCTTGCAAGTTACCAGCGTGGCTGTCTGCCGCTTACAGTCTAAACAAAGGAAGCAGGCAGGTGTGCAGAGCTCCACCCTTGGGAGCAGCAGGAAAAGGATAGTAAAAGGGCACCCAAGGAAGACACGGACTGGAGCTGCAGGAGAATCTGCACCCCTGCGCGGCCCCAAGGCCACCAATGTCACCAACCTGCACTAGTGCGACCACAGCCATGGCGGGGACCGAGTGCCCGGCACGTGCTTTTCTTATTTCCTGTGTTCGCCACACTATCATCCATGAGGTTCGGGGAGGTGACTGGTTTACAGCTGAGCCAGCTGCTAGCTGCGGTCTCCTTCCCCCACCACCCCACATCCATCTGAGTTTTGCTCCCAGGGCTCTGCCCAGATGGCAATGGTCTTCTCCTTTCCTGAGCAGTTCAGTGTCCTTTCACCGGTCATATTCCACAACCCAAGGCAGCACTGGACGTGCCTGACAGCTCCCTGAACTGCTTTAAGGCCCTGCCCTGTTCTGGGTCAGCTGCTTCTCTGAGCACCTCTTCCATTACCAGCTTGTGAGCGCGGTCTGGGCTTTTTCAGCTCCGCCTTGCAAGCCTTACCATCCCTAAGGCCTTTGCAGGAAAAATCCATCCCCATCTCTCCAGGAGACACTGGAGCTAGGAGTCAGGCTTGTGAAAAGACATAGCAACCTCGCCCCGCCCCGCCCCATTTCTCTGGTATCTTCCACATGAGTGATGCTGTAGCCATTGCCATTATTAAGATACCGTTATTGTTACATCTAACGAAAGTCCCACCTCCGTGGACAGGACCAAGTCCTGTCATTCCCTGGGACTGGAGCTCAGGGGAAAGACGTGCTCCAGAGAGGGCACTGCGGCCTGATTAAGAGCATGAGCTCTACAGACAAACTGCCCGAATTCAAACGGGCCTCCAGCTAACACTCCTGGGAACACAGAGAGGCATGCTACTCAGGCCCGGAGGCTCACATGACTACGATGCAGCCACTGCACGAGGGGTAAGACGTCCAAGGCACCAGCAGACACGGCCTCCAGGACTGATACGACTCGAGAAAAGAACGGCGCCGCCCATCATCTGGAGGGGATTCTCTTCTTCACCTCTACCCGGCCAGGGCAGCGGTGCCGGCTCTGCACCTCCTCCAGCACAGGCAGGCTCGAGGCGCCGGTCACTCTCCCAGCATCATCTGTAGAGCTCCCTCGGGCTCCAGGCAGAGGCCGGCTGGCTTGCAACAAAAGAGCGGCACTACCCGCACCGTGCCCCTCACCTACCCCCAGGCCACCCCAGAGCCACGACACAGACGCCTACGCTGGGGGCTCTAAGCCTGGGGTGTGTGGCCCCTGGAGCCAGGGAAAGGAACCAAGAGAGTGGAATTTACCCGCACGACGTTCCCTGGGGAGAGAAGCTGCGGTCCCCGGGCCGGACTGCAGTCCGGCGGGGGCGGCCGTGACGGCTGCTGGGAGCCGGGCTCACCGAACCCGAGGCTCCGGGACCCCCGTGCGGGGCCGGCCGCGCTGAGCCCTCCCGTCCACCCGACCAGAGGACCCTGCCGCCCCGCTCGGGTCCTGGAACGCGCCACTCACCCGGCGCCCAACGGCGACAGGACGCCGGCACCCCGCACGCGGACTGCCAGGCGTCCGCCCCGCAGACCGGCCGACAAAGCCTGCACAGGAGCCCGCACGCCGCGGCCGGAAATCGGCCCGAGGGCCCGCCCGGAGAGCTTCCGGTGCCGCTCTAGGCGCTCCGGGGCCGGCCTGCCTCTCTGTGGTGCGCACTTCCGGCCGGGTGCAGCTGGCAGGGACCCAAGTCGAGGGCCAGGCGAGACTTCACCTCCCGCGTCCCCGCAGCCCTGAGCGCCGCCTATCCCCCAAGAGTTAATTGGCTTCCAGTTAGCTGTAAATCCCGACGTTAAAAATGTCGGCAGGCGGAGCTCCCTGCGCCCATCGCCGCGGGGCCCCAGAGCGTGCGCCCGCCCTCCACCCTCGGGCTTGGTCAGAGCGCCGCTCCTCTGAGAGTCGAGGTCTGGCGTGGCGCGGCCGCCGAGGGCTTTCTGCTTCCCGCAGCGGGCAGCGATTCCCGAGACTTGCCGCGTCTTCCCTTCCCTCTTCAGCCACGAGAAGTGCCCTCTGACTTAGTTCTTTTACAGCCCAGGGACTAAAGCTGGAGAAGCCAGGTCACTTGAGGTCACACAGCTAGTGAGTGGCCAGGCCGATCGCCTCTAGGGCCACGTTTCTGCCCCCGCTATGCTGTTGGTCCTGTGGGCGCAAGGGTGGCCTCTGGGGACAGTCGTGGGAAATGCCATCTATCCCACCCCCCCCACCCCACCTCCCGGGTGGAACAGCAGGCATCCAATTAACCATCAACTGGAGTTTGGGAACAGCAGCATTCACAAGCGGAGTAAGATGCCAGGAGCAAGCAAGGGAGTCATTACAACAATAAGCCGTGCCAAAGAGGGGCACTGGGCCCTGAGGAACTGCTGCTGACCAGTCTCCCCCCACCCCCACCCCAACACACCGCTCCCTCCACACACACCCCTCTGCACAACAGGGAAAGCTTCTTGGAGGAGGGAGGGGGTTCTTTTATGGAGGCCGGAGAGGATTGTCTCTTAACAAAACATGGACAAGATGTGTATGCTGCAAATTAAAAGATGCTGGTGAAAGAGATCAAAGAAGAGTTAAATAAATATGTTCATGGATTGGAAGACTCAACATAGTAGAAATGTTAATTTTCCATAAGTTAATCTAAAGGTCTAATGCAATTCCTATCAAAATTCCAGAAAGATTTTTAGTAGACATAGATAAGCTTATTCTAAAGTGTATATGTACAGGCTATGCCCTAGAATAGCTTAAAGCATTCTTGAAGAATAAAATGGGAGGACTACCACCTAATATTAAGACCTATAATACTGCTTCTGTAATCATGACAGTGTGGCATTGGTGAGGGAACAGATACCTAGGTCTCTGGAGCAGAATAAAGAACCAGGCACAGATCCACACCAATATATCCAGTGGACTTTTAGCAAAAGTGCAAAAGCAACTCGATGGAGATTTCAGTTCTTAATAATATATCCGTGTTGGCTCATCAATTGTTAAAAAAATGTAAAACAGTTAACCTTGGAATTGTTTTTGTTAAACTTTTGTCAATAAACAACAGTCCCTCTCAAACACCTGTTAGTGGTGCAAAGTTCAGACAGATTTCATTTTCTCCTTAGGACCAAGATTTGCTCTCTATTTGAGAATCATGCTCTGTTTTGCTTAACTCTTCTGATTCTTCCTGGAAGCTCAGATGGTAAAGCATCTGCCTACAATGTGGGAGACCTGGGTTCGATCCCTGTGTCAGGAAGATCCCCTGGGGAAGCAAATGGCAACCCACTCCAGTAGTCCTGGAAAATCCCATGGACTGAGGATCCTGGTAGGCTACATTACATGGGGTTACAAAGAGTTGGACATGACTGAGCGACTTCACTTTCACTTTCTGATTCTTCTAGAATCTAACCTAATCTACTTTCTTTAAAGTGCTTAGCATCCCCATCACAAGTCCAAGGGCAGCTACAAGGTCAAATGTGATAAGTTTTCCCAAGATGTTTCATCTTTGGGTAGATCCAGAAAGTCTTGCATATGATCTTTTAATTGTTCCAGAGAATGTCTTTGTGATCACAATTGAGGTCAGGTCTCCAAGTAATGTGATACAAAACACAAAAAATGCTTCTAAATTTTTGGCCAAAATTCTGGCTCCTACACAACTTTAACTTCTCTAATCATGTCAGTGCCAGTAGTATCTACTTGCCCTTGGTAATTTTTAAAATCAATGCCTAAAATGGTAAGGTTGTTTTTTTTCCCAGTCATTTCCTTAAGTCAAATGAATGTTTCATCTAGACTTACATACATACAAATTCAAGAGAAGTATGAATCAATACTACAAAATGTTCCTCAGCTACTATTGCAAGTACTGCACTGGTTCCTGAGTATTCCTGGAGTTATAGATTGGAACAGGAAGAAAAGCAAGAAAGATTTGACCCATTAGTTACTTTACTTGTTTTCATACCTGAGTGCCTCCACTGCTCAATTTGCCCTGCAACCCACAGATTTGTGGTCTTCAAAAAATTCTGTTAAAGGGATGAAATGACAAGCTGCAGACTGGGAGGAAATATCTGCAAATCACATATCTGACAAAGAATTTGTATCTGGAATATATGAGGAATTCACTAAACCGTAAGAAAATTAAAATTTTAATTAGAACATGGATAAAAGATTTAAACAGAAACATCAACAAAAAACAATATACAGATAACAAAAAAAAAGCACATGAAAAGATATTCAACATCTTTAGTGATAAGGGAAAATGCAAATTAAATTCATAATGGGATATCTATCAGAATGCATCTCTCAGAATGGCTAAAATTAAATAAAAATAGTGACAACACTAAATTCAGGTAAAGGAGTGCATCACTCCTGCCGTGCTGGTGGGAATATAAAAAAGAACTCTGGAAAAGAATTAGGTAGTTTCTTGCAAAGTTAAACATAAACTTGTCACATGACCCAGCAGTTGCATTACTGAGTATCTATCCTACAAAAAAAAAAAAAAGTATGTTCACAGTAAGGTCTGCATATAAATATTTATAGCAGCTTTATTCACAACTGCCAAATGTCCTTCAACAGTTGAATGAACAAACAAACCCAGGTCCAGCCTCATGGGGGGAGAAAAGTCTGCAACCAAAATGAACTCAATTCTAGTGCCACATGGGGAAATTACAGGGCATTGTCCTGAATGGTAAAGCCGATCTTAAAATGTGATGACACCGTAGTGATAGAGACCCAGGGTGATCTCCAGGAGTTACAGTCCTAGGGTGATGTGACTATACAGAAGTAGCACACAGGCATTTCTTTGTCACCATGGAGCAATGCTGTGTCCTGATTGTGGTGGTGGTTACAAGACTCCGAAGGTGTTACAGAATTTCAAAAAATATACCCCTACTCCCAAGATTGCGGGGAGAAATATCAATAACCTCAGATACACAAATGACACCATCCTTATGGCAGAAACCTAAAAAGAACTAGAGTCTCTTGATCAAAGTGAAAGAGGAGAGTGAAAAAGTTGGCTTAAAGTTCAACATTCAGAAAACTAAGATCATGGCATCTGGTCCCATCAATTCATGGCAAATAGATGGGGAAACAGTGGAAACAGTGATAGAGTTTATTTTGGGAGGCTCCAAAATCACTGCAGATGGTGACTGCAGCCATGAAATTAAAAGATGCTTACTCCTTGGAAGAAAAGTTATGACCAACCTAGACAGCATATTAAAAAGCAGAGACATTACTTTGCCAAAAATTGTTTGTCTAGTCAAGGCTATGGTTTTTCCAGTGGTCATGTATGGATATGAGAATTGGGCTATAAAGAAAGCTGAGCGCCAAAGAATTGATGCTTTTGAACTGTGGTGTTGGAGAAGATTGAGAGTCCCTTGGACAGTAAGGAGATCCAACTAGTCCATCCTAAAGGAAATCAGTCCTGAATATTCATTGGAAGGACTGATGCTGAAGCTGAAACTGCAATTCTTTGGCCACCTGGTGAGAAGAACTGATTCATTTGAAAAGACCCTGATGCTGGGAAAGATTGAAGGCGGGAGGAGAAGGGGACGACAAAGGATGAGATGGTTGGATGGTATCACCAACTCAATGGACATGAGTTTGAGTGAACTCCGGGAGTTGGTGATGGACAGGGAGGCCTGCTGTGCTGCAGTCCATGGGGTTGCAAAGAGTGGGACATGACTGAGTGACTGAACTAACTCCCAAAATAAAGAGTGCATGCAAGACTGATGAAATCAGGTAAGGTCTGTACATGAATTAATACCATCATCCATTTCCTGGTTTTGATAACATAAGATATTTTTTGGGAAACACTGAGTGAAGAGAACATGGGACCTCTCTGTAGTATTTTGCAACTTCCTGTGAATTTAAATTATTTCAAAATAAAAAGCTGAAGTTAAAAAACCAAAACATTAGTTATAGTTAATGAGTATAAAGTTGTAAAATAAAACTTGATAAATGAAAAATGCCAATATCATGACTATTTTTAAAAATACATTTGAAAAAAAATTGTACAGCGAGCCTTCATATACACAGTATTTAGTTTCTACTATTACTGTTTTGCTATATTTCTTTATCATGTGTTTATTCCCTGAATATTCATTGGAAGAACTGATGTTGAAGCTGAAGCTCCAATATGTTGGCCACCTGATGATAAGAGTTGAGTCATTGGAAAACACCCTGATGCTGGGAAAGATTGAAGGCAGGAGGAGAAGGGGGAGACAGAGGATGAGGTGGTTGGATGGCATCAACGACTCAGTGGACATGAGTTCGAGCAAACTCCAGGAGACAGTGAAGGACAGAAAAGCCTGGCGTGCTGCAGTCTATGGGGTCAAGAGTTAGATGTGATTTAGTGACTGAACAACAACAAATTACTGTTTTGCTATCTTTCTTTATCATGTATTTATTCAGCTGCGTATCTATTCTGTCTACTCATTCATCTTATTTTTTGGTGCATTTCAAAGTAAGTTACAGATATTAGTACAGTCCATTCCTAATTCAGCATGCAAATCACCAACTAGACTTTAAAATGTTTACAGGAGACATATTTTAGGTAAAACTTAGACAGTGAAATACATGTCTTACATGTACCCTTGTATGAATTTTGACTTTGACATATGCAGACACTTGTGTTACTCAACCCTGTATATAGATAAGGAGTGTCACCATCACCCCAGAAAAATTTCAAGGCTCTGCATAGCCAATGCCTCCCCCCTGCCCCCGGACTCTTAGAGACACAACACTTCTCTCAGTATTTTCACCATAGACTGGTTTTCTAACCAATCTATGGTGCTCTTGAATTTTAAAGCTGAAATGCTGAAATTTAACTTTTTGAAAATACAATTGTCATTACATATGCTTATAAAAATAAAATATTTGCAGTTCGAGGTTCAATGTCCATCTAATTGCCATGATAAAAAACCAGTACAGGCAACCAATGTCTAGATTGATAAATATACACGGTTGAAAGGAATGTGAATCACTTGATAGTGCAAAGTGTGCAAACACTGTGAATGCTATGGGGTGTGTGAGGAGCTCTGAAGCCACAGCCTGCAGCAGGAAGATGTGACAGTCTGCATTCCTTTCAGTGTTGAGGCTTTTAAGCCTAACCTCTCACTCTTCCCTTTGCCCCACATCTGGACAAGCGGATGAGAAGGCCCGGGTGCTCCCTCCAAGTCCCTGCCTACAGGTGGGAATACCCTGGCTTACCCTTTGACCACCATCAAACCCCAATCCAGTCTCCTTTGCCTGCTTTTTCAAGCCATTTTCAGCGGGCTGCCTTGCTGCCCCCAGAAAAGCCTCCTAATGTAAGTAGTAAATGTTTTGCTACCTTCTTGGTGTGTGTGTGGCACCGTAAGTCCACATTGCAATCAAATCTGGGGTGGGATCTATCCCGTCCTGCAGCGTGATTGCCATAGAAGAATCAAGAGTAACGATCGTCCTCGCTACTAGTAGCTGCGCTTCCTTATGCTGGACCAACTGCCTGCGAAGGATATAGTCAGTCAACTGTCTCCTCTCACCTGAGCAGCACGTCCGCTGCTCCAAACCTCCTTGTACCTGGAAGCAGGACTTTTCCAACACCGGCTGGTCACAACCACAAACCTTCCTGGTATCCGGACCAGGTGCCTCTTTCTTTTACTTTTTCTTTCTTTTCTTTTCCTCCCTCCCTCCCTTCTTTCTTGACAGAGTTGTGCCAGCGCCAAGCCCAGATCCTGGGAGGCAGACGTGCGCGTGTGACTAGCAGGCCCTCCGGCATCGGCCAGGCAGTGGAGAAGGTGCGGACCGTCCTAGGAACGGGAGGGTGCTAAAGTCTGCTCTCCATAGAGTCTCCAGGAAAGCTTACTCAAGTTGACTCCGAAGTACATTCAGACCCACGGAACTAGAACTTCAGCGGCAACAGCCCGTGATCTCTGCGTTCAGCAAGCGTCGCAGGTGTCCCAGGGCCGGAGCCCGAGGAGGCGGGGCGTGGGGCGGGGCAGAGGGACGCAGGGGGCGGAGCCTGTGGAGACAAAGCGGGGCGGGGCCGAGCGGGGAGCTTCGGGGAGCTTCGGAGTGCGGAGCGGACCTGGAGCTATAGCCTCGCCGCAGGCGGGCGGGACAGGGCTTGAGCCGGCTTCTCCCGTCTGCCTGTGCGACGCCCACCCAGCTACCCTGCTCTATTATGGTTGACCAGCGCGCCCGGGTGCTCACCTTAACGCAGAGCCTCTGCGTCCTCGCGAGGCCCCTGTCCCGGCCGGCCTGCGAGCTGGAGCCGCTGCAGGGCTGGGGCTGGGTCCGGAGCCCCGGGCCCGCCGCCGTCCCCAGCCTTCTCTCCTGTGTGCAGGCCGCCCTGCCGCCGCCGCTGCCCTCGCCGCGGGGGAACGGGGAGCCGGCATGGCGGGCAGCCCCCCGGCCGCCTGGCCCCAGGTGAGCGCTCCTGCCCCCGGAACCTGGGCTCCTTGCCTCCCAGAAGATCTTTCCTCGGAGCCCGCTTCACTTGGGACCCTGAGTCCCAGGTCCTCTCCAGGACGGGGCCTCAAAGGGGCTTCCCTTGCCCCTCCGCGTTGTTCCCCAGGGCGTTCCGGAGGCTGCGGGACACTCATCAGGAAAGGCGGTACTGAGCAGGTTGGGGTATGGATAGGTTGGGTTGACGGTTGTCATTACGGGTTCCCTGGCAAGCAGGGTACCTTGAGATGGAGTCCAGGGGTCCCACATGCCTGCTGGTGAGCCATCTGCCTCCTCTGCCTTGAATCCTGATGTGCTGACTCCATGGGCAGAACCAGTGTTGTTTCAGGGCCTCCTGACTTTTGGGGACGTGGCTGTGCACTTCACCCAGGAAGAAGGGGCGCGTCTGGACGCTGGGCAGAGGACCCTGTATAGAGACGTGATGCTGGAGACTTACAGGAACCTGGTCTCTCTGGGTGAGGTGATTCAGCCGCAGCCCTTCCCTCCTCCCCGCCCCCAGCCCCCCTCAGAGCTAAGGTGGGATCTCGGAGGGGCCAGGCTGGTTGTGACTCTGGGACCAGAGGTGGGACATTCTGCTCCCAGGTGACAGGTGGGGTCTCTGGACCCGTCCCCGGGGCTGCCTGGAGACTAGAGGTGTCCTCGTCTCTCACAGAGGCGGGCCTCTGTTGAGTCCTTATCCCTGCCCTGCTCCCCACCCACCTCAACCTCCTGGGGAGACTCCATGTTTCAGAGCCTGCATGGTAGGGCCAGCTAACCCCCGAGTCCCAGACTGCCTCTGGAGTGGGAAGCCAAGCATGCCCTAGCACTTCACCCATTTCCTCTCTCCTCTCGGGCAGGAGTTCCAGAATCCAAGCCAGATCTCATCTCCCAACTGGAGCAAGGAAGGGAGCCCTGGGGCTCAGACCTGCTGGGGGCCCAGGAAGCAGAGACTGCGGGAAATGCCGGCATGGGTGAGTGAGGGGAGCCACAGGCCTCCGGTTGTTCAGTATTTGCACTCACCATACACAGCCAGTGTTGTGAACAGCCGGATAGAAGGACAGTCACACAGTCATAAAGTGCACTTTCGTTGGCTTGTCCCTTGGTGTCCTTACCCAGGCACATGGACACCCATCAATTGAAAACAGGCAGCCAGTTAGCGGTGAAGGGGTAAAGACTGTGATTGTTGCCCTTCCCCTTCATTGAAGATTGAGGACAATTTTCTGGGAGTCCAGCACCATGCCAGATGCTTAATAAATTGTGCCTCACTTTCTCCCCCAACAGCCCCATAGGATGAGTTATCAGAACCCTCAGTTACAAGGAACTGAAAACCCAACCAAACCAGCCAGAGCTGGGGGGAGGCTCTTGGCTCAAGTTGTGAAAATTGGGGCTGGTTCTCAGCATCGTGGGTCTCAGGTTCCAAATAATGCCCTTGGCATAAGTTTGAGATCCAGAACACTTAACATCTGTCAAGCCAGACATCCCGCCTCCCAGAACTGCTGCTGGCCACCGGTAGCAGTGGCCCCTGGTGACCTTGGCACGATCTGGAAGTGTCTGCCCACCTACCCTTAAACAGGAACGTCTGTTCTCACAGCATCACTTCTGACACCAAATATAGGGAGCTCCTCATACCACCCAGTTCTTCACCTCTCTGCACACCCACTGGGTGTCCTGCAGTCCAACTCTGACACCTCATCCCCGCACTGGACGCCTGTGGACGTCTGAGCAGCGAGGGCATCATCCCAGAAACCCTTCCTGAGGGTCAGTTCCAGTCCTTTGGGTCTCCTGAGTGTAGAGCCTTAGAGTTTCAGGTATAGATATGTATTTGGAAGGCAGTAATTTCTGGAAGCAGGCAAGAGAAAGCAGGAAGAGAGAGAGGAGAGAAAAGTCAGTACAGAGCTGCCACTGCCAGCGTGTGGAGCACCACAGCTCCAGGACCATGACCACTGAGAGGCTGCAGGAGGCATCTGGGATTGTCCATCAGAGCGAGGGAGGGGGACACTTGTCCTTGGTCCCTGCCCCTGGGGCGGTACCTGTCTGCAGCCTGGTCTGGAAGTGCAGACCTCGGCTAAGACAGAGGCATGCCTGCCCCAGAGGATGCTGGCAGGCGGAGCTCTCAGAGCTGTCTCCTGCAGCAGGGCGGGAATCCCAGGGAGGCGGGGGCTTGGTGTACGGTGCTTGTAGCGTCAGCTACAGACTTCAACTAGAAAAAGGTGGCAAGAAAAAGTTGGGACATGTGAGGGGAAGGTCCATGAAGGAGGTGGGCACATGCGCACAGCCAGTGAGCCTGGACTCACCCGTGAGACACCTCGTGGAGAGGGCCAGCAGGTGGTTGATACTTGCAGGCACAGAGTAGGGGCCCAGGTGGACCTTCTCAAACAGGGTAATACGTGGGCCCTTTCTCTTTCAGATTCCACCCAGGGGTCTTTGTGTAAACATGTGACTGCAAGGGTGAAAATGACTCCAGCTGCAGAGCCTCCAGGAGGAGCATCTGGAAGCTTCTTCAGGGGTGAGCCTCCAAAAGCAGTCTGCAAAGCAGCCGCTCCGCAGGAGGGCAGGCTAGGGAGCCTGGAGAACTTCCTTATCCAGGAGAGACCATCACATGGAACCTTTTGGACCATCTCCAAAGGAGAAGGGGCCCAGAAAGGCGGTAAATGGGGACCCGAGCTTTTCTGTAGCCGCGAGACAAACGCTAAAGGGCAGGCAGCCCACACATGCGAAACGTGCGCCAAGACCTTCCGATACCTCTCGCGTCTGGTGAGACACCGGGCCACGCACAGCGGCGAGAAGCCGCACGCGTGCGGGGAGTGCGGCCGCGCGTTCAGCCAGCGCTCGCACCTGGCACAGCACCGCAGCGCACACGCTGGCCAGAAGCCGCACACCTGCGGGCAGTGCGGCCGTGCCTTCACACGTCTCTCCACGCTGCACCGCCACCAGCGCGTCCATAGCGGCGAGAAGCCTTTCGGGTGCCAGTGGTGCGGGAAGCCCTTCAGTTACAGCACTCTCCTCGCCCAGCACCAGCGGATCCACACCCGAGAGAGGCCGTTCCGGTGCTCAAAGTGCGGGAAGAGCTTCATCTGGAAGTCCAGCTTTCGGACTCATCAGAAATCGCACCTGTGCAGCCAGGCGGCGTGGATCTCTGTAAGCTAAGTAGCCGCTGGCAGGGGGAGCTTAGGGCTGGCTGCTGCTGCAAGGAGGGCCCCAGAAGGATGTCCTCAGCACGTGGCACCGCGCAGAGCGAGACCAGCATGAGGGACTGGATTGTTTCTCCACCGGAGATCGACGTGTACATTTCAGGTCCTTCCCACAACAAGGGGTAGCCCAGGCCTGCCTGCCCTAGCCACCACGACCTGGCAGCCTGCTGGATTCAGTGTAGCTGTGAGACGTCTGTGGACAAATTGATGCTTTGAAAGTTACTATTTTCAGGTGCATCCAGATTTTATTTCTGAAATTTAAAATGTAGGTCTTTGGTTTATTTGCATCATAGGTGGGTTCTAAACGCCTTTGAAATCCAGATGGGCTACCGAACTTTTGGATAATCAATCTTCCATCACACAGCAGCCCTGAACACCAGGAGAAGATCATGTAACTCTGGTCATCGTTTGGTCCTGGCTGGTTGTTTTCAGATGCTGATTTGTTGAGCAGGATGTGAGTGTTCCATTTTGGGCAGCTCAGCCCTTGCTGTTGGCCCTGTGGATTTGCTGGCTCAGCTTCACCTTCCTGCATGCCAGCTCTGCTTGAGTCAGGCCATATGAAACATTAAGAGCGTGCATGTCGCTTGGACTGTTCTTTTTTCCAGCCAGTTCTTCCATAGAGAATATGTTTGCATAGTATGAATGTTTTCTATACAATAATAACATTAAACACTTAAAACACATGGTGGAAATAGAGAAAACAGATATAAAAGAAGCCAGTGGTCACGAAACACAGGATATCTATAGGGAGGTTAGTTGGCAAGCACTGCCCAGGCATCAGGGGGCGGGCAGGGGAAGGCTGTGCCTTTGTGACCATCCACTGAACTCTTGGCATTCCTTTCACTGTTTAGAGGCTGAGTGTCACATGTCTAGTGAAACTAAGCGTGCTCAGCCATTTTCCTGTAGGCAGATTAAATAACTTAATTACAGAAGCAATACATGATCATTTGAGGAAATGTACAGCTATATAAACATAAAGTAAAACATGGGACTTCCATGACAGTCTAGTGGTTAAGACTGCAGGCTTCCATTGTAGGGGGTATGGGTTTGATCCCTGGTCAGGGAACTAAGATCCCACATTATGTGCAGTGCAGCCAAAATAAAATAGAGAAAAATATAACCAGAAGTTTTATTTTGACTCAAAGGAACCTGGTAAACGGACAATGAAAAAGGGGGATTTGGGTGTTAACCCACAGCGTTTCACCCAGACCATCTAGATTCAAAGCTGTAGCAGAAGAAAACCTTCCTGAACTAAAGGAGTGCCTGGTCTTGACACTGAAAGACCTGATCATGAGCGAAAGAAAAAACAGAACATGAAGTTTCATGAAATGACTGGACCACAAACAGGAAAAAGAAGATCACCAACAGGAAAAAAATAAGCTTGCCCCAGACTTTAATTAACAAAGACTGCAGCTCTTTCCATATTTATTTCCTTTATGTGTCACCATATTTTCTTTATTTGTGCCTCGGGGAGTGTAGGATCTTAGTTCCCTGAGCCCCCTGTAGTGGAAGTCCAGGGTCTTAACCACTGGGCTGCCAGGGAAGTCCTAGAGTCAAATGTTAAAGCTTATTTTCTTTCTTTTCCCTTTACCTCTTTCTTCCTAGGGTGTGATAGCAATAGTTAAATTCAAATTAGGTTCATTAGATGCAAAAAATATGATGGAGTCTTGTCAGAGATCAAGAAGACATGGCTCAGAAACGCTGGATGAAACAGGACACATTAATGAAGAGACTCTGATGATGTTCCTTTGGGGGGAGGAGGGACCAGCTTCAGAGCTATGTAATAATTACATGTTGGAATGGATGGATGGAAGCTTTGAAACTGCTTTTTGAGAAAATGTACTGATGTGGATATTGAGTCGTCAAGGGGTGGATTGTAATGAACATACCTTGTTTCAGCCCATCCTGAGTCCATCCCTTTCTTTCTGTAAAAGTGCCTCCCCTTCTGTTTGCAGCACTTCCCAGGATCCGTTGTAGGAAGTCACAGTGGTGCTGCCAGTCTGGGTGCCTTGTTTTTCTTTTTCTTGCCCAGTCACTCAGGCCAGAACTTCCAGTACAGTTTTGAGCAGAAGTGGCAAAAGTGAACATTCTTGTTTAATTTTTACCTTTTAAGGGGAAAGCTTTTAGTTTTCATTCATTGAGTATGACATGGTTCTTCAGTCGTTCAGTTGTGTCCAATTCTTTGTGACCCCACAGACTGCAGCACATCAGGCTTCCCTGTACTTCACCATCTCCCAGAGCTTGCTCAAACTTATGTCCATCGAATTGGTGATGCCATCCAACCATCTCATCCTCTGTCGTCCCCTTCTCCTCCTGACTTCAGTCTTTCCCAGCATCAAGGTCTTTTCCAATGAGTCGGTTCTTTGCATCAGGTGGCCAAAGTATTGGAGTTTCAGCATCAGTCCTTCCAATGAATATTCAGGAATGATTTCTTTGGGGATGTTAAAGGAGTGTGATGTTAGCTGTGGATTTTTCATAAATGCCCTTGATTAAGTTGAGGAAGTTCTCTTCTGTTCCTGGTTTGTTGAGTGTTCTTATCATGAAAGGGTGTTAGACTTATCAAATGCTTTATCTGCCTCAGCTGAGATCATTTTTTTCTTTGTTCTATGAATGTGGTGTATTTGATTCTTTTTTTTTAACTGAACCATCCCTTGCATTGCAGAAATAAATCCCACTTAGTCATGTGTATAATCCTTTTACTATGCTGCTGGATTTAGTTTACAGTTGCTTTTATTCCAGCTCTATACTTCCATTGATGAAAACTCTATTCCCCATACTTACAGTGCCCTAGACAGAAATGCAAACTATGTATATAACAAATACATATATGTATATATAGATAGGTAGATATAGATGTATTTTGAAGGACTGACTTACATGATTGTGGGGCTGGCAAGTCTGAAGTCTGTAGGACAGGCTGGCAGGCTAGAACTCTTAGGCAGGAACTCTCCAGTCTTGAAGTAGAATGTCTTCTCCTTCAGTGAAACTTCAATTTTGCTCTTAAGGCTTCTCAACTGAATGGATGTGCTCACTCAGTTGTGTCCGGCTCTTTGCGACCCCCTGGACTGTAGCCTACCAGGCTCCTCTGTCCGTGAGATTTCCTATGCAAGAATACTGGAGTGGGTTGCCATTTCCTACTCTAGGGGATCTTCCCGACTCAGGAATCAAAGCTGTGCCTCCTAAATTGGCAGGTGGATTCTTTACCACTATGCCACCTGGGAAGCCTCCTGAATGAATGAGAGCCACATTATCAAGGAAAGTCTAGTTTTCTTCAAGTCACCTGATCTAAGATGCTACTGTCTATGAAGTATCTTCACTGGCAGCATCTAGATTTGTGTGTGAATCACTGCATGCTACAGCCTCGCCAAGTTGACACATAACCAGTTGACACTAACCATCACACCAGGCCTTGTACCTAACTTCCTCCCTTAGCTTGCCTAGCCAATGAAGCAGGAATCCTCTTAATTCTTCCAACTTGATGTTGCTTCAGTCAGTAAACTTCTGAGTCCTTATTACCTGAACTACAACAGTGGCCCCCAAGCTATCTCCTGCTATTAATAATCTCGTGAAATGTGTTTGTCTTTTTAATGTATTTATTAAAGTATATTTTTATATAGTGTCCCGAATACAGTAACTGTTGAAGTTGCTTCTCACAAATGCAGTTTTTACCCTAGGAAAGCATCGAGCAGCTGCAGCTCCTCCGTTTTCAGAATATTCTTTGGCCCTGCTGCTACTCCTCCGTCCAGAGCCTGCGGGCTTTCGGGGATGCGCAGCCTTGCGTCCTCTCCCACCGCCCCAACGCCGGCACCGTCTGGGTTAGGGGCTAGCAGTGATCGGCCTAGGGGAGGCGGAGCCGACGGGAACTACATTTCCCAGGCTACTGCGCGGCCCTGGACTTCATGTCCCAGCAGCTCCCGGGGCGGCCCTCGAGGACTCCACTTCCCAGAGTGCCGCGGGAGGGCCGACCTGGTCCTGCCCACTCCACCTGGCCCCGGCGCGTGGCTGGGCACTCAGCCGGCGCCGGAAGCGGCTCTGCGGGCAGGTGGGCAGGTGGGTAAGAAGGCGAGGGGCGCTGTGGCATGGCGATCTGGGTCCTGGACCTTGGGTGCCCCGTGACAATCAGAAATGTCTGAAGGGTGCCGGGAACTGGGGGCGTGGGAGGGACCAGGAAGCACGGAAGGGGGCCCAACTGCACTGTGCGAATGGGCTCAGAGGTGGGTCCAGGGGTGGAGGGCTTGGGAAGCGCCTGGGGAAACGTGGGAGGGGCCCGGCCGCGGTAGCGTCTACCCCAGGGCCTGCTGCTACACTGCCCGTGCCATCAGGAGCAGCAGAATGTCCGGGAAGGGCCCCCTCTGGTCCGGGCTGCCCGTCGGGCTCTGCATCGGGGAGTTCAAAGTCCTCCGGTAGCTGCCCGAGCAGATTTCCAGCCCCCAGGATAGGTTCCTACGAGGTGGTGGCGCCCTGAAGCCTGTCCATTTCTCCAGGTAGCCAGAAGCTCTGCCTGCCCAGAAGGAACCAAGCTTTCCAAAGCTAGCTGGAGTGGGCACTGGGCTGCAAACACAGCCGCCGCCCCTTCCCGCAGTCAGTAGCATATGGACTTTGGCCAGAAAGCCCCAGACCCAAAGTTGGCTGCCTCCCTTCTTGTGAGCCAGAGAGGAGCCAAATATTCTCTTTCTTGGCCCAGTGGGGGTCAGGGTTGGGCCCACAGGGCAGAGCCTGGTTCTCTGGGCTGAGTGGTAGGCACAGGGCTCCCTGGGGAACAGAGCTGAGAAGAGCGGATGGCTCAGGCTAGCTGGGTCTGCCTGGTCCCCAGCAGGCAGTCTCCCTGGCCTAGTGACCTCATACTGTGCCCCAATGCTAGGGGCAGTGACCCTGGGCTGGGGCAGCTCAGGGGAGTGGGGTTCTGTGGGATGGGAGCAATGGCCTCAGCCTCACACCATTTGGCCCTACAGGTGTAGCCACCATGGGTGATCCTCGGGGGACCAGGCGGATCCTAGTGACTGGGGGCTCAGGGCTGGTGGGCAGAGCCATCCAGAAGGTGGTAGAAGATGGGGCCAGGCTGCCTGGAGAGGACTGGGTGTTTGTCTCCTCCAAGGATGCCGATCTCACGTGAGTCTGCCCATCCCTGGAGCACCCCCTACTGTTCCCTCTCCAGACTGAGTGCTCCGGGCCAGCCCTGTCCCTGGCGGGGCCTCGCATCCGGGCCCTCCCTGCCAGGTGGCTGGCCTGGCCGGGGTGTGCAGCTTTGCTCCTGGGCAAACTTCCTCCTTTCTCTTCCTGGAAGCCCACACTCTCCTACCTGCCAGGGCCTGGCCTGGCCACTTTCCCTTTTGGCAGCCCCTCCCACCTTTGGCCCTGCCTGGCTCCTGCCCCCAGTGCCTTGAGCCAAGACGCTCGTTCCCTTGGGCTTCCAAGCAGCCCCTGATGGCCTGGCTTCCCCACAGGGATGCTGCACAGACCCGAGCGCTGTTTCAACAGGTCCAGCCCACACACGTCATCCATCTTGCTGCAATGGTGGGGGGCCTGTTCCGGAATATCAAATACAATTTGGACTTCTGGGTAAGGGAGAGCCCCAGTGAGCACTGGGAGCCAGGATCCTGGATTTTGGGGACTTTTTGGCCAGCTTCCCAAGTTCTTGTTCTGGCCTCACGAAGCTCCTGAGGGTCAGGGCTTGGCCCAGCCCTGAGGGCAGCCCTGAGTGCCCCCAGTGCCCTACACTTGGGCTGTAGGCAGAGGGGCACACAGGTAGGCTGGGGGACATTTGGCCCAATAGGGAAAGCCCAAGAGGTAAATGGGGTTTGGGTGAGCTGAGAGAAGCCAGCATTTGCCGTGTGACCCTGCCCTACCTGCTTCCTGCCTCCTGGGCCTCCAGATGCCCCTGTTCCCAGGAGGTCCAGCTGCACTGAGCCTGGGGTGCACCCTGGGCTGCTGAGGTGTAAGCTGGGCTCTCCCAGGACCCTGCCCCTGCCAGGCTTTGCCCCTGAGGGCTGTCCATATCTCTGCCACTGGCCTTGGTGTGGTTCAGCCCTGCTTTGGGCCTGGGATGGTGGAAGCTTAGACCAGATTCTGCACGGGCATCTGTCCTCCTCGTCTCAGTGACAGCCTTCCCAGGAGGCTGCCTGATCACCACCTCTCCCCTCTCCCCAGACCACCCAAATGCCCCAGCCAGCTCATGTTCTCAGAGAGGGAAGTGAGGCCCTAGGAGGGATGTGGCTGGCCAAGGCTTCACTGCTACTGAGCAGTAGAGCCAGGGGTGAGCTCCTGGGTTGGGGGTGTGGAAGGGCCCCATCTTCCCTTCCTGCCTCAGGGCCAGATTGGGCCCCCTGGGCTCCTGCACCACCTCAGCAGCCCCAGAGGGTGGGGCTCAGCCCTGAGCTTGGGGTGTAGCCCTCTCCTCCGAGGTCCTCCCGCAGCCTCAGGGGAGGCAGGCCTAGATCGTCCTTCAGTCCTGGGGGTGGGCCCTGGGAGCAGTTGGAACTCAGGCTCAGATGCGGCCTCCAGGGTGCGTCCCACTTCAGTCCCTGGAGGAGTAGGTGAGGCTTTGGACCGTGCCTGGAGGGGCCTGATCCCTGCTTCCCACCGCCCCCACCCCCTCCACCCCGCAGAGGAAAAACATACACATCAATGATAATGTGCTACACTCGGCCTTCGAGGTGGGCGTGCGCAAGGTGGTCTCCTGCCTGTCCACCTGCATCTTCCCAGACAAGACCACCTACCCTATCGATGAGACCATGGTGAGGGGAGGAGCCTGGGCAGGGTGGGGCCTGGCCTGGGGGCGGGGCTGAGAAGCAGCGGGTCCTCTGCTCCCCCAGATTCACAACGGGCCGCCGCACAGCAGCAATTTTGGCTACTCTTATGCCAAGAGGATGATCGACGTGCAGAACAGGTCCTCCTCCTGTGCCCCCTGGGCGGAGGCCAGTCAAGGCTGGGGAAGGGGGCCCGGGTGCCCCGCGGTGGGTGGGCCCAGGGGGCGGCCCGGCAGGGCTCCCAGACCTTGGCTGGGGTGTGGGACTCGGGGTGGGGCGGACCAGTGGCCCCAGGGTGAGGGCCAGAGGGGACGCTGTGCCGCCAGCAGGGCCTACTTCCAGCAGCACGGCTGCACCTTCACCGCTGTCATCCCCACCAACGTCTTCGGGCCCCACGACAACTTCAGTATCGAGGATGGCCACGTACTGCCTGGCCTCATCCACAAGGTGCACCTGGCCAAGAGTGAGTGCCCGCCGCCCACGGGGGCCCCTGGGGCGCAGCCCGGGGAGAGGGGACGGCTGATGCTGCCACAGCCCCTCTGACACTTGCCCTCCTGACCCACAGGCAGCGGCTCAGCCTTGACGGTGTGGGGCACGGGAGGCCCCGGAGGCAGTTCATCTACTCACTGGTCGGTGCCGCAGAGGGGCACGGCTGTCCCCTAGAACATCTCCTGGGGCCGCTGAGCTGGCCGTGGGCAGGCGGGAGGGAGTCTGGGAAAGGGTGGGGGTCCAGGCTGCCCCCATCCTCGCTGGGGCCCTGTAGGTTCCTGTCCCTGAGAGAGTCACTGGGGTAGCTCTGAGCTCATCTGGAGGAGTTGGGGCACAGCTGGCCGGCCACTGCCCAAAGGGAGGGACCTGGGCTGGAGAGGGGACATGCGCCTGTGGGCTGTCACTGGTGGCCTCTGACCCCGGACGTCTGACCGGCAGGACCTGGCCCGGCTCTTTATCTGGGCCCTGCGGGAGTACGATGAGGTGGAGCCCATCATCCTGTCAGGTGGGCGCCCAGCAGCTCCACCCCACCCCCACCCCCACCCCCACCAGCTGGGCGGGACCCTGTCTGTCCCCGGAGCCGCCGAGCAGGGAGGGGGCTTCTGGGGGCCGGGCAGCGGGGGCCTGACCTGGCCTTTGGCCCCTGGCTCCCCACAGTGGGCGAGGAGGACGAGGTGTCCGTCCAGGAGGCAGCTGAGGCCGTGGTGGAGGCCATGGACTTCCACGGGGAGGTCACCGTATCCTTTGGTTGGAGGCTGGCGTGCCTCGGGCCTCCCTGCAGAAGACTGTGCCCTGGTGCCCCCATGGCACTCACCCTGGCGGCCGGGGGATGGGGGCACTGCTGCTCTGCCCTGGAGGCTCTTCCTGGGAAAGCTGGGCCAGGCTCAAGGGCAGGTGGGGGGCAGCGGGCTTCCCCTTGTGCTGAGGCCTTGACCAGGTGCCCAGTTTGATACAACCAAGTCAGATGGGCAGTTTAAGAAGACGGCCAGTAATGCCAAGCTGCGGGCCTACCTGCCCGACTTCCGGTTCACGCCCTTCAAGCAGGGTGAGCCTCCCACCCTGTTCCTCAGGGCCTTCTGGCCTCTCCTGGGGGCCACCACTGCCCCTGCCCGGGCCTCAGCTTCCCCAGTGCCAGTTGGGGGGAACGCTCCGCGGGTTTGGCCTCCGTGCCCTCACCGCAGAGGCAGGACTCCCTGGGTCCCCATGCTCCTTCCGGGGAGGTTAGGACCGCCCTGGCCCTCATCTGCCCGCTTTTGTAGCTGTGAAGGAGACCTGTGCCTGGTTTACCGACAACTACGAGCAGGCCCGGAAGTGAAGCCTGTGGCCGGAGCTGGTCCACCTCCTCCCCAGCGCCTGGCCGGCAGCACCCAGCAGCAGCCACTCTCAGAACCTGCCAGGAGCCGGGGGCACCGCCTGCCCTCCTGATGCTGGCCTCTGCTCCACTCCGTCTGCCGAGGCAGGCCTCAGTGACTGTCTGGTGGGGCCTCTGTCCACGTCAGGGAAGCCAAGCCCAGCACTCTGCTCCCCAACTCCATCCCTGAGTGTCCACTTCCAATCCCTGGGAGCCAATAAAGAGCATTTTCACAGGCCTGTGCGCCAGCCACCCCCGTCCCCACCCCAGCACTGCCTCCTGAGCCTGGCCAGGCCCCAAGAGCTGCTGGGCCATGGTGACCAACTGTCCCTGGGGCAGAAGGGTGGCAGTGGGTGGAGTCACAGAGAAGTGGTGAGTGGGCGGGTGGCAGGAGAGGGTGGGCTGTCAGCTGGTGGGGACAAAGTGCCGGGCACCTGCAGTGGTCCCAGTGTGGTGGCCAGAGCCAGCCTCTCCACACGGCCACATGTGGGCCTGGGTAACCACACTCCCCAGGTCTCCCCCGCTTCCTCCTAGGATTTTGGGGAAAGAGGCCAGGTCTGGGTTTGGATAGGCCAGGCGGGCACAGAGGGATCTGAGAAGAGTGTCTGCTGGTTCAGGCTCCCCTGGGGCCCCAGCAGAGAGGAGCCTGACCTGGCCCTTCAGCTCCCTAGCCCTCATGTGGCAGCTTCGGTGCTGGGGCCCAGCCTGTCCTTCTCCCGAGGACAGTGACAGGTGTCATGCAGGAGTGGGCCTGGCAGGCAGGGAGGTGAGTGGCACCTTCCTCAACAGGAAGATCTAGATGGGTTGACCCACTGGCACCCTGGCCGTTCAGGCAGTGCTGTGGGTGCCCAGCCTCCAGGCTGGAGCGGGACTGCCTCCCTCAGGACCCAGGCACCTTCCCTGGCTCTGGGATCCCCCTCTTCTCAGATCCCCTCTTCATGAGTGCGGACCAATGACTGGTGTGCCCACACAGTCATGACATCTTCTGTGTATCTGGGCAGCATTGGCTGCCCCCCCGTGCTAGGCACAGTCCCGACCTCTGTGCCCCATCCGGCTGAGCACACCTTGCGTTTGTCACCACCCCATTACTCTCCCCAATAGTGTCAGTGCCTCCCTACCTTCTAGGTCTCTGTCCAGATGGTTATTCCTCTCTGAGGCCCACCCCACCGGCCTGCTTCTCCAGAAGTTCCTCCCCTCCCTCACCCACAGGACTCAGAGCTCCAGGACCAGGTCTGCCTTCATGGTGTATCTCCCGGGTGCCAACCATTTGTTAATGAAGGGTCTGCTGGTTAAGGGAGATGGGCACCTGAGATGGATCTTGGATCAGCCCAGTGAGAAAGGGGGCAGGAGCAGAAAGGCCCGGACGTGCCTGGGAGGACACTAACAGTGGTTGCATGTCCTGAGCTGTCCCTTGCGGGGTGTGTGTATCATAGAGGGGCAGGTCTGCAGGTAGGGCTTTGGCTGTCCATTCTGCTGCTGTGAGGGCTTCATTCCCAGCACCAGAGCAGGGGCTTCTCACTGAAGGGACAGTGTTGAGTGAGTGAGGGACTCTCACTGTTGAAGAACTTTTTAGTTGCTAAGTCATGTCTCACTCTTTTTGTGACCCCATGGAGCCTGCGAGGCTCCTCTATCCATGGGACTTCCCAGGCAAGAATACTGGAGTGGGTTGCCATTTCCTCCTCCAGGGTATCTTGCCAACCCTGGGATTGAACCTGCATCTCCTGTGTTGCAGGAAGATTCTTTCCACTGAGCCATCTGGTAAGCCCACTGAAGAATTTAGAACGTGCTAAAGGAGAGTTTAAAGAAAATAACAAAACGTTTTTAAAATGCAATCTTAAAACTGCAGTCTTAGCTTATTTTTCCTAGGTCAATCAAATTACAAGCACACCCCACACCCACCCTCCCCCTCTCAGTCTCAAATGTGCTTCCTGTCTCTAGCCACACACACTCTTCCTTAGAACCAACTAGAGAGGTCAGGTCTCTCCTGGGGACCTACACCTCAGGAAGGTCTAAGGAGGTCTAAGGAGCTATGTAAGGAGGCCCTGCCTCCTTACATAGCTCCCTGAGAGGCTCTCAGAAACCAAAACCCAGGCTGGCCTGAGGAGCTTCTTTAACAGCAAAGCCGCAGACCGCTGCTCCCACGTTTCACTGGCTGCGTCAATTTTATGCTGTCACTCGGACCCACTACAACTTGGGGGAAAGCTGACCACAAGCCCGGAATAGGCAGCCCTGTCCTCCACACCCGACTGCTCACAGGCTCCAAACAGAACCAGCGCGCGCTGTTCCCACCCGGAAACCGGCCAGAGGCCGGCAGAATCCCTCTCGATAGCTCCTGATCTGTGCCAGTGCTAAGCGGAAGTCCAGATTCTGGCTGCCAGGAGTTTCATCAGAATCTGCTCAGCCGCCCCTTCCTGGAAGCTCTGCTGGCCGGTGTGTCCATCAGTGCTTTCCCATTGGCCCCGCGAGGGACCCCATCCCACAGCAGCCTCCACCCTTTCCGACCCTTCGCTTGTAAATGGACCCTCTCAAGTTGCTACTTGCGAAATTCACACACCAGTGGAGCACCCAGGTACAGCAGCCGGCCTGTGTATCTGAGGCTTTGCGCGGCGTCCCGCCCGCCCCTCGCGACGCCCCGCCCCCCGCACGGAAACCCCGGGCGAGGGCGGAGCGTGAGGTCTCCGCAGCCAGTGGACGAGCGCAGGTGAGGCCCTCGCAGCCCATTGGCGCCGCTGAGTGCGGGGGTGGGGCGGGGCGCGGCGCAACGGCGTGATGGCGGCGGCGGCGGAGGAGTTCGGCTGGAGGCGAGTGGGCTTCGTGGGCGCGGGCCGCATGGCGGAGGCCATCGCCCAGGGCCTCATCCAAGCAGGTGGGACGCCACGGGCGTAGGGCGCTTGGGGACCCCGAGCTCGGGGCCAGCGGGCGTCCGAGACCGGCCTGAGGTGGGAGGGGCGGGCTTACCGGTCCCGTGCCCACCTGCCCCGCGGATCCCAGAGCAGCGCGGCGCCCTAGACGCAGGGGCCCCAGGGTGGAGCTCGCCAGCGGGCGTGGGCCGGAACGGCTCGCGGACTCTGCCTTTCCGGACTCTCTTTCCTGTGGGAGCGCGGCTGGAGGGGATATAGTGGAGAGGCTCAGAGCCAGCCGTCCGCACGGTAACCGCGAGGAGGTCGGAATTGGGATGCGCTGTTAGAAAGCATCACTAACGAACAAAGCTAGTGGAGGTGATGGAATTCCAGATGAGTTATTTCAAATCCTGAAAGATGACTCTGTGAAAGTGCTGCACTCAATATGCCAGCAAATTTGGAAAACTCGGCAGTGGCCACAGGACTGGAAAAGGTCAGTTTTCATTCCAATCCCAAAGAAAGGCAATGCCAAAGAATGCTCAAACTACCACACAATTGCACTCATCTCACACGCTAGTAAAGTAATGCTCAAAATTCTCCAAGCCAGGCTTCAGCAGTATGTGAACCGTGAACTTCCAGATGTTCAAGCTGGTTTTACAAAAGGCAGAGGAACCAGAGATCAAATTGCCAACATCCGCTGGATCATGGAAAAAGCAAGAGAGTTCCAGAAAATATCTGTTTCTGCTTTGTTGACTATGCCAAAGCCTTTGACTGTGTGGATCACAATAAACTGTGGAAAATTCTTAGAGATGGGAATACCAGACCACCTTACCTGCCTCTTGAGAAATCTATATGAAAGAGTTAGAACTGGACATGGAACAACAGACTGGTTCCAAATAGGAAAAGGAGTACGTCAAGGTTGTATATTGTCACCCTGCTTATTTAATTTATATGCAGAGTACATCATGAGAAACGCTGGGCTGGAAGAAGCACAAGCTGGAATCAAGATTGCCGGGAGAAATATCAATAACCTCAGATATGCAGATGACACCACCCTTATGGCAGAAAGTGAAGAGGAACTAAAAAGCCTCTTGATGAAAGTGAAAGAGGAGAGTGAAAAAGTCGGCTTAAAGCTCAGCATTCAGAAAACTAAGATCATGGCATCCAGTCCCATCACTTGATGGGAAATAGATGGAGAAACAATGGAAACAGTGACAGACTTTCTTTTTTTGGGCTCCAGAATCACTGCAGATGGTGATTGCAGCCAGGAAATTAAAAGACACTCCTTGGAAGGAACGTAACCTAGATAGCATATTCAAAAGCAGAGACATTACTTTGCCAACAAAGGTCCATCTAGTCAAGGCTATGGTTTTTCCAGTGGTCATTTATGGATGTGAGAGTTGAACTGTGAAGAAAGCTGAGCACCGAAGAATTGATGCTTTTGAACTGTGGTGTTGGAGAAAACTCTTGAGAGTCCCTTGGACTGCAAGGAGATCCAACCAGTCCATCCTAAAGGAGACCAGTCCTGGGTGTTCATTGGAAGGACTGATGCTGAGGCTGAAACTCCAATACTTTGGCCACCTCATGCAAAGAGTTGACTCATTGGAAAAGACCCTTATGCTGGGAGGGATTGAGGGCAGGAGGAGAAGGGGACGACAGAGGATGAGATGGCTGGATGGCATCACCGAATCGATGCACGTGAGTTTGGGTGAACTCCGGGAGTTGGTGATGGACAGCAAGGCCTGGTGTGCTGCGATTCATGGGGTCACAAAGAGTCGGACACAACTGAGCTACTGAACTGAACTGAACTGAACTGTGAGTGCATCAGTTTAGTTGTGTCTGACTCTTTGCAACCCCATGGACTGCAGCACACCAGGCTTCCCTGTCCGTCACCAACTCCTGGACCTTGCTCAAACTCATGTCCATCGAGTCGGTGATGCCATCCCACCATCTCACCCTCTGTCGTCCCCTTCTCCCACCTTCAATCTTTCCCAGCATCAGGGTCTTTTCCATTGAGTCAGTTCTTCGTATCAGGTGGCCAAAATATTGGAGTTTCAGCCTCAGCATCAGTCCTTCCAATGAATATTCAGGACTGATTTCCTTTAGGATGGGCTGGTTTGATCTCCTTGCAGTCCAGAGGACTCTCAAGAGTCTTCTCCAACACCACAGTTCGAAAACATCACTTTTTGGGCTCTCAGCTTTCTTTTTAGTCCGACCCTCACATCCATACATAACTACTGGAAAAACCATAGCTTTGACTAGATGGACCTTTGTTGGGAAAGTAATATCTCTGCTTTTTAATATGCTGTCTAGGTTGGTCATAGCTTTTCTTTCAAACAACAAATGTCTTAATTTTATGGCTGCAGTCACCATATGCAGTGATTTTGGAACCCAAGAAAACAAAGTTTGTCACTGTTTCCATTGTTTCTCCATCTATTTGCCATGATGTGATGGGACCAGATGCCATGATCTTAGTTTTCTGAATGTTGAGTTTTAAGCCAACTTTTTCACTCTCCTCTTTCACTTTCATCAAGAGGTTTTTTAGTTCTTCTTTGCTTTTTGCTCTAAAAGTGGTGTCATCTGCATATCTGAGGTTATTGGTATTTCTCCCGGCAATCTTGATTCCAGCTTGTGCTTCTTCCAGTCCAGTGTTTCTCATGATGTACTCTGCATATAAGTTAAATAAGCAGGGTAACAATATACAGCCTTGATGTGCTCCTTTTCCTATTTGGAACCAGTCTGTTGTTCCATGTCCAGTTTTTGGGGTTTTTTTTTCCCTTTTTTTTTCCTTTTTTTTCCATGTCCAGTTTTAACTGTTGCTTCTTCACCTGCATACAGATTTCTCAGGAGGCAGGTCAGGTGCTCTGGTATTCCACTCTGAGTGCATAAAATAACATATGCGCCAAGTTTGGAAGATTCAGCACACAAACAGAAAATAATCTTAGTAATTTTTAATATTGATTACCTGTTGGAAGGATACATTTTGGCTACCTTAGTTTAAATAAAATGTATTATAATTAAATTTGTTATTTCCTGATTGTTTAATGTGACTACTAGAAGTTGTAAAGTGACATGTATGGGTTGAGCGATGTTTCTCTTGGACAGTCCTAGCTTAGAGTGAGATCTTGTGCCTCTGTCGAGTTGCCTGACCGCTCTGAGCCTACGACTCTTGATTTGTTTGCCAGCGGCACTCCTGGTATCTGGCACTGCACATTCGGAGCCAGATCATCCTCTATCCTTCACATTGTAGGGTGTTTAGCTCCCTTCCATGGCTTCTCCCCATGAGAGGTCAGTAACATCCCCAGATGTGAGAGCCAAAATGTCTCCAGGCTCTGCCAGTGTTGGGGGCAGGCAAAATCATTGGTTGAGAAGATCATGGCATCTGGTCCCATCACTTCATGGCAAAAGGATGGGGAAACAATGGAAACAATGACAGACTTTATTTTTTTGGGCTCTAAAATCACAGCAGATGGTGACTGCAGCCATGAAATTAAAAGACGCTTACTCCTTGGAAGAAAAGTTATGACCAACCTAGACAGCATATTAAAACACAGAGACATTACTTTCCCAACAAAGGTCGATCTAGTCAAAGCTATGGTTTTTCCAGTAGTCATATATGGATGTGAGAGTTGGACTATAAAGAAAGTTGAGCACCAAAGAATGGATGCTTTTGAACTGTGGTTTTGGAGAAGACTCTTCAGAGTCCCTTGGACTGCAAGGAGATCTAACCTGTCCATCCTAAAGGAAATTAGTCCTGAATATTCATTAGAAGGACTGATGCTGAAGCTGAAACTGCAATACTTTGGCCACCTGATGTGAAGAACCTCCTTGGAAAAGACCCTGATGCTGGGAAAGATTGAAGGCAGGAGGAGAAGGGGACGACAGAAGATGAGATGGTTGGATGGCATCACCGACTCGATGGACATGAGTTTGAGCAAGGTCCGGGAGTTGGTGATGGACAGGGAGGCCTGGCCTGCTGCAGTCCATGGGGTTGCAGAGTCGGACGTGACTGAGCTACTGAAATGAACTACAGCAGGAATGGTGGTGCTGTCCTGATTGTGCTCCACAGTATTTAGGACCTTTATGTGGTGATTATGGACTAGCTTTTTGCCTTTAGCGGTATGTCAAGGTCTAGAGAGATGAAAATCATCAGAAAGCAGTTTATTGCAGGCCTCAGTTGTTTACTTGTAAAACTTGGAGTGTTACCTGCTACCCCCAGCTCCATAGAGTTCGTGTTGACACAGTGCAGGCAACGCATGGTGGCTGCCACCATCTGTCCAGGTTGTGGGGTGCATTTCTGCCTTCTTGTTAGACCTTGTAGAAATCTGACCGGTAGAGTATTCTGCCAACCAGGCATTCTCTGCTTGGATGTCCCAGCACAAACACACCCATAAACACACCCTCTTCCCAGGGTTCACCCTCACCCCGCACCCTCCTTTCCTGGGCCTCTGTACCCACCATGCCCCCTCCCCAGCCTTCCCATTCCCAGAGGCAGCAGTCCCTGGGATCCGTGTCCTCACAAGACAACGCAAATTCCTGGTCCCTGTGTCCAGCAACGCGTCTGGACTCGGCGGCGGCAGCAGGTAGGTGGCGATGACTGCCGGGTAGAATCAAGTGAGGCTGGTGGTCTGGTCTGGTCTCGGCCGAGTGGAGCTGCCCCGCTGAGCTCCTGGCTTCCTCGAGAGGCTCCGGATGGCCCAGGTGTGGCTGAGCCTCAGAGACTTGCAGACCTGGCTGGGTCACTCCACCGCCCCGCCTTCCTCACTGACACCCCGGCTCTTCTTTGCCTTTCCCTCCAGGAAAAGTGGAAGCTGAGCACGTGCTGGCCAGCGCCCTCTGACAGGAACCTCTGCCGTTTCCGGGTGAGCCGGGCAGCTCCCAGGTGGCTCTTGGCTCTTGGCCGTCAGACGCTCCTTGGGGCCAGGGAAGTGCTGATTACTTGGTTAAAGTTTTGAGATGGCCTGGACTGGGGAAGGGGAGGTCAAAGGCCAGAAGGAATGTCAAGGTTGTGGAGCGCCAGGGTTGGGTAAAGGGGTGTGCGTGCTGGGTGGGCAGGAACGTCATGGGCACTCACGGACTCAGAGGGCTTGAGGCCGTGCTGTCGTCAGGGCCCACCTGAGGTCGGGTCCTGAGCAGGGACGGGTGGTCTGGCCACTGGGAGTAGAGCCGTCCACAGCAGGGGCTGGCGGCGGGGCTGCAGTCTGGAGGATGCCCACTGACAGGCCTGGCTCTGGCATCCCTGCTGCAGGCCATGGGCTGCCAGACCACCCACTCCAACCTGGAGGTGCTGCATAGCTGCTTCCTCGTCTTCTTCGCCACCAAACCCCACATCCTGCCGGCCGTGCTGGTGGAGGTGGCTCCTGCCGTCACTGCTGAGCACATCTTGGTGTCTGTGGCCGCCGGGGTGTCCCTAAGCACCCTGGAGAAGGTGAGCGGCCCTTGAGGGTGTGGTGGGGCTGAGATGCTGATCCCAAGCTGGGCTCTGCTGACCAGACTCAACTTCCCACCCCGGCCATCCCAGACTGGCTGCAGCCAAGGCCTGGCCCTTCCGGAAGCCAGCATGTGTGGGTTGGGGAGCAGAGTCTCTCCGCTGGCTGGCAGAGGCCTCACTGACCGCAGCCTCTCTCTGGCAGCTGCTGCCCCCGATGGCTCGGGTGCTCAGGGTCTCACCCAACCTGCCCTGCATCGTCCAGGAGGGTGCCATGGTGATGGCGCGGGGCTGCTGCGCTGGGAGCTATGAGGCCCAGCTCCTGCGGTCCCTGCTGGAGGCCTGTGGGCAGTGCGAGGAGGTGCCTGAGGCCCAGGTGGACGTCCATACCGGCCTCAGCGGCAGCGGCGTAGCCTTTGTGAGTGTGGTGGACAGACCTCCCTCCACAAAGTGGGGCCTTTCCAAGCCCCCGCAATAGCCCCTGCCCCCAGGGATCCGCCTGTGGTCCTCAGCTGCCCCTGTGTGCCCACCCCCCGTCAGTGCCTTCCTGGGCCTTTGAGGCCGGCCTCTTGGCAGACCACTGGGCTCTGGCCTTGGCTCTGGTGGCTGGTGCCCTGGGCCTTGTTCTAAAGGTGCCCAGCCTTCTCCAGGCTGGGTGCCGAGTCCCAGGGAGGGCTAGCTTTGACTCCCGTCCCACCCCCACTGCTACAGGTGTGTGCCTTCTCCGAGGCCTTGGCCGAAGGTGCCATCAAAATGGGCATGCCCAGTGGCCTGGCCCACCGCATTGCTGCCCAGACCCTGCTGGTGAGACCCTGCTGCACGGCCTGGGGAGTGCGTGGAAGGGGAGGGTCAGCATGGGGAGGCGGCCAGCCGGCCTGAGCTGAGACGGGGTGCTGGGGGGGTGAGCTGCAGACGGGCTGCCAGCACCGCCCCTTCCCCCTTAATCCCAATGCCTCTACCCAGGGGACGGCCAAGGTGCTTCTGCAGAAGGGGCAGCACCCAGCTCAGCTGCGGACTGACGTGTGCACGCCGGGCGGCACTACCATCTACGGGCTCCATGTGCTGGAGCAAGGCGGGCTGCGGGCCACGGCCATGAGCGCTGTGGAGGCTGCCACCTGCCGGGCCAGGGAGCTCAGCAGGAACCCGTCCCCCGTGGTGGCTCAGGTCCCCTCTGTCCTGCCAGCCCTGCAGGGAGAAGGGGCCCTGGCCCACAGGGAACACAGCAGTGTGGCCCGTTCCTAGACCCTAAGCTCCTGTGGCCTGGCCTCTGCAGGATTTGGTTCTGAACATGTCCGTGAAGGGACCAACAAGCCAGGAAAGCCAGAAACGTGGAGCCTTTGTTGGGGGACCGCCCCATCCCACACAGGCCCAAGTGCTGGAGCCCCTTCCTGCCACCTGCCAGCTGCGGGGCGTCTGTGAACAGGGCTGATGGACCACCGGCCGCCTGCACTCTGCCGCCTGGCCTCAAGCCCCTCCCTAAGTTCCAGCCTCAGTGTCCCACTGGCCCTCAGCCAGGCACTGCTTGTCTGACCCCAGCCCTTGTACTAGTTAGAAGGGTCAGCCAGAGTCCATTTCTTCACCTTTTTTAACCTTGAAAATGGAAATAAAGATGCTGTCCTATAACATGGAGTGATCAATGTTTCACTGGAGGTAGATAAAATGAAATCCCCGTGCCTGGAGGGCCATCAGCAAGGCCCTGGGCTCAGACTTGAGCAGGTGGTGCAGACGGGGCTCCCCTCCGTTTCCCATCACCCCCCCTCAGCAATGTGTCTGCCAACAAAGTCCCTGGGCCCAGGCTGGATGGAGCCCTGCCCTGAGGTGGCCAGTCTGCATGAGGCACCTGTGGGGCCACTGCTGTTCCTCCCTGCTTCTCAGATGGGCTTCTGGAGCCACGTGCTGGATGCAGTTACAAAAGGAAGACTGGGACAGAGCCTGTGTGAAGTGGGCATCTTCGGCCTTTATTATAAAGTGAGGCTGGCTGTGAAAAGACCCCTTGACAGAGCAAGCACCCCATAGCCCACTCCAGCCCTCCTGCCCCCAAGATCCTGACCTGCTCTCGGGCCCACAGGCTCGGGGCCAACCCCGCACTGGCAAGGCCCCTTCCTCACTGCAGGCTCCAGGGCTCCATCTGTGGTACGGCTGTCACCTGGGGGCTTGTTACCCGGTGTGTGGCCCCTCAGGCAAGTCTGGCCTCACATGGGTGAGTTCGCTCTCCTGACCCCCCTGGTGGGCTGGTATCAGCAGAAGCCACGGGCAGCACTTCCTGCCCACCGCTGAGCCTGCCAGGCCAGCCCTGAGGCTGCTGGCTTGAAAGTTGTGACCCTCGCAGCCTTAAGGTTTCAGCAGATAATGGTGAACAGGAGTGGAGAGCCTGGCAGCTGAGATGCCATGGGCCCAGCAGTAACCACAGCAAGGCACTTTGGCCGTTCTCCCCACAGTTCACAGAGCTGAGCCCTGGGAGCTGGGCCTGCACTCTAGGGAGGAGGACTTCAGAGACCCTCGCGTGAGGTGTCCCCAGCCCCACCCTCAACAGGGCCCTGGCTCTTCAAGGCCCAGACCAGCCTGCGCTGTGCCTCGTTCTCACGCTGCCATCTGGGGCCGGGCACTGGCCAGAACTGCCTTCTGGGGTGCAGCCTCAGTGCCCCAGAGGGGACGAGGCAGGAGGCTCTGTCCCAACACCCAGTTCTCAACATCAACCGCACCCCCTGCCCAGACCCTGGGGACAGAGGATCAGAGGTGAGACTGGGAACCTGGCGAGAGGGGTGGCACCGAGGACACCACCAGAGACCACCTGGCCCGGCACCCACCCGGGCTCCAGGTCCGCCTCTTGCAGGGCCCTGCAGGACAGAGGTCCCGCAGCCGGGCCATGGTGAAACGGCACACTCGCCTGGGCCCCTGGTGGTGTGACACGCAAGATATCCTGAGGCCGGAGGCGCGGGCCAGGTGCAGGCCTGCCGCAGCTGCTAGTGGAGCAAGGGCAGCAGGTGAAGTGGAGGCTTTGGCCAGGGCTGGTGTCCACGCCTCCCTTCTCGCCTGGAATCCTCCACACCATCCATCAGCTTTCACGTCTGACACATACACGTACATGTGTGGGTGTTTTGACTAGAGGTGGTTCCAAGGAAGAGCTGACGTCCTCGCTCTGGGGGCACCCCCGTGGCCCTGCCACCATGCACGGCCCTTCCCTCCCACAAACACATCACCTGGGTATAGCTTCCACAGCCCAGGACCACCGGGAGGCGGGGGCAGGTGAAGAGAAGTGCAGAGCACCGAGGCAGGCAGCAGCGCCTCAAATCCAGCCCTCCCTGGGGCTCTGGGCATCTCTGCCGGGCAGCCCCTGGGAGACCTGGGTGTCTCAGTCTCAGGTCCCCAGCAGGGTCCTGAATCTAGAGCTGAGTGGAGCAGCAGAACAGTGTGGGAGCTGGAGGGTCACACGGAGCCCTCGCCACCTCCTTTCAAGCTGTGCCACCCAGAAGCCTAATTCACGGCCTGTGGGAAGCGGCTCCTCGGCTACACCCCTGGCAGTGCCAGAAGCGGGGCAGCCTCGGAGGGGAGCTAAGGCACTGAGGGTTGTCTTGGAGTGGCTGGCGGTGCTGCAGGGCTGCTCCGAGAAGACGGCATGGCTCCGCGTCCTGAGGCTGGTGGGGTGTGGGGCAGGGGCCCAGGTCTAGTGCTCGTCAACCCCACGCAATAAGAGAGCTGTTTAGAATAGCATTTCCTTAAAGAAAATAAAAAACACGTAGACAGAAACCTACAACCCTGGCTGCACCCAGAACCTCAAAGCCCCATCCTTCTTTCCCAGCCCCCCGTGCATCTGCCCTGGGTGCCTGAAGAGTACCTGGAAAAAACAGAGTTAATGCGCCAAACCAAAGATGAGTGGTGTGCTTCCCGCTGGGACGACCACAGGGCTGTGGTCCATGGGGACCGGACGCCGGGCCCTTGTCCAGGGCAAGTGCTGGGCCACGGGTCTGGGGGCACAGGAACGTGGCTGGGGGAAGCCCCATGGGGGCCAGAGAGAGAACACGCTCTGCTAAGCGCTGTGGCGTGTGCCAGGTCTGCGTGGGAGGGAGCCTGGCTGAGGAGGAGGGGCGGCTGCGGCCTCTCCTCCAGCTACCCCCGCACCAAACAGGGTGCCATGAGGGGCCGGCCCTTCACCAACAGGGCTCCCTCGGGCCAGGCCGGGATCCCTGTCAACCTCTGAGCCTTGGAGGTGGGCCACCCTAGGGGAGGCAAGGCAAGACGGGGTCTCTGTCTGTCCCCTACTCCAAGTGCCTCAGGAGGAAGGCCACTGGGGGCTGCAGGGGCGGGCTTGCTCACAGCCCGTCATCGGGAACCATGGGTGAGGGCCCGATGCCCCCCAGCCTCCGGGCTGTGCTGATGAGCGACCGCAGCTGCACCAGCTTCAGCGGCCCCACCTCCCGGGGGTCCTGGGTCTCCAGCCACCGCAGCGCTGTCTCCAGACCCCGAACGGCCTCCCCAGCAGTGGGGATGGCCTCTTCCTCCTCCTCCTCTGCTCCTCCTGCCACCGCTGAGGGTAGGCTGGCAGGGAGCAGGGGGCCCCCAGGGACCAGCACGGGAGGCCGGCTGGGGCCCCAGTCCTCTCTGCCACCGTCCGGCAGGCCCCCATCATCGTCCAGGTGCAGCCACTCGGCCACCTCCTCAGGAGCCAGGCGCTTGTAGGCCAAGGCTGCCAGGTGCGTGAGGTCGCTGAGCACCCTGCTGTGCTCCGCGGCCTCCTCGGCCTGGCCAGCAGGCTGCCCGGCGCGCTCCTCCACCGGCCGGGGCTCGAAGGCAGCCCGCAAGCCCAGCAGCCAGCAGCGCTCAATGCTGCCCGCCTGCACCAGGTCCCAGGAGAGGCCCGCCAGGTACAGCATGTCCTTGAGCATGAAGCTGCGCATGAAGTCCAGCGGGGACCCCCCGGCGCAGGACACGGCTAGCCGCAGCAGCTCCCGCTTGTACAGCTGCTTAAATGCGGCCACCACCCCCTGCTCCAGCGGGGGGGGTATGTGCGCCCGGCCGCTGCCCCTGCACAGGAACAGCACCCGCACAGCCCCGTCGGGGGTCTGCAGCTCCTCCGGGGGACCGGTGGGCTCGGGCCGGCACCTCCTGCGGGTCTCCTCGCTCTCCTCCAGGGCAGGCATCCTGGCCTCAGAGCTGGGGCAGGGCGGGTGCGCCACCAGCAGCACGGCCTTCTGCTGCAGGCAGCTGCGGCGCAGGTAGCGCCTGACACCGGGGACGAACTCCTCGAAGAACCAGCCGCGCAGCAGCGGCCGGCTGAGCCAGGCGTCGGGGCTGTAGCGGTAGGAGGCAGGGAACTTGTCCTGGTTGTGGTGGCGCAGGCTTGGTGGGTCTGGCAGCTGCCCGATGACCAGCGGCTTCAGCTTGTGGCTGCCGGTGAGGTTAGCGGCCAGCAGGACCGTCACCCTGTCGCCCCGCCAGCGGCGGCCGCAGCCCCCCGCACCCACAGGCGCAGCCTGCTCTGGGAGCAGCTTCCAGTAGAGGCCCGTGACGTTGGCGTTGTAGATCTGCTCGTCGCCGTAGCCGCCCTCTGCGGGGCCGAGGTACTCGCGGCGCGGTCGGGCAGGGGCCCGGCGCGGGTGGGCTGCGCGGGCTCCTGCTTGACGGGCGGGCCAGGCGCGGGGCGGGGCCAAGGGCTCGGCCTCGCCGTAGATGCGCTGGCTAGAGATGCCGTGGCGCTTCTGCCAGCGCCAGAACCAGCCGTGGCTGGCCTTGAAGGTGCATTCGGGCCCGTAGATCTGGCGCGCGAAGGCCTCGGCCTGCGCCTGGATGAGTGGCCCAGACAGCGGCACGCCGTGCTGGCGCAGCGCCAGGAACCACGAGTAGACGGCGCGGTCGATCTCCTCCTCGTTGGCCAGCCGCATCTTCTTGCGCTGCGTGCCCACCTCGCCGCCCAGCTGCTCCAGGAACCAGCGCAGCTTGGGCTCGTCCTTGAGCCAGCCGCGCAACGTGCCGCCCGGCACGCCGAAGTCGCGGCAGACGCTGGCCTGCCTCTCGCCGCCCTTGACGCGCTCGATGGCCTGCAGCTTATCCTAATGGAGTAGGCCTTGCGGAAGGCCATCTTCACGGCGACGCGGGGCCGCGGCCCGGGCGCGGGGGGCGGCGGCCGCGCGGCGGGGACCGGGGCGGGAGCGGGAGGCCGCGGCGGTTGCATGGGGCGTCCGGGCGGGGGTCGGCGACAGCGGCGCGGGGCCGGGACGGCCGGGGGTCCCGCAGAGTACATGGCTGCTGCGGCGACCGCGACGACAGCGGGGGCGCGGGAGCCGGAGCCATACGCCCGCCGGCCCGGCCGCGCTGGGCGGGCGCCGGGGGCGGGGCCGGCCGGGCCCTCCCCTTTGTCTCGCCCGCGGGGCGCGCGCAAGCGCGCTGGGCCCCCGTCCCCGCCCCGCGCCGCGCGTCACTGGCCCCCGCCCGCCGAGTCCACCCGAGCTGCGGCGGAGGGGGGCGGGGGGAGGGGGCCGGGGCCGGCGCCGTGCCCAGTGGTTTGCTCCAGCTCCTCCCGGAAAGAGAGAGCTCCGCGGGGATCTCCCACTCGCTTCTGCCCTCGCTCGCACGGGGAGCGTCGCGCGGAGGGCCTGGGCCGCGCGGCAGGGTGTGCGCGCGGGCTGCGTCCCCTGCGCCCTGGCGCGTGGTAGAGCCTGCCGCTTCACTTCCCGTGCGCGGACCGCGTGGCCCTCCCTTTCCTCCGCCGTCGCACGCCGCTGATCCTTCCTCGTTGGTCGCCGCGTCCTTGGCTGGCGTGTGAGTACCGCGGCTCGTGCCGCATGGCCCCCGGGCCCAGGGGAGGGGCGGCCCGCGCTGCGCTGGCGGGGACCGGGCCGCAGTGCCGCGGAGTGCGCGGCGCGAGGCCTGCTTCGGGCTGGAGGCCGCGCGGAGGGGCGGGGCGCGCGGGCCACGTGCCCGCCGGACCTCTGCGGCTGCCCCGGCGGGAGGGCGGCGGCGGGGATGCCGGGGCCGCTCTGCCCCCCGCCTCGGTGGGTGACATGGATGTTTGCCCAGCTGTGGCCCAGGCCTGTAGCTTCCCGTTTGTCCGCGTTTGTTCAGCAGCTGACTGATGCACGCTGGCTCTGGGCCTGGGGGCCAGGCGCGGGCCCAAGCTCCGTCAAGCTGTCTCAGAGCCTGGACAGTACACGGACGCGGGGAAGCGTAAGGACGTGATTGCTGGGTGACTGAAACAGCGCGTTCCCTGAGCGTGGTGAAGGGGCTAGGTTTGGATAAGGTGGTCCAGGCAGTGGGCAGTGTCGCTGGAACGAAGAAGGGAGAGGCTTGTACTGGAGCCAAGTAGGATGGGGACCCGTTGGAGGCGTCCTCAGGTTTGCAGAGCAAAGTGCCTCCGAGAGCAAGAAAGCCGTTTGTGTGGGTGGTCCTAGTCCGACAGGAGAGCAAGTTGACCCTGGAGAGTGAAGGAGTGGGCCGGGCCTGGGGCCCGGGAGGCCCCGGGTCTTGTTTCAGCAGCAGCTCTGACACTCCCAGCTCCTCTGAGAGGCCTCAGCCAGTAAGTGGGCTGAGCTCGCGGTGACTGCGTCCTTCCTGAGACCACTCTCCCCAGCTCCAGACGCAGGTGTCTGCTGAGAAGGGGTGACACACAGACTCCAAGGAGCAGGTGCCCTGGGCCAGCGCCTCAGGAAGGTCAGTCCTGGGCCAGCGCCGGGGGTCCCCTCCAGCTCCTCACCTTGGAGCGCGGCCGCTGTGGGCTTCACTGGAGCCTGGGTGGGTTCGTCCTATCCCCTGGCAGAGCCCCTTGCAGGGCTTGACCCTGGTCTCTGTCCTGGGGAGCTGGGTGAGGCCGCAGGGCTCAGCACAGCTTATCTCCAGTGTGCCCTGGTGTCAGGTTTCCAGGGGCTGCAGGCAAGAAGTGAGCTCTGGCCCTGTGCCCATGTTTTAAGATGACGTGTGATTTCAAGGTGGACAGCAGTGTGACATTTGTGTGAAGGACTGGTGTCAAAGTGAGACGTGGAGTCCCAGGCCCTCACCCACTAACCCGGGATGTGTCTCCCACCTCCAGCTCCCCAGCTGTGTGAGGGGTCACGGGTGCCTGGTGCATGCTGCTGGAGCCGCCCCGGGGGAGGGGCGCAGGACCCGGCGGCCAGGGTGGATTGACGGGGCACCAGAGACAGGGCAGAAATAGCACCATGGCTGTGGCATTGCAGTGTAGACAGGGCGCTGGCCAGGGAGGGGTGCCGTGGACAGCCATAGCGTGGGGCCTGAGTCTTGGGGTGCAGGCATCCCCCCCTGGACTGTCCAGGAGTCAGGTGGGAAAGCATCTGAGGAGGGACTTGGGGCTGTGGCAGTCACCCCTAGGGAAGGGCAGGGGGCATCATGGCAGTGCAGTTGCCCCGGGGCATAGCTGCCCTCACCCTCCCTCCTGGACCCCGTACACACAGCGTGCTCTGTTCGGCAGCTCTCCGTCAGGCCATACCAGCCAAGGGCCCTGTTTGCACACACCTCACCCCGATTCCCACTTCCTGTGGAAGGTGGGCGGAGCGCTTTGACCCCCAGGTGGATGACCTGGGAGCCCCTCTGTGTGTGGCTGCGATGGGGCCGTGTGAGCCCTGGGTTACCTGGAAACCTCCTTTCATCCAGGGGCTTGTGGGCCCCCCACCGTGGTGTCCTCACCTTCAGGACCCTGCGGCCAGAGTGTTCTGGGCGGGGCCGCTACAGGGTCCCTCTGGCACTGCAGGAACGCCCTCCCGCTGGGCGGAGCCCCAGCCTGGCCCTGCTTTGGAGACAGTCCGCTGGGCAGAGCCGGGGTACTCACTCACTCCCCGGGCCTGGGCTGCGGGGCAGGGGTGAGCTGCTTCACTGCCTTGACCCCGGGGCCTGGCAGCCCTCGCAGCCCCTCTCGTGCAAGAGGTCTCGACCGGCCTCAGTGGCCAGCAGCCTGCCCTTGGCCCTGCAGGCGAGTCAGCGGTCCAACTGTCATGAGATACCCTGGCGCCCCGCCCTCCAGCATCCCTGTCCAGACACCGGCTTGACCAGCTGGCCCGCACCATGTGGTCGGCCTTGCCAGGGTGGCTGGCCCGTGTGGTTCCTCCTCCCAGAGCCTTGTGGCACGCCCCCTGAGGTTCCTGGTGTACCCCATGTGCTGCTGACCTCATGTTGGCGCTCTAGTGCTGGCCACAGCATGGCATGACCTGGGGGGATGGCAGGGGCCTGGGGGCAGGGCTGGCCGGGTCCTTGGCTCCTGGGCTGCCGCCCCTTGCCGGCTCAGGGCCGGGCGCCCCATCCATCCTTTTGTCCCCGAGAGGCCTGCGGGGACAGTGGCACCCTGCCCACCGGGGCTTTTGCCCCTGCCCCAACAGTGGCCCCGAGGGAGAGGCCCTGTCCGGCATGGGCACTGGGCCTGAGTGCCCATGTAGGGCCCTTCGGTGGGGTCCTTGTCACCTTGCACTTGGTCCAGAGGCCTGGACCCTGTGGAGTGGGGGATCCCCACCCCGCTCCCCATGGACAGTGGGGTACTGGAGGTGCTGGCTCACACCCAGGTGGGCTCAGGGCAGAGCCCAGCTGGGGCCTTGGTGCTGTGGGGGCTCCAGGCCCAGGAACCCCAGGACCGGCCCATTTTGAGTGACGATGGAGCAGCGCTGCCCCCAAGCATGGACTTGGCCACCCCCTGGGATTTGGGCGGGTTGGAGGCGGGAAGAGAAGGGGACGACAGAGGATGAGATGACTGGATGGCATCACCGACTCAACAGACATGAGTTTGGGTAAACTCCGGGAGTTGGTGATGGACAGGAAGGCCTGGCGCGCTGCGGTCCATGAGGTCGCAAAGAGTAGGACACGACTGAGCGACTGAACTGAACTGAACAGGGATTTGGGGGTGAGCTCTGGCTGTCTTTCTCCTCCAAACTTGCCTCCACGCCGCCTCACCAAGCAGCTTCAGCAAAGGCCCCCAGCCTGCTCGGGCCACCCTGTCAGACCACCTCTAACCTTGCTGCTTTCTCTTCATGCTGTCCTAGGAGACCAAAGGGAAAGTAAGTACCCTCCTGCCCCAGGCGCCTGGGCACCGCAGCTCAGCCCCCATGCCTGCTGCATCCTGACACCTCCGGGGCCCCTGACCTCATCTGGAGTGGAGGCTGGGCCTGGGGGTAGCCTCTGCTCTGTCCCAGGCCGAGCCAGCCCCAGCCCGAGCAGTAGGGGGTACCCGAGGAGGGATCAGCCTGCGTTCCTCCACCTGTGGGAGGGCAGGGCGCCACCACCAACCTGGCCAGCCTGGCTCTCGGACATGTTCAAAAATGGCTCCCTTGCCCGGAGCAGTGGCTCAGAGGGCTCCAGGTGGAGCCTGGCCTGATGTGAGGAGCTATGTGTCTAGGCCGCTAGGTTCAGGCAGGGCTTCAGCCTGGTGGGCAAGGCTTCTGTGTGAGGGTCTGTAGGGGAGGGCAGACAGGCCCAGCCTGGTAGGCCTGCAGCCCCTGGGGACAGTGGGTGATGTCACAATGCCCCTGCCCCCTGGGCACCCGGCTCTGCCCCCCAGCACTGCCTCTGCCGTCATCCTGGCCTCGGTAAGTGCCGCTGCCGCCCTGGGGGAGGCTCGAGGGGGCAGCCAGGGACCCCTCTAAGCCTGGGGCCCCCACCCCTCAGAGTACAGGGGTCTCCCTGAAGTTCTGGGCAGGTCGGGACTTAGCCTGTGCGTTGCAGGGTAATTGGAATCGGGTTTTGGTTGCGGGGGGTGGTGTTAGGAAAGGGCTATAGACGCTGCAGGGAGTGGCAGGGAGGGTGTGCCATCAGGGCGATGTGACAGTCTCCCCCTGGGGCCTCATCCTGGGTGAGGGCTCCACAGACCACACGTGGCGGCAGGGGACATGGGACATTCTGGGGGACAGCTGCCCAGCCCCTGGCCCAGTTGGCCTGGTGCCTCTGCTTCCAGCACAGGGTTCAGAGTAGGATCTGAGGGGCATGGAGACCTTGGCCAGTCCAGCCCCACTCGAGAACTGGCCGGTCTGGTGTGGGCTTGGGGCCCCTGGTGCATCCCAAGAGCAGGCCGGCTTCCTGGGCGGGGCTGCTTCTGGTTGTGGAGGGTGCTTTAGCGTTCTGGGCTGCCTGGGCAGGGTCCAGTCTTTGAGGAACCTGATGCCCCAGAGCAGAACAGGGGACCCCACGCCAGCAGCAGGATCGGGCTGCAGCAGCAGCTTGTGCAGAGGCCATGGCGGGAGGTGCGGAGCCCCAAGTCCGCCTCCCAGTGTTCTGGTGACAGAGCCCCTTAACCAAAAGGTGCTGAAGCGCAGGGACAGGACTCAGGTTCCTGGGCGGCCCCTCGAAGTGCACCCATGGTGGGGCTGATTGCCCATTGCTCTGGAGACGGGGTGACCAGGTTCTGCCTGGCCACTGGGTACCTTCCCTTTTAGATAGTGATTCCCTGCTGTGTCCCCGGATTTGGCCTCCACGGGGGTGAGCTCTCACCCTCTGCTCCTGGCTGCCCTTTGTCCCCGATCTTCCAGTTCCCCTTTGGAACAGGGCCTGCTCAGGATGGCAGTGTGGCCATGTGGGTGGGGGACTCAGGTCAGGCGGGGTTTCCGTGCGGGGCCAACTTCTGAGACCACCAAGTCATTTCCGTAGAACAGAAGCCCTGGTACCTTAGGGGGTTTGGCCAGGCCTAGTGAAAGCACAGGACGTCCAGTTAAAATTTCAGATGAACAGCAACTCACTTTTCAGTGGGAGTCTCAACAGTTACATGGGACAGACTTATTCTCAAGATTATTTGCTGTCGACGTCAAAGTCAGATTAGCTGAGCGTGTCCTGTGTTTTACCTGGTGGCCATTTTTGGGGTTCACAGGAAAGGTTTCCGTTACCAAAGAGGTTTGGAAAGTGTTCTCTGGACCTCTTGGAGACAGCCTGGGTACTTGTTGGATGAGACAAGTTTTGCAGTTAGGACAACACACACGCACACGTGCCCACCCCACCCCACCCCACCCCGCCATGGCCCTGCACATGCGTGTTGAATGCCTTCCGAGCTCCTTGTGCATGCTGCCCCAGGGCACCCCATTTGGGAGGCCGAGCAGGGAGGGCCGACCGGGAGGGGCCATGTTGCAACTGCCCTCTTGTGCTTGCTTTTTAATGCTGCACGCAAGATGAGGAGCTTGAAGTCCTCCTGCGCCCTGGAGACCGTCTGGGAGGACAAGCAGAAGTATGGGGAAGCCGAGCGGAGGTTCTATGAGCACGAGGCCACGAGAGCCGCCGCCCAGCAGCTCCTGGCCGAGACGCTGGCCGTGAACGGGCCAGGTCAGGAGGACGAGGCAGACAGCGGCGGCGGGAACGAGCCCGGGAACAACCTCGACGGGAAGAAGCCACTGCAGAAAAAGAGGAAGCGCTCCCCAAAGGGCTGGCTCGGCCAGGCGGACCTGGCCCTCGTGGGCCTCTCGGCCGACCATGTCTGGCTGGACAAGCCGCTTTTCGACCAGGCGGAGAACTTGTACCGCCAGAGGCTAGCTGACGCGGCCGCCCAGGCAGCTCAGCATCCCGCCCTGGCACCTGGGGCCCCCTGCACCCACGGGAGCCAGGTGGCCTGCCACCACGTGACCTGGGGCATCTGGGTCAACAAGTCGTCCTTCGACCAGGCTGAGCGGGCATTTGTGGAGTGGTCTCAGGCCCTGCTGCTGGCCACAGAGGGGAGTGGTGCACCGGGGGCTCCTGACACGGGCCAGCGGGCGGCCGCCCTCGATCTGCACCTTGTCCGCCAGCCTGGTCCACCAGCCAATGGCCAGCCGCCACTGGGCAGCCTGCAGGCGCTGGTGCGGGAGGTGTGGCTGGAGAAACCCCGCTACGATGCAGCCGAGAGGGGCTTCTACGAGGCCCTGTTTGACGGCCATCCCCCCGGGAAGGTGCGCCTGCAGGAGCGAGCCAGCCAGGCGGAGGGTGCCCGGCGGGGCCGCAGAGACCGGAGGGGCCGTAACGCTGCGGGAAGCAAGCGGCCCGGGCCGCGGCGGGCCGACGGGGAGGCCCCCTGTGCCCTGCCCTACTGGTACTTCCTACACAAGGACGCCGAGGCCCCCTGGCTCAGCAAGCCCACCTACGACAGCGCGGAGTGCCGCCACCACGCGGCCGAGGCCCTGCGCATGGCCTGGCGTCTCGAAGCTGCGTCCTTGGCTCACCGACCCGGTGCCCGGCCGGGCCCATCCATGTCCAGCCTGAGACCCAAGTAGGAGAAGCGTGCCGGCTGGGCGCCTGGGCTTCCCAGGCCAGCATGCAACCCCTCCCTGCTCCCACCCTGGCAGGGCTCATCCCAAGACTGCCGGCCCGGCCAAGTGGGCTACCCAAGCGGCTGTGCAGGGATAGGGCTCTGCCCTGGGCACTGCCGCCTCTGGGCTCCGCTTGGGGGCCACTACATCCTGGTCACCCCCACGGGGTTGGGGTGGGCCCAAATGTGGCCTGTGCGGTGTTTCCCCTCTGGCCGGGCAGCTTGCAGAGTCCTCCCTGACAGTCACAGGTGGGGGCGGGGGCGTGCAATGGTGGGTCCTCGTCTCTGAGCCCCACTGGGCTCAGCCCCCCACCCCTTCTGCCGTCTCCCCGCCTCCCTCATCTGAAGCCACCTGAGATGAGGTGGGCATCTCTGGTGCTCCGCCTGAGTCTGAAAGACGCCCACTGGACAAGGCCGACTTGCCTCCTGCCTGTGGATCCAGGGGTCTGGCCCCAGAATGATTTTGTGCAGTGCCAGCTGATCTCTGGGGGCCAGGGCCCGGCCGAGGAAGGGGTCTGCTAGCCTGCGGGGCTTAGGCACGTGGGCAGAGACAGGTGGACCCCAGGCAGCCTGGAGGCGCAACAGTAGGGGAGGGCCTGGGGTGCAGAGGGCCAACGGGTATGTGGAGAGAGCTCCTTGGACCCCAGACTCTGGCAGGAGCCCCTCTGCCCCTCAGAGGGCGTGGACATGCTGGTTTGAATAGGGTCTTGGCCTTGGTGTGGGGTCTGTTGTGGTCAGATGTTCCCCAGAAGGCTGGAGGCAAGGTGTGGGTCTAAAACAGTCTTCACGGTGCCTCTCGGGGAGGGTTGGGGGGGTCTCAGGGTCCCACCCCTCTCGTCACCGAGGTCTGGTGGTGGCCAGGGATCTGCAGCAAAGAGTGTTGGCAGGATCGGGTCCTGTTCTGTGCACTGGCTGAGGGACGGGCAGCCCTGAGCAGCGGACTTTGCTTATGGAGTCTGGGCCGTGGCCCAGGTCTGGCGGTTCCCCTGCCCTGCCGAGTGGTGGAGAAGCTGCCGGCTGCAGCCTTGAACGCGCTGGATCCAGCTCACAGGCCCACCTGGAGCAGCCGGACTCACACTTACTGGTCTCGGGGTGTTAGAGTTTGTTCTCTCTCTTGGTTGTCCCACTGTAGTAGTTAAATGCGTTACTTACTAGTGGACAGATAAGAATCTCGTTACACATCGCTGACACTCATGTGAGAAAGTTTTTCTGTAACAAATATTCAGTGAAGTAGGTTGGCCTTATTTTGTATTTTTGCAAATCTTGTGTGTGGCTTAATAGGAGACAGCTGGATTCCTAAACCTGCTGTGCATTCAGTGTGTGGGTGTGTATTGTCTGACCAGTCCAGCCTTGAACAGATACATGGTGGGCAAGGGGAGGACCTTGGTGACCCCCAGAGGTCCCTGGCCATGCTTTGAGAGTCGCTGGTCTTAGGGACTGGCCTGGAGACCACTGGCCTTAGCCCTGAAAGGAGTCCATACAGCAGGCTTGGGGTTAGAGGGGTCCCAGGCTTGTTGTGGCCCACATTGAGAACCTCTGGTGTCCTGTTCTGGGACCTGGAGCCCTTGCCACCCAGGACTGGACAGCTTGCCCTGCTCCCTTGGGGTCCAGGCCGTTGGAAGGGCACGCGTGCGGGCAGGTCCTAGGGCCTTGGCACGGGCAGCCTCTCCTCCCGGTCGGTCTTAGTCTCTCTTCTCTTCAACAGAAAAATGGCCACAAACTTCCTCATGCATGAGAAGATCTGGTTTGACAAGTTCAAATACGATGATGCAGAAAGGAAGTTCTATGAGCAGATGAATGGGCCCGTAGCTGGCTCCTCACGCCAGGTAGGGGCTGCTGCACTTGGGCTTTGGGGTAGCTGAGGTTTGCTTATTTGTAGAAAAAATTTTAATTGAAAAACGACAGACAGGTTCTCTCTGCACTGTCTGCAGGAGAATGGCGCCAGTGTGATCCTCCGTGACATCGCGCGAGCCAGAGAAAACATCCAGAAGTCTCTGGCTGGAGTGAGTACTGCCCTCACACCAGGCGGCCTGTCTGGCATTTCCCCCCAGCATGGCCTTCAGGGCACCTTGGGGTGAGGCGTGCAGGGCTGCCCACCGCACCGCCCACGGCCTCACGGAGCTGGCGGTCACCCGGCGCTGCCCGCCTTGCGGTGGCTGCTCCTGCCGCCCCAGGCCTGCGGCTGCCTGCGTCCTGGCTCCTGCCCTGCTTCCTCCTTCCTGTCAGCTGTGGCTGTCCCCGGAGGGGTGGGTCACGGTGTCGTCATGGTCGTTCAGGCACTCAGTGGTGTCCGGCTCTTTGCGACCCTGTGGACTGCAGCACGCCAGGCCTCCCTGTCCTTCACCATCTCCCGGAGCTTGCTCGAGCTCATGTCCATTGAGTCAGTGATGCCATCCAACCATCTCATCCTCTGTCGTCCCCTTCTCCCGCCTTCAGTCTTTCCCAGCGTGAAGCTTTCACAGGGTGTGAAGCTACCATCTTGATTGGAGGCCCAGAGAGGGGCCTGCAGCCCAGCGTGGCCTCCCGGCCCACCTGAGGTCAGGAGCGGGGCACAGCCCCATCCAGCTCTGTCCCTAGCCTGGCTGGGGCACGGCCCTCGGGGATGGCAGTCCTGCTGCTCGCCCGCTCAGGGCCGCAGGGTAGTGTCCGGCCTCCGCCTCACTGTCCACAGAGCTGTGCTGCTCCTGGAGACTGCAGGAGAGAACCCACCTTCCTGCCTTTTCTAGCTTTGAGAAGCTGCCCACATGCCTTGGCCTGTGGTTTCCAGCCAGCGGTGTCGGGACTCTGACACCCGTTTCCATCTCGTTTCTTTCCATCTCTCCTGCCTTTCCCTGATGGGGCCCTTTGTGACGACATCGGGCCAACTGGGAAAATCCAGGGTAGCCTGCCCGTCCAGCTCCTCAGACCCTCTGCCCTGGGGTCACTTTTCACAGGGTCAGGGGACTTCGAGCTGGCTCTGTACTCTGTAATGACAAAGCATCACGCACCAGGTGACCGAAACAACACAAACTTGTTTTGACGACCTGGAGGGTCAGTCGGAGCGGAAGGTGTGGATGGGGTGGGTTCCTTCTGAGGCTCTCAGGAGAGGCCTCAGAGTGTTGGTGGCTGTCTTCTTCTTGTGTCTTTCCGTCTTCTTTCTGTGAACAAATCTCTGTTGGCAAGGACACCAGTCACTGGGTTGGGACCCCTCTCATGACCCCGTTGGAACTGATCACCCCTGTGAGGACCCCACTGTTGACAGTGTCCCCCACCCTGAAACCCTGTGGTGGGGCCTCCAGCCGCCCGGAAAGGGTGCCGGCCCAGCACTGGGCTTGGGTTGGAGCAGACAGGCCCAGCACACACCAGGGCTCCAGAGGTTCCTGGGGGCTGCTGGTGCCAGCCAGGCTGCTGGCAGGGACACAGACTTCCAGGTGCAGAATCTCGGGTGGCACTGCCCGCGCCCCACCGTCGTGGAATGGCCGCCTCACTGAGCCCATGGCTTCCTCCTCGGTCAGGGTGGGAGGCTAGGCCTGGGGCCTGGAGGCCGTAGGGTGGCCTATTGCTTGGTCTGCGCTGAGCGGTGGTGTCCTTATGGCCCGGAACCCGCACCTTGGGGACCCGTCAGTGTTGTCGCCAGGGCTGTGTTGGGAGGTTCTCAGGGCCGGGCGGCAGGCACAGCAGGGCAAAGGTTTGAGGCTGCAGCTGCCTCGAGGCTCCAGGACCTGTGTGATCCGCTTTGTGGGCGCAGATCCTCCAGGAGGGAGGACCTGGCCTGGTCATTGTGGAGCCCTGGAGGGAGGTGGGCTTCCGAGGGGATCACGTCCCCAAGCCAGGGGGCCTGTGGACCCTCGTGGGAATGGCTGAGCGAGCTGAGATGCGAGCCGGAGGCGGAGATGTGCTGAGGGTGGTCAGCCATGGGGGCCGGGGCAGCCAGCCACTGACTAGAGTAGGAAGGTGGGGGTGGTTGGGGTGAATTCTTGGGCTGACACGAGGGGAGGGGGCGTCCGGGGGCTGGTCGCGGCCCCTTCCCGTCACCAGGCTCCACTGGCCAGCTCTGCTGGTGGTTCTCTGTGTGGTGGGAGTGATGGCCCATGGGACATGGCGTCAACCCAACACTGCCCGCTGGCCCTGGAACAGGGAGCCAGCGTCTGTCAGCCTCTGGGGGTGTGCAGGGCATGGAGGAATCATGTGGCTTCCAAATGGTGCTTGGTGGGCAGGCCCAATGCCCCAGGTTTCTCGTGACTGGATGCTGGAGGCAGGCAGCAGCCATCTGAAAACGACCAGGCACCTGTCCTGGGAGCCGTTCCATTGGGGTGCAGGGTGCACGTGACCGCATGCTGGCTCCTGGTGTTTAGCTCTGGCTTGAGCCAAGGCGCCCTGTGGGTGAGGTCCCTGGGCAGTGCCACCTGGGATAGATGACAGGGGCTCCCCTTCAGGGAGGAGCGCAGCAGGCCGGCAGCTGGGCTGGGTCGCTGTATCACTGGAGCTTTGCAAGCCGGGCAGCCGTGTGGCCTGGGGAGGCAGGGCCGGGCTGCTGCTCCTGCACCGCCTGTTTGTCCTCCCACCCACAGTGGGCCCTCCCCCGCTGTCCCCTGCTCAAGGCTGTGCTACCTGGTTCCCCTGCCCTGGGTCTGGCCGCCCCTGGAGCTGTGAGGCTTTGGCCTCCTCCCTCCACCCCCACAGGCGGCAGCAGCTCTTCGCTGCCTCTGTGTTGGGGCTGCCCGAGCCCCTGGCTTCCTGGGCTGAGTTCCCACTTGGCTGTGGTGCCACCTTGGCCTGGAGCTCGCATGGCTTCCCCCTAGGTTGAGCTCGGGGCTCTGCTTCAGCACAGCTGTGAACGGGAGACCCCAAGGGGCAGGCAAAGCTGTGAGCCCCACCTCCTTCTGCCTTGCAGAGCTCAGGCCCCGGGGCCTCTAGCGGGCCCAGTGGAGATCACAGTGAGCTGGTCACCCGGATTGCCAGCCTGGAAGTGGAGAACCAGAGCCTGCGAGGGGGTGAGGCCCTGGGCTGATGGGGTGGGGGTCCCTCCCTGGGCCTCACCGTCCAACCAGCATCCCTGTACCCCCACAGTGGTGCAGGATCTGCAGCAGGCTGTCTCCAAGCTGGAGGCACGGCTGAGCGCCCTGGAGAAGAGCTCGCCTGCCCACCGGGCCACCACTCCACAGACCCAGGTGAGGGCCCACCCGCACCAGGGACCCCCGGCCTGGCGCTGAGGAGCAGGGGGGCCCTCTGCAGGCTGGCCCAGGCAGCAGAGTGAGGGGCAGGGGCCTGGGGTCCTGCCTTCGGGGGTCTCAGCCTCCACACACGCTCCCCCCACTACGGCAGCACGTGTCTCCCATGCGCCAAGTGGAGCCACCCAGCAGGAAGGCGGCCACTGCCACGGAGGATGATGAGGATGACGACATTGACCTGTTCGGTAGCGACGAGGAGGAGGACAAGGAGGCTACCCGGCTGCGGGAGGAGAGGCTGCGGCAGTACGCAGAGAAGAAGGCCAAGAAGCCTGCCCTGGTGGCCAAGTCCTCCATCCTCCTGGATGTGAAGCCTGTGAGTGGCTCACATCTGACCTTCCCCTACCCTCCCCATGCCTGGGGCCCTGGAGGGGTCAGCGACGGGCAGGGCAAGTGTAAACTCGGCCTGTGCTCCTTCCCTCTCGCCTCAGTGGGATGACGAGACGGACATGGCCCAACTGGAGGCCTGTGTGCGCTCCGTCCACCTGGACGGGTTGGTCTGGGGGAGCTCCAAGCTGGTGCCTGTGGGCTACGGCATCCGCAAACTGCAGATCCAGTGTGTGGTGGAGGATGACAAGGTGGGGACAGACCAGCTGGAAGAGGAGATCACCAAGTTCGAGGAGCACGTGAGTGAGGGGGCGCACTCGGGGGTGCAGGGGTGTCCCACGTGAACCCCTGGCCAGGCGTGTGGGACTTTGGGAAACAAGGCCCTGTGTGACCACCAGCCTCCCTCCCTGCAGGTGCAGAGCGTCGACATTGCTGCTTTCAACAAGATCTGAGCCCTGGCCTGAGCCTGTGTGGCCTTGCAGCCAATAAAGACTGAGATTCCAGCTCTCTGGCTCTTGTCTGTCCTGGTCTGGGCCCTGTGGGTGGGTGCATTCAGGGAGCGTGCTGGGCCTGTGTCCCTGGTGTGGCCATGTGGGCCCACCCCTCTATCTGCCCCTCCCATCCCCTTCTCACTTAGCTCTCAGTTGCAAGTGCCATGCCCAGGTCGAGCCCTAACACATGCATTGTCTCCTCCGCTGGGGGGGGATACCTGGTCCCCCATCATCTCCACTCTGCCTCCTCTTTTTGAGTTATCCCCATGGGTATGAAAGTGCCAGCCTGGAACCATCCAGGGAAGAGGTCCCAGTGGCCGTCCTGGCCCTGCTCTTGTGACCTTGTGCTCGTTTCACCTGTGGGAAACGCTGCGCGCATCTGTCCATGTCTAGGAAGGAGGTGGGGTTTCTTCCCTTAACCCTGTCCCTCTCCCTCCAGCTCTGGAAGGGCATCCACCACACACACACACACACACACACTGAGAGAGACCTGGGCCCTGCCAGGCCCCAGGACACACTCCCCCAGGAGCTGCGCCCCTGGCCCACCCCTGGCCGCCTTACTCTCCGGTCTGGGCAGCATTGTGTCACTAGTGGTTCCTCCCCGGATCCGGTGTGACTGGTGAGGAAGAGTGAGTTGTTGAGGCCTCCAAGGCCCCTTAGGATTCCTGTGGGGCTTAGAATGCAGGACTGGAGAGCCTTCTGTGCCAGCTGGTAGACAAGCAGCCCCTTACTTGGGTTGGCACCACGTTCCTCCCAGGACTGTGGGCTTGCCGCGGTGTGGTGGTGGCCCTGAGCTGCCCTGCCCACGCCCGCAGTGGCTCTGGGCGGGAGGGGATGTGGAGTTTGCATTGCCCTCTTTTACCGTTGGTACGCTGCATGGAACCGCGGGCGGCAGGGGACAAGACAGACCGTGCCCCACGGGGCCGACCAGGGCGAGCAGACGCCCCAGCTCGAGCCGCGTCCAGCTGAAGGAACAGCTCCCCAGCGTCTGGAGGCCGGCGGCCCGCCCCGTGGGTTCTGGTTGCCAGGAGAGGCGGTCGCGCCCCGGTGTCCCAACTTTCCAGCTCCAACCCGCTGACGGGGCGGGCCCTGGCGAGCGCGGACGTCAAACGGGCAGGCGGGGCGGCCAGAGTCCGGGGCGATGGCGGCGGAGCAGGACCCCGAGGGGCGCGCGGCGGCGCGGCCGCTGCTCACCGACCTGTACCAAGCCACCATGGCGCTGGGCTATTGGCGCGCCGGCCGCGCGCAGGACCAGGCCGAGTTCGAGCTCTTCTTCCGCCAGTGCCCGTTCGGCGGAGCCTTCGCCTTGGCCGCGGGACTGCGCGACTGCGTGCGTTTCCTGCGTGCCTTCCGCCTGCGGGACGCAGGTAGGCCCCGGCCCGGCGAGCCCCCGCCCGCGCGCCCCCGAGCCCCTGCCCGCCACGGCCTCTGTCGCCCCTAGATGTGCAGTTCCTGGCTTCGGCGCTGCCCCCAGACACAGACCCCGCGTTCTTTGACCACCTTCGTGCACTCGACTGCTCTGGTGTGACGGTGCGGGCCCTGCCCGAGGGCTCCCTCGCCTTCCCCGGCGTGAGTGCGGGGGGTGGGATGTGGTGGCGGGGGGCGGCGAACGGGGCAGGGCGGCACCGAGTGACAGCCCGCCCCGCAGGTTCCGCTACTGCAGGTGTCCGGGCCGCTCCTGGTGGTGCAGCTGCTGGAGACGCCGCTCCTCTGCCTGGTCAGCTACGCCAGGTGGGGCCCGGGGTGGGGTCCGGGGTGGGGCCCGAGGCCGAAGGCCGGATCCTGCGAGTGGGAGGGGCCTTCCCGGCGGGCCTGTGGGGCGTGGCCCCGTGGGGGCGGGGTGGGGATGGAGCGCTGGCCCGCACCCGCTCCCTCTTCGCAGGGTCTCCAGAGAGACCTGGCAGAGTAGCTTCCTGGCCGTCACTCCGGTACCCTACTCCCCTGCTCCCACAGCCTCATCGCCACAAATGCCGCGCGCCTTCGCCTGATCGCAGGGCCCGACAAGCGGCTGCTGGAGATGGGTCTTCGGCGTGCTCAGGGCCCCGACGGGGGTCTTACTGCTTCTACCTACAGCTACCTGGGCGGTGAGGGCCAGGAGACGGAAGGAAGGAGGAGTCTAGCCCCGAGACCTCCCTCCTTCAATGTCTGAAGTACCCCAACTTTACCCTGATCCAGGCTTCGATGCCAGCAGCAACGTGCTCGCAGGACAGCTACGGGGCGTGCCGGTGGCTGGGACCCTGGCGCACTCCTTTGTCACTTCCTTTTCAGGCAGTGAGGTGCCCCCTGACCCGGTCAGTACCCCTGTCCCCCTAGCTGCATTACAGAGGGCAGACCCCCAGGGCGATCCCTTCCCCAGAAGGAGACGCCAGCCCCTGCTCAGCCCTCAGGCAGGTACCACGCCTGGCCCACCCAAGCCACCCTGGGCTGGTGTCTCAGTGTGGCGCTGGCAGACGGGTGCTCAGACTGTCTACTGGTGCAAGCCAGCCGCCCCCCCACCACCACACTCTGGGTCTTCCGTCCTTTACCCCTCTCCATAGATGTTGGCTCCAGCGGCTGGTCAGGGCTCCCAGGTGGATCTGGCTGCCAGTGTGGAGATGTGGCTGGAGCGTGTGTGTGGCCACCTGGGGCTGGGTGTGCAAGAGCCTCATCGGGGAGAGCGGGCAGCCTTTGTGGCCTATGCCCTGGCCTTTCCCCGGGCCTTCCAGGGCCTGCTGGACACCTACAGTGTGCGGAGGTGAGGCCCGGCCATCCCCTGGGATAGTCTCAGCAGAGAAGCTGCAGACCCCTCATGCTGACCCTCCTGTCCCTGTCCCCAGGAGCGGGCTCCCCAACTTCCTGGCTGTAGCCCTGGCCCTGCAGGAGCTGGGCTACCAGGCAGTGGGTGTGAGGCTGGACAGTGGCGATCTGCTTCAGCAGGCTCGGGAGATCCGTGGGGTCTTCCGGACAGCGGCAGCCCAGTGAGTCCCTGGGAGGGGCTTTGTCTGCTGAGAGACCCCCTCCAGCTCAGGGGTATTGAGAGGGGAAGCGGGAGGGAGGCTCTCTGATGCTACCCAAGTCGCAATGCTGCAGTGGGCGAGAAGGCTGGGCTGGGCTCACTCAGGGGCCTGTAGGCACGAAGGCTTGAGCCAGACCAGCAGATGTTAGAGGGCGGCTGGACAGGTGAGGGGGAGCCACGGGAGTCAGGAACATCTGACGGGCTGCCCCCACTACAGGTTCGGGGTGCCCTGGCTGCAGTCGGTACCCATCGCTGTCAGCAACAACATTGACGAGGAGGAGCTGGTCCGGCTAGCCCAGAAGGTGGGCTGGGCAGGGGCAGGCCAGAGGGTGGCGTGGGGGCCCTGGGCCTGCATGTGCTGGCCGAGCTCAGTGCCCACCCACTCACCTTCCAGGGCAGTGAGGTGAACGTCATTGGCATCGGCACTAGCGTGGTCACCTGCCCTCGCCAGCCTTCCCTGGGCTGTGTCTACAAGGTGGGGCACAGTGCAAGTGGGCTGGGGTGGACCAGGGGTCCGGGAAAAAGGTCCAGCTAGCCCAGCACCCTGTCCCCGCAGCTGGTGTCTGTGGGAGGCCAGCCGCGGATGAAGCTGACCGAGGACCCCGAGAAGCAGACATTGCCTGGGAGCAAGGCTGCCTTCCGGCTCCTGGGCTCTGATGGTGAGGCCCCCTCCACCCTCCTCAGTTCAGTTCCGAGCCCCAGGCCCCTCACGTTATTCTTGGCGCCCCTCACGTGCACACACACACAGGATCTCTGCTGTTAGATGTGCTGCAGTTGGCAGAGGAGCCACCTCCCCAGGCTGGCCAGGAGCTGAGAGTGTGGCCTCGAGGGGCCCGGGAGTCCCGTACTGTGAGGCCGGCCCACGTGGAGCCACTGCTGCGACTCTGGGTCCAACAGGGACAGGTGACCACCCCTACCTACCCCCCAAATCTGCACCTTCAACCCAGACCAAGCTCTGATATCTGTCCTTGAGCCTCTTCCCACCTCCCAACAGCTGTGTGAGCCGCTGCCATCTCTGGCTGAATCCAGAGCCTTTGCCCAGCAGTCCCTGCACCGTCTGAGCCCTGCCCACAGGCGGCTGGAGCAGCCGGCACTGTACCAGGTGTGCGCGGGGCCCCGCCCTCAACCTGGCCTGTGCTGTCTGCCCCCATGGCCCCATCACTCCCGTGTCTCCCTGCTGCAGGTCGCACTGTCTGAGAAGCTCCAGGCCCTGGTGGACAGACTGAGTGCCAGAGGAGCCCTCTGACGACCTGTGCTGGGAGCTGCCTGAAATTAACATGAGTCATTCACTGTCCCCACTTGTCATGTGTCATTTCTTCATCTAGTCTGCCACTCGCTGGACCCTCAGGGCTTCCTGGGGTGGACTGGAGTCAGGAATTAGTGAGAGGGTTTATTCTCCCAGGGGAGACCCCAGGCTGGCCAGGGTTCAGGAGGCAGCCCCACGCTGAGGTCTGAGGTCAGCTAAGGCTTGTGGGAGGGTGTCCGAGGCTTGAGGAGCTGGACTCTAAGGGCAGATCGGGGCAGGGCAGGGCTATAGGGAAAGGGGGGCAGTCCTTGTGCTCAACTAAGAGCTGGGGGAGTGGCTGGGAGACCTCTCCATGAGGCTGGAGGCGGGAGCCACAGGGTGGGGTTGAAGCGCCAACTGGAGGGGCTCTGGGATTCCCCCTGGGAAGGCTCTCTGGGATACCTCCACCTCCCCAAGGGGAGGCCTGGGTGTCCCCTAACTCTGCTGCTGCCAGGCTCCACGGGCCCCTGTGCCCCTGGGCCCCGCCCATCTGGCTCCCTCTTGGCTCTGGTGTGTCACAGTGTGGACCAGGCCTCGGTCGTGGGGACCCAGCTGCTGCCCCCAAAGTGCCAGGAAAGGCTTGGAGCCGTGGGGCCTGCCTGACCAGAGCCAAGGAGGAAGTTAGGGAGCAGGGGCCCGCCCTGGGCACCCGGCAAGTCCTGGCTGCCCCACCTCTGTGCAGCAGGCTTGTCAGGTCTCCACCCACGTCTGCTCCAGGAGAGAGGGTCGAGGCTCTCCGGGACACGGGGGCCAAGGCCTCGGCCTCTTGTCCAGGTGGTGGGCAGCTCGAGGAACCAGCAAGGGCGCAGGGGAACGCTGACTGTCCAGGGGACGGCCCCGGGGCTCTCCCGCCTGCCCAGGTATTTGGCAGGACCAGCTCTTCTGGCTCCCCCAGCCCAGGCTGGGCAGTGGCCACGGTGTTGCTGGGTGAGGGTGACAGTGGGGATTTGGGACAAAGGCCCGGTCAGGCCTCCTGGGGAGAGGGGGGCTTGGAGAGAGATACACACACCCCTGCCAGCACACACACAACAGAACACACCCAGGCCCAAGGCCCCTCATGTCACCACTTCTGAGCTTTGCACTCTGGTGCCAGGACTGAGGGCACCAGAGGCACTGGGCAACTCCTCTTCTGCTGGCTCACCCCCAGGGCTGCTCTGAATTCAGAGCGGGCGGCAGCTCTCCGACCGTCCCCTTCCCGGAGGTCCGGTCGGGTGGGAACACAGAGAGGACAGCCCAGCCCCAGCCCCAGGCCCAGCATGGGACTCGACTGCCTTTCAGGGCTGAGTCAGGCGAGGCCTTAGCTCAGGGCTGGGCCAGACCCTCAGAGCTGTGCACACTTGCCAGGATTCCCTGCCCAGTGGGGTTGGAGGTCAGGTCAAGGGCTCGCCTCCCTGCCACCATCCCCTTATACTCCCTGCCCCGGCGGATCCTCTGTCCCCCAGGGACCTTGCTTGGCCCTTTCCTAGGGCCCGGTGGGCAGAACCAGATCCCAGACACTCAGGCTGCAGGCAGCCTGGGCAGGAGGGCCTTCCCAAAGCCCCTGGCGGGTACCACACCTGGAAACACCTCTGTATGGCTCCCCACCTCCACCCCCACACCCCCACACACACACGCGCGCGCGCACGCCACCACGCCTGTCCCTGGTCCCGCCTGCCTGGGGCCTGCTTCTAGGTCAGGCCTGGGCACGACTTCCTGGGAGGACCAGCGACAGGTGCTACAAGCTCGGCGTGTGCCGCGGCCATGGCTGGGGGCGTGTGGGGCCCGGCCCGCGGGGCCCCTGTGGGGGCCCTGACCCTGACAGCCCTGGCCGAAGGGATCCGGGCCAGCCGGGGGCAGCCAATGGGACCCCCTGCCCCAGGCCCTCAGCCCCAGCCTGAGCTTGAACCTGCAGTGGAGGAGCCTGGGAGGGCAGCCACCACTCCCACGGCTGGCGGTGAGCCCCCCTCCCCGCCCCCTCCCCAGGAGCCAGCTCCCGAGGGGCCCCAGCAGGTAAGCAGGAGGGCTGCCTGGGGGTCAGGGGAGGTAACGAGGGAGGGGGTTGGGAGATGACAGAAAGGCTCTGTGGAGGGAGGAAGACCGTGAGAGAGGTAAGGGGGCTCCACATGCTCCCCGTCCCACTCCCAGACTCCCCGGAGCTCCTGGGAGGAGGGGGCCCTAGCAGACCTGGCCGTGTACACCGCCGCCTGCCTGGAAGAGGCTGGCTTTGTGGGAACCCAGGCAACAGCACTCACCCTGTCCTCAGCCCTGGAGGCGCAGGGGCACAGGCTGGAGGACCAGGTGAGCCCATGCCCCTCCCCACGGGCCCCTCCAAGGCTGCGGGTGGTGAGCTGCGCCTGCTTGGCGCGGGCAGGGCTCACAGAGACCTGACTGCCGCCCCCAGGTGCATGGGCTCGTGCGGGGGCTGCTGGCGCAGGTGCCCCATCTGGCGGAGGGGCGGCCCCGGCGGGCGGCGCTGCGGGTGCTGAGCTCCCTGGCTCTGGAGCACTCCCGGGACGTGGTGTTCGCACTGCTGCGCTGCTCACCGGCCCCGGACCGGTAACCTGCCTCGCCCCGATGCGTCAGGGGCCCCACGGCTTCCTTCCCCCTTCCGGCTTGGCTGTGGAGTCTGGCCCAGGGCGGGCCTAGGAGGGAGCCTTCCCCCTCCCCTCCTCCCTCTCTTCCTCCCGCTGCCCCTCCCACCTCAGGTCCTCTGCTGGTTCCTGGCTGCAGCCTGGCTTTCTCTCTCCCTGTCTGGGGGTGCCCGCCTGAGCAAGCCAGGTGGCTTCTGCACCCCCAATGCCCCTGGCTGTGGTTAGTCTGCCCCCAGGGAACGTTATCTCTGGTTTTATTCCCCATGGTGACTGTTCATGATGCCAGTTTGTTGCTGGCCCCTTGGGGTCCCATGTGATCTGCACAGATGCCACTCATCTTGTTCCTCAGGGATTGCCAGGGTGGGGTGGGGGGCAGTTAACCCTCCCTCCTCCTGCTGGAGTCCTAGTGGCTGCCTCCCCAACTTGGGGGCTCTCCTCACCCCAGTCCCGAACCCTGTCTCACATACCCCGTGCCCCCAGGGTGGCCGCTGAGCTCTGGCGCAGCCTGAGCCGGAACCAGCGTGTGAATGGACAGGTGCTGGTGCAGCTGCTCTGGGCGCTAAAGGGCTCAGCCGGATCCCAGCTGGAGGCTCTGGCGGTAGGTGGCTCTGTCCAGCTTGCCAGGGGACACCCCAGCCCTGGCCCAAGAGGCCAGGAGAGTCTGGTTACAGGGGCTCGGGAGCAGCAGGCACTCACCGTAGTCACACCCATCCATAACGCCCTTCGAGCGTGGAGGTCTTGTCCTCTCCCTGTCTGCCGTGTCTGAGCCTGAATGAACCCCTGGTTCCACAGGCCACTCGCGCCCTTGGGGAGATGCTGTCTGTGTCCGGCTGCGTGGGTGCCACCCGAGGCTTCTACCCGAACCTTCTCCTGGTGCTGGTCACTCAGCTCCACGAATTGGCACGGGACGCACACTCCCCCGACACACCCAAGGTGTGGGTCCCATCTCACCGAGGGCCACCGCACAGTCATGCCAGGTGAGGGGGTGCACACCCGGCTGTGAGGGCTGGCCCAGTGCCCTCCTGGCCCTCACCGCCCACTCGCCGCTGCACCCGTCTCCAGCTGCACCGTGGAGGCCTTGAAGGCCCTGCTCACTGGGGACGGAGGCCGCATGGTGGTTACGTGCATGGAGCAGGCTGGAGGCTGGAGGAGACTGGTGGGAGCTGGCACCCACCTGGAGGGGGTCCTGCTGCTGGCCAGGTGTGCGGGGGGGGGTGTGAGAGAAGCAGGGGCATGGGGGTGGTCGGTGGGGTAGGGGGGGCGGGCGGCTTCTTGAGGGAGAGCTTCCGTTTGGCCCCGTCGCAGTGCCCTGGTGGCCCACGCCGACCACCACCTACGAGGCCTGTTCGCTGACTTGCTACCGCGGCTGCGCAGCACAGACGACGCACAGCGCCTGACGGCCATGGCCTTCTTCACCGGGGTGAGCCCGCTTCCAGGACGGGTGGGGAGGGGTGACAGTGAGCTTGGCCCCTAAGCGGCCCTGGCCTGCGCGGAAAGCCAGCGCGCTGACCCTGTGTCCCCTGCCCAGCTGTTGCAGAGCCGGCCCACCGCGCGGCTCCTGCGGGAGGAGGTGATCCTGGAGCGGCTCCGCGCCTGGCAGGGCGACCCTGAGCCCACCGTGCGCTGGCTGGGCCTGCTGGGCCTCGGCCACCTGGCGCTGAACCATGGGAAGGTGAGGGAGGGGCGGGGCGGGGCGGGGTGGGCTGGGCGAGGGGCCTCCCACGAGTCCCTGTCCCCCCCTCGCAGGTGCGCCACGCGACCACGCTGCTGCCCGCGCTCCTGGGCGCGCTGGGCGAGGGTGACCCGAGGCTCGTGGACGCCGCGCTGGGGTCGCTGCGGAGGGTCCTGTTGCAGCCGCGGGCACCGGTGCGGCTCCTGAGCGCGGAGCTGCGGCCACGCCTCCCGCCACTCCTGGACGACGTGAGCCCCGCCCGCTCCCTTCAGCTGTCTTTCCCATGGCCCTGCCGGCCCCCGCCCCCCCCAACCCCCGTTACCCGACCAGGCCCCGCTGGGGCCCCCAGGGCACTCCCGCAGACTGCAGCCCTCCGGACGCCCTCTCCCTGCCGGGTCCTGATCGCGCCCTCCTGTTGCAGACCCGGGACTCGGTCCGCGCCTCCGCAGTCGGGCTGCTCGGGACGCTGGTGCGGCGCGGCCGGGGCGGGCTCCGGGTGGGGCTCCGTCGCCCCCTGCGGAAGCTGGTGCTGCAGAGTCTCGTTCCGCTGCTGTTGCGCCTGCACGACCCCAGCCCAGACACCGCTGAGGTCAGCCCCCGACACTGTCCTGACCACTCCACCCTTCCCCACCACAGCCGCCTCTCCAGAGAGCGCATGTCAGGGACGTCCCTGAAGACTGCAGGAGGCTTGGGCAAGCAGGACTCCTCCGCCCCTCACCCTGGCCACCTCCTGCCTCCCAGGTCCTTTCTTGCCGCTTTCCTTTTGCACCTCTAACCTCGCTCCCTCCCCGTTCCAGAGCTCAGAATGGACCCTGGCCCGCTGTGACCAGGCCCTGCACTGGGGCCTGCTGGAGGAGATGGTCACGGTGGCCCACTACGACAGCCCTGAGGCCCTAAGCCGCATCTGCCACCGCATGGTCAGTTGGGGGGACGGTGAGAATGACGGGTGCGGTCGGCTGCCCACTTGGTCCAGTATACACCAGGGCCACTCCCCCCCAGACTGAGACTCCTCACCCTTCCAGTCAAGGTGGTAGCACGGTGAAGCCTGGCCTCACCTCTGAGGCCTCCACTCCACGCAGAGCTGGCCCTCCTGCCCCACGAGCCCTTCTGTCCCCAGGTCCAGTGGTACCCGAGTCACGTGCCCAGCTTTCTGAGCCAGACCCAGGGTTACCTGCGGAGCCCTCAGGGCCCCCTGCGCCGGGCGGCCGCCCTGCTCACAGGTGAGGCAGGCCTGGTGTCACGCTGCTCCCTGCACCCAGGGCTCTGGGTGCTGGGCCAGCCCCTCACTGCTGTGGGCACGGGGCCAGCACTCAGGGCTTCGCTTTGGTCCAGGCTTCCTGGTTCATCACTCCAGCCCCAGCCACGTCAACCAGGACCTGCTGGACTCTCTGTTCCAGGGTGAGAGCCCAACTCACCCTCGTGGGGTTCCGCAGGGTTCCAGAGAGGTGGTGGCTGCCAGGGCAGAGTGGATGGGTGGGGGACTGGGATGGATGGGGGACAGCCCGCGAGTCCCGCCCCCGCCCCGCCCCACCATCCGCCACATGAACCGCCCTGTCCCCGCAGACTTGGGGCGGCTGCGGAGCGACCCTGAACCAGCTGTGGCGGCAGCAGCACGCGTGTCTGGCCAGCAGGTGGCGCTGCTGGCCCGCGCCCAGCCCCAGCCCTGCGGCTGGAGCCTCTGGGGCCTCCGGCACCTCCCCTGCCCCGGCCGGCCCCGCCCCCGGCCGGCCCGGCCCCCACCCGTCTACGCCGACAGCCCGTTCCAGCACCGCAGCCACCCCGGCCGCTGGGGCTGCTCAGGTCCAGGCTGAGCTGACCGGCCGGCCCTCCAATGGGGGCCACGGTGCTGACTCAGGCTCCCCGCTCTGTGGCCTGTCTTGGCTGGGAGGCAGATCTGCAGAAGAGGTCTGCCTTGAGGGGCACCCTAGGCGTAGTGCTGGGCACCAGTGCCTGTCCCCCACCCCAGCGGGGCTCTGCAAGGTCTGCTGCACACAAAGACCCCCCACCCCGAGAGCCCTGTGACTAGATGGACCACGAGTTTCTGACGCAGCACCTTCTCCCTCAGCTTCATGCCTCGTCCACCTGTCGATCCGTCTGTCCCCCAGCAGGCCTGTGCCTCTCCCAGCCCCCTGGCATGTGCCCTGCCTGGATGGCGCCTGGCCTTCTGGGCCCAGGCCGGGTGGGGACACGGAAGTGGGTGCCGCCCTGGGAGCCATCCCTGTGAAAGGCTGCCTCTGCTGGCCACTTGCTGGCTGGCAGGTTCTGAGGTTTCCAGCCACACCCTCACTGCTCAAGAAGCATCCATCTGTCCGCCTATCCACACTCACTGCCCAGCAGCCTGGCCCCGTTCCTGCCCCTCCCCTCTAGCTCACCGTCTCAGACCCCTGGGGTCTTCTCTGGAGGCGGCCCCCGACTTCCCACTGGACACCACAGGTCTGAGATGATACCTGCGGGCTCAGGTGTGGGGTGCCAGCATCTGCCCCTCACCAGGCTGAGCTGTCGCACCCACATCCCAGCACCTGCTCAGGGCCGGGTAAGGGAAGAGGTCCCTCAGGAATGCTCTGAAGCAGTGACCCAGGCTCTCCAGATCCGGGATGAGTGGCTTCTGCCACCTGGAATGCCCACCTTGAGGTGTCCTCTTGCCCTTTCTGGGCCCCCAAAGCTGCCTTCTCAGAGAAGGAGGCCTCCACTCACACAGCCTCTTGGAGGCTGGGCTCCTGCCCACCACAATGGAAAGCATTTGAAATAAAGATAGCTGGACGGCCCTGGTGGTCCAGCAGTTAAGCCTCTACACTCCCAATGCAGGGAGCACAGGTTCGATCCCTGGTTAGGGAACTAAGATCCCACATGCCGCACTGCGCAGCCAAAATAAAAACACAGATCCTAGGGGTTCGGTGTCTCTCTGGGCCAAGGCTGGGCTTTGATGAGCCGCGCCTGGTCCAAGATCCGGCTTGGACTAAGATTACAGAGAAGGCAGCGTGTGGCTGCCAACAAAGGTCTGTCTAGTCAAGGCTATGGTTTTTCCAGTGGTCATGTATGGATATGAGAGTTGGACTATAAAGAAAACTGAGTGCCAAAGAATTGATGCTTTTGAACTGTGGTGTTGGAGAAGACTCTTGAGAGTCCCTTGGGTTGCAAGGAAGTCCAACCAGTCCATCCTAAAGGACATCAGTCCTGAATTCATTGGAAGGACTGATGTTGAAGCTGAAACCCCAATACTTTGGCCACCTGATGCAAAAAGACTCTGATGCTGGGAAAGATTGAAGGCGGGAGGAGAGGGGGATGACAGGATGAGATGGTTAGATGGCATCACCAACTCAATGGACATGAGTTTGAGTAAGCTCTGGAAGTTGGTGATGGACAGGGAGGCCTGGCGTGCTGCAGTCCATGGAGTTGCAAAGTGTCAGACACAACTGAGCAACTGAACTGAACTGAACTGAGCGTGTGGCTGGGGGTTGGGCCAGCCCTGGGTGGAGTCAGGCACGCTTTGCCCTGACTGAGAAGCTGTGCTGCCCACAGAGTCCCTGAGCAGAGTCAGAGGTCAGCAGGGAGGGGCCGGGGTCTCCTCATTGGTCACTCTGAGGGCAGGGGAGGCCCCGGCCAAGGGCACTCGTCCGTGAGAAGCCAGGGACATAGTTTGGGGTATTAGTTCACGATTCTCCAAGGGGAATGCCAAAATTGGATTAAACTACGAGAAACATCTGGGGACGCACTGGGGAGGCCAGGAAGCCGTCAGAGCCCAGGAGGCAGAAGGAAGGGAGGCTGGTGAGAATGTCCTCAGGGGTCTCCAGCCCAACCCCATAAGAGAGGCGCCAGGTCCCAGTCCTATGGCCCCTCCACTGCTCCCGGCAGGGTGGCAGGAGGACACCCCCCCAACTGCCTGATGGTCAGGTGCCTCAGGGTCTTGCAGCCTGGAGCCAGAAGCTGGGGGACCGTCTGAGGCCCACTGTCCCCACCAGGCACGAGCCTGTCCAACCACAGAGTGTGGCTGCACAGGTGAGGGGCAAAGCCCCCAGCGAGGCTTGCTGGGAAGCGGGGCCCAGCCTCATGGGGGGCTCGGCAGGCAGCTCCCCGCCTCTTCCATGCCTCCCCGCAGGGCCTGGGCCTCTCTGGCCTGGGACCCACTCCCCTCCACTCCGCAGGCCATCTGGAGTGAACCTGCCCCCCCGCCCCGACCCCGTGAGGGCATCCCTTGCCCTGTAGCTGGGGCCCCGCCAGACACCCTGCTTGCCGCTTTGTCCTGGGAGTGGGATGCTTCTCAGGGATTTCTCTGCTGCAGTCCCCAGGGAGGCTCCAGTCGGGGCGGCGAAACCGTAGCCCTGCTTCCTGGTGAGCCCCGCTCCTGGGTGAGTGCTGTAATGGTTGGTAGGCATCTAGGTGACCAGGCCCAGCAGAGCCGCTCACAGAGTGCTCACCTCCCCCCAGGGTCTAGGGTCAGGGTGCGCTGCTTTACACAGAGCAGCCCCCCCACCCCACGCCTTGATCTTGATGCTTAGATGCTCTCAAATGAGCTGTCACTGGAGAGCTCCGGGCACTGGCGACCCTGGAGCCTGAGGGCCAACAGTGAGACCCTCCAAAGGGCGCCTGGGTGGGGCTCAGCAGACCCAGTTCACCACCTGATCTTGCAGGGAGCGTCTCGGGGCCCCAGAAGCAGCGCCGGTGGCCTGCTCACTTGCTGCTTTCTAAGACCTGCGCTGCTCCAGTCCTGTCTGCCTTGGTGGTGCCTTTCAGTGCCCTAGCAAGGTTCCCAAAGGAGGAGCTTGGGCTCCGGGGAACACAAACAGGCCTGGGAGGTGTCCAACTTCTCCCTTGCCCTGGGTGAGGGAACAATTGCTAGGCATTTCTGTACTGGGATCTGGGATGTTTAGGGAGCACTCTTTTAATATTAATTTTACTGTCAACCTCGATCCTCAGTTTTCTCAGGGGTTAATGTCCCAACCACAGCTGGGCCGACCACCTCTTCTCTTTATTTTTATTTTTTTGGGCCACGTTGCTTGTGGGATCTTTGTTCTCCAAGCAGGAATCAATCCCGGGCCCCAGCGGTGGAAGTGCCGAGTACTTAACCACCAGACCACCAGGGATTCCCCATTCCTTATGTTTAGCCAGTCCTGGGGCTGCAGGGCAGCGGCGAGCCGGACAGGAAGGGAACATGGCTTTCCTTGCCTTCCACCAAGTGGAGGAGAGCAGACCGGCTCCCATAGGGAGAGGCAAGTTTCTCCTGGCTGTGACAACTCCACGGTGAGAGTAACTGCCTGGCTGAGTCAGTCACCCCCTCTCTGTGCCTGGCGAGGCCCAGGGACCACGGCTCAGGACAGGGAGGTCTCCTCTCCTCTCGACAGACTCCTACCTTTAAGTGAATGAATTTGGATGAGACACACCCCAAAGCCCAGTTTCTCTGGTTCGGGTCATTTCCCCCAGGCCCCCATGCAGCCCCAGGAGTGCAGAGCTCTCTGTCTGTTAGCGCCCTGTTCTTGCCCCCTTGCAGCTCTGCAGAGGGAGGACGGCCCGCTGCCTGCATCAGAACGTCAGAATGCTCTCAGGCTCCCTGAGGTGGACAGAGAACAGTCCTGGGGGTTGGCATCGCCATGCCCTGTTCTTCCAGGCCAGCCTGCTGTTGCGGGGGCAGGGGCAGGGAGGAGCCTGGCCACGTGGCCGGTCGCTCCGGAGTGGCTGGGTCCAGCACAGGGAAGGCCCCTGGGCCTGCCTGCTCCTAGCCCCCAGGTCCCTCCCCGTCCTGTGTGGGCATCCCCCCCTGGGCCCCCGACCCCTGATAGAGGGCTCCTCAAAAGCTCATGCGTCATTTTCCCTGTTTGTCATCTGTCACATTTATTGGCTGTCCCCACCCCCAGGTCTTGTGGAGAGCCGCCCACACAGCTGGGTGTGGCTCTTGGCAGCCGGTGGGTGCGAGCTGTGCCTGCAGCGGGCGGGCCACAGACTAGCAGAGCTGGCTCAGCCTGAGCAGCAGCGCCAGGCAGGCATAAAGTGCGCATGCACAGCCACGGGCCCCAGGCTCCCAGCACACTTGGGGGGTGCCCACCTGGGGCTCCAAGCCGCATGCCTCCAGCAGAGCCCAGCCGGGTGCCTCTGAGCCCCAGCTGTCGCCCAGGCGCTCGGGCGGCAGGGACACAGCCCGGTGCTCCTGCCACGGGCTGCTTTGCTCCACAAGGCTCTCCACCTGGCAGACAGGGTGGGAGCGGTCAGAGGGCCCGGCATTGGGCACCCTCCCACGCCACCCCATTGCGAGGCACCGGGCCCCACACTGGCCCACCCCTCCCGTACACCCAGGCCTTCTCACCAGCCAAAATGTCCCTGACAGGGCCCCCGTCTCCAGCACCTCAGCCAGCAGCACGTGCTGGGCTTCACTCAGCACTGCGGAGAGATCTCGGGTGAAAGGGCTTCCAGGGGCTAGCCAGAGGAGCTCGCGTCCTTGCCTTTTCCCTGCCCCGCCCCGAGCCCCTTACCTGCTAGCGCTTGCAGCAGATAGAAGACGGGGCCTGCGAGCTCTGTTTCCAGCTGTCCAGAGGGCAGCACCAGGGACTCAAGGATGGCGCCCACCGGGCCGTCCCGAGGCTCCACCGGCCCGCCGCACAGGCCTTGCTCCAGCTGGAGGCACCCCAGGGGAGTGGGGGTGAGCAGGGTGGGACAGGCCCTGCTCCAGGTGGGGGTGCCCGGGGGACTGGGAGTGAGCAGGGCGGACAGGCACCTGCTCCAGGTGGGGGCCCCCAGGGGAGTGGGGGTGAGCAGGGCGGGACAGGCACCTGCTCCAGGTGGGGGTGCCTGGGGGAGCAGGGGTGAGCAGGGCGGGCAGGCCCTGCTCCAGGTGGTGGCGCCTGAGGGAGCAGGGGTGAGCAGAGCGGGACAGGCACCTGCTTCAGGTGGGGGCGTCTGGGGGAGCAGAGGTGAGCAGGGCGGGCAGGCCCTGCTCCAGGTGGGGGCGTCTGGGGGAGTGGGGGTGAGCAGGGTGGGACAGGCACCTGTTACAGGTGGGGGCGCCCGGGGGAGTGGGGGTGAACAGGGCGGGCAGGCACCTGCTCCACCGCCCCACTCAGCTCTCGTGCTACCCCACCCTCTAACACCCCGCACGCACAGCCCAGCTCACTCACCGAGTCCTCCAGGGCTTGCAGAGCCGGCTCGTCCCGCAGCACCTGCCCCAGGCCACCCAGCAGCTGCCCACATAGCCCCTTGGACAAGCCCTCCAGGCCCATGGCCCAGGCCTTCACCTCTGCCCGCAGGCCCTGGTAGTCGTCAGTGGTCGCCAGCCAGTGCTCCGTGGACCCATCTATGGGGACAGGTCTGCAATTGCCCAGGTGCCCACGTGGCCCCATGGAGCCCTGGTAAGGGAGCGCAGATGCTGGGGGCAAAGGGGGAGCAGGGGCCCCAGGGTGGCCCAGAAGGTACTGACCCGGCTGGAAGTGGAAGTAGTCAGAGAGGGCCCTTATGGAGGCTAAGCTGAAGCACGAATGTGGATGGCTGTCTGCACTGCTGGAGGGCCTGCGGCCTGGGCAAGGCAGGGCTAGTCAGTGCTGGGAGTGGGGGCCCGAGCCAGAGAGGGCTGAGGCCTCTCCTGGGCCCTCACAGCTTGTCATCCCAGTCCTGGCAGCCTGGGGCAAGGAGCAAGGTCAAACCCGCCTGGTGCCAGCTTGTCGCCATGCTACCCGTGTGTGTGTGTGCGCGTTTTCACGAGTGTGTGTGTGTTGCTCATGTGTATGTGCACGACAGTGTGTGTGTGCACGTGTATTACATGTGTGTATATGTGTGAGTGTGTGCATTTGTACACACAAGTGTGTGTGTTGCATGTGTGTATATGCGTAAGTGTGCATGTGTTTACATGGGTGTAGGTGTGCATTGCATTAGTGTGTGCATGTGTGCATGCACGTGTGTGTGTGTGTGTCTCCCAGATGTGCTGTTCTGGGCTCTCCTTATCAGCCTGTCCCACTTCCCAGGTGCATGGGCCTCACCTGCCTGCAGCGACAGGAAGGTCCTTTGCTTCTTGTCTGGGAAGAGGAGGATGTCTGGAAGCCAGGAGGGGCAGAGATGAGGGAGGCAGGTTGGCGGAACACCTGGAATCTCCCTGGCCCACTGGGCTCCCTGTGCAGGCCCACTTTGTGCCCCGACCTCCCACCTGCCTGAACAAGGGGCTCTCGGCCACCCCAGCCCACAGTCATGTCACCAGATGTCCCGGCACCTCCAGGCAGCCGGTGACTCTTCCAGGCCTCCCCGCCTCTGCGATGGAGCCTGGGCCCCAGAAGTCACCTGGACCCTGGCTCACCCCAGTCAGAGCCAATAACCAGCTGGGCCGCCCGAAATGCAAGGGTGCTGCCCGAGGGGATGGTGACCGTCTTCTTCTGGCTCAGGTGGCCCTCGCCTTTGCCCTGAGGGACGGATGTGGGCTCAGGACTGGGTTCCGGGTGGTGGGGCCAGGGGCAGCCAGGTGCTGGTGGTGGGGGTCTGCGTGGGGACACTGCCCTCCTGCCTCCCCCGCTGTGCCCACTGCAGGGCCCTCGCCGCCCACCTGTAAGCAGAAGGCTCCCGGAAGTGCAAACTGGCCTGAGCCCTCCTGCTTGTGCGTTCGGGTGACCTCCACCTCCTTCTGTGTCTGCAGCACCTCGGTCACTACAAACACGTCATCCCCCCGACTCCGCAGCTGCTGCAGGGTTTTGGGCTCGGGCTGCCGCAGGCGCCTGCAGTGAGTGGGCCAGTGGGAAGCGTGCAGGGTGCGCCTTGCCCTCCCCTCCCCCTGCCCTGGGATGGCCCTCCCTTCCCTGGACCTCAGTGTCTGTGGCCATGGATGGGGTGATGTGGATGCCCCGGCACGGGACCCCTATCGCCCCATCCCCTGGGTGCTCCAGTGCCTGTGGGCAGATGGGGGGCAGGAAGAAGGGATGGGGAAGCCTGCGGGCCTCTGGAGGGGCCCACCCTGAGGCTGGCTGCTCACCTGTCTGCTGTCTCTTTCCACTCCCTGGGTTCAGATCTCACGTCTGTGTGCTGAGCTAACCGTCCTTCTCACCAGGGTCCCTGTATGTGTTCCACCCCAGCCTCTTTGCCGCAGAGCTCAGTCTGACCCCTGGCCCCCCGACCTGCAGGATGCAGGCCCCCAGGACCTCGGCAGCCTCCTTCCCAGCCGCTGGTCTCTGCACGGCCCCTGACTCTGGGACATCCCTCAGCCTGCACAGACACCCTGTGACTGCTGTGGCCTCGAGGGCCTGACCAGGGTCAGCTGCCCAGGGTCAGTGGGCCCGCAGCCCTGGGGCTCACCTCTCGTGGTGCATGGCTTCCCAGGTGTTGGGGGTCACTCTCAGAGTGCACAGGTCCATCGAGGCGCTGGAGCTGCCGGACACCGCGGCCCCGCCTGAGAGCCTGCCCTGTCCTGGGGCTGCCAGCTTCACGCTGCCCTGCAGCTGCCCGTCCATCGCATCATGGAACTGGAAGGTGCGGCCACACTCCAGCGCTGGAGCGAGAGCACAGCTGAGGCCCTGCCTGCCAGCTGCTGCCTGTCCTGCCTGGTGGAGGGGGCCTCTGGAAAGCGCCTGCCCGCTGGAGACAGAGCCCAGGGGCCCGAGCGGGAGCCGGCTGGCCCACCCCCCGCCCACCCATGACTTGGACTCAGTACCAGTCGGGTACCTGGTTCCGGCGCGTCGGGCTCTAGGATGTCCCTGATGGACAAGTTGACACACTTGTAGCGCGGTCTCCAGAATCGTGAACTCAAGGGCTTCCTGCTCAAAAGGCTGTAGGGCTGGAAGCTGGTGGAGCTCCAAAGGCTGTCCACAGGGGTGAGGTCCTTGTGGTCCAGCTCCCGGACGACGCTCCTGACCACCTTCTCAAAGGCTGAGGCCATGCTCCTGAGGAGGGCAGCTGGTCAGGCCTTCCACCCTCAGGGCTGGAAGAGGGCAGGGGAGGGGAAGAGTGGAGAGGTACCCGCTCGGGTGTCTCCAAGGCAGTCCTGCCTGGCCAGGCCTGGGATGCCGGCCTCCAAGTGCACCCTGTCACCCACTGTCCATCTCTGCAAGGGTCCCCAAGCGCCTCCAGGCTGGATGTCACTCGTAGCCCTCCGTGGGACTCGGGCCAGCCATGCACACCATCTGTCCTGTGACCAGAGTGTCCACAGGAAGCCCAAGAAAGCCCTGGACTCAGCGCTTGTCGGGGAGGGGGCATCCCTGGCCGCCCACCAAGCCCTCCATCACTTTGCTACTTCAACAAGGCTTCGGGCTGCTCATGAAAAGTAGCCACCGAGAAAGGGCAGGGTGAGGCTGGGGCTCTGTTTGCCTTAGCAGCTGCCTTCCTGGCCGAGGTGTTCAGAGAGCAGGGAGCAGGCAGAAGCCATTGCCTCCTGGGCAGTTGGTGCGAAGGCCCAGGCAAGGCCCGGCCCAAGCATCCCCAGCCCCGAGGCCTGTCCTCCAGGGCTTCCTCAGTGCCCAGAGCTCTGTGAGTCACTCGTCTGTCTTCAGGGGTCAGGAGCCATTGTGGGCCTGACTCAGGACCCAGGACGTCTGGCTGTGGGAAGCCCATAAGCCTTGGCACTGGCCTGAGATCCCAGAGTGGGCCCAGGGGCACCTGGAGGTGCCTGCCTTGGAGCTAAGCCCAAACCAGTCAGACTTCGGAGGGAGCCCCCTTCCCAGAGGCCTAGGGCTTCCCCAGCTGGTCTGGGATGCGGGGAGTCCTGGGGGGCTTGGGGAAGCCCAAGGAAGGTGACAGGACCTGGTCTCCACCCAGAGGTGCTGGCCTCCCCCCCGACCCCCAACCCCCCGCCAGAAGAAGCAAGGGCCCCACGTGGGAGCCAGGGCAGGCAGCCCCCTGCGAGGCGCAGGGGCGCAGGGCGTGGGTGGGAGCAGCTCACCAGTGACCGTGACTGTCGTGTGCCTGTGCCCACGAAGCCGAAGCCGGGCTGCCCCGCGGGCCAGGATTGGAAGCCTCTGCCCCGGAGTTGCCCAGCACGCACACAGCCTGAAGGTTCCCAGACCCAAAAGTGAAACCTCCGCGGGGCAGCCGGAGGCGCTGAGAGGAGCCGGAAATGCCCCTGGTGAACCCGCCCCACAGCTGGCTGGGAGTAGGGGTGCAGGGGCGGGGACTCACCCCACCCCCGTAGCCTCCAACCGTGCAGAGCTTCTTTGATCCTTCTCTCCTAAAACCACAGGCCAGGGCAAAGGGTCTGAAAAAACATTTCTTCAGGGAAAGTGTGCAAATGGCCAGTGAGCTCGGAAGAAGAGGCTCAGGTCGTTAGCATCAGGGAAATGCAATCAAAGCAAGGTTAGAGGCTGCCTCACACGCATAGTTAACTGTAACATAAAAGGAGGAGTAACAAGTGTGGGAGAAGACTTGGGGGAATCTGGCAGCACACAGCGCTGGGCTTGTAAAAGGGTGCAGGCGCCCATGGAAAACAGTCTGGCAGTTCCTCAAAAAGTTAAACAGAGAACTACCACAGGCTCGTCCATTCCACGGCTAGGAGTGCATTCAAGAGAAATGAAAACGTGTTCATGCAGAAACCTGCACGTGAATGCTCTCAGAACGTTATTCTTAACAGCCAAAACGCACTGCAAATGTCCATCTGTGGAAAACGTCCACCTACAGAAGCACGAACAAACAAAACGTGGTCAACACACCCAATGGAGCCGTGGGTGTTCAGCCACGCAGAGGAAGTTCTGACACACAGCACAGCGTGGATGGACCTCAGAGCGTTACGCCAAGACAAGGAGTCAGGCCCGCAGGAGACAGCACTCAGGATCTAGGCATATGAAAGGAGAACAGGCAGGTCTGCAGGGACAGAAAGCAGAGTTAGAGCTCCCAGGGGTGGGGGATGTGACACAGTGTCTTTGGGGTGACGGGAATGATCTCAGATTGGTTGTGCTGGTGGTTGCCCGAGTCTGGATATGGTAAACCCCCAGAGTTTTACACTTTTAATGGGTGAATTGTATGGTTTGTGAATTGTATCTCACATACCACAGTAACATTCAAAGCTGTTACTGTGAAAACCTGAAGCCAAGTGACGACATCCAGGCCTGGTGCAGGCTCTCAATGTCCTTCCTTCCAGGGCCGTGTGTGGATTGTGTCCGGGGCAAGGCGCCCAGGAGCCCCACACCCCACTTCTCCACTGCTACACCACCACATCCTGCCTCTAGGTCTCCTGACCCTCTGGAGCTCACGCCAGGGCCCCTGCTGGCTGGCTGGCCCGAGACTCAGCCCACGGGCTCTGCTGTGCACACTCACTCGAGGGGTGGCTGCGTGTCAGCACCCGGCACTGCGTGCTCCTGCAGATGAGGGATCTGAAATGGACTGGACGAGGGCCCCGCCAGGTAGAGCTGCTGGCATCAGCCCCGATGCCAGTGCAGGGGTTGTCTGTTTTGGAACACTGCAGCTGCAAATAAGTGGAAATGCTGATTCAAACAGAAGGGAAGCAATCTTGTGAAAGCAGAAGTTTGGAGCCGCTGTGAACTCTGGGTAGACACAGGCAGCCACTGTCCATCGGAGGGGGTGGGGTGGGGAACAGGGTGGCTTCAGTGCCTCACTGGGGTCTCTGAGGCCGTTTCTCTCTCCACATCAGGGGACTAGAGTGCAGGCCAGTGAACTCTGCTGGCTGAGGGCTCTGGGGCCGTGGGTCCCCACCCAGCTCAGTGTGGGGCTCCCACACCCGACCCAGTCGCTGGAGCCCGTTTGCCAATACAATCAGGGCATCCGGCTGGTGGTGGCAGGATGCTCCAGGAGGCTGAGTGCATGTCCGTGTTCCCGTGTGTATGTAATGTAAGCATATGCACATGTATGCACATGTCCATAAGTACGGGCATCCGTGCGTGATGTAGGTCTGCGCACGAACGCGTGTGTATTCGTACGGCTGTGTTTTGCGTGCTACATGCTTGTACCTGGGTCTGTGTGTGTGTGCTCCTACGTGCAGTCCTGCATTCTGTATGGTGTGTGCTGGGCCCACCGGGCATTCTCCTGCTTCTCCCTGTTCCCACAGCAAAGCTTCTGGAAAGCTGTGTAGCCTCCTAGTGGCCCCTAACTTCCACCTCTCCAGTTGGTCAGGTTCCAGGCCAAGGGTGGGGGTAGCAGCCTCTTCAGTATGGGGGTGAAGCTACTGTGGGCTTCTGGCTGAGGCATGACTGGCCCCCAGGTTTATTTTTCTAGAAGGCCTTGCTGCCACGTGGGTGGACCGGTGGAGGCAGGTGCTGTCCACACGGAGGAGCAGTGCGGTGGCCACAGTGGCCATGGTAACGGGGGGTGTCGTGCTACACTGTGCCCCCCTGCCTCAGGCAGTGACCTGGAGCTGAATGAACCATGGAAGGGTGTTGTTGCTGCATGTTCACAGGGAATCTTAGTTCCCTGACCTGATTAGGGATCATGGAACCAGTGCCCCTGCAGTGGAAGAGAGGAATCTTAACTGCTGGAGGGCCAGGGAAGTCCGGGGTTCAGTTCTTTAGCAACAGCCTACACAAGAGGCACTGCGCTGGTGAGTGGTGGTGTCACTAGGCTCCTGAAGGCAGAGGTCAGCCTGAAAGGGCAGGAAGTGAATCCACTGGAGAAGCCGCAGAAGGAAGGTGGGAGGGGCTGGCCCTGCACCCCTCTCCCCCATCGCGGGCCTAGGGAGCCCCAGGAAGTCTGGGGTAACATCAGGCGACATTGGGGTGTGGAGGCCTCCCTGGGCAAGCTCCGGGCAGGCCCTGGGGTCCAGAGCCAGGGAGGACACCGTGCCTGATGGAGTACTGTGACCAGGGCCGGGAGGGGCTCTGGGCTGCATGCAGGGAGGCTGTGGTACCTCCGAAAGAGCTGGAAGGAAGAACCTCACTGCAGTCGCAGGCCTCTACCACCCAGAGTGGGGCGGGCACCCGGCCAGACCCTGCAAGGAGCTGGGCAGTGGGGGCCGGTCCCTGTCCTGGAAATGGCCAGCCCCTGGGAGGAACAGAGCAGGTCCTAAGACCAGGATATAACCAAGACCGGCGTAGGATGCAGCGGCTGGGACCCCCTCAGAGATGGGGGAGCGGGCTGAGGGAGGGTGGTGTCCAGGCTGCGACAGCAGGGACCGAACCGAGAGACGGGCGGGCGACGGCGTGGGGCGAGGGGAAGAGCAGCGGTCCCCAGGAACCCACCCGCGCTCCCGCCCCAGCGGGCCCACCCAGCCCTGGACCATCCGGATTCAGGGCACGCCGGGTCAGGGCTGCGGGGCCTCAGCGCGGGACGGGGTAGGGGCGTGGGGGCGGCAGGCAGCGGCTCCACCCTGGGCCCTCCACCCAGTGACACGGTGGTTCCCGGGGCGCCGCGATGTCGGCTGCTGCCCCACGCCTCCGGCTCTGGAACCCGCGCGGGCAAGCGGCGGTCCAGAGGGAACGAGCGCGGCGCTGCGGGGCCGAGGGGTGCGGAGCGCACCGAAGTCCAGGGGTCCTTTCCTCCGGGGTCGAGTCCCCGCGGGGCCGCCTCCCGCTCGCCGCCCCCGCCCCCCTTGCTGGCCCGGGCCCTCAGCGGTGGCTCGGACCGCCGGGCAGCAGCGCCTGTCCAGCAGGCCCGCGGTCCACGCTCAGCGGATCGCTGGGCGACGGGGCGGCCTCGGGCCCTGGGGAGCTCCGGAGTCAGGAAGGGCGGAGGCCGCAGGAAGGCCGGGCAGAATGGGGAAAGGGTGCGGCAGGATGTGAGCGAGGGCTCACAGCCGGTCTCCGGGCCGAGGTGGGTGACGAGCGGTTCCCGTCGCCCTGCCCGGCTCCCGCACGGCCCTGATGCCTGCCTAGCTCCCTGGATTTTCTGCCGGGAGGGGCTAAGGAAGCGGCACAGAGCCCCGCCCAGCCCCGAGAGATCCTGCAGTGTACGGGGCTCTACTGCTCTGAGCCTCACTTCACTCTGCCCTAGCAGGAGGAGCCTCTGACTGCTGGCCTCCAGGCATCGCTTGGCTGGGGCGGGGTGTCTTTTGCACCTGGCAAGTTCCCTGTCCGGGCTTGTCCAGGACTAGGGCATGTGGGACACTGTGGTGATGTCCAACCATCCATCCTCCGTGGCCCCTGAGAGCCTCATGGAAATGCTGCCATCTAGGAAACAGCAACTAGTCAACTTTTCTTCCCAAAGGATCTGGCTCTGAGGATCATGCTTTGCAGTGAGGGTGGAGAGTGGAGTAGGGGTTAGCGGCTGGGATGGGGGAACCCACAGAGTCCTCAATGGTTGGTCTCTTGTACAGTCACTTCCTGCTCCTCCCTACTTGGACGGAAGGCAAGGGGGCATCCATGGGGGGTAGTGCTCCCAGCCAGTCAACACCTGTTCCTATGAGGGCCTGTGGTTAGTCACTCAGTCGTGTCCAACAGTGATTCCACGGACTGTAACCTGCCAGGCTCCTCTGTGCGTGGTTCTCCAGGCAAGGATACTGCAGTGGATTGCCATTTCCTTCTCCAGGGGATCTTCCTGACCCAGAGACTGAACCCAGGTCTCCTGCATTGCAGGTGGATTCTTTACCACCTGAGTCGCCAGAGAAGCCTTATTTTTTTATTTTTGTTCCATGTAAGGAGCTCAGCACTTAATTTTTAAACTTTTTAAGTACAGTTGATTTACAATGTTATGTTAGTTTCTGGTGTATAGCAAAGTGATTCATATACATTTTCATACTCTTTTCCATTATGGTTTATTATAAGAAATTGAATATAGTTTCTTACTGAATATAAGAAATTGAATACACAAACTAATCTATATTAGTTTGTATCTGCTAATCTCAAACTCCTAATTTATCCCTCCCCCAGCACCTGATATTTTTGTTCAGAAGGCCTTGCATGTGTTTCCTTATTTCCTTTGGGAGGACTCCGAAAAGTGAAATTCCTTAAAAGGTATTCAGTCTTGGCACATATTGCAAACTGCTCTTCAGAAAGGCTATGCGAACATCCTAAAAAACTGAATGGTGAAGTCTCTTCCCTTTCACCCCCAAACACTGAGGGCAGAATGGTTTTTTTCAAGACTAATCTTTGCCAGCTTGATGGGCATCAAAGTGTTTTAAGTTTAGCCAGATAATTGTGACAGCACTTACATCCTATTTAGTTTCACAACTCCAAGAGACAAATCCACAAACCTCGCCTCCTCTTGGCAAGGGGCTGGGTTCTCCCCTCTGCTACTCTTGGACTGAAGTCCAGGAGCACAGAGCTTGTTGGGCACAGAAGACAATAGGTTCAATGAATCCATCACTTTGTACTAATAAATCACCCCAGAACTTAGTGAGGTAAACATCCACTGGTTTGGTCAAAATTATGTGAAAGTTGCTGTCATGTCTGAGTTTTTGCCACCCATGGACTATATACAGTCTATGGAACTCTCCTGGCCAGAATACTGGAGTGGGTAGCCTTTTCCTTCTTCAGGGGATCTTCCCAACCCAGGGATAGAACCCAGGTCTCCTGCATTGCAGGCAGATTCCTTTTACCAGCTGAGCTACCAGCAAAGCCCAAAATTATGAGATGCCCTAAATCCTGACATTTAGGCTTATCTCTGCTCCACGTGGCATCACCTGGGTTTATCAAATTTGTGGCTAGCTAGCAACTGATGGCAGACAGCAGGCTGTCATGAGGGTCCATGGTGTTAAGTGGGCATGTGCTGCCCGTCCTCCCGCAGGCCAGTCCTGGCACATTCAGGAGGTGATGGCTGCAGGATTCTCAAGAGCCCAGACAGCACCAGCCCAAAGAAGTGCTTTTCACGATCCCTGGTGGGAAATCCCATTTCATTCTCTGGGAACTCCCATACCCTGCTCTCAGTTTTGCCAAGGCCTAAGGGTCTCACACAGTGCTCAGCATGACCCGTAGCTCACCCTGTCCCACAGCCTGAGTGCAGGGGCCATTCTATTGCCTGGTATTCCCAGCCTGGAGCCGCCACCGCTAAGAAACTCCAGGGTGCTCACTGCTGCGAGTTAAGCAGAGTAACACTAACACCCTGGGGTGGGCTCAGGCGCTGGCCTAGGAGGCAGGCCGGGGGTTGCGTCCTCACCTGCAGGGGACACAGTGCGTGTGGCCCCTTGCATCACTGTTGGCATGGTTTACCTCTAACTACGTTACAAACCCACAACACGTTTTTATTATTTTTGCTGTGACTGTCTTTTGGAGAAAATAAAAAATTTTTAAAAAGTTATTAATACTGTTTCCTGTTCTCTTTCTACATAAAGATCTGTTTCCATATTGTATCATTCCCCCTCACTTAGAAGAATCTCCTTTAACATTTCCTATTGTTCAGGTCTGCTGCAGACACTGTGTCCGCTTTTTATTATTGTGGTAAAATATATGCTAACAGCAGCAGCCATTGACGCTTTTGAATTGTGGTGATGAAGACTCTTCAGAGTTCCTTGCAGTGCAAGGATATCAAATCAGTCAACCCTAAAGAAAATCAACCTTGAATATTCACTGGAAGGACGGATGCTGAAGCTAATACTTTAGCCACCTGATGCGAAGAGCTGACTCATTGGAAAAGACCCTGATGCTGGGAAAGACTGAAGGCAGGAGAAGAAGGCGGCTACAGAGGATGGGATGGTTGGATGGCATCATCAATTCAACAGACATGAACCTGAGCAAACTCTGGGAGATACTGAAGGATGGGAAGCCTGGCGTGCTGCAGCCCATGGGGTCCTAGTGTTGGAGACAACTTAGCGACTGAACAACAAAATATATATGGTATATAAGTTGTCATACAAGTATTTTAAATTTTATTTGGCTGCACCAGGTCTTAGTTGTGGCATGTGGGATCTTTAGTTGTGGCATACAGGATCTAGTGCCCTGACCGGAGACCGCAGCTGGGCACCCTGCATCGGAAGCTCGGAGTCTCAGGCACTGGCCCATCAAGGGAGTCCTCATATAATCATTTTGAAGTGTCCAATTCGGTGGATTAAGTAGATTCATAAGGTTGTGCAACCATCACCACTATATGTTTCCAACACTTTCTCATCACTGCAAACATAAAACTCTCTAGCCAAAAAGCATTAATTCCCCGTCTCTCCTCCCCTCAACCCTCCCTAACTTATGATGCACTTTGTTTCTACAAATGTGCTTATTCAACATGTCATGCAAGTGAGATCTTACCATATTTGTCCTTTTGTGGCTGGCTTATTTAATGTTTTTGAGATTCGTTTACGCTGTATCACGCACCAGTCCTACATTCCTTTTCAGGACTAAATCCTATTCCATCGTACAGATACACACCGCTTACCAATTCACCCTCATGGGCACTTGGGATATTTCTACATTTTGTTATGGCAAATAATGCTTCGCTCAACGTTGGCGCAAGAGTATGTTCGAGTCCCTGTTCTCACTTCTTCAGGGTATATACCCCGAACTATCTGACTGCTGGCTCAAAGCATCTATTTTTAACTTTCTGAGGAAACAGTAGTTTACCACAGCGGCCATATCATTTTACACCCCCTAGCTGTATACAGGGACGTACACACCTGTTTTCATACTTGTTTCTACCGAAACGGCACAGTCTTTCACCCTTTCAGAGGTTTAACGCGTCCCTGCAGTGCCTCTCCTATCCCGGACGTCCCTTCCCCTGTACCGGGCCGCCAACAACAGAGCCGCACGGGCCCTCGCCGCGCCGGCTCACTCCCGCAGAACCCCCCTCTAGCTCGACGAGAAAGGACCCGCGCCGTGGATAGCATGGAGTCCCCGGCTCTGCCCCTCGTCCCGGGCCCACAGGGAACGAACGCTCTCGGCGAAGAACCCGGCCAAAACTCCTCAAGGCGCGGACTTTACGCCGCAGGGTCCCCTCCGTAGGGCCGAGAGAGGACTTCCCGGCGCTCCATAGTGACGTGGCCTCCGCCCCCAGCATTGCGCGTGCGTGACCCCGCCCCTCCAGGCGCAGCCAGGGCGGGGCGCACGACTCCCGAGGCCCCATTTCCGGCCGGCGGATGCCTGGGCCCAGCCGCAGTGCGCAGTCGCGGTGCCTCCCAGCGCTCCGCCCCGCCCGCAGTAAAACGGTCGCCCGGCGATGACGTCGCGGGGGCCTGGCCGGGCATCGCGGACTCCGGAGATGGAGGAAAAGGAGCAATTACGGCGGCAGATCCGCCTCCTGCAGGGTGGGTCGCTCCGGGCCCGGGTCGCGCGTCCCCTTCCTCCCCCTCGCTTCACAGCGGTCCCCTGCCCGCCTCCCCGAAGGGGGCCGCTCCCGCCCACGGGTCGGAGGCGGGGGTCCGGTCGGTGGGGAGGTGGGTGGGGTCGGGCCGGGTCCTGGGGACCCTGAAGGGGCGTTCCCAGCCGGCCCAGCTCATCCCAGCTCGGGTTTCCGCGGCGGGTGCGGGCGTTACCGGTGCTGCGGCAGCTGGCGGCGGGGCGGGTCGCTTAGTAACCGGCGGGAAGCGACCCTCCCCGCCGCCGCGGGCGTGCGCGGCCTCGGCCCCCCCGGCGCGCTCCCTTGCTCGGGGGCCAGGGGTGTGTATTTCTTCCCCGGACGCCCGGTTCTGATGCCTTTGTCCCTCCTTACAGTCACATTCTCCTTGATATTCCTGGCCCAGAATCCCCGGTCTTCAGGTTTTTCCAAACTTTTCCATTTTTAGACCTCAGACGGCATGTTGTTGTTCAATCGTTAAGTCGTGTCTGACTCTTTTGCGACCTCAGTGACTATAGCCCGGGGCTGACCCATCCCTCTGGCGGTGAAGAACCCGCCTGCGGTGCAGAAGGCACAGGAGACGCAGGTTCGATCCCTGAATAGGGAAGATCCCTTGGAGGAGGGCATGGCAACCCACTCCAGTATTCTTGCCTGGAGAGCCCCATGGACAGAGGAGCTTGGCGGGCTATGGTCACTGAGGCGACTGAGCACATGTGGACTGCAGTCTGCCAGCGCTTTGAAGGAAATGGGCTGCCGTTTCCTTCTCCAGGGGGTCTTCTGGACCCAAGGATTGAACCTGCATCTCTTGTGTCTCCTGCATTGGCAGATGGATTCTTTACTACTGAGTCATGAGAGATGGCGTGCTGTATTTTTTTTTTTAAATCATTTTAAAGGTTATTCCCACAAAGAGAAGATCTAAGAACTTGGGAAGTGTGTATTATTGGCAAGAGTTCAGTTGGGCTGAGCCCATCTACCAGCCACTTCTGGCCCTCCATCATACCTGCCCTGAGGTGTCACCAGGTCTGGACATGACTCTCTTTGGGCCTGGAGGTGGGACATATGGTGGGGGAGTGCTGTAACTGGAGGGCTTGTTGGCTGAGTTGTGACAGCTTGGGTGGTTCCAGCTGAGGCCTGTGTCTGCCTGCACAGCCATGCTGTCCAGGGGCTTCACCTGGTGGTCTCCTGCACTGAAACTCCAAATGTTAGGCCTCTTCTCTTCTTGTGGGAGGATGATGTGACATTCTTGTCACGTGTGGAGTACCCGGGGCGTCAGTTGTCTTACACTCGCTGTTGTGTGTGCCAGGCAGGGAGGTCCTGAAGGTGCAGCCCTGCCCCTTTGTGTCTGTGGGCTAGCCGGAGGCCTTCCGTGTGTCTCTTGAGGTGCTGCAGCATGGGCCCTGCTGGTCTCTTCGTGCTGGGTGACACTTCGCCTCAGAGGATTGGGAACCCAGCATAATATCCCTGCTGAACAGGGGATATTATGTCACAGGAGTGCATTTTAAGGATAAGCAGCCAGAAATAGGATTGAAGTAGGATCGATGGGAAGAGGCTCATGGGAAAGATCGGCCTAGGGGATTTAGGCTGACTGTCAGTGGTTCTCAGGCCCTGGGGCTGCCCCTCCTGTACTGGGACTTGGCAGGATCCAGTGGGGTCTACAGGGTGTCTGGTCAGCTGATGCTCCTCCAGGGGTTTCTCCCTGATTTTCCTCACCCTTCGGTTGACAGAGTCTGTGCTCCTGCCTCCTCAGGTCTGATTGATGACTACAAAAGCCTCCACGGCAGTGCCTCTGCCCCAGGCACCTCCGCCGCCCTGGGCACCTCCACCACTTCCCAGTGGCAGCCGCCCACTTACAACAGCAGCAGGACCTTCAGTGCTCGCTACCCTCGTCCGAGCCGGAGGGGCTTCTCCCTGAACCATGGGCCTGCGTGGCGCAAGAAATACTCCCTCGTGAATCGGCCCTTGGGCTCCTCGGACCCGCCCGGTGATGGTGCCGCGCAGCCGCCGCTCAGGGCTGGGAGCAGCCAGGGTCCTGAACCGCAGGAGTACATCCTGGAGAGGCAGGTGCAGCTCAATCCAGACCAGAACATGGTCATCAAGATCAAACCACCATCCAAGCCGGGCTCGGCCAGCACTGCGGGGGTCCTGCGGACCTCCTTGGAAGAATACGAGGACCCCCCCTGGAATGACCACAGGCCTCAGGAAGGTGAGGGTGAGTCCTCTGGTGCACAGCGGCAGCCCTCGAGGCAAGGAAGAGCCAAGGGGGGCTGCAGTGCGGAGGACCCCCTTCTGGTTTGCCAGAAGGAGGCTGGCAAGCCCCGGGTGGTGAAGTCAGTGAGCAGCGTGAGTGAGAACCCCTTGGAGCCCCGGCGGACGGTCAGGGCCCGCTTCCTGCCCTCCAGCCTGCCCCAGCGAGGCGGCATGGCCCTAGGCCGGAAGGCGGGCTCGCACTCTGTGGCCAGCTCTGTTACACAGCTCCGTGGGGACGGGAGCGCGAACACTGGCCTCTCAGGCCCATCCGCTGCCTCTAGCCTGGTGGTAGGCCCAGCTAGACCTGCTGTTGGACCCAGGCAGACCAGGGAGCCCTCGGTGCTGGTGTCCTGTCGAACCAACAAGTTTCAGAAAAACAACTACAAGTGGGTGGCTGCCTCGGCAAAGAGTCCTCGGGCCTCTCGGCGGGCCCTCAGTCCCAGGGCGGTGGCGGAGAACGTGTGCAAGGCCCCCTTTGCTGCAGCGGAACGAACAGAGAAGCCTCAGCTCAAAGCCGACCCAGATGCCGAGCCCAGGAGGCCTGCCGTGTCTGCCGTGCCTGCCGTGCCTGGGGCCTCCCCCAGCAAGTACAAGTGGAAGGCCTCCAGCCCCTCGGCCTCCTCGGCCTCCTCCTTCCGTTGGCACTCAGAGGTTGGCAGCAAGGACCGTGCCTCCCAGCTCTCCCCCATCCCGTCTAGGTCCCCCCCAGCGGACAGACGGGCAGTGGAACCCAGCAGCTTGCAGCCTGTCTTCAGTGAGACTCCGCTCTCCGCTTACAAAGTGAAGAGCCGCACCAAGATCATCCGGAGGCGGGGCAGTGCCAGGTGCGGGCCCCTGCCCCTCCCTGGGTCTTGTCTGGGCAGGGGTGTGGGAGGCAGGGAGGAAGCGTCGCCCCTAATGGGGCCTGAGGACGGAGCTTTGCCTGTGGTGCATCAGCATGTCTGGCAGGAATGAGGCCGCAGTTACCGCTGTCCTTTCAGTTAATGGGGAGGGGACGGGTGGAGGTGGCGCCAGCAAGCCCTCCCTTTCCCTTGTTGGCGAGAGACCAGAGGCTGCTGGGGTGGCTTCCATTCTGGGCCTGCGGGATGGTGGATGGACAGCTTTGTGCCCAGGCCAGGGGCAGGGTCTTTGCAGGAGAAAGGTAGCCAGGTGACAGGGACTTCCTCCCTCGCTGAAGGCATGTCAGCTTCCCTGCCCTCTACCCACTTGGGTCCAGAGGAGACTGGAAGATGGCACTGTGGCCCAGGGCTTCAGGGTCAGGGACTTAATTGTGGAAGCTGCCAGATGCCTCTGTCATCAGGCGTGGCGACACATGCCATCTGTCAGGGAGTCCCACTCAGGCCCTTCCCACCGCTGACCTTGCCCTGGGGCCCTGCTCCCCGGACAGGCGCCGTCTGGGCTGCTGAGCTCCATGCTCTCCTCCTTGGCCTTTTGTCTCTAGCGGCCTCTGTGTCAGCGAGTTTGGGGAGGGGAGCCATGGGGCTGGTGGCGGCCCCTCCTTGGGACGACGCCTGCCTCCTCTGCTCTCCCCCAGTTCCACGTGGGGGCTCATCTCATCTGGCCGAGGAGGTGCAGAAGATGGTCGTGGAAATACCTGGTGGGGGTCAAGGGCTGTGCTCCTCCGCCCTCCACCTGCCCTGGCTCTGGGGTCCTCCAGGGCTGCGGCTGGGAGCCGGGTGGGGTAGGGTGGGGGGATGGATGGGCAGGGAGCCGCTGAGGTGGATCAGGAGGGAAAGCGAAGTGGGGGGGCCAGACCCCACTGGGGCTTGGCTGCCTGCCAGGGCTGGTCTCTTGGTTCTGGGATCTGGGTGGGCGAGGCGGGGAGGGTACCTGCTAGAGCTACCTGCTCTATCTCTGCAGCCTTCCTGTGGACAAGAAGAGCAGCCCCCCACCTGCTGCCATGGCTAAGAGTCAGTTCAGCCTGCGGCGAAAGCAGGCCCTCCGGGGAAAGAGCAGCCCCGTTACGAAGAAGACACCCAACAAGGGGCTGATGCCGGTCACCAAGCCCCGGCCGTGCTGCCTGCCTCCTGGCCGCGCCTACGTCCCCTCCAAGGAAGGTACGCTGGGAAGGGTTCCCTGGGCCTGCGCTGGCTCTGTTCCCCGCTGGGACCCACGGTCTCCATCCACCTTGTACTGTCAGGCCCTGGCCCAAGAGCTGTTCGGCCTGGCGGGCAGTGGGCAGCCTGGGCTGCGGTGCTGTGCGCTGCGCTCGGGGCCATGGAGAGGCTGCCAGACAGGCACGTGCGGCCTCTTCAGGACATCCCTCCATGCCTGCACGGCCGCGTCTTCTTGGCAGAGGTGGGAAGGGGATGAGAGGGCGGCAGGCAGACAGCCCTGAAGGGGGTGGTGGCCTGGCTGGTGCCGTCCAGGGCCCCTCCCTCCTGTCCTCGCTGCCCTCCCTGTGGGCTGCTGCCTCCTCTCAAGGCCTGAGCGGGCCTGGGAGGGGTCTCTCTGCTCTCTCAGTGAGTCCCTGGCACCCCCCACTGTGGCGATGGCAGTGCTCCGGGGGGGCTGGTCCTGGGTGTCTCCTTGGAGCAGCCGTGGCTTCCCCACGGACACACCAGGGATCTGGTCCTGGGCGCTGCTGCCAGGGCTTGTGTTCCAGGGACTGTGCTGCCTTAGTGCTCAGGGCCCAGCTGGGGTCCGGGACGGCATGCAGCACCTGCACAGAGCCGGCCAGAGAGCGTGGGCCCTGGGGGCCCGGGCGGAGGCCCGTGCTGGGCGGAGAGGGCTCCAGCCTCCCTCCCACCCAGTCTCCTTTGGCTGCATGTCCCTGGGTTCCGGCAAGCATGGATTTCACCCTGGTGGCAGCAGAGGGAGCCTGTCAGCAGCCCCTGGGGGCTGCCAGGGGAATGGGTTGGGGGTTGGGCCTTGGCTGCGGGACTGACTGGAGAGAACAAGTGGAGAAGCCTCGTGTTTTAAGAGGCTGGCAGGGGCTGGGGAGCCCACCGGGAGCCTGAGGCCAGCTGGGGGCTCTTGGGGCAGCCGGGAGAGGGATCGGGGTGCTTTCTGGAGGCTGGGCATCTGCGGGGCTGCACGGTCCCTATCCGGTGCTCTTGGTCACAATGTTGTCTCTGTCAGCAGAGAAGCTGCAGGCGGAGCTGCCCCCACAGGTAAGGCGCTGCAAGGGGGTGGTGCTCAGGGCCGGGAGTGGGAGGCGGGCTGCCCTGGAGCTGGGGGTCCCGGAACCCTGAGGCAGGGGTGTTCCCTCCTGCTAGCAGGGAGTGCGGTGTCCAGGAGGGGTCCCGCATGGAGGTGGTGTTTCAGAGGGTCTTGAATGATGGACATGGCAGGAGGGGGTTGGGGGGGGTGTCCAAGCAGGGGCGCTGTGCTCCTGCCAGCAGAGCCCTTGAGGGAGCTGGTGGGTGTCTGCCGGGTGCTGGGCTCCCGTGGAAGCCAGTGTGTGTGTGGAGCGGCTGCTGGGCAGGCGTTGAGGGTGGCACGGTCGCGGCAGACAGGGCCCTGGGCCTCTTGGCGGTCTTTCTGCTGCCCAGAATGCTGGGTCCTGATGCAAGGACCAACGCTGGCCTCGACTGTGTCCCTGCCAGCCCTGTGCTGCCCCTGCCCCATGGAGCCTGGGCTGCGGGCCGACGGGCCCAAGGCAGACAGTTGCCATCCTGTGTCCTGGGACCCTGTGGAAGGAGCACCATGCGGTCAAAGAGGTCATTCTGTGCCGTGGACTGGGAGCGCTCTCCAGATGGCGGGGAGGTTAGCACTGTGGACTGTCCATGTAGAGTCCTGGGGGCCCACTCTCCCTGCTCCAAGCTGGAGGGCTCTGGTGGCTTGGGGGTCAGGGTGAGGACTGCCCCAGGCCTGGGAACAGCCTGGCTGCGGCCGTGCTGTAGCCGCCATGGGCCAAGGGGCTGCCGGGGAGCTAGAGAGCAGGACAGGGGCCTGTGGGTAGTGTCCCAGGGCCGTGGGCTGGAGACGCTATAGGATGCTCACCCTGTTGCAGGGTGAACAGGGTGAGGGGTTGACAGGGCCACGGATCTGGTGCCAGGCCACAAGGGGGAGGTGGCATGTGTCTTCCCTGGAGTTGTACCTGCACTTGGGAACCGCGTGGTCCCGTTTTAGGCCTCAGGCAGACGGGTGCAGGCTGGGGACAGTGGAGGCTGTTCCTGCTGGCAGGGTGCTCTGCTGCTCCGAGGGAGGGGGGAGCAAGGCCGTGGGCACCACAGGGTGTGGGGTGCGGACCCCTGCGCCTTGTGCTGTCCCCACTCAGAGGCGGACAGATCAGCTTGTAGACATGCGGTGACCATGCTCTGCAGGGGACATGGAGGGGGAGCTGGGAAGAGGCTCCTCTTGGGGGGCTTGGAGAAGGCTTCTGCTGGCTCGGCCACTCTTCCTCCCCCCACGTGTCCTCCACCCCTCAGCCTTCCATGTACCACACCTCTGTGCTGGGCTGTGCGCTGGTTCCCGTGGTCCGAATGTGCCCAGGCCGGGGCGTGTCGGTGGATGGTGAATGCAGAAAGCTCCTTGGGTGCTTGTAAATAGGTCGAAAAATTTGCCTTCAGGCGGCAGAAGCACTCTGCAGAAAAGGAAATCCGCGGTGGTGTCTCAAGAGCTACAGGGGGTGGGGGGCAGCTTTAGCCAGGCAGGCAGTCTGGGGCGTCTCTGAGGAGCTCCCTCTGAGCCCTGAACCTACCTGTGTGAGGAGAGGCGAGAGGGAGGGGACACACCTGTGCAGGCGAGGTTGCGGTTGCGTTGCGTAGGAGCTGTAGGGCTGAGCTCAGCAAGTCCTGGAGTGGAGACCTGTCCTGCGCAGCATCCCAGAGGGCGGGAGAGGCTCAGGCCAGAGGCAGGTGGGCCTGGAGGGTGGGAAGGGGCGCCGTGCCACAGTAAGGAAAGGGGGTCCGGTTCGGAAGCCGCTGAGGGACGGTGGAGGCTCAAGGGTCCTATGGGAGCATGCTTGGGGACACAAGGCGGCCGTGTCCGGGCCTGAGGAGTGACTGGGGCCGGAGGGGCAGGAGCTAGGGTGTGCCTGTGGGAGAGGATTGACCTCCAGGCCCAGGGCAGGGGTCCTTTCCCCGAGACTTGATGGCAGGGAGCTCATGGGAGAGGCTTGTGTAGAGACTGGGCAGGGGTGAAGGTAGGGGTGGGGGCAGGGCTGAGGGGCAGCATTTCCCCGGCTCCCCACCCCTCCCGGCTCCCTCCCTTTCAGCTCTGTGCGGGACTTGGGCTTTTATCTAATGTTGTGGGTACTTGGGGTGCACAGGTGAGCCCCTCCTGGCCCCATTGGCGGGCCTGAGCAGCTGTGTGTGTCCATGTGTCTATATCGCCACAGGGGCGGCCCCTTCGTCTGCTTGTCTGCGGCTTCTCTGCTCTGTTTCCCCACACAGACCTTAGTGCCAGGTGCAGCCCTCCTCTCTCAGCCTGTGCCTGCCCGGCTGTGGGCTGAAGAGGGGGAGGGAGAGCCATGGGGTCCCCTCCAGGCCTGCTGTGCAGCCCGGCGGCCAGAAGAGGGCGCTCTCACCCTTCTTATTCCTCGTCCACCTTTTTCTGGTAATTGATTGCCTAATTTTCTCTTTATGTGAAAGAAAGCAGATATCAAGTAATTTGCAGCAATAACCTGCTAATGCTGGGCCAGTATCGAAACTCCCCTGTTCATTTCAAGTGGCAGATAAAACACTAATACATAATTATCCTTGCAAATTGGATTGTTTTAAATAACCAAAAGGCTGCGGCCAGAAGAAAGCGATCCCATCTCCCTTGAGTTACTATTGCAGTGTAATTGCCGCGTTCAATCAATTTCCCTGGCATTAGAAATTCCATCACAATCAACATTAAGCTTTATTCATTGTGATGGCTAAGAGCCGGGCCATTTCTCCTCTTTTTCTTAACTGGCAAAATTAATCAGGGAAAAGATTTTAAACATTTACCCGTGCGAAAGAGGTCAGCTCTGCCACTATATTGCTCAGCAGATAAGAGGGCTAATAAAAAGAAAATTGAATTACTAATGATCACCAGGAACAGAGTATATAAAACCTGGCAATCGCCGGCTCAGGAAAAGGGAGAATCAATTTTCTTGGGACAAGGTGCGCTCATTTTTTATTTTGGCGCATATTATCAGCAATTTAATTTGAGAGCGCATAAACAGGAGGAAACAGTTAGGGAATAATGAGCCTGGAGGTGTAAAGTGCCGCAGGATGTATGCTGTACACAATTTATTTGGCACAACAGATAATCGCTTTAATTGAATTCAAAACTGCATTGTTCAGCAGGCGCATGGACACTGCGCCTGGGGACTGAGCTGGAGGTTCAGCCTGACTCCGCCTCTTACTTTCTTTCCCTTCCCTGCCTCTCCCCTGCTTTCCTGGCTCCTGGCCAAGCCCTCAACCCTCCCCCTGACCCTCCCCCTAGTCCCTGGGCCTAAAGTCCAACTCTGGCTGGGGGAGGGGCAGGTGGTCCCTGGGGTCACCATGTGACCCCCCCCCCCCCCCCCGTGCTCCCTGGGGAGTACCTGCACCTTGGTTGCCAGAGACCTCAGTTGATTGCCTCAGGGCAGACAGACCCCAGAGAAGGCTGCAGAGAAGAGAACCTTAAGTAGAGAGCTTCTAGGGAGTGTGTTGAGGCCGGGCGCTCTCCAGCACCTGGGGCTTCAGGGCCCGCTCTGGGGTTCCCCTCCCCACCACACTGGGCCCAGCACTGTGACTCAGGTGCCCTGAGGTGACAGGCTCCATGTGTACCGAGGACCCTGACTCCTTGTGTGCAGAAAGGGTGCAGTGGGCGCCACGGGAGCCCGCACTGCGCTTGCCACTTGGCTCCAGGCTGGCTTCCTGCCCTGTCCTGCAAGGGGGCTTCCTGGGAGCAGCAAGTGTTTGCTTCTTGGGCCAAGGAAAAGCCTCAGGCGACTGCATGGGCAGTGGCGTCCTCATCTCCTGGGGCTTGCTGGGGCGGGGCCTCCTCTGCCTCACCTGCCCAGGACAGGGGGCACATGGCCATAGCCCCCACCGCTCGCCCGCCTGTCCAGAGCCCTGCTGCCGGAGCCCCGGATGTGGTGGGGCTGTGCACGCAGGCCATGTTTGATGGGAAGGGCCCAGGTTTCCTGGGGGGAGCCAGGTGTGGGTCTGAGGGCCGCGGGGCCTTCCCTCAGGCCTGCTGGCCTCACGCAGCGCCTGCCTCTGGCCGAGAGCTTGCCAGGCTCGTGGCGGGTGCTCCCCACACATCCCTCAGTCTGCTGTGCCAGCCACATGGTCTGGAAGGTCTGCCGTCACCTGTTTGTGAGTGCAGTGGGGCGGGCACGCATCCTCGGTCACCAGCAGAGAAGGCAGGGTGGGGGGGCCTTGCCCAGTCTTCACCTTGCAGCCCCAATCCCTGTGTCCGAGTTTGTCCAGGAAGCTGTCAGGGAGTCTCTCCCATGTAAGCCCCCCATGGGCCCCTGCCCCGGCTGCCCTTCCCTGCCGTTCCTGGGCTCCTCACCAAGGCCCCGGTGACTGTTTCTGCCCTCCCCCAGCCCAGAACAGGGGCCTGTGCGGACCAGGGGTCCCTGAGGCGCACAGCCCCCTGATGGACCCTCTGCGGGCAGACTGAGGGGACATCCTGGGGCTGCCTCCCCTGCTGTTCCATCATTTGGGCTTGAAGGGCCCACCTTGGGGCTGTTCCCAGGTCCCTGGGGTGCCCTCCTGTGCCAGTGGAGGTCAAAGCAGGCCCTCAGCTGCCTGGGTGCCAAAACCAGCCCTTGGGGCTCAGTTTGTTGAGGGCCCTCTGCAGGGCTCTCCTTGAGCAGCACCAGCTCAGGGACTTGGGGTGGACACCTACAGGGAGCCCTCCGCCCGCCCGCTGTGTGCTCAAAGCCATCCTCACTTAACCTCCTCCGTGGCCCCAAAGTTCTAGGTGTGCAGCAGCCCTGCTCTGACCACTCTGCCTGCGCTGCCCCTCTCCACACCCTCCCTGCCCCCTCCCTGCCCCTCCCGTCTCACCAGGCCCGCACCCCTCCCGACAGGGCCCCGCCCCACCCCCACCCCCTGCCTCTGACCAGGTGTGCCCAGCGGGCAGGGGCAGGCAGTGAGCCAGGTAGTGGCCCCGCAGCATGGCTCTCGGAGGCAGCCCGGAACCCGCTGCTTGGCGCCGGACAGCCCTGTGCCTGGCCTCACTGGCCTCCGGGCCGCGGTCTGTGGTCAGAGGGGCAGAGTGAAGCCTGCCCTGGGCCTTCACGCTCGTCAGTAGCGTTTTCATCACTAGTGCCCTCTGGCGGCGCTTTGGGAGGGCCAGGAGGCAGGCTTGCCATGGCACAGAGGGCACACAGGCCTGAGGGCCTCCTGAGGCGTCCCCGTGCTGGCCTGCGCCCTGGTCCTGGGGCCTCCTCGAGGCGCAGAAAGCCCCGGCCCTGAGCCTCCAGGCTGGTGCTGACCGGGCCTTGCTCTGTCCCCGCATCCTGGGCATTTCTGTGCCGGTTGAGGGGACGGGGCGGTCAGGTGCTGAGGGCAGGTTTGGTGGATGCTAGACTGGCTGGCTGCTGGATTTTCCCACCTTAGAGTAATCTGCGATCCAGCCTTTCCCACTGGGGTGCAGACGGGTTGTCAGTTTTACTGCCGCAGACACTGCAAAGGGCGCGAGAGCAGTTCCATCCAGAGCTCTGCTTCCCTAAGGGAAAAGGAAAACGCTGAAGCGGGCCCTGTGGAAGGCAGTCGCAGCAATCCTGAGCCTTGCGTAAACTGTCAGGCGAGTCGGAGGCTTCCGGTTTATATCTGCCTTGGCGGCGCTAGTTAATTATTTGGGCAGAGCTGGCGTGGAGCGCGTGCAGGTGCACGCAGTGCCGTGTGCTGCTTGGCAGGCGCTGGCCTCCCTGGGTGCTGTGAGCTCCAGGAGCCGGGGCGCAGCCATGACTCCAGCTGAAGCCCGGGGATCTGCTCCTGCCTGGGAAGGAGGGGCGGTGTTCCCTTGCGGCTGCGGCCCTGGCGGCTTGTGGGCAGGATCCCCAGGCGTCTTGACGAATGCGGATGGTGTGCTGGGGCGGCCCCACCTGGCTGTGGCTCAGGGACCCAGTCAGGGATTGGTGCTGGGAGCTACCTGGGAAGCAGGGCCGCGTCAGCCTGAGCCCTCTGGGCAGATTTCTTTCCTGCCAGGGCCAGGCGTGAGGGGGAGGGAGACCCCCCCAGGCCGTGGTGGGGGTGTCCCCAGGGTGGACCTTGTGGAGCCGGCCTCAGGAAAGGGATAGTCGCCGAGCTTGGAGTAGTCCTGCCCTGAGTCCAGCTTTAGTGGGAGGAGCAGGAGAGACCACCACGGCTCCCAGTCCAGGAGCCTGCCCCGGACTCCTCCACACAACACCCCCAGACCCCCCTGCACACCCTGGCCGGGCCCTGTGCAGCACCGGCAGTGATGCAATGGACCCTCCCTCTGAGACTCAGAGCCAGGCTCTGGGCTGGAGCTGCTCTCCTGCCCCTCTCAGTGTGGAGCTGGGGGCAGTGGGCTGGGGAGCTGAGCTTGGGCCCAGATGGTGTCTCAGGTAGACCGTGGCAGACGCCTTTCCTGGGGAGCGCTGTTCCTGACTCTCGTGACCCCGTGTGTTTTCACGGGGAAGGGTGCCAGGAGGGGTGGGGCCTGGTTGAATCTGACCCAGGCTGCTGCCTCCACGCTGTGCTGCGAAGGCAGGGAGCAGGTGCCGGGCCATGAGGCCACGCTGCCTCTCTTGCTGCCTTGACGGTGGGCCTGGCTGGAGGTGTCCCTGGCCGGCTCTGACAGTGCCAGCAGTGGAGGCAGAAGCCTGGGCGGGGACTGCTGTCAGAGCTACCCGGACGGGCCAGTGCGCTGAGCTTGGACGCAGCACACCAGGGTCAGATGGCTGGACATTTGCCTTCAGCCTCTCTTTTCTGAAATATGCAGATGTAAGGTTATAAACTTCCCCCTGAGCATAGCCTTAGGGTCTGCAAGTTAACTATTTTTGTGTTCCTCTAAAACTTTTTCTAATTTTTGTTGTAATTTTTCTTTGATCCAGGGTTATTCAGAAGGGATTGCTTCATTTCTAAATCTCTGAGGCTTTTGAGGTTCTTTGTAAAATGACCACTCCCCACCTTCACTGGGGGGGTTTAGGGTCCACTTTGGTAAAGCTCTTGTGTGTGCTTAGAAAGAATGACTCCACTTGGTGAGTTCAGGGCTGTAAGGAGAGTTGTATTCATGGTGTTGTTCAAACCTGTGGTAAACTTCCCAACTTTGAGGGGCAGGGAAGACTTGTGTTTTTCCAGTGTCTGAGAGAGTGCGGAGTTTGCACTGTGCCTGTGAGTGTGCTCGTGTTCTCAGTTGTCGCTTTTGTGTTAGTATTTATTTTAAGGTTATTTTACTGTGTGCAAAGCACTTAGAATTGTTACATCTCCGTGCTGGAATGAATCTTTACTGTTATGAAATATGTTTGTTTTTTTTTTAATCTCCAGCTTTTTGCCTTAAAGTCTGCTTTCTCTAAAGTAGGTATATGTAGGCCGGTTTTCTTTTAGTTAATGTCGCAAAATGTGTACGTATACACTAGTGTACATACATACATGGAGAAAGAAATGGCACCCCACTCCAGAACTCTTGCCTGGAAAACTCCATGGATGGAGGAGCCTGGTAGACTACAGTCCATGGGGTCTCAAAGAGTTGGACACGACTGAGCGACTTCACTTTCTTTCTTTCTATAGTTCCTTTTGGAGAGGGAGATGGCAACCCACTCCAGTGTTCTTCCCTGGAGAATCCCATGGATGGAGGGGCCTGGTGGGCTACGGTCTATGGGGTTGCAGAGTCAGACACGACTAAGCAACTAACACACACACATACATACCCTGCAAATGTTGGTGCATGATGTATGCAAACATGTTTACTTTTATAAGTAAATAATCCAAAAAAAGCTGTTTTGTATTATGGTTAGATTTTTTTTTTTTTTTTTTGTATCCAGCAAATAGTTCCTTTTAAAAAAGTGCAGCCTGAAATTGTTTTGTAAGAAAAGATTTCATCTGTCACAATAAACCGCAGTTTGGGTGTATTTGGGTTTAAATCCAGTCTTACTAGGTGCTTTTTCTTTGTTGTACCTGTTATGTATTTCTTTTCGTTTTTTTCTTCTTTTGGATGTATGTTTAAATTCCATTCTTTTCTCCGTTAGCTTATTGTATCTCCTTTTATTTTTCTTTCAGTAACATTGTACGTTTTTGAGTCTGTTACCAGGTCTTGGAAATTGCAGTCTGACCCTTCCCTGGACAGCATAAAGAAGCTTAGAGCACCCTCCCCCTTTTTTCTTCTCTTCCATCAGACATGCTGGAACTACCGTGATTTTAATTCTCCATGTGTTTTAGACCGTAAAAAACGTCGTATATGGTCATCCTTGACCCAGATTCAGCTACGTATTTATTCTCCCATTTCTTTTCACTCCTTCCTTGCCTTCCGCGGAGAAACACCTCTTAAGATTTCCTGTGATGTTGCAGATGTGCTGGGGGCTGTTGCTCTCCGTGGACGGTTATCTGAAGTCTTCCTCTCTGGAGAGCGATTTTGCGTGGGAGCCTGTGGGGCTCCAGGGGGAGACCTGGCTGTTGCCGGCTGGCCCTGCTCTCCTGCGGGGTCTGCTGTCGCCCTCTGGCTGCAGAGCTTTCTCCATCTCTGGTTTTCAGCAGGTGTATGACAGTGTGCTTCCCTTGCGTTTTATTTATCATGCTTAGGTGAATCGCCGCTTGATGGTTTTCATCAGTTTTGGTCTGGCTGAGAGCTGAGCGCCTCAGCACACACTCCTCTGGGCCGCCCAAGTGTGGCGAGGCCTCTGCTGGCACTTACCAGGGGAGGGTGGGGGTCTCTGCTCCACAGGGCCTGGGGGCTGGGCCAGTGGGGCTCAGGCTTCTGGGCAGCTTGCTCCTGTAGCTCATGTGGGGAGGAGCAGGACCTGGTGCCACGCGGACCCCAGCTCTGTGTGCCCGAGGCCCTGTCTCTTCCCGTGGGGTGGCGGAAGGGGTCCTGGGCAGGAGGCACTGCCGCCCCAGAGCTGGCGGGCGGTGGGCGCTGGTGTGCTTGCTTGGAGCCCCCAGGACTGTGCTGCTGCTACCCACCCCAGCCCTGTGCCCTCGTGGGGCCGTATCAGCACAAATGGAGCCCGCTCAGGACAGGCCCCAAGCGCAGGCCTCCCCCGGGTCTGAGCTGAGACCCTCTGCTTCCCACGCTCTGGCGTCCCACGGGTTACTCTCCCGCTGGAGGGACACGGGCTGAGGCCTCAGCTGTCCTGGGAAGGCGGGGCCCGGTATTCCTCTGCAGGGGGACTGTGCCTTTTCCGCTTTCGGAGCGTCTGCGCAGACCACGTGACCCTGGGTGGGCGCCAGTGTCCTCGGGGCCCTCCGGTGCCACTTGAGCATCACCTGTGTGGCCCGGGCCCCTCAGTGTTCCCGGGAGTCCTTCCGGTTCATAGGTTTGGTCCTAACGCATAGAATTGACGGGATTTGCAAAGAAAGTCTGTAATTGCGCACAACGACTGCAACCCCATCAGTTCTGACCGTGAGACGCGCAGGTGCTTGTTGCTCTGCCTCCGTGTCTTCTCCCAGGCCTGGCCCCTGGCATCTCGCGCCCAGCAGTCCTCAGGAGTCTGCAGTCCCGCCACTGGCGGTCCTGGCGGTGTCAGGACAGGGTCCAGCTCTGGGCGGTGGCAGGTCCCTCCTGTGGGGTTGCATGCGTGGGAGTGAGCCGCTGTCCTCCCACCTCCTGTGCCCCCCGGCAGCTGACCCTCAGGTACTGTGCTCGGACAGGCCCCGGGGGTTCTGGGCCAGAGTCTCTGGGGGCCTGTCCTCACCTGCTGCAGCTGTACGGGGGCCCCCCCAGGTGCGCTGAGGGAGCCAGCGTGCTCCCGGGCGTCCACGGGGTGGGGCTGGGCCGGCTCTGGTTTGTGGTATGCTCACTCCCTTCCCCTGCGTTGGTTTTGGGTGACGGGGGCCTGGGGGCATGGTGCTCCTCCTGGTGCTCCTGCCCGCCTGGCTGAGGAGAGTCTGAGAGTCTGGGGGCCCAGGACCTGGGCCATCAGCCTGGCCCCAACCGCTCTTCCCTGGAGAGCCGCACGTCCAGCAGGGCCTCTGGAGGTCCAGACAGGGCCTCTGGGTGCCGTGGGCCTGGGGCAGGGCGCAGCCCCCCGCACTTGCGGGTTGCTTGCTGTCCTCCCCCGGAGCGCGGCACTTTCTGAGCCAGTTCGGAGCTGTTTTCTCCTCACGGTGTGCCCCAGGCTGTGCAGACCCCCGGGCTCTGGCCGCTGTCCTCCTGACTGCCTTTGCGCATCGGCGGCGGCCTGTACGGAGCATACTCTCCATGGCGCTGGGTGTGACAGTGGCCACTGCTCCAAGTGCTGGGCAAGGGTAGGCCTTGGTGGCTGGCAGCAAATGGCCTCGCCACCCAGCAGGGGGTGTCCTGTGAGGCAGTGCGTGCTCGGGGCGGTGCGGCTGAGCCCGTCTGTCCGGCCATCCCGCGGTGCGGGTGCCTTCAGAGCCGCTTGCTCCCTGCACACCAGCAGCGGCTCAGCTGCCTGGTCCTGATCGTTGCTGGCGGCGGAGGTCTGTGGGGTGGGCAGTAGGGCCTGCGGTGTCGAGGGAGAGACAGCGTACCTCACCGTGTGCAGGAGACGGAAGGCAGACCCTGGCCCTGCAAGCAGACCCAAACTCCCGGCCCCGGCACTGCCATGGAGTCTGGGGAGGACGGCGGGAGGGTGGGGAGGAGCAGGCGGGGCCCACGGCTCCCAGCATGTCTGGGGTGAGCCTTGCTGAAGCCACGCTGTGCAGCGAGTCACCAGCACCACGTGTTCCCGTCTCTGCTCATCTGCACCCGTGTGGAGTCTGGAATGTTGGAGTGGGGGCAGGCTCGCCCTCAGGACCTGCCCTCCTGAACTCGGGCACCCCGAGTGCCCCTGCAGAGTGTGATGCTGGCGGGCGCTGTGACCTGGGCGTCAGCAGTGAGGGGCAGCCTTCCCTCCCTCCCGGCACCTTTGCCTCCTCTCTTCATCTGCCGAGTTTCTCTGGGCTCCAGACAGCAGGGCTGAGCCTCACGTCAGGTGGCGCCCTATTCTGGAGAGTCCATCAGCCTCAGGCAGACTGGCCTGGGGTGCCCACCACTCTGAGATTGGAAGGCCTCTGCCTGGCTGGCCCCCTCTCACCCCTCCTCTCCCCTTGCCAGCCACAGAGGCCCAAGGCCCTGTCTTCAGAGGTGTGTGGAGCTACAGCCGCCCCCAGCCTTACCCTGGCCCCAGCAGCCTGCTTTCTGCGGGTGGAGCCTGGGAGCTGTCCCTGAGCAGGGCTGCTGGGCCGGAGGACCCTGCAGGGGCCCAGGCCCAGGCTCCTCCCTGAGGGCTGAGAGCTGAGGGTGGGGGGCCTCTGGTCCCCTTCTTGGCCAGCCTGTGGTACCCTCCCACTGCCTCCACGGTTGGCAGGGCGGCACATGGCGGCGGGCCTCCTCTGGCCCGTGAGCCCCAGCGGCTCTGCTGCCTTCCCGCCTCCGCCACGGCGACCCGCCTCCAGCCTCTCGGCCGGGCAGGCTGGCTCCAGGGCTGAGTGAGGCCAGATCTGCTCTGCACCCAGGTGCCCTCAGGCCTGCTCGCTGCCCCTGGGCTGCAGCTCTGCCCCTCTGGCCACCGCATAGGACAGGTGAGTGGCCAGGAGAATCCGGGTAGCCTGGCACTTGTGAGGGCACATGTGGTTTTCTCTCCGTGGTCACTGCTTTTTATAGCGAGGTTATTTCCAGGCTCTCTCAGAAGTGTCTGTCTCTGGCCCCAACTCTGAGGAAGCTGGGCTGGGCGCCCGAGGGGCCAGGCTGTGGCCAGGAGGAGCACTGTCCTTGCGCGGGCCACCGGCTCTGGGTCATGTAGTGGGACTGGGGTTCCTGGGGACGACTGAAGCCCAGTGTGTGTCACATATCTAGGGGCACACCCCGTGTCTGCTGGGCACCCCCGCCGTGGGTGAGGATGGGGTCTTGAGGGTGAGGAGGGTGGAGGCGGACACATTGATTGGCGCCTGTCCCGTGGCGCTGCGGTTAGTGTCTGGGCCAGCCCCGTGGGGAGGGCAGGCGTGTTCTGCACTGCTTCCCCCATCGCTCACGCTTGGAATGTGGGCCTCTGTCCACCTGGGACTGGTGGGCACTTTCCTGCCACCAGAAACCTCAGCAGAAACTGCCAAGGTAGGGTGGGCCGTCACCTCCCAGGATCGGCTTTGTCCCCTCAGCTGACCTGGCTTGTTGGGGGCCCTGGTGCTGTCAGTGGGGTGTGGACAAGGCCCCTCCACTCCTTTGGTGGACCTGGGAGCCCCTGTTGCTCCCTAGGGCTCTGGCCTTCTGGGGTCTCAGCCTGGTAGGGGGCGGATTCCCCCCCAGGCCATCTCCCTGTCCTCCTGGCTTGCCTGGGCCAAGCTCCCAAATGGACGGACACAGGCGTGAGAAAGGACCACCGTCCTGTGAGGATGGAGACCATGTGCTCACAGACCCAGTGTGGGGCCAGGTGTTGGCCAGCCCCTGGTCCCCTGGGCAGTCAGGCCTTGGACCTCCGCACGCAGGCGTGTCAGCCCAGCACAGCCTGGTTCAGCCCGGGCGGGGGCCGCCTGGTCTCCACTGGGGGGAGCCCAGCCATGTCTGAACCCTGCCCTCCGCCCGCTCGGGCCTGGCCCTGTCTCTGGGGGAGTGGAGGGAGGGTGGGCTGTCTGCCTGGCCTGGATCCCGCCTTCCCTGCCTTTGCTTGGGGCTCCCGGCTTTGGGGTGTGGCCGTCTCTTGCACCTGTGGGCCCTGCTCCCTGAGTTTGCCCCTGCCCCGGATCCCCAGCCACACGCCATGCTGTCTCTTCCGCCTTCTGGGGCACGCCTCCCTGGGATGTGCTCGGGCTCCCTGTCCCCTGTGCCCAGGGCCTGCAGGTGGGGCGGGGGCTAGGAGGTGCTCCCTTCCCCTCCTCCATCCTTTAGAGTGACACCTAAAGGGGTGGGAGACCCACCACCTGTAATGTACAGCGACTGTCAGGGAGCAGACTACCCCCATTTCACACAGACGGGGCGGTGTCGTCGTGCGATCGATGGCTCGTGCACGATAATTACAGGAACTGGCGGCTTGTGTTGCTTGAGTGAGTTTGAGAAGAGTAGGGTCTCAATCTTCCCTCTAATAGGGCCCTGACAGTCCTGGTGCTGTGCGTCTCTGGCTGACGGTGTCGTCATTAAACACCAGGTAACGTGAGACGGCGGCGCGCAGGGCCGGGCGGCGACAGGGCTGTCTGTCACCTCCCCGCTGCCCACGCTCCTCTGGTGCCGACAGCCGCCAGGTGACGTGCGGCCCAGTCAGGCTGTCGCTGTGACTTGGTGATGGTAGCTGTTCGCCAAGGCTGGTCCCTGGAGCAGAAGACAGGAAGCCTCTCAGGGCAAGACCCAGGCCCGCCTCTCCCCTCTCACAGGCAGGCGTCCCTCCCCCTTGCTGACGTGTGCCCGCGGCCTGCGTGTGAGTGAGCACGTGTGTGAGCGAGCACGTGTCCACGCGTCCACCCCTCTCCCCAGGGCCCCCTGTGCCTGCGTGTGAGCAAACGCGTGTGTGAGCGACCACGTGTCCACGCATCCACCCCTCTCCCCAGGGTCCCCTGTGCGGACTCTGGTCTGGAAGGCAGGGGTGGGTCCTCTGCATGTCAGAGTCTGGCAAAGCCTCTCCGCAGGCTGCCCGAGCCGTTCCTGGGGCCTGCAGGAGGGCTGGCCCTGGGGGCAGAGCTGGGTGCCATGGGAGCCAGGAGGGGCCTCGGCGGCCCCGTCCCCACCTCCCGCCCCGCCCCAGTGTGGCCGCCTGTGGGGACGCGGCCAAGCCGCTGACTGTGGCAGGGCTTGTCCGTTTGAAGTGCCGGCAGCCATCAGGCACAGGAAAAGTGGAGTGATTTATTAGACTCATAAAAATTCATACTTTGCGATCCCCGTCATCCCTCGTTTGAAGCTTGTTAGAGCGCTGGGGGCTGCGGTCCCTGGCAGCTCCCACTGAGCGAGCGCGGGGGCGGGGCGTCTGCCTCCTCCAGGAGAAGGCCCTCGCCGTCGCGGTTTGTCCTGAGGCCTTTCCTGTCCTGTGGTGGGTGCAGGAGGGCCAGGCCCGGTCACCACACACACCCTGCACCTGCAGGTTCTGGGCTGGGACCGGCTGCGGCCGCTGGCTGCAGGGCACTGAGTGCAGTGGGCCCAGGGTGGCGCCACGTGAGCGCTCTCCCGGGGAGGAGTGAGACACAGGTCTGGGGGCGCAGGGAGCCTGCAGGGCGAGGTGGAGATCTGGGGTGCCGGGGAGGTGTGGTGCAGGGGCAGGTTGCAGTGTGTTTCTGGCTGTCTTTATGGGTTGGAGCCGTGTGTCTTCTAGGCTGATGTCAGAGAGTTGAGCTCCTCTTTTGTCCATCCTGAGAGACTCCTACGCAGAGGCCCCTGGGCCTGGTGCCAGACGGGCCCAGCCTGGGTCCCTTCCTGCGGGGCAATGGGCCGGTTATTTTCCTTCCCTTTCCTTCCCTCGTCCTTAGGGCTGACGTACCTGGCGGCTCTGCTGCACGGTGGGCACTGTGGATCCTCTGTGGAGGGGGTGGAGGGAAGAGGGTCCGCACTTCTCTTGACAAGGCACCCCCTGAGCTGGCCAGGGCCAGCCTTCCCTGGGTCTTCCCCTGAGAACTGCTGTCTGGGCGGGGTGAGGGGCCCAGCCTCCTGCCATGACGCCTGCTTCCATCCGCCTCTGCAGGCAGCATCTCGCCAGCTCTGCTTTAGGTCCCAGCCCTTCCGCAGGGTGCGTGGGGCCAGTGTGGGAGCTGCCCTGCCCCGGGCATCTGCTGGGAGCACCCCTCTGGGAGCACTTCTGGGCACGCAGCCGTCCCCCTGCTTTCTGCAGGCGGTGGAGCTTCTCCTGGTGGCCCTTGGGGACTGTGCGCCCCTCCTCAGTCCTCCTGATGCTGTTGTGGTTTCACCGTCTCCAGGACCATAGGCGTCACCAACAGAACAGCTCAGACAGGCTGATGTTCAGACAAGGTGGTGTACAGAGACGACAGGCCCGTCGTTGGCAGTCTGGCGGCCTCTTTTCTGCTGACTAGGTGTGAGCCTTCCACCAGCCTTGAGGCAGCACAGGGCGGGCCCAACTCTCTGCCTGCCTGCAGCCCTCCCTGCTTCCCACTGTCCCAGGGGCCATGGCCATGCCATCCCCTCTGTCTAGAGCCCCCTGGCCAGCGGTGTCATTGTGGGCGCAATCCCTGAGCTCCCTGCCTTGTGATTCCTAAGCAGGTAGTTAGCTGGAGGGGCCTATTCTCGTGGAGGCTGGGGGTGGTCTGGGGGGCACCCTAGGAAGAGGCATCATGGGGGATCCCTCTTGGGAACTGTGGGCTTGAAAACTCTTTCTTTCAGATCTCAGAACCCAGGAGGAGTGGGTTTGGGTGCTCGGAAGCTGCTTCGGTTGTTGCTGCCCGCGGCCCCAGTCAGGTGGAGACATCCCCCGATGTGGGGGCCTCGAGCAGCCTTGGGGAGCGGGGTGCAGTGCAGGCTGCTGGTGAGGCGACCAGCCAGTGGGACCCACATTACTGGTAGTGGAGGACAGCTCCCGGGGCTCCTGAAAGCCTGAGCTGTGACGTGGCCTCTCGTCTGTCTTAACGCGGAGTTGGGGGTGTGAGGAAGTGTCGGGGCAGCTGCTGAGGAAGAGCAGGTTCGGTGACGGTGGGGGGCTTTGAGTCACAGGACTTGGCACGGGACACCCAGGCTGGCAGGAGGCTCACCCCACAGCCCGCCCGCTCGCTTCCCAGCGGCCACGCTGCAAGACCCTGGGAGGCCAGGCGCTCGACTGACCCCACCCACTCTGTTCGCTGGTGGGGCCTGGGGCCCCCTTCAGGAGCAGAGCTTGGTTTCTGGGGTGCCTGACAGGCGGATGGAGTTCTCGGTCCTCAGGCTGTGCCCTGCCCAGGCTCCTCGTGCGTCTGGTTCTGGCGAATCCCCCGGCTGGCCGCCAGGCGGTGGCTGTGGCCCAGCTGTCCTGTTCTGCACCCCGCCGGGCGGGAGGGCTGGAGGCAGCCGTGCTCCCAGGCTCGGCCTTCCCCGGTGGCGCTGAGCTGTCCCCTCGCTCTGCTGGCCTCAGGGGCGGGGTGGTACCCTTGGAGCGCATGGGAAGCCCAGCGTGATTGTCTGCTGTCTCGGGTCTCCTCCTCGGCCTGTTGCTCAGTCTGCCCACTCCAGAGGCCCCAGTGCCCGTGTGGACCTGGAAGCTTGTGCACGATGGGCCGCAGGGTCCACGGCCCAGTCAGGGCGAGTCTGGGGACAGGCCTCTAGTCCACGCTCCTCAAGGTCCCAGATCAGCCTTGCCGCCCCCGCCCCGCCTTTCCTGACGGCGCCCACCCTGCCTCGTCGGGATGTCCGGAGCTGACTGGCCAGTGGGCTGTCGGGGGCTCCTCCCGTCGCCTCCTGCTCCCGTCAGCAGCCCCAGGCAGCCTCTACTCAGAGGAGCTCCGGTTCCAGCTCCTCTTCAGTCGTTAAACAGTCGTGAAATCAGCTCGTTTCCTCCTAGTTCTCGCCCTTTGAAGTTCCATAAAAACCTGAACTCCCTCTCAACCCTAGTCCGCAGCGACAGAGCGAGGGCCTGCCCTCCGTCCAGTGGCTCTGCTGTCTGTGGTGCTCGTTGAGGTGGGGTGGGGGCTGGGGTCAGCCAGAGGCCGGGCTGCTGCAGACGGTGCTGCCGGACGGCCACCGTGAGGGCTGGTGCTCCCACGCTCCCAGACGGCCGGGCCCCGCGGCTGGCCTCCCTGGCAGCAACCCCCCGCCACCCCAGCCGCGAGCTGGGTGCGCAGGGCCAGAGCCCAGCTGATGGATGGGCTCATACCCATTCAGATATGATGCCAGCAGTTTTTTTGTAGTTTGTCTTCCACTGCGGTAGTAAAGTTTTTAATTAGGGAAGCTAATGAGATCGATTAGTCATTAGAAGTGACCTCTGCACAGCGGGGCGGAGAGGGCTGTGTGTGTGGGCCTGATAACGCGGCGCCCGGGCGTCGTTGGCAATAAAGGCGCGAAGGGTTTGATTTGAGTGAAATGTGCCACGGGGAATACATCATGCGGAGAAAAAAATTACAGCCCTGGGAGTCTGTAATGAAAGGAATTAAACCAACATCGTATCTAAATAACATGATTATCTACACAGACCTCAGCCAGCCAGGAGGAAGGGGAGAGCCTGCTGCTTGGCAGGGCTGTGCTGGGCTGGGCTCAGGCGGCCCTGCCCGCGTGAGGAGCGTGCTGCCTCCTGGAGACCACACCCGCCGCTCCGCCTGCACACAGGCTTCAGGGCTACCGGGCCTCCCACCCCAGCTTCTGGCCCCCGTGTGCCATGTGCGGTCTTAGGAGCCCCCAGTCCTACCACCCCTAGGACGAGGGTGGCACGCCACCTGTCTGTCCACCTTGCTGAGCTCGTGCCCTGGACAGGGGCGCCCTGGACGGTCCTCTCTGGGGCGCGTCCACCCCTAGGCCCATGCTGCCCGTGAGAGAGTGGGAGGATCTGCAGGGCCAGGCAGGGGCCGCAGCACACTGTGGGGGTCCCATGCTGCCCATGGGAGAGCGGGAGGATCTGCAGGGCCAGGCCAGGGGCCACAGCACACTGTGGGGGCTGGGCATGCTGCCTATGGAAGAGCAGGGGGATCTTCAAGGCCAGGCAGGGGGCCGCAGCACACTGTGGGGGTCCTGTGCTGCCCATGGGAGAGCGGAAGGGTCTGCAGGGCCAGGCCGTGCTCTGTGCTCACTCTCCCCCTGCCTCTTAGATCTGGAGGGCGGAGGTGTGACAGGGGAGATGTCTGGAGAGTGACAATGAGTCTAAGAGGGAGGGTCTACTTTATTAGTTTGTGTATTTTTGGAAGTGGTAACGGGGCACCAATAAGGAAAATGCAGTAAATTGGTGATGAAGTTGCTCTCACAGTAGGGCTGCATTGTGAAGAGATGTGAATATCAGTGCTCTTTGTAGGGGGGAGTTAGGGCCAGGCCCAGAGGCTGTGTCTCAAGAGGCACTTTGCAGAATGTGGAGTCCAGTCCCTTGGGCTTTGGGGACTGGGGGCTTCCTGAAGGAGGTGGCGCCTGGTGGAGCAGGGAGGGGATGGGAGAAGGGGGCGTGCATCTGGGTGAGGGGGCGGGGCGTGGGATGGAAGCAGCCAGGCTGGGGCGGGGGCCTGCTCACTGCCCAGTGCCCCTTCCCACCCCACACAGCCATGCCCCGGGCCACAGAGCAGGGCACCCCTGGGTTCTGCGGTGTGTGTCACAGCCCCGGCTGGTGGGTGGTGGCTGCTGTGGGGGTCAGAATGGGGCAGAGAGTGGGCGGCCCCGCTGGAGGGAACAGGCAGGGGTCTGTCCAGGTGCAGAGTCTCTGTAAGCAGGGAGCTGGGGTGGGTTTGGAGGCCATGAGGTCAGCGTGGGGCTTGGTGATAACTTAGAGGAATTCTCATGTTCCTGAGCTCATAGTTGGAACAAGCTATTATTGATTTTCGTTGGTCTCTCCTTGCTTGTAAGACCTTGAAAATTCAATTCAACAAACATTTATTTATTGATGCCCAGGTTATGCTGGGCTGTGTGTGGTGTGGGGCTGCCCGAGGCTGCAGACCCGCCCGCTCAGTCACTTTCCAGGACCGGGCCCCCAGGTGAGCCTGTACTTTTGCTGAGCTCCCCTCGTTCTCTTGTGACCCCTCCTGAGCTTCCGCCCTTGCGAGGAGACAGACAGATGGAGACAGGTGGGGTGGGGTGCTGGCCCAGCCTTGCCCCGACTTCTGTGGACCCCCTTGGTGGGCAGTGGTTGTGGGTCCCTGCCATCAGTCCGGGGAGCAGAGGCGTCCCCGCTCTCAGTATTCCCTGGGCCTTGGGGCCCACACCTAACCTGACCCGGCTGGGTGCTTGGAACCTGCACTTTCCTCTGTTGTGGAGGCTGCTAGGAGGGCCTGGAATCCGTCCGAGCCGCGTCCTGGCCGTCTCACGTGGGAAGGCGGGGCCCTTCCAGCATCTGGACAGGGAGGCACAGTGGCCATGCAGGTGCGGTCACTTCGCTGGGTGGGCTGGTCCTGACTGCCCCCGGGCAAGCCCTCACCCCACCACCTGCCGGGCCGGGTGGGCCTGGAGAGGAGGTCCAGGCCGAGGTGCTGATTGCTGACAGGGGAGGGCCTGGCTGTGGCTTGGTGGGCTGTTGTGTTCCCAGTTCTGAGAGATGGTTTTTAGGTAGTGTTACCGTCACCATTTTCAGAGCAGTAACTGCTTCCTGTGGGGTTTGCAGGTGCTGGGAAGATGTGTCCTTGGCCCAGGGGAGCAGGTTCGGGTCAGGACGCACTGGTTTGTGCCGCTGGACAGTGGGGTGGCTGGGCACCGCCGGGACTGGCGTAAAGCAGCAAGGCACGTGGGGCCCTGTGGGGCCGCCCCCTCTCCTGGGCCATGCCGGGCCCAGGCAGCCTTCAGCTGAAGGGTAGCTGATCCTTGCCCTTCCTTGTGCCGGATTTCTGGTGGTGAGACCAGTGCATTTTCCTGGCCACCCCTGTGTGTCCATCCCCCCTGGCTGTGCTGCCCAGAAGCTGCCCGCTGCAGGGGTGGTGGTTGTGGCCCCCTTCTCGGCAGAGCCCTGGGCTGCGGGCAGGCATGTGGAAGTGGGCCCCAGGAGAGGCGCCCTTGGGAGCCTGGGCCTGAGCAGCCTGGCCTGAGGGCCTGGGTGCTAGCTGGGCCACGAGGGGCGGGAGCGCTGTGTTAGCTTTAATTATCTGGGCAGTTAGAGCTATGCGTTAACGAAAGGCGGGCAATTAGATGCGTTCCTTGAAGCCATGGAGAAATTGCTGGCTATCAAGTTGAGGGAACTGGGGCAAAACAGATCCCTGTTAATTGCATGAAACCTTCAGCAAGGAGGAAAGCTATGGTGTATATCACTCTGCAGAATGTTATAGAAACGGAAGTGATTAAGGACATAAATCTGCATGGATGCAGGGGGCGGGTGAGGGTGGCCAGAGAGGGAGGTGAATGCCTTGTACCCCAGCCTCCGCGGCCCACCTGCGGCCCCTCCTCAGTGCCCACGGGAGTTGGGCCTGCCCTGCCGCCGGCTCTGGCTGCAGGAGCTGCTGGGCTCCCCAGAGCGGGGCGGATGTGGGCAGGGCTGATGGAGCAGTGGGCAGCTCCCCCGCCTCCCCTGACCCCTGTGTCTGGGTCTCCCTGCAGCCTCCAGCCTGCATGGCCAGCGGCCCCCTCCCACCAGCAAAGTGATCAGGACGCGCTACCGCATCATCAAGAAGACTCCGACCTCGCCTCTTAGCACCACCCCCGGCCCCCCAGCCCTGCCCTCCTGGCGGGCGCGGCGGCTCTCCCTGTCCAGGTAAGAGGCCTGCGCCTGGTGGGCTCCAGAGGGCGGGGCAGGCCAGAGGGCCTCAGGGCCTGAGCGCACCGCCGCAAGTGCTTGGTCTGTAGTTGTTGACAGGGGAATGCGCTAATTTTTTTACCCAGCAATTTCTGCACAAGTCATGTAGCCAACCCGTGTGTGCCACACACTTGTGCAGACTCACGCTTCCTGTCCTGTTATCAGCAAGCTGCTGGAGCTGCTCTGGGAGCAGCTATGGCCTGGACCGTTGAGGCCACACCACACTGGGTGTCCCTCAGGGAGAAGCTTCTAGTGAGAGAGGCTGGGCCAGCTCTCTGTCCTATGGCGATCGTCAGGGGCGGGAGGCGAGGCTGCAGCCCGCTCCACCTGCCAGCCCCAGGGGCCTCCTGCTCTCGAGGGCTATGGCCTGGCTCCGGGCGGCCTCTGGCTGAGGGCGTGTGCAAGCTGAGTGGCCGTGGGAGAGGAGCTGAGGACCTCCTGGCCCGGGGTAGGTGTGCCAAGAGGTCAGCCTGCCCAGGCGGTCAGCAGTGCCCACCACCCTCCTCCCTCCCGCTAGGCCACACGAAACTTGGCCCTGCTGCTGACTTTTCTGGAGGCGATAGCTGGAAGTATATTTTAAATTAATTTTACTGCACTTTTTGTAATATTTTTGTTTTAAATAGATTTATAAGCATCTTGGGGGCTATTTCTACAAATTTATGAAGATAATTTTCACTCTCTCGATAAGGTTAAATTTACACCTGCTATTTCCATATTAATTCACAGTGCTAAGTGGGTCTAATTTTCTTCCGTTCTCCTATCTGGTGAGCATGGCCTTTCCTAATGCAATTTCCCCCTCACTAAATCACTGTGATCGGGAGTCATGATCGAGCTAAATTAACTTAAATTAATTTACTTAATAAGAGCCCCAGATCATCATGAATGAGGTTCAGATTTATTGATTCCTGCTCCTGCCTCCCCCTCCTGCAGTCGGCGTCCGGCTGCCTCGGCAGCCCAGGCCTGGCCCCGCCTCTGCTGGGGCTGCGTGACCTTTGTCAGGAGGCGCCAACGGGCCTCTCCTCCTGGCTCCTGGGGCCACGGGAGCCCAGGTGTGGATCCAGCTGGGCCAGTACTGAGTGCTGAGTGTGCCAGGCTGTGATGAGGTCACTGATCAGAAATGAGCGCCAGGCTTAAGGGGCAGAGGTCCTGAGGGGGGAGGTGGCTAGGTGCGCCCCCAAGGCAGCTGCCGCCTTGGTTTCAGCTAAGTGTCCAGGCCCTCAAGCGGAGGACGGCCCGGTCAGCAGCAGGGCCTGGGCTGTGCCTCCCCTTCAGCTCGGGACCGGCGGGGCTGCTGCATGGGCAGGTGGTGGCGTCCACACTTGGGTTGGGTGCACAGCAAGGCTGCTGGGACAGGCCCACCCAGCCTGGCCGCCAGCTCCTCTCGGCCGCTGCCTGCCTCAAGCTCCGTGTCCCTGTGACAGTGGTCCAGGCCCGGTGGGGAGGCTGGGGGCCTGGTGTGGAGGCTGGGTCGCCACCCAGGAGCCCTGCCAGGTGCCTGCGTTGCCGGCCCCGCAGCCCTGGCCATGCTCAGTGGCTGCAGCTGCTCTAGCTCTCAGCAGCCCAGTGCGGAGGTGCGGCCAAGACACGTGTTAGCTGAGGGCCGGTGTGGAGCCTGCTCGGGGGCTGCCTCCCTGAAGGCCTGTCTGACCCTCGCCAGGTGCCTGGGAGGCCCCCGAATGTGGCCTGGGGGTGGGGGAGCTGAGTGGCCGGGAGGCCCGGGAAGTGTGGCTGCCAGTGGGTGGGTTCTTGTGCCCAAGGTCACCTGTGCCCTGGCGGGGCCTCCTCCTCGGCAGAGTTGCGGCCTGCCACTGCCCGGCCCGACGTCAGCTGCTCACGCCCGGCTCAGCTTGTCAAGGCAGCAGGATGAGCCTGTCCCCGGAGCCGGCGGCTACCTTGATGCCTGCCCACGCTGCTCCTTCTGTCCCTCAGCGTTGGGGCTGCCTCTGTGTGGCCGGCAGGCGGTGTAGAGGCCCCAGGGCCCGCTGGCCTTGACCCTGACCTCTGTCCCGCAGCAGCAGCTTCCCCAGCTCTCCCTGGCAGAAGGAAGAGTTGTGCTGGCGACTGGGCTGAGGCCAGGATGGGCTCCTGGCTGCTGAGTGACCACAAAGCATGGCTGTCCACCAGGTGCCAGGCTGAGCCCAGGGACCAAGGGCTTTTCTTGGGCTCCTGATTGGTGCCCCAGGGAGAGAGGACACCAGTGGTGGGCTGGCTGGCAGGCCCTGCCGTCCTGAGGTCTCAGGAGGGCACATGGCCTCCAAACGCTGCAGCCTGCTCTCACCCCATCCGCTCATCCTTGGGGGGCAGCAGCCCCTCTGCCCGACCCCTGCCCTGCGGGAGCCAGCAGGATGGGTGTCCCCAGGCCTGGCTTCTGGTGTCCGGGAAGTGACAGAGATGGCGGGATCCTTGGCTTCTGCCCCCCAGAGGCCCGTGAGCGTCACTGTGGCCTGACCCACGTGCCGGCGTGGCCACACTGTTAGCGCTGTCCCGTGCGCCAGGGCGCATGTCTGCCTCACGAGGTGGCTTTGTGTTTTGCCCCCTGATTTAGATGGAAACCTGCCTACTCTGAGCCTCCGGTCAGTTTTGGCCTCACGTGCTGGGGGCTGAGGCCCACTTGGTAGCCCACATTCGCAGCAGGAGGCTGGGGTCCCTGCCCAGCCCTGTTGTATGCTCTGGAGGTGGAGGAGGTTCTGGTGCTGCTGTGGTGAGGCTCTGACTCCAGAAACACCCGAGAGGAAAGTCCGCTGGAAGTAGGGCCGTTAGCCCATCAGGTCCGTCTGCCGGTCAGCCCTCATCCCATTGGGGCAGATGGAAGGTGGGAAGCCCCTGGACACACTCTCCCCCGACCCGGACACCGCCCACCAGGCTCCCTAGACATGTGTCCGTCATCCCATAGAAAGCCCCTGGCTGCCCTGGTCAGGAGAGTGTGCGGAGGCCCAAGCAGGCGGGACACAGTGGCGTCTGCCCCTCCTGGGAACAACGCCGGCCCGAGTTACCCTCGGCGCTGTTCCGTGCTGCTGTCTAGGCCGGCAGACGCCCCACTTGGGGGCCACCTGGCTGTGGGGGCCATGGCGACAGGCCCCGCGGGCCCAGGCTGGTGCTCGCTCCAGAGGGGCTCACGGAGTGCGCCCTGGAGCTGAGGCTCACGCTGAGAGAGGGCTTAATTTTTTTATTCTAAGATTTGTGGATTTGCCATGCCCTCGCTGGCTTCCAGCAAGTTCATGAGTCTGAACTGAAGCTCGGCTGTGACTCATGTCCCCAAACGGCCTGTCACTTGTTTTCTCTCCGAATTCATCTGATGGGAAAGCGCGGAATAAACAGAAGCCGCTGTGCTTAAGCAGCCGCGTCTGCAGGCCGCGCTGGCCCGACTACGAATGGTGCTGTCACCGGGCCTGCCGCCCGCCGTGCTGCTCTCTTTTATTTTATTTTTGTGTCTGTGCCGTAAATCTTAAGTAATCTCAGAGGGTTGACGAGGTTTGGGCTGTGACTTTGAAGGCTCTAACGCGCTTCTCCAAAGTGACACTCGTCGTCGTGAGGATGGGGAGCCACAGTCCCCTCACCTGCCCTTCTTGGGGGCAGGCGGCCCCCTCGCCCCACCCAGCCTCCCCCGACCTGCCTTACCAGGGTGCTGGGTGGCCCGGGCTGCTGCAAGCAAACGCTGCATGCAGGGCGGCTCACACAGATGTTTACTGTTCGGTCTGGAGCTGGACGTCTGAGGTCAGGGAGCCGGCCAGGGCCACCCCTGCTCCTGTGGCACACAGCCGCCTGCCTGCTGTGTCCTCGCCTGTGAGGGAGACAGGAGCTCAGGCCTCACAAGGACACTAATCCTGTCACGGGCCTGCCCTGATGACCTCGCCTCACTCTCGTGCGTGCGTGTGTGCTAGGTCGCCTCAGTCGTGGCTGACTCCGACCCCATGGCTGTAGCCCACCAGGCTCCTCTGTCCTCGAGATGCTCCAGGCAAGAACACTGGAGTGGGTCGCTGCACCCTCCTCCAGGGGATCTTCCCGACCCAGGGATCGACCCAGGTCTCCCGCATTTCAGGCTTTACTGTCTGAGCCGCCAGGGAAGCCCCATCTCACCCTCATCACCCCCCAAACGCCCCGTCTCCAAACAGTGTCACACTGGGGCTAGGGCTTCAACATGGGAGTTTGGGGGGGACACAGCCTTGAGTCAGAGCAGGGGTGTCCTCTGAGGGCAGTGGGACTAGGGTCCCCACAGCCCCCGACCCTGCCCTGAAGGGTATGTGGCACTTGGAGGAGGTCAGGGGGCGGGAGGCAGTGCCCCCCCCCCCAAGCCCTACCCCGACTCCAGGGGGCCATCCTGGGGGTGTGCAGAGGCCCTCCCAGCTCAGCCCAGGTGGGGTTCACAGGGTGCCCTGGGCTGGGCAGCAGGGACCCCCCCACCGAGGGTACCTACAGGCAGCCATCCTGTGCCGGGCAAGTTCTCTGGTCAGAAGTCAACAGAGAGTGAAGCGGACGCTACCGTGGGGCGAGTGCCAGGAAGCACTGAGACTCATCCAGGCTGACGGAGGTCGTGGGCCCAGAGAAGGCTTCTCTGGGCAGGGGCCGTGGGGTCGGTGAGGGCCACATGGTGGGGGCTCTTCCCAGGGCAGGGATGTAGCCCCGGGGGTCTGCTCAGAGGGCAGTGGCCGCGGGACGTGCTGGGGGTGGGATCGGCCTGCTGCTGCACCTGCGGGGGCTACAGCTTTCCTCCAGGTGGCCCCCTCCCCAGGAGACTACTGTGTGCAGCCCTGGGTCACACACGGGGTGCCGTGTGCTGTGGTCCTGTGGGTGCCCGCCTGCCCTGGGGCAGAGCCTGGCTCCACCCAGCTGTGCCTCTGGCTGCCCTGCTGCCAGTGAGCGGCCTTTCGGACAGCGGAGGAGGGCCCTGGGCAGGGCGCCACTCAAGCAGCTCCCGAAGGGGCTCTGAAGGGGCCGTGAGGGTGGAATGCAGTTTTGAACTGGTCCTGCTACAAAGGCACGTGTCCGTTTCAAGCAGGGAGAATGATGGGGGCGGGGGCGGGGCTGGTGGCTCCGTGGGCAGCGGGCCGTCGAGGCGGTCCTGGTTCCATGTCAGAGGCATGCTCTGCCCCCTCACCTGGTGTGTGAGACACCAGGTAAGAGCACTTCCTCAGGGCGTTTGAGTGGGACAGGAGGGGCCCCCACACTCTTCAGGGCCTGCCGCGGCCCCCACGGGCTGCTCCCTCTGGAGACAGGCCTTCCACTTGGGCCGGAGATCGCGGGTGTTTGCACGTGACCCTTGGCTGAGCGTTTTCTCTCCTGGATCGTCAGTGCTGCAGCTCAGGCCTGGCCAAGCAGAGCAGGCACAGGGTCCAGTCCCCAGGCAGGTGGCTCTGGTGACACCTTGCTGCCCCTGGGTCTCTGGAAGAAGAGCCAATCCGTGTCTTTCTCTCGTCCACTCAGTCCCCAGGTGCTCGTGGAGGCCTGCCCTGTGTCAGGCCCCTGCTTGTCTGGAACCTGTGGCCCAGTGGCGGACAGACTGTGTTGGGCCCCCCGGGCCCCCCCGGGCGTGACTGCCACCGAGGTCTCTGCCAGGCCTGCCTCTGCTGAGTGGAGGGGGCCAGGCACAGCTCTGAGACTCACTGTCGGGCTGCAGCCCTGCTCTGTGGCTTGTGCTCTGAGTGGCCGCTTTATGTCAGCATGTTGGGGACAGTACCCTGTTGTGGCTGACTCCCCGTCCACCCCAGGGGAGCTGTGAGCCAGGGGCTGCCGGGGAGAGGGGTGTGTCAGGAGGCAGGGAGGGGCTGGGCCAGTGGGCAGGGCAGGGCGGCGGCAGTTGGCCATGGGCTCCTGGTCTCACTTGGTTCCTTTCCTAGTCGGTTTCTAGCACGTGGTGTTTTGGATAACTTTATTCTCACCTACACAGAGGCACAGAAGAGTTGCAATAATGGTGCGTGGAACCACAGTGTGTTCTTTGCCTGGGCACCCCGATTCTGTGCACCCCGCTCCATCTGCTGCGCCGTCCCCTCTGCTCCTCTGTGGGGACGTGAGCCTGGGCGCCCTTGACCAGGGCTCCAGAGACAACACCATGCACGAGGAGACGCAGCTCGCCCTTCGGCAGGAGCCCTGTAGGTCCCTCGGGGTGTTGGTTGTGCCCGGCGTGTGAGCGGCCTGTCCCTGCTGGGCCTCCTGCCCCGGGGGTCCTGCAGGGAGCTGCCGCCCCTCCTCCCCACCGCCCTGTATGTCCTCCTCGCGTGCACTCGAGGTCCTCACTTGACAGACTGTGAGCTGTTACCGTTTGCTCCGTTCTAACCGTCCATTTGCTGCCGCTCTGGTCTGTGGAGGCCCCTCAGGGCTGCCCCGGCTCCCTCCACGTGGCACCGCCCCTCACTGAGCCTACTTCACCCACACAGCAGAAGCTTCCAGGCTCACCTGGGACTTTCTCTCTGCAGGCCTGACTCCTGGGAGCCCAGTAGCTCCTGGCGGTTCTCAGCCGTGGGGGGTCTCTCAACAGTGCTGACGGGTGATGGGAGCGTGTCGAGGGGTCTGGGCAGGGGTGTGCTTCCTTCTCGCAGGCCTTCCTGGGTTCTCATCACGGCGTGCTCTCAACGTGTGTGGCTCTCTGGTGCTTTAACCTGCAGTCTCCTGGTCACCAGGGGCGTTGGACACTTAGGCACAGATGCTGGAGGCTCTTCCTGTCCCCTGTGTCTTTCGTGCTCATGGCCCGTGTCCGTTTTTAATGGCTGGTTTGTCTTCTGCTTCTGAGTCACGGGACCCATCCACTTGTGTAGGGCTCTGTGTCCAGCTTTTCCCACCTTGGAGCCTGGGGTGGGTCCACCAGGGCTCTCGGCCCGCTGGGGGCTTGTTCCACCAGCCTTGGCCCCCGTTCAGCGTGAGGTCGCATACCCCTCCTCAGGGGCTCTTGCCTGGCCTGGCGGCGCTCTGCGGCATTGCCTGATTCTCTCAGCGCCTTTGTACTGGAGCCTGGCCTCCGCCCTCACCACAGACGGCTGTGTGCTCTGAGAACAGACTCCCCTGCGCCCGCGGGAGCCGCGGAGAGCACGTGAGGTGGGATTTGAAGAGAGAGGAAAGAAATCAGAGCAGGAAGTTCAGCCTGCAGGTGACGGCAGGGGCGCGGAGGGGTTGCGAGACCAGAGCTCTTGGTGCTGAGCTTCGGAGGGGTTGGGGTGCCTTCTCTGGGCCTTCTTGGGGACTTGGTGGGACTGGCAGGGGTCAGGGCGGGCCCTGGGGTGACCCCATCCCCTCCTCTCCTGCCTCCCACCCGCCTGCCTCCCTGCATGATGCTGAAGCAGGTCTCCTCTGGCAGGTTTTTTAGGATTTTATTTTATGAGAACAGGCGGTTACGGCTCCCTGAGTGCTGTAAAAGTTAATGTGATGGCCTCCCCGTGCCTGTGCTCATTTTTATAATTTTTTATTTTATGAAACAGGACAGAGAGCTTAGTGACTTATTACTATTCATTTCGTTTCAATGCAGTAAATATTGATTCAGTTGGGGGTTTTCAATTTAAACCGCTTGGCGATTATATAAAATATTACTGGCCTCTGAAATTATGCTTACCGATCCCTTCGGCTGCTCATTAAGGAAGGAGTGCAGTTGTGGGTCCCTTTGCCTCCATCATTCTAATAGATGGTCTGAGGTGCGTTTCTGCACGGGAGGTGCCACGGAAACTGCTGGCGGGGGCCTGACAGCAAGGATGCAACTCTTAATTTGGAAGTCGCTTCAGAGCGAGCCTAGGTGGTTTATTCATTTCTCTGAGTCTAGCAGGCCTTTCGGCTGTCAGCAGCCCTGAGGCCTGAAGCCTGCCTGCCTCCTTGGTCGGATTTGGGAGGGCCTGGGGCCTTGGCTCCTCGCCCCCTTGGTAGTTTTGGGGAGGTGAGGGAGGCCAGCCTTGCCAGGCCACAGCTGCCCCTGTGTGCACAGGGGCTGGGGCACCTTGGGGTGCCCGCTCTCCCTCCAGAACCTGCTTCAGAGGGGCCTTGCTTGGCCTTGTTAGAGCCCAGTCTCTGGCTGGCAGGCCAGGCCTGGGACACAGGACCCTCAGGGGCCCAGGACGGCCACCGTCTTCCCTCTTCTGTCCGCGCTCTGTCAGCGTGCCACCCTGGTTGGGCTGGCACGTGGAGCCCCCGCCCAGGGCTGCCCTGGCTTCAGACCAGCTGGTCATCTGGGCCCTGTCTGTCTCCATCCTCCCCAGCATAGGCAGCTCCAGGGTGGGCTGTGTGAGGTCGGGGGCAACGGCCAGCACTACCGGGGCCCAGCACCGAGGAGAGGATGTGCTCGGCGGGGCCACCGGTGCCACGCGGCCCCTGGGCAGGGGCGAAGCTGGGCCGTCCTCCTTGGCCAGCTCTGGGCAGACACTGACGGGCGTGCAGGCGCCTGTGTGGGGCTCCGTCCAAGCCTCTGGTCCACCCTCCTCGGCGTCCACACAGCTCTGTGACAGTCATCCCTGAGGCAGCTCCGTGCCCCCTTCGTCCTTGGCTGTGGGGCTCCTGGTGTGGGCCCGGGTCACGGGCATTGTCGCCACAGTGTTTGTGGCTAGATTTCATGACAGATGGCACCTGGGTTCCATCTGTGGACAGTGTGGGAAGTGGCACGCACCGGACTCCCCTTTTCTGCATCTCAGACTGGAGCTGCTGGCACACGGCGCTGGGCCCTTCCCTCTCCAGGCCCACCGCGAGCTGGCCAGGAGCCCGTGGGCCAGGGCGTCTCCCTGGGCCAGTGTCCCTGAGGCCATGCCAGTTGGCAGGAGCTGCCGTGGAGGGCTGGTCGGGCATGGCAGTCCCTGGGGTGGCCCGTGTTCTGCCCCCCACCCAGGCTCTGCCACAGGCCCCTGTGGGATGGTCTCTGCCATCTGCAGCCCCCCGGTTGCCCGCCTGCCCTGCTGGTCTCTCGTCTGTCTGTGACTCACGGGCCCTCTAGTCTTTGGCCTTCTTTCTTCAGTCTCTCTGTCCTGCTTTTCTGTCGCTGCCTCCTCACGTCGGTGGCTTTCTCGCTTTCTGTCCCTTTTCTCCATGCACGGACATGTGCACCCCTCCCTCTGTCCTGCCCCCTGGCACCTTGGCTGCGTGCGGGTGCCCGGAGCAGGGAGGCGAGGAGGCTGCCCACGTCCCTGGCCCCTCTGCAGTGACTCTCGAGCCTCCCTTGCACAGCCTGGTGGGGCAGCGCTGCCCCAGGCCACTCTCGTTCTTGCCGCACACGAACCCCCCGCCTGGCCCCCACCCCGCGTGGATCCAGGCCATCCACAGCGCACTGCATCTCGATTGTGCCCACCCACCCCCCACCGCGTGGACCCAGGCCATCCACAGCACACTGCGTCTCGATTGTGCCCACCCACCCCCCACCGCGTGGACCCAGGCCATTCACAGCGCACTGCGTCTCAATCACGGACGTGCAGCTGGTGTCACTGCTTTTCGGGAGCTGCCTCAAGTGTCCAGGGCCTGCCCGGCAGCCTTCAGACCAGCATTAGAAAAGAGTCAGGCAGGTGACGCGTCACCCAGGCCAGCCCTGCAGGGCCCCGTGTGACTGGCCACTGTGTGGCCGCCCCACGTGCTTGGCGACACACCTCACGGAGACACTGGTGCACAGGCCAGAGTGCTTCAGAGTAAACCTAGAGGGAGCCCCTGCGTCCGCCCGAGGGAAGCTTTGCTCTGCAGGCAGCGGGACTGTCAGGACGCTGGCAGGGTCCCTCGAGGCCCTCCCCGTGGAGCCCCGCGGGGCTTCCCTAGCTGTGCCCAGGCCCCAGCCACACCTTGCACCAGGCCCTTGTGTGTCTGTGTCGGTGCCCCCAGGGGTCCCTGGGGATGAGGAGCAGGGAAGCTGAAAATACTGCTCCTGACAGCAAGGAATAAAATGTCCTTGTCACCCAGCGGTTCCTGGGTGCCTTACACAATCAAACATCGTTTTAAACACCACTTTTATCTTGGTTTTAGAGGTGGTAGTAAAGCAGTGTTCAGATAATCAATACCACATTTAACTCTTTGCATATATCAACCTCCAGCTTGGTCGTACCCCGAAACACAGTTCCCCTCTCAGGGCCGGGCCAGGGCCTCTGGAGATGTGTGAGGGAAGGCGCTGTTCTAGGGGTTCCCCTGAACAGGAAAATGGGCTCCCTGCGTTGGCTGTGGGGTGTGGGGGCTCACCGTGCTGCGGACCATGCCCTAAAGGCCCTGCTGGGCCTCAGGCCACCTGGCTCCTATCTGTCCCCAAGGTCCCACGTGTGGCTCTCAGGCGCTCTGGGCAGGCACCTCCCAGCGGGCACAGGCACCCTCGGGTGGGCTGCGCACGTGCTCCCCCTGCCAGAGCTCCAGTTAACCTCCCTCTCCCCTCCTGTGCTTGCCCGCCCCCACCACCATGTGCCCTGCGGGTCCTCAGAGGGTGGTCTTTGGTAACCCCTCAGCCACCCCTTGCCATTTAGGGCTCCACCCAGCATCTGCTGAGCCAGACACCCATCAGCGCTTGCTCCAGGTGGGAGGGGCTGAGGGTGCAGAGTCTCTGTGTGTTGGGACAGGTCCAGCGACTGCTGCCCTCCCCCACCCACCCGCGCTCCCTGCAGGAGGGTCCCTGACCCCAGCTGCTGCGAGCCTGACGGGCAGCCTGCCTCCTGGAGTCAGGGCAGCCGGCGAGCGAGCCGGTTTCTTTTTCTCTGACTTTCCTCGAAGTCAGCAAGGTTTCTGTGGCTGCCCCGCCCACTCCCCAGAGTAAGGAGCCCCGGTTTAATTTGCGGTTAGATGTCTGTTAAGATTGCGTCCACTTCCCAAGTCAGCACTTAATTGGCAAGGCGCTTGATTTAACAGCGTGGGAGCCTCCACCGGAAAAATGGCTTGAATAAATCACCGCCTGACGCCAGAAAATAGATATAATCTCAGCATTAACTACATTAATAGTAGCAGGAGCCGAATTAAGAAAGCCATAAAGCATAGGCGGGGGAGCATAAATTATGGCCGGGGCTCTGTCCCTCGGCAGAGCTCCTCTGGGGGTGGGGCGGGGTGGGGGGTGTGGCTGCTCCCGGCCCCGCCCGCCTGCCTGGTAGGGGCCCAGTGGGCGTGTCTGGGGCGGGGTTTGCTTTGGGGCGAGGCCTGCCGGCTGCAGCGCCCCACCTTGCTGGGCTCGGGTCCTGGAAGGGTGGGCTTCGCCCCCTACCCTCCAGGGCTCCCCACAGCCCGCCCCTCGCCCTAGTGGGGGTCGTGGGGGCCGAGTGCTTTGCACCTGGACGGTCATCCGCCGTTAGGTGCCCCAGGTGCTGGCAAGGACTCTGCCGTGTGAGACCCTGCGCGGACTGCACTGCCGCCACCTCCCGCTCCCGCAGAAGGCTTCGCCCAGGGTTCTGCCTCCCCGGGAAGCCTTCCGGAGGCCTCCCGGGGCTGGGGCTGGCGGTGGAGGTGGATGCGGCCTGAACCGCAGCCTCCTCGGGTGATGGATACTGGACTGTAGCCGCGAGGCCGGTCTCCCCGACGGCTGCCCTAGTCTGCACTTGTGCCGCAGCAGAGGGCTGTCCTGCTCCGCGGCGGCCTTCTGTCCGCCTCGCTGAGGTTGGCGCGTCCAGGTCGGGCCTCGGCCCCTGGGCTGTAGGGAGAGTCGGGGGCGCACCTTCTGCCGCGCTGCTGTGCATCTTCTGTCCTTCCAGGTGTTAGCTGCCCCTGCCAGAAACTTTGCCTGTGCTCTAGAAGAGATTGCGATCCAGTGTTCATTCAGACTTTGGTGGGTTTTCCTTGCTGCCACACCACGTGGCCTGTGGGATCACAGTTCCCCCAGCAGGAACACCCGCCACGGTGGTGAAAGAGCCAGACCGCTAGACCCACCAGGGAACTCCTTTAATGTCAATTGTGTTCATGCTCTTTGTTAAGTTCAACGTTTTTTTTGTGCACTGTTCATTTGCCTCTAGCCTGTTTCTTATGGGTTTTCAGGAATCTAAATATTTGGGGGTGGGGCACCCTTTTGGCAGACTACACATTTTTCCTCAATTTCTGTTTTGCCTTTTGTTTTGTTTGTGAGGATTTTTAATGGAACTTTTACGTTTTCTGTGTTCTTAGATCTGTCGGTCTCTTAAGACTTGGTATAACACACTGATTTGCTTAGAACCGCTCTCCTTGTCCCGTGATTCATGAGCTCGGTTATTCTCTTCTGGTGCTGCACTTTCTAGTTTTACAGTTAAAACTGTAATCTACCTGGGATTTATTTGGAGACTTGGTGTGAGATTAAAGGTCAAATTTAATTTTGTTTAACGCCTATCTGGTTGTCTTTGGAACATTTATTAAACATTCAGGCTTTTTCCCATTCTTTAAAAATGTCACCTTTATTATATAAAATCTTGTTCCTGAACTTGGTCTTCTGAACAGACCTTCAATTTCCGTAGCCAAAACGTGTGGTTTGTTTGTGTTTTCAGTGGTCAGTTCTGTGGATTTTTATCTTGTGTACCTACCACAGGGTGTGCCCGTTACCTACCCCCTGACGTTACCTACCCCCTTCAGGGTGCTCCCCCCACGCGTCCCCACCTACCCTGTGGTCCCTCTCCTATGTCTGGAAAAACTCTGTCTCAAAACTCTTGAACTTCATATAAGTAGGTTCGTATAATAGGTGCTGTTTTGTGTAATTCCTTTTGCTTACCATTTGTTATCCAAACAGACTCATAGACTGAAGTCTGAATCCCATTGTGGCTTTTTGGAGGTGAGAGGTGATTAAGGCTGAATGAGGTCATTAGGGTGGGGCCCTCATCTGATAGAATTGGTGTCTTTATTTGAGGAGGAAGAGATGACAGGGCCTGCTCTCCAGTCACCCTGGGGAGAGGCCTTGTGAGCGCCCGGAGGCCCTCTGCAGGCGCCTTGATCCGGGCTGCCGGCCTCCGGGACTGTGGGGAGACGGGGTGATCTACAACAGCCTGAGCCAGCTTGTCCTGCTCCTCTGCAGGCGCCTTGATCCGGGCTGCCGGCCTCCGGGACTGTGGGGAGACGGGGTGATCTACAACAGCCTGAGCCAGCTTGTCCTGCTCCTCTGCAGGCGCCTTGATCCGGGCTGCCGGCCTCTGGGACTGTGGGGAGACGGGGTGATCTACAGCAGCCTCAGCCAGCTTGTCCTGCTCCTCCCCAGGTGTGCCCACGCTGCTCTTGCTGTGCCCTTAGTGGTCGTCTGGGGGCTACTTGTCTCCGCTGCTCTGTCCTGTGGGGCATGCTGCCGAGTGACAAGGGGTGCCCCCTCCCCCCACCGTGGAGCTGGAGCCTTGGTGGGCAGGCAGATGCCAGGCGGCGGGTAGCTGGGGAGGAGGCTGCACACACGAGGCAGTGTGCAGTGCCCTGTGCAGTCTTTCACCCACATTTGTCTTAGTGGGTCTTTTATTGATTTGCTAGCACTCTTTACATATTACGGCTACATTCCTGTGTCAGCGGTCTTCTCACAGTGCGGCGCTTGCCATCAGCGCTGTCTGGTTCATCAGTCTTCTTTTATGAGTGTCCTGTTTGAGAAATATTTGCCAAGGCCACATTTTCTTCTAGAAGCTTGGCTATTTCAGTGTTAATATTATATTAAGTCTGTGATCCCTTATAAGTTAACTTTTACTTGTGGTCTGAGGTGGGGGGTCAAGATTCCTTGGTCTCCTTACAGCAAAACGTTTACTGAGCCTACCCCCACCCCACCCCTAGAAGTGCAGAGCCAGAGTCTGTGCTCTTGCTGGGCTGTGTGTCCTTACCACCCCTGCCTGTTTGGCCTCTGTATTCCTCAGGTCAGCCATAGGAACACTGGCTCAGTTTTGGCCTTTCCCAGTGGACACCTGCCACAGCATTGCCTGCGGTGCTTGTTCAGCTTTTCCTGGTGGTCTAGCTGGTCCCACTGGTGGCCTGGCGGCTTCGATGGGCGTGCTTCACTTGTAGTTGGCTCCCTGCTCACCCTCTGACCCGCAGGAGCTTTTATGCTGAGCTCAGGGGCTTGTCCCTGGGGTCTGCACGCCCACCACGGCTTCTCCCGGGAGCTGTGCTGTGCTCACATGATTCTGAGAGGAGCCCTCCTGCTGGGGCCTACGGGTCGCCTGCCCCCACCATCTCCCCTCTTCCCGAGTATCTTTAGGTAGCCATGACATGAGGGTCTCTGATGGCCGGGGCTTGTGGCGTCTGGGGGTGTTGTGATGTTTCCACTATGTCACGTGTCCCTGGCTTGGGCCGCCCTCCAGTGTCTCTCAGCTCGGCCATGTCCAGGTACTGGGGCCCCTTCATGACATGCATGCAAGCGTGAGTGTCCTAGGGCTCCCCAGAGGGTCACGGGCAACTGCTGTGAGATCCAGAGGTGAAGAGGGGCTGCAGCTGCAGGGACAGGGAGGCTCGAGCGAGGCGGACAGTGGCCCTAGGTCCTAGGGCCGGTGACGGGCCTGCGTGGTGGCAGGGGGAGCTGGAGAGACAGCGTGGGGTCCAGGGCCAGCGCCCTCCCACCCTGCGCGGGGCTCAGCGAGGGACAGGCTATGAGTGGAGTCCTGGGAAGGGCCGGCTCTAGTGTGCGGAGAGCCGAGTGCCGGCCAGCAGCGCTTCCAAGGAGGGTGAGGGCAAAGACCCCAAGCGAGATCACCAGGCAGGATGTGATGCGAGGCCTTGCGAAGGCGTGCAGCCCTCTGCTGCCAGAGGCCAGGCAGCCAGGCTTTTGATCGGGGCCTCGGCGAGACCTGTCCTGCCGAGAGGACAGCAACTGGCGGCAGCTGCCGGGCTCTTGGGGGTGTGGTAGTGGGGTGCACTCTGGGTTGGCCCCCACGCCCCTGGTGATGGGGTTTGAGCCACAGACACCAGGGCACAGAGGAGGGGTTGTGGTGAGGGGGCTGTGTGGGCAGCGGGGCTGACGGGCAGGCCCACAGTGGAGGAGGGAGCCCCAGGAGGTGCCCCCCGGGGTGTTCTCTAGGAGCCAGTGAGCCAGGTGGGGCCTCGACTTCCTGAGTTCCTCCCAGAGGACTCGGGGCGCAGGTTCTGCTACCCCAGCTTCCTTCCCTTCCCTCTTGCCCGTGTTGGGAGAGGACAGGGATGGGCGGACTGGACTTCACATGCACAGCGGGCTGGAGCTGGGGTGTTGGTGGGCCAGAGAGAGAGAAGGATGCCCGGAGCGAGGGGCGGTGGAGGGGTGGCAGTGGAGGGGCGGCTGCGGCGGGGCCAGGCCCTCCCCACCCTCGCCAGTGTCAGGCCCAGGGCCTGAGCGACAGCCCAGCCTGTAGGATGACACCGGGGAGCAAGGATCGGGGCAGCTGAGCTGGCCGACCCTGGACCCCGGGCCTGTGCCTAGCACGCTGAGCTCTGCACTCGGAGGGGGCCACTAAGGCCCAGTGATACCTGCTTTTTGTAGCTAACACGCAAAACACCAATGTCTTCAGCTAAAATGGATTTTTAAAAGTGTCATTTTATGGAGAATTTTACTTTCTATCTTGTTGTTTATTAGGCTCTTAAAGGGAAAGCTTGTAATGCATCCATTGATCGCAGCACCGATTGAATAGATGAGAGCTCATAAAACAGCCCCGCTTCTTAGGCAGCCGCCGCGCTCACGCTGGGGGCAGTTAGTGCCCCCCACCTCCAGTGTCGCTGGCCAGGGCACCCCCGAGTCACTTCTGCTCGGGGCTGGGGAGAGACGGGGCTGCGGTCCCTGGGGAAGGAGCAGGGCCCTCAGGTGTGTCCCGCACCCCCACACCCAGTTCCCCCCCCCAGCGCTCAGTCTGCGCCCTGGCCCACCAGCCCTCTCGGGGCCGTCCTTGCTGTGACCCACCAGGGTCCTCAGGCCTCAGCTCCCACCCAGGCCGCAGCCCCCAGCCACTGTGACCAGGTGCGTCCTGGGAAGCCCAGCCATCACCTCGGCCCTGCCGCAAGGTGGCCAGAGCTCGGCGGGCAGGTGGGCACACTCGGGAGGAGGGTCTTAGAAGGCCAGATGGCCCCAGTCGCCCTGAGACCCGCACCGTCCATCCGTCTGTCCACTGAGTTCCTGGCCCCCCTGCCCCGCCACCCCACCTGGGCCCTTGTCCCCAGCATGTTCCGTCAGCACCTGTGGGACTGGCTGCCTGTGTGCCGGCCGGCCCAGCCCGTGGGGCGCCGGGCGTCAGCGTTTCCGCGGAAAGCCCGCTTAAGCAGTTTGCAGCCGTCACGGTGGCGGCGCCAAACCTGACCTACTTGGGATTCGCTGCGCGGCCGCGCGGCGCCCTTCTGCTGACGGCGCACTCCTCGCTTGCTCAAGCTGTGTGGAACCCGCTCCACGTCCTGAAAACTGCTTCCCCGCTTGTTTTCTCTGCTCCCTGCAGGCTGCCCACCTCCTGGCCCGCCACGCTGAACCAAAGGCCTCTCCTGGTGTGGGTGCCCACACGTCCCAGCTCCCGCCCACCGAGGCCGCCCCACATTTCTCTTACTGGCCCCCTGGCAGACCCCAGGGTGGGAGACTCTGGTGGTCCCCAAGCCTCCCTCCTGGTGTGCGCTCACCCTGCACGAGTCCCTGGAGCCCCACTCGCCAGCACAGCCCTGTCCCAGGTGCTTGCTCCCAGGTGTGACTGGGCCCTGTATAGGGTCAGGGGAGGCTTCCCAAGGCCCCGACATCCGAGCTTGGGCTCAGGGCAGGACTCAGGTGACGGCAGAGGCCCAGCACGTGCACAGGCCCTGCGCAAGGGTGATCAGCAGGTGGTGGGGCAGTGGTGGGCCCCACAGCAGAGCAGGGAGTGCTGCCAGCGGGGGCGGGGTGACGGGAGAGGAACTGACGGGACGGTGCGGCGGGGACCCCGCCAGGGAGCGGCAGTGAAGGCAGGGCCCCAGACTGCCTTTGGGGTGAGAGAGGAGGCCGGCTCAGGGAGGCAGGGTCCTCGGTGACTGGGGTCTCCAGGAGGAGGCAGGGGACGCAGACTGTGGGTACTGGGAAGAACGTGCCAGCAAGACCCCTCTGTGCTGAGAGGCCTTCCTGTGCGAAAGCAGCCCTTAGTTCCACCAGCAGCTCCCTGTCCAGGTGTGGGCCCCTTGGCCTGGCCCTGGCCCTGTCCTCAGGGGCTCCCCACCCTCTCTGGGTGCACAGGACCCACCCTTGCCAGGCTGCCTTAGGACTGGGTGCTGAGAGGCCATGGCATCCTCAGCACTGGGTTTGCTGGAGCCAGGCTCCTTCAGCTCCCGTGTGCTCCTGCGGTCCTGGCCGGGCAGTGGCAGCCAAGGCAGTATATGTGTCAAGACTGGAGGTAGGCACAGCTCCAGGACAGAGCTTGTCCTGCCCTGGGCATCCTGGAGGCTGGGGCCGCTTCCAGAGTCTCCAGGGCCAGGCCGGCTTTCTGCCCCTCACCTCCCTGCACGCTCAGAGGGAGCCACTCTGCGCCTTCAGGCAACACAGCCCCACAGGCTGCCTGTCGCCAGCCCGGGGCCTGGGGTGCACTCACTGTGCATCAGGTCCTGTCAGTGGGCGGGCGAGCTACGTGTGCACGCGTTTTTGGGAGCCCGTCTGCCTGCGGTTCTTTGGGTGCACACCTGTGCCCCAGGCTGCCAGGCCACTAGCAAGGATGCCTGGGTGGGCCCATCTCAGCCGTGCAGCTCGAGAAGTAGACTGCGACAGGCGCCCTGCACGCATTACTGGGCCTGCACCAACCTGCTTGGGCAGTGGCCAGGGAGCGTGCAGGGAGCCCAGGGGGACTCTGGCAGAGTGGGCTCGGCGCTGCTGGGGGGGGGGGTTGCCCTGCAGGGTGGGCTCGGCACTGCTTGGTGGGGGGGCCTGCAGACCCAGCAGAGGACATACCACAGTCATCCCGGCTCTTGGGAGAGCCTTCCTGTCCTGCCCAGACTGATGTCCTGGCTCTCAGGGTCCTGCTTCCCTGGGACTGTCCTCTTGCTTCCTGGGCACAGCAGCTGAGGGGGCCTTGGAGGGCAGAGCCCCTGGGAGCTCCTGGACAGCCTCGGGCCTGGAACATTTCAGCTGCTCCCTGGGCAGTGGACACGTGGATCGCTTTTCTTTTTAAACCTACTTTTGTGGTGTGTGTGTCTTTCTCCCCATTACCAGCTCTCTTCATTTAAAATGTTATCTCCCCCCGCCCTGTCCTTTGTGGCCCCCCGGGGGGGCGCCCAGGAGAAGCCCAGCCCTCACCCCAGTGTAGTCAAGGTTATGGTGATAAATCCTGGGGCATTGTCACTTCTATTCGGAGTAAATTGGCTGGCCGCTTTCGGGCTGAAGGAAAGATAATTTGCTGTAGTATTTCAAATGGATTAGAAATGGATTTGAAGGGAAAGTTCATGCCTCCCATTACAAAGGCGAGAAAGAGGACTATCTTAAGGCACGGTTCCCTCCCTGGCCTTCATTATCCACGCTTAATACCTTTCCTATTTTCCAGCGTTAATGAAATTTCCTGGCGGCATGGGCCTGCCGGACGGATGGGAGAAGGCTTTAGGTCTGAGGCTCCTGTTGTAGAAAAGGAATTACAGGCCCTTGCCGCGAGGGCAGGAGTCGCTCCCCGGGTCCTTGGCCCTGCTATTATCTCATTAATTTTATCCCCTCTTCTCAATACAGCTCGTTTCCAAAGGCTGTCCTCTCCATTAGGGTAACAATTTACTGGAGTGCCGTGACACCCACAGCAGTGAAAGGCTACGAGGCGTTTGGGGTGAGCACCCCCAGCCCAGTGTTCCAGCCCCCGCCTGCCCCGGTGTCTGCTGGCCGCAGGCCCAGAGTCAGCGGGCCCAGTGGGTGAGGGCAGGCAGAGAGGGCCGTGCGGCTGCCAGCTGGGCCGAGGCTCATGGGTACAGGGCCCTCCCCGAGTTCTTGGGGGCGCCCACCTCCCCCCGGTGGCCCCAGGGTGCCATCTGGGGACGCGGCTCCTTCCAGCCTGGCTCCCAGGCTCCAGCCCTGCCGCAGCCCTGCACCCGGGCACGTGGGTCCTCGGGCCCAGGTGTGCACATGGGCTGTGAACACGGAGAGGAGGCCTGCTGCGCCCCGGCCCTGCCCCGAGGCCCGCGGCAGAGCCCAGGAGCAGGTCTTCTCTCTGGAAAAAGGGGCCGGGTTGGTTGGTCACGCTCATCCATAAGAATAGTCATTCCCAGGCCCTCCAGCCTCCACCCGCTGGGCCTGCCAGGGCTGGGCCGCCGTGTGCTGCTGGGATCCATAGCTTCGCCTGCGTGGCTGCCTCTGGGGGTGGTATCCTGTCCAGCCTTAGCCCGGAGTATGTGGCCAAGTAGGGGGCGCTTCCTCACCCCCTGGAGGGCTGGTCTCAGGTCTCCGTGGCTCTGCTTCCTCCCCCCACTGTCTCAGGGGCATCGTGCAGCCTGTGTCTCTCATTTCATGGGGGCCAGCACTGTGGACGGAGGGAAGGTGGGGGAGGGGTGCCCCAGCGAGGCGAGGACGGCTGAGGGCCGTGTTCCGGCGAGTGCGTCCTGGCGTCTGGGAGCACAGCCTGTTGCGGGGGCGCTGGGGGTGGTGCCCTGATGGTGACCCCCCATGCTGCCCCCGGCCCAGGGCACGTTGATGGAAGGGCAGCTGCCTTGTGGGCAGGAGGCCCCTGAGGGCTCCGGGCAGTGCAGGGCTGGGGCTGCGGGCACCTCTCAGCCTTCAGCTGGGGGCTGTGGTGACCGCTGGCTGGGCTCCACTCACCGTGAGGGTCGGGACTCAGGCCAGGCTGAGCCTTTGAGCAGTGTCCAGGATGCCTACAGGGGCTCCAGAGCTCCCAAGGCTGACGGGCTTCTTCAGTGAGGGTGGGACCCCCAGCCCCACCCCTCCTCAGCCCCTCCCCGCCTTGGAGGAGCCCAGGAGACACGTCAGGCGCCCACTGGGCATGCAGATGCCCCGAGCCCAAGGTGGGAGACCTGGGTCCCGGGGTCTGGGGAGGGCCTGGGGTCTGGCTATCTCCCCAGCGCTCGGCTGGGCCAGGGAGTGGGCAGCGGAGTCCCTCTGGCACAGCCAGGGTGGGCAGGGCTGCCAAGGACCCTTGTTGGGGTCACTCCCTCCAAGACTGGTGTTTGTGAACCTGAATTCTAATTAAGGGACACTGGGTCAAGCGCTTTCGGGAGGCCTGCTCGGCGCTTCCCGCCTGAGGCTGCAGCTTCAGGTCCCGGCACGCCCGGCTGCTCAGCGCAGCCCGCAGCCCGCAGGTGGGGAGCCAGGCCAGTGGTGGGCCACCTGTGGGGCCTGCTCTGCACTCCAGACCCAGGTCGGGGCCTCCCCACCGTGTGGTCCCTGGTTTGCCAAAGGAGAGTGTTCTGCCACCCCAGTGGAGCTGGGGTTTGTAGGCTCCTGGGGAAGGGGCTTCAGGGCATGGGAGCCTCAGCAGGAGGTGCTGGGGAGCCCAGGACTCCCGGACGGCCCGGAGCTGCGGCTGGTGGCCTTGCCTGCCGGCAGCTGCCCTCCTCACACCCCACCCCGCTGCGGCAGAGGTGACGCTGTCAGACGGGCACTCCCCTGCCCAGCTCTGCCAGCAGCCCAGATGTGCCCTGAGCTAAGAGAGAACTGCGCTCAATTTGCATAAGTAGGTGTCTGCTAAGACACGCGGAAGGTCAAGGCCAAGTTGCTCTGGGGTCCTGAGCCCCTCCCGTGGCAGCTCAAGGAGCAGCCACCAGGGCAGCTGCAGGACCACCTCTGTGGGACCTGAGTTGGGGGGTGTGGCCCCTGTCTGCTGTGGCCAGGGGGTCTGTAGGGGACTTCTGACCCGTCTGCCCTTGGATTGGCCTGGGCCTGCACTCAGGTGACCCCACAGGCAGCCCAGGCCTTTACCAGCCCTTGACTTTGAGGGACTCCAGTTTTGCCCCCAGATAGCTTCCCTGGGTTGGGGGTCCGTGAGGCTGTTCCTTCCTGGTCGCGATGCCAGGCGCTCCATGCGGAGGAGCGGAGGGCGGGCAGAGGCCCTTGCTGACCGCACAGCACGGCCGTCCCAGAGCCAGGGCGCACCAGGGGTGGTGTCCAGGAGGCATCCCGGATACCGGTGACCCTCAGGGCCGCCTTAGTGCTGGCACTGAGGGCTTTCCCCCAACAAAGGCACCCCAGCTCAGAGGTGGGGTTAACGGTGCCACCTCCTGGGCCTGCGGATGGTGGGGGACAGAGATCTTCTGACCACCCCAGGGCTGAGCTGACGGTCCTTCCTGTCTCTGCAGGTCCCTGGCGCTGAACACCCTGCGTCCGGCCACGGGTGGGAGAGCCCAGACCGGCTCCCCTCGATGGCGGAGCAAAGGCTACCGCTGCATCGGGGGCGTCCTCTACAAGGTGTCAGCCAACAAGCTCTCCAAGACCTGCAGCCGGCTCGGCGGGGATGGAGGCGGCAGGCCCCTGCTGCGCACAGGTGAGGCCCCTGCTCTTGCGAGGGCGCCCTGGCGTCCTGGAACTGCCCCCGCCAAGGCAGCAGCGGCAGGAAGGCCCCCAGGGCACCCTGGCTGCACCCGCCTTGCGCTTGGCTAAGCCTCCTCCGATTTTCCATATTTTGCTCCTGGACAAAGGAGATGAGCCAGGTATGGTAAACACGACCCAGCGAGTGAACACCTGGGGCCACCATGCCTGATGGCATTGGCGACGCCTCCCAACTGTGTCCCGAGGCGCCGCCACCCCCACAGGCACCCCCGCGGCCCGGGGAGACAGGCCGCGGAGAAGGAAATGCTTCAGATTCGCTTATTGTACAAATTAACTAGAAAAGTATTTTGGTTTCAGTCCAATTTTACTCCTTTCCTTTTCTGTCAAAAAAAAGGTGGGGTTTGCAGGGGCTGTGGGGATTGCACAGGCCCAGCTACCCCCAGTCCTTAGCCTGACCACCCCAGAAGGGCAGAAGGGAGAAGAGCCCAGCTCAGGAAGTAGGTGGGGCGCAGGGCCAGCTGGCGCAAGAGACAGTGGAGAACTCCCCAGAACTTCCTCTCTGCCAGGACAGGCGCAGGGAGCTGGGGCCCAGGGCTCTGCTCCCCCACGCACCCTGCCCCCGCCCTCTGCCCGGTGGAGCCACAGGTGCAGGCCCGCCTCTGACGCCCTTGCTGGCGCATGTGATCTGTGGGCCCCACATACAGCTCTGGATGTCTCAGAGCTCCCCTCTGTCCTCCCCAAACCTGGGGTCCGCACAGGGCTCAGCCAGGCGGTGTGCCCGGGGCCCTTCCACACGACCCCACGAGGGCCGTGGAGCGACCAGGCCTCTCTGTGGGCCTTGCTCTCTGCCCCCTCGGTCTGGGCGCTGGGGGCTGTCCTGACTCTTGACAGAATCCCAGGCTGCACGTGAGGCTGATCCTGAATGGACTGGTGGGCTGTGGGGGCCCCGTGATCTGGGCTGCTCCGTGCCCCAGGGCGCCCACCGGCGGGAGGAAGACGCGGGTTTGCCCCCTCATAGTCCAGCGGTCCTGTCAGGGCCATTCGCCGGGTGCAGGGCCTGAGTCTGAGGCTGCTGCTGCCTTGGGGTGTGGTCAGGGCAGGCGGGGGCCTGCCTTCAGGGGGTGGGGGTACATCCCCCCTCCCCTGGGGGCCCCTCCGCCTAGGCTGGCAGCAGCTGGAGGAGTAGCCACACTTCTTTCTGGGGATCTCCACGCTGAGTGCTGAGCTCCGCACAACCTGCCTCCCCTGCAGAGCTGCGGGGGGATCCTGGCCTTCCCACCCTTCTTCCCTGGCCCCCCAGCCACTGGGCCTATGGTGAGAACAGAGGCCGCCTCCCTCCCCACCTGCCCCTGCGGGCCTCCGCTGACCATGCCCTGCTGACCAGTTGGCTGGGGCAGCCCCCCACCTCCACGCGGGGGCAGGGAGGTGGGGTTTGGTGCACAGACCACAGGGCAGCCTGTCCCGGGGACACAAGGCCGGCCAGACAGCACCAGCCGCCTGGACCCCCGCCCGGTGGCCAGCTCCTGGCTGTAAGGAGAGTAGATTGCTCCCAGCTGTAGGAATGCCCATAGGCTAGCAGCTCACTTAGATGAGTAATAATTAAAGAAATAAATTTTCTCCTCTGGTGTCAACAGAACTGTGACTTCAGCAAGAAAGTGCAGCCCTCCTTGGGGGGCGCGGGGGCTCCACCCTACCTCCTGGCTGCAGGCCTCTCAGCACAGCCTCAGCCCGTCGGGGTGCCCACCATCCCAGGCTTTGTGGGGAAGAGCCGTGCCCTGCCCGTCTCTCAGCTCCAGGGGCAGGGCCTTCTAGTAGGCACACCTCACTTCCCCAGGACCGAAACCAAGCACTTCCTCCTGGTCTCAGTCTGCCTGCCTGCAGGACCCAGCCCTGGGCCCCCTCCCTATAGGCTTCGGCCCGGATGGGTCAGCCCTAAGTGCCTTCAATGCCCTGCAGTAGAGCAGACCCCGAGTCTCCCTGCCCCAGCCCCCTTACTCAGCCTGTGCTGCAGGACTGGCTCCCAGGCTTGTTCTGAGCCCCAGGCCCCAGGCGTAGGCTGTGGGGAGCAGTTTCTCTGCCGCCAGCCTGCCGCTGCGGGCCCTGGGCAAGCAGGGGGGTCTCTGCGCCTCACCTGTGACCTGTGACCTGTCGCCTCCTCCCTGGGTGCTGCAGGGTCACGCAGAGCTGCACATGAGAGGGGGTCCCCCCGGGTGGCCAGTCTACCCTTGTGCATCCAAGGCCCTGCCCCACGGCCTCTGCTGCTCCTGGACGCCTCTTCCCCAGGGTGGCACGTTCCAGGGCAGCGTGGCCAGGCGGGGGCTGTGGGAGCTGGCGGTGCTTGCCCCTCTGTGCCCTCAGACCCCAGGGTCCTCAACTGGGGGGTGAGCCCCTGCCTGGGCGGGAGGGGGTGGGCGGCCTTGCTGCGCTATTTTGGGAAGACCCCTAGGAAGTGCAAGTTCTCCAGAAGGCTCAGCCCTCCTGCTTCGAAGTTGCCAGGGTTTTCAGCTGAACTTTTTAGCGCCTCTCAAGCCAGCTATTTTATGTGCATTTTTTAACACTGCAAAGCATTTGAAAAGGTGCTTCCTCCTGTTCCTGTAAAAATTCCTACCAAGGCCTACACTGGCATTTTTTAAGAGCCACAGTGGAAAGAGAACTAAACCTAAGCACCCCCCAGAGGCCAGACCTGGGGCTGTTCTGACGGCAGACTGACGACAACATCCCTGGGGGGTAGATGCTGCCCCAGGGTCACTGGCAGCCTGGCTGAGGCCGGGAAGCCGCGCTCACTGACCGCTATCAGATTGCACTGTCACCCTCAGGCTAGCAGGCGGGGGCCACCACGTGCCGTCTGGACTGACCTCCCCTGCCACTGGACGATGGGTGTCCCCTGCCTGGAAACCAGATTCCAGTACAGCCTGGAGCTGCCCCAAGACCCCTCGCCCCCAGCCTCCCAGCTCTGGGCCCCCCTCTCCTTTCCGTGTCGTGCCCCCCATTCAACCCTGTAACTCGGTCCCCCGGGCCTGGACCCCCGCAGGAGCAGCCTCCCTCCCAGGAGTTCCCCTGGAGGAGACTGGGGCTCGGAGGAGCGCCCCAGCGCGGCAATGCAGGCGCTGCCCAGAGGGCTAGGCCGGCACATGCCTGGGGTGGCGCTGGGCGCCCTGCAGCAAGCCAGGGGCAGGGCCCTCCAGGTGGTGAGGGGGCCACCTGCCCCACGGCCGCCTCCAGGCCAGGCATCTTGGGGACGTCCCTTTTTAAACCAGGAATGCTTTGTCATCGCCTCAGGTCCCTAGAATTTCTGAGTGATGTCAGTTGTGCCTCCTGCCGCGACTCCATTTCAGCAGCTGCCTGTGGGAAACTTGATCTGGTCTGGGGAGGGTCACGTGTGTGTTGAGGAACTGTGGCTGTCCCGAGCGGCTCTCACCCTGCCTGCCCGCCTCGGTCCTGGGGACTGCCCGGGTATGTAAATGGCAGGCGGGAGCTGCGTGTCAGGCTGGACGCCCCCTCTGCAGGCGAGCCTGGCCATGTGTCCACCTGCCTTCCTGTCACCACAGACTCCCCTTCGGGCCACAGTCAGTGACCTCAGAGAGGCCCTGCTTGGTCTGCACACTTGGGGTTTTGAGGAGTGTCTTACAGGATACCAACACAGTTTTAGGAGCTGGGTGCCTGCCAGGGCCTTGGAGCCGCGTGAGGCAGGCCAGCCCACAGCCTGCTCCTCAGGCCATCTGGGAGTCTGGTTTCCAGGCAGGGGACACCCATCTTCTGGTGGGTTTCAGCATTTGTGGAGGATTTCAGCATTTGCGGCCGTATACTTCTCAGCTTCTGTTTCACAGTGCTTTAAACAAGCCGTTCTTAGCTGCTGCAAAACCGAGTGGCATTCCCAGACCCTACTCAGGTCCCACGTCCCTGGGCTCTGCTCCAAGCAGAGGGAGGTAGCAGGGAGGCCCCGCCACCCCGTTCCTGTGACCACCCGCTCTGAGGCAGGACCACTGGCCAGACACCAGGGTGGCCTCTGCCTGATCCCCTTGGCTTCCGCCCTGCCCTGGCCCGGGTGGCCTGGCTGGTGAGCAGGGGGAGGGCAGAGCCCCGGGCGGGCGGTGGGCCTGGCGTGACCCAGCCCCTCCTCCCACAGGCCGCTTGGACCCTGCCAGCAGCTGCAGCCGCTCCCTGGCCAGGTATGTGCCTCGGGGTTGGGGGGCTCCCCGGCCTCCCTGCCTGCAGGGGCTCACGGCTCTCTCCCTGCCCCCAGCCGGGCCGTGCAGCGCAGCCTGGCCATCGTGCGGCAGGCGCGGCAGCGGCGGCGGCGGCGGAAGGAGGAGTACTGCATGTACTACAACCGCTTCGGCCGGTGCAACCGCGGCGAGCGCTGCCCCTACGTCCACGACCCCGAGAAGGTGGCTGTGTGCACCAGGTGCGTCCCCCACCCCCAGGCGGGTGCGGGGCGGCGGGGGGTGGCGGGGGGCCACGGCTGCCCTGGGCTCCCGCCCCTCAGACCCGCCCTGTGTGCGCAGGTTTGTCCGGGGCACCTGCAAGAAGACGGACGGGACCTGTCCCTTCTCCCACCACGTCTCCAAGGAGAAGGTGAGCTTCCCCCGTGCCTGCGGGCCGGAGCAGCCCCAAGGCTGCCCCCCTCCACCCTGCTCGGCCCGCCTGGGCCCCTCTGCCATCCCCTACACGCCCAGCGCCCCTCCCAAGTGCGCCAGGGGGGGCCGGCCGTGGGAGAGGGAGGCGCACAGCTGGGCTTCCCCCAGCGCGGGCGGCTGGGCAGCTGAGGTCAGGGGTCCCTGCTGGCTGTGGGAGTCCTGCCGGCCCCAAGGGGGGGTCGCTGCGGGCCCGGGGAGGCGCTGCTGCCAAAGCTTTTCCCCTTGAGGAACTTGGGAAGAATCAGCATTTTCTCCCTAATAGAGCTTCGAAACTCTGTTGTGAGCAATTTGGAAATTCACGTCGAGTTTCGGGTTCATTAGCTCCGGCTTTGGAGCCGGCGCAGGCTCTGAGCTGTCTGAGGCGGACGCCCCGCACCAGCGCCCTGAATTAATGTTATTGTTATTTGTGTGGACGTGGTGGGTGCAAACAAGGTTAATTGAAATGAGAATGCAGTTTCCTCTTGATAGCGGCGCTGACAGCTAGGAGGAGTTCCGTTTGGTGCAAGAGTTGGCTTTATTATCCCTTTTTATTAGCGCTAATTTGGGCCCTGTATCAAAACGCACATTAAGGGAATTGTCTGCAGCCGCAGCTCTGCCAGCCCCAGGCCGGCCGCTCCCCTCTGCGCTGCAGTTAAAAGACAATTAAAAATAAACTCTCCTCGCTAAATCACCCTTTGTTTCTCTGCTTCCTCCCTCCTTCCCTCCTCGGCTAGTCATACCCCCCACTCTCCAACCCCCCCACACACACCCCCACTTCCTGCCAGAAAAGTGAAGCCCCCCGTGTGTCCTCTGGAGGCAGGAGAGCGCTCGGTGGGTGCAGTGGGCACCACATGGACAGGGCAGGCAGGGCTGACAGCGCAGGGAGAGCCTGGGATAGGCAGGCGGCGTGAGACCCGCAGGGCCACAGCTGTGTGAGCTCCTGGCAGGGTTCCCCCCTAGGAGGCTGGCCTGCAGGGGGCAGGGCTCACCCCAAGGGCCCCAAGTGCAGAGGTTGGTGTGGGCAAGAGACACAACCTCCCCTCTCTGCCTCCACTGGCCCTCAGGCCTCGCTTCCCTGCTGCCCACCTGTGTCCCCCACCAGGTCTCCCCGGGCCGGCCTGCCCTCTGCCAGGCCCCTACGGTGCCCACCCACAGTCAGTGCCAGCAGAGCCCCTGCAAGGGCTGCTCCGAGTCAGGTCTCCAGCTCACGGACGCTGCCGGTGCCCACGTGCCGGGCAGCTGGAAAGCCTGCTGGGTGTCAGGTCCTGTAGGCCGTCACCCTGCTGGGGCACCCGCACGCTGCCCCCCTTCTCCTCTGCCCTGCTTTTCTAGGTGCCGGCGCCTCCAGGCCGTGCCCCCCCGCCTGCCCCCGCCCCGAAAGTCCCGCAGCCCAGACCAGGCAGGCTCGGGGCAGGTGGTGGACTTGGGGACAGCACATCTGGGCCTGAGCTGTCCTGCTGGCTGAGTCCCCATCTCTGTCCTCACGTGATCGAAGGCCTGAGCGGCGTCGCCCCCGGGGAGGCTGGGGGTCTCACTTTGGGGTGGGCCAGTCTCTCTGTGGCTCACGCCTGGTGATGGAGCCCTGGGTGGGCCCCTCGGGTCCTGGTGCCCCTGCCTGTGAGGTGGGACAAGGAGGGAGGCTGGGGGCACTGCCCTGGGCCTCACTGCCTCCCGCCCTGCAGATGCCTGTCTGCTCCTACTTCCTGAAGGGCATCTGCAGCAACAGCAGCTGCCCCTACAGCCATGTGTACGTGTCCCGAAAGGCGGAGGTCTGCACCGACTTCCTGAAAGGCTACTGCCCTCTGGGTGCCAAGGTAAGGGGCATGGGGTGGAGGGGCACTGGGGGTGAGGAGCTGGCCCGGGGGCCAGGCCCACCCTGCTTTGCGGGCCTGTCCTCCCCACCTGCCCATCGACAGCTGACAGCTGACACCCCTGTGGGCTGGGGTGGGCCCCCTGGGCAGCGGGTCCTGGTGCCCTAGAGGGAGCCTCCTCACCAGCCCAGGGGCCTCAGCAAAGCCCGCTGCCTCGTCCGCAGATGCTCGTGAGTGACCACCCTGCCTCAGGGCTTGTGGGCTGACCTGGGGGAGCAGGGCTGGCCCTGAGCCCGGGGAGCGCGTGTCTCTGCAGGCCAGCTCCCTATTCCGGGCTGGGCTTCACCCTGTGGGGAGCACGATGGGAGCACAGCCGCTCCCCTGCTGGCCTGTGCACAGCACTCTGGGGCCCCCCGCGGAGGCCCCTCTTGCAGAGGTGGGGCCCGGCTGGTGACTCCAGAGCAGCCCAGGTGGGGTGAGGTGGGGGCGCAGGACCCCCATGGAGGCTGTGGGTGATTATTGTAAAAAATTCCAATGTAAATGAAAATATCAAGGCGATATTTAAGTTCTGCTTCTATTAGTGGAAGTGCTTACTGCGTGTGTTTCAGCGTGTGGGCGCTGCGTGGCTGCCACATGATGGATAGCGGCTTGTAATTATAGATGGGAAAAGCGCTGAGCAGGCCGGATCCAGCAGGGGCAGAGGCAGCAGCCTGGGCCGGCAAGGGTTAATTTTATTCTCTAAATAATATAGAAAGTGCTGAGTCGTCACCTTGCTCCTGAAGTGGAAGTCCTCAGATGGGCCCCAGAGAGTTTATAATATTCCACTGAATCAAGTGGAATTGTTAACCTTGCTTCATAAAGCGCTGGCTTGTTAAAGACACATGTCCCCTTTTCTTGTGAATGATTTAAGCTGGAGTAGATCCGTGTCCTTCACCTTTTCAGGGCCACGTGCTGCTCCTGGGTCTGGGGCTCACTGGTCAGCCTCTCTCATCTCCTCAGTTTGTCCCTCCGGACTCTCAAGATACTCGGGGACACGGCCAGCCTCCGTGAGCCGCCGGATGTCACAGCGACCGCCTCATGCTTGCTCCGCCACTCCTGGTGCTGGTGGTGGGCTCCCCTGATGGCTTGCTGTTGAATCCGCACGCGTGTCGGGGAGACACCGAGGGCGGGTGTTCCAGCACTGCCCTCCGCCCCGGCCAGCCTGCTCAGGTGTCTATGGCGCTGTCGCCCGGCACGCCCACCAGACTTGCGCTGCTCACACATCCCCAGGGTGCTTTCTGGCCGGAGGTCCAGCCCTGCCTGGGCCTGGAGCACCGCGCCTCCTGCCCCTCCTGGCGCAGAGCAGACCCGAGCGTGGGTATCATCTGCAGCCACCTCTGTAGCGACAGCGACTCCCCTGCCCTTATGGTGCCTGGCCCGCTCTCCACGACTTCCTTCTCTCTCTGTCCTCCACCGTGTCAGCGGCCCACCCCCGCCGCCTCCTGACGCACAGAAGTGCCTTGTCCTCTGGACGTCTTTCTTGGAAGTCACAGACAGTGTCTCTGTATCAGTTCAGTTCAGTCGCTGAATCGTGTCTGACTTTTTGCGACCCCGTGGAATGCAGCATGCCAGGCTTCCCTGTCCATCACCAGCTCCCAGAGCTTACTCAAACTCACGTCCATCGAGTCGGTGATGCCATCCAACCATCTCATCCTCTGTCGTCATCCCCTTCTCCCCCTGCCTTTAGTTTTTCCCAGCATCAGAGTCTTTTCTAATCTTCACAGCTTTACTGAGATAGAACTCATATCCCATACAAATCACCCATTTAAGTGCACAATACTATGGGTTTTGGCACATTACATTTTTAATTTTTTAATTTTAGCAGAATTTGCCATTTTTAAGTGTATAATTCAGTGGTATTAATTACATTGACAATATTATACAACCACCACTATCTGTTTCCAAAACTTTTTCATCCCCCCAAACAGAATCTCTAAACAGTTGGCAATGACTCCCTGTTCCCCTCCTCACCACCTCCTGACAGCCACAAATCAACATTTTGTCTCCATGAATGTGCCTATTCTAGGTATTTAACATAGGTGGAATCTTATAGCTATTTGCCCAAATCTTTTTTGTATCAGTTGAGATAATCATGTGGGTTTTTTCCCCTTCATTCTATTAAGGTAGTCAATCAGACATACTGACCACATCGATCAATCACAAATATACTGATTGATTTTTGGATGTTGAACCATCTTTGCATTCTGAGAATAAATCCCACTGGATCATAGTCTATAATCTTTTTAATATGCCACTAGTCCAGTTTTGTAGTATTTTGTTGAGGATTTTGACATCTGTATCCATAATAATATTGATCTGTAATTTCCTTTTCTTGTAGTATCTCTGTATGCTTTTGGAACCAAGGTAAGGCTAGCCTTGTAGATTGTTTTGGCTGTTGTGTGTTAGGAAGTATTCTCTCATCTTCTGTGTTTTTGGAGGAATTTGAAAAGAATAGGTGTTAATTCTTTACATGTTTAGTAGGATTCACCTGTTGAAACCATCTAGTCTCGGGCTTTTCTTGATTGGGAGGTTTTATGATTACTGATTCAATCTCTGTACTATACAGCTGACCCTTGAATACCACCCCCCCCAACACAGTAAGAAATCTGCGTGTAACTTTACAGTCAGCCCACCACATGCCCTGTTTGCATGCCAGCAGCTCCTGGTGTGCAGTCAGTGCCGACTGCAGCCTGGGCTCTTGGCTGTTACACTAGTCCGGGTCTTACCTGGGCCCCTGGCTGTTACACTCGTCCGGGTCTTACCTGGGCTCTTGGCTGTTACACTCGTCCGGGTCTTACCTGGGCTCTTGGCTGTTACACTCGTCCGGGTCTTACCTGGGCACTTGGCTGTTACACTCGTCCGGGTCTTACCTGGGCTCTTGGCTGTTACACTCGTCCGGGTCTTACCTGGGCTCTTGGCTGTTACACTCGTCCGGGTCTTACCTGGGCTCTTGGCTGTTACACTCGTCCGGGTCTTACCTGGGCTCCTGGCTGTTACACTCGTCCGGGTCTTACCTGGGCTCCTGGCTGTTACACTCGTCCGGGTCTTACCTGGGCTCTTGGCTGTTAAACTAGTCCGGGTCTCATTTAACAGTCCCAGGTTGTTGTTGTTCAGTAGCTCAGGCGTGTCTGACTCTTCGCGACCCCATGGACTACAGCATGCCAGGCTTCCCTGTCCATCACTATCTCCTGGAGCTTGTTCAAACTGATGTGCGTTGAGTCAGTGATACCATCCAGCCAACTCATCCTCTGTCACCTCCTTCTCCTCCTGCCTTCAGTCTTTCCCAGCATCAGGGCCTTTTCCAATGAGTTGGCTCTTGGCATCAGGTGGCCTAAATACTGGGGCTTCAGTTTCAACATGAGTCCTTCCAGTGAATATTCAGGCTTGATTTTCTTTATTATTGATTGGTTTGATCGCCCTGCAGCCCAAGGGACTCTCAAGAGTCTTTTCCAGCACCACAGTTCAAAAGCATCAGTTCTTCAGTACTCAGCCTCGTGGTCCAACTCTCACATCCATACATGACTCCTGGAAAAACCACAGCTTTGACTACAGGGACCTTTGTCGGTTATTTGAGCTTTGGGATAAGTCATAACAAGGAAGCAGATTTCTTCACTTTTTTCTTCCTTGTGGTTATTTTAGCTGTTCTTGCCCCTTTATCCTTCCAGAAATGTATTTTAAATTCCAGGTAAGGTTTTTAGAGTTGGAATTTGGATTCGGGTTGACTTGAATCTGTGCCTTAGTTTGGTGAGAACTGGTCTCACCAGTCTCTACAGTGAATCTCCTGTGTATGATCAATGCGCTGTCTCTAGTGACACAGACTCTCCTTTGATGTCATTTGATAAAATTTTTGCTTGTCTTATCTCTGTTAAGTTTATTTCTCTCACATTTATTATTATTATAAAAAGCTTGTTTTTAAATGTTATTTTCTTACTGTTCATTGGTAACGGACATACGATTTTTAATACTGATTTTGTTTCCAGCAGTCTTGCTAAATTATATTAGTAATTGTAATAATTCATCCATGGGACTTAGTCTTTTGGGTTTTTCTACATAAACAATCATATCTTTTGCAAATAATGACCGTATTTTCTTCCTTTGAGTTTCTTTTTCTGCCCTGCCTATAAGCCCAGTAAGATAGTAACTCATAGCTGTGGGCTTCCAGCTGCACCCCTTGGTGAATGATGATGATGGTTTCGTGAAGGTTCTGTATTAAGCTAAGGAAGCTTCCTTCTATTGCTAATCTGCTAAACGTTTGTTGATTCTGACTTCCATGATGCTCTTCTTTCTTGCCTCTCAAGGTGATCACATGGTTCCTTTCTCTTAGGTTGCTAATGTGCTGATTTCTATTCCCTGGTTTTCTAACGTTAAACTAACCTTGCATTCCTGAGATAAACTCAGCTTGGTCCTAACATGGTCTTTTTACACATTTCAGGACTCATTTTTTACACATTTCAGTTTATTTATGATTTGTGTAGAACGTGAGTCATTGTTCATGCAATTGGCCTAAAGGTTGTTTGATCATCTCGCTGTGGTCAGGTTCCAGGTTTAAGACCCCTCTGGCTGCGTAGACTGAGCTGAGTGTTCTCTGCTGTCCTCTTCTGTGGGCTGGTTCATGGGAGGTTGGGTAGTGCATTCTTGAATAGCTGGTAGAACCACCGTGAAACCCTGGGCTGGCGCTTGCCTTGTTTAACTACTGATTCAAATTCCTTTATGGTCTATATTCATTCAGATTTAATGTCAGATTTTGGCAGTTTTTCTAGAATTTGTAGATTTTGTCTGTGTTTTCAAATTTATTGGCATAAAATTTGTTCATTGTGTCCCCTTCTGCAGCACCAGCAGTTAACGGCACTTCTGTCATTCCTAATATTGTTTATATGTTCCTTTTCTCTCTATGTCCTTCTCTCTGCTTTCTTTGTTTTTCTGTTTTCCTCTGACTTTGAGGTGTTTCGTCTTTGCTAATGTAAGACTCCGAGGCTGAGGGCTTTGCTCCAAGCGCTCCTTTAGCTCCAGTCCATCAACTTTGATGAGTTGTTTTAGTGTTGTCATTTGGTTTTAAATATCACCTAGTTTCTGTTGCGTCTTGACTGACTGACGCATTATTTAGCACTAACTTTCTTTATTTCCAGGCTTCCCTAGTAGCTCAGATGGTAAAGCATCTGCCTGTAATGCAAGAGACCCGGGTTCGATCCTTGTGTCGGGAAGATACACTGGAGAAGGAAATGGCAATCCACTCCAGTTTTCTTGCCGGGGAATTCCATGAACAGAGGAGCCTGGCAGTCTATAATCCCAGGAATTTTCCTTACTTCCAGCTCTGCGGGGCACATGGGGCAGGGGCAGGGGTGTGGGGTTTGCTTTTTCCTCGGCAGCCTTGCACTAAGGATGGCGGGGGCTGAGGTCTGAGACCAGCCCTGCACCCAGTAGACGTTCCTCCATCATTTCACCTGCTCAGGAGTTCTTGGATGATTTCAGAAGGTTCTTTACGTTTGAGCCTAGATTTGGGTTGCTCTGGGAGGACGGTCAGTTCAGACCAGCTATCTCTAGTCCCACAGTCAACCGGATGTGAGCTGCATGTGGGATTTCACAGTTTCTAGTGCCGCTGTAAGAAAGTGAGATAGAAACAGCTGGAACGAGTGTACGTGACCCAGTGGCTCACAGATGTCAGCGTGCAGTCCCAGAGGAAACCGAGGTGCTGCCTTTTACCGGGTCCCTCTGTGCCAGGTCCCGCCTCCCGTGTGTTGCTCCTGTTGAGCCGCCTGGGCTCAGAGCAGCGGCGGGGCTCATGGCCACCATGGGACGGCACAGAGACAGCACCCCCCGGCCACCTCTCTGCACCCAGCCCAGGGTGGGCTCTCCACACAGAGGGCCTGCCCATCCCTCTGCCTGCCCAGGAGAGCCCGCTGCAGCATATACCACCGAGGGGACCACTGGGATTCAGGGCAGAGGGCCCTTGACTCTGGGGCTGGAGGAGCAGGCGTTGGGGAGCAGGGCTGGGTCTCCCCAGCACAGGGAGGGGTAGCCGTCCAGGTGCAGGGGTGCTACCTGCCTGTCTTCACACCAGCCCCGGGCACCAGTGTGAAGGGCCTCTAGTTCCTGGGTGGCAAGTGAGGGCCAGGTGTGGGAACAAGAATGGGGTCAGTGCCCAGATCCTGCTCACAGAATGGGCACAGGCTCCGTGGGGTCCTCGGCCAGCCTTGTCCTGTGTGCTGGGAGCCAGGCCGACATCTGGGGCTCTGAGGACACGTGCCCAGTGGGGGTGACGGGTCCAGAAGGAAGTGGTCTCAAGGCTGTTGCCATGACACTTCCAGTGGCTGTGCCAGGGGGCACCCTCGAGCTGCTCAGGCACCAGGGCTGGTTTTAAACTTGACTCTGGGTGTTCTTGCCTGGAGATCCCATGGACAGAGGAGCCTGGCGGGCTACAGTCCATGGGCTCGCACAGAGTCAGACACAATGGAGCTGACTGAGTGCACACGGGGTGGTTTTGGGGCTCTGCTTGCAGGGGTTTCCTTCTGGGTCTCTTTCTAGCATGTCACCTGTCACCTGGTCAGCATGAGGGTGGCTTCCTCCTCCTGGGTGGGGCCCACTGAGCTAGTTCTTGGGGGTGGGAGAATAGGCCCCTTCCTCTAGGAGGACCAGGCAAGAAGCAGGCACACGGTAGGGCTACAGTTCCTGCCTGGGGGCAGGGGGCCATGGAGAGGCGGGCCTTGGGTCCAGGCTCTGTGCTCCCTGTGGGCCTGGTGGGCAGAGCTGAGGCCATCTGTTGCCCCGACTTGCCTGACAGTGCACCCTCCGTGGGGTGCCCCCCACCCTGGTCCTCTGCCAGGACAGGTGGGCTGCAGTCAGGAGGAGGAGGTAGCTCCCTGGGAATCCGCACCCCAGTCTCAGTCCAGGCCCAGGGCCAGGCTGGGTGGTGCTGGTACAACCAGGGAAGTGCCCTTGACCCTCAGACTGACCCTTCCTATCTTTGAGATGGGTAGGGGTGAGCGCCCTGGGGCCTCTCTGGCCTGAGGACCTCAGACCCCCAACAGGAACCCTTCCGCGTGAGCCCCACTGGGCGAAGCAGGCAGGCCCCCTGCGTGGTGCTGCGGTCTCCACCGGCTCACCCAGCTGTGCCCTCCTCCCGCAGTGCAAGAAGAAGCACACGCTGCTGTGCCCTGACTTCTCCCGCCAGGGCGTGTGCCCCCGCGGTGCCCAGTGCCAGCTGCCCCACCGCAACCCGAAGCGCCTGGGCCGGCGAGCAGCCACCCCCACAGCCCCGGAGCCTGGCAACACGCCCCCCAGGAGCAGGGCTTCTACCAGCCACGGGCCCAGGTGACGGGGACTGTGGGTGCGGCATGTGTAAGCTTGGGGTGGGGGCAGGAGGGAGCCCTGCATCCCCGCCCAGCTCTGGGGGCTTCATACCCCCCAAAAAACCTCTGTCCAAAGTTGGTGAAGTGACCTCCAGAGGTGCCCCACCCCCGGTCCTCAGGCTGGACGAGTGGAGAGCATCCCTGACCCACCCCAATCTCCAGGGGCAGGGGAGGTCCTAAGTGACGCTCGTGGCTGGGCCCCGCGGTGTGCTCCCCTGCCTGCGCGTGTGGGAACCCGTGTGGACGGGGAAGGCTCCAGGAGGTGAGGACAGCATCAGCGTGCAGCTGCTGGAGGCCCTTAAGTGTCACCAGGCTGTCCTTGGCCCACAGGCCCGCCTTGACCTGCGTGGCGGTGCCTGATAGTTGCTGGGCAGGGATGGGTGGGGGTGGACGGATGGTGTGCAGATGGTGGGCCAGCACCCTCTGGACCCCGCCTGCCCCACGCCGCCCGCCTCACACCCCGCTCCCCTCCCGTTCCTACAGGAAGCCCTCGGCCGCCCTGCGCCCCGCCAGACGGATGTCCAGCCCCCCCAGCTCCATGGCTGCTGGCTCGACCTCACCCCCCTCCTCCGCACGGGTGTTAGCTGCGGCCTCCCCCTCCCCCTCCTCCCCCTCCCCCCCCTCCTCCTCCTCCTCTTCCCCCTCCCCCTCCTCTCCCTGCCCCCCCCCTGCCTCCCTGTCCTTGGAGCCAGAGGAGCTGTGTCTGCAGGCGGCTGAGGCCTCAGCGGGAGCTGGCTCCGGTGGCCTCTCCAAGCTGCCCTCCTTCATCGCCCTGCAGTCCTCGCCCAGCCCTGGAGGCCAGCCCAGGGCCCAGGCCCCCAGGAGCGCCTCCTCCAAGGACTCAGGTAGGCAGCCCAGCTCTGGCGGCGCGCACCTCAGGCCTGTGGGTCAGCCTGGGGGGCCTGCTGGTCCCAGGGAGCCGGCGGCACGGTCTCTGGCATGGCAGGTGCGCGCCTGCAGGCCCACAGGTCGGGCGCGAGGTGCGGGCGCAGAGCACCGCTCACAGACCGCCCAGCCGAGGGCTGATTTAATTAGAAAGCACCCATTTCTGTTAATTTGTTCTGGAAGATCACCGCACACTCCTGGAGAGAACAGATGTTTCCTCTCCCCCGATGAACATTTGGGGCTTGGTAAATGGCTCCACTCAGCCTTGTTTAGGAGAGAAAAGAGGATTTTATGGCTGCAAACGACCCTTTCTGTAAACATTTTACAGCTCTCTGCGCGTTTGAGTGACGATAAACCCCACGCAGCTCGGCGGGCTGCAAATTTGCGACCATACGGCTATCATTTTATTGTCATATTTCACGGTCGTAACATTAATGGGAGATGCTTGCCGCAGCCTCTTCTCCCAGCTCTGCTGAGCGAGCTCGCACGCTGCCTGCTCAGCCCCCGAGCCAGGGGCGCCAAGCTGCGGCCAGGCCCTCCATGGGCAGGACACCCTGAGGGCGGGAGGAAGGAGCAGATAGCCCCAAGCCACCAGTGTTTTAATTTTGTTTTTAATTACGATGAGAAGCCCTGCAACCAGCCCTAGAATCAGAGGAAGCAGGGGCGGGGGAGTGGTGACTGTCCCGTCCTTCCCTGCTCAGGCCTTGCCGGCTTCCTGGGGGCCTGAGGGGCCCGGGGCTCTGGCTGGCTGAGCAGGTGACTGGGGTCCTCAGCCCTGCAGTGGGATCCCAGGAGGAGTCGCGAGCTTGCAGGGGGCACGTGGACAGTGCTGGCCTGTGGGCAGCTGGTTTGCCGGCCTATGAGGCCACCAGGAGTGTCCTTGGTGAGGAGAGGCACCGGGGTGCCCAGTGGGGGTGGGGCCCAGGGCGGCAGCCTCTCCCACCCCAGCCCAGCAGCCCTGGCTGGTCCCTGGGGCCTCGGGGCCCCCAGCAGCTGCTCGCACACACCCTGGGTTTCCGTGTGGAAGGCGCCGTCTGGCAGCGCCAGACACCTGTCCCTGCGTGAGCCTGAGCAGTGTGTGCGAGCCGCCGGCACCCGGTGCTCAGGGCTCAGCTGCAGGCTGCGGGGCTCCCGTGGCGCAGCCCACTGCCCAGGGCCAGGCCTGGACCTGCTCCACGCGGGACCCCGGGCCGTTGGGTGGTGTCCCAGCCCCTCCCAGTTTCGAGCAACCCCTGACCCAGAGGCCTTGAGGGAGCCCTCCTGTGCCTGACCTTTGGCCTTCTTGGAACAGGGAAGTCGCTGCACATCAAGCCGCGTCTGTGAGGGTCCAGGGGGCCAGCCCACGCCTACCTCAGCCCCGTCCCAAGAGGAAGGAGGCTCCACCCGCCACCGCCCCGGATGAGGGGCCGCCTGCCACGGAGCGCCCCCAGGGGTGGCAGGGCTGTCCCCCTGCCCGCCTGGCTTTCAGCCCTGTGTGACCAGTGCCCACGCCTGGCTCCCCTCAGGCTGGGCTCCACCACTTCCCCACCCCTGGGCCTTCAGCCTTGCCCTGAGAGGTGCCTGGCAGGGCTCCCCCGTGCGATGTCTGCCCTGTCCTCCCACAGGCCTCCTGAGACTGCCGGGCGGGCCTCCCTGGCGGGTACTTTGTGTTCAGCAATAAAGGTTCTGTCCTGTGTCTGCTTGGCTGTCCTGACCGTTGCTGCTGCTGCCTGGCCTGCTGAGCACAGCGCAGGTGGATGCACAGGGCCTAGGGGTCCCAGAGCCTCCCCTGGGATGCGACTCCAGGGGGACCTGGAGGCCTGAGGTTGAGGGGAAGGTGAGGGGTACGCCCCAGAGCCTCCTCCAGGGCCCCCCCAACCTGCCCACCTGGCCCGGCCTCTGGGTAGGGATGTGGGCCCCTTCCCTGCCGCCCCAGGGTGGCTCAGGGCTGAGGCCACCTGTCCCCCATGGCCAGGCCAGTGTGCTTTATGGTTGGGAGAGGCCTGGGCAGGCCCTGGGGACTGGAGGCAACAGGCTGGGGCCAGAGGGCCTCCCCCAAGCAGATCTCTCCTCCAGAACCCCTTCCCCGGGCCTCTCAGGAGAGCAGCTGGGCCAGAGTAGGCCTGGGGACAGGCCAGGGCTGCCGGACAGAGGGGACAGCTCATCGCCCCCTGAGCTGTCTCCAGTCCCAGGGCACCTGGGCAAGCTGGCTGAGAGTCATGACCTCAGCCCGGGGCCCTGACAGGATGCAGCCCTGGCTGGTAGCCCCCCACTGCCAAGGCCTGGAGTGGAGCCGGGCCGCTCAGGGTATCTGCCCCTCACCCCCAGGCAAGTGAGGTGTGCTCCCTTTGAGCACCTGCCCGCAGCCACACTCCTAGGGTGCCCCTGCCCCCGCCTGCCTCCATCCCCGCCAGTCAGTCGGCTGCAGCAGGGACCTGTGCCACAAACCACCCTGTAGGCGGGGGCTACAGGTAGCCCTCGGGCTCCCCTGCCCACAGCCCCACACGACTCCTGCAGTTGACCACAGGGGAGTCGGCTGTGTGGCTGCTCGTCTTCCCGCTGCTTCTTCCGGCCCCAGTGGGAAGAGCGCTGTCCAGCTCTGGCTGACAGGGGCAGCCCAGGCCTCTGAACGCACTGCCTCCTTGAGGGTCCCTCTGACCGAAGAAGGCCCCTTGGCCCTCCCTGGCTCCAGACGAGGCGAGGTCCCACAGATGACGAGAGCCAGGTGGGGTTGTGGAGAGGGGCCCGCCTGGCCTCAGCGTGCAGGGGCCCGCTGTCCAGCAGGGCAGGGGTCCTGGCCTCAGCGTGCGGGGGCCCGCTGTCCAGCAGGGCAGGGGTCCCGGCCTCAGCATGCGGGGGCCCGCTGTCCAGCAGAGCTGGGCTCCTGGCCTCAGCGTGCGGGGGCCCGCTGTCCAGCAGAGCAGGGCTCCCACTGTCCTGTGCCGATCGCTGGCACCTCCGCCCGGGGCCCCGAGCCCTGTCTCTGGGGCCTGATCTGTGCTAGTTCAGCAGGCTGCTGGACACCGGACTCAGACCTGACTGCGAAGAATGGGCCCACAGCCCAGCAGGAAGCTGAGTGCCGACAGTGAGGAACCTGCAGAGCAGGGGCAGCAGCCTGCCTGGCCGGGTGCCCTGGGCCAGGGCTGAGCCCCCTGCCCAGCTCCTCCTCCTGGCCTAGGCTGGCAGGAGGAGCAGGCACCGGGGTGCAGCCTGGGGGCCACCGAGGCCTCCCCCACCTCCTGCCTAGGCTGTCCTTGATGCCCACGGTCAGCTCCACCACAGAGGGACAGAAGGACCTCTGACGACGGGAGGACCGAGGTTCGAGTCTCCCTCCCCCGCCTGGAGAGACGGGAGACCGAGGGAGACTCGGGTGTTTGTTTCTCCCATCCGATTGACCTCCCTGCTCTTCCCTCCATAGTAAAGGAGGGGACCCCAGACTGTGAGACAGACACCAGCTGGACAGGAGGTGGGCAGGTGTTTCCATTACGCGAGGCGCTCCCGACAGACCAGTGGGTGCTGGGCCCCTCCTGTTGGGCACCCAGCACCTGGCCGGGACCAGCGCTGTGCTCCAGGGCCTCCCCGGCCGCTCCACCTCCTCAGGTGTACTTCCTGTACCCGGGCCCACTGCGCACGGCACAGCCCACGACCCTGAGGCAGCCGGCCTGACAGCTGCGGGCCCGCAGGGAAGGCTTAGGAAGGGCTGGGCGCCCCAGAGCATGGGGGTAGCCCTGCCCACAGCTGCCTGTGCTCCTGGACCCCTGCCCTGCGGGCCCACACCCCGTGACCCCCTGAGGACCGGTCAGCCTCCGGCTCAGCCTGGTCAGACTCCCTGCTCCCAGCAGGGGAAGGGGTCACCGTCACTGTGGGCTCCCTGTGCTAAGGGCAGATCAGCTGGGCCCCCAGGAGGAAGGGCCCGTCGTCCCCACCAGCCCCGACTGTGTGAGGGCCGTGGAGTCCAGGCAGGCCCTGCCCCTTTGTCCCCTTCACAGGTGCCTGCTGCCACCCCAGGCCTGTGGCCCCGTGGACTGCCCTTCGCCCTGGTGCAGCCTCTCAGGTGATGGCCCCAAGGACAGGGAGCCTCCTGTGAGGGCTGCGGGGCTCGCACCGTGACCGTGAAACACCCCTCCCGTGGGCAGGGTGGGCCCTCAGGTGAGCCCCGAGGTCGTGTGGCCAGCAGGGCCTCGGGATCTGGGCTGCTGGGCTCCGGGGAGGCATCTGACGTGGGGGCCCGAAAGTGCCCCCGTGTGGGGTCTCGGGGAGGGGCCTGCCTCTCCCGGCTCCTCTGCAGCCTGACTGACCGTGGTGGGTGGGGAAGGCACCCACCCCTCACTGTCTGAGCCCAGGAAGGAGCCCCTGGCGGGACAGCGGGGCTGCCGGGTCTAGAGCTGGGCCTGAGCTTGTGTAGCGCCTCTAAGCCCCGCCTGGAGAGCAGGGCCTCTGTTCCCAACAGGGACTACTGTGGCCTCGTCTTGTGACTCCCATGAGGCTGGGCGGCTGGGTGACCGCTGGGCCTGGGCAGATCCTGCAGCGCAGTGCTGTGATGGCGTGCACACCCTGCAGCTGGACTTGTCGAGAGTCTAGGGCACTGAGCTGGGACCTTGGCACTGTGCTGCCCGAGGGTGGTCCCAGGGTCCCCAGAGGGGCCGCCCCCCCAGACTCTAATCCCCACCCCACATCAGGCCAGGCCCCTCGGCCTTTCCCGTCTCCCATTCTGTAGGGCCCCCTCCATCTGCCTGGATTCGCTAGGGCAGTCATCAGGCGTGGGAAGCCAGGGCGGCCTCCAACCCCCTGAGCCTGGGGTCTTGGCTCCTCAGATGCCAAGAAATGGTCCCGACAGTCTGAGAGAGCTTGGGAGCATCTTCCCCAGAGAAGCCTTCAGACAACAGTGCCGCCCCCCACCTGACCCGCCCTCGCCACGACCTTGAGACGGTAGCCCCACAGGACTCTGGACGACAACACTGCCTGCAGGCGCTGGACTTACGCTGATCTCCTGCACAGACGTGCTGTGTAGTTCACTTTCTATTTTATGGTTTATTTCCTGCTCTCTCACCCGCTCTCGGGTAGATTGTATTTTCCAGAGATGCTGTGACTGTGTAGTTTTTCCTACATACTCCATGGGGGATGGTGTCTGTGCCCCTTGGATATGAGCACTGCTACCCCTCACGAAAATGCCAAGCATATCTGCCTGACTCCCTTGGACGCTCACGCTGAGAACCAGCCGCCACGCTGTGAGGAAGCCCAATCAGTCAGCCACCGTGTGCGGATACTGGTCCGGCTACGGCCCCATCGTCTGCCGGCCACCAGTCCCTCAGCCTTCAAGTCCTCCCAGCCGCCACGGTCCAGCTGCACCAGGACAACCTGTCCACTGCAGAGCCCACGAGTGCCTGTTTCCTACCAGGGACCCCTGGGCCACCTCCCTGGCGGAAGGTGCTGGAAGCTGCCCCTGGACAGGCTGCCTGGCACACAGAACTGCTCAGTAAAGACACGTGTGTGTATTTACTGAGGAGCCTCCACACAGTCCCTGTGGCTCCCTGGCTCCAAGCGCTGGTTGTTTGCTGGGCGGGCAGGGAGGTCCCCAGAGGGCGAGGAAGAAAGGGAGCCTTTTCTGGGCCACATGAAATCGGCGGCATCCTCTGCTGGCTCCACTGCTGGTCGAGGGAGCCGCGAGGGAGCCACGGCTGGGCCTGCAGCACTCCTGAGTGCCGTCTCTGGGGCCTGCGAGCCTTTCATGGCAGAGAGGAGGTGGCTCTGGGCTCTCATGGCCTCTGCCTCTGAGACCCAGCTGACAGCCCCTCCTTGAACTTGCCGGGTCCCAGACCAGCAAGTGGCGAAGAGGAGGTTTCTGAAGAGAAAGGAGCGAGCCTGAAGCCCACAACCAAAGTCAAGAAGGGGCAGGCTTTCCCTGGGCTGGGAAGAGCCCATCTCGCCTGTAGTGGGTGCCGGGAGGTTGGGGTCTGTGTACAGGGGCAGTCAGCCCCTTTCCCAGCCCCCTGGCAGTGACTCAGGACAGAGGAGGGCTCAGCTGCCACCACGAGAAGCCACGGAGCAGACTCAGGGCCCCTCCACCTTCCAGGGCTCCTGCTCCCGAGAGCTTAGCCCAGGCCTGCAGGCCCAGACACCTTCTGGGAAGCCAGTCTGACCTGAGGTCAAGCCCAGGACTGGAGAACTTACCGAGGGCCCGAGGCAGTTGGGGACATGGGTGCCTTGCTTGGTTCCAGGTTGCCCGAAGGCCCTTGTGTCTGTTCCCAGTTCTGAGTGCAGTCTCTGTAGCCGGCCCTGCACTGGGTCCCTCTCCCCTGGGGACAGACAATGAAAGGCCTGTGAGTGTGACTGGGCAAGGGGCTGGCTGGCTCTGGCCCAGCACCCTTGAGCACCACATTTTGGGGCCAGATGTGGGCAGGTGTCCCTGACTTAGTGTGGCTGAGTGCAGGCCTCGAGGAGGTTTGGGATAGGGAGGGGCTGTTCTGCAAGGCCTCCCTGGCTTTAGCAGCCTTACTGCACCTCTCAGGACAAGGCGTGGTGACTGGGTGGGACTGGGAATGCCGCAGAGCTCGGCAATGGCTGCAGTCAGTGGCCCTTGGCCTGGGGCCAGGAGCTGTGAGGAGGACCCCCACCTGCACCAGCCTGGCTCTACCCAGCACCTTCCCGAGCTTGGAACCACACTCTTGCCTGGTCCAGTGGCCTGGCTGAAGCCATGCCATGAGGAGCAGAGGCCAGGTGGCCAATGCAAGGGCTCACTCCATCTCAGACGGGCATATGGACCACCAGCTTGCCACGCAGCGTCTCCCCTCTGAGCTGTGGCTTCCCTCTGAACGCCAAGTGCTTTCAGTTCAGTTCAGTTCAGTTGCTCAGTCGTGTCCGACTCTGTGACCCCATGAACTGCAGCACGCCAGGCCTCCCTGTCCACCAACTCCCAGAGTCCACCCAAATCCATGTCCATTGAGTCAGTGATGCCATCCAACCATCTCATCCTCTGTCGTCCCCTTCTCCTACTCTCAATCTTTCCCAGCATCAGAGTCTTTTCAAATGAGTCAGCTCTTCACATCAGGTGGCCAAAGTATTGGAGTTTCAGCTTCAACATCAGTCCTTCCAATGAACACCTAGGACTGATCTTTAGGATGGACTGGATCTCCTTGCAGTCCAAGGGACTCTCAAGAGTCTTCTTCAACACCACAGTTCAAAAGCATGAATTCTTCGGCGCTCAGCTTTCTTTATAATCCAACTCTCACATCCATACACAACATTGGAAAAACCATAGCTTTGACTAGATGGACCTTTTTTGACAAAGTAATGTCTCTGCTTTTTAATATGCTGTCTAGGTTGTTTGTAACTTTCCTTCCAAGGAGCAAGCGTCTTTTAATTTCATGGCTGCAGTCACCATCCACAGTGATTTTGGAGCCCAGAAAAATAAAGTCAGCCACTGTTTCCAATGTTTCCCCATCTATTTGCCATGATGTGATGGGACTGGATGCCATGATCTTCATTTTCTGAATGTTGAGCTCTAAGTCAACCTTTTCACTTTCCACTTTCACTTTCATCAGGAAGCTCTTTAGTTCCTCTTCACTTTCTGCCATAAGGGTGGTATCATCTGCATATCTGAGGTTATTGATATCTCTCCCGGCAATCTTGATTCCAGCTTGTGCTTCATCCAGCCCAGCGTTTCTCATGATGTACTCTGCATATAAGTTAAATCAGCACGGTGACAATATACAGCCTTGACGTACTCCTTTTCCTATTTGGAACCAGTCTGTTGTTCCCTGTCCAGTTCTAACTGTTGCTTCCTGACCTGCATACAGGTTTTCTGGAGGCAGGTCAGGTGGTCTGGTGTTCCCAGCTCTTTCAAGAGGGCTTTAAAGGGAGCCCCTAACCTGGCAACACATGTCCCTGAGCACCCAGGCTGGGTTCATCCCTGTGGGAGGGGAGAGGAGAAAGGAGCGGGGTCACCCCCATGTACATTAAAAAGTGAGGTTTCACTTGCCATTGCGACAGTTTTCTTCTTACAAAATACTAGACACTTGTGAGGAACCAGGTAGAAGCCCTGATAGATAAATGCCCCCAGCACATGGCTAGGCTGCCCCTGGTGACGTCCTGCCCGTAGTCCCTCCAGACTTTTCCTTCTGTGCACAGATGGTTGGTTGCATTTAAGAATGAGTTAAACTGTAGAAGTCATATGATAGTATAGAGAATGGGGGGAGGGCTCTCTGGGTCATGGCCCCATCTCAGTTGACCCTAGAAGGCCCCTGCTCTGAGCACACCCGCGGCTCTACAGATTACTACCCAGTCACCAAGCCCTGGGTAACCGGCCACCTCTGGTCCCCTAGTCCGGCTCTTAAGGCTTCTCGCGTTGGAGGCCTCCCACCTGCGCCCGACCCTCATCCCCGCCCGCACCTAGCTCTGAGCCCCATTCTCCGCCAGGAGGCCAGATCTCGGCGGATGGGCAGCTGGGGGCCGATTCCTAACGTGGTGTAGGCCTGGCAGCCCTCCGGCCTTGGGACAGCCCCCGCGCCCCGCCCGTGCCGGGTCGGTCCAGCCCCTGAGCCTCAAGTCCCACCAGCCGCGCAGGCTCCGGCCCCCACGCTCCGGTCCCTGACCCCACCTTCGCTGCTCCGCGCGCGACTCCCTCTGCACCTGCACCGCATAGCGGGGGCACCGGGCGCCCGGCGGTGAATCCCGCCGCACCGAGGTGCCAACAACTTTGTTGACTAAATTCCTGAACCCGCCTGAACCGCGAAGCTAAAAATAACCAGCGCTCCCGCGCAGCGCCCGGCCAGGCCGCGCAGCGTCACCCGTGTCGAGAGGCCGGAATGTCCCGGCGCCACTACGCTAGCAGGCTGAACGTGGGCTCCCCGATGGACCGACGGAAAAAATCTTGGGAAGGGGCTGCGGGGTCACGGCCAGCCGGCGGCGGGGTGACGAGGTCACCAAGGAGCACCCCTCGCCCCGATCCCCGAAGCTCTGGCCACTCCGTGGAGGACGCGAGGCATCGGAGGCCGCAGGCAAGGCCCCGCGCCGCCCGCGCGCCCCCAGCTCCCCAGGCCCTTGCCGTGCAGCCCCCCGAGGTGGCCACCAGAGGGCCCTGCCCCTCCTCTCCCGGGCAGCGGGTCACCACCCCTTCCCACAGCTGTTCCCTGCAGGAGACTGACAGCTGGGCTCCTGGTTGCCATGGGGATATGTAAATTAGGCTACGGGTCTGGGGCTCTTATTGGCCCGGAGGCGTGTACTCCTCCCAGAGAGGCGGGCCCAGGCGCCCGGCCCTATAAAGGGGAGCGCGCGGCGCGGAGCTTGGCGGTAGAGGCGGGGCGGGCCGTTCGCGGGCGGAGCGCGGGGAACCCAAGTAGCCCGAGGCGGTGGCTGCACCGCCGCCCGCCCGGCCATCGCCGGGCCGCTGGCGGAGCGGGGGGGGTGGGGGCGGTGTACAGGGGACCGCGGACGGCCTGCATCCGCTGGGGAGCGACCCAGGGTTGCGCGAGAGGCCCTACCGGCGGCGTCCCCATTGGCCACCCCAGAGTTGGCCGAGTGAAACTTTTCCCTTCGCGCTTCGGCTCGGAGCCCGCGCCTCTCGCTGCCCGGACCCACCGCCCGTGGGAAGCGAAGGGGGGGGACAGGCCCGCGGCTCGCCCCCCCCGGCCCCGCCTCCCGTCGGGGCTCAGCCGGGCGAGGCGGCGGGGCCCCCCAGGCGATGGCCACGGAGCTGGCGATGGGCGCCGAGCTGCCCAGCAGCCCGCTGGCCATCGAGTACGTGAACGATTTCGACCTGATGAAGTTCGAGGTGAAGAAGGAGCCGCCCGAGGCCGAGCGCTTTTGCCACCGACTGCCACCCGGCTCGCTGTCCTCGACGCCGCTCAGCACGCCGTGTTCCTCCGTGCCCTCTTCGCCCAGCTTCTGCGCGCCCAGCCCCGGCACCAGCGGCGGCGCGGGGGGCGGCGGCGGCGCGGCGCAGGCCGGGGCCACCCCGGGGCAGGCGAGTGGGGGCCCCGGCGCCGTCGGGGGCGCCTCGGGGAAGCCGGCGCTGGAGGATCTGTACTGGATGAGTGGCTATCAGCACCACCTTAACCCCGAGGCCCTCAACCTGACGCCCGAGGACGCGGTGGAGGCGCTCATCGGAAGCGGCCACCACGCTGGGCACCACAGCGCGCACCACCCAGCGGCCGCTGCGGCCTACGAGGCCTTCCGGGGCCAGGGCTTCGCGGGCGGCGGCGGCGCGGACGACATGGGCGCTGGCCACCACCACGGCACCCACCACGCCGCCCACCACCACCACCACGCGCCCCACCACCATCACCACCACCACCACGGCGGCGCGGGCCACGGCGGCGGCGGCACAACCCACCACGTGCGCTTGGAGGAGCGCTTCTCCGACGACCAGCTGGTGTCCATGTCCGTGCGCGAGCTGAACAGGCAGCTCCGCGGCTTCAGCAAGGAGGAGGTCATCCGGCTGAAGCAGAAGCGGCGCACGCTTAAGAACCGCGGCTACGCGCAGTCGTGCCGCTTCAAGCGGGTGCAGCAGCGGCACATTCTGGAGAGCGAGAAGTGCCAGCTCCAGAGCCAGGTGGAGCAGCTGAAGCTGGAGGTGGGGCGCCTGGCCAAGGAGCGGGACCTGTACAAGGAGAAATACGAGAAGCTGGCCGGCCGGGGCGGCCCCGGGGGCGCGGGCGGGGCCGGCTTCCCGCGGGAGTCCTCGCCGCCGCAGGCCGGGCCCGGCGGGGCCAAGGGCACTCCCGACTTCTTCCTGTGAGCGCGGGGCCCAGAGTCCGCGCCACCGCCGAGTAGAGGCTCGCGCGGGCGGCCGGGGGCCTGGACTTGGACTCCGCAGCTCAGGGCGAGGACGCACGGCCGCGCCGAGCCTCCCCAGCGCGCCGGCCCCCGCGTGAGTGCCACCGCCTCCGGCCGGGCCGGCCCCGCGCGCCTTGTCTGCAGGCGCCGGACAGAGGCCCGTCCCTCGGCGCGGTCTCCTCTCTCCCGGCTTGCGCACCTTCCCGGGTCGCCATCCCGACGCTGTTCCAATTCCTCTGCTCGGAGCACGGCGACTCCCAGGAAGCTGGACCGGGTCGAAGTCCTTCCTGGCGTCCGCTTGTACATACGTGGAGCGCGGTTGTGCGCCCGACCTCACCCGGACCGCCACGGGCAGCCGGCGCCACCCTGCACCCTTGGTCTCCTTTCTTTTGGCCTCCCTACCCAGGCCTTTTGTACTCCTTTTCGAAGCGGTACTTATTTTCGAAGTATTTATATTTATTTTGCTCGGTGATCAGAAAAGGAAACCCCGGAGAAGCTCCCTTCTTCCCGCCGGGGTTGCCCTCGGATGTCCGTGTGTCCCAGCATGTGTCGCTCGCTCGGAGGGTCCTGGCCCCTGCCTGCCCGCTTGCCCGCCTGCCCCCCACCCTGCCACTGGCGTCCCCTAGAGATTGACGTGGAGGAGCATTATCTATGCTGTGTTCAGTCCTGCTGCCCTACTGTACTCCGGGGTGGGGGGAGGGGGGAGGGAGCTGGCCGGGACTTCCGTGCTGCTATTTCTCTATGCACCAGATCGTATTTATGGCTCCTGGGGAAGTATATCTTATTTTAACCCTCAAGAGAAGTGAAAAAAAAAAAAAGTAATGCACAGTATTTCTAGCAGAAAAAAAAAATTTTTTTAAGAGGAGGTTTCGCCTGAATCTCCTGGCATGGAGTCCGGTGGAGAAAGTGTATAATTTTATTTTAATTTAAAATGTGTTTCGTTTTGTTTGTGGATTCTTTTTTAAACAACCTGATCACTTTTGGAGTGGCCAGAAGAGGGAGGGAAGGCCGAGCTCTGGCCCCTTTAAGCCCCCAGCCCCTGACTACACCCTGCACCCCGGCCTGGGCTCCTTCCACGCCAGCTCGTGGGGGGCCTGGGAGATACCAACTCCTTGCAAGTTTTGTTGTGCTGTGGGATTTCGTTGGGTTCTTTTTTCATTTGCTACGAAACTGAGGAAAGAAAAAAACACACACACAAAATAAATTCATTTAGATCCAAAAGTTATTGGAGCCTGGCTGGTTTTTCTGTGGTTTTCGTTTCTACCATATTTCTTCCTGAATAGAAAGAAAAGGAGTTTCCCAAACTAAGCCCTGCCTTAGCTCCAGGTGACCCACCCCCGTTGAAGCGGGGAGTGGCCGGAGTTGTTTAAAAAGGCTGCTGCCAGGGCCCGACCGGTAGGAACCTGCCCCCGAGCTGCCCCGTGGGGAGGAGGCTGCACAGTGAGGCCCCGACCCCCACGACAGCCCAACGCAACCCCAGGCTAAAGGCCACCCTTGGTAGCACGATGTGTCCTGGGCAGGGCAAGCGCTGTCCTCAGCTCTTCTGAGCCTGCAGTCTCCCACCTGCAGGACCAAGGCCTGGACTGCGGGAGCAACGGGCAGGGCAGCACCCTGGAAACTTCGCCCTGGGGGGCTGGAGTCAGCGCAGGGGCCTGGGGTCAGCGCAGGATGCTTGGCCAGTACCTCGGTTCACACTGGGATTGGGGCAGGGTCTGGTGAACCCTGTGGTTTGCATGTTTGGAGCCCGCCGGCCTCGGCAGAGCACCCCACTATTCTGTCTGGGAGCACCAGCTCCTCCTCTGGGCTGGGAGAGCTGCGGTTCCCGAGAGGACATCACCTGAGTTGGTCTCAGAGTCAAACCAAGAGGCAGAGCAAAACCGAGGGCCGCCCCCTCCCTCTTTGCTTTAGAATGAAACTTAGAACCAGGAGGCTGGGTCTCCGGGAGGAATGGAGCAAAATCCCCAAACACAGGTTGAGCACCCCAACCGCCCGGGAGGGAGCAGGCTTCTCTCGGTGAGCAAAACTGCTGCTGCAGAGAGAAGTAGAAATGCAGGGATGGGGATGAATTAAGGGTAGCTGGGGAGGCTGTAGCATGGCCAGGGGGCACCAGGAGGGTTCCTGCCGGCCTGGCCAAGGAGGAGCCCAGAGTCTGCGTGCTTGGGAGGGCCGGCCGCTGGCTGGTGTGGGTGAGGGCACCTTAGTTTTCACCGCTGTCACCTAAGGAACCACTGGGGAGTCCTCCTGGCAGAGAAAGCAGGTTGAGGGCTGCGGGCCTGACAGTATTCTTTAGGGGGAGGGAGCCAGGCTCCCTCCAGCACCCCAGGCTTCCCAGAGCCCAGTTCTCGGGGCCTGGATCCAGCGTGGGGGCTGGGGAGGCCTGGGAAAGGGGTCACCCTCACCGCAAAGCGCAGCTTGGGCTCCTGCTCGGGCTCGTCTGCCGGCAGCTGAGCCGGGCTGGTTTCACTTTCCTCTTCTGTTTCCTTTTCCTCCCTCCTTCCCTTTCCTTCCTCCCCACCCCCTTCTTTCCTCCAGTTTTCCCTCTAAGATAAAATGGAGAAGGCAAATGAACCTACAAGACCTGGAAATTATTCGGAGAGACAGGAGGAGCACTCATGTGTGAGTTTAGAGACAAATCTTTTCCCGAAAGCTTTTGAGAGGATGCAGACAATGGCAACCCACTCCAGTGTTCTTGCCTGGAGAATCCCAGGGATGGGGAGCCTGGTGGGCTGCCGTCTATGGGGTCACACAGAGTTGGACGCGACTGAAGCAACTTAGCAGCAGCAGACCTCCTGCAGGAAAGCAGGCAGCCTGTGGAGAGTAGACCAGAGGCCCCCACGTGCCCCCTCAGGGCGCCCCCTTCTAGCAGGGCGCCGCCCCCATAGGTGCTGGGGGCTGAAACTCTGCCCTCATCAGAAGGATTGCTGCAGCCCGTGGGGGCCCAGGAGGGAGGTACCTGGTGGAGGGCCACCGCCTCACCACACCTGGGGACCTCGGGCGCGCTCAGTGCTCGGGGTGTCTGTGCCCACGTGTGTGCCTGTGATGCAACTCGTGTCCTGTAGGTGTGAGGGGCAGTGACTGCACCGAGACCCTGGAGCCACCTGGACCAGGCTGAGAGGGACCTGGCGGGGCAGGGAGGGCCCCAGCCGGGGGTGGAGGGCGCTGCCCGTCCAGGCTGCACTGCACGCCCAGGTCTCTGGGCTGTCATGTCCACTGGATGTTCAGGGGCAGTGGTGGCCCCTCGCCTCCCAGCTCAGCCTAACCCAGCACCTCGGGCGGGCAGCGATGCCAGCTCACACCGCCACGCTCTACACTCTGGGAAGAGGCTCCCTGAACCATCCTGCAGACATAAGCTGCACCTCGCAGCCTTGGGCCCACCCCCGACCCCCCACCCTGCCCCTGCCTCTGGGGGGATTTGTTTTTCACTCCTTTGTGACTTCATTCAGCGTGAGTCCCAACTCTGCCTCGTCCACTGGAGACCGGAGGCCAGACCAAGATGACAGCCCTGCCCGGAGCGGGGAGAGACAGCTGAGCGTCTGGAGGAAAGGAGGGGCGATGATTCTGGGGGGCCTGGGACGTGAGAGCAGATCTGGGACAGCCTGGAGGGCGGCGTGCAGGCAGTGTTCCCAGGGGCCAGAGTCGCCCTCCTGAGGCCTGGGGGCCAAGAGTGCGACCCTGGAGAGGACAGGGAGGCACACTCACACAAACACGCTGGACACAACATGTGTCAACTCATTACACACGCGACACATACGATCCACACTAGACAGCTGCACACCTGTGGCCCGCACACAGCTCCCCTAGGCTGCCCCACCTCAGGGAGTCCCTCCCTGCCCGCTGGGATCCCCAGGGCTACCTGCCCTGACAGCCCCAGCTCCCAGCCCAGGGAGGCTGCCTGAGCTGAGAACTGGTCACCCGTACCCCACCCGAGCCTACCCCAGCCTCTGGGGGCGGCAGCATTTCAGGCCCCGCCCCATATGCAGAGCACCCGGCTGGGCCTCCCCCTCCACTGGTGCAGGGGTCCCTATACCCCAAACACACATTCACACACACCACAGCTGCCCGCCCTCTGCAGCTGGTTAAGGGCTCCAGCAAAAACCCTGAGCTGGGATTGCAAGAGAGAGGCTCTGGCCCCCTTCCCCAGCTGCTGGCCCTACAGAGGGGGCTCTATACTGGGGGCACCCCAATTCCATTTGTAGCCTCCCCACCCCTCTCCATTTCCACAGCAGCCCTGCCCTCTGGAGGGGACTGTCTGCAGGCCCCTCCCTGGCCTCCTATTTATAGCTGCTTGGGGTGGGGTCAGCCAAGGCCAAGATGTCCTCCTCCCTGACCTCCCCCTCCCCAGGATGGGCGCACATTCAGCCACATGGGCCTGGGTCTCCTCACCTCTAGCTGCTCCAGGGAGCAGACAAGCAGGAGGTTTGAGCTGGCCACAGTGATGACAGGCTGTGTCGTCCCCAGCACTTGGAGGCGACAGTTGAGGGACAGAGAAGGGCCACCAGTCAGTCCTGCGGGAGTCTAAAGCTGTACCCTTGCCGAGCACCTCACCCTGCCAGCGGCTCTGAGCACAGGACCAGCCCACTCACCTCCCTGGGCCCTCCCTGGGTCAGCAGTTCCCTAGGCCAGAGTCACCCCCACCCACTTGCTGGGGAGGCCCTGTTAGGGTGCTGGGAACTCGGCTTTGGCCCTGCCCGCCCGCCCAGATACAAGCCCAGCCCACCTCGCCACCAGGGGACACTAGCCCCAGTGGAGAAGGGCCAGCCTGGAAAAGAAGGCCTCCTTTTCTCCAGGGGAGGGGACTCATTCATCCACTCGGAACTATCCACTAGGCACTACTGCCTGCCAGGCCTATTCTTGGAGGTGAGGTCAGACCTGGGAGCAGGGAGCCCACCGCCTCCAGCCCGGGGAGGTGGTGCAGACCAGCTGTAGGGGCTGGCGCCGGGCGGGGGGAGGCAGCAGAGACCCACCGCTGACACCTGGGGCCCCAAGACCTGGGATAGAACTTTCCTGGCAGAGGGATCTGGGGGAGGAGAATGTAGCCGGGAGGGGTGGGGTGAGGCGTGCAGGCGAGAGGAGCTCTTTGAGGGTGGGGCTGCCTGAGAGGACCTCCGGGAGGGGCGCTGCGTAGGGAGTGGAGGGTGATGGTCCCTCGGGTAGGGGGTGGGGGGCCGGGCCCGGGCTGCAGCGTCCCCATGGGGCAGAGTTTAGAGCCGGAGCCCCCACCCCCAGAGGGCCCAGAGGACACTTCGCTGGAGGCCAGCCAGGGAGGGCCGGGGAGCCAGGGCCTGAACTGAGCAAGTGCGGGGCGGAGAAGCGCGGAGGCCACCGGCGCTGGCTCCTGGTCGCCGGCGGAGGAATGCCGGCCCGGGAGGCGGAGGCGCGCTCCCATCCCTACGGGCCAAGTTCCGAAGGAGCAGATCAGTGGAGATGGGCGAGGACCGGCGGTGGGGGCCAGGCTGCGGTGGGCGCTGGCAAGGCTGGGGGCGGCAGAAAGGCTGGGGCTGCCGTGCTGGGAGGGGTGGGCTGCAGGGACGGCCGGGAACAGGGGGCCGCGGGGCGCGCCCCCCGACACCCTCACTCGGATCGAGCCCACGGCACACGTGCCCCGGGCTGTTCACGAGGCTGTCGCCGCCGGCGCCGCAGCGACGAGTAATTTGCGGTTGGCGGGCTCAGCGCCTGCTAATGCGCAATGACACCGCTCAGCTGCGGAGGGCTCGAGCTGTCACAGCCGATTACCCGCGACCCGGCAGGAAAGGAGGCTGGGGGCGGGGGCGGGGGACAGGATGAGGCGGCGACCGCCGGCGCGGGGCCAGCCAGGGGCCGGCCAGGGGCACCGGGCGGGGGCGGGGCCTCCCCGGCTGCTCTTCATCCCTGGCCCCCTCCTTAAGGAAGCTTCCAGGTGGACCCTGCTTACTCGCCGAGGGAGGAGAACCGGGTCGGAACATTCTCACGACTCGGCTAGAACCCTGCTAAAATGCTGGTGCCTGTCTTGCATTTCTAGGGCGCTCAGACTGAAGTCACAGAGCAGGCAGCAGAGACCAGGTTTTCTTTGGGGCCCGAGTTGGTCGCAGGAGGAGGCAAGTGTGGGGGGTAGAGAGGCCTGCAGGGAGACCCCCCAAAAGTCAGGGGGTGGTGCTGAAAGAAGCAGGCGGTGGGTGTGGGATGTCAGCCCAGTGCTAGCAGGAGCCAAGGGGGAGGGGTGCTCCAGCTGCCCGCGGCAGCAGCCCTCCGCCTGTCTCTCTTGGCCTTGCTCTCCCATGAGCCTCACCACGCCCTCCACGCTGGCCTCCCTGACTCTGGAATCCTTGCTGGCTGACACCCCATGGAGGGGGCTGAGGCCAGCTGCAATCAGCCATGCCAGGCTCAAAGTTCCCCGCCTTCCCAGACCACCGCCCTCAGCCCCATCCCATCCCACTCCATCTCCTTTCCTCTCACCCCGCCCCTTGGGCCTCCACCTGGACACTAGCATCGCTCTAGTCTGGTCCCAGCCCTCCAGGGGACCGGCCTCCCTTCTTTCCCACAGCCCTCCTCTGATGGCCCTCTGTCCCGCCCTGTCCTCAGAGAGGGCCCAGGAATGTCGTGGAGTGTCCAGCATGCACCAGACTCCAGATCTCCTGATGGCCTCCTGGGAATGGTCCTGGGGTGGCAATGGCCCGTTCTGCAGATGAGGGGCTGGGGGTGGAGGCTGGGCATGGGGGAGGAGGCTCAGCAGGGCCCCAGAGGCCAGCTGATGATGCCCAGGTGCCCAGTTGCTCTGCTAAGGATGGTCCTGCTGCCCCTTCTTCCTCAGTGACAGACCTGGGGGAGCAGTGGGGACCCCTCACGGCTCCCTCTCTGCAGGGCACAGGTGCCCCAGGGAGCGCTGAGGACACAGCAGGAGCAGGATGCCCTCTGCTCCCCTGAGACAGCAGGGGTTTGAAACAACCGGCCGAGGTTAGGGCCCACCCAGAGCCTGACCCCAGCTTCTCCCTCCTGCTTCTGGTCTCTCCTCTTCAGCTCCAGGCAGGAGCTGCCTGTGGCTCCCCAGTGCCCTCACCCCCAGCTCCTGAGGGTCTGACCACAGCTCTGGGGCCTTAGGGCTCTCTGATTCCTTTCCCAGGCGGCTCTTCCTTCTTGTCGTCTCAGCTGACTCTGACCCTTTCCTAGTATCCCCTTTACTGAACCCTACCGTCCCCTGCTCATCCACCCCAGACACAGGCGGTAGACAGAGGGCTTTTCGCCCCACCATGAGCAGTGAAGGTCCCGCCATGTGGCCAGCAGATCAGCCCAGTTCACTGCCCTTGGCTGGGGCCGCAACACAGCTGACCCCTCCCCATTCCAGGGCACCCCCAGAGTGTGGAGCTGGGGAAGGAGCCAGAGGGGCCCTGGTGGGTGGTGGGGGATGGTCCCTGACCCGCATCCCTGGGCCGGAGGAGGCTTTCCTCCAGCGCTGACTGCGGAGGTGAGGAGGACCGCCGTTCCTTCCCAGGCTGGGACACGTGACTGCGGGTGTGAGTGGCAGAGGGTGTCGAGGTGGCACTTCCAGATGTGTGTCTCAGTGTGTGAGACGTTCTGGCTGGGTCGCCGCGGGACACGCGTGGAAGCACCGCGCCGGGACCTGTTACTCCGGGGCGGTCGGGTGTGAGCGCAGCTCGGAACGGCGGGGGGCCGCGCTGGTGCGCTGGAGGGGCTGCGCTGGGGGTTGGGGGCGGGCTCTGCTCGATTAGGAAGAAGCCCGTCAGCAAGTTAAGTAAATGATAGAGTAAGTCAGAGTGAGGTGAGCACCGCGGACAGTAAAATGGGCGGGGCAGCGGCAGGGAGAAGGTGTGCGGAGGGGTGTGGAGGGTGTGGGGGTGGGGTGGGGTGGGGTGGGGTGTGGAGGGTGGGGAGGGGTTGGGTGGGAGGGTGGGGAGGGGTTGGGTGGGAGGGTGGGGGAGGGGTTGGGAGGGGAGAGGCGAAGAGCCACCAGGGGCAGGGGTGCCCAGCCAGGCATGAGCCGGAGGTGGGGCCCACCCCATGGGGCTGTAGTGGAGGAGGGGCTTCGGTGAGGGTAACTCTGGCCCCAGAGCCTCCACCCCAACAGTGGTCAGAGCTGGTCCCTCCATCCCACCAGCCCCCCAGGAGAGCCAGGGCCGGAGTCTGGTCTGGGTGCCCCCGAAGGGCAGCCCCTCAGGCACTTGTGGGTGCTGGCAGACACACCACCAGCACCCTGACACCTCACGAGTCCAGGAAGCACAGGGTGGTGTGGAGGGTTCCACCTGGAGCCTGGCAAGGCCCCTTCCCTGGAGCAGAGTGGGGCTGCCCGTGCCTGGGCACTGGGTCATGGGAGTCTGGGTGGGCAGAGGCCAAGCCTAGGGGCCCGGTCTGGTTGGGGAGACACTTCCCCTGGCTCCCCAGGCTCCCGGAACCCAGTCACCACCCCACCCACACCAAGGCCAGCGTCAGACCTGATTCTGTTCCCAGTCTGCTCCTCACCAGCTGGAAGTAGGAGGAGTGACTTCTGTGGGCTCAGTCACCTCGTTGGTGAAAAGGACACTGAGCTCCCCTTGTCCACACCTGTGTCCACCAGGGTCCTTGTGAGGGATAAAGGAGAGAAGGCAAGTCCTCTGTCAGTCTGGGAAGGCTTCCTGGAAGAGGAGGCTCTGTACAGAGGGGAGCAGGACATGTCTCTCCAGGTGCACTGGGGCAGGGTTTGCAAAAGGGGTTGCAAACTATGACCACATTTGTGGAAGCCACCATCTGCAGGAGCCTCATGGCAGGCTCCTGGCCCCAGTGGGAGGCGGGCAGGGAAGGAAGAAGTGCAGGAGGGGCACACAGCTGCCCAGCCCCCGACTCCTCAGAGTTCCTCCACCTCCAGTCTGGGGCTGTGCCTGCACTGCCTTTGCCCAGACTTGTGCACCAGGGGTTATTCTTGGGGGCTAGTCCCGTCCCCATCACTCAGCAAATACTACTGAGTTTGGGAAGCTGAATTAAGCTGAATTCAGAAATTCTGAGGCATGGACAGGGCATTTAGGGTCATGTTGAGATTATGATCCAGGAAAGCATGACTTACAACCCCAGGCAATTGGCCCCCAATCCAGGGGCCAGATCCAGACCCCGAGACTCCTACTCCCACAGTCCAGACCACTAATGGGGTAGCAGCTGCAACCTGGGCAGGACTGGCCGTGTGGCGTGAAGAGACACTTGATACATATGAGCTGGCTGGCTAGCTGGATGGATGGATGGACAGACAGAAAACTGGATGGATGACAAGGAAGATAGAGGGCTAGGACAGGTGGGAAGACAGGAGGATGGTGGCTGGATGGATGGTTGATAGATGGATGGGGGTTTTTGGATGGGTGGGTGGATGATGGGTGGGTGGGTAAGTGGGTGGGTGGGCAGGTAAGTGGATGCTGCAAAAAGCCGTGGGGCAACTCCAAAACTATTATTCTCCTATCAGAACCTGCTCACCTCTATCCCCTTCTCCCCTCTTTTCAGAAACCTCCTCAATCTTGCACTTGCAGATTCGAGAAGCCTGTGTCACCACTGGGGCCCCCATTGCTCCCCTCTCCTCAACCAGCCTTGCTTCTCTCTCGGCTATTATCACTTCTAATACACCTTACTTGGTCACTCACTTGTCTCCCCTCACCACAGTGTCAGCTCCAGGAGGGCAGCCTCTGCGTGACTTCACCACTGGTCTCCTAGAGCTTACAACAGTGCCTGGCACAGACTACGCGCTTAAAAAATAGTTGTTGGAAGGGGAAACAGGAAAAGGGGTGGAGAGATGGACTGACCCTGTGAGGGCTCCCCTCCGCTGGCTCGCCCCTTCCTAGAGCGCCCACCTTTCCTGTGCATGGTTGCCCCCCTAGCCGGTCTCTGGCTCCCGCTCCACTCCAGCTCGCCTGGGTTGCTTAAGAAGTACTGAGGCCCTTGTCTCCATCTGCACCCTCAGCTGAGCAGGGAGGGCTCCCTGAGACCCCCACCCGTGGTGCCCTCTCCTCAAGGCTGAAGTTTGGGCTCCACCTGCTACCATCAGAGACAGTCCAGATGGGGGCCTGGCACACAGGTGGGGTGGGGGGCACAGGGCAGGGTCAGGCAACCCCCTGGCTCTCTGCTCTGTCCTACTTCGGGGTCCTTTGTCCTGAAAGTACCTTCTGGGTACAGGTAGCCTCCTGGCCATCAGTCACCAAGACAGGTCCCCGAGTGCTCTGGGGACAGAGAGCCGCTTTCGCCACATGCTCCCCCCTCCCTGATCCCGTGCTCGGCCAGCTTCCTCCGAGACAGACCTCCACAGCGGGACAGGCTCTGCCAGCAGACCCTCCGCCTGCCCACAGGGTCCTCCTGCGCCCTCAGCGGGGCAACCTTTCTCCGGCTCTTGGTCCCACTGACCATCTCTCTCTCTGCTTCTCTGTCACGCTGGCCGTTATTTTGGAGACTCCAGGAAGTGACACCTGTACCCCCGCCGCCATGTCTAACAGAAGTCTGGGCTCCCGGGACTTGAGGGGTGTTCCCACGCTGAGCCAGGATGGGCAGAGCTCAGAACCCTCCTATTGCCGGGCTCTTCCCAAGAGCCTGGGGTGGGAGGCCCCAGACAGACGGCTGGGTGGCCAGTGGAGGCCAGCCTGAGTCGGCCGGGGCCCCCGGAGCTGGGTTTGCGAGGGGCAGGGTGGAGGGCTGCACCAGTCCAGGTCGTGGCCCCTGGGCCTGCAGGCCCTTCCCCTGAAGGCGGTGAGGAGGGGGCCAGGTCAGTGAGCCGGGTGGCACTGCCTCTCCAGCCCGTGTCCCCATTAAGGGGACAATGGGAGAATAAGCACTTTTCTTTCTTCATTTCCCTGCTGTCTGCTAATATCATATTGATGGTAATTTCTCTTTAATGGGCTATTTGCGGTAATTATGATGCACGGAGTGAGTAATTGTATCTGACTCCCAGCGCCCACCAGGGCCACAAGGGTGGGGGGTACCAGTCCTTGGCCCTCTCAGCTGGGTCAGCTCCACCCTCTCCCGGGGACCGGGGACCGACCTCCAGTCCGTGGCCCCTAGGACAGGGGTCCTCTTTGGCCTCGCCTTCTGGGGAAGGCTAGGCTCTCAGCTTCCCAGAGCTGATGGGAGTCCGTCCCAGGCCAGCGCAGGGGCCCAGGGCACCCCCACCAGAGCCAGGACAGGGCTGCGTGCCTCTCTCCCTCCCGAGGAAGCTTCAGGCTCCCTCTGGGTCTGGCCTGGACTCCTTGCTCCTGCCATGTCTCTGCTGAGACGCCACTTCCGGCAGGGACTGCCTGGGGGCACAGGCACACAGTGGGGGAGTCTCAGTCACTGCAGGTGGGTACTGGGAAGACCCCTGTGGACTCAGGCCTCGCCTCCCACATTAGGGAGCTGCCTCCAGCCCCTCGGCCCCACTTCAGAGGCCCTGGGCCCCACCCCGCCCCAGTCTCTTTTCTTTCATGCTTGTCCCTCTGGGTTCCCGTCACCTCCGAGGCCCAGCTGGGCAGAGGGCACTGGGGTCCTCAATAGTGTGGCCTTACTGTGTGCCTGGGACAGGCCGTCTGGGACAGAGGTTAAAGGTCAGGTGGAGGTCTACTCTGGGTTTCCCCACACAGACAGTGAGGTCAGGAGCCAGAAGCAGCCCAGAGCCCACCAAACATCTGCCCAGGTCCCTGGGGCCCACACCCTGCATTTTTTCCTAGACAAGGGCACCTTCCTTCAGCCTTGCCAGGCTGTGTTCAAGACACGTGTCACTCAAGCCTGTAAGAAGCATCCCAAGGCAGGGCCCCTCACCTCACCATCACCTCTACCATGACCATCACCACCATCGCCGCCATCACCAATATCACCACCATGACCATGACCATCATCACCACCAGCAGCATCACCACCATCACCCCTGCATCATGTACCATCAGTGTCTACTGTGGACCTTGCTAGATTCGTGATCATCTAGTTGGGAGATAAGACACACCCTCTTGTCATTTCTGAGAAAACTAATGCCAAATTGACGGTTGTTGCCCGCAGCACAGTAGTCTCTAGGCTGGGCTTGTCTGGGAGGGCCAGGAGCCTTGCCACTGTGGTTGGTGGTCCATCATAAACTGAACAGCTTGGCAGACGGATTGGGTGTGAGCATGCCAGGTGACCTGGCTGGCATGGGCACACACCTGCTCCAAGCCCCAAGAGAAGAGGGCTGGGCATAGGTGTGGCCTCCACTCTGGGAACTCCAGGCCACACATCCGCCCTGCCTGAGATGACATCAGGTAGAAACTCAGGGACTAGAGGTGTGGAAAGGGTCACCCAGGGACCTGGGTGGGAGCTGGGCTAAGGACATGGGGCTGCCCCCACACACAGGGCTGAGGGGCTCCTGCCTGCCTCCCCTACCCCTCCACTCACCCGGCAACCCCCTGCTGCCAGGGTCTCCTCATATGTCTTTTCTGGTCAATAAACCTCAGCTCCTGGGGGGCCCAGGCTGATAACGCTGCCCCACCCCCGCTGGGCACTCTGTCATAATTAAGCACGCACAGCCTAATTAATTGAGTGGTCAGGATGCTAATTAGCAGCTTGATTGAGCCTGGAGGAGGGTGAAGGGCAACCTTGGCAGTGGGCGCTCTTCCCCGCTGGGCCGCTCTCTGGCTCTCCCAGGCCGGCCCCACCCTCAGGTCAGCCCTAGTCTTCAGGTCCTGTCCTTAGCGCTCTGCTCCCTGCGTCTCCTGTGTCTGGCCCTGGCCCTGGGCCTCTCTTGTCCCTCTCCAACCACCACGGACAGATCTGCCCCCCTGCCACTCTCCACCTCAGCACCCCTGCCCAAAGGACTTGAGCTCGCCCAGTGGCAGAGAGTCCCTCTCTCTGGAGACAGCTCTCCCAGGGAGCACGTGCCCTCAGGCTCCTGTCCACAGCCCTGACCATAGCTCTTGGCCGTGAGGGCAGCATGCCCACACCGCATGGCAAGGCCCTTGCCCTCTCTAGGGTCCTGGCCCATCTGTGACCCCTGGGCTCCTCTGCCCTCCAGCTCTCCCCTCACTCCAAGCAGCCACAAACCCACAGGGACTGGGACCCAGTGGCCTAACAGGCAGGTGACTTTGGCTAGACCCCCACACCATTGCAGCCCATCTCCTCTGAGTGGCCACTTCCCCACAAGGTCATCTGGTTGAATGGACCCGGGGTGGGGAGTAGGAAGATTGATGAAATCAGAAGAGGGACTTCCCAGTGGTCTAGTGATAAGACTCTGAGCTCCCAATGCAGGTGCCCTAAGTTTGATCCCTGATTGGGGAACTGGAGCCCACATGCTCCAACTAAGAGGTCACACGCTGCGGTGACGATCAAAGACCCTGCAGCGGGCAACTAAGGCCTGGCACAACCAAACAAGATAAAAAAGAAAAAAAAAATGAAACGGGGAGGGGGCAGGGAGAGGGGAGAAGAAAGGCTGGAGGTGGGGGGCGGAGCCCAAGGATCGGGTCTCTCTGAGAGATCTCCTGCGGCCCTCCTCCAGCCCACAGTGCCTGCCCTGCACTGTCAGGCCTGGGGGGCTCCCCGTCACACTGCCCCTAGACAGGAGGAGCATACCCGCCCTCTCCCTGAAGGAGCCAATGGGCAGGTGCAGAGGGTGGGACGGCCAGAGGATGGCCACACCCCCTCAAAGCCTCTGCGGCCTCATCTGTAAGTACAGTGGAGGGTGATGGGGAGCCTCCCTCTAGGGATAGTGGGGCCGGCCCCCCTCGTGGCTTTTTGCTGCTCAGCCCGGTTCCAAGGCGAGGAGAGGCGGCATGGCCCCGGGGGCCAGGGGAACCCCGCTAGCGGTCCTGAGTAGGGGCCACGCAGAGTGAACCAGCGGCGAAGTCCCCCCAGGCTCCTAGCGGCTCCCGGGCTGCGGAGGTCGGAGGTCGCTTACTAGAGGTGAAGGGCACTCAGGGTCCAACCCGAGGAGCCTGGAGGGAGCGCTTGGAGAGCTGGAGCCGGCTGCACGCGGGCTTGGGGGCCTTGCAGGACCCGGGGCACACTGAGGACTACAGCAGGCAGGCGTGCTTGAACCCGAGGAGGCCCCAGAGCGGAGTCCTGGGAAAGAGGGTACCAGGGCCTCCTCTTTCGGCTCCGCAGAGGTTCGGGCACCGCAGCTCCTACACCCTCCCTGCCCTGCTTCGCCCCAGCCTCAGGGGCGTCACCCGGGACGAGCCGGGGGGCCGGGGACGGCTGGCCGTGGGCAGCGGCCGGGGCGCCCTCTCGGCCCTGGCCCCTGGCCTACTTCGGCTCCACCGCAGACAGATGGCGGCGCGCCGGGTGGGGCGGATGGATGGAGGGGGCGTCAGATGGCGCTGCTCCGGGCGGACTCCCGCCTCCGTCGAGGACGCCCCGGGCCCCGCGCATCTGGAGGGCCCGCGTGCCCGCTGCGCTGCGCGGGTGGCAAGGGAGGTGACACGCCGAGCTGCCACCGCCGGTGCCCGCGGCTGTCCCGACGCGCCCGGGCGCGGCGAGGTGGGAACGCGCAGGAGGGCGCAGCTGTCAAGTCGCAGCTGCGCAGCACCCGGCCGGGCCGCCAGTGCGCATGCGCGGCCGGGGCTCCCAGGGTGGCCGGGGCTCCCAGGGCGGCCGGGGACCAGCCCGCGGGACCCCTCCCTCGAGCCCTCCCTGTCCCTCGCCTTCTCCAGCAGGCTCTCCCTGCTCCTCGCATCCCCCCACGGGCTCTGCCTGCCTCTGCGTCATGGCACCTGCCCCGGGCTGCCCCTGCGGCCCAGGTGAGCTGTTCGCTCCGCACCCCTGCTCTGGGTGGCAGGGCGTGGGGCCCGATGATGATTTGAGGTGATGTACACTACATCCCTGGTGGCTCAGACGGTAAAGAATCTGCCCGCAATGCGGGAGACCTGGGTTCGATCCCTGGGTCGGAAAGACCCCCTGGAGAAGGAAAAGGCAACCCACTCCAGTGTTCTTGCCTGGAGAATCCCATGGACAGAGGAACCTCGTGGGCCACAGTCCATGGGATCTCCAGGAGTCAGACAGGACCGAAGAGACAGCACGCACACATAGGACATCCGAAGATGAGGGAGAAAACAGAGGTTTAAAGACAGAAGAAGAGGTACAGCAACAGAGAGTTCTCTGAGGCCCAGCTGAACTGTCACCCCCAGCACCCTGTCTCCTTGTCAGAAGGTGAAAAACACCCCTGTTTTCCTGGGGGCTGTCCCATGGGGACCCCTACACCAAGGATCCAGCTAAAAGGGCACCCACCCTCAGGGCATGGATGGTGGGCCATCTTAGCTGCTTCCAGGCTGGCTGCCCCCAGATGCGGATGGGGGGTATGGGGCAGCGGGGGTGGGCACACAGCCTCAAAGCACAGGACAGGGCGGGGGTCCTAGGGCACTGGCCTTGCCCCTGTGGGCTGTTTCTAAGGGTCCAGGGGAGGCAGGTCCCCTGACTCTTGTGGCCAGCTGAGCACTTGTCTTGAGCACAGTCTGAGCACGGACTTGTAGTCTGTGAGCCCCTGTGAGGCTCCCAGTTGGGTTGGGAGGGGGGCGCTGGAGACCAAAGAGGAGGTCATGGCTCCTGGGGGCAGGCAGCAGGCAGGGCAGAGCAAGGGCTGGAGTCCTGGAGCCTAGGTCTGCTCTGAGCGGCCTCGCCTCCTGCCCTCTCCCCTGGGGATAAGGGGTGGGCGGTGGGCTGGGAAGGCTTTCTGGAAGGAGGTGGCGGTCCCCGGAACTGGCTGGCTTGTGGATAATTGAAGCCGCCCTGGGATGGAGGCAGGAGGTGTGTGAGGGGCCGCTGGGAGAGGCTGCCCAGGCCAGCTGACTGGGTCCCTGCTCCGAAGGGGGCTCCCTGGCCTCCTGGCTGCCCTGGGTGGGCTCAGTACTGAGTGTGGTGGGCCAGGCTCAGGGATGGGGGTGGCCACCACCAGGGGTGGGCGGTGGGAGGAGATCCACAGAGGGCCAGGTGCTCCGGGCACTGGAGGAGACCGTGATTTGGTCCTCAGGGAGAATGGGGCAGGCAGGGTGGAGACTGAAGGACAGGCGTGGGCGTGCTGCAGCCCAGAGACTGCCGTGCACAGTGGGCGAGGTCCCTGGGCTCAGACTGTGGAAGGTTCTGGAGGGTTTGAGAGTGACGGTTGGGGGTGGGATGCCTGCCCTAGAGGCAGATGGCTGCTGTGGGGACCTGGGAGGGACTGTAGGGTGTGGCCTTCTTTTAAAAACCACCAGGCCTGATGCATTTTTATTAAAATAAATAGAATTTCTTTCTGGCCTGCATTTGCTTTATTTTCTCAAAGCAATGAAATTCAGCTCAGTGTTTTCCTAATTAGATCTATTTGACCAAAGTGAAGTATGTAATATTTATCACAAAGTGTTGGTGGGAGGGAGGCGCTGAAAGGCTGAGAAGGGCCACAGGCTCCTGTCCCCCAGAAGCTTGGTTCTGTAGGGGCCCCAGACCCGGAGTGGTTAAGTGGCCACAGTGCCCACCCGGCACTAGGAGTCTTGGGGACCCCAAGGGGCCAAGAACCTGCCCAGAATTTGCCTTCAGGGTTTGGGGCCGAACTCACAGGGGCCAGGTTCACATGGCTGGAGCACAGGGGCTGTGGACGGTAGAGGGACAGTGTCGGAGAGGGCTTCCTGGGGAGGTGACATGGAGGTGACCTGTAGCCAGGGCAGAGAGGCCAGGAAATGGGGAGGACAGGGCCTGGGCACGTTCTTGTGGGCAGTACCCACAGCCACCCCTGCCCTCATCCTTGCTGTGGCCAGTGATGGTGCCCCTCAGTGGGCCAGTCCTCCTGGCCCTCCTGCCAGGCCCTGGGCTCTGAAGAGGGAACTGGAGCTGTGGGCTTGGGTTTCAGGTCACTCCGCTGCGACATGAATAATGCAGCTGGCTGAGATTGGAAGGTGACCTCAGCCCGGGGGTGGGGGCATCTCCTCAGCCTCCAGCCTGCCCTAGCTTCCCCCTTGCCAAGCAGGACATTGGGTTCCCAGCCCCTGCCCTGCCTGGGCATCCGGTTGGCTGCCCACCTATTCATCGGTCTCCCTCGGCCCGCTCTGGGCGGCCGAGATGGTGGGGGCAGGCGGGGGGCACGGCTGCGTGGGGAGGGGGCACCCTCTTCTGTCCTGAGAGGTGGGATCCTTGCAGGGGTCCCGTGCTGCCCGTCAGGGCTCGTGGGCGATGAGACGTCTCACTCCTGGACCATGACATCTGGTGGAAAGAGGCCAAACATCAGTCTGAAACTCCCCAACCCTAGGACAAAGAGAACATCCGAAGAGACCAGGGCAGGGGTGGCCCAGGTCACGGGCAACGAAGGAAATCGGAAGGGGAGGAGCCAGAAGACAGAGCGTCCCCCAGAGCTGGCTTCCAGCCGGAGTGTGGGCTGGCTGTGCTGCCCAGTGGGGTGTAGAATCAGGACAATTTAAGGTGGCCAAGTCCCCGGAGGTTTGCCTTCAGGGTACTTCCTGGGGAAGTGAGCAGACAGCAGCTGTGAGAGAAAACCAGTGAGGAGGAAGACTGGGTCCCCAGAGAAGGGAATCTGGCACAGGAGAGAGGCCCAGGGGGCAGCCACAGGAGCGGCAAGGTCATCCCGGGACGAGGGACGCCCTGCAGACAGAAGGTCCAGGATTGGCCTGCGGGAGGCCGTGGGAGCGTCACACTGCTGAGAGTCGCCGCGGGCACGGAGCCCTGGCTGGGGGAACTGGCTCCAGGAAGCTGGGGGACTCACAGTGTTACCTGTGGACAGGTCTACACTGCCGCAGTAAGGACCTGCCAGAGAGCGCTGTAACCACAGCTGGCACTGTTGAGGACGTGGCAGAGCAGGATAAGGGCCTGGAGACCCCCCCTGTTCTGAGGAGGAAGGCTGTCCAGGAGGACTAACGCTGGAAAATCAAGAGAGCCACGTTCATGGATTATTTGGAAATAAAGAGGAAACCCGACCATGGGTACTCGTGTGGAGCAATGGCGCCCCCCCATCCATTGCTGGGGGTGATGCAGAGTGGTGCAACCGCTTTAGAAGCAGCTTCGTGGTGTCTCACAAAATTAATATACCCTTACCACAGCATCCAGGCATCCTGCTGCTTGGTCTTTACCCAAAATGAGCTGGAAACTTGCATCTGCACAGAACCTGCACCTTCATAACTGCCAAAACTTGAAAGTAATCAAGCGGTCCTCTAGTAGGTGAGTGGGGAAGCTGTGGTCCGTTCAGGCAATGGAGTATTAATGGAAAAAGAAATGAGTAGGGATAAATTAGGAGGCTGAGATTAACATACACACACTGCAAGAACCTACTGTATAGCACAGCGAACTGTGCTCGGTATTCTGTACTTCATTTCCTATAAGGGAAATGAATCTGAAAAAGTGTATGTATATAAAACAATCACTTTGCTTACACGTACCTAAAACTAACCTGCTATAGTAAATCAACTACACTTCGATTTAAAAAAGACAGAGAGATTTCTTCAAGGCTACAAAAAAGGAAGAAAGAAAGAAAAGAACTGTCAGCCACGAAAAGACATGGAGGGACCCTAAACGCGTGTCCCTAAACGAGAGAGCTGATCTAATTACATACAGTGTGATTCAGTCTCTAGGACTGTTTTGGAAAAGGCAAAACTACAGAGATAGTGAAAGGATCCGTGTTTGCCAGGGGTGTGGTGGGGAGGGATGAGGGGGTACACAGAAACTCTACTTCCTGCTCATTTTTCCATAAATATAAAAAAATGCTCAAAGCGACTTCCCTGGTGGTCCAGGGGTTAAGAATCTGCCTTGCGTGCAGAGGGCACGGGCTTGATCCCTGGTGGAGGAACTAGGGTCCTACATGCTGTGCGATGCAGCCAAAAAAAAAAAAGCTCAAAAGCGGTCTATTAATTCTGTGTGTGTGAGAGCTTAGTTTCCCATCCAGGGGTTGAATACAGACCACAGCAGGGAAAGCACCTAACTCCTAACCACTGAATTCCCTCCCAACTCTATTAACTTTATTTCTATATTTACACCTGTCTAGCTAGCTAGCTCGGAGAAGGCAATGGCAATCCACTCCAGTACTCTTGCCTGGAAAATCCCATGGACGGAGGAGCCTGGTAGGCTGCAGTCCATGGGGTCACTAAGAGTTGGACACGACTGAGTGACTTCACTTTCACTTTTCACTTTCATGCACTGGAGAAGGAAATGGCAACCCACTCCAGTGTTCTTGCCTGGAGAATCCCAGGGATGGGGGACTCTGGTGGGCTGCTGTCTATGGGGTCGCACAGAGTCGGACAGGACTGATGTGACTTAGCAGCAGCAGCAGCAGCAGCAACTAGCTAGCTATCGAAGAAGAAAGCAAAATGATGTGGGGCCTGGCGTGAAGGCATGGAGGGCTGGGGTCTCTGAGGGGCTGGGGCCCACCTGCCCCAAGGGGACCCATACATCCTTCCAGCCCCTGTCTCTCCCCACCTCTAGGCCCTGCTCCCCAGACGAGCTGATCATCCCTGTCCCCCTGGAGGCTCTAACTCAGGGAGGCGTCTTGGTCAGCACCACGCTGTCCCGGACCCACCGACCACCTGCCACCCACAAGTGAGCCCTTGGTATCACAGCGCAGGGCTGGGGGAGGGGGGACCTGGGAGGGGCTCAGGGCGGGGTGGGCCTCCAGCAAAAGCAGCTCCCCAACAACTCTGCTCCCCACCAGCCACCAGACCCCTCTTCTCTCACGTCTTCCTTAAGAAGACATCAGAACCGCCTGCCACTCACCCCACCCCTGCTGACCCTGACCTGGGCAGCCTCCCCCGCTGGCCCCTGGCCCCAGCCTGTTGCCCACTCCTGCTCAGGACCCTGGCGCTGGCAGCTTCCCCGACTGGAAGACTCCCGTCTAGCCCCACAGGACCCTACAGACAGGAGGAAAAGCGCCCACCCTGACCCCTGGGACCGGGGCAAGCCTGGAATGTGGGGAAGCTTAGGGCCCCTGGGGGCCTGGTCTCCCCTTCAACCAGCAGTGGGCATGGCCTGCACACGCCCCAGTCTGCACAGGACCTCCGTGCTGACGCAGGGGTCCTCACCAGTCGTCTACACAACCCAGCCGTCTACATGACCCTGTAACTCGGGTGTCAGGGGTGTCAGGGCGGGGCCAGTTCTCAGGCACCCCTGGCGTCTCTGCTTCCTCCCTGCCCTGGCTGCCCCACCCTACCGCACAGGCTCCACCTCGAGCCGCCACGCATGACTGTGCACTGAGGCCTTCAGCCGTCTCCTGCCCACCTCCTCATCACCCAGCAGGTGCCCAGTGGGCTTGTCCCCCATCTCCTTGAGCTTCTGACCTCCCCCCGCCTGGGTCCCAGCCGTGGCCTGTTGGCAGTTCCACCACCGCCCAGGAGGAAGGTTTGACTGCTGAACGGGCCACAACGATGGTGGGGTCTAGGGGTGCGCTCCTCTGGTTCTGCAGCCTCTCCCGGGAGACCCTAAGCCCCCAGCAGAGATGGGCAGGCCCAAGGTCAGCCATCTGCATATCAACAGCGTCTGTCCACCCAGGGCTGGGGGAGGGGCATACACGGCTCAATAAGGCCCATCTTGTGAGACAATAAATTTGGCTATTGACCTAGCAAGCAGACGTCGATAAATGAACGGTTAATATAAACATTATCCTTCCCAAATTAATCCAGGCACGGTGCAGGGGGCGGGCACAGGGCAGATGGGAGGCTGAAATGTGAGGAGGCAGGCAGGGCAGGTCTGGCCCGGCAGCCCTGGGGCCCTTCTGCGGCCCTTCTGCAGGGTGGGGCTGCTTCTCCCCTCAGGGTGTCTGGGCAGCTGCCGTCCAGTGTTTGGAGGGCAGCCAGATTCAGCAAATAAAATCCCAAGAGGCCTGGCCATAGTCAGATTTCAGATCAACAACTTCATTTGAGTATAAGTATATCCCTTCCTGATTTGGGAAATACTTATACCAAAGAGTATTCATAGCCTCTGTAAAGTGTGTATGCTGGTGGGGTCCTGTGCTTTACCTGAAGACTCTGGAGGGAAGGGGAGCCTCTGGACAGGCAGGAGGGAAGTCTTGTGACCGCAGGGCCCGGCAGGGTCCAGGCCGCCCCACCCCCAGGCCCACTCATCTCCACCAGCCTCCTGCAGTCATGACCGGGAGGGCACCCAGCAGCTGCCAGCGGTCAGGGCGTGGTGCTCCAGAAACGTGGCGCTGGAGAGCTGCTGTCATTGTCGTGGCCCAGCACCCCTCAGTGACCCTCACCCTGTGGCCCCTGCTTCCCCACCCACTCGAAGACCGCTTCCCGGTGGGGGCGGACATCGGCCAGCTTTGCTGTGGGCCCTCTGCAGCCGGGCCTTGAGGAACTTGGGGCTCAGGGCCTTGCAGCCGCCTGGAGCTCCCAGTCCACGGCTGGGCACCGCCCAGGGGGAGCCCTATAAATAAATAAACCTCGTCATATAAATAAACCACAGCCTGCCGGGCAGGCCCGAACTGGAGGCAGCTGCTGGGCCGGCCAGGCCATCACCTGCACACAGGCCCGCACCCAGACTCCACAGGAGGAGCCAGTGGCCAGACGTTTCCGGTGGCTCTTTGCTCCCGCGGCGTCCACGCCGGCCTGTCAGCCCAACAGGACCCGTGGCTGCACCCTCCTGGGCTCTGACTAGCTCCCATGCACCCTCTAGCCTGGCTGATGGGCAAAAACAGGCCTGGAGACCCAGCAGGGTCAGCCTCGGGCCCCCTGTGGAGGGTGGGCCATGAGGGGTGGGGTTGCGGCCAGCCTGACCCTGGCTCCCCAAGGGCGGGGCATGTGCTCTGTCCACCAGCCAGCACAGGGCTGAGGGGCGGGGGCAGCCATTGATGCTGCCCCTCCTGGCTTGGGAGCTGCCGCCTCTGCACAAGCTGCCCTGTCCTTCCCGGACGAACAGTCCTATTGAGGGCCCTCAGCCCAGGCCAAGGCAGTGGGGGCTGCAGACCCAAGGGTCAGTGATTGATGGGGGTCTGGGGGCCGTGGCCCCGCCCTGAGACGGGCAGCCGGGGAAGCGGCTGTCAGCAGCTAATGGGCCCCTTGACAAATACGATCGAGGAGGCTGGGGGAGCTTCCGATCTGGCCCTGCCCCCCGCAGTGCCCCCAAGGGCCGGGCAGTTCCGGCCTGGCAGGCAGGGCTGGGAACTGGTGTCTGAAGACCCACAGGACAGGCCTCGAAGTCTCTGACAGCTCTTCCGGTGGCCCTGGGGGGAAGGAGGGGGTGGGAGCTGAGTGCTGAGGCCCCTCCCAGCCTCACACGGGGATGCTGAGCTCAGTGCTGCGGCCGGCCAACCGAGGGCTTCAGGGAGGGTAAAAACCCTCTGGGCCTCCGGCCACCTGGAGATACCAGTTTGCTGCAGGTCTGTAGTTACCGTGCCGCCTCCCCTCCCCCGCGCCGCCTCCATTGCAGCCTCCACCCAAGGGGTCCCCGTGGCTTTCCCCACCCTCCCAGGGTGAGGCCTGCCCCTCGCTGGGCGGCATCTGGCCCTGTGTGGCCTTTTAGGCCGGGAGAGTCTCGGTTTGGGAAGGTGAGAAAGTTCTGGAGCCGGATGGTGGTACAGATTGTAAAACAAGGTAGATGTGCTTAATGCCACTGAACTGTGCTCGTAAAAATGGCTCAGATGGAGAAATTTATGTGAAATATATTTTAATGTGATTTGAAAAAATCTAAGTGCACCATGTCCCATGCCCTCAACACCCACGCCCGGCACCTGGCCACGGAGTCCGTACTAAGAGGTCTGTGTGCCTCACCTCTTCCTTCTATTCCTGGGCCCAGCAGGCCCTCCTCTGAGGATGTCCTGGGTGGGGTGGCAGTGGCCGAGGGAGCCTGGGGGATACAAGTGGGGTGGAGGAGGGGGACGGGTGATGTTCCAGGCCAGGCTGGGAGTGCAGCTCCCCCAGGACAGGCCCAGGCTCAGGAGACTACCCACTGTCCCCGTGGTGGAGGCTGAGACCCATGCTGGGGCTGCAGGAAGCGGGGCTGGGGGTGGGGGCAGAGGAGGGTCTGCTGGGGGACGGGCATTTTCTTGTTGACACTGGTTACTGCAGTCATGATGAAAAGGCCATCTAAAAGGCCAACTTTTAGATGGTCATTGGTGATGGACTTGGCGTGCTGCAGTCCATGCGGTCGCAAAGAGTCGGACACGACTGAGCAACTGAACTGAACTGGAGTTTTTCAACTCTGCAGTTAACCCACCCTCTTCTGGGCAGGGCAGGGGCAGCTCCCCCAGGCATGAGACCACCTGGATCCCTGGCGGGGACTGGGCAGACCCGACCCCCGAGGTGCTCCTCACTGGATCCCCGTGTCACCCGCAGGCTTGTGTCCACGGGACAGGTGGGGGTCCTCAGGCCGAGGGAGGGGGGGCACTTGAGACTGGCCATGTCAGGGGTCACGGCTGTTGCCCTGTCGAGTGAGCAGCGGGAGGCGGGGGCTGCTGACCTGGCAGTGCGGGGGTCCCATGGGGAGGGGGCCAGTTGCCTGCAAGGCCGCCAGCCCAAAGAGGATTTAGATGGTACTCGCTTAGCGATCGATCCACCCCGGCGTCTCTTCTGAGGTGTAGAAAACTGCATGTTCTCCCAGTAGAGAAACGGCCATGTTCCGAGGATAATTGATGGACCTTCCGCTTCAGGAATATCCATAAACTCCGGCTCCAAGAACAGGTAAACCCAAGTCCCCATGCCAAGTCAGCCACGGGGGGCCGTTGGGTGTGGCCTCCCTCCAGGGCGGAGAGCAAAGGGGCCTTGCCCTGCCTCTTCCCGCCTCCACTCTGCACTGAAGTGGGGGTTGCCCACGGCAGGGGGTGTGGTGGCAGACAGAAGGTGGGCCTGCCCTTTGGGGCTCCCAGTCAGATCCTAACCAGCTGCCTGAACAGGCCCAGAGGTGAGTGTCTAGGTCCACTGACTGCCCAAATGCTGTGTGACACTGGACAGGTCTCGGAACCTCTCTGGGCACTAAAACAGAAGCTCAGGCTCAGCCCCACGAACCTGAACACCTGTGTCGGGGTCCAGGGCTTGGAGGGCCAGCGCTGCAGTGAAAAGGTCACTAGGGCACCCGGGGAGCTGTGGATCAAAGGGCCGAAGGCGGCGGTCCTGCTGGTTGAGGGGCCCTGGGCTGCTGTCTGAGGTTGCCCACCCCACACAGCCTCTGACCGACCACCCCACGGCCCCAGCCGCGACCCAGTCCTCACCGGCTGGCAGCCCCTTGATGGTCCAGGCTTGCCCCCAGGCTGGCTAATCTAATCTCCTCCTGGAGCCCCTGTTCTAAGGGCAGGAAGCTCCGCCTGATGGGTGAGCTGCTCACGCAAGTGCAGGACGTGGTGTGCGAGCCGTGTGGGGAGCTCAGGCCTGATCTCGAGGACAGAGGAGGCGGCCATCTGAGCAGGCAGGGCCCCAGCTGAGTGCTGGGGGCCGCTCACTGGCCCTGTCGTGAGCAGCTCGGTGACGGGGACTCGTCCTTCTACGGTCCCCACCCCTGAGACAGTTGTGTCTCCTAGGAGCTCCTCTAGGACTTCCCTGGTGGCCCAGTGGTTGAGACGCCACTCTTCCAATGCAGGGGGCGTGAGTTGGATCTTCGGTCCCACATGCCACGTGGTCCGGCTAAAAATAAGAAAGCTCTTTAAACTGAGTGGTCTGGCCCAGGAATTCCTCCCAGTGCCCTGGCGGGAGTTTAAGTTCTTGTCAGGCTCTTCTCCCCACAAGGCAATGCCTCAGAGGCGGGAGGTCAGCCCTGCAGGAGGCCTGGGGGCAAGGCCTGGCAGAGAACCCCAGGTGGCTTGAGGGGGCCACCCTGTTGGGCCCTGGAGGCCACCAGGGAGACGGGTGGGGTGGAGAGGCCCAGGAGCCTGCAGCTGACAGCCCACCCAACGACCTAACTCCCAGGACCTGCCCGCTGTGGCTGTAGTCCCGGCTGGCATCCTGCTGAGGGTCTCTGAGGGCCAAGGGTCCCTGGGGTGCTGAGAGCAGCACAGCACGGGATGTTCCGCTATCGACTGACTGGACAGGATGGGGCCGGCCGGCCTGGGTCAGCAGATCCAGCCCCTGCTTGGGGATGTCAGGTCCTGCCTGGCCATTGATCAGAGGATGCTGGCTGGGCCGGGCCCTGGGGAGGTGTGGCTGGGTGCAGGGTTATGGGGGGCATGCAGGTGCAGACTCGCCGCCTGCCTCGTGCCCACCACGCTCTGCTGGGCCCACCCTGAGGCCGGGGCATCCTTGAGGCTAGGGCATCCTTGAGGCTACCTTGGCATCATACCAATGGGCAGAGCTGAGACCTGGCCAGTGGGCTGACCCTGGTGGGGGTACCAGACACTCCTGATACTGGGCCAAGTGGAAACTCGGCTGTGACTTCTGAACCCTAGCAGGCACACTGCCAACCTGTTCCGCAGGGCCCTGTGACCTGGGGGGCCTGGCCCCCTCCTGCATTGGCTGGTCCTGGGCCACCAGACCTGCTCAGGTATGAGAAGGCACAGGCCTGAGAACTGATGGTGCCCCACTGGCGAGGGAGGGGTGTGATCGCAAGAACCAGAGCAGGAGGTGGCACCCAAGGGACCAGAGGTAGGGGAGGGGGCGAAAAAGGGAGCAGAGCCCCTGACCAGGGCGCCCAAGACAGAGAGGGAACCGCAGGACAGAGCACCCAGCCCTTGCCGCCCCACGCACCCCGCAGAGGCCAGGCCAGGCTCGAGTCACCTTGGGCCTCCCGCGGTCTGAGGGATTCATGTTGGCAAGCGCCACCCCCGATTGATTATTGGGAACAGGCTCGCTTGATGGGGTCTGGGAGCCTCTGGAGCCAGGCGGCCAGGCCACCTGGAAAACCGCAGACGTGGTCTCGGCCCCCTGCCCACACCAGCCCTCCCGCCCGGACCTGCACCGCTAATGAATTGGGATTTGATCCACGAGACCACAGCCCGCCACTGCCCGTCTGACTGTCTGGCTCCAGCTGGTGGGTGAGGGGCTGGGGCGCCGCAGGGCTGGGGGACTGGTTCTGCCCGCCGCCCCTCTGCTCAGGTCCCCGGGCGGTCACCCCCCTGGGCTGGGGCTCCCCATGGTGGGAGGACCCCTGAGTGTGACCCATTCCAGTAGCGAGCCCCAGGGGCAAAGGGGTGGGTGCAGGGCCCGAGGGGTTTCTCCAGCTACCCCCACCCTGGGCTCCCCCTGCCCAGCTGACCACGTGCCGTTCTCCTCCATACCCACTGAGAGGCCCCAGCCAGCACCACTTCTGCCCCAAACCCTCCTGGTGGCCAGACCCCTCTGTCCCCCCAGCTTGGCCTCCTGCCCCACCCTATGGGCCCTCTGCTCACCTGCCTGGCCTCCCCACTCACACCTCGGGGGCAGGGACCAGGCCTGAGCCCCGTCTGGGCAGCGGGGACTGGCAGGGCGAGCCCCCAGGATGGTCAAGAGCATGCGAATGAATGGATGGTGAACAAGTGAGGTGAGCAGAGCCCCAGGAGGACACAGGAGGGTGACAGCTCAGAGTTGAGGCTCCAGCAAAGACTGTAAGACACGATCTGGGTGGGGCGGGGGCAGAGACGGGGAGCACAGGGCAGGGGGGTGTGGCCGTCACTAGAGCACCTGGGCGGGGGGCCCCGAGGAAAAGGACCAGGGGAGGGGGTTGCCCTCTGGGCCCTGGGCTTTCCCGGGGGTCCTGCCCGACTGAGGTCAGGCCTGAGGGTACCCCTCCAGGGACACGGTGAAAGGAGGGTGCTGACTGCGCCTCCTGGGAGGGTCAGAGGGAACCAGGCTGCTGACGGATGCGGCTGTCAGACCAGCCGCGTTTCAAGGCAGGGTTCCAGGAGAGAGGGGAGAAATCGAGAGAGATTTGCCAATTTAATGGAAAGTCAATCAATCTGGCCTCCTGGCCCAGTGCAGGCCCCTGGTGGGCATGGCAGACCTCCCGCCACTGGCCACCTTCTCTTGCTGGGGAAGGAGGCCCCTTGGTCACACCTGGGTCTGGGGTCAGCCAGAAGCCTCCTGCTGCCCCCAAGCCCTGGGCCCTGTGGCCTCCATGCAGTGACAGAGCCCACTGAGAGAGGAGGTCCAGGCACGCCACCTGCCTCCGTAGGACGCAGCTCCCAGGAGCGGGCCCACCCTGTCCTCCTGGGCCTAGCATGCCCACCCCAGGGGTCAACAGCGCAGCGCCCGGGCTGGCGGGGCCTCCTCACCCGCACAGCACCAGCCCGTCTCAGCAGCCGGCAACAGCGTCGCGGGTGACACTGACCCTCACGGCCACACGCGCTGAGCCCTGGCCCACCACAGCCTGCCTCTGCCCGTGTGGCCAGTTGTGTGGACACTGACGTCACCCACACCCCCAGCCAGCCTCCCCATCCCGTCTGCCCCCTCTTCACCATACTGCCACCTCGCTCAATCCCCGGGGAGCCCTGGGTCTTGTTGGGGGACCCTTGGGCCTGCTCAGTTGGACAGTGGTCCAGGGTGCGGGCCTCCGAGGGGCTCTGGGTGGGAGCCTTGGACTGGCTGAGGCTGGACGCCTGGGGGGCGGGGCAGCAGGTGTCATTCTCAGAAGTAAGCACCGAGGGGTGATGAGTGGGGGAGGGGGCTGCAGTATTTAACGGCTGCTATCGGATTGTGCGGCTCCGCCTGTAACGGCGCATTATGAAGGCTAATGGATTTTTGAGGCCAGATTGATTTTTCATTAATTTGGTAAAAATCTTTTTCCTCTCCCCTATAATTCTGTCTTAAAACGCTCCCACTGACAGCTCGATAAGTCACTCTTGTCTTAATGCACGTCTGGCTCACCCGTCCAGGGGCCGAGGGGGAGGGGAGCGTGGAGCCTGGGGGCGGTAAATACTGCATTAGGCCTGGGCCCAGGGAGGCACCCTGCGGGGCCCCTACCTGGGTGGGCATGGGCCTCAGGCACCGCCCCCCACCCGCAGGCCCCAGGCTGCGGAGGAGAGAGCAGAGGCGGTGTGTGAGAGACAGGGGGCAGTGAGGCAGGAGGCCCGCTCCCAGAAGGGAGGCCCGCAGAGGCCTTCCTCCTGGTCAAGGCAAGGCTAGAGCTCTGACCCCAGGGGCTGACGTCGGGTGCGGCCTGCCCAGGCCTCTGTCCATTCTCTTCCTACCCGGCCTGGGAGGGCCGCCCCCAGCCTGGTCTGTGCCGCTGACCAGCAGGGCCCTGCCCCTCCTGGACTCATCCCAGTTCCATCCTCCAGAGACCTCAGGGTCTGCAAGGCCTGCAGATGCAGCCACCCAGTCTGAGCAGGGCTGGCCTGGGGGTGGGGAAGAGCTGAACCTTCTCTTCTTCCCCGGCTCAGCCGCTCCTCTCTCTGCTCCCTGACAGTGCTCCGGGCTCCCCTCCCTCCTCCTCCTTGAGATTCTCCCCCTCGCATCTTCTTGTGGGGTCTCCAAGCTGTCCCGAACCCCTCCCGCCCAACCACCCTCTGCCAGGCTTCAGGTAGCCCTCCCGGGCCTGCTCACAGCCCTCCCCTCCAGCCCCAGACCATGCCCAGCCTCCAGGGACACGCCCCTCATTCCCCGACAGCCCAAGCCCAGTGGGTCTCCTTGAGCCGACCTACCTGACCTGCTTGCCTCCTGGAGTCCCACCCCACCACACCCAGCTCCAAAGGCCTCACAGATGTCCTCCCGGAATTGGGAATCCTAGTCCTCAGGGTCCGGGCCTCCAGGGGCCTTCTGGGAGCAGGGTGCAACCCCGAGGTCGTGCCCTCCCCCAGTGGGGGCATGAAGCCATGGAGGTGACGGTGCTGCTGGTCAGGGGTGCTGACGGAGGCCACGTGGGGGGTGCTGACGTGGATGCTGGTGACAGTGGGGGTGAGGTGCTGGTGGCCATGGGGACGGGTGGGGAGGCGGTGCTGCGCTGGCCAGCGGAGCCCTTGGTGCTGGTGAGACAGAGGCGGAGCTGCTGCTGGTCTGAGCGCTGGCCCCAGCTGTGGGGCAAGACGGGCAGGTGGCGGTGGTGAAGGCGGGTCCTGGCAGGAGGGGAGGGGAGCGGCAGCAAGTGGCAGAGGCCTGTGAGAGCCCAGGAGCCTGGAGGGGGTCCCTGGAGTGAGGAGGGCCCTCCTGCATTTCCGGGGTGACCGCGCCCTCCAGGCCCGGTGCGTCTTCCTGCACTCCCTGTGGGCCTGGACCCAGCCTGGGGTCCTCAGGGCCTGGCAGGGGGTGGCTGTGTGTGTGAGCACGTGCTGGCCCGGCTGACACAATCGACCTCCTGAGCAGAGGGGTCCCAGTGGGCGTGTCCCCTCCAGGACCGAGGCTGGCCCCCGGCCCCCTGCAGCAGGGCTCTGAGCTCACAGGTAGGGAAGTGGAGGAGGCCCAGCAACACTCTGCAGGTGGGGGCGCACTGCCCGGGGAAGCCCTCACCCCCTGGGGCTGGGAGACGGAGGTTCGTGGGGGTGAGTGGGGGAGTGTCCCCGCTAGAGCCACACGGACCCTGGGCCGGGTCTGCACTCCGACTCCTCGGACGTCCCCAGTGAGGACTCCCAAGTTCACCTGCAGTGACCACACCTGGGTGCACCGTCCCCACAGGAGCTCGGTGAGGTGGACCCGCCCACAGGACTCCTGAATGCACAGACCCTGGTGCGGGGCAGAGCTTGCTAGGCTGCCTGGCCAGGGTGTGTGTGTGGGGTGGGGCTTCTGGCCAAGCCTGGGAGCCCCCCAGGCCTCAGCCCCACAACACACACAGCCAGGGGCTCGGCCACTGCTCCACGCAGGCTCTGAGCCACCCCATGGTCCTGGGGCCTCAGCTCGCTGGCCACAGCTAGAACAGCCTCCCCTCCACCTGGGGCTGAGCCCACAGACCATCTGAGAGATTGTGAGACACCCCGAAGGCACACAGCCCCTGGGGGCCAGCACAGAAGGCTCCGCACCCCCAGGACGCCGAGGCCCGGGGAGAGGGGCAGGGTCAGGGGTGTCTGCGGCTGCCTCATTGAGTTGGTCAGTCTCTGGCTGGAAGTCTGGAAATGCACATGTTCAGGCCGTTGTGGCTGAGTGCCCCAGCCACACGCTTCAGAATCTGGGGTTGAGGCGGGCTTTCCCAAACAGGGTGGGGGGTTGTTTCTCATGAACGATGGAGCTGAGCCCACCACTCTAAACCAGCGCCTGAGCCCTGTAGGGTCACGTCCGCTACGGAAGGATAAACTGAGGTCCAGAAACTCGGGGCCTTGAGGAAGTTTGGCTTATTGTATTTCCATGAACTTGGAGGCTTAGAGTGCTAGAAACTTGTTCTCTCCCAGGTCTGGAGGCCAAAAGTCTGAGACTGAAGGGTTAGCAGAGCAGCAGGGCCGTGCATGCTCGGAGGCCAGAGAGGACCATTTGTGCTCCCTTTCGCCTTCTGGTGTCTCCGGGTGTCCTTGGGTAGCGGCCTCACCACTCCAGTCACTGGCCCGTCCTCACATGACCTCGCCCCTTCTGTCCCTTACTGCGAAACGCGTTGGTGGATTTAGGGCCCATCCCAGTAGTCAGGATGGTCTTATCCCAAGACCGTTAAGTGGTCGCACCAGCAAAGGTCCTTTTCCTAAACCGGGGCTCAGTCACAGTTCTGGGTGGCTGCATGTCTGGGGCCACCACTGAGTCCCCTGCAGCCAGGCAGCAAGTTCAGCCTCTCCGGCAAAGGCTCCGGCTTGGGGTGCTGGCAACACACTGTACCCCCCGCGTCCTGGGCTCGGGATGCCCCAGCGCTCCAGCACTACCTCCCGGCCTCCATGACCAGCAGCCCTGTAACCCCCAGCCTCCTCCTCAGGGCCTTGGGGGCCGAGCCCCACCAGGAGCTCAGGGGCGGAAGTGCTGCTTCTCCCGCTTTGCGCCTCCCACATCCCACTTCCGGATCCCTGGGGCCCTGGCCCGTCCTGCCCGCGCCGCCGGTGACTGTGAGCTTGGGTGACAGCACCTCTCAGACTGGCCCTGGATCCCTGAGTGCTGCCTCCTGTGGCTCAGCCCAGGGGCCAGCGTCCAGTGGGGTGAAGGGCACAAACCCCCAGGTGGCCACGGTTAGCGGGATTCTGGCTGGTGTGTGGCACTGATCTGGGCCCTGTTTTGGAGGCTCCTGGGTCAGCCCTGCCTCTAGGGGGATCAGAGGCAGGTGGAAGCTGAGGCAGGAGCCCAGGGAGAGTGAACCTGGCGGGGAGAGGGAAGCCAGGAAGGGCCCCAAGCCGTTGGCCCTGCTGTGGTCCGCCGCCTGGCCCCGCCTCTGATCCCTGCCCCTCCCCCTCCCTCGCTGCTGCCTCCGCCTTGGGGCTCCCGTCCGTCCGCCTGCCTCTCCGCGCATTAATCTGTAATGGCTCACTGCTGACCCAAGCGAAACGGAGTTTGCCTTTTCCCCTCTCGGCGGTTTTCTGTTGGCAAAGCAAAATGATCGCAGCGCACGCTCACCTCGACCTCCCCGCGCAGGGGAGGACCGCCCTGGAAAGTGAGACGTCCCTGCCCGGCCGGGCCGAGGAAGGGGCACGGTCGCGGGCACAGCACACGCGGGAGACATCCGTGTGCTCACTGCCCAGCCCCTCCCCCAGCCCCTGCTCTCCATGTCCTCCATGGGCCCTCTCTGCGCTGGGCACGGGGACAGGGGAGTGTCCTGCTGCTGCTGGTGTGGAGGAGCGGGCGTGGTGCCCATCCGTGGCCCACAGCCCTTCTGGGGCACAGCGACAACCGTGATGTGGCTGGACCAGAGAGTGGGGGCTAACGCCGGGCCCTGAGACATGGCCGTGTCTGAGGAAGGCTGAGTACATCCCAAACCAGAATCGAGGAGGCAGAGACAACAGGCCAAGCGCAGAGTGAGGCTGGTGGGGGCAGGTGGATAGGAAGAGACCGCACCCTGGACACGTCAGAGCAGAGTGGACAGTCAGGCAGGCACACGCCTCCTCACACACACACCCACTCGTGTGTGGATCCCACAAGCCAGCCCATCAGGGTAGAGGACCCGGGGGCTCTCGGGGCACAGCCTGCACAGCCTGGACAGCCCCCAGCACACTTGGAGAAGCCATGGGCTTCTCTCCTGGGCCAGGCCAGGCCATGCATTGACATGACCACAGGCTGCTGTCTGAGAGGCAGGCATGTGGTGATGCTCACCCTTGGGTGCCAGACTAGCCTTTTGTTCTGAGTCCTGGCCCCAAGGGGCTGCAGTATTGCCCTCTGGGTGGGGGTCGGCCCACAGATGACCACTGGGGGCTTTGCCAGGCCCAGAGTCGTGTCCATGACCTCATCCCCGAGGCCTCCTGGAGCCAGCCCAGGACTCCACCAGCTGCTGGTTCAGCCGTCTGGGGACACCAGGGAGGTGCCAGGGAGACCAGATGGGCCGGGCCACCCCAGGGTGCTGGGTGAGGGTGGACACAGGATGTTGGAAGGGTGCGGGCGGAGCCCCCACCTTCCTTGGGGGCAACGTCTGGTTTGTTCCCCTCGCTCAACGCCTACTTTCCCATCTGGAAAGAGACTTCCTTGCTTCCTGGAGAGGTCGATGCCCAGCCACCCCTGACCCAGGGGAGCAAAGGCCCTGGCTTGCCCGAGGTCCCGGAGCCAGGCTGCCTGGGAAGCCTGGGAGGGTGTGGGCCTTGGGACGGGCCCTCCCCACCAGCCTGGGGGAGAAGCAGGTGGCGGCTCTCTCCCGGCTCCAGCCCCTCCTGGGTCCAGGTCGGCTGCTGGAGCAGGGATGCTGCCGAGTTCTGGACAGGACCTGCCAGTCCTGTCGTCCCTGATTAGCGTGTAATGGCTTCCTTGATGCACAGTTTTATTAATCAAATTAATACGAGCTGAGGTGACCTTGGCGGGTTCTGCTGAGAGGGGCATTCTCCTGGGAGGGGCAGGTGGTCAAGGAGGGACGCACCTGGATGTCCTGTCTGCCGGCTCGGGCAGCTGGGGGGAGCTCTGCCCTCCCACTCCGAACACTGTGCACCCTCATCACACCCACTCACCCACCCTCACACACTCACCCCCGCCAACGGCCCCCACTCCCCCCCAGCCCCAGTTATGCTGATGAAGGTGGAAGAGAGCAGGGGCCAGGTCCCTAAGGGCTGCTCCTGCTTGGGGACCCCACGGAGGAGACAGGCCTGATGTGCTGAGAGGGGCTGGACCTTGGTCAACAGGGGAGCTTCCTTCTCTCTGGGGTCTGCTGCCTGCCCTTCCCTAACCCTGCATGGCCCAGAGACCCCGCCTCCTGTAGTCTCGTGAGCGGGCTGTGGCTGCCCCCTGGTGGCCACAGGACTGCCCCCCCCCCCCCCCATTCCTGCGAGAACTGCAGACGGCAACCTCTCCCACCTTCCACCCCTTCCTTTGGGGCCAGGCCCTGAGCCACACCACCGCGGGGCCTGAGGCAGTGTGGCCGTAGTGGTCTCTGGGGCTGTTCCCAGTATGCGTGGCTGGAGAGGGGGGGTGGTCCCTGAAGGTTACGGTCCGAGAAGCCCAGTTTGGTGCCGAAGGGGCTGGGGAGAAGTACAAGGGAGCAAGGGTGAGCTGGGGGTACCCCTCTGTGCTAGGCCTGGGAGCAAGGAGGCTGAGACGGCCCCATAGACACCCCTCAAGCCGGAGCAGCGGCCTCGGACGCCCAGGCTCGACTGTGGGGCGGGGGCAGGGGGAGGAGAGCCTGGAGGGATGGGGTGGGGCGGAGACAAGGCAGGGGCGGTACGGAGCTTGGCTGGAGGGGACATGGGGGTAGGGCCTGGCCTGCAGTGAGGCAGGCAGCTCCGGAAAGGACTGGACTGCAGGAACTGGGCTGGGGTCAGAGGCCCTCGATGCACACGGGGTCGGAAGGGGACAGGAGGTACGGAAGCAGGGAGGGAGTCCCGCTCTTTGCATGGAGGGACAGCAGAAGGCATGCAGTAGTTGGGCTCTGCTGGGACACCATTCGGGTGAGAGGCCATGCTGTGGACACCTGGGCTGCTTGTAGAGGGAGGGGCAGGGCAGGAGGGAAGCTGGTCCTTCTCCAGCCTGTGGGGCACCAGGTGGACCAGTGGGGGGGGTGCTCACCAGGGGTCACTGCGGGCCAAAGAGAAGCTGGGGTGGGGCGGTGGTCCTGAGGGAGGGTGTGGACAGGGGGTGGCATGCTGGGAGGAAAGGGATGGGAGAGCTCAGCCAGGGGCCTCAGGAGCCCAGCACAGGGGCAGCGGGCATCTGAGCTGCAGGGGCCGCTGCCACACATCCCCCTAGCCTGCCCCCTTCTCCCGTGACAGCTCCTTCCCGTCCGAGAGGAGTCCATGGACACCTCCACCCAGGCAGCTGCCCTCTAGTGGGCAGTCGGGACACAGGAGGACAGGGCAGCTCAGAGACAGTCTCCTGGCACGTGGGACTCAGTGCTCAGAGTAACTGTGACACATCTCGTGTGGGTGCTGCCCCTGGCCCCCGGCACTGGCTCAGACACATCTCATCAGACATCGTCTTTAATGGGCAGCTCTGGGCACTGGGTGGGGCAGCTGACTGGCTGAAGCTCCTGGTCCTGGATCAGGAAGGTCTGCACGGGGGTCCTCGCTCCCAGCCAGCTGGAGCCTGTGCTGGGGCCCTTGTGTGGGGGGAGCCGGCCCCTCACCACCACCCTGGGCAACCCAGAGGATAAGGGCAGCAAGCAGCTCAGGGCTGTGGGGCTGGGGACAGCCTCCTTCCAGTCTTGCCCCTGTTGGCCTTGCGGTTCCAGCCGAGGAGGGGCCTGGGCCTCGGGCTGCCTCGTGAGGGCACTGGTGTCTCCTGGCCACACTCCTTCTGGCTCCTCAGAAGCCCCCCAAGGGCTGGCCGCGGTCCCCCTGTGTTCACCATGGAAATGGATGTGGGTCAGCTCCCCTGGCCTGGCCTGCTTGTGGCCAGCTGGTGAGTGCCAGGGGACGAAATGGTGGGGATTCAGGGGGTGGGGGGTCCATGTGAGGATGGCCATGGGGCAGGGCCCCCATGGGTTTGCCCTGCTGGGGGGCAGCGCTCCAGAGGCAGCTTCTGCCCAGAGCAGCTGAGGGGCGGGCTGGGCCTCGTGGAGGACCGTCCCAGCACCCTCGTAGCATCTGTGGGTATTTGGGGCCTGGCCAAAGGCCAAGGCTGGGGCAGGACAAGGAGTTAGGGAGACCCTCCCAAGGCCCTGGGGCTCACCGAGACGGGCAGCTCGGCAGCAGGCAGCAGCGTGACCACCTGCAGGCTCACGCCCTCGTCACCCACGCCCTTCAGCTGGGCCACCACCTCCGCGTGCTTCCACCACCTGCACGGCTGCCCGTTCACCGACACGATGTAGTCACCCTCCTTCAGGCCAGCCTCCTGCAGCAGACGGGGGGAGTCCCACAGCACCCCTCCACCTCTGGGTGGTCCCACCTTCCCTGCCTCCGGTGAGGGGGCCTTACCGCAGCCCGGCCCCCCGGAACGACTGCAGCAATGAGAACAGGCGAGTCTCCCCGCAGCGTGAAGCCGAAGCCTCCCTCTCCTCGAGACAGGTGAACAGGCCCCACCAGCCGCCAGTGGTTCTTGGCTGAGAAGACGGACAGGGGCCCCTGGGGGGGGTCAGAGGTCAGAGGCCGGGCTGGGCTGCTGTACTTGGAGGAGCCCCCCGGCCTGGAGCACTCTTGCCCTCATCTCTCCATTTGGTGACAGAGACTGGTGGGTCAGCAGTGGGGCTGGGCAGGGTGGGGCCCCCCTCGAGGACCTGCCTGAGTGCTAGGAAAGAGCTGAGGAGGCGGAGGCCTGGGAAGGTGCTCACCAGCCGGTGGAAGATATCAGCTACCTTCACCCGGGAGAAGCTGGGTGTCTTGCCCTCTGGCCTCTGCTGCGTCTTAGCTGAAAGGATGAAGGTGAAGGGAGGCAGGGCTGAGTCCAAGGCTCAGGGTCCCAGGGTGGTGGCCCGAAGTGCAACCATGCACTCCGGCCCCTCTGGGCACCACCAGCAGGAGGAGCCTGGTGGCTTTGGCGTCTGACGTCCCTGGGGGGACGGGGCAGGCACGGAGCAGCAAGGAGCTGTCATAGCGGCTCGCTCTGAGGGCTCTCTGTGTGGCCCATGGACCTTGATTGCAGGGGCCTCTGCCTGGCACCGGCGCTGGGGCCAAGACACACCCACCCCGGGGCCCGGCCGGTGCTCACGCTGGATGTCAGGGGCCTCGGTGGCCTCATGGAAGTCGTCCTCCAGGTCGAGCTCCGAGTACTTGGCCAGAGAGCGCTGCAGTGCCCGGGCCAGCACGGCCTGCAGCAGGTCCTCCCGGCGCAGGGCCCGGCACACGGCGTGCAGCTGCAGCGCCGCCTCCTGCCCCAGGAGGGCCCGCCTCAGGTGGGCCTTGCCTGTGGGACCAAGCTGTCTCATGCTGCTGGGGCCCCTCCAGGCCCCCACCCCACATGCAGCTGGAGGAGGGCAGGTCAGGGCTTCCAGGTTCATCCTGGGTCCGCCAGGGAAGAGCTGCCTCCCACGGGTGCCTGCCCTGCCCAGGAAGCCCCCCGCACTGTTGGCGCCCCATGGGGAGTGACGGCTGGAGTGGGGCGCTCACGGGGGCAGGGGCCTAGGGCCTCACCCAGCTTGCTGCGTTCCTCGCGCTCCTGGGGCAGCGCCGGGCCCCGGGCCTCAGCCGAGGACAGGAACACCTTCTCGAGGACAGGGAGCTCCGACTCGGCCACCGCTGGAGGTCAGAGAGGGCGGTGAGCCGCCACACAGGCCCCTGGCAGCATGGCACGCGGGCACATGGGGCGGGGCACTCACAGGCGCCGTCACACAGGCCCAGGGCCGCGTGGTAGTGGGCCAGGGCGTGGAAGTGCTCCGCCTTCACGTGCACCAGGGTGATCCAGGGGAAGGGCGCGTAGCCCCGGACGGGAGGCTGGGCCATGGTCCGATGCACCAGCCGGTACTCGGCCGCCACCTGCTGGCACACGGGAGGACGGAGGGGGCTGCCGCGAGCCCCGTGGCCTGGGCCCCGGCCTCTGCCCACCCTGGGGCCCCTCCTCCACCAAACTCCCAGTGGCCCTGCCCCACGTCGAGACGAGGTCAGGGGTCGGGGCCCCCAGTCCCTGCCCTGATTGGCATCACTCCAGACGTGGGGACTCAGGGCCCCGGGACCCTGAACAGTGCCCCCGAGGACAGCTGGCTTCCCCGCAGCCGCCCCTCCCGGCCCCGGCCTGCCCCTCAGCTCAGCGGGCACCCGAAGAGCCGAAGCCTGGCCAGTCCCCCGGGACAGCCGCCCCCCACCCTCACCTGGGCCGCCTCCTGGGCAAGGCGCAGCTGGGCTAGGCAGTCGTGGGCGGCCCTGGGGGCCTGCAGCAAGAGGCCCTCGAAGACACACTCCTGGGCCTGGGCGCGCATGAGCTGCTCCAGCATGGAGAGCGAGGCGGGGCTCATGTCCGGGCTGGGTGCATGGGAGAAGTTCTCCCTCAGGAGGCTGAAGGCCCCTGCGGGGAAGATGGGGCTCAGGGGGGGCTGCCCAGCCCTCGCCCTAAGCCCCTCACAGAGGGCCTGTGTGTGCCGAGCCCCTCGGGCTAGGGGGCCACCACGCCTGTGCCCCCTACCCCGACTCTGGCCCTCGAGCCTGAAAGTAAGGACTGCAAAGGCACAGCTGTGAGGTCTGGCAGCCTCACCGGCAGCCCTCTGAAAGGCCTCCACCGCACGGCCGATGCCCTCGGGGCAAGAGCGGTTCTGGCGAGCCCCGATCTGGGCGTGCAGGGCACCGATGTTGAACAGCACGCTTCCCTTCTCGAAGGCCAGGGCCCGCTGCTGGGCTGGAAGCCCTGTCAGTGAGTCGTACCTGCAGGGTTGGGTCAGGCTGGGAAGAGTTCCCACAAGAAGCTGGGGGCCTCAGGAACGCCCCCGGGGCTCCGGCCCGCCCCAGCCCCTACCAGTGGAAGAGCGGCCCGAGGCCCCGGGCAGGGGTGACAAAGCGCGCCTCCAGGAAGCAGAGCTGGTTGTAATAGGCCGTGAGCAGCTCCAGGCCGGCCTTGCTCCGGCTGGGGGTCCGCGTGGCCTGCCAGACGGAAGTCAGCTGGGTCCTACCGCCCCCGCCCGCCCCAGGGCACACGCGGCAGCCCCTGGGATGTCACAGCTCCAGGGGGCGCCCCAGGGTCTGCGGGTGAACATAGTCACACGTGCCCTCCCGGGAGTTGCTGCGGCCCACACGTGCCACTCCAGGGGACTGCAGGGCGCTGGGGTGGGAGGCGGGGCAGGGTCCCCGGGGTGGGCACGGGCACAGAGCAGCCATTCCCAAAGGCCAGCAGCCTCACGTGGGGGCTGGGGGTGCTGACACCCACCTGCCGCAGGTCCTCCAGCTCCCTGATCTCAGCCTCGTAGGAAGCTCCATCCTCCCCAAAGTGCCTGCAGATCAGCTCCTGAGGTGGTGGGGGGGAGGGTGGGCGTGGGACTTCCCTGGAGCCTCCCAGCCCGACATGGCTGAAGCCCCATAGTGAGGGGACCCCCACCACAGATGCGGGGCCCAGGGACTCGGGGATGTCTCTACTGGAACCCCTTACCCTTATTAACTCCCATGAGCCAAGTACTACCTGCCACCTGCCAGCAGACTCCTGAGGCAGAGGATGAGGCACCTTCCCGCTGGCCTGGCTGCAGGGGCTTGGGAGCCCCCACAAGGTCCCCCAGAACCTGAGGGTTTTCTCAGCACAGGCTCTGACTAGAGGGGGCAGCCCCCAGCCAGCAGAACCCTCAGAGCAGGAGTCAGGGACCCGGCAGCTGTCCTGGGACCTCCAGTTTTGCCGACATCTGTCCCAGGGTGCGTTCTGCAAAGCCCACCCGATCAAAATCCCCTCTGGCTGTGGAGGCCAGGTGGCTCCGGGTCAGACCCTTCTTCCCTCTGAGTCCTCACCTCAGTGAGACTGCTGACCAGGAAGCCCCTGAGAGCCAAGCCCAGGCTGCCACTTACCTTCAGGGGGGGAGCCCAGTCCAGGGGCTTGGTCTCCTTCAGCCCCAGGGGAATCATGGGGGCAGTGACGCCTTCGCTAGAACCAGAAGCAACGAGTCCAGACCCTAGGGCTGGACTCTGCTGTCCTCGGTGGCCCTGGGGTCACCCACTACCACGCCTGCTACACTGGACGCACTCCCCCCGATTCTGGAATGCCATGCCACATCCCTCAGGCCCTGCCTGGATGCCGGCCCTGCACACACAGGCGCTGGTGGTGTTCTCCCTCACGCTGACACACACACACGCCTCTGGGGCCAGTCCGTGTCCCCACACACACTCACATGCACACACGCCTTTGGGGCCAGTCCGTGTCCCCCCACACGTACTCACATGCACACGTGCCTCTGGAGCCAGTCCATGTCCCCACACACACTTGCATGCACACGCGCCTCTGGGGCCAGTCCACGTCCTTGCACACACTCACACACACACCTCTCAGGCTGGCCCGTGTCCCCGCTGCTGTCGAGCCCCGCCAGCTCCTCCTTCAGCAGCTGCAGGCTGGAGTTGACGTCGCTCAGTTCCAGGGCCACAGTCTCCCTGACGCGGGCGTTGCTGGTGGCTCTAGAGGAGGAGGCTGAGGTGAAGCCCTAGTGCTGCCAGGGGACCCATGCCCCAGGCCTTCATCGCAGCCCAAGCTCTGGAGCCCATTCCACAGTGATGTGCCAAGGGGCCCAGCCACCCTGGGGGGCAGTGGTGGGGTCCAGGGCCCACCAGATGACCCCCTCCTCTCTGAAGCTCCCTGTGGGCCATGCGGTTTCCTGTCCGTACATGTGTCATGACTCTGGCCCGAGTACATGTGCTCGGACCCAGAACTTCCAGGGTGTGAGTCCCCCCACCACCTCTCACTCCCCCAGGACACGGCTCATGCCTGTCCTCTGGAGACTGGAAGGCAACTTCCCTGGAGAGATGGGGTTGGACTCCCTCTGTGCCTGCCAGAGGGACCGGCGGCTGCCCAGGAAGGCATGGGGTGGACAGGGAGGCAGGGCTGCTAAGGTAAAGGAGGGCCTGGCGGAGCCCTGGCCTGCAGCTGGCTTTGCGCTCACTGGTGGTGGCTCGGGCAGGCAGGGCCCCCTCCCCGGGCCTCAGATCAGCACCCGGAGAACAGGTGGGTGTGAAGGTGTGAGCACACAGGCTCCAAGGTAGAGATGAATTCCTGTCTCAAGGACTCATTCTCAGGTCCTCAACCCTGGGACACCTGTCACTTGCCACAGCTCAGCCTAAAAAGTGCAGCTGCTATGTCCATCTGGGTGGGGATATCCTCTCCAGCCTAGCACAGAATCCGGCTGGCCCTGAGCTGACCCTGCCAGTGAGGGCCACCGAGGTGGGGGCCCGAGTCACCTGTGAGCGTCCCAGCTGGGCACCATGGCTACCCCAGACCCGGGTGCGAAGTCCAGCCCTGCCTCTCAGGAGCCTGAACAGGAGGCCTGGTCACGGACTCACACGTGGACCAAAATACCAGGCACCCGCTGTGTCGCTGCCCTGCCCGGGTGAGCCTGCCTCACGGGGGACTCTGGGAACATGGCCCTGCTTGCCTGGGGGTCCAGCCCTGGGCGGGTGTCCTGGGCAGCCAGCGCCCACCTGTACAGGTTCTCGGCGCCTGTCCGCATCCTCAGCTCCCTGTCGATCTGCTGGTGGATCCGGGCCCTGCGGCTCTGCAGGCGGCCATGCAGGGAATCTGTCGAGAGGTCACAGCCCTGCAGAGAGGCCACAGGTCACTGGGGCCAGGCCAGCAAGGACATGGTGGGCGGGGACAGGGCTGGACTGCCCTGGGAAGACGCTGGGCCCATAGGGTGCCTCTCTGGGGCTCAGCAGCCCGGCTGGAGCCCCGCCGGGAGATGGCCAATTGCTCCCAGCATCCTCCTGCACTTCTGAATTCCTTCTGTAACCCCCACGACCCATCCCGCCCACACAAACGCCAGACTGCGCACGTTTAGGTGGAGGGGATGCCCAGCCAGCTCCTGCCAGGGCACTGATGGAGAGCAGCCTGCCTGCAGGGTGCTGGGTCTCCTCTGGGCCACACTCACTGTGGCCGGGCTCCATCCCAGTTGGCCACTTATTGTGGCAAATGCCCAAACCACAGGCCCCAAGGGTCACTCCGCTCACAGGCAGCAGGCCAGGCCTTCTGACAGCCCCATCTGAGGTGTCTCAGTGCGGTTCTGCCCTGCACACGGGCCCCAGGCAGAGACCCCTGCGGCAGGTTGAGAGGGTGAGAGGTTTCCTCTGTCAGGGGAGGGGCTTTCAGGGCCCCAGTGGGACTGGTGCAGCTGTGGCCATTTAGGGACCTCCCGGCCTGGTCGGTCACCAGCCTGAGAGTTGGGAAGGACTTCTCAGAATGTTCTTCCCTGGACCATGTCCTCAGGCTCAAGTGGTCTCCTGGCCCTGGAACAGAACAGGGAATAAGACACAGTGCCTCCCAGGACCCCACCCTGAAGGCACAGACGTGCAGGGCTAATGCAGCCTCTCTGCAGTGGCTGCTGTCTTGCACAAATCTGAGGAAGTATGTCCGCACTGCCACAGAAAGAGCAGTCCCCGCCTTCTGGGGGCTATAGCTTATCCCAGCCTCATGCAGGAGGCACCCTAAAGAAGGCCTTACTCTCTTGCACAAACAAGACTCATGGCACATGGCCACCTTGGATTATGGCCCAACATTTCCTCCACATTCCAGTGTTCTCAGGAGAGATCAATCAGGGAAGACTTCCTGCAGGAGGAAGCATTCTTCTGGGACTTCTAAGTGGGCCTGAGGTAACTGGGAAGAGGGGACTTGTCCCCATTGAACAATGGGAGAGAGAGAGCAACCACCTTGGATAACTGCCTGCTGGGGGACTCTGGGCAGGTCCTCGTCTGTAGATGGAAAGGGGGCTGGTGTCAAGGCGGCATCAGGCAGGAAGAAGACAAAACACGGCTCTCCTCTCTCCGCTCTGCTGGTTGAGTGTCTTCCCACTGGCCTTCACCTCTTCCCCATGGTACCTCCCGTACCCACTTGGTGCAGAAGGGAATGAGAAGAGGACACGGGCAGTCTCCCTTCCAGGAGACCTGAGAATCCGGAGCAGGGGGCATGCTACAGCCAAAGCTCTACTCCTCTCCCTCTGAAGGTCCAACTGCACAGCTCCAGCCTAAGGTTCTGAGTGAGCAGCAAGGCTGTCTGCCTGGGGAGGGGCGCTCCATGTACTGGGGAGAGGCTGCCAGCCCCGCGGGACTGTCTGTCAACACAGCTCATCGGGTGTCCGATGTCAAGTGCCCCCGGAGAGATGTGCTTGAAGGCAGGAGACCATAGTCCCCTCTGAGGCCTGCAGCCAGCACCCCTCATGGCCTCGTGACCCCAGCGCGCCCTCTAGGACACAGGCTGGCTGCATGACTTGGTGGGAAGCGCAACTGTGGCCCAATGTGCAGTGATGGGTGGTGCTCACCCCCATTTCCACACCGGGTGAAGGGGTCTGCCAGCTCGCGCATGTGTGGAAGAACCCCCACCTGATGGAGAAGAGCAGCGAGCCTCTCCCACACCCTCCCTGCTGCAGCCCTGGCAGCACCGGTCTAATGGGTCCCCCAGAAGCCCAGGAGGAAATGGCAGGGGCAGTGGCCAGAACTGGCTAAGTGTGCAGGCAACTAGGCCAGCGCAGGTCTGGTAACAGACTGGAAGATGGTTGGTGGGGCCAGGCCTCACACCCTCCCTGGTGCAGGTGCAGCTATGCTTGGTGGTACCGGACTGAAAACTCGTGTGTATGTGGATGCCCAAGTCCTGGCATAAACACTGGGAAGCCTTTCAGTGACTCCCAGGGAACGACCAGGCTCCTAGGCTGCAAGGTGAGGCAGCCAGAGCACGTCTCCTCCTCAGACACAGACTCAAATGTCTCCACCCTCCTCCCTTGTACAGCTTTTCAGTCCTCCTGGAAATAGTCCACAGTCCACAGGCCCCCGCAGGATCAGGGGTTTCAGGAGGGGGCAGAGGTGCGGGGAAGTGAGGAGGGACAAACCACCCTGCTGGGAAATCCTCCAGCCATTTCCTGTACCCGGGTGCATCAGCCACCTGTTGCTAAAAGTTCCATCAGACACAGAGCTGGGTGGCCAGGGCACAGCTGAATAGCCCTAGGAGAGACAGAACAGCTAGGACAGGAGGAATGACGGATGCCAGGGACAAACACGAAGGCCACGGGCTGTCATTGACCAGAGCCCAGCACCTGCCAGAGAAGGGGGTCCTGGAGTGTTAGAGAAAACCACGAGCTGCACTTGCGCTCCGACCTGTTCCGGTCGACGCAGGAGGGGTCCCCCAAACGCACTAGACAGGAGCCCAGAGGCCGGGCTCTGGCTCCGCACGGGTCCCCAGTTCCTCAGCGTTAAGCCCACCTTGCCTCTGAGGGGCGTGCGATACGCGACGTTTCGCCCCGGAGTCCAGCGGCGCGCTCGGACGGGAGAAACCAGCGCCGATCCCGCAGCCCAGCGCTCGCCGGCTGCAGCGGGCAACAGGAGCGGCCGGGTCTGGGAACCCAACTCCCGGCGCCCCCCGGCCGTCGGGCACTCCCACCTTGCGGACGGTGCCGGCCGCTTGCAGCCGGGCGCTCTCCTCGCCGGCTCCCGGGCCGTCCGATCTGTCCTCGGGGACCATCGCCGCCCGCTGCTCGGGCCGCGCCCGCCTGGAGGCCGTCGCCGGCGCAGGGACCCCGGGTGCTCGGACCCGGCACTGCCCTCTCCTGGGGGTGGCGGTCCCGCCGGCAGGAGGGGCGGGGCGCAGGCCGCCGAGCGTGCGAAACTTCCTGCTGCCCAATCGGCGGCCGCGGCGACTCCGACGGACAGCAGCGCTGGCCAACCAGAGCATGAGGGAGGTGGTTCTCGAAGCCAGGCCCTGCCCACTCGCGCCCGCGGAGCCCCCGGGGAATGCGGTCGCCCCTGGCAACCGCCGGCCGGCGGAAAAGGGAAAAACAAGGCGCAGCGCAGGGCCCAGGGGCAGCCGGGGTTCCACCCGCCGGGCGGCGGGGCCCCCTCGGGGCTAATCCGAAAACACCCGCAATGGCTTGTTAACGGTTTTCCTGGCACGAGCGCCCGTGCAGCCTTTAAGGTCCGCTTTTCTGTCTCCACTCGGGGACCCAGGCTCTGGCCTGGTGGCCCCAGTGCGGTGCCGTCCATTGTCACACTTCCAGAACCCGCTTCCAGAACCTTCCTCGGGAACCCGCCTCTGGAGCCCACACTCCAGAACCCCCCTTGGCAACCTGCTTCCAGAATCATCTTACTTGCACCACTTACATCTAGAACTGACTTACCTCCCGGGACCGGCCTGCCTCCAGAACCAAACTCTCCCTAACCTGCTCTCCCTGCAGGGTTACCCCAGGCCCTTCATAATTTCTCTAGTTATGGCAGGGAGAAGGTGATGGCACCCTACTCCAGTACTCTTGCCTGGAAAATCCCGTGGATGGAGGAGCCTGGTGGGCAGCAGTCTGTGGGGTCGCGAAGAGTCAGACACGACTGAGCGACTTCACTTTAACTTTTCACTTCCATGCATTGGAGAAGGAAATGGCAACCCACTCCAGTGTTCTTACCTGGAGAATCCCAGAGACGGGGGAGCCTGGTGGGCTGCCGTCTATGGGGTTGCACAGAGTCGGACACGACTGAAGCGACTTAGCAGCAGCAGTTATGGCAACTTTGGAACGCACTCAGATTTAATGTGGGGCTCACCTCACCGAACACCAGGGGCAGGAACACCAGAGCATAAGCAGTAGCCATAGCGCATCTTCATCAAGTTCTGATAAAGTTCCAGCCTTGTCCATTGTAACCATCTCCCCACGGTCCCTGCCATGCCTCGGTGCAGAGCCCTGGGCCCCTCCCCAGATGGCCAGGCCAGATCCTGTCTTTCCCCAGAGCTAAATCCGGTAAGCTAAGCTTCTTGGCCAACCCTGGCCATCTGAAACAGTAGTAACAACAAAATAAGGTAATTGTTAACTCTGAGGAAAATAAAATGTAACACAGGATATGACCTGACTTAGCTGTGTATTTCAGGTTGTCCTGGCAGCTTGACCATAGGACCACCATAAGGAGTTTCTGTTAGGAGGAGGGGAGAGGGGAAGGGTTAAGAAGTGGGTGAGAGAAGCTGAAGCTTCATCCTGCTGAGGGGGAAGTCAGTAGATAAGGCCTCAGTTAGAAAGCAGAGTTCCAGATGCAGAAGCATGTGGTCCGGGACTTCCCTGGTGGTGCAGTGGATAGGAACCCATCTGCCTATGCGGAGGACACAGGTTTGATCCCTGTTCCGGGAAGATTCCACATACCATGAAGCAACTAAGCACCACAACTACTGAAGCCCACGTGATCCAGAGCCTGTGTTCCATTACAAGAAGAGTCACTTCAAGGAGAAACATGTGTACGGCAAGGAAGAATAACCCCCACTAGCACAACATTCAGAAAACAAAGATCATGGCATCTGGTCCCATCACTTCATGGAAAATAGATGGGGAAACAGTGGAAATAGTGTCAGACTTAATTTTTTTGGCTCCAAAATCACTGCAGATGGTGACTGCAGCCATGAAATTAAAAGACGCTTGCTCCTTGGAAGGAAAGTTATGACCAGCCTAGATAGCATATTCAAAAGCAGAGACATTACTTTGCCAACAAAGGTCCGTCTAGTCAAGGCTATGGTTTTTCCTGTGGTCATGTATGGATGTGAGAGTTGGACTGTGAAGAAGGCTGAGCGCTGAAGAATTGATGCTTTTGAACTGTGGTGTTGGAGAAGACTCTTGAGAGTCCCTTGGACTGCAAGGAGATCCAACCAGTCCATTCTGAAGGAGATCAGCCCTGGGATTTCTTTGGAAGGAATGATGCTAAAGCTGAAACTCCAGTACTTTGGCCACCTCATGCGAAGAGTTGACTCATTGGAAAAGGCTCTGATGCTGGGAGGGATTGGGGGCAGGAGGAGAAGGGGACGACAGAGGATGAGATGGCTGGATGGCATCACTGACTCGATGGACGTGAGTCTGAGTGAACTCCGGGAGTTGGTGATGGACAGGGAGGCCTGGCATGCTGCAATTCATGGGGTCGAAAGAGTCGGACACGACTGAGCGACTGAACTGAACTGAGCACAACTAGAGAAAGCCTGGACAAAGCAACGGAGACCCAGCATAGCCAAAAATAAATAAATAGATAAATAAAGAAATAAAAACCTCTAGTTGCAGATGCATGTTCTTCGGAACTGTGGGATTCAACACCAAATCTGCAGCTCAGAGTTACAAGCGGTCACCCCTGGGGAGGCAGTGGGGCGCCGGAGGAGGTTCCTTCTTGGTTCAGCAGGTCTTAGAGACCTGAGGCTGGTAAAACTCCAAACCTTCTATAACAAAGTAACCCCAAAACTTGTGTTTTGAAGAATGGATGTCTAGTAATTGACAACAAAAAACATCCAAAATAAAAGGAAACTATTGGAAATGAAGAGATACTTCTAAATAAGGCGTGAATTAGAAGAAAGAACACAAACTGCATGTTACCTAAAAAATAACTAGAAAGTAAATAACATTATATAAAATTTATAGAACAAAAGGAAATTCTGTAACTTTACGTGACTTTATTACTATATAGGTATCATATATATGTGAAATAAGTTAACCAAATTAAAAAAATGGAGGAGGAAATAGCAAAACATTTAAAGCTGACATCAGTTACATAGCAAAGAAACTGAGTGTTTGAAGGAAAAAAGTTGATTAATCCCCAAAGGGCCCGATGGTGGGGGGGTAGATTTTTATCGGCTAGGCTCTGCCTCTGACTGCATAAGATTGGGTGCATTGCTTAGCCCTGGGGAGTGAGATGTTTATTATTTTCCCCCAGGTCACCATTCACAGGTGGGTGGTGGCAGAGGGTGCATCTGCAGGGGTGTCCACCACAGACCATGAGCCTCGCAGTGGAGATGAGGTTACTTCCTCTGGGCTTATTTCCGGTTTCCAGGGAGGAAGAAGCATCAGGAGGAAAACAAGATGTCCCCCCAGTTCCCCCAGAACGTTGTCACATGGCCTTGTGTGTCTCTGTGGGAGGCTGCGATGCACTGTCCTTGTGTGCTGTCCCAAAATAACTGGGGTTCTGCCTGTCAGTACAACCAGGATGGGTTTGCTGCTGCTAAGTCGCTTCAGTTGTGTCCGACTCTGTGCGACCCCAGAGACGGCAGCCCACCAGGCTCCCCCGTCCCTGGGATCCTCCAGGCAAGAACATTGGAGTGGGTTGCCATTTCCTTCTCCAATGCATGAAAGTGAAAAGGGAAAGTGAAGTCGTTCAGTCGTGTCTGACTCTTCACGACCCCATGGACTACAGCCTACCAGGCTCCTCCGTCCATGGGATTCTCCAGGCAAGAGTACTGGAGTGGGGTGCCACTGCCTTCTCCAAGGATGGGTTTGGATCCCCACAAAAGCACAAACACACCACATCAAGAAAGGAAAAGAGACCAATTACCAACACACAGGGAGATACTACAAACCGTGAGAAAACATTATGACGGTAAACTGGTCTGGAGAAGATGGATGATTCTGTTCCCAAATGTGATCAAAGCTGACCCCAGAAAAGGGGGGAAACAAGGATAGACCAATGTTCAGTTCAGTCGCTCAGTCGTGTCCGACTCTTTGCGACCCCATGAATCACAGCACGCCAGGCCTCCAGTCCATCACCAACTCCCGAGCCCACCCAGATCCATGTCTATCGAGTCGGTGATGCCATCCAACCATCTCATCCTCTATCGTCCCCTTCTCCTCCTGCCCTCAATCTTTCCCAGCATCAGGGTCTTTTCAAATGAGTCAGCTCTTTGCGTCAGGTGGCCAAAGTATTGGAGTTTCAGCTTCAACATCAGTCCTTCCAATGAATACCCAGGACTGATCTCCTTTAGAAAGGACTGGTTGGATCTCCTTGCAGTCCAAGGGACTCTCAAGAGTCTTCTCCAACACCACAGTTCAAAAGCATCAATTCTTCAGTGCTCAGCTTTCTTTGTAGTCCAACTCTCATGTCCATACGTGACCACTGGAAAAACCATAGCTTTGACTAGATGGACCTTTGTTGACAATGTAACGTCTCTGCTTTTGAATATGCTATCTAGGTTGGTCATAACTTTCCTTCCAAGGAGTAAGCGTCTTTTAATTTCATGGCTGCAATCACCATCTGCAGTGATTTTGGAGCCCCCAAAATAAAGTCAGCCACTGTTTCCCCATCTATTTGCCATGAAGGGATGGAATCAGATGCCATAATCTTAGTTTTCTGAATGTTGAGCTTTAACTGAAGTTTTTCACTCTCCACTTTCACTTTCATCAAGAGGCTTTTTAGTTCCTTTTCACTTTCTGCCATAAGGGTGGTGTCATCTGCATATCTGAGGTGATTGATATTTCTCTGAGCAATCTTGATTCCAGCTTGTGCTTCTCCCAGCCCAGCGTTTCTCATGATGTACTCTGCATAGAAGTTAAATAAGCAGGGTGACAATATACAGCCTTGACGTACTCCTTTTCCTATTTGGAACTAGTCTGTTGTTCCATGTCCAGTTCTAACTGTTGCTTCCTGACCTGTATATAGGTTTCTCAAGAGGCAGGTCAGGTGGTCTAGTATGCCCATCTCTTTCAGAATGCTTCTGTTAAGTCCCTACCATTTCTGTCCTTTATTGAGCCCATCTTTGCATGAAATGTTTCCTTGGTATCTCTAATTTTCTTGAAGAGATCTCTAGTCTTTCCCATTCTGTTGTTTTCCTCTATGTCTTTGCATTGATCACTGAGGAAGGCTTTCTTATCTCTCCTTGCTATTCTTTGGAACTCTGCATTCAAATGGGTATATCTTTCCTTTTCTCCTTTGCTTTTTGCTTCTCTTCTTTTCACAGCTATTTGTAAGGCCTCCCCAGACAGCCGTTTTGCTTTTTTGCCTTTCTTTTTCTTGGGGATGGTCTTGATCCCTGTCTCCTGTACAATGTCACGAACCTCCGTCCATAGTTCATCAGGCACTCTCTATATCAGATCTAGTCCCTTAAATCTATTTCTCACTTCCACTGTATAGTCATAAGGGATTTGATTTAGGTCACAAGTGAATGGTCTAGTGGTTTTCTCCACTTTCTTCAATTTCAGTCTGAATTTGGCGATAAGGAGTTCACGATCTGAGCCATAGTCAGCTCCTGGTCTTCTTTTTGCTGACTCTGTAGAGCTTCTCCTTCTTTGGCTGCAAAGAATATAATCAATCTGATTTCAGTGTCGACCATCTGGTGATGTCCATGTGTAGGGTCTTCTCTTGTGTTGTTGGAAGAGGGTGTTTGCTATGACCAGTGCATTTTCTTGGCAAAACTCTATTAGCCTTTGCCCTGCTTCATTCTGTACTCCAAGGCCAAATTTGCCTGTTACTCCAGGTGTTTCTTGACTTCCTACTTTTGCATTCCAGTCCCCTATAATGAAAAGGACACCTTTTTTGGGTGTTAGTTCTAGAAGGTCTTGTAGGTCTTCATAGAAACGTTCAACTTCAGTTTCTTCAGCATTACTGGTTGGGGCATAGACTTGGATCACTGTGATATTGAATGGTTTGCCTTGGAAACGAACAGAGATCATTCTGTCGTTTTTGAGATTGCATCCAAGTACTGTATTTCGGACTCTTTTGTTCACCATGATGGCTACTCCATTTCTTCTAAGGGATTCCTGCCTGCAGTAGTAGATATAATGGTCATCTGAGTTAAATTCACCCATTCCAGTCCATTTTAGTTTGCTGATTCCTAGAATGTCGACGTTCACTCTTGCCATCTCCTGTTTGACCACTTCCAATTTGCCTTGATTCGTGGACCTGACATTCCAGGTTCCTATGCAATATTGCTCTTTACAGCATCGGACCTTGCTTCTGTCACCAGTCCCATCCACAACTGGGTGTTGTTTTTGCTTTGGCTCCATCCCTTCATTCTTTGTGGAGTTATTTCTCCACTGATCTCCAGTAGCATAATGGGCACCTACCGACCTGGGGAGTTTATCTTTCAGTGTCCTATCTTTTTGCCTTTTCATACTGTTCAAGGGGTTCTTAAGGCAAGGATACTGAAGTGGTTTGCTATTCCCTTCTCCAGTGGACCACATTCTGTCTAGAACAAACTGCTAGAAGGGGCATTAGACTCGACAGTCCTGCAGCAAATCCATCTGAGAGCAGACCCACCCCCCCCCAACCCCGGCCCACCCCCCACCCCTCCCTTCCCGCTCCTCAGAGGATCCCGGCCTGTGGAAAACGGAGAGACATGGAACGGCTTACAAAGGTCAGAGGATCACGGCTACCGAGGAGAGGGCAGGAAGCCCTTCATGGCTCTACCCACACAGCTGAGTGTCAGAACCTGCTGTTGTCTGCCTGCCCCACCCCTGTTGTTACAGAATCCACCTGGAAGGGGCAGCCAGTCAGCCCCAGAAGGCGGAAACCTCCGTGCAAGAAATTTAACCAAAAAAAACCTCTGTTAGGACTAATTAGATAATTTGGTAAGGTAGCTAATGTTAAGCTAACTATGTTATGGGCTGAATTTTACCCCCTTTCCAAAGTCCTGTGTTGAAGCCGTAATCCTAGAGTGATAGGATTTGGAGGTGGGGCCTGTGGGAGTGATTAGCGTTAGATGTACATCAAAGCTGTATGTCGTCACCCTGCTTATTTAACTTATATGCAGAGGACATCATGAGAAACGCTGGGCTGGATGAAGTACAAGCTGGAATCAAGATTGCCAGGAGAAATATCAGTAACCTCAGATATGCAGATGACACCACCCTTATGGCAGAAAGTGAAGAACTAAAGAGCCTCTTGATGAAAGTGAAAGAGGAGACTGAAAAAGTTGGCTTGAGGCTCAACATTCAGAAAACTAAGATCACGGCATCTGGTCCCATCACTTCATGGCAAATAGATGGGGAAACAATGGAAACAGTGTCAGACTTTATTTTTTGGGCTCCAAAATCACTGCGGATGGTGAGTGCAGCCATGAAATTTTTAAAAGACACTTGGTCCTTGGAAGAAAAGCTATGACCAACCCAGACAGCATATTAAAAAGCAGAGACATTACTTTGCCAACAAAGGTCGTCTAGTCAAAGCTATGGTTTTTCCAGGAGTCATGTATGGATGTGAGAGTTGGACCATAAAGAAAGCTGAGTGTCAAAGAATTGATGCTTTTGAACTGTGGTGTTGGAGAAGACTCTTGAGAATCCCTTGGACTGCAAGGAGGTCCAACCAGTCCATCCTAAAGGAGATCAGTCCTGGGTGTTCATTGGAAGGACTGATGTTGAAGCTGAAACTCCAATACTTTGGCCACCTGATGCAATGAACTGACATTGGAAAAGACCCTGATGCTAGGAAAGATTGAAGGCAGGAGGACAAGGGGGGCGACCGTGGATGAGATGTTTGGATGACATCACTGACTTGATGACCATGAGTTTGAGCAAGCTCCTGGAGTTGGTGATGGACAGGGAAGCCTGGTGTGCTACAGTCTACGGTGTTTCAAAGAGTCAGACGTGACTGAGCAACTGAACTGAACTGACCTGAGGGTGTGGACCCCACAATGCGATTAGTGTGTTTATAAAAAGAGCGATACCAGGGGGTTCCCTGGCGGGCCCATAGTTAGGACTCTCCACTTTTCACTGCCAAGGGCCCAGGTTTGGTCCCTGGTTGGGGAACTAAGATTCCACAAGCTGTATGGTGGGACCAAAGAAAATAACAAGAGAGAGAGACCAGAGTTTGCTTTCTCAGCCACATGAGGACACAGTGAGAAGGTGGCCGTCTGCAAACCAGGAAGAGAGTCAGTCTTCACAGGAGCTGAATTGGCTGGCTCCTCGATCTTGGACTTTGCCTCCAGAACTGTGAGAAAATTAATTTTTCTCCATGGCAGTACAAGTCCTGATGGGCTCTGGCTCACAATTTTACACGGATCGGTACTTTGCACATGCAAACCAGATGGGCTTTCAATGTGAACCATCTTTGAATTGGAAGAAAGGTGGGCTCTGTTCTGAGAGCCCATCTGGAGAGTCACCGGCTGGCCCAAGACCCAGCGGCCATGCAGCTGGAGGAGCCAGGACCCTCACGGCATCCAGCACCTTCTCCACACACATCCTGCTCCATGGGGAATGCCCAAGGGAGCCAAAAATGTACTAGGAGGAGGAGGTGGGACAGAGAAACCCAGAGAGAGCAGCTGATTCTAGAAAATTCCCATCTGGTCTGGATCGGGTTACTTTGATTGATGAGGCACTGCAGGATTTGGGTCTGGGAGCTTTCAGTTTGTTGCTAAATGTCAGGTGACTTGGTGAAAAGTTGTGGCACTTTCATTGACTTTCTCTCTGGTCCCAAGTCTCAATTAGGACGGTGCTGACACTGTTTATTTACATTTGCATTTTTTTCAGAATGAGGGGCAGAGGAGTCAGGCTCCGGAGGCCCAGGATTGGCAAAGAATTCCATTACTCACATACTTGCTCACTGTTGTGGCATGCTAAGATTTTGGAGTTTTGGTGTGTGCCTCTACTTAGAGGGTATGCAACATAAATTGAAGAATAAATAACCGTAAAGCCCGAAGGGAGCATGATATACTGCTGTGTGTGTCGAGCCACTTGTCTGTGACAAATGGCATACCAGGCACCGCAGGACCACAGGAAGCCTTAATCAATGGTGGTAATAGCCACCGATGCATCACTGTGAGGGCGTCACCGAGGGACTGACGCTGGAGAAGAATCAACGGGATGTGAAAAAGGAATTGTTTGTAAATACAATCAACAATTTTGTATTCCTGAGAAAGCCATTCATCATTGGGAAACCACCTTTAGTAAAAGATGCACCCGGCTTCCCAGTGAGGCGGGGCCATCAATCCTTCCCAAGTCCTGGGGCCAGCTCAGGGCTGTCAAAGGCTCAGGGAACAGACACACGTATTTATTCTTATTTGAAGGCAAATTGAGAGTCATTTTTTGGGGGGGAAAGTGAGCAGAGGGCACCTATAAAAGTCTCTTGGGAGCAGAGAGAGCTCCTGAAAAGTCTTCTTCTTTGGGGCACCTGGCCCGGGCCCCCGAGTGCCCAGCACACTGTCCTTGGCCACGTCTGCGCTCTCTCCCTCCAGGACACGTGGTGCATGTGGGGTGGGAAGGAGAGGTCTCTTTGAGCAAGGAAGGTGCTTCTGGGGAAATGGTTCTTTAGGAGGATGTGGTCTAAGGAAGGTCCTTGTAGTCTGGAATTGTGGCCTGGCTCCACAGACATTTTTCTGGCCCCTCTGGGGAACTGGTTTCATCCTTACAACACTGCAAGGTGAGGACTCCCAGAGCATGGCGGTTACTGGTCTGATCCCGGGCAGATGGCTGGAGGTGCCTGCAGGTCTTTCCCCGCTGAGGCCTCCCCACAGTCCTCTTGGTGGATCCTGTGGCCGAAGGACCACCTTGTGCTCTGGAGGAGTGGAGGCCAGGTTGGGGCAGGCTGCAGGCAGGGCTGCCTGTGCTGGGACAGTTATGGACAGGTGGCACGGCCATTCATGGCAGCGCCAGGGAGAGGAGGAGCGGCTGGGGCAGCAGGGCTGGGCCACAAGCCACCCAGAGGGATGGGGCGGGAGGGGCGGGCTCCAAGGAGCGCCCATGAGCGTGGCCTTGTCCCACGCCGCCGACAGCCCACGGGACACGGCCAGGAAAGGTGGTGGAGGGCGTTGGAGACCTTGCCAGGGCCTGTCAGCAGGGTGTGGGGGCAAAAGGCTGCTCTGAGAGAATCAAAAGTGAGCCAGAGGACAGGAAGTGAGCACATGTGGCGAGTTCTGCTCTGGGGGCGCAGAGAACTGGTGGGACACGTGGCTGTGGGGTCCGGGGAGAGCTGAGGGGCTGGCTGGCCTTTAACGGAGGGAGCTGCAGGCATAGGAGGAAGTACAGGAGGCACAGCCGCAGGTACAGGAGGAGGCAGAGCCCGGGTCACAGGCAGGGCGCACGTGGGTGGGGGATGCAGACGCTCCCTGCCGGCTGCTGCTGCGTGTTGGTGACATAGGAAGCAAGGTCCTCGCTGAGAGTGGGCCGGGGAGGGGTGCTGGAGGTCACAGCAGGGGAGGAGGGGGACAGCTAAGGACAGGGAGTGGGGATTCCTGGCAGGGGGGCCCCCGCTGGCGTGTGGCTGCCCGGACACCTGGGTTTAGCCAGGGTTTAAATGGGTGAGGGGGCAGCTGAGTGTGCTTTGCAGATGGACTGTGCCTCTGATAGACTGTGGCACCTAGGAGAAGGAAAACACCCTTCATCCCAAAGACTCATTCCTTTGCGACCTGATCCAGAAAGACTCAGTTTCTGGGTGGAGGTAACTCTGACGTCACAACTGAACACCCTGTTGTCAGGCTGTCTGGGATACAATTTATGAAATGTATTTGCCGCCTCCCGCTCAGTCAACTGACAACAAGGCTCTTATGCCAAATCCTGGACCACCTAGACGTAGGTTCCCTCGAAAATATATATCATCAGAAAATATGCATCATTTATTTACCAAGCAAAAAAGGGGCATAATTCAGTGGAACCAAAGCTTCCTTCTCCCTGAAAACCTGTTTCTATTTTCCACGTATGACTAATTTTTAATCTCAGTGACTGAGCGGTAATGCCATTGTCACTGATGCTGACAATGGGGTTTTTTAAGAAGCATATGATAGATGTCGCCTTCATGGTATCCTTTTTTGGTTATCGCTCCTGTGGCGTTCAGAATAAAATGAGTTCAGCCTCCGTGAGGCTCTAGCAAATCCAGGCGCAATTGTAGATTAGATGCCATCTTTATGCAAAACTTGCCCCGCACACACTTGGCTGGCAGCGAGAGGTCGTAGAGACGACGGAAGACTTCCGTCTGGCCATTATTCACCAAAGCAGGAAAACAGCTATTTACCTAACGCCCATTTGTTAAGAGAGTAGGAAAATGGAATCTTTAATAACGTCAAACAAAGGCACCAGGAGTTATAAAACAACAACCAAATTGTAAAATAAGGAGCATGTTTGTAACGGCCTCCTCTGTTTTCACCTAAGGTATGTTTTTAGGTGGTTTACCTGTGATGGGGTTTTAGGGTCACAGGACACCCCATCCATGCAGACATGAAACCTGGAGCCCTGAGTGCCATCCTCAACTCCTCTCATCCCCAGCTTCATCACCCTGAGCTGGCTGACCTCACCGCTGTCTCCCAAGGGACCAGGCACAGCGTTGCCCGCAGGATTCCCTGCCCCACAAGCTGTCTTGCCCACTGAGGTCCATTCAACGCTCTAAGTGCAGTGGGAGGGGGTGGTTATCTTCCCTAACCTGACAGCACCTCGCCAACCCGGTGTCTGCACCATCACATCCACGCCCACCAGCCCTTCCCCAAACCCAGCCTGCAGGTGCACATGCACATTCACATACACGTGTTCACACTCACACACACTTGGGCGAAGACCTCCTATGAGGCCTTGGCCCTGGGCTGCTCCTTGTTGCCCCCACTGTCCTGGCCCAGTGAGCACGTGGCAAGTGGGGCCCGGAGGGGGACTTTCCTTCTGATCCCCCTTCTGTGCATGAGCCTGCAGGGCCCTGAGCCCGAGCGGCCGCGCTGGGAATGGGCCCAGGCTGCTGCTCGGGGCACATCCTCTGGGGCAGGGGGGCGCCCTGGACTCGAGTCTCCGCCTTCGCCCCTGGGTCGTCCAGGTCCTGGAGCCACCCGCCGCATTCCTGAGTTCTCAGCTGCCTTCGTTCTCTTTGTTGCCTACTGGCATTCATCTTGTAACAAACACCCCGAGTTAACAGCATTTTTTTCCTCTTCCTTTTGGCTGGTGCCTCTAAGGCCGTAAGTACTCACGCAGAATTGGCAAACGGGCTGTTTCCAGTGGAGTTATGCTTGCCTTCAAGATGGTCAATTGTGAGGTTTAAAAATATAAAGATAATGACACGTAAAACGCAGGGAAACGCTCAGGACTTGTTAACTGAAACTCTGCCTAGAGACCGTTTCCCTGGTAATGGCGTCAGGACACCGAGCACCTGCTGGTGTGCCTGTCGGTCCCGGGGGAGATTCAGAGAGGCGTCCTGAGCAGAGGGCCTGGCTCTTCTCTTGGCTGTGGGTGGACGTGATTTAGCTCTTGCTGTGTTTTAGAGGTAGACGCGGCCAGTGGGACCACCGGCCACAGGTATGACGGACAATAGGCTGCCCCTGCACGTGGGCCCAGGCTCACCCCCTCACCGACTGACCTGCTGCCCACCTGGGCTCCTCTGTGAGGCATCTCCACTGTGTTTTCTTACAGTTGCAGACAGACAATTACAGATAAAGAAGCCATGATGGGAGACAGTCCAGTATCCGGTTTGAAGCCTTTCTTGGTGAAGGATAAGGTTGCCCTCAGGAGGTCGCTAAGAGTCAGACACGACTGAGCGACTTCACTTTCACTTTTCACTTTCATGCACTGGAGGAGGAAATGGCAACCCACTCCAGTGTTCTTGCCTGGAGAATCCCAGGGACGGGGGAGCCTGGTGGGCTGCCATCTATGGGGTCGCACAGAGTCGGACACGACTGAAGCGACTTAGCAGCAGCAGGAGGTAACTGAATGCTTCTGGGCAGACGTGGCCTTTGCTCAGTGAATTGTGATTTTTGTTAATGAGCTGGCTCAGCTCTTGAAACAGCCTAGTCTAACTGACCCGATCCCTGGACTAATGGAAAATAGGATGGGAGCAGCCTGTGTACACACACAAGGCCCAGGTGGTACCAAGCAAGGAGACTGTCGGGCTGGGGAGAAAGACAGAAGGGCAAGCCTGTCACTCTCTTGTGAAGTTTGTGTTTCTTCCAGCCGGAGTCATCATTTCAGTGTTGGCTTTGCATTTCCTCCCTTGGGATTCACATTACATTTTTTTTTTCATTAAAAGAATAGGGAGAATACTGACCAGATGAACCTAGAAAACCCAAAGAAACAGAAAGTGAAGGAGCCAAGTCAAAAAATCAGGAGATGTGGGAAAGACCAGTTTTGAATCGTTCATTTGCTGTTAAATGTTCCATTTTTAAACTTACAGTCTTCAGTAAGTTATATTCTTTTTTTTTTAACCCACAAGCCTTTCTTCATTTCCATGTCATCTTGATAGTTTTTAAAATATGCACTTCGTGTTCTTGTGAAATACCTTGACTTCTAATTTCAGAAGGCTGCCTTCTGCGTCATGCCTGGTCCTTGGGATCGGGCCTGGTCGGGGGTTGTCGGTTATTCCTCCTGAGAACCCTTTGGCGTGGCTGCCACCTGCTTACTGAGTTCTGAGGAAGTCGCTGGCCAGGGGTGTCTCAAAGGCCTGGATCTGACTTGCTCACTTCCTGAGGATCATGTCTGGTCTTTCCAGGGGCCACCTGTAGGACACACTGGTGGTGGTCGCTTTATGTTTTAACAGTTCTAACCATTTACTGCAACATGAAATTGTTCTCAGGAAAGCTCTGTCTTTTATGACTCACAGCAGTACCTGAAAGAAGAAAATACCTTCTCCGTTTCCAAAGATACTGGGTAAGCTTTGTTCTGTGTCCCTTTCCTCTGTGCAGGAGGTGAGCATATGGTGGGAGGGGCAGTGACGTCACCTCTGTCCTGAGTCTGGCCTTAGCGGTGGGCTTGGGACCTGCCCTCCCTGGTTTTAATCCAGTCTTCGCTTTCACGTGGGCAGAAGTTGAGAATGCAGTAGAACCACAGAGTGACTGGTAACGAGCTGCCGCAGGGAAGCAGTCTCCTGCTTGTTCTGTGAGAGCCCACACGTCAGGCCACAGACCTGAAGACTGGCCCTCTCAGTTGCCCTTGGTCCTCCTTTTCAGGGTTTTCCTTTTAAATAAAGAATCTCATCAGAAATAATTGTAAACAAGCTAACAATCAATGTAACCAAATTGTGTTTCAAAGAATAGAACCAAAAACAGTTTAAAAGGCATTAGGCATACAGTTGTCACTGACCTTTCTTTACATCCTCTTTTCTGCCGCTTTCTTGTCTCAGAGGGCAGTGTAAATAGCTCCCTTTGTCCAGTAAAACCAAGAAAAAAAACCTGATGGAAAAAACCAGGGTAGGTTTGCTTTTGGAAACTTTGGTGCTGGGAACAACTGCGTGGCCTGATGACAGGATTTGCGTTTCAGTTCGTGGTGAAAGGAGTCTAAGCTTTGAAATCAGGCAGTTCGAGCTCTGTTGTTCTAATAGTATTTCCAGTTTGGAATGAAGCGCCTGGCCTCCAAGTACAGAAGTGGTTGGCTTGGGTCCTGTCAGGTGTGCTGGGCTGGGGTGGCGGTGGGCCGCTCCCTCTCTGGCTGCTGTTGCTGCCTCGCGCCCCCTGCCCTCTTTCCCTGCCTGTGTCCCTGGCTCTCCGGCTCACTGGGAGCCCTGGGCGCACTCTGAGCAGGCTCTGCAGCCCACGCACGTCCACGTTGCGGTATGGCATTACCAGTGGCCACCTGCTGCTGAAGTTTTAGGGACCTGCTTGTCTGGGCAGACATAAAGGCGCAGCCCCGTGCTGTGGGCAGAGGCAGGGCTTCTTCCGTGCCTGGTGTTCTCTTCCAGCTTTCCTTTTTCTCTCCTGGAAAACGTCAGAAAATTTCAGAAACTTCCCTATTGTGTTTGTTTTTATCGTGATAACACTCATTTAAGGTAGAATTCATTTTAACCATTTCAGAGTGTACAACCCAGCGGCACTTGGCACACTCACAGTCTTGGGCAACCATCAGCACTAACTCCAGAATTTCTGCATCACTTCCAAGGGAAACCCCACACCACTCTTTGCCCTCTTCGCCCAGCCCCGGACCACGTCTAATCGGCCTTTTGTTTCTACGGACTTCCTTGTTCCGAGTATTTTGTACAAGTGGGCCGTACTGTAGTGGTCCTTTTGTGTCTGGCTTTTTTCATTTAATGTATTTTCGAGATTCATCCACAGTGTAGCCTGTGTATCAGTACTCCATTCTTATGGCTGAAAATATTTTTCCGTTTGAACATACTGCCTCTTGAGTATCCAGTCATCCGCTGGTGGGTGTTTTGGGTTGTTTCCACCTCTGAGCTGTTGTGAATACTGCTGCTGCGACCTCACACGCAGTGCTTTGAACACCTCGAGGACAGTTGCTGGTCTCGTGGGAGTTGCTTGCCTGGCTCAGGAGCTGCCACGCTGTTTCCCAGGTGACCGCACAGTTTAACATCCCACCAGCAACATACGAGGAGCTTGAGTTCTCCGCGTCCCTGCCAGTGATCGTCATTTTCCATCTTTTTTGTAGTAGCCATTCTTTTTGTTGTTCTTCAGTCACTAAATCGTGTCCGACTCTGTGCAGCCCCATGGACTGCCACAAGCCAGGCTCCCCTGTCCTTCACCGTCTCCTGGAGTAGCCATCCTTGTGGGTGTGGGCTGAGTTGGGTGGTCGGTCAGCTGGTAGTGGGACGGCTGTACCTCCCAGCCTTGTCCCTGTTCCCCACAGGGCATGCTCTGTGGGGGTGTTTGCATGGCAGCCGAGGGGGCGCCCTGCCTCTGCCCATTATATCTAGTCGCTCCGTTTAGTTTGGGTTTTGTTCCTGAAGGTGCTGCCTAAAGGTTACTCTTGAAGGATCGCTCTTCTAAGCTGATGGTTCCCTGGCAGTCAGTATTGACTGGGGCAGAGGTGGGCCCGGTGAGGGGCAAGGCGGCCCGCCAGCTGCTCCCTCTGCAGCTCCAGCAGGTCTCCTGTTGGCCAGAGGTGTGCCAGGGGTGGTCACGGCTTCCAGCGGCTTGTCCATGTCAGACTGCCGTCGTGCTCATTCAGCCCCCCGCCTGCAGGTGTGAATATGCTTGTAGTTCCAAGCCCATTGTGAAAAACAGAGAAAAGTCCACTGAAAAGACTGGAGACTCTGTACTCCCTGTTATTTTGAATCTTTCCACTGTTTTCAAAGTGGTGGGCTTTCTAAGTGAGCAGCGGATCTATGTATTTATGTCTAGTTTTGTATTCTAGATCTGCAGAGATCAGCAAGCCAGTGAAGACAAATATCGTGAAAAGCTGTCCAGGAAAAAAGGCCAGGTGACATCTTCAGGTGTTACATCATGATCAACTTTCTAAGTAATCGTGCTTGGGTGTTCAGTCTTGCAAGTGTAGGAAGACAGTGGGGACTTCACTGAAGGTCCAGTGGTTAGGACTCTGCGGTTCCACTTCAGGGGGTACAGCTTCCGTCTGTGGTGTGTGGTCTCCTGCAGTGTGGCCAGAAAGTAGAAGACAGTGAATGACCTCACTGTCTGACTTGTCCGCCTTGCTAATAGGAATGTGTATGAGATGAGTCTGTGGAGCCTGGGTGCTCTCTGGTCTCGTGGTTGGCAGATGGGGCCGTGCGCTGCCCTGGGCCCACTCCTGACGAGGGTCACCAGGGCTGAGACACACGTCATCTGCTGAGCTTGCTTCAAGGGCAGCGGGGACATGGCCTGGGTGGGGTGCCCTCTGCTGGCAGCCCTGTGGGGAAGGGCAGGGCGCTGGCCGGCAGCGCAGCCCACTCTGTGTGCTCTCTCTTGCACAAGGTTCTGAGGCGACCACAAAGCCCCGGGCGCGAGAGGAAGTTGACCCTTGGTGCTCTCCGGGTGTCCTCTGAAGATGGGGCTCTGCAGAGCACGGCCAGGGGCCAGGATGAGAAGGTCCTGCAGCCCCGCACCCTGGAAGAGGGAGATGCGGAGCGAGTGGACACAAGCGGGGAAAGGATGGGGCGAAGGTAGAAAGTAAATGGAAGGAAAATAAAAGAAGAAAATCAGAAGAGAAAAGGTGGAAAGGGCTTGAGGAACGAGGAGCAGGGGGGCTGGGGGGGTGGGGGTGGGGGTGGCTGCAGCAGTGGGGCGTGGGCTCGGGCGGGCGACAGGGACACGGGCGCCACGTGCTGCCGGGCAGACGCGCGGACGGGGGCCAGAGGACTGTCCCCTGCGGGGACGCTGGCCGATACCGACAGTGGGGTAGAGTTGGTGGGGAGCAAGGGGCTGCCAGGTGAGATCAAGCGGGGGAAAGATGGGGGCTGAAGAGGTTAAAGAAGAGGATGAAACGATGGGGTGCTGGCAGCGAGGCTGCATCAGAGAGTGTAGTTTCCAGAAAAGACAGAAGAAGGAAAGAGAACACAGGTGGGGCAGGGGCCACGGAAGGAGAGGAAGGGAGACGCGGGAGTGCAGAGCTGGGGGGGGCCTCTGAGCGCGGACACCGCCCCCTGGGGGAGGAAGTGCAGCAGCAGAAGCGACAGAAGCGACGGCGCGGTCTGGAGCAGCGCAGAGGCCGCGAGGAGGAACCAGTCCGGGCGACGTGCGGAGGCAGCAGCAAGAACAGGCCCGGGGAAGCCACCGCAGGGCGGGGGCAGGAGGAGCAGGCAGGTGGAGATGGTACTCCTGCCCCGCGCCCCGCCGCTCGCCGCCGCGCCCCGCCGTCGGTCACCGCCCCCAACCTGTCACGACCCAGGAGCCCCAGTTCCCCCAGCGCCTCCAGGCCTCTTTCAGGCTCTTGGGAGCCGGAGGAAGAGGTCACGCTGTCAGCGCTCGCCTTTTCTGCCAGCTGTGCGCCTGTGGTGGGTACCCCAGAATGCTGCAGTGGGGACCGGAGAGCTTTGATGTGCAGGTCTCACGTGATGCTGGTGAGAACCGGCCCCCATGAAGCGCTTGTTCTGGGTCTGCATTGCTTTTATCCAGTCCTGATGAGGTAGGTACTATTTCCACTTTTCAGATGAGGACCCCAAGGTACAGAGAGGTAGAGTAACTTGCTCACGGTCACGCAGCCACTGAGCAGAGGAGCAGACGTGGGACTGTCAGCCATTACCTGAGCTGTCCCACCCGTGGCCGCCCGCCGCACATGGCTGTGAGCATCCGGGATGTAGCTGGCCCCAGTGGAGACGTGGTGATTTCAATAGTAGGAAAAAGAATGTGAACTCACTATTTTTTTATGTTTATTATACGTTATGTGTGTGTGAAGTCGTTCAGTCGTGTCCGACTCTTTGCGACCCCATGGGCTGTAGCCTACCAGGCTCCTCCGTCCATGGGATTTTCCAGGCAAGAGTACTGAAGTGGGTTGCCATTTCCTTCTCCAGAGGATCTTCCCCACCCAGGGATCGAACCCAGGTCTCCCGCATTGTAGGCAAATGTTTTACCGTCTGAGCCACCAGGGAAGTCATTGTATGTTATAATGACAATATTTAAGATATTTTGGTTGAAATTAACTATATTACAAAAAATCAAATCAGTTTTAAACGATTTAAAATCCGTGTGTGGCTTGTGTCACATTTTTGCTGGGCAGTTTCATGCCTTGTGAAGTGGGGCTGCTGGTCTTGGGGTGAGTATCTGCTGCATCCAACGGAGTGATTCTGGGAAAGTTAAGATTCTCTGAGTCTTGTTTCCCTTGTATTGGAAACAGGGTTACTGTTTGTGGAATTGCTACTGTGAAGGGACAGGTGAAGGCTTATGACGTGGGTGGGTGTTTGCTTTGCATTTCCCTGCTGGGTAAGGATGTTGAGCATCTCTCATGCTTACTGACCATTGGTGTCTCTTTGGAGAAGTATCTGGTTGTTTCTGCCTCTGATTTTAGCTGGGCTGTTTATCTTTTTCCGGTTTAGATGTAAGAGTTTTTTACGTATTCCGAACACTAGACTCATCAGTGACATGATTTGCAAACTTTTTCTCCCTTTCTGTGGATTCTCTTCTTATATTATTGATGGTGTCCTTTGAGGCACAGAAGTTTTTAAATTTTGAGTTCACTTTAGTTGTCTTATCTCTGTTTGTTTGTACTTTTGATACATTTAAAAACCATTAACTAATCCAGGGTTATGAAGGTTCACAACCTGTTGTTTTTTCCCCCCTTAGGGTTTTATCGTTCTAGCTCTAGGTCTTTAATCCATTTTAACTTGCAAGGATTGTGTCCCCCTTTGTTTTTTGCATGCTCAGTAGCACTTGTTGAAAAGACTTCTTTTCCTATTGGACGGTCGTGGCACTCTGTGGAAGATCAACTGGCCACAGGTGTATGGGTTTATTTTTGATTCTCAGTTCTACTGCATCGATCTGTATGTTTATTTTTATGCCAACACCATGCTGCCTTAATTACTGATGCTTTATTGTAAGTTTTTAAGTTGGAATGTAAGTCCTCTAACTTTGTTCTTCTCTTTCGAGATTGTTTTGGCTATTCTGGTTAGCTTGTATTTCTACATGAATTGCACGATTCGTTGCCAATTTCTGCAAAGAAGCCAATCTTTTGATGGGGGATTAGGTTTTATCTGTGGATCACTTTGGGGAATATTAACATCTTAGCAAAATGAAGTCTTCCGGTCCACAAATATGATGACTTTTGGTTTACTTACATCTTCTTTAATTTCTTTCAGTATGTTTTATAGTTTAAAATGTACAAATCGTTTACATATTTGGTTAAATTTACTTCTGGGCATTTTCCTTTTTTTGTGCTACTGTAAATAGAGTTGTTTTGTACTTTTCTTCTTAAGTTATTCACTACAGGTATAAAGAAAGAAAATTGATTTTCGTGTATTGATCTTGTACCTCATAACTTTGTTGAATTAACTTACTAGCTCTAATAACTTTTTTTTCGTAGAATCTTATTGGTTTTCTATACACAAGATCCTGCCACCTGCAAATAAAGACAGTTTACTTCTTCCTCTCAAACTTTGATATATTTTAGTCACTTTCCTGCGTGTGTGCTCTGGCTAGAGCCTCCAGGACTGTGTTGAATAGCAGGTCTGGTTCTGATCTTGGGGCCGAGGCACCTTGGAGTGTCACATAGCCGTGGGGTGTCTGGCTGCTCTCAGGTGGAGGTTCCCTCCAACCTAGTTTCTTGAATTTTTTTTTTTTTTTACTTTTATCATGAAAAGGTGTTGGACTTTTTGTCAGATGTTTTTTACTGCTTCCTTTTAGATTTCTTACAATTCTTGTCTTGCCACATTTCCATTTACAGAATTGCAGTCTGGATTTGAAAACACAGTGGCTTCAGTATTCTGAAGGTGCAACATGTACTTGATTTGAGAAAGATTGTAAGAGAAATATGCAAGGCCTCTAAGCACACTGGCAGAAGGTGGCCTTAAGGAGCACCAGCTGCTGCTGTCCTAGTGCGTGTTCAGTCAGCGGTGCGTGGCTCATTCCAAAACTGGGGTGACCCCCACCATGGCCGCCTGGGTGCTGAGAACCAGCCCTTGCAGCTGTGCAGCTCTGCACCAGTGCTTCAGCCACTGGATGTCCGTGGGGACTGAGGGGCTGGTGGCACGGGTGGGGTTACTAGGGATGTGGGGGTAGGCTTGTCTCTGTGGAAGCCCGGCTGCCCCTTGGGCGGGGGCACTGGCAGGCGTGCCTGGGCCTGCTGCGTGTGTTCTGGGTGCACGCTGACAACTGCGCGTGTCCACCTCCCGCAGTCCCTAAGCCCCATCTTACAGATGCAGGAGGTTGACGCGGTTGACAAGTGGTGGACCTCTGCCCTGTGCTGGCAGCTCCCCGGACCGGGCGGCCCCAGAGGGCTTGTCGCTGGACCGTCCTGCCCAGGGCGGGAGCCGGGGTCAAATCCAGGGACAGTGGTACAGGAGGGCGGGCTCAGGAGCACGGGGTGACAGCGAGGGGCTGGTCCGCAGTGTGGGGCCGGGCGGGAACGCCTGGGAGGTGGCGCTGGTGTTTGCAGGGTGCCCTGACCCAGCTTCACCTGTAGGGCCCTCCGACAGCATGGAGGTGCCCCTCCTCCATGTCTGGCCCGGTGTGCAGGCGAGCGTGTGATTACCGAGGACCTACCAGGAGCCCTCGGGAGCTGCTGGGCACGCGCTGAAGCCCTGCCCCTGGGTGTTCCTGCAGCCCCTAATGAGTGCGGCCCCTTGCTGTTCCCAGGCCACTGTGGGGAGGAACTGCGCGCGGGTCGCGGGGCCGCGTGCGCATCCTGCGGCTGTCGGCCACGGTCTGGGGACGGAGGGGTCGGCGGGACGACTTGAATCCGGGGCCTGTCCGCGGCGTCGGGAGGCTGTCCCGAGAGCTCAGGGCGGAGGAGCAAGGCGGGGACAAGGGACCGCGTGGGGGCCGCATTTCCCTGTCTGGGCCCGCCGTGGGGCCGGGAAGACGCCCTGCGGAGGAAGAACGCCTCCCAGGGCCAGGCTGCCCTGTGCTCGGCAGGCGCGGCTCCGCCGCGGGGGCGGGCCGGGGCTTTTGCACACGGCCCCTGAAGAGCAGGGTGCGTCCCGACGTCCCCCAAGGCCTTCAGCCCTGGCAGAGAGGGTCGGCCGCCGAGCCTGTGAGGTGAGCGAAGACCACGGGCGAAGGCGCAGGGAGGGCGCGTCCCGGTTCCTCCCAGACCCCTGACCTCTGCTGCTGGGCGGGGCGGGAGCGCAGCGGAGGGCGCGCGTGGTCCTGGGTTCCCCCGAAGGTGACCTTAGGCCTCAGGTGCAGCGCGTGATGTTTCCGGACGTGCCTGGGGGGTGCAGCCCCCCCTTCTCACCCCTGCTCCCCGGGGGGCCCCCATTTGGCGGTTTCTTCCTCCGTTCAGCTTTGGTAAGATCTGTTGCTCATGTAGCTGTGCGTGGCCTCAGCACCGTAGTGTGGTTTTGAACCTGCTGGGTGTGCTCCGACACGGGCCTCTCGTCGCACTGGACTCCCAGTTTCTTGGTTTCCAGGAGCTTCAGTCCATTCATTCTGATCGTGGGCACAGAACGTGCGATCAGTCCCCCTAGTGGCCGTTGTGCTCCGAGCTGAGGCTTCCTTCTGCCCGCGGTGCTCCCGGGCTCTTTCCTGGGGGATGTGGGCAGAGGCCCTGTGGACACACGGGGGCTGAGTTGTGAGGGGGTGTGGAGTACAGCGAGGGCGGTGGGCTTCTCCTCTGCATGAAATGCCACCTTTCCAGAGAGCAGGGTGGGTTCACGCCTGCATGGCGCTGCGCTCAGGAGCTCCTATTGGAGCTCTGTTAACCTAGTGCTTCCAGGGTAGTCTCACTGAGTGTAATCCACGTGGCCCCTGCTGTGACTCAAGTGCTGTCAGCACATTCCCACCGCAGCCAGTAAAGAGTCTGCCTCTGGGGGCTCGGGCCCTGCTGGGGGCGGGGAGGGAGCGTCCGGGGAACAGAGGGATGAGGCCCGAGTGTGAAGCCTAGCAGGGTTGTAGTGGTCCTTTCGCTGGAGCACCCTCAATAGATGCATTCCAAGAAAAAGCTTCGAGTTGCGGTTGTCAACTTTGCGCAAGCAGGTTGGACAAGTAGGTTGGACAAGAAGGTTGGACAAGAAGTTGCGCAAGTAGGAGGAGTCCCCCGGGACTCCTCCCTTTGGGCCTGGGAGATGCGGTGGGTTGTTTAAAGAGGGGCGTGGCCTGAGGCCGGGCAGGGTCCATCCCGGCGCCCCGCCCCCAGCAGGGAGACCTGGCCCCTGGCCTGATTCAGCCGGGGGTGGAGTCTACGGGGCTGCGAGGAGGGCCTGTGCGCAGTGTGAGTGTGGGAATGTTCTAGCGTGTCCTCCAGGAGGGAAGAGGAGAAGAGCCCGGGCGGCGTGAAGTGGACGCAGCTGGAGCACAGAGGGCCGTGGTTCGCGGCCCCCTAAGAGCCCCTTCCTGAGGGAGTTCGGTGAGGACCGCCCCAGCGGCTCAAGTGGCCGTGGGTAGGGCCGCCTTCAGCATCCGGTAACTGGCCACCTAGGCCTGCTCTGTCGGTGGCTCTCCCACCTGGGTCCAGGCTGACCCGTGTACCTGGAGCCAGGCTAGGCCACTTCCAAGTCTGTGGTTCACACCTGGTTGCTGGCAGGCTTTCCCGGCTCCTGCAAGGCACCGCCCCAGGGAGGCCTCTGGTGCCCTCTGCTCTTTCGCTGGGGCTTTTGCATCACTTGCCTGTTTGGGGGCCTGGTGACCCGTGGTGACCCCCGGGTTCCTGCTGGGTTGCAGGAACCTGTCCCTGGGGGGCGCTCAGCCAGTATACACACGCAGCCACCTCTTTTCCTTGACCCCTGCAACACCGCCGTTGATGTAGGTTACGGTTTAGAATCTGTTTTCCAGAGCTAGACTAGGTTCCATGGCTGTCAGAACCAGCTCTGCCCCTTAAGGGCACCTGGGCGGCCCAGCTGTGGGGAGGGGGATGCTAGCAGGGCAGTAACTGAGCCCCTTGGGCCTGGTTCTGTCTTCTTCACCTTTTCTTCAGAAGCTAGTTTGGGGAAGAACTGTGTTCTTTTATCATGACTGCCTCCTTCTTACCATCAAACTAAAGTGTATTTGAATTTATTTTTCCAACGTTCTGTGATAAAAGTTCTCAAACGCACAACGGCGGAGAGAACTCCGTGGTGAAGGCCCTCCCTGCTCCGGCCGTCATGCTCCTGAGCTGGACCCCCTTCTCCACTGAGCTGTCCCTAGTGCTGGCGCTCAGAGTAAAATGTTGGAAGTCACTGGGCAAACGGGACGGTGTTTAAAGGTTGCAGCTGCTACAGTTAATCACACGTCTGCTCTGGAGCCTTTAGTTTTGCTTCTGTTAAGTGGTGATGTGCATCCTCACACTGCAGGTGTTGTTGATCTGGAAACTTCGACGTGAGCGTAGCAGCAAAGTAAATCATTCAATTCGGTTCGGTCGCTCAGTCGTGTCCGACTCTTTGTGACCCCATGAATCACAGCACACCAGGCCTCCCTGTCCATCACCAACTGCCAGAGTTCACTCAGACTCACATCCATTGAGTCGGTGATGCCATCCAGCCATCTCATCCTCTGTCGTCCCCTTCTCCTCCTGCCCCAATCCCTCCCAGCATCAGGGTCTTTCCCAATGAGTCAATTCTTTGCATGAGGTGGCCAAAGTACTGGAGTTTCAGCTTTAGCATCAGTCCTTCCAATGAACACCCAGGACTGATCTCCTTTAGGATGGACTGGTTGGATCTCCTTGCAGTCCAAGGGACTCTCAAGAGTCTTCTCCAACACCACAATTCAAAAGCATCAATTCTTTGGCGCTCAGCTTTCTTCACAGTCCATAGATGACCACTGGAAAAACCACAGCCTTGACTAGATGGACCTTTGTTGGCAAAGTAATGTCCCTGCTTTTCAATATGCTATCTAGGTTGGTCATAACTTTCCTTCCAAGGAGTAAGCGTCTTTTAATTTCATGGCTGCAGTCACCATCTGTAGTGATTTTGGAGCCCCCAAAAATAAAGTCTGTCACTGTTTCCATTGTTTCCCCATCTATTGCCATGAAGAGATGGCACCGGATGCCATGATCTTCGTTTTCTGAATGTTGAGCTTTAAGCTAGCTTTTTCTCTCTCCTTCATCAAGAGGCTTTTTAGTTCCTCTTCACTTTCTGCCATAAGGGTGGTGTCATCTGCATATCTGAGGTTATTGATATTTCTCCAAGCAATCTTGATTCCAGCTTGTGCTTCTTCCAGCCCAGCATTTCTCATGATGTACTCTGCATATAAATTAAATAAGCAGGGTGACAATATACAGCCTTGATGTACTCCTTTTCCTATTTGGAACCAGTCTGTTGTTCCATGTCCAGTTCTAACTGTTGCTTCCTGACCTGCATATAGGTTTCTCAAGAGGCAGGTCAGGTGGTCTGGCATTCCCATCTCTTTCAGAATTTTCCACAGTTTATTGTGATCCACACAGTCAAAGGCTTTGGCATAGTCAATAAAGCAGAAATAGATATTTTTCTGGAACTCTCTTGCTTTTTTGAGGATCCAGCAGATGTTGGCAATTTGACCTCTTGTTCCTCTGCCTTTTCTAAAACCAGCTTGAACATCTGGAAATTCACAGTTCACGTATTGCTGAAGCCTGGCTCGGAGAATTTTGAGCATTACTTTACTAGCGTGTGAGATGAGTGCAATTGTGCGGTAGTTTGAGCATTCTTTGGCACTGCCTTTCTTTGGGATTGGAATGAAAACTGACCTTTTCCAGTCCTGTGGCCACTGCTGAGTTTTCCAAATTTGCTGGCATATTGAGTGCAGCACTTTCACAGCATCATCTTTCAGGATTTGAAATAGCTTAACTGGAATTCCATCACCTCCACTAGCTTTGTTCGTAGTGATGCTTTCTAAGGCCCACTTGACTTCACATTCCAGGATGTCTGGTTCTAGGTGAGTCATCACACCATTGTGATTATCTGGGTTGTGAAGCTCTTTTTTGTAGTTCTCCTGTGTATCCTTGCCACCTCTTCTTAATATCTTCTGCTTCTGTTAGGTCCATACCATTTCTGTCCTTTATAGAGCCCATCTTTGCATGAAATGTTCCCTTGGTATCTCTGATTTTCTTGAAGAGATCTCTAGTCTTTCCCATTCTGTTGTTTTCCTCTATTTCTTTGCATTGATCACTGAGGAAGGCTTTCTTTTCTCTCCTTGCTATTCTTTGGAACTCTGCATTCAGATGCTTATATCTTTCCTTTTCTCCTCTGCTTTTCGCTTCTCAGTAAATCATTAAAGCAGGACAAATGTAGCACCTGTGGCTGCCTTCTGCAGGGGCCTGGCACGTGCTCCAGGATGCTCAGGTGTGATCGTCCTCTTAAATTGAGCGTGTGCTTCGGAATTTAAAAAATCAGAGCTCCTTGGTCTTGGCGAGTGTATAACCTGATACAGCACAATGTGTGTAACAAAGAGTGATTTAAAGGGCAGGACGCTGTGCGCAGCAGGGTGAGGGCCAGCCCCCTGCATCCACGTATCTTCCCACATCTGCAGGGAAGCCCTTAATGTGAGCTTAGCAGCAGAGGAGGTTGCTACGTTTTATGGGAAAAAGTTGGATCATGAGTATACAAAAGAAGTCTTCCAAAACAACTTCTTCAGTGACTGGCGGAAGGTATGCCCTGCGTGGCCCTGGTCTTGGGCTACCAGACGCTGGCCCGCCTTCCCCTCTCTGCTGCCCCTGCAGGGGCAGGCAGAGCCAGGCTTGGGAAAGGGAGGTTGTGGGGGGCCCGGAGGGGCATTTCTGCCCGCTGGGAAGCTCTTTGAAGACAAGGTGCTGGGTGGGTCTGTGCACACCTGCACCCGCCTTGGCTTTGCCTGTGGACTCTGCACCCGGGCCCTTCCGGCTGCTCCAGGCCAGGCCCTGGGGCCACTTGTGTGCCTTTTCTGGCTGCTGGGCACCTGGGTGCTTCACAGGGCGCTCTGGGGCCATGCACCCCCTTCTCCACAGGTGCCTAGCGGATGGCTGGGCCACGGGCTGTGTGTGTGTGTGTGTGGCTGAATTAGGGGCTGCCAAGCACGTGCGTGTTCCCACCACTTGTGGGGTGGCAGGCCGCCTACACTCACAGTGAGTGAAGGGCCCGTTAGTGCCGTGCAGTCCACACGGTAGCTGGTGGGGACCGTTCTTCGGATGCAGACACATGGCCCAACTCAGGGCCACTGGGAGGAAGCTCTGGCACCTCAGCTCACTGCCTACACGCCTGGGCAGCTACCTGAAGGGGCTCTCTTGGGGGACAGTTGCAGAGGCTGCCGGTCAGGGTGGCCTTGGTGTCTGTTCCTCCTGCTTCTGGGACATCACCATTCCCTGTGGAGTGGGACCCCCGCCGCAGAGGGGGAGGGTCCCCGCTGCCTGTGTGACCCTTGCCTGCGTTAGATGATGGGAGTATATGGTTTCGTGTAGGAAATGACAGCAGAAGAGGGAGGGTCATCAAGCACCTGGACAGGTGTGACTTCACGGAGATCCACAGACTCTGTGGACAAGACTGCTTCCCAGAAGGCCCTGTCCAGGGAGGAGAAGCAGGTCAGACTGCCCCAGGGCTCAGTCTGGCTTGGGCTTCTGGGGTCTCGTGTGGGAGGCAGCTGGTGGTGCAGAAAACGACCCCATCTCTCACAAAAACCGCTCCTGAGGGATTTTTCTAGATGAGCCCCAAGAGAGAGTGGTGAAGGGGACTTTGATTCCGCTCTGTTATTCTCAGCTGATTTTGAGTTATGTGCCCCTAACCTGGACGTATTTAAGAAGTGCTGTGTCCACCTGGAGCACGTGGAGCAGCGACCCTGCCGTAAGGACCAGCGGGCCCGTACTTCCCACTCGTGGTGACAGCGGACCGTCATGGCCGCGCCCTGTGCTGGGCCTGCTTCCTCGCTGGGCTGCGCAGGCTGCTGCAGCGGTGAAGGGGCTCTGACTAGTTCTGCTCACGTGGCAAGCGTCCTGTCTCTTCACCACTAAGGCCGACATGGTGTTTTATTAATGCAGAAGCTCAAAGAAGAGGAGGAAAAACTTCAGCAAGAGTTTGGCTGCTCTATCTTAGATGGGCACCGCGAGAAGACTGGCAGTTTCAAGACGGAGCCCCTGGTCAGTCCGAGGCCGGGGCGACTACCCCAAGATGGAGAGGCTGAAGAGGAGGGTCCTGCCGGAGGACGTAGTCATCAACTGCAGCAGGTGCCCGTGGCCCCGCCCCTCACCTGGGAGGGGGCTTCCCTGGTGGCTCAGCTGGTAAAGAATCCTGTAATGCAGGAGCCCCTGGTTTGATTCCTGGGTTGGGAAGATCCCCTGGAGAACAGAAAGGCTACCCACTCCAGTATTCTAGCCTGGAGAATTCCAGGGACTGAATAGTCCGTGGGGTCACAAAGAGTCAGACAGGACTGAGCAACTCTCACTTTCTCACCTGGGAAGGGGCCCGACACAGGGTGTCCCACCGTCACTCCAGGCTCTGTGGGGTGGACTGGAGGGCGCCTTCCCTGCAGAGGAACGTGTCCACAGCAGCCTGGGTGCTGTTTGCTGAACCAGCCCTCGTCACCCTACCCCACGCTTGAGATTTTACCCCACTGGGAGCACACATCTATGTACTTTGAACGGTTTTCCGTGGTTCAAGTGGTGACAGGCACGCAGGAGCTCCTGTCCTTCCACTGCAGGGGGTCACAGCCGAGCTGGGCCGGCAGGTGCACCCTGGGAGCCCAGGCCTGTCGGGCGTGCAGGGCCACCTGTGACCTTTGCAGCTGCCATGGCTCGCAACACACGGGATTCACCCCCGGGGCAGCTCTGAAGGAGCCTGTCATGGGCAGGAGCTGAGGGCCAGGGGTGGTGGCACAAGGGAGCGGCTTGGGCAACGAGATGGCTCTGAGACGGACTTAGCACTGGCGGTACCCACGGCCGTTGGAGAAGAGGGCGTCTGGCTGGTGTGTCGGGGTCCTGATCGTTGGATTTGGGTCGCTCTCCTTCTGCAGGGACTCCACAGTACCTGAGCCCCCAGCTGGCCCCCAGTGGAAGGACGTCGGGTGCAACTGCACAGTCATGTGGCTGGCAGCATGGATGGAGAACGTGCAGAACTTCATCAAGTACGTCACGCTGAACCCCGGCTCCAAGCTGAAGGTGCGCCGGGTGTGACCTTGCTTTCCCTGGCCTAGCCGGGCCACTTAGGCAGGGAGTCCCTGAGATCGTAGGCGTTAACTGGCCAGTTTTGGAATCACAGTGTGTCCAGTGGCCATTGGTCTTAAAAAATAAGGAATTTAAGTTTATGCCGTCTTTAACTGAGTTTGGAGTCTGCTTGCCTGCCCTGAGTGGAGCAGGTTAAGAGGGGGCCCAGGAGGAGAGCCAGCAGTTCCCTGTTTGAAGGGGGCTCCTTGCTCCTTTTTGGGGGGAGAGACTGGGGGAAGTACGAGGCAGCTTGGCGCTTGAAAGGCGCTGTGGGCAAGATCTGTTCCCAGTACTGGACCGCCGGGACATCTCCAGAGATGAGGACCAGACAGCGCGCTGTGGCCCTTTACTTCATCGACAAGGTGCGGGGGGTCCTGAGCCTCCCCCGGGCTCCTTACGGTGCTCTGGTTGGTGGCAAAGGCTGGGTTAGATGGACGGGGGTGGACAGTGGGCCTTCTGTGTTCTGAGTCGGTGCCCTGGGCCGGGGGAGGGGCGGGCGTGTGCCTGTCTGTGCGTGTGTCCCCAAGGGCATATGCGCCATGCCCTGATGGGGGTCCGCCCGGCTGGCGCTGCAGACCGGGAATGGGGAGGAGGGCGGCGGACTTGGTGGCTGCTGCTCCCTCCGCGTGGAGCACTTCCAGCTGTACCCAGAGGCCAGCGGCTCCCCGGATGTCGTGGAGTTTGACTTCCTGGGGAAGGATTCGATCCGCTCCTACAACAGAGTGCTGGTGGAAAAGCTGGTGAGTGCCTGGTGAGGGTGGTGGGTGGTGTGCCGGGGTGAGTTCGCTGCTCCGTCTGGGTGCTCTCCTCCAGTGGCCGCTAGCCTGGCCGGTCAGGCTTGGCGGCAGGGTCTGCCTTGCAGGCCAGCCCCGGCTGAGCCAGCGGAGCCTCTAGAGTCACAGGAAGGCCTGCGGCCTGGATTGGGCCCGCCACTGCTGCTGTCCTGGGGGCGAGGGCGGTGTGTGAGAGGCCGGGTCAAGAGTAGGCTGCTGGCGGGGCCATGTGCCCTCTGCAGCTCTGCGCAGGGTCCTTCCCGGCTCCCCTGGTGTCTGGAGGTGCCCGTCCACCTGGACTCAAGGCTGCGTCACTGCAGCGTCTGCTCCGTCATCACCACGTCTGTCTCCTTACGTGAGGACGGGGCCCTGGGGGTTTAGGGCCCACCCCACCCCACCCCACTGTGACTTTGTCTTAACTAAGTGCACCTGCAGAGACCCTGTTTCCCAAAACCTCACGTTCTGGGGTTCTGAGAAGCACGTGAATTTTGAGGGGACACTGCTCAGTCCAGCACACACACTTTTCCCAGCACATCTGGGAAACGTCTTGTGGTTGTTGGGCACGTGGCTGGGTGTGGTCACTGGCAGTGTCTCCGGGGTCCCCTCTGTGAATGACAGGGTTCAGGGGTTGAGCCTGTGAGCTCAGCGCCATGCCCCTGCTGATGGAGCGATGGGTCCAGCTGGGAGTGGTAAGTTGCTGGTGTACACACATGTCTGAAGGGAAGTCAGAATTCCCACCCCTTCTGAAGTGGCAAGCCGTACGGCATCAGCCTCTGTCTGGGTGGGCCCACGTCTCAGCAAGAGCAGACCTGACACTGACCGCGCACCTCACGCGTGCCTCACTTGTACCTTGCACGCGCCTCACGTGCAGACGGGCTGCCTGAGCACAGAGCAGGGAATCTGGGGAGACTCTTGAGGCCACAGAGGAACGCCCCCTCAGGAGTGGGTGCCGGGCATCTGAAGTCAGCTCGGGCGTGCATCAGTGGGAGGACAGGGAGTGCTGTCCGGGGACTGGGGCCTCGGTGACAGAAGCCGTCGCTGCTGTCGTGTCTCCACGGAGCTGCTCTGGTGAAACCTCCTTGTAAATGGGTCTGGAGGCTGGAGTCAGGCTGTGAGCGGTGAGGCCCTTCCCGGTGGCCGTGCCTTCATGCATATACACGGGGCAGAGGGCGAGGGCTGGGCCCTCTGCTCAGGCACTGACCGGGTTGGGGGACGTGGGCCGTCCTGGTCACTCGGGAGCTTGCTGCCGGGTGTCCAGCCCCGTGGGACACACGCAGTGCGGGGCTGGCTGGAGACACAGGAGGAGGGTGTTCACGCTCGCTCAGAAGGACAGGGAGGGAAGCAAGGGTGCAGGGGATGGGGCCAAGGGGCTGTGGATGTCCCTGGGTGCCCTGCGTCGTCAGACGAGTGTGACTGTGGATGTGGGGCCGCCTGTGGACGTGCGGGGACGGGGGTGGCGCCGGCCTGGCTAGGGCAGCCGTGACACACGGCATGTGACCCCACATGGCTCTGCCTGCTCCAGGAGAAGCCGGGACCCGTCGTGCAGACGTCCATCTGGGGCCCTCATTTGACTCTGCTCATCCTCAGGAGGCTCCTTCCTGCCTGGGGACGAGGGCACCTCGGTAACAGCGTCTTTCCTTCGCTGCAAGTGTACAGGAACCTGCAGCTGTTCATGGACAACAAAGGCCCCGGGACTAGCTCTTTGACAGGCTGACCGTAAGCGGTGCCGACGGGGTGACCCAATGGCTGGTCTGACGAGGGGGGCGAGCGTGAGCACTGGCTGGCACCTTCTCTTGCACACAAAGGCCGAGGGCCCTCCATCTCACTGGCGGTTCTGTCCCACCCAGGAGCCGGGGGCAGGGCCTGGGAGGAGCGCTGTGAGACTGTCCCCAAGGAAGCCACGTGCTGAGCCCCACCCTCCCCGCCACCTTCAGACTGCCAGCCTGAATAGGCACCTGCAGGACCCGACGGATGGCCTGACGGCCAGGGTGTTCCGGACCTACAACACCAGCGTCATGCTGCAGGGGCAGCTGCAAGCGCTGCCCCGAGGAGAGCGGCTGTCTGTGTGGGGACAGGGCGCCTGCTCGTGTGCTGGTGCCTGGCTGCTGGGCTGGTAGGAGAGCCATGTGGTCAGTGACCGGGGTGGAGTGTAGCTCGCTTAGCCTGAGGGAATGGGTCAGGGGCCCCAGACCGAGCCCCCCACGGCCCCTGCCCGGTCTCCCATCCGCTCCCCTGCTGAGTCAGGCTTGAGGCAACCCCCGGCTCTGCACGGCCCCCTGGGGTGTGGGAACCCTCTTCCTGCTGCCTCCGCCCCTGCTGCCCCACCATCCAAGTGCTGTGGCCTCTCTGGGCCCCTCATCCCAACTCTCGTGGAGGTGGGGTCTGGCGAGGCCCCTGCCGTGAGGCCTTGGGCCCAGGTCCTTCTCCTGAGTCCCACCTGCAAGGCCCTCACGGGGGGTGGGCTTCCTGGGCACACGCTTACTTGGGTGGTCCTGGCTGCTACTTCCTGACCCCCGTTTTCCAGCTGAAGACAGCGTAGCTGCGAAACTTCTGTCTTAAAACTGAGCAAACCGGGCTGTAGACTTTCTCTGCAACCATCAGTGTACAACGCACAAGACCTTTGAGAAGTCAACGCAGATGCTTCAGTCCCCGGTGTGCGGGGGGCACCACGGAGGGCCTCTGAGGGTGGCCGTGCATTCACCCATCTTCCCTGGGGCTGTGTGGCCCTCGGAGGTGCTCAGGACACTCAGGGCTGCCAGTAGGGGAGAGCTGGCTCGGGGTGAGGGGGCCAGATGCTGCCTGTGCGGCCTAGTGGTGTGGAAGGGCCTCTGGTCCAGGAAGGAGGTCAGTGGAGCAGGGGCCGGGTCTGGGGGAGAAGGCTGTGTGTCTGGGGCACCTTGGCCTCACCCTGTCCCCTGGCCACAGAGTAACTGATCAGGGCCAGTGCTCTGGCACCCTAACTGGGCAGATGGGCACCCTTTCAGGGCGTGGGGCCGACAGGCTATGGACGCTGGTCTCTGGGGTGGACCAGGTGGGGCAAGAGTGGCCCTGACCGGGCCCCTGTTCCCCTGCAGATAGAGGTGAAGGAGCAGCAGGTGGCTGAGGCCAAGACAGAGCTGCAGGAGGCGCGGACTGACCACACATCCCGAGGGGACGGCAGGTCCCAGAGGCGAGTGTCTGGAGGGCCCAGCCCACCTGAGTCGGGCTGAACCTTCTCTTCCCTTCCCAGTTCTCTGGTTGTCTTTTCCGGTCATACTTGGTGATCTAGCACACACTACACTTGTGCCCAGAGGTAGAGCAGCCCAGAAGTGCGGGGGAGAAGCGCCAGGCCGCGTGGTCCTGTCCTTCAGAGGCTCGTTCACAGGGTTCTGAGGTGCAGCCACCTCAGACGGCCCCCAGCCCCTGGCCCAGTGTTGGGGAGGCACCAGTCTTGGAGGGGCTTGGGAAGTTGTCCCTTCTCTGCTGTCCGTTCGTCTGTGACCATTTGTGAAGAGTTGCTGGAGTTAATTCTTCTTTAGCTACTCGGTAGAGTTCACCAGTGAAGGCCTCTGGGCTCAGGCCGTTCTTTGTGGGCAGTTTTAAATCACTGGGTGGTGGCTTTGCCCGTGTCCCTGTTGGGTCGGAGCCTGGTGGTATCCCCCAGGAGCCGACCCACTCTGCCGGGCCCTGCCGCCCGTGGTTCCCATCTGCACCCGTTTCTGGTGGTGCCCCTTTTCCCTGCCACCGTGGCTGCTTTATAGCACGAAGGTGTCCTCAGGTGCGCACGGGCGCTTGCAGTCACAGGGTGCAAGTGAGAACGCCAGCCGTTGGGTCCGAGGGTGTTCTGTTCAGTGGAAAGCGAGGCTCTTCGGGCAGCTGCTGGCGGACTGCGTGTCTTCCATGACACTCGTGTACCCGGCGCCCCTACCCCCGCCTGCCAGCCCTCTCGGTGGCATCAGCAGCTGCCTCTTGGCCTCTGGCAGCTGCCACATAGCGTGTCTGGGCCTGCAGCCCACCCCGTCCACAGCCTGGGACAGGCGCCGTCTTGGGTCCCACGGCAGCATCTGATGGGGCCGCCCGGGCCTTGGTGGGGGTGTTCCCCACACACGGTCCTTCCGCACGGGTCCGGGTGGATTGGGCCTGGGTCCCTGGGACAAGGCCCGGGGCTGAAGTGCGTGTGGGTGTTGGGTGTCTGCCCCGCACCGTCTGCGGGGCACCGCATGGACGGCTCAGGACGGGCCTGTGGGGTGGAGAGCTGCATCCTGCTTCGATGCGTCAGCCTTTCTCTAAGGTGCTGGGAGTAAGCGCTGAGCCTCACAGACACTTGATCCTGTCCTCTGCCCCCTTTTCCGTGTGCTTCGTACTTCACTTCCTGTGCCGTCAGGCCTGGATGGAGGGTCCCCACTCCGTCCCGGGGTGGGCGTCCCTGAGTCCCGGTCCCGTGGAGCTCACCCTGGAGACGGTGGAGGGCTGTGGGGGACAGCGAGCCCTCCCCCAACACTGGGCTTGCCGGGCCCTGAGCAGAGCGGGGCGATGCCAGCGCGGGGGCCGGCCCCTCCTGCTTCTACTAGCTCCCTGGAGAAGAGGGGGCGGCTGCTGGAGAAGCTGGAGGAGCAGCTGCTGAGAGTGAGCACGCAGGCCACAGACAAGAAGGGGAGTAAGCAGGTGGCCCTGGGCACCTCCGAGCTCATCTGCCTAGACCCCCGGATTGGTGTCACCTGGTGCGTGACCTGGAGGAGGGACTGGACCCCTGAGTGGCCCCAGTTCAGTCCCCAGGGCCCTGGGGTCAGCACAGGTCTTTCCTGTGACTGGACCTGGCTGGCTCGTGTGTCTGATGCCAAACCTGGCCATTGGTCCTCTCTGCCTGAGGGCTCTGGGGCTGTGGAAGGACCCTGAGCTGCCCCACCCACAGGGGTGTGGTGGCGGGGTCGCCCGTGTGCCCCATGGGCGTTTCCCAGGTGCCGTGCTCGGAGGCCACCTGGGCTGCCCCAGGGACACTGGCCCCTGTCCCTCAGCCCCCGATGGCCGTGCCAGAAGCAGGTCAGGTAGCCTGGCGCCCTGGCCTCTGTGCCCGGCCCCCGAGAACCCCTCTCCTCTGGGCAGGTGTAAGAAGTCTGAGGTGCCTGTGGAGAAGGTCTACAAGACCCAGAGGGAGAAGCTCACCTGGGCACTTGACATGGTGGGTGAAGACTTTGAGTTCTAAAGGAGTACCTCCCCTGCCTTGCTGGGACTGACTTTGTGGGTTTTTTTCACCATTAAAGCCTACTGGGGAGTTCTGTACAATGAAGTGTTTTCTGCGTCATCACACAGGAGGTGGCGGATGCCCAGCCCTCTGCTCTGAAGCGTCCCCTGTCCTGGCAGGTGCCCCTGGCCTGGCTGTCCCACGTGTGGCCTGTCCCCCCCCACTCCCACACTCTGTCCCAGCACTGGGTAGGGACACCCCCCATCCCCTGCACCTCTTCACCTGAATGGACAGGAGGGTGGCCGAGTGCCGGCCCTGCCTGTCTCTTCCTGGTGGGTGGGTGGGTCCACGTGCCCCTGAATGAGCAGCCGAGGTCCCCACAGCTGGAGGCACGGAGTCTGTGCCCTCAGGGCCTGGTCTCGGCAGAGTTGGGGGAGATCTGGGTCCGTGGGGCCCAGGGGTGCGTGACCTGTGGGGCATCCTGCCAAGGCTGGTCCGCTGTCTGCCTGAGGCTCTGGGAGCTGCAGGCAGGTCGTCTTAAAATTCCAGGTGGGGCAGGTGCTTTTCTTTGTAGCTCATAGGTCTCTGTCTCAAGAGGCCCCCTCCTCTGCACCCAGGCCCACTGAAGCTCAGAGGAGCCTGTGGCTGGGGCTTCCGGTGCTGTCGGGGCATCCTGTGTGGGAGGAAAGCAGGGATCCTGGCTGCAGGCTGGAGGGAGAACTCAGTTCCAGGTCTGGAGCTCCTCCTTGTCCCTGGTGCTTTCCCTGCCCTGGCCTCTGTCTGCAGTGGTTTCCATTTCCTGGGCTACCCCCACCCCTTCCCGTCTCCTGAAAAGTGAAAGTCGCTCTGTAGTGTCTGACTTTGCAACCCTGTGGACTATACAGTCCGTGGAATTCTTCAGGCTAGAATACTGGAGTGGACAGCCTTTCCCTTCTCCAGAGGATCTTCCCAACCTAGGGATCGAACCCAGGTCTCCCACTTTGCAGGCGGATTCTTTACCAGGTGAGCCACCAGGGAAGCCCAAGAATCCTGGAGTGGGTAGCCTATCCCTTTTCTAGTGATCTTCCCGGCCCAGGAATTGAACCAGGGCCTCCTGCATTGCAGGCAGATTCTTTACCAACTAAGCTCTCAGGGAAGCCCTAATAAGTTCCATCTCCTGGACCCCCAACCCCGGACCCCTACTCCCCCCGCTTCCCATCTCCCCTCCCCGCCCCCATGTCTGGGATCTTGTTTTTGTAGCCTCCTGCAAATAACTTCATCAACAGCAGTGAGAAAAAGGGCATGAGTCTGCCTGTTGGGAGATACTGTGGCCGCGTCCTGGACTCCCGACTACGTGTGTGAGCCTGCAGGTGGGGAAGCGCCTCCGGTTGCGGCTGTCGGAGCACTGCACGGCTGTCCCTGGCCTCCAGGCACTGCAGAGGCTCCGTGCAGTCTGCTCGCGATGCTGTCTTCTCTCCACGCGGAACCTCCGTGTGTCTTCCTTTGCTGCTTGTGGCGAGCACTGGGAGCTGCTATCGCCTTGGTGTTTCGTGTCTCTCGGTTCTGAGGAAAAAGTTAAGATTGTTTCCCTGATAACTTCATTCCCACTGTTTTGGTTTCTCCTACCGTCCCCATTCCTGCATGCTCAGTCACTCAGTCGTGTCTGACCGTTTGCAACCCATGGCAGACTGTAGCTTGCCAGGCTCTTCTGTCCCTGGAATTTTCCAGGCAAGAACACTGGAATGGGCTGCCATTTCCTTCTCCATGGGATCTTCCTGACCCAGGGATTGAACCCACGTCTTCTGCGTATGGCAGATTCTTTACCACTGGCCACCTGGGAAGCCCGGCCTCCAGGACTCCTGTTAGTTATAATCTTTCTATCTTGTCCAGCTCCTTGTCTTTTTATTCCTTTAAAAAGATTTTCTCAACTTTATCTCTCAACCTCTCAATCTTCTTTGTTTTTAATTTTGGTTACCATATGTAGTTTCTAAGATTTGTTTTCTTTTAAACTGTTCCTTTAAAAATACTATTCTGTTCTCTTTTGGTGGGGACTATACTGCATGAGATGTAAGATCTTAGTTCCCTGGCCAGGAATCAAACCTGTGCCCCCTGCAGTGGAGTCCTCACCACTGGACCTCCAGGGCAGCCCCATGCTGTTCTCTTTCAGTGGACACAGTTCCTTGCTTATCTCCTTAGGAGTACTGACTCCCGCTTTGCTCACCTTTTCTACACGTCTTGCACTCTCTGTTTCCTTTGTGTTTGCAAAAGGTCCCTTCTCTTTGCTTTGAATTTGTATGCACATTGAGAACCTCCTCGGTCACTGGTGCTGGTCGTCCACCCGTGGAGACGAGGCAGGTGTTCTGAGCACAGGGGCCTTGCGGCCTCTGGAGCAGCTGAGTGCGGTTGCCCGTGAGGTTGGTGCTGACGGCAGGACTTTGTCTTTTGTCCGAGATGGTTCCTGTTCTCCAATGAGAACCCTGCAGACCTGCTGTCTCCAGCCCCAGAGCCCCTCCGGCATTTCACACAGCAAATGGGTGGGCATCTCACCTCCAGAGGCCCCTCGGTGGACCCCTGCCTCTGCCTATGTTGTCTTCACAGGTGCTGCTGTTCTGGGTTACAGGCTCCTCCCACCAACCTTCCTGTTTCAACTGGACGTTGGTCTTGTCAGGTTTACTGTGATTATGAACCTTTTTGGGTGGTTTCTGCCATCTTGCTCTGATCAATCAGTTTTATCTTCAGATCTTTCTTCTATTTTTCAGTTGATATAGTAAGTTTTTATTGATTTTAAGTTGCATTTTTTCTTTAATTGGAAACATATACACTGTTTATATTTAGTAATTACATTAAACTACTCTGCTGCTGCTGCTGCTGCTAAGTCACTGCAGTCGTGTTCGAGGAGTGTGTTACAGCTCTTCCCAACAGAGGAGGCTTTTAGGGCCTGAGGGTCCCTTTGGCCCCTGTGCTCTTGTGAAGGGCCCAGCGTGCGTCCTCACACAGTGTGGCTCTTCAGTCACATCAGCCATTCATCTGGTATTGAAGGCCATCATTTGGAAATCATTGTTCTTCTTTCTCTAGTAGGAACTTTAGTTAGAAGTCCTTCCAGTGAAAACTGCTTAATAATGAACTCAGAGTTTTTACTCACCTTATACATGTTTTCACCTTATCTAAAAGAAGTAGTTCTGCTGGGAGCCAGTTCTAGGACAGGTGTTCTCTCAGTGCTCTGAGGACATGGCCCGCTGTCTCCTGCCTCTTCTTGTTGTCCTGAGCAGTGGGCTGATGGTGTGACTGAGTCTTTCTCTGGCTCCTCGAGGTCTTCATCTTGTTGGTCTGTGCTTTCATTGTGTTTGTGTCCAGGTGTGGGTCTCTCTCTGTTCACTCTGCTTCATGTTGTTACATTCCCTGAGTCTGTGAACTTGTTTAAAGTGCAGAGTCGCGTTACTGTGATGGTTGCATGGGGCCACCGGAAGTCGTGGAAGCCCATCCAAGTGGTTGGGCCCTCCAGTGTCAGCTGCAGGCTGGCACGACATGCTGGCCATTGTCTTCGTGCTCAGCTACTCAGTCGTGTCTGACTCTTTGCGACCCCATGGCAGACAGTACCTCGCCTGGCTCCTCTGTCCATGGAATTCTTCAGGCAAGAATACTGGAGTGGGTTGCCATTTCCTTCTCCAGGGGATCTTCCCACCCAGGGACTGAACCCACATCTCCTGCTGGCAGGTGCACTCTTCACCATCACGCCACCTGGCAAGCCCCTGGCTGTTGTCTACTTGGGCTTAAACATTGAGAATGTCTTGAGAATGGCTGGAACTTCCAGGATTTAGATAACAATTTAAACATTCTCTCCTTTAATGGAAGCTTCCTGATGGGAGAGACTGACTGAGGGGGGAAACTGGGTCTTGTTTTGGTGGGCGGGGCCATGCTCAGTAAATCTTTAATCTGATTTTCTGTTGATGGGTTGGCCCTGTGCTTCCTCCCTGTTATATGACCTGAGGCCAAACTATGGTGGGGGTAAGAAAGATAATGGCGACCTCGTTCAAAAGGTCCCATGCACACAGTTATACTCAGTGCCCCCAACCCTGAAGCAGGCCACTACTGACCCCCGCCTCCGCCGGAGACTCCTGGACACTCATGGGCAAGTCTGAGTCAGTCTCTTTGGGGTCACTGCTCCTTTCTCCTGGGTCCTGGTGCAGAAGGTTCTGACGGTGCCCTCTAAGAGTCTGTTTCCCCAGTCCTGTGTAAATTCCAGCGGCTCTATGGTGGGGTTAATGGGGACCTCTTTCAAGAGGGCTTATGCCACACCCAGGTATGCTGCACCCAGAGCCCCTGCCCCCGTGGCAGCCCACTGCTGACCCAGAACTCCTCAGGAGACACTCAAACAGTTCTGGCTCAGTCTCTGTGGGGTCGCTGGGTCCTGGTGTGTACAAGGTTTGTTTGAGCCTTCTGAGCATCTCTGGCGGGTATGGGGTTTGATTCTAGACACGATTTCGCCTCTCCTACCATCTTGCTGGGGCTTCTCCTGTGCCCTTGGATGTGGAATATCTCCTCACAGTCGCTCCAGCTGCGCAGCCACTGCTCTAGCGTCTGCCAGCGTCTTGCTGGGGCTCAAACTACCGCACAATTGCCCTCATCTCACACAATAGCAAAGTAAAGCTGAAAATTCTCCAAGCCAGGCTTCAACAATACATGAACACCTTTCCAGTATTTCATTGTTAGTGTAAAGAAATGCAACAGGTTTCTGTATGTTAACTTTGTATCCTGTCACTCTGTTCACTTTATCAGTTCTAGTGTTTCTGTGTGGACTCTTCAGGGCTTTGCATATACAGTATCATGTCATCTGCATATAATGGTAATTTTCCTTCTTATCTTCCAGTTGCAATATGTTTTCTTTTTCTTGTCTGACTGCTGTGGCTAGGACTTCCAGTACTATGTACAATAGAAATGGTGACAGTGGGCATCCTTGTCTTGTTCCAGGTTTTAGCAGGAAGAGGTCTTATTTTCTTTAAACATTCACACATAACTGTTCTCTCGCCTGCATTATCTGGTAGTTTCAATAATCTGCAGTTCTTTGTGGTCTGTATCTGTTCTTTGCTGGTTTTGCTAACCCTCAGTCAGTGAGATGCTGTCCTGTGTGCTTGGTGACTTCTTTAAATTCATTGCTTTGACTTCATGATCCAGGGCCACCAGAGTCTAAGCAGGGCAAGCTTTCCTCTAGAGCGCTGTTATAACTGGGAGGTAGCACAAACCCGGGTCTTGGCTCTGCATGGGAGTCCCAGGCTCGGCTTTCCACCTCACTTTGGCCCAGGAGCCGGCAACCCAGTGCTGTGGAGCCACTGAATCCACTCTGAGAGCACCTCTGCCCCTACAGGCTCCACAGCCCTGTCACCTGAGCGGACACCATAAAACAAACAGGTACCAACAGAAGCCCTCGAGTTGAACCACTGTTTTGGAAATCCCAGCCAGCTACAGGACCCACATAATTCAGTCAGGAGTTAATCTAGAGCAGACAGTTCCCATGAAGGGAACTTCATGGGTTTGTTGAAGGGGCAACAAACCACAGCCTGGCCACTACAGATTTGGGTCCTGCAGCTGGACCCCCAGGACTTGTGGCCAGGTTACATTACAGTCAGCTTTTAGTAACATGACCTCACTCAGTTTGTTATGGCAGAGTTTTATGATACTCAGAGTAGCATCCCCAACAAAGACACCTCTCCCTTCCTATCTGGCGAGTAACATTTACAGGTGTCTGTAAAGCTGCCGTATCGTGACATCTGAGGTATTAGATCATCAACAGTGACCACTTTTCAAAAGTGCTATGAACGCAAAAAAAACAAAAACAAACTTCTGATGTACGGATAAACCTCAAAACTTAAGCACAGGGAAAAATACATAAAGAGTATAAATTATATCACTATTTACGTAACATTTCAGAACAAGCAAAACTATAGTGAAAAAACAACATTGTTGGTTGCTTTTAAGGATGAGGGGCCCGAGGAGTCTTTCTGGGTTGATGGAAATAGTCAGCATCTTGATAGTGTGGTAGTCATAAAGGTTAGAACAGGTTGTATTTGTTATATAACCAAACACTTAAGAGCTGGGCATTGCACCACATGTAAAGTATACTCCAGGAAACCCCAGTGCTGTGAAAATGAAGTACAGCAACTTCAGAGGCACATGTCAGCATCAAGTCTCCTTCCCTAGCCTCTTTCCTTTCCGCTGCTCCCGGAGGCAGTGGTAGACTTCGGGTGTCCACGGGCAGCTCACAGACCACAAAACAGTGTTATCTTCCTGTGGCCCGCGGAGCACAGCGCACGAGCCTCGGGGTGCTGGCAAAGACTGAAGGGCGTGCTACCCACCCTCCAGCCTTGTTTACTCAACTTTTACTCTACGTTCACACCACAGCAGGTTCAATCTGTGCCATGAACTCGCTGGTGCTGGATAAGGTGAAAGCTCAGGCGGAAGGCCCTGCCACACTGCGCACAGCGGAAGGGCTTCTCCCCAGTGTGGATCCTCTGGTGCCGGAAGAAGCCCGACAGGGCCCTGAAGGAGCGGCCGCACTCGCCGCACTCATAGGGCTTCTCCCCAGTGTGGATGCGCCGGTGCTCACTGAGGAAGGAGCTGCGGCTGAAGGCGCGCCCGCACTCCTGGCAGGCATAGGGCTTCTCCCCCGTGTGGACTCGCTGGTGCTGAATGAGGTTGGAGCTCTGGCTGAAGGCTTTCCCACACTCTCTGCATTCGTAGGGGTTCTCTCTGTGGTGGATCCTTCGGTGCCGGACGACGTTTGAGCTATGGATGAAGGTTTTCCCACACTCGCTGCACCCATAGAGCCGCTCCCCTGTGTGGATCCTCTGGTGCTTCACAGCGTCTGACCTCTGACTGAAGCACTTGCCGCACTCAGCACATTCATACGGCCTCTCTCCTGTGTGGATCCTCTGGTGTCTGATGAGGTTGAAGCTCTGGCTGAAGGCTTTCCCACACTCCTTACAGAGGTAAGGCTTCTCCCCATTGTGAATGCGCTGGTGCCTGACGACATGGGAGCTGTGGATGAAGGCTTTCCCGCAGTCACTGCACTCGTAGGGCTTCTCCCCAGAGTGAATGCTCTGGTGCTTCACCACGTCTGAATAGCATTTGAAGCTCCTGTCACAGGTGCTGCATCGGTAAGGCCGCCCTTTCCAGGGGCCTCTCCCATCAACTGCAGACGCTGTGTTCAGAGTGACCTCTGACCTGGACACTCTGTCCTCCATGAACCTCATGTCTCCGAGGGGAACCTCTGGGTCTCTCTGCAGCTTCCTCATTCCCACAAGGGTCTGGAAGCCCCAGTGTCTGGGAAGGACCCTGTAACAGTCCTGGCGTGGCCTCTCCATGGCCCCCTTCTTTCAGGGCCACCTGCCGAGGCATCAGCTCTGCACTCTGAGCCCTGTGCTCAGCTGCTGAAGCTGCACAGCAGGAAGCCTGGTGGCTTCCTTTCGATGCCTGGAAAGCTGGAAAAGAGGGCAGAGATACACAACTCAGAAGAGAACTCAGCTAAGGACACAGAGGTGGTGCTGGAGAGCTGTGTGCTGACAGAGCTGACAGCAAGCCTGTTATCCTGCCTGTCCTCATCTTGCCCAGTTCTCCACCTCTAACCCCTGTTGTCTCAGGATGGATGAGGGACCGGGGGAGGGTGGTCAGTGTCCTTTCCTGAGACTCCAGAAAAGCCCAAGCCTCTAATCTCAGTCTGCCCGGTCTCAGGCCTGGGGACAGACCCTCAGTCAGGCTCTGGTAACTCCCTGGTTTGGCCATATGGACTGAAGCCCAGAGAGCAGTTGGCAGCAGAGCAGGAGGAAACAAAGCAGAGGTCCGGGGATGCAGGGGTAAGCAGTGCGGATGGCACATGCTGGGATCCAGCCTCTTTCTCAGATCCTGGACTCCCTGAGACAACACTGTGGCCTTGACTGCCCCCACCTCCCAACTCAAGGTTGCTGGCATCCAAAATAAAGCAAATTTTCCTTTCTGTCACCCTTGCCTCTATTGGCTTTTGAGGTGGTGAGCAGCTCGACCCCACTTTTGGTCACACTGGTACCAAGTGGGGAAAGCCAGGGAGGCTGCTCAATGCCCCAGAGCCACAGGCCACCTCCAGCAGAGAAGCCTCCATCCCAGAGCACCCGTAGGGTGGTGCTGAGAAAGCTGGACAGCTGCATGTAAATCAGCGAAGTTTAGAACATTCTCTAACACCATACACGAAAATAAACTCAAAATGGCCTAAAGGCTTAGATATAAGATGTGATACCGTAAAACTCCTAGAGGAGACCACAGGCAAAACATTCTGACATAAACCATAGCAATGTTTCGTTACGTCAGTCTCCCAAAGCAGAAGAAATGAAAGCAAAAACAAATGGGACCTAATCAAACTTGCAAACTTCTGCACAGCAAAGGAAACCATAATCAAAACAAGCTACAGAAATGGGAGAAAATATTTGCAAGTGTTGTGACTGACAAGGACTTACAAAATATAACAACAGCTCATCCAACTCATTTACAAAAAACCAGCTCAATCAAAAAATGGGCCGAAGACCTAAATAGACATTTCTCCAAAGAAGACACACAGATGCCCAACAGGCACATGAAAAGATGCTCAACACTGGTAATTATTAGAGAAATACAAACCAAAACAACAGGAAAGACCTTACACTGGTCAAAATGACCATCACTAAAAAGTTTACAAATAACATGCTGGAGAGGGGTAGAGAAAGGGGCTCATACACTGTTGGTGGGAATGTAAACCGGTGCAGACATTATGGAAAACAGTATGGAGGTTCCTTTAAAAACCAAAAACAGAATTACCATATGATCCAGAAATCCCACTTCTGACATATATCTGGGGAAAACTCAAAAGGATACACGCAACCCAGTGTTCACAGCAGCACTGGGTTCACAATCAAGACATGCAAACAACCTAAGTGTCCATCGACAGATGACAGGTGTGGTGCACACGGACAATGCAATAGTACTCAACCACAAAGCAGGAGATGACGCCGTCTGCCGCGCAGTAGTACTCAACCACAAAGCAGGAGATGATGCCATCTGCCGCACCTGGATGGACCTAGATGCTATCTTGCTGGGGAAGTGAGTCAGAGACAGATACATGATATCACTTATACGTGGAATCCAAAAAACTGATACAAATGAACTTATTTACAAAACAGACTCACAGACCAAAACCAAATTTATGATTACCAAAGGGGAAAGGGAGAAGGAGCAAAGGGGGTAGGCATAAATTAGGAGTTTAGAATTAGCAGATACAAACTATTATATATAAAATATTGGTAAAAAAAAAAAAAAAGAGGAAGTCAATATAAACAAAAAAACCTGGGATTGGCCAAGTAGTTTATTCAAGTTTTTCTGTAACATCTTACCAAAAACCCAAATTATTTGGGCAACCCAATGGATAAACAAGGTCCTCCTGTATAACACATGGAATTATATTCAATATCTTACAATAACATATAATGGAAAAAAACATGAGAAAGAATATACATATAAGTGAATCACTCTGCTGTACACCTGAAACTAACAACATTGTAAGTCAACTACAATTTGAAAAACAAAATTCTTGTTCTCAGAGGTATCCAGGTTGGGGTTCCAGAGAGAGAGCGTGCTGCAGAGTGTGGCTAGGAGAAAAGACTCCACACACCCAATGCAGGAGGCTCGGGTTCGACTCCTGGTCAGGGAACTAGACTCCGCCTGCCGCAACTGAGAGTTCACACACAGCAACTAAAAGATCGCGTGCGCTACAACTAAGACCCGGTGCAGCTGAACGAGCGAATATTATGGAAAAAAAAGTGGCCTGGAAGGCAAAGGAGGTGGGGTGCAGGGAGCCCAAAGGCATGAACGTGGGGCACTGTGAGTGTCAGAAGCTGCCAGAGTCCAGTGACATCTCCACAGCCGCCAGGCAGATCGATGGGGAAGCTCCAACTCCTAAGCTGTCCCCACATCCCTTAGTCCAGGACAGCCCTCTGGGCCGGGCCGCCCCACCCCCCTCACCTGTGCATGTGTCCATCAGGGCAGCCCTCTCCGTGGTGGTCTGGAGATCCAGGCCGGGCTCTGTTTGCTGCTTCCTGCAGAAATGCCCACAGTGGGACCCCTGCCAGGGAGAAAGAGGAAAAAGGGGAGAAAATGACAGGGGGGAAGTCAAAGCTCCTTCAGTGAAGGGAGGTTCAGAGCCTGCCCTGGAGGAACCACTTCACTATAAACCAAGGTCCTGAATAAGCAGACACCCCAGAAACTAGTGGGAACTCTGTCTAGGCCACGCTAGCTCCCCTCACCCCAGCCTCCCAGCAGATGAGGAGCCCAGACCGATGAGGCAGCACCTGTCAGCTGCCTGCTGTGGTCTCAGATCCACGAGGGACGAACCAGCGCCTTTAAGCAGTCCTTGGGCTTTCCAGGTGGTGCTAGCAGTAAAGAACCCATCTGCCAGGGTAGGAGACATAAAAGACGCATGTTCCATCCTTGGAGAAGTTCCTCTGGAGGAGGGCATGGCAACCCACTCCAGTATTCTTGCCTGGAGAATCCCATGGACAGAGGAACCCGGCAGGCTATGGTCCATGGGGTTGCAAAGAGACCTAGCACGCACACCTGCATAAATGTCTGGAGACATTTCTTTGTATTTAAATTTTTTCTTGATAAAAGATCTGAATATAAAAACATGAAACCAAAAAAATAAAAAGTGATCTGCATGGTGTAATTTTGAATTGAGGAATGCTTTTGCTAAGCGTGACACCAAAGATGAAGTCTAACAGACTTAACAACACGGGACATTTGGAATAAAAAACAGATTAACAAACAAACAAACGGGAGAGATACCTGCAACACAGATAAGGATTCATAGCCTCAAGATATCTCATTATATATACATAAGAAAGCATGAAAAACTAGTAAAAGTTACGAGCAGGTAACCAGAGAAGAAAATAAACAAGCAGCCAATATATATATATTTTAAACACAGGTCCCACATTGTTCCACGTGGTAGGCAATTAAAAATGAAATTTAAAATATGTTTCAGTCTAAAAGTAGCAAAGGCTTAAAAGCAGTGGCTCCTTAGGAGCACTGAGACAATTAGGGAAACAAGCACCTTCATGCAGCATTGGGAAAGGACAAGGCGCACTGCACTGCTGGTAATTCAACAATTTACAAAGGCGTTACAGGCAGACTGTCCACTTCAGGGGACGGACGAGGCTGTCCCGGGGCGTCACCCTGGGAGGGGGAGGCTCTCTCTGGCCCCGACGAGGTTACAGCCGCCCGCCGCCTCCGGTCTCCTCCGGGACGTGAGCCCTCTCACAAGCACAGCCGGGGACAGACAAGGATCCCGGGGCCCGGCCCCCCGGGCCTGTCTCGGTCTCCTGCCCCTGCGCGGCCGGGCGTCCGCACCCCGCGCTCTCCCCGCCGAGCCCCAGGCTCGCCCGCACTCACCCGGAGCCCCTCCGCTCGCGGGAAGAAGCGCCCTCCCAGGTGGCAGAGGCAGTTCCGGTGACGCTCTAGGCGCCGGAGGACCGGCACTCGGCTGCCCTGGGGGACGCGGGCAGCAGCTGGAGCCGCGGGGGGCGTTGACCTGCCTGCGCGAGTCCGGGCCGGGCTCCCTAGCCTCGCGTGCACGACCCTCGGCGGTTGTCTGTACACTTTCACATTCACCGCTCCCGCCCCTGCTGGGCTTCCCTCCGCAGACCTCCGGGAGGCCTCCCGGGCCCTCCCCTTCCCGCGCCAGCCCTCCCCGCCGGCCCCGTGGCCTCCACCGGGTCCGGGCCCGAGGCCGGGGTCGTCACTCGGGATGGCGACCTTGCTGACTGCGCAGTGGGCGAAGGCACCGACGGAGGAGACCGGCGCTCGTGGAGAAAGCGGGGAGCGCCCGGGGGAAGAGGCAGGCAGAGGCGGAGAGACCCCTGGGCCGCCCTCCCCACGGAGATCCGCCGAGGGCAGGACGCCGGAGGGCAGGACGCCGGAGTCTCAGGGCGGCTGGTCCTGGCAGGTGGACCCCCTCCTCCCTCCTGCCCTGTGTCCCAGGCTGGTCCCTCCCCGCTGGTCCGCAGCGACCACACACTTGAGGGCTTTGCTATCTCACGGTTTCCTCTGGTTGCACGAGCCGGGTCACAGCCTGGCCGGTCCGTTCCTGGCGTCTCTCCTACGCTGAGGGGAGGTGCTGGCCAGGACTGGGGTCTCCCCTGCGGGCTCAAGAGCCTGTGGGCAGGATTCAGGTCTGGAGGGCGGTTGTTCTCTGAACCCCATAGGCTATGCGGTGGGCCTGTGTGCAGAATGGATCAACACAGGGTCTTGTGTTGAACCCCGGCCAAGAAACCTTTCCAGCGTCAGCCTCAGACACGGGTTTGGGCCTGGGTGGCGAATGTCCTGTGCCCAGCGCGGCACTGGGCTGTCTCTCCATGCTCCAGGCACTTTCCTTTAGATGCTCCTGTATTGCTCCTCAGCAACCCCATCCTAACACCTTCTGGGACCCCCACAGCACACAGAGCCTTTGAAATTACCCAGGCCCCTGGCACTGCCCCTCTGCTCTGTTCTGGCAGCCACCCACGCTCTCAGCCCACTCAGCACACAGGCCCAGTGGGCGGCTGACAGCAGGCCTTCCCTCCCTCAGCCCAACGCTGGCCCCCAGCCTTCACCCCCTCTCCAGTTGTGCTTCTTCCTCCAGCTCCCCTAGCTGTGAAACCAGTCACCAGTCCTTGACCTTGCCTGGCTTGCTGCTGCCTCGCTCTGAGCTTTGGCCCATTCCCTTCCCCTCCCTCATCACTGGACACAGGTCATGCCTCTCCTGCTGGAATCCTGCAACAATGTGTCCTCTGGGTGTCACATGTAGCGACATGGTGTCCACCAGCTCATCACTGGCTAGAGATCATTTTGATCACATGGTCCCTCCTGTCTGGTTTTCTGACTGTGGACACCATGTTTCCCCTGCAACTAATAAACCATCTCTGGGGAGAAAAGAAAGGCTGAGGAACTGCTCCACACTGAAGATTCCTAAGGACACATGGCAACCAGAGACTAGATGTGACCCCGCTGGATGCTGGGTTGAAGGGAATATACCATGGACAGGATGAGAGGCCCCACTTGGCTGGGCGTTGTGTTGGTGTCCAGTTACCCGGACTTAGTGCCTGCACTGTGGGTCTGTAAGAGAACATCCCTGAGTGTAGGGAACACACACTAAAGGGTTATGGAGCTAAGAGGCATAATGGATGCAATCCATCCTAAAAAGATGTTGGGAAAAAAGAATTTTATAGATATAAAAAGTTAAAAGGTATGGTTCTGCCATGTGATGTGAACTAGTGTGATTTCTTTCTACTTTTCTGCATTTCCCATATTCTCTACAATATATTCTGTTTATATAATAGGGAAAATGTGCTTTGTCAAGTTTTATCAAAAAAGTGAAGTCCTGACAAACAGAGCTTGTTGATGAGCTTGTAGAAATGGATTAAGCCTGTCTCCCCTGCAAGCCCCAAAGAAGACCATAAACTGCACGCTGAGTCTGCCTTCTGATGGCGCCAAAGAGGCCAACGCTGACGTCCCAGGACGCAGATGGTAGAGGGTATCCTCCTCCAGACGTCCCCACGGGGTCCCATCATGTATCTGTCGCTTCCACAACCAGGTGCCAGAACGAGCTTTCTCATTCGGGCTCTAGCGATGGCTTCCTCGTGGGATGTGCACTGGCTTTTCTTCTCCAGCAGGATCAGGGGTGCATCTAGGGGGCCTGTTGTTTGCTTCTGCTTGGGACCCCTTCTTTCTGGGGCGTGCCCCTGCCCTTTCTTTCTTAGATCATTCTGGAACCAATACCACCAGCTTCCCCAGGATGGGCCTGTGACCTGACTCTCTAGGGTTTGTGCAGCAGCTGTGGGGATATAGGGCTGTGTCCTCTGCAGCCCGGGCTGAGATGATGTCAGACCTGAGCAGTCGGAGCCCGATGCCACAAGGGCCTGCAGAGATGAGAGGTGGGCAGGGGACAGAAAACCTGACCACCAGAAAACCCAGAGTCCTGGGGTTCCAGTAGCAACCCCCTGACCCCACATGCTACCCAAGCCAGTGTCACTTGCTCTGTGAGTGGGTAGGGGGTCCACCTGGTTTCCATGTCTAGGCTCTGGGCCCCAGAGAGCTGGCCAGTGCCCAGAGGAGTGGGGGGGCTTCAGTGCTGCCAGGGCTGGGCCAGCCCAAGGCAGGGAGAGTTGAACTCAGCCTGGCCTGTGGCCCCAACCACACATGGGTCTATTCCTCCACTCACATCCCCTGGGGAACAGTGCAAATCCCTCTCCTGCCTGCCCTCAGCCACACTCTCCTTGGAGAGCCCTGCCCTGGGTCCATCACCTCTTCTGACATTAACAACCGAGAGAGACAGAAACCTGGTCAGCACCTTTGCTCTGCGCCTTCCGCCTTCCAGGGCCCAGTCAGTGGAACAGGCACTACTGGAACGCTGCTGCTGGTCACTGCAGGTGCAGGACACAGAGGTTAATGAAGCCCGCTGGCTTTTCCAGCTCCCTCTTACTGCCCAGAGTGCTGGAGCCTGCAGACCTGCCATGGTGCGGGGGGAGGGATGAAGGAGCCAAGTACAGTGGACAGGCTTTCTGACGGGCAGCTGGGCAGCAAAAAGGCCAGGAGGGGAGGGAACAGGTAGTTTGAAGCCCCACCAACTGCCTAGACGTTGTCTTTTTGGGCTCAGAAACAGCTTCAGAATGCAAGGGCAGAGGGCAGAATACAGACATAAGCCACGTGGCCCAAAGGGCAGAAGCTGGACCATCGCCGGGATCCAAAGTACCTGCAGCCCGAGACTCTTCCAGCCCTGGACTCCCTGTTGTCCCCGGGGGCCCCTCTGGACACTCTCCCAGAATCTCCAACAAACGGGGCTCCCTGCATCTGTCTCCCACCAGCCCATCCTCAGGAGCCTGTGTCTGAGGCATTTCCTGCATCAGTAAACACTGAATACATGCCCAATCCTGCACTGCACTATTTATGTGTAACATTTTACAAATCATAAAGCACACGTAAAAACGAAAACATCTCAATAGGATGACCTAAAAACTAGAAATAGCATTCAAGACACATCCTAAGGGAAAACCTGCAATATTTTGGAGGACCACTGTTCCCAAAAGAAATACTCCAACCACGCAAATCCTATCTCCCACACCAGAACCTTCGTTCCCACCAGACACCAAGAGACAGACAAGGGGCCTTATCTGAAAACATGACCTTCCCGACACGGCCGCCACTTCTCAACTATGTTCTCCAAGCCAGGGACTACGCCCTGCATTATTCGACCAGCCCCATGACCAAAAAGGACCCACGAGGCTGAAAACACAGTACAAACCTCAAAATACAGTGAAGAGTTGCTCCAGCTAGAGTTCGATTCGGCGTCCCCGCCCCTCGCGGCTCACCCCTCCGCACCCCCCGCACCGTCGGCGCCGGCAAATTTTGGGTAAAGAAAAGAGTTCGTCGTCCGCACATATGCAAAGCCCACTGGGCGCTTGAAGGGTGTGTACTGCAGTGCTCTTCCCCATTGCCCGACCTCTGGTCTAGGCCTTTCTCAGGGCTGCCATCAGGGGGACCACGGAGCTCGTTTCAACAGCATATTTGTCAGATCTCCCGGCGAGTGAAAGGGCGCTGCCGCCTTGCCGCAACGTCCCGTCCCGCTTGCCAGGGGGAGCCAGTGGAACTCTGTTCGCACTGTTACCGGGCGGCCCAGGGGGCAGTGAAGGCCCGGCAGGGCTGCGGGCGAGGGAGCCAGCACAGGCGTCTTAACTGGGGTGCAGGTGCCGGAGCCAGCTTCAGGGCGCGCCTGAGCGCTGCTCTCTGCACGCCTGCACCAAAGCACCGCAGGCGTCCGCAGTGTCCCCAGAGCCCTCCCGTGCAGGGTCAGCTCGGTGCAGCAGAGGCAACCCCCCACCCTGTCGCCGCCACCCCCCCACCCCCACTGGCTGTCTTGGTTCACTCTGCGTCATGAACCTACCTGCCCTGGCTCAGGTGCGAGCTCAGAGGAAGGCCCTGCTCACTTAGCACAGCGAAAAACTTCTCCGCAGTGTGGACCCTCTGGTGCCGGAAGAAGTCCGACAGGGCCCTGAAGGTGCGGCTGCACTCAGAGGGCTTTTCCCCGGTGAGGATGCTCGCTGAGGAAGGCGCTAATGCTGAAGGCGCCGCGCACTCCTGGCAGGCATACGGCTCCTCCCCGGGGTGGCCCCGCTGGTGCTGAGTGAGGCTGGAGCTCTGGCTGAAGGAAGGGCTGCACCGCGGACACGTAACCGGCTTCTCTCTGCTGTGGAACCGCGGGGGCTGCGTGACCTGGGAGCTGTGCACAAAGGCTTTCCCGCGCTGGCTACACGAGATGGCTTCCTGCCAGTGTGGATCCTCTAGTCCGATGTCTATCCGAAAACTCTCCTGCACGCACTGGTGAGGCTTCTCCCCTAACGGGAAGCTTCTGCCGCTCCAGGCCTTGGCCAGTGCGGGGAGGCCTTGAGTCCCACAGGCTGGTGGAGAGCTGGTTCCCAGGCTGGGGCTCCCCACGCCTGCTAGATTTGGAGTGGCTCAAACAGCCGGGCTCACCGCGCCCAACCTCTCTCTTGTGTGGTCTCCCTGGGGGGTCACAGGCTGGCGGTGAGGCTGGCTTTGCTTCCCATCTCAAGGTCTTGGTTCCTCTCCTCCCCAGGAATCGCCTGGTGCGGGCAGGTCTCTTGTGGCAGCCCTGCCAGCTGGGAACCCTGATGGCTTCTGCACAGTCCGGCAGGTCCTTGGCCCCACCACCGGAGACTTGAGGCATTTGTCCCCTGGACAGACTGGGGTTCTGCCTCTTCCGGGATTTCCTGCCCTGGAATCTCCTCCTCACTCTGAGCTGAAGCCAGAAGGGGAGGCAGCAGATGACAGCAGCCTCTGAACCGGAGCATGCAGAGACCTGGGGAAGGCGCTTCATCTCTTTAATTCAGGGAACAAGGGAATTAAACCCCGTGTCTTGGATGAGGTTACGCAGGGATCAAGGTCAGGGAAAGGAAGTGTGTGAGAAGGGAACAAACTCCCAAAATGTTATTATTTTTTCATCTTTCTTTTTAAAAAATGTTTTTCAACATTTTATTTTGTATTGGGGTATAGCCTATTAACAATGTGATAGTTTCAGGTGGACAGCAAAGCGACTTAGCCATACATATACATGTATTAGCTTTCCCCCAAACTCCCCTCCCATCTGGGCTGCCACATAACATTGAGCAGAATTCCCTGTGCTATTCAGTAGGTCTTTGCTGTTTATCCATTTCAAATATAACAGTGTGTACAAGTCGATCTCCAACTCACTACCTGTCTCCACCCCCTCTCCCCCCCACCCCCCCGCCCCCAACCGGCAGTGTCGTTAAAAAAAAGAAATCTGGGAGCCCTCCTAACCACTTCCGGTCTGGAGCTGCTTGATTCCAAATGATTTTTGCTCAAATAAATCTTTAAAATTAAAACAAAAATTTAAAAAATCTGTTAAAACCTGTCCTCTTTGAGGACTAGCCTTCAGTTTCCCCTGAGACCCAGAATCTGGCTGATCCTTGGGGCGAGGCAGCAGGGCAGCGGGGAGGGAATTGGGCCGCACACTGAATAACAGATGCCCAGGTCAGGACCGTGGCCAAAGGGACACAGCCCGGGGCTCGAGAGGGGAGTACCGTGTCCCTGGGTCCCCTCCTCCGGAAGAGGAGAGCCTGGCCTGGTGCCCTTGGCAGACGGAGTGGCAGGTGAGGTCACAGCGGGTGACAGCGCTGGCGTCGGCGAGACGAGGACGTCGTGCTGATCCCTGGAGAGGTCTCAGGGAAACACACCCCAGGGGCGCGGATGGGGCCGTGCCCGGGGCCGGGGGCTCCCCTCAGGGGCACAGCGGTCCGGACTTCACGAGCTCCGCCCGCACACACCCAGACGAACTTCTTCCAAAGCGAAACCCGGCCTTTCCCGGGATTGTCAACTCTTCCAGCGGACTCCCGAAAATGAGGTGGAAGAAGCATGATTTGGGAACCTGGCCTGCGGCCGTCGGGTCCCTGGGCCCAGCGGGCGGGGGACGCCCTCTTGGCGCACGGACGTAGCTCTGCGGTCAGGGGTCGTGCGGACTGTGGGAGGAAGGCCCGAGGGGGCCGGCCGTGACACCGCGTCCACCGCCAGCCGGGCCGCAGGGCCGAGGGACCCGCAGCGCGGAGCCACCCCGCCTCCTCCCCGCGGCTGCGGGAGCCGGAAGCGAGCGAACGCCGCGCCCACAGCAAGTCCCGCCCGGCGCCGCGAGCACTTCCCGGAGCTCTCGGAAGCTCGAGATGGGGGGCCCGCAGGGGGCCTGCCCGGGGCAGGAGTCCGTGGAGAGGAGACCCCAGGAGCCACTGGGCTGAGCCTGAGAGCCTCGGGGCGGTGCACCTACGCTCGGACCGGCGCGCTTCCCTGGAGCTGTCCGAGGTGCTGGATAGCAACTGGCCGTGGGACCTCGGAGAAGCGGGCGGTGAGGCAGAGACAGCCAGGGAGGGAAAGGGCAAGGAGGCCCGGCGCGTAAGGCCCTGAGCGCGGTAGGAGAGACTCTGGAAAGCAAGCAAGGGACACCACCCGACTCATGACTCAGAAGACTCTGGTGGAGGGGGTGGGAGGCGGAGGCGAATTCTGGGTTGTTGGGGTGGCCCAGGGGAGGAATGGCGCATGCTGGCTTGGTCTGAGGTGAGAACGTTACTGTCCGCTGCTGAGGCATGTCCACGATCCCTGCGACCAGTTGAAGGAACCCAGCACTTAGGAAAAAACTGCAGGGGCGAGGAGACGGCCCCTAGCGTGACCACCACCTTCAAATCCTGAGGGCTCTTCCTCCACTGAGTACAGCCAGGCTATGACAGGCCCAGAGGGCAGGACTGGGACGGCTGGTGCTGGAGGGCAGACCGCGGTCTCAGCCAGGCAGTCCAGAAGTGCCGGGCCCCCTTCCAGATGGTGTCTGAGTAGGGCTGGGACCATCGTCCATGCAGAAACACCTGCTTTGAGGGGCTGGGTGAGCCCATAGGCCCCCAAGCCTGGCACACTATCAACATCACTGGGGGTGTTGGAGCTAAATCCAGATTCCCTGGCCCCACCCCGGATCTACTGAATCTGTCTTCCCTGATGTGGGGTCTGGGAATCTGTTTTTCAGCAAGCTCTGACCCCAGCCTTGGAGATGCTCCTTTTTCAGGAGTCTGGGTCCGGCCTAACCCCTCGTCCAGTTCAGACTTATGAAGATACTGAGGTAGTCCCATATGGAATGATGCATTGCAACTGACAAAGACAAGCACGTGGACAATAACGGTATTGAAAATGTGGGCAGAGGAACTTGTGGTTCTGTCTGCTCATCCCAGCATCCTGCCACCAGCCATGGGTATGACTTTGAATCAGGCTGAATGGCAATCTCTGAGCCCATCTCCCTGGTTAGAGCCCCTAGCCCAGGGATGGACAGCAAGTGGCCTAAGACCCCAGCAGAACCCTTCTCTGGGATGTTTCCCTTACCCTCTAGTGGGTAAAATAGAAGCAAATAGGTCTGGGGCTCCTTTGAGCTCTGGTCTGCATCCCAGAGAGAATGAGGCCTCATTCTCTCATCCCAGGAGGAATGAGGCCAACTCTACAACATCAAGTATGATCTTATCCTTGCTAATGATGTTTGATTTTATGTGTCAACTGGACTGAGCCACAGGGTGTCCAGATATATGGTCAAACATTATTCTGGGCAAGATGGCCATCTGAGTCAGTAGACTGAGTAAAGTGCTTGGGTTCCTCACCGTCACATGCATGGGTCGCAGCCGGTCAGCTGAGACTGCATAGGACAAAAAGGCCAAGGAACAGTGAACTCCTGCCTGACTGTTGAACTGGGGTGTCAGTCTCATTCTGCCTTTGGACTGAAACACTGAATTTTCCTGGGTCCCGGGCCTGCTGGCTTGCAGACTGGAGCTACCCCATCGACGCTCCTGGGTCTCCAGCAGCCCCCTGCAGGTCTTGGGGTGTCTCAGCCTCCGTAACCTCACGAGTGGATTCCTAACCTACCCGTCTCTCCAACTGCCTCTGCTTCTCTGGAGAGCCCTAACTAATATCTTTTTTTCCTAATTAGAAAAATTTGGAGATTAACTTGTCTAACCTTACAGTTAAATGTAGAGTTGGGCTTTAAATTCCAGTCGATTTTCATAGCCATCATGGTACACTGCTTCTAATCGTGTAAAAATAAAAACCCCCTGTATCCAACTGAAGTCTCCAGGTTTAGGTCCATTTTTGTTATTTACTGACCCACATGCACATGCAATCTGCACCACACCCTGCGCAGAGCCCAAGATGGTGATGAAGTCAGCTCCTGGGCCTCCTCTCATCTCCATCAAGTACAAAGAATTTATTCAGGACAGGGCATGTGATGCTGGCTGTGCCAACCAGGAGGGCGCGCAGGCAGGAGCCCTTCACGAGAATGCCGCCTCGACCCCAGGCTGCTGCCGCCTGTCCCCAGCGCTCTCTACTCCCGGTAGTGGACCCTCTGGTGCTGGATGAGCTGGGAACTCTGGCCGAAGGCCTTGCCGCAGGCGCCACAGGCGAAGGGCTTCTCGCCCGTGTGGGTCCGCAGGTGCCGGAAGAAGTGCGAGCGGCCGCGGAAGGCCTTGCCACAGTCGGGGCACTCATAGGGTTTCTCACCCGTGTGGATGCGCTGGTGCTCGATGAGCACCGAGCTCCAGATGAAGGCCTTGCCGCACTGGCTGCAGGCATACGGCTTCTCGCCCGTGTGCAGCCGCTGATGCCGCACCAGGTTGGAGCTCTGGCTGAAGGCCTGGCCGCACTCGCCGCACTCGTACGGCTTCTCCCCGTTGTGGACGCGCAGGTGCTGTGTGAAGTGCGAGCTGTGGCTGAAGGCGCGGCCGCACTGGCCGCACTCGTAGGGCTTCTCGCCCGTGTGGATGCGGTGGTGTTGGATGAAGCCCGACCAGCCGCGGAAGCGCTTGTCGCACTCGTGGCAGGCGTAGGGCTTCTCGCCCGTGTGGATGCGCTGGTGCTTCAGCAGGAGCGAGTTGTACTTGAAGCTCTTGCCGCAGGCCTCGCACCTGTGCGGCTTCCCGCCCCGTGGGCCGCCCTGCTGGGTCCCGAGCCCCGAGCCCCGGCTCAGGCCGCCCGCCAGCTCGGCCGTGCGTCCCGGGCTGCCCTCCGTCCCGGAGGCCCCCTGCGACCCGAGCCAGGTGTCTCTCTTCTGGGAACGGGGCCCAGCCCTCGGTGTCTGGCCTGCTGACCGCTCCAGGCTGGGCTCCTGCCCAAAGCGGTCCCCACCCCCAGGTCTGCGGGGAAGGCTCCTCAGCAGGGTCCTCAGCACGCCTCCGGCCTGGTGCACCTCGTCTTCAGGACCGTGCGGGCTGGGAGACAACGGGGCCTGCTCCGGCTCCGACTCAGAACCTGAAACGAGAGGCGGAGGGCTCTCAGAGGCCGTCCCTCACTGGACCCCGTCCCATCCCGGGTGCCTGCGCCAGGGTGGGAGTGGACGGGACGTCGTGGGTTGCTCGGGGGTGGGGCGGACAGGAGGTTCAAACTTGGAGCCAAGCAGAAAAGCCCCTGCTCCCGAAGCTGCTGGTCCGGGATGCCAGCGCCTGCCACGTCCTCTCCGAGGAGGCGCCTGTCCAGGCCCCTGCGGCCCCTGAGCTACTTCAGGGACCCCCGGGAGACACCACAAGGGCTTCTCTGGGGGAGAGGTGGGGTAGGGTGGGGCAGCAGAGAAATGAGGGGCTAAGCGCCTGGATGGGTGAAGCCAGATCCAGGCCTTGGGGAGAAGGGGATGTGGCCAGAGCTTGATTTAGGGGGCTAGAGGAGGTGGGGGGAAGTACACTGGGCAAAGGGGGGCCAGGACAACTCCCCAAGTGCTGGCCTGGGGTGCCAGTGGTGCTGGGGCAGACACTACCTGGACAGGCTGGGGCTACAGGGGCCTGGGCAGCACTCACAGTCAAGACAGCGGAGGCAACAGGATGGGCATCAGTGGGGACGGGCTGTGGGGCACAGAAGCGCGCTCCGAGCCAGGGACAAGAAGGGCCTGGGGGCCTGGCTGTGTGGTGGGCATAGCCAGGAGCCTGGTGGGCAGCAGCTGCAGATAGCTGTGTTGCGGGCAGGGCCCTGGTTCGGCCTGCTCACTCACCTGACCAGCAGGTGTCTCTGCAGATCTGGACCTCTGTCACCTCTTGGAAGTCCAGGTCTGACGGCTCCTGTGGGGGCTGGGAGGGCACCTCAGGGCTGCTGCTGGGGAAGCCTGGGGGTCACAGGGGGCTGGGGCTCATTTCCCCCTCCTCTGGAGGCTCCTGAGAGCCACAAAGGGTTGGAGTGTTCAAGAGACGGGTGTGTGAGGGGCCCCGAGACACCACATGGCTGCCCTGCAGTGGGGAGGCAGGGGCTGGGCCTGGAGCGCTGGCTGCTCTGGGCTGCTGTCACTCAACCTTCATCCGCTGTCACTCAACGACGTGAAGTCCGGGGCTGGCCAGGCCCGGCCTGCTAGGTGGACAGCCTGCTCATACGGCCACATCCTGACACGGCCTCTCAGAGCTCAGTGCTGTGTCCCCCTATGCTGGGCACCTCCAGGGTGGTTGTGATGGAAGGCTTACAGCTTGGCCTGAAGGCAGGCCACCCTCAACTAGCAACAGGGACAGGCCTGGTTGACCCTGGCCAGGGCCCCAGGCCTGAGGCTCAAGTGAACAGTGTGCTGATGTGGCCGGTGCTCCAGGGGGAAGGCAGTGGGTGATTTTTTGGCTCAAAGTTTTCTGCGTAAAACAGCCCAGAAGTGTGTTGTTGGGCCTGGACACACTTGCAGGAGAGGAGCAGTCGGGGGCGGGGGGCGGGGGGGGAGGTGGTTGGCCACTGGGTACCTAGAATTCAGTCTCAGGCGCCAGCCAGGAGCACCTCTGGGAAGACTGCCTCCTGGCCAGGGGCCCCTCCCTCCTCCAGCCTGCGGACCCCAGGGGTCCAGCCCCCCATCTGCAGGGCACTAGTCCCTGAGGGGCTGCGCCAGGCCCGCCGCCCAGCCCAGTGCAGCGTGGTTCCGCTTTAGTCTCTGGGAGCTGCAAGTGAAGAGGGGCTGAGCCCTGCCCCACACCTGCACCCCCCACCCAGCATCCCTGCCAGGGACCAGGCCCCGTCCCCTCGGTCCATGCTGCTCCCTGCCCTCCTCGAGTTGACCAGGGCTCCCCTTCTAAGGACACCCTCTGGTCCTGCCTGGTGTCCAGCACTCTGCTCAGCTGCAGGTTCAGAAATGGTCCTTGAGGTGGGGGTGGGTCACTGGGCTCAGGCCTGGCTGTGTCTGAGGGACCCCAGGCCTGCCAGGGTGGATCTCCCGAACTCTCTTTCTGGCCCATCTCACCAACTTGGACCCGGGAATCAGGAGGCTGGGGCTCCAGAAGTCCTAGCCTCGCTGGCTGGAGGGCCCTGGGCAGGTTCCTGAGATGCTGGGGCTTTCCTGCAGAGGCCTCTGTGGACCCCTGAAGAGTGAAGCCTCAGCAGCAGAGGAAAGGCTCGAAAGTCTGAGGGGTTCTCTCTGCCCTGGAAAACAGCCTGGATGCAGTGGGGAGGGGTGAAGCCCCACTCCCTCCTATCGGGCAACCCTCAGGCACCTCAGGGCACCTGGACATGGCTCAGAGCACCCAAGACCAGCCTCTGGGCCCGTGCTGCCCATGGCTGGGCGAGATCAAGTCAGGGGCAGCCCTGCTCTGCAGGGGCTTGGGGACCAGCCTTCTTATCTTCAGGGCAGCCCCTCCCGAGTCCTGTGTCCTGCTGGTCTGCCGCCCCAGGGAGGAGCCGTGGCGCGCTGGGCCCACAGGGGCGTCAAGGGCAAGCGCTTCAGCCAGGCTGTGGGGTCTGGATTCTGCTGGTCTCCACTGGCTCAGGTCTGGGCTTCCAGGTCCCCATCAGAGATGTGTCGACAGGAGGTCCTACTCGCCAGGCTGGTGTGAGGGTGACATGAGGAGCTGGAGGTGAAGTGCAGGCCCCCAGGGGCAGCGTGGGGGCCCTGAAACCACTGTGTGCCCAGGGGGCGGGGTCTGGGCTCCTTGAGGGCAGCGCCAAGCTCCACACCCACTGCACACGCCCTAGCCTGGCCCATCACAGGGCACGCTGGGAGTTCCTGCTCGTCCTCGACTGGCCCGCTATCTCAGCTGTGTGCGACGTCAGGCTGCCCCCATGACCTCCGTGGGCCTCACTGTCCCCGTGTGCTCAGTGCCCACCCCCGGCCTCCTCTGTCCCCACACAGAGCCCTAAGCGCACAGCCGGCACCCAGCCCAGCCGCTGCTCAGCCCTTCTCAGCTGCCATAACATCACCTGCTATAATGCCAGGACCTGCCAAGAGTGAGAACCCTGGGCACAGTGCCAGCTCTGCAGGACAGTGGCACAGGCTCAGACTTGCCCTGAGAGTGATGGGACACATCTGGGCTCCCATCCAGCTGCCACCAGCATCTGTGTCCTCCACTGCAAGAGGTGTGAGGCCAGGCCTCCTGTGGAACGTGGGGCACGGAAGGAAGCCCTGGACTCTGATGACTGAGTGTGAGCAGGGCCCCGGGGCACCACACGCCACAGGGGTGGGGCGTCCTCCCCAACCAGCTGTTGGCTATTTCCACACCTGGACACCCCCAGATCCTGCTGGGGGCTGCAGCAAGGTTGGTGGCTCCATCCGCACAGGGGTCCCCACCCAAACCAGCTTGCCCAGATCTCTAGACACTATTTCCCTGGCATGGGAGCAATGGCTGGGAGAGAGAGACAAAGTGACTTGCTTCTGTCACACAGGCCTGGCCATCAAGGCTGCTTTTTCTGCAGCCCTGATGCCCTAAACAAACACAGTCCAGGGGACTGTCCCCTAGGGAGCTACTGCTCACACAGCTCAGCCCAAAGCTCAACCACCACTGCCCGAGTCCCAACCCAGGTACCAGGGTGCAGGAGCCCCAGTGCCCAGCAAGCTGCCTGCCCGCAGTGATGGTGCAGGGAGGCAAGTACCATGTTGATGACCGTGGAGGTGGAGGTGAAGTTGGGCTTCATGGTGGTGGGCTCCAGGTGTCCCGGGTGACTCGAAACTGACCGGGGACAGGACATGAGGGGGCTCCTGACCGTCCCCCAGGGCCGCCATCTTCCCCCAAGGCCTGCTGAAGGAGTGCACACCGGGGACCTGGGAAAATGAAAACCATGGCAGGATGAGGGGGTCAGAGGGATGTGCTGGGGGTAGGGGGTGGCCATCAGCCACAGGCGGAGCCTCCCTCCCTGGGTAAGGAATTCCAAGAGGCAAACTGTGGGGCCCAGAGTGCTGGAACTGTTAGTTCCACCAGGCGCACAGCACCAGCACACCTACAAGAACAGAATGTTTTCCCAACGCAAAGCCTTGCCCAGCGAGAGAAGCAGGCTGTTCTTCCAGAAAAACCTGTCATGGCTAGGGGCCGTTGGCTCTGGGGAAGACAAAAACTGAACCCTGCCTGCTGGAGCATGAACATTCCAGGTTAACTCTCCAGGAGACTCTTTCAGAGAGGAAAACCCTCCACAGAGCCCTCAGAGGCTGCAGACCTGGCCCCAGCACACCCCGGTGCTCTCAGTCTCCTCTCGGGCAAAAACACCCTCCTTTAATCTGGTTTGCAACAACAGCTTCGACCAAGGGGAGAGTTTTTCTTTCACACTTTAATGAAGTAGAAGGTCTTATTTGGGGGTGCAAAAGGGGCAGGGGAAAAGCCAAAGTTAACGTACATCCAGGAATGGTGCAGACGGTACCTGCTTCAAGGAGGCGGGGAGGCAGCCGCCACAGGGCTCCTCGGGGTCAGCCCCCACCAGACCTCAGCCCCTAATGATGGCAAGGGTCACCGGCAGCTAGGTAAACTGCCACACGTGGGGCTGCAGTCCTGAACCTGGGTGCAGGTTCTCACCCCCGCTAAGACCCATCAAATCACTTAGTTAATATCCGGGGGACTTAGCCGGGCAAATGCACGGCCACCCCTACCCTGGCTGTCTGAGGGGAGGTGGCAGTCACACATGGACGCAAACCCTCCACCTCCACGCTGCTGTGACAGGCTGAAGGCGGAGGGGACACAAACGGCACTGGCCCGGGGACGAACCCTGTCTACTCCCTCTTCCCCAGCTTGGAGCCTGTGCCCCGCGGGAAAGGGCCCGAACTCCGCGCGCCTGGCAGCAGAGAGCAGGCAGCCCGGGCTGCGTCCTGCCACCGACCTCGGGCCAGAGGCGGCTCTGAGCCTCCTTCCCGTCTGCAGAATGTGGTTGCCACAGCTCCTGTCCCTGGGGTTCCGGGAGGATGGGGAGGCGCCCCGCAAACGGGCACCCGCGACCGTTCGGGGACAGTGTGCCCGCTGCGGCCCCCACCCGCGCCCCCAGCCCCGGTCGAGGCCAAGGTCGTGGCGGCTGCAGGGGCCGGGCCCAGCCCGCGGGGACGACGCGCGAGCGCGAGTGGGGCTAGGCGCCTCGGCAGCCTGCACCACCGCTGCCCGGTACCCACTCACCTTCCGAGCGGGAGGTGGCCGCCCCGGCGCCGGCCGGAAGTGCACCCGCGTCCCGCCCCGCCCGGCCGCGCGCACTTCCGGGACGCTCTGGGTGCTGGGAGGACCACTGCCTCGGTGACCTCGCGGGGCGGTGGGCGGGGCGCCGCGGGGGGCGGGGAGTTCCTTAACCCGTGCGGCGCCGGCCAGAGGCCGGTGGACCTGCCCCACAAGTATCTGTGGCCTTTGATCACAGGATCCCGCAGCCTGTCGAGGTCAGTCGCCCCAGGTTCGTCTGCTGAGCTCTCGGTCCCCGGTTGCACACGCTTCCAGAGCAGCGCGCGCCTGGCAGGGATGGCTCACACATATTCTACAAGCACAGTTCTTACAGCCACTGGAGTGCTCCCCTCCGCAAGAAGAAAAGTTCCACCCAAAGCATCCTCGGGGGAATCTCCTTCCCTAGCATGGACGGCCATCATTTGCTAGGGAACTTGCTGAAGACAGTCCTCCTCTCTTTTTGGGGTGTCTCAAATGCCCCCTAAACTACCCTGCCATTGAAGTGTGTTCCCAAACTTTAGGTCCTGAAGAGTGTTACAAATTTTCCCACAACCTTTTCATGGAATTCTTCCTGAATTTCCTGATGTTCACTAAGTCTCTTTCTCAGCCCAGATCTTACAACCAGAAAGAGAAGTGGACTCACTCTCTCGTTGGGAAAAGCAACAGCTGGAGGAGGATTCCACGAACCTATCCACCAGGGATGGATGTCCAGCGGAATTACTTCCCCATGACTACTTCTGAGTCTGGGCAGGTACAGGACAGAAGACAGCAAGAGAGGAGCCACAGCCCCAGGCCTGAGGATCTCATCAGGGAGGAGGGGACATCTGGTCCCAGGTGGCTGCCATGGCAGCAGGGAAACCGGATAACCAGGGACATGTGAAGGACCAAGTGTGTGGGGAGGGACCTTTCTTGGTGGGTGGTGAGACTAGGATGAGAACTGAGAAAGAGGCTGAAGCACACTTGGAGCTGGAGAAAAGGTGCCTGAGCAGCTGATTCCTGCCCCAGACTCGAGGTGAGTCCCAGCCCTGTAGGTTCTGGAAGGTTACCCCCTGCCCTCCTCTGCCTGACCTGGTACCAGGTCCTGAGACACAGGCTCAGGGGTACAGTGTGGAACAGGACAGGTCCCTGCCTCCAAAACAAGCTGGACAGTGGTCTTAAAGTCAATTTGGAGCCTGGATTTCATTCTCCTTGTACCAGGAGCCAGCAAACCGTCTTGAGCAGGGAGTGAAGAGTGCCTTTAAGATCAGTTCAGGGCAGTGGGGAGGCAGGAGAGAAGGAAGAGATGGGCAAGGTGGAGAGAGGCTGGGGGAGGGCGTGTGGGGGACAGAACTGACCGTACCTGCTGCTGGTTGGGATGTGGGCGTGAGGACACCTTGGGGTTCTGGCTAGAGTGTGGCTGGTGGCTGCTTCCAGAGATGGGGAGATGGCTGGGGAAGGGGGGCTGGTGATGAGTGTGCACACCACCCTCGAGTGTGTCCTCCCTGATGGTGGACAGAAGTGGCCGTGGGCTGGACTTTCACCCGTCCTCTTCTTCATTCTGTCCTGCTCGTTGTTTCAGAGGGATGGAGGCAGGCTTCTGTTTCCTACAAGGCTGGGGAGACCTGAGGGGATCTAATTACTCTCAGCCAGTCACCATTTTCCTGCCCACCTCTGCCCCACGGTCTGGGGCGCCTGGGCCCTGCCAGCCTCTCAGCCTGAATCGGCTTCTCTGCACTCAAGTGCACAAGCTTCTGCTGAAGGCTGCCTCCCTTCCAGATCTCCAGCTTCTGACACCTCCAGCAGACAGCTCTTACTTTCTGTCTCTGGCCTCGAGACTCTTCAGCCCTTCCTGAGTTGAGGGTCCCCACGCTCAGCATCCTGGGCTCTGAGCAGCTTCCCTGCCTCCCACCCACCAACCGCCAGAACTCCTCCCCTTGCCTGTGACAACCAAAGTGTCCCCAGGTATTGCCAGCATCCCCTTCTGAGGGCAAAATCACCCCTCGTGAGGACCTCCGCTCTAACAAGGCAAAGTGGGTAGGACCCAGAGGGGAGGACAGATGAGCACGTCAGAACCGGTCCCTGATGGAGCGATCACAGGGTCTGTGGGGCAGGCATCAAGCAATGACATGGCCCAGCTCTGTTCCCAGGCAAAGAGGTCCCCGCTGCGTTTTGAAAGTTCGCTTTACATCACTTTGCTTTTTGGTACCTGGTTTGCAACAAACCCAGAGGATTTTAGCTTTGATAAAATAAAGGCAAACAGTGAAAAAAAAGCTTGCTCAGCCTTTGTTCTACAGCAGCTGCTCCCAAGGCAGCTAAGAGCGGGCGCGCCAAGCTCCTTCCTTTGGACCCAGGCTCAGCAGTAAGGTGCCAGGGCTGCTAACCATGTCTGGGGGCGTCATCTTGATTTGTCTCGTGCACTCTGAGTGAGATGTGTTCTAACGAGGTAACTGCCTCTTTGCTTTCTGCCGTTTCAGCTTTGGAAGGTGTCACAGGACCACGCTGCTCTGGAGCGCGGGGGACCCCACCCTGGTTGGCAACAGGATTGCGAGGAAACAAATGACTGTTTCTTAGGGTGTATGTGCTATGATGAAATTATGGGGGTGGACCACACCCTGCCCGGCTTCCACCCACCCCAGGAAGCACAGGCCACCAAACACCGAGCCCTGCGGCTGGGGAACGACTCTTGTTTCTCCCCATGTGCATGTCCAAACGACATGCTGTTTTCTTGGCTTTGCACAAGCTAGTGACTGAAATCACACTGCGTGTTCTCCTGTCTTTGCGCAGTGCTGTGTCTGAGACCCGCAGACGCTGATGCACGTCTACCCGCTTCAGTGTAAGTACTGCCGTAGGTGTCTCTCTAGCCCGTGTCCCAGAGTTCCGCTACGGCGTGTCAGCAAGTGATGTTTCCGGGTCAGTGGGTCAGCACATCTTCCACTTGCCAGAAAATGCCATTTTTGTTGCTAAAATGGATGACAGCTTTAGAAAGCTGCATCTTGTTATTAGCCTATCAAATTCAACAGCCTTTTTTTGTTGTGGTAAAAAAGTACATAATATTTATTATTTTAACCAATTGTAAGTAATTCAGTGGCATTAAATATTCCCAGTGTTGTGAACGTGTCACCACTACCTCACAGAAGCTGTTCCTGCCAAACCCTCAGGGCCCTCCTCCAACCTGGTGACTGCTACTCCACTTCCTATGCATGTGCCCGCTCCAGGGCAATTCATTTATATGAATACACATAGTGAAGTGGAACTCATATAAGTGGAATCATACAGTGTTTGTCCTTCCGTGCCTGGCCCCTACACTAAACATAATGCTTCTGGATCTCACCCATGTTGTAGCGGGGGGCGGTGCTCAGCTCCTTCTATGGATGGATGGTATTTTGTTGTGTGAATGGGCCACAGCTTCTTATCCACTCCTCTGCTCAGTGAATTATGGTTTTCTCCAGATATATGCCCAGGAGTGGGATTGCTGGATCATATGGTATCTCTAATTTGAATTTTTTAAGGAACCTCCATACTGTCCTCCCGGAGAAGGCAATGGCACCCCACTCCAGTACTCTTGCCTGGAAAATCCCATGGGCAGAGGAGCCTGGTAGGCTGCCGTCCATGGGGTCTTGAAGAGTCGGACACGACTGAGCGACTTCACTTTCACTTTTCACTTTCCCGCACTGGAGAAGGAAATGGCAACCCACTCCAGTGTTCTTGCCTGGAGAATCCCAGGGATGGGGGAGCCTGGTGGGCTGCCGTCTATGGGGTCACACAGAGTCGGACACGACTGAAGTGACTTAGCAGCATACTGTCCTCCACAGTGGCTGCACCAGTTTCCATTTCCACCAGCAATGTAGGAGAGCTCTCTTTGCTTCACACCCTCTCCAGCATTTATTATTTGCACTTTCTGATGATGGCCATTCTGACCCAGTGTGAGGTGATACCTCACTGCAGTTTGAATTTGCATTTCTCTAATAATTAGTGATGTTGAGCTTCTTTTCATATGTTTGTTGGCCATCTTTATGTCTTCTTTGGAGAAATGTCTATTTAGATCTGCCATTTTTTGATTGGGTTGTTTTTTTGATACTGAGCGACATGAGCTGTCGGTATATTTTGGACATTAATTCCTTGTCAGTTTAATCATTTGCAAATATTTTCTCCTATTCTGTAGCTTGTCTTTTTGTTTTATGGTTTCCTTTCCTTGTGCAAGAACTTTTGTTTGATTAGGTTCCATCTGTTTATTTTTGTTTTTATTTTTATTACTCTACGGCAACCTGTATTTTCATTATCATTCAGGTTTAAGTATTTTATAACTTCCATTATGGTTTTTTCTTTGACTCAGGTTACTTAGAAGGTTTTCTTTTTCTGGAATTTGAGTTTCATTTGAAGAGCAATAGCCAACAAAACCATCAAAACAGATTGATATCTGAAGGGTGTGGGGTTCAGTGCTTGGAGGCGGTGTAGTGTCGTAATGGTTAACTCAGAAGAAATGAGAAATGAGACCATCAGTTTGCACCAAACACCAGGCAGCAGAAGAGCCGGTGGCTGATTGTAGATGGGCTGCGTGATTGTTTTCTCGTGTCTCTCTCGTTTTCCTGGGAGAGGCACTGAAGGCTGTCTGCTTGCACGGCCACCTCTCATGCCTGTGGGCCAATGTCCCCCCACTAAGAACACTAACATGTGACTAGAGCTGACAGTGGCTAAACTGGGGGTCAGCGTGGCACTGAGGTCACACACAGGCAGTGACCAGGCTGAGCACCGTCAGTGCCCCGATGTCACCTCTGGGGACTGGAGGCACAAGGAGATGAGGACCAGCCGAGGTCCCACGTCTCCAAGGCACGAGGGTGCGTCAGCAACCCTCACTCGACAGACCATGCTCTTTGCATCTGCCTCCTCTCTGGAAATCAAAGACATCAGATTAGAGTGTTTCTTCTCTTCTAACAAACTGGAGACATTAAAACTCACCTGCTGTCTGTGAGCTGCTGGAGCACTTCTGGGGCACAACCTGGAGGAAGGTATTTGCCAGCATGATCTCCATCCATCAGTCCATTTCTGGCAACCCATCGTTGGCCCTAAATGTGGAAAAGATATTTACCACATTGTATATAGTGACCTAACCTAGAAACAGCCTACATGTTAGGAAATGGTTAAGTTGGCTTTTTGTTTAACAGATCATTAGGTAGCCACAAAAAATGCTTCCCATTGGTAATAACATGGGAGACATACTAACACAGAGAGTGCTAATTTTTCTACAGTACATGTAATGTATTTCTATCTATGGTATTAATACGTGTTATACAACAATACTTTATATATACATATAAACAATATACTCATCATGATTATAAACCATAATAAATAAAAAACAAACCAAACTGAAGTGGATGCAGACACCCCCAGGACACGTCACATATCCTTTCATCTAGAATCAGCCAAATCCGGCCCACCGCCTGCTTTGGTAAAACAAAGCTTTATTGGCACAGAGTCGTGCTTGTTTGTTTCCATGCTCTGACTGCTGTTGCATGTCATGGCTAAGCTGAGTTGTGACAGAGATCTTATGGCTACAAAGCCAAGAACAGTTATTACCCATCCCTTAAGAGAAGGTTTGCCAGCCTGTGTGGTCACTCACTCAGTGTCTGGGTATTGTTATTGCTTCTTTGCTCACCTTTTGAGAACAAACTGCAGACACTGTGACCTTGTTCTGTGGCCCTGAAGACCACAGCAGACATCTTTCACGACAAAGACATTGTCTGAGATGGCTGCAGGCCATCAAATCAGGGAGCTTGGACGTGATGTCCCCCCTCCCCGACTGGTGGACAGTCTAGACCCAAGGTTTGCCAAATGTCCCAGTAGCATCCTTTACAGCAGTCTTTCCCACCAGGATCCCAGGTGTGTTTTCCCTAAGCCAGCCTCCCGGCACCTGTTTGAACAATTCTGCCACATCACATCTGGGACTGTGTGAGCAGGATCACAGTGCCAGGTTATGCCTGGTCACACCTGGGGCCGGGCTGCTGGTACAGGAGGAGGGCCCACTGAGCTGTGCAGTGGACGTGCCTTGTGCAGGTAGAGCTGTTGTAATGCTGTAGCTTTTAGAAAGAACAAGAGTCTTAACCTGGAGAGACGTTTGCACTGGGAGCACTCTCTCCTGTCTTCTGATGGAGGAGGCCCCAAGACCAGGGTCATTATTAGTTTTCTGGGTCCAAACAGCTGAAAATGTAGGTGTCAACGTTTTACTGATAAAAAGCCGTATTACTTCCTGGATGACAGGCCCCTCATCCCTCTGGCCCCTCCTCCCTCTTATACTGTGCCAAAATTCTGGGGCAAGCCACACTCGCAGCCAGGAGAGCACGGAGGCCCAGCCAGACCACTCTTGGAGGGAAGCCAAAGGCAGGCAAGCACATGGATGTGCAAGACGTGGGACAGAACTGGGAGCCAGGCTGGGAGAAGTGGAACTCACCTGAACGGAGAGCTGGCCTTCTGTCTTGTGTCTGAAAAGCTGCAATGCAGGCAAAAGCTGGATCCAAGCTGCCATCAACATCCTGGGGCCGACATGGCCAGGGCAGGAAGCGCCCATGGTGGCAGCATTTAATGTCCCGAGTGGTCCACCTGGAAAGCCAGGCTGCCCAGCTGGGATGGTGGTTAAGCCGGGAGGACACACAGGGAGTCCAGTTCCTGGGGATGGGGGCCAAGGTCAAGGAATGGTGCTCCAGCAGAGGAGGGAAGGCACGGGACAAAGCACATCACTGCTGGCACAGCCAGCTGAGGTGGGGGGCACAGTGGGGTTCCCAGTGCTCACTGCAGAAGCACTGCTGTCCAGCCCAGGGACACGGGCCTCCTGCCAGGCTTCATGGAGATGGACTCGGGACACAGGGGGCAAAGGGTCTGCAGACCAGTCTTCAAAGGAGCCGGTGGGAGGGCTGAGGCCAGCAAGGGTGCCACAGGCGAGGCGGCAGTGGGAGGTGCTGGGCTGTGCTCGGGTCCAAGCCTGCCCTCTGGACAGCAGTTTGCATGCTTGTTATCATGATGTCTCAACCTGGAGATTCTCTGTATGGCTTGGGTGTTTGCTGACCTGGTTTGGGTGGGTCTTCTGGTGAGGGCAGGACCCCCCCAGCCCGCTCAGACTCCAGAGGAAGAGGACCCCCAGGCAGGCCTGCTAGGATGTTCTCACAGGCACAAAGTTCCGAGTCTGGTGGGTGGCTTCCCCACGTTCAATGCTTCTTCCGTGGGTGATGTTTCTGATGGCGAATGAGACATGAGCTATAGGCAAAGGTCTTTCCACACTCCTTACATCTGTATGGCTTCTCTCCAGTATGGGTTTTCTGATGGTTCAGGAGATTGGAACTGCAGTTAAAGGCTTTGCCACACTCACTACATTTAAAGGGCTTTTCTCTGGGGTGAATCCTCCAGTGCTTTGTCACGTCAGAGCTGTCCCTGAATATCTTCCCGCACTGGGCACACTGGAAGGGCTTCTCTCCAGTGTGGACTCTGGTGACGAACATGATCCGTCTTGTGCTTAAAGATGCACCCACATTTGCTACATTTGTAGGGCTTCTTCCTCTGGAAGGGAGTAAACATGGGAACTCCTTCAAAGTCATCTTTAAATGAAGCATCAAAGGCCTCAAACGTGTGCTCCTCATTCTCAGGACTGAGGCGGGCTTCCTTCCTGTGCTTTTGGGCCAAAGTGGGGCTCTGGTTTGGCTGTTCTTTCCCAGATGCCTTCTCTTCCTTGGCAGTGTCCTTCTGCACGTGCACTTCTGCCTCTGGGGTGCGGGTCTTATTTTTCTTGCCTGTGGGCTTCTCTATCCTTGTTTCCAGGGTAGAGGAAGGCCCCCTGGAAGCTGGCAAGGGTCAAGGAGAATGGCCAGGGGCAAAATCCTCCAGCCTACAAATTCCCTTGTAAATTCACTTCTTCAGAAAGGACTTTATTTTTCCAAGCTTGGAACTGAAGTTCTGGAACAGAAGAGTGCCAGCAACTCTTCTGAGGCTGGAGAGAAACAAGACCATGAACTGTTAGATTAAGTGAATGTCTGGGAGGAACTGAGTTACAAAGTGACAGATGGGCAGGGAAAGGGTGGCAGAGGCATGCAGACATGGCCCTCTTCCTTTCTTGCTGGTGTATGCCACCCGGACATCTCGTAAGTTTCAGGCTGGACATGACCAAAGAATTGATTTCCCAGAACACCCCCACCCCAATCTCACTCTTCCCAGTTTTCCTCATCTGGGTAAATGTCATCATTTACTTAGTTGGTCACCAAGGAATTTTTTTTTTTATGTATTTCTTTGGCTCTGCCAGGTCTTAGTTGTGGCATGCAGGATCTAGCTCCCTAAGCAGGGATTGAACCCGGGCCCCCTGCATTGGGAAGGTGGCACCGTAGCCACTGGACCACCAGGGAAGTCCCTAACCAAAGAATTCTTATTCCTCTGCCAGGGGTGGCATCTCCACACCTGCATCCAGCAGGATTCATGTGCACCATGGACCAATAACTGCTGTGTGGCCCCCAATTGTGGAGTTTCCCTGCCCTTTATTTGCTCCTTCTCCACTTCTTGTATTTGGGACCAGACTACGTGCTTCTAGAGCTACAGGCCATGAGAGCCACGTGCGACTCTCACAGAAGGTATCGCCCATCAGTTCAGTTCAGTTCAGTCGCTCAGTCGTGTCTAACTGTTTGCGACTCCATGAACCACAGCACACCAGGCCTCCCTGTCCATCACCAACTGCTGGAGTCTACCCAAACCCATGTCCATTGAGTTGGTGATGCCATCCAACCATCTCATCCTCTGTTGTCCCCTTCTCCTTCTGCCCTCAATCTTTCCCAGCATAAGGGTCTTTTCAAATGAGTCAGCTCTTCACATCAGGTGGCCAAAGTATTGGAGTTTCAGTCCTTCCAATGAACACCCAGGACTGATCTCCTTTAGGATGGACTAGTTGGATCTCCTTGCAGTCCAAGGGACTCTCAAGAGTCTTCTCCAACACTACAGTTCAAAAGCATCAATTCTTTGGCGCTCAGCTTTCTTTATAGTCCAACTCTCACATCTATACATGACCACTGGAAAAACCATAGTCTTGACTAGATGGACCTTTGTTGACAAAGTAACGTCTCTGCTTTTTAATATGCTCTCTAGGTTGGTCATAACTTTCCTTCCAAGGAGTAAGCGTCTTTTAATTTCATGGCTGCAATCACCATCTGCAGTGATTTTGGAGCCCCCCAAAATAAAGTCAGCCATTGTTTCCCCATCTATTTGCCATGAAGGGATGGGATCAGATGCCATGAACTTAGTTTTCTGAGTGTTGAACTTTAAGCCCACTTTTTCACTCTCCTCTTTCACTTTCATCAAGAGGCTCTTTAGTTCTTCACTTTCTGCCATAAGGGTGGTATCACCCGCATATATGAGGTTATTGCTATTTCTCCTGGCAATCTTGATTCCAGCTTGTGCTTCCTCTAACTGCCCATCACCTGTATAAAACTCGCTCCCACCCTCACCCTGGCCCTCCTGAGTCCTCCAGCAGCCAGTGAATCCCATCACATCCCTGCCAAATCCCCCGTGGTTCCCCTCACACTGCTGCCCTGCCCCTTCCCAAGCACCCTTAGGTTCACCACACATTCCCAGTCCTTCCTGCCTCAGCACCTGGCTGCCCACAAACAGGTCCTGAGAACTGGTGCTGGCCCCTCACTCACTAAGAGCTCTGCTCTGAGGGTTCTTCTGAGAGAAGCCTCCCTGACCTCATGCCCTGTCTCCTTACCAGGATTTCATTCTCCTTGTGGCCTTAACTGGAGCTGACTGTCCACTGAGGGCCAAAGCCCCAGGGAACCATCCGCTAGGCTCTTGAGTGCATTATCTAAAAAATTTGACAGTCTCTGTCCCTAATTCCATCTAAAAGCATTCTAATATCACCACAAAATTCAAACAGAAATCAGTCAGTCCCAGTGACAGATCAGGCCCAGGTACCTGTAGAAGCATTACCAGCATGGCTCATGTTTCATTGGTTAAGAAGCTTCACCTATTCCTTTTCTGTATTATTTCTGAGCTTCCTTAACCTGTCTCTTCCCTCAGTGCTAACAAATGGACTTCTAGGATAAAGCTTGACAAACTTGAGGCTCTTTAACCACAGGCCAAAGAAGTCTTCATAAGATAGGAGAAAGCACTTTCCCAAGAAAGCAGATCCTGTTCTGAGTCCTTGAGTCACCCTTGAGAGACCTCCCATGGCCTGTGCGGTCACCTGATCTCCTGGGAGGTCCACATTCTGCCAAGCTGTCTCACCCCAAAATGTGGTGCTCTAGATGGTAACATTTCAAGTGAAGTATGTCTTGAGGGATAAATCCTTTGCATTTCCTTTAAATCAAAGCAGATACTAAGTCTTCATCCACTCTCCCGTGCACAGAGGCAACACATAAAATGAATGGACAGTTTTCCCATCTTGACAAGAGTTTGAGAGTCTGGTTTCTTCTAAATGAAAATGTTTACATACACTAGACTCAGATTCAGGCCAGTGTCACTCTCTGAAGGCTCTCTTGGAGTTGCTTCTGGGAGGAGGGTGTTCTTAGCATTAGGTGGGAGCCAGAACTGAGGATGGCAGAAGGTCATCTAGGCTGAGGGAAGCATACAAATATGGGGGCATCTCTGCTGGGGAGGCAGGTAGATCTAAGGCAGAGGATCAGAGCCCCAGTCAGCCAGGCTGCAGTTTGAGCTGAGGTCTAGTTTCAGTAGGAAACAGATGAAAACCAAGACCAGTAGGAAAGTGCCATCAACCCTCTAGCCCATGGCTCTCCAGGGCAGATGTAAACTCATCTTGGCTCTATGCTGACCCACTCGATGGAGAGGAGTGGTCCTTGGACCCACTGAGCCTGACATCTGCTGGCTGGGCTCCAAGGACTGTTCTTGTCACTCCATCCGTGGCTTGTCACTGACGTGCAGTCTCCTGATGAGCTGAGGGCAAGGATCCTTCTTTTTCATTCTGGAATCCCTAGTTACTTGGCTGGAGACTGCACATTCTGCTGCTCCCAAAACATTCTACATCATCATTATGTCAGCCTAACTCAAACAGGTGCTTAATGGCAGAGACTGGACATATTCACTTCTCTAAGCCCTGTGCACACCAAGCAATAAAATAATTGTTAGAAGTGGAACCGATCTGAGGTCATTGTTTTGGTCTTCTCATTTCACAGATCTGTAGGCCTGGTAACTGCTATAGCCACGCAGGAAACGCAATCTACCTTGCCAGAGCAGACCACAGCCCTGACCTAAAGGTACGTGCTCTGTCACTTCAGTGTAGCTCCTTCACTCTCTGGGCCAGGCCGCCTGTAACATGAAACTTTGGGTATCTAGCTGCAGCAGGACTCCCTGGTAACCTCATTCGCCCTCAGAAGCCAGGGTCTCAGTGAGAGATGGGATTACTAGTGGGTTTTGAGATCCAAGGGCAAACATGCACCCAAGCAGTGTGCAGGCCCTGGGCCTGTCAGAAGGCCCGCAGCGGTGTCGAAGCCGAGAAGAGGGGCCCTGACAGCCTCGCCAGCCGCGGGTGCAGGGCCGAGGTCTCCTTCACCTCGATTCGCACGGAGTTGGTCCTTGCGCACCTCGCCCTTGTCCCCGCGGAACCAGGGAGCCGAGAGCGCGGTGGCCGATGCCCTGGGTGGGGAGTCCACACGACGCCAGAGGGACCCAGTGAGTTCCCGCATGGAGATGGGCGCGGGTGCGCTCCTCGCAGGGTCCCTGGGCCGGAAGGGACGCGTCCTCACCAAGGCGAGCCGCACCCCCAGGTGCCAGCAACGAGCACCAGGAATCTTCTCAGTCGAGCAGCCGCGCCTCTGCGCCGGCCGGAAAGGCCCGCCGCTGGCCCCGCCCCTTCCTGCGCCGTTCTAGGAAGTGAAGTCGCGGGCCTCTCGGTGGTGCGCCCTGCAGGGCTCGGGCCCCGCAGTTGGTTTCCCCTCATTTCAGTTTATCTCCCCTCGCCCACACTCGGTACCCGCAGGAAGAACCTGCTCCCAGGCCGGCGTTTCCGGTGCCGTTCTAGGCGGCGAGGCCCCAGCCTCTCGGTGGTGCGCCACGGGTGACTCCGCCCCCGACCCGAGCTCCTCCCACTCACTCGCGTCGCAGCACACGCCCCCTTACCTCGGCCGCCCACCCAGTCTCGCCCCACTGACCGGCGCACTCCCTCCCTTACGCTCCTGCCCCCATCACTCACCCCAGCCCTCCTCGCTCCCCTCTGCACCCCCTCCCTCACTCGTGCCCCCCACCCCCGCCACCTGTTTGAGTTCCACAGAAGCAGCAGGCCTGCTGTGGCCTCCGTTCAGCCGCACTGGCCACTCCCTCTGCCTGGAACACTTGTCCCCAGCTGTCTGCTTGGCTCATTCCCACTTACCGCCTGCGGAGAGCTCACCTCCTAGAGGGGACCCCTGACCTCTGACCACCCTGGGTGTGTTAGTTTTCTGGTTATCACAAGCTTAGCAGCTCAAAACAGTACCTGTTTGTTGTATCAGGGTTCCTTTGTTGTGCCACGGTTTCCTCTATCACGGTTATAGCACTTTTTCTATCCACCGTTTGTTATATCACCGTGGGACAGGAGTCCAGGCGAGGCTTAGCTGGTCCTCTGCTCAGCCTCCGAAGGCCGCAGTCAGGGTTCTCAGCGTGAGGTGAGGATCTGCTTCCACACTCGTGTGGCTGTTGGCAGGCTTCCTTTCTTGGTGGCTGTGTGACTGAGGGCCAGCTTCTTCTGGGCTGTCGGGAGGCTGACCTTTGGTCTTGCAGATCACCCACAGTTCCCTGCCACGTGGCCCTCTCTGTGCTCCTTCAGGGCCAGCAGAAAGCCTCTGGCCCCAGTCTGCTGGGGTGAAGTCTCGTGGTACCTAACCTCCCATCACCTCTGCTGTAGTTCACTGGTTAGGAGCACGTCCCGGACACCACTGGCACCGTTGGTGATCACATTTTGTAATACCACAGCATTCTGCCTCTTCCTCCACTTCTTGGTACCCACCCTTCCCTACTTTTTTTTTTTTCCATAGCACTTTCAGCTTTCCAACAGGCTATGGAATTTCCTGTTGTGTTTATTATGTTCATCTTCCCTTCCCACACCAGAAAATGAAGTCTTCTGGGGGTGGGCTGCTTTGCTTTCTCTGTTTCCTGATGTGTTCTTCCAGTAGCCTGGCAGGTGGTGGGGCTCTCATTATAGCAATTCAGTGAATGGGCACTTGGCCCTGATGCCCCTAGATGCTGCCTTCTCTTACGTGTCTCTGGCTCTGGCTCCTGTTGTGCATCTGTCCCTTAGACTTTATCCTTGCAGGAGCTTCAAGTACTGCAGTCTCAACATACTCAAGACCAAATTCAACTCTGCTCCCTCTTTGTTGCTACAGTCTTTGTTGCTACTATATTATGTTCAATAATATAGTGGTAGCCAGGTCTTTTACCAGCAAAAGCAAGTTTCTTTGGGAATAGCCCAAGGAATTGCAGTTCAGGAAATTGGAGCTATCGTGGCTCGGAGGTAAATCCAGAGTGTTGCGGGCATGCACTGGACCGGAGGAGTTGGGCGACTTTTACGATGGTTCTTCCTAGAGACACAGATTACTGAACTGTGGGTGTTTCCTCTACTACGCTTCACACAAATTTACTTAGGAAAGCTAACATCCGCCCCCTCAGGCTTACGGCTGATGGCAAGCGGTGGGTGGTAACTATATCCATTTTCCAATTATGTAACTTTCCTGATATTCATGCACTTACAGACCTACTAGGAGGTAAATCCCTTGGGCATTACCTGAGCCTGGACGGGGAGAGGGCCTGGCAAGGGAAGCCAGGCATTCCCGCATGTCCTTCGGTATGTGTGCACCCTGGGCGGAGGAGGGCTGTGTCTGCAGCTGGTGGATCACAGCCTGGCCCTGGGGGTGTCCCAGCAGCTGCCGCTTTCTTCAAGGGTTTCTCGCCCAGGATGTCCTGAGGTTGGGACTTCACAGGACTGCTCCTCTCCAGGACACCCGCTCTGTGGGGCTGAGATCCCGCCTGCCTCCACCTCCACCAAGTATCCTGGCTTTCTTTCTGAGAGGATTATGAAGCTGAGTAAGGGGGTACCCCGAGGGGCTTCTTTTCCCACGTTACTCCAGTATAGCCCCCACCCCAGTTCTCCACCTGTGGGAACCCAGAGCCGCCCTGGTCCCACAGGTGAGGGCAGTTTTGCTCTGCTCTGGTCAGCATTCTTGATACTGAAATGCCATTCCGTATCCCCATGTCCCCGCCCCCCTGCTCTCAGGCCAGATGCCTTCCAGGCTCTGACTCCCCTCTGTTCCGGAGAGTTCCTGGTGGGACTGGGTGCCACAGAGTCGGCAGCCTCGCTCAACTCCCACCTCTGACCAGTGCCTGAGTCCATCAGCTTCTGCAAACCCTGGCGGTCCCTGGAGGGCGCCGCTCGGTCTGTCCAAGGCCGATGGCCGGGAATCTCTGTCCTCAGGAATGTCCTGCTTTGGAGTCACTGCTTCATCCTCACCCAGTTTTCGTGGTCGAGAACAAGAACAGGAAACGTGACCATGGCCACCTGTTTCCTGTGCTGAGGAAGTCCGGAGAAAAACACCAAATGAATGGAACCGGTGTGGGGTGGGGTGACCAGGGGGGGATCTGCCTGCTGGGACAGGACCCCCGAGCCCCTTGTCCAGCTGGTAACTCAGGTGAGCCCAGCAAAGAAGGGAATACAGCATTCTCCCTGAGCTTGCTGCCAACTCCAGGGCTGGGTGGGGACACAGGACCTGAGGGGAACCCAGGGGGTGGTTTCCAGTGGGGTTGGTGCAGCAGCTGGAGAGGGGGTGGAGAAGGCCCAGGGGATGGGGTTTGCAGGCTGGCAGAGGCCTGTTTGCATTTATGAAGAAGATGTGTGGGAAGGACCTGGTGCTTCGAGCTTGGCTGCTGTTGCTACGGGGCTTGTGGGGAACAGAGGCAACCTTAGGACCAGATGGGCAGAGTACTGAGGGAGCCAGCAGGAGCGGGCGACCCTGCCTGGCCACCAGCCATGCACGTGAAGGCCACACATGGGGCCTGATGCTCAGAAGTCAAGTCTTGGCTTTTTGAACCAAGCTCCAGCCATCCCAGCTCCTGTCTGCCTGCAGGTCCCCCTGGGCCAAGCCAGGCCCCTGCCCCTCCTCGCCATCTCCACCACCCTGGCAAGCACTTCCTTTAAATTCAATTCAGGATATTAACCACGCTCTGTGCCCCCAACAGAGCCCTGTCTTAGCCCCTTATGATGGGCTGAACTGTGCCCCGAGATTCATGAGCTGAAGTCCTAACATCAGGACCTCAGGATGGGCCTGTGTTTGGAGATGGGGGTTTTTAAAGGTGATTTAGGTACTCAACATTCAGAAAACTAAGATCATGGCATCCAATCCCATCTCTTCATGGCAAATAGATGGGGAAACAATGGAAACAGTGACAGAGTTTATTTTGGGGGGCTCCAAAATCACTGCAGATGGTGACTACAGCCATGAAATTAAAAGACACTTGCTCCTTGGAAGAAAAGTTATGACCAACCTAGACAGCATATTAAAAAAGCAGAAACATTACTTTGCCAACAAAGGTCTGTCTAGTCAAAGCTATGGTTTTTCCAGTAGTCATGTATGGATGGGAGAGTTGGACTATAAAGACAGCTGAGTGCCGAAGAATTGATTCTTTTGAACTGTGGTGTTGGAGAAGACTCTTGAGTCCCTTGGACTGCAAGGAGATCCAACCAGTCCATCCTAAAGGAAATCAGTCCTGAATATTCATTGGAAGGACTGATGCTGAAGCTGAAACACCAATACTTTGGCCACCTGATGTGAAGAACTGACTCATTTGAAAAGACCCTGATGCTGGGAAAGATTGAAAGCAGGAGAAGGGGCTGACAGAGGATGGGATGGCTGGATGGCATCACCGACTCAATGGACATGAGTTTGAGTGAACTCCGGGAGTTGGTGATGGACAGGGAGGCCTGGTGTGCTGTGGTCCCATGGGGTCACAAAGAGTCAGACACGACTGAGTGACTGAACTGAACTAAGGTACGTGAGGTCATGAGAGTAGCCCTAACCCACGCTGACTGGTGTCCTTATTAGCAGAGCAGGTCAGGACACAGACACACACAGAGGAATTGGTTCACACTGTCTTGGAGGCCGAGAAGCCCCCAGTCCACTATCTGGAAGGAGGAGAGTGGGGGCGTGGTGGTGTCGTTCCCTCTGAGCCCTAAAGGCCCGAGAAGCAGGGGTTCCAACATTGGCAGGCAGCAGAGGATGGGCATCCCAGCTCCAGAAGAGGGAGCTGGTCCTTCCTGCCTTTTGTTCCGTCTGGGCCTTGGATGGCCTGGGTGATGCCCACTCACCTGGGGCAGTGATCTTTCTCAGGCCCACCATTCACATGTCAAGTGTTCTGGAAACACCCTCACAGAAACATCAGGAATAACGTTTTGCCAGCTGCACGGGCATCCCTTAGTCCAGGCGTGCTGACACACAAAATGGACTGTCCTGGCCTCCAAGGCGGACACAGCCCTGCCACTCCTGACCTCTGGACCATAAGATAACTCATGTGTGTGGTTTGTGGTCATTTGCTTTGGCAGCCATGGGGAGCAGGGCCTCTGATCCGGATGGATGTGTTCCCCGCCAGCCTCCTGGGAAGGCGCAGAGGTGCTTCTGGGCCGGATGGGAAGGAGGGGCTGACCACACAGCCTCCCGGGGCCTCTGGCTTCTCCTTCCAGGGACTGGCCTTGAGCGCCGAGCCCTGTGACAAGGCCCTGGCTGTGACTGTCCACTGGCACCTCAGACTGGACTCGGCCTGGGGATCCAGCTGGGTCTTGGCCGCCATCCAGCTGCTTGCAACCTCTGGCTCAGGTGCCCTGGCTCCATTGTCCACCGGCCTATGGCCCCCCGGGAAGGTGGCCACTGTTGACCAGAAGCCCCGGGCTGGGTCCCGGACCTGCCACCACCAACTGCGTGACCCTGGGCAGATGTGTCGTCTCCGTCGGGTGGACTGTCGTGTGCCAGGATGGTGGCGTTTCCTTACTAAGAGGTTTCCCTTGGTGAGGAAAGGGGAAACATACGGTGGGAGGCTGCTCTGCCTGCAGGGACACGGGGCAGGCGAGATGGAGGGCTGGGCTTCCCAGCCCAGGGGGAGTTCAGCTGGTGGGCACCAGGGCCCTCTGTGCCTTGTTCCATACCACTCTGACGGGGAAACTGAAGCCCAGCCCTCTCTTTCCCACTCCGGGACTTGGCTCCGTCCCGGAACCAGTCACGGAGGCCGAGCGCCCAGTAGCCAGCGACACCCGTCCAGCTGGAGCAAAGGCTGGGGAAGCCGTGGGGCTCCTGCCCTGCCCCCTCGCTTCTCCCTGACTGCCCCCTCCTCCTGCCCCGTCCCCGCCCCAAGCTGAATGCTTGGCTGCAAAGTCCCATCTGAGCCATACACCACCTGCCTCCCTCTCTTTTCTCTTTGTCTTCCAGCCCCTCATTAATTCCATTCACCCCAAGCCGCCCTGGGTGGGGGCCTTTCCTCCTGTAGGCCAAGGAAATCTTCCTCCCCAAGTCTCCTCCCTACAAGGGCCTCCCCTCTCATGGATGGATGTAGGTTTTTTTTTTGGCAAGAAGTTGGGGAGCAAATTGGGGTGGGCTCCCCGCTGGCATGCAGTGAGTGTTTTCTCTGCTGGGGGCGGGGAGTTGTGTGGACCCACCCTGTGAGCCTCTGAGGCCTGGACTTAAGGCCCACGTGCTGGCCATCCTCCATGCACAGGCAGGGAGAGGAGGCCAGGATGCTGGAAGGGGAAACCGAGGAAGGGCTGCTGTGGCTGAGGAACCAGTGCCGCGGGGTCATCACAGGTGCTTCCAGTTTATTCTCCATGGTCTGGGGGAGGGGACAGGAGACAGCGGACAGAGTGCTGGCCAGCCAGGGTGCAGGCCATGCTGGGCGCGAGGAGGGAGCGCCCCACTCAGAGCCCCATCTCCTGAAGGCTGGCCAGGAGGCTGAGCAGGACGGTGGCGGCCACAGTCGCAGGGCTCCCCTGGGGGCCGCCTGCCCCCCTCCCCTGGGGGTCTTGCCAGGGTGGGGTGTTGCACAGGCTGGACTGGCAGCAGGATATGGTCGTCAGAGATCCGTCCACCGTCCTGCTGATGGCTTGACATGTGTCTGCACACCATCCCGAGTAGGTGGTCTGGGGACCTGACTCTGTGGGGGGAGAGAGCGGGTCCGGTGGGATGGGACACGGCAGGGATGGGGCCCCTCACAGGCGTGGGTGACGCCGTCCCACCACCCCCGGGTGGCCCCTCACCAGTGTTCCAGGAGGAGACGATGGCTTTGCATGTCCCGGGGAGCACGCAGCTCTGCACCTGCTCGCAGCTCTCCCCCTTGTGCAGGGACTGGCACGTGTAGCACTGCGGCCCTGGGGGGCCGGGTGGGCTCAGCTATGCAAGGGGCACAGCCCCCAGAGCGCCCCCAGCTCACCCACGCCTGCCGCTTCCCAGCCTCTTCCCCTTGGAGGTCTCTTCCCAATTCCGGTCCGCCTCTCCCACTCTCAGCTGACCCCCTCAAACCCTGCCCTGCTGGAGCCCTCTGTGCCCCCACATCAGGACTGGCCCCCTTATCTCCCGCCTCGCCCCCCGCTGCCCTGCCTCACCGGGACAGTTGTGTACTTCTGAACTGGACTCCACACCCAGGGCCTTTGAGTCGCCGGTCTCTCCATCCTGGGGCTCTGCTGTGCCCCTGTCTGCTTGGTGAACTCCTATTTAACCTCTCTGCCCCAGCACCACTGCCCCTCCCAGGACTGGCTCCTTCTCTAGCCCCCTCCTCCGGACGGCAGTTGGGGGTCACTGCCAGGGTGAGAAATGAGGGTGTGCTGAGTGCCAAGGGCCCCTCCTCCCCCTTCCCCCACCTTGAGGGCATGGACCTCGCAGCGGAGGCCTCTGCCTGTGGGTTCCTCACTGTCAGCCTCGAGGCACCCATGCGAGTGCTGAGAAACAGAGCCGAGCGCCCCCATGCTGGGGCGGGGTGGGCAGGTACCTGAGCCCCTGCTGCCCGCAGGCACGCCGGCCTCCTCTTCCTCCTCGTCCTCATCGTCGTAGCCTTCGCGCCCAGCGTCCGGGTCGTCATCCTCGTCCTCCTGCGCCCGCCCTCTCCCTGGCCGCGCAGGGACACCTGTAAACCTCCACTACCCAGGCACAGAGGACACAGGCTTGGGGCCCAGTGCCGCGCCCCCTCCCCTCGGTCCAGCACCCCCTTCCCAGTCCCTCTGACCTCCCTGGCCCTCCCAAGGTGGTGAGGTCGCTGCCTGGGTCTCCGAGCCCCAGCCCCACCTCCTGACAGGCGTGCGGCCTGGTGGCATCCTTGCCAACAACACTAGGGGTTGGGCGCTGGCCCTTCACAGCCCCCTACTCCGGCCCCCAGATGGCGGGCACCCCGAAGCCTGAGAGGCTGAGACCGGGTGGCGTTGTGTGGGGAGGGTCGCCCGCGCCCTGGCTTCTGGCTGGGGCCGGGGCTGGAGGTTTGGGGACCCGTGGGGACCCAGCACAGCCCACCCACCTCCCTCTGGCCTCAGGCTGCAGGTGCTACCCGTCCTCCTCCCCAAGCCACATCTTGCCCCTGGGCTGGGTGACCCTGAGGGTCTGCAGCCTGGACGGGGGTCCCTCTTGCTGCAGGGCCACCCCTCGTCCCACGCACCTTGCAGCCGGCACCACAGCAGAGCCAGCAGGACAGCCGCCAGTGCCTTCATCCTACGGGGCTGCCACCTCTGCCACGTCTGCTCACCAGGGCCTCACCGGGGCTCTGAATCTGTGGGAAGTGGAACAAAGGGCCTTGCCGGGGGCTTCCCAAGGCCCCGGGCCCCCCAGCTCCAGCCTCAAACAATGGGCCTCACGCTGGCCCCCAGGCCAGGCACCGGGCCAGGGACCGTCATTTCCCTCCCTGGCTCCAGTGGCGGGGGAGGGGAAGTCACTGTGGCGGCCGGTGGGCCGTCCTGTCCACCTGAGCGGTTCTGCCCTGGCCTTGCAGCCTCAGCCCTGCAGTGCAGGCTGGCCAGCGCCCACCCCTTGTCTCGACCCTGAGACCAGGTCCGGGCTGCAGCCATGGGAGCCTGGCCTCGTGTACCCTCCAGCTGCAGACAGCTGAGCGGCACCGTCAACCAGGAGTCAGCTGCGTCATCTCCAGGGGCCTTGTTAAGAGCATTTCAGAGTAAAACCCAACTGTGGTCCTCCTGCTAGGCCTCCCTCTCCCAGCAGCACTGCGTGGGCTGCCGCTGCCCTCCGGGGCGCCTCAGGGCCTCCGCCCCGCTGCCTCCTCTCCCTGGAACGCAGTCCCTGCTGACGTCCTGAGGCCATCCTGCCCCGGGGTGGCATGCCCTGTGTCAGACAGAGAGCTTCAACCCAGGAGGTCAACGGGAGACCGGACCAGACATCTGAGTCCTTGTGATAGCAAGCACATATTTGCAAACTACTGCTTCCTGCTTAAGTACAGGAAGATAAAGGATTGATAAACACTCTCAGAGGAAGAGCTTCTGCACTGGCTTCAGGGTGTTGATACGGAGTTGTTGGCTGAGGAGGCAGGCCTTAGGGTTAGGGAGTGATGGGGGAGGAGGCGGTGCGATCGTGGGTGAGTGACAGGCTGATGGCTCTTGGCTTGCCTGTCGCGAGTTCTCTAACAAGTTCATTATGGCACACGCCCTTGCCCTAGATTTGCTAAGAACAGTCCACCCAGTGGAGCACGAAACCACCTGTAGACTTTATTAATGTTGGTATAATGAGCTGGGTTTACTAGAGGTTGTATGCCTGTCTAGTCTGGGCGCAGGCAGCCATGGCAGCCGTGGTCATTCTCTTGTGTCTCTGTGCTGTCTCTCTATCAGGGTAAACTGCCCACTGCCAGATCATAGTTTTGCCCATTCTGGGTGAGGTCGAGGGGTGGTCCTCAGATGGTTGGGGCTTAGCTTGATCCACTCCCTCTTGTCTTTTCGCCTGTCACCTCCCTGCGGCTAATGTCTAACTACCCCACGGTCCCATCTGCACGTGTCACACTCTCAGAGAGGTCTTGCGCCACCAATACCTCCTTCTCTCTCCATCCCTCGTGTTAGCCCCCTGCCCTCCGGAGCCGGCCTCCGGGACCGCTGGGAGCCTGCCTTTTCCTGCCAGTGCTGCACTGTGGGAGGGGGCTGCCCACTTCCTCCTCTGTGGGCTGCAGGGTGGGCACTGAGGAGACCCTTCCTGGAGGCCAACGAAAGGTGGGGCAGGGCAGGAGGCTAGACTGAGGCCTAGAGTCAGGGCTGCGAGCCCACCCCCGTTGTTCACCGGGGCTTCTCCCTGAACTTGCCCAGCCTGAATCTCCCTGTGGGTGGGACATCCTCAGGAGCACTTGGAGCAGAGATTGAGAGCTGGCTCTTGGGCGAAACCACCTGAGCCTGAGCCCAGGCCTCTTTCCTCTGACTCTGTGGGCTTCCGCGCTCTCAAAGCGGTCATGGCCATCAAGAGCCAGTGCCTGCTGGCATGTAGGACAGTGCCCGGCAGAGTGCCCCCAGGGCCGGCTGGGATGGCATTCCTCTGCAGTCTCAGCCACCAAGCATCATCCTCCCACCCGCTCCTCTGAACCAGTGCACGTCCTCTCCCGTGGTCACTGGGCTGCTTGAACAGCCTCGGCTTCTGCGGGGAGCTGCCTGGCCTCTGGTCTCTGATTGTCAGCTGTCCCCAGCCCGCCCCATCTGGAGACCAAAATCTCTCTCCAGCTAGGGTCATCCTCTGTGCTCATGGCCCAGGACCTGCCCTCTGCATTCCTCAGGCCTGTGTCCGTGGTCGCCCCGCGTGCTGACCCTGCACACTGCCTTCCTCCTGCAGGTGCTCTGACCTGGGCTCCCAAGAGCTGCTCCCAGGCAGGGCCCCATGGGGGTTCCCAGCAGTGTTAGGGAGCAGGGGGTCTCCACCTACCGCCTGACCCCCCAGACAGGCCCAGCTCCTCCTTGGCCCAGATGCAAATAATAAATAGCATCATTTAATTCACCAGTTACAATTAAATACCATTTTGTTGGTCGTCAACAACTCTAGGGGTGTGTAGTGTTACCATCACTACTTTGCTGACTAGGAATTACTGCCAGGGTTGAACTCTGCCCTCTCCTCACCACCCCCATCCTAGGGTGCCCCCCAAGCCCTGCCCTGCTCCCTCTTTCCATCCCAGGAGAGGCAACGGGGGCTCACCCTGCCTACGCAGACGCAGTCACGGCCAGGCCTGGCCAGGGCTGGGGCCCCACAGGAGTGGTCGAGGCCCCTAGTCCTCAGGTCAGAGTGAGTATATGCTGGCTCCGTCCCCACCCAGCTGTCTTCAAGCATTCTGGCCACAAAATCGACCCCTCCTGGCACTCTCTGACCCCAGGCTCCAGGGACAAGGGCCTCCCTGAAGACCCCTGGGGTGGAGTCATGCCTCCCTCAAACTCCCAGGGCCAAGGCTGAGGGCTGGAGGCCCCGTGGGTGCCTGAGGCCCACTTTAGAGCCTCTGCCCTTGGATGTCAGTGCTTTCTGCCTCAGCCTTGCCCACACGCACAGGCGCTCTTCCCAGGCAGCCTGGGGCCCAGCTTCCAGTCCAAAGACCCATTCCTGATGTGGGCCTGGCCTTGCCTGCTCTGCCCTGCTCAGTCGGGCAGGCTCCCGAGAATGGCCCTGTGGGCACTGCTGGTCTGGGTCCCCTCCCAGCCAGTCCTGGCCTCCCTCTGGCTGAGTGAATCAGACCTTGGTGCCAGTTATGGACAGGGCACACTGGCCATCCACACCACTCCTGCCCAGGTAGAGGGGGTGGGCATGGGCCCTGCTCTCTCTGGGGAGCTGTGTGGACCTGTCCTGGGCTATGAGCCCCTACCCCAGGCCTCTGGGGTCACCAGTGTGAATCGGACCCAGACCAGGGAAAAGATGTTCAGTGTTTCTAACTGAGGGGCTGAGGTCTGGGGTCCTGGGGGCAGGAAAGGCATCTGCCCTGCTGGCAGCACACAGCCATGGGGGAGGGGGGCCTTTAGGCTGCAGATGCGCTGGCCCTCATGCCCCACTCCCTGCTCTGGGCTCCTTCCTGCGCTCTCTGGGAGCAGAGAGACTGCCTTCCTTCTAGATCAGAGTCCAGACCCTCCTCCTGGGTAGGCAGGGGCCACGAGAGGTCTCTTATGGATTCTCTCTCTGCTTCCGATGGCCCCACAGTGACTGGCCAATGAGGCAGCTCCCAGGGTTTCTGATGGGGGCCAAGCCTCTCTCTCTCCTGAAATCCATTATCAAGAAACAGGCGAGCAGGGGTGGGCCGGTCAGAGGGAGCAGGCTCCGGGCGGTCTTAGGGGACCCACTTGCTATACCTCAGGACCCTGTGAGGAGACGCACTGGGGTGGAGGAGCCCCCTGTTGACTGCAGGCGCCCACCCTCCATTTGTTCATCCTGCCCCCTCCCGCCTCCACACGTCCACACCCCAGGTCAATTTTCTCTAACCCTTGGACATTCAGCCCATCCACACTGAGCCCGGAGAGTCTCACCTCCCATTGCCCCGCCCCAGCCCCACCAGGGATCCCTAGTGTGCAGCACCTGCTTCAGGGCTGCCTGTGGTGGAGCCCCCTGCCCCTGCACCTTCAGATTCCCTGCCCCACGTTTCTATGAGAAGCCAGGCCTCTCAGGGCAAGGGCCACGAGGTTGCCACATCCAGACTGGCGCCCTGCCCACCCTCTGCCCAGTGTCACCCACCCTCTGGATGCCCCTTCCTCTGCTGTGGCCTCCCCGGCACTCCAGCTTCCCCGCCCCAGGCATTCTTCTGCTCTCCTGTGCTTCCAGCTCCCCTCTCTTCTGTCTCTTGTTTCTTCCTTTATTTTCCCTCATGTTTTTTTGTAAGTTAATTTATTTATTTTAACTGGAGGCTAATTACTTTACAATATCGTAGTGGTTTCTGCCATACGTTGATGTCAATCAGCCATGGGTGTATATGTGTTCCCCATCCTGAGCCCTCCTCCCACCTCCCTCCCCATCCCATCTCTCAGGGTCATCCCAGTTCACTGGCCCTGAGCACCCTGTCTCATGCATCGAACCTGGACTGGTGATCTATTTCACAGATAGTAATATACATGTTTCAATGCTATTCTCTCAGATCATCCCACCTTCGCCTTCTCCCACAGAGTCCAAAAGACTGTTCTTTACATCTGTGTCTCTTTTGCTGTCTCACATATAGGGTCATCGTTACCATCTTTCTAAATCCCATATATATGCGTTAGTATACTGTATTGGTGTTTTTCTTTCTGACTTACTTCACTCTGTATAATAGGCTCCAGTTTCATCCACCTCATTAGAACTGATTCAAAAGAGTTCTTTTTAATAGCTGAGTAATATTCCATTGTGTATATGTACCACAGCTTTCTTATCCATTCGTCTGCCAATGGACATCTAGGTTGCTTCCATGTCCTGGCTATTGTAAACAGTGCTGCAATGAACACTGGGGTACACATGTCTCTTTCAATTCTTGTTTCCTTGGTGTCTATGCCCAGCAGTGGGATTGCTGGGTCATATGGCAGTTCTATTTCCAGTTTTTTAAGGAAGTTCCACACTGTTCTCCATAGTGGCTGTACTAGTTTGCATTCCCACCAACAGTGTAAGAGGGTTCCCTTTTCTCCTCACCCTCTCCAGCATTTGTAGACTTTTTGATAGCAGCCATTCTGACTGGCATGAGATGGTACCTCATTGTGGTTTTGATTTGCATTTCTCTGATAATGAGTGATGTTGAGCATCTTTTCATAGGTTTGTTAGCCATCTGTATGTCTTCTTTGGAGAAATGTCTGTTTAGTTCTATGGCCCATTTTTTGATTGAGTCGTTTATTTTTCTGGGGTTGAGCTGCATGAGCTGCTTATATATTTTTGAGATTAATTCTTTGTCGGTTGCTTCGTTTGCTATTATTTTCTCCCATTCTGAAGGCTGTCTTTTCACCTTGCTTATAGTTTCCTTCGTTGTGCAAAAGCTTTTAAGTTTAATTAGGTCCCATTTGTTTATTTTTGTTTTTATTTCCATTACTCTGGGAGGTGGATCATCCCTCATATTTTTAATTGGTAAAATACACATAATGTAAAATTTGCCATGTTGGGACATCCACTGGTAGCCACTTCCACTGACTCCATGCTCCCCATGCAGGGGGCTTGGGTTTGGTGCTTGTTCAGGAAACTAGATGTCACATGCTGCAACTGAGAGTTTGCATGCTGCAACTAAGACCCTGTGTGCCAAAACGGGGGAAAAAAAAAAAGATCCTGCATGCCCATAACCGGCAATCCTGCACGCCGCAATGAAGATCAGAGATCCAGCCTGCCACAACTAAGACCTGATGCCGTCAAATGAGTGAATAAATAAATAAAAATAAACACTGAGACAAACTGCCATGTAACCATTTTTAAATGCACAACTCAGTGCCATGAAGGACATTCACGTTGTATAGCTATCACCACCCTCCTTCTGCAAAAGCGAAACTCTGCTTCCATTAAACACTCACTCCCCTTCCCTCTCCCCTGCCTAATGTCCTCACGTTTCACCCACGTGGTAGCATGTGTCAGAATTTCCCTGCCTTGTAGGGCTGAATAATATTCTGGTGTATGTATACACCGCATCATGATTAGCCTTTATCTTCCGAGGGCACCTAGGGTGCCAACGTGTTTTAGGCACTGTGAATAATGCTGCAGTGGCCACGGGTGTGCTGACATCTTTCTCAGTCCATGCTCCCAATTCCTTGGGGTCTGTGCCCAGAAGCGTGATTGCTGGATTGTACGGTGATACCACGTTTAATTTTTGGACTGGTTCCTCTCTTCCTGCAGGTAAACACACTCAGGCGTCTCTCATTAAGAAAATAAAAAGCCCCTGAAAACACCCCTTTGCCTTAATTTTCCACCCACATTTTCTCTCATCTCCTTCCTTGTGCAGCTCTCGGAGGGCGCCGTGGGGACAGCTCCACGTGCTAGAAGCTGAGACCTCTAACACCTCTGCTGATCCCTGGTTCTCTGCACGCGGGCACTCCCAGGGCGCACCCAGACCTGGGCGGAGGCTGCTGGTCCCGCCCACCTCCAATTCCGCCCACTGCCCCGCCCCGCCAGGCCACGCCCACCCGGCCTGAGGCTGCAAGCCTTGCTGCTGGCGCCCCCTTGGGATAATGCACCCATGAGGGGCACCTTCTGCAGGACATTTAATTCCATCGCAGCAGGGAGCCGTTTTCCTCGCAGACTTGTTAACTCTGAAAGTAATTATGCAGGGATTCTCTGTAGCTGCAGAAAGGAATGAAGAAGCTCTTTGTGTCCTGAACTGGGGAGAGGTTACGTGGGCGAGGCAGGGGCTGTGTGCTAGAGGGGGGATTGGGTGGGGGCGCTGGGAGGGGTTTGACACTGTGCAAAACCTCACGTCTGCACAGGACCGCGCCGCCCCGCCTGACGCGCAAGCTTGGGCCTAAGGCTCCAGGAAGAAAGGGAAGACGCTGATGAGCTTGGGATGAGGGGTCAAACTTGGTGGCAGGGGCGTGCCTCCGCGAGAAACCTGGAAGTGGCCCAGGCCGAGCAGGAGCCCCTCCCGGGGCCATGGGGGAGGGTCTTCGGGGGTTGCTTCTGGCACACAGCAGGGGCAGTGGGGCCCATGTCCCGTCGGGGGCGTCCCACCTGCACGCCCGGCAGCTGTGTGGCAGAACTTTAGGTACAAGGTTTTTGCCAGCAGTTTGATGGGGAAGGAGGTGGTGGGAGAGGGGCGAGGTTAGACCTCTGGGGGAGTGGGGAGGAGGGCCTGGGGGAGCCCATGGTGTCAGGATGGAGTGTGGCAGGTGGTCCTAGGCCAAGCCCCAGCTCTGCTTCTTCTCCAAGCCTGCCCAGAGTCTACGTGAGTGTGATCACCCCAGGTAAGGAATGACCACCTTGGATGGCGTCTCCCTGTTGTCCTCATGGGACCCAGAGTCTAGGACGTGAGAGGGAGGGGCCAGCTCTCTCACTTCTCTGGGGAGGGGTGTGCCTCTCCCCACGTGTGATGAGGAAGTCGAGACTCTGGGGTGGCAGGACTGCCCAGGTCCTCAGCTTGGGGGAGGGGGTGGCATTGAGGCAGGCTGTGCAGCCGTGGTTCAGGGCCCTGCGCACTGCCTGAGGGGCTTGGGTGCGGGGTGGGGCCTGTGGTGTCCCCGGGGCCTCAGAGCACAGGAGGCCCTTCCAGCTTCTCCAGGTGGGTGGCCGGCTGGGGCTGGGTGAGGGGCACCTTTCTCTCCAGCGCCTCTTGCACTCTGTACTCTTTCCTGCTGCTGCTTCAACAAATCTCTAACTTGTGGCTTAAAACAACCAACAGGCTCCAGGGGAGGACCCTTCCTGCCCCTTCCAGTCTCTGGGGGCTCCGAGCATCCCTGGATGTGGCTGTGTCCCTGAGGTCTCAGCCTCCATTACATGGCCTCTCTCTGTGTCTCTACCTTTTAAGGACACCAGACACTGGATCTGGCCCCTGCCTGCCAAATCTAGGATGGCCTCATCTTGAGAGCCTTAACTTGATCTCATCCTTAAAGTCCCATTTGCCAATCAGGGTCAACTTCACAGATTCTGGGAATCATTTGGGGGGCCACCATTCAGCCCAGCACTTACCTTCTTGGCCGTTCCCCACTATTCTGGGGATCCTGAGGATCAAGGACTTTCTCCTTGAGCTCAGCAGCCTTTCTTAAAGTCTTCAGTATGTGAATAAATGTCCCTGTCTACCCTTGACAGGCCCTCTCCATGAGGCAGGGTGGTGGGGCCACGGTCAGACCCACAACCTTGGACAGCTGGGAGGGATTCTGATGGTGTCAGCCCAAAATACAAGGCAGGAAGCCCTGCAGCACAGCTCAAGCATGACTCCAGCCTTGCCTCTCCTGCCAGGGTCTGACCCAGAGGCCAGTGCTCTGCTTCTGTTGGCTTCCAGACTCTAGAGGCAAGGCAGCCGGCATTGAACTCCCCCGTCCCCCACCTCTTACGCTGTCCATGGTTCTGACTACCCGAGGCGGCTGTGCTGTGGGGGCAGCTGGCCACCAATCATCCCGACCCTCAGTAGAGCATGAGACTTGGGCAACTGCCACATGGTCACCCCACAGGCTGTGGGTACTTGTCAGAGTGTCTCCAGCCAGGGCCAGGTCCCAGCACCAGCATCTAGGCATCTGGGCCAGGTCAGGTGCAGAGGAGGAAGGTTAAGGACAGCTCCATGCAGGGGCTGTCCAGACTGCAAGGGCCAGGGCCACACATGGACACTCTGCCCTTTCTTCTGCCCATCATGACTGATTTTTATTCTTGTTTGCAAAAATCCTGATAGGGTGACCCCATCCCATGTGTATTGGGAGGAAGGCAGAGTAGCTTGGAAACCGGCTTAGGAATATCTGTCTCCCTGGCAACCAAGCCCAGCATGGGGAGAGCAGGGTCTTTGCTCTCGGAGGAACAAACAGGCCTGGATCTGCATTCCCTGGGTGGGTGGGGGTGGGGGCCCAGACTCCTTGGGCATTACTCTTTGGGTATCTGGCATCTGCCCCCATCATACTCAATCCAGAACCTACTCACCTGCTATCTTTTGTTGCATAACAAACTACCCCCAAACGTAGGCACTTAAAACAACACCATTCATGCTCTTGAAGTGTCCAAGGGGCAGGAACTCAAGTGCTGGACCTCGGGCTCACATTCTCTCACGAAGCTGCTGTTGGCTGGGGCTGTGGTCTCATCTCAGTGCTCCAGTGGTTGTGGGGGTTCCACTTCCATGGTCCTTTGCGTGATTGTTGGCAGGCTTCGGTGCCTCTGCACAGGGCTGCCAGCAGGATGAGTAATCTGAGAGATGACGGGAGGCAGAGCCCACATCAGAAGCTACGGTCTCAATAATCTGATTTCAGAAGTGACATCCCGCTGGTCTCACCCCCTCTTAGCTAGAAGTGAGTCCAGCCATGCTCAGTGGGGAGGGAATGACTCCCTGGACGTACAGTGGTTAAGACTCTCACTCTGACTGCCAAGGGCCTGGGTTTGATTCCTGGTTGGGAAGCTAAGATCCCACAAGCTAAATAGGATGGCAAGGAAAAAAGAAAAAGGAAGGAGATACACCAGGGCAAGCATCCCCCAGGGTCCCTGGGGGCTCTTAGAGCCTTCCCCCCACACTACCAGTCCCAGGTGCTGGGGGTGGGTGGCCTTGCCTTAGGTCTGGCAGGGATCTACCAAGTCTCTGACAGAACTTTGGCAGAGATTCCCAAGCCAGGAGCAGGTTGGCTGTGATCAGCAGGGACTGCCACCAAGTGCCATCCCACAGTCACCGCATACCCGGACAGAGTCAGTATCCAACTGACCCAAAGGTGTAGAGGCCGGACTTGTGGGAGGGCACCCAGGATATCTGCCCTGCACCCAACCCCTTGGGTAAGGCCTTGTGTTAAATCTGAAATGCATGGGTTAATTCTCACAAGGATGTCCTGGACTCAAGCCTTTGCCCAGCTGCATAGGTTTTGGGACAAAATCTAACCCTTTTCCATATTGTGGCCTGAGCCATCCCCCCAGCCCTCCCCCAAACACTCCTGCTCTCTCTATCTTGGAGCTTGCAAACCCTCCTCCTGCGGGATCACGGGCTCCGCCAGAGAGGCTTTGTCCACACCCCAGGCCTCTCTCTTTACTTCTTATCCAGTGTACTCAGTAGCCCCTGTCAGTCTGCCCAGGTGTCCCCTGCTTGCCTGCCCTCTCGCTAGCACTTGCCCTGGGCTGGGTGCCCAGTGATCTCTCTCCCTGTGGGTTTGGTGCAGCCCTCACACGCTTTCATGGTTACATTTTATAGACAAGGACCTGAGGCTCAGGGGGCAGGCGATGTGCCTGCAGTCACACATCTGAGTGTGGTCCCAGGCTGTCTGCATAAACATTTGTCTGACAGATGAGGGCGGGACTGAAGGAACGACTTTAGCACTTGCTCCTCGCCCAGCGGACGGCAGTGCCCGGCAGAGACTGGTCTCAAGCACGAGGGACAGCAGGTGCAAAGCACAGCGCGACAGGCGTGATGGGAGCAGAAGGCAAGAGACAAAGCTGAGAAACTGACCAGAGCAGGCGGCAGAGGGCCTTGAATGCCAAGACCAGGGTTTGGGACTTGCCCTCTGAGTGTGGGTGTGGTTGGAGGCAGCAGTCCCTGGGTCTGCGGCTGCTCGTGAGGTCGTCGTGGAGGCGGTGGGGGAGGGGGACGGCGCGGAGAATAACCTTGAACCATCGGGATCGGGATCGTGATGGGGTCGGTGAAGGGAGGGCCCAAGGGCCGCGAACAGGGGCCTGGGCTAGTACCTGCGGCACTCGCCCTCCCTCCCTCCCTCTCTGAGTCTTTGTGCCTTTCGCTTCTTTTCGCAGTAAACGTTCTTCCGAGAAATTCCAAGGGGATCTCAGGCTGAGGGGGAAGGGACCTGCCAGCGCCTGGGTTGGGGGAGGGGGAGGTGGGGGCAGCGCACGGGTGAAGAGATCGGGAGCGGGGAGGGCGCGCGCGCGCGCTCGCGCGGGCGGGGCAGCGGGGTGCCTGCTGGCCAGGGGGCCCAGTACGGCCCGGGACGGTGACCCTGAGGGGCCCTGAGTCCCAGGCGCCCCCATCCGCGAGACTCCAGCCGCCCCCGCCCCCCGCGCGGCCCCCGCCCCGGCTCTGCCCCGCCCCTCGCGCGGGGTCCGTGTCTGCGGCTGCGTTCCCCGAAAGACACGGCTGCACCCGGGTTCCCGTCCGCAGGGAGACCGAAGGGCACTGCTCCCCGCGCCGCCCCCGCCGCCCGGAGGCCCGGAGTCGCGGCACCCCAGGGATGTGAGTGCGCCCCGACCCGAGGCCCGCGCTCCACGCCTAGACCCGCGGTGAGAGCCAAGGCTCGCGTGAGGAGACAGGGGAAGAGGCAGCGCCGGGTTCCTGGCCCCGGGCCCCGGCCCAGAGGTGGGGATGGGGGTAGCGCGCGCCCCTGCCCCGCCGGCAGATACTGTCCACTCGCACCTCGTCATGCCCTTTCCTCTCCGGACACACCTACGGCTCCCCAGGGACAAGACGCGCCTCCCGACCACCCCCACCTCCCCACCCCTCATCCCACAGGTGCGAGCGCCAGAAGGGGGCATTTCGGGCTGTCCCCCAGCGAGAGGGCAGGCCTCTTCTCCCTGGAGGGGGTGCAGCGATGGTGGATGCTCTCGCTGATGGGCTGGGGGCGGGGCTTTGGAGCTCCCCGGCGACCCCAGGCTCTGGATTCCTGGGGGGAGGTTGCCTTAGGATGCCAGAAAAGGGGAGGGCCCTTCGACCTGGGCCGGGGGCTTGGTCTCCTTCCTGATCAAGGCTTCCCCCTGCCAGGCCGGTGTCCCAGACGACCCCCGCCCGCAGCCCCCGCGCCTTCCCGAGGCCCGCCTGGAGCATGTTGCCTGCAGCCATGAAGGGCCTCGGCCTGGTGCTGCTGGCCGCTCTGCTGTGCTCGTCCCCCGGTAAGTCTGGGGGCCGCTGGCGGGGGGGAGTCCAGGTCATCTGAGAGTCTGTGCGAAACAGCTCCGGAGAGAACCAAGTGTGGGGCGGCCATTCTCCTATGATGCCCATCAAGCCCACACCCCCTCCCACACCTCTGCGACCCCAGCCCGGCCCTCGCAGTGTGACCCCCCTGCTCGGGCTGCCCCGGTTACAGCCACGTGGGTCTCTCCTGGCTCCCAGGGCAGGGGTGCTCTACCTCTTGGGCCTTGGTCCTGCAGCTGGCCCCCACGGATGCCTTGGCTTGGCGCCGGAGTTCCCCTATGCGCTCTTCTTAGAGCCCCTCTGGCTCCCCGTCAAGTCCTGTCTGATCTTCCTCGATGGAACCAACTGGATTCTGGGGGATGTGAGCCATGGGGAGGGGTGTGCAGGAGGGCACCACAGGTGTGATGCGTGTGACTCTGTGCATGTGCACTGTGCGTATGTGTGGGACCTGGGGGTGCAGAGGGGCTTCCGGAGTCCCAGCGGCAGCACCCTCACCCCAACCTGCCCAAAGGCAAACAGGTTTTTCCCAGCCTGTCCTCCAGGTGCCAGTTAGGCCTGGTCACTCCTGGTCAGGGGGTGCCTGGCCTCCTACAGCCACGCGGCTCTCCTAAGACCTGCAACGAGGCAGGTGGGGAGGATGCAGGGGGCTGGCTGGCTCGAACCCCAGTTCCTGTAGTCATTCTCGTCCCCGTGCCCTGCCCAGCTCACGGCCTGTGGTGCCAGGACTGCACGCTGACCACCAACTCCAGCCACTGCACCCCGAAGCAGTGCCATCCATCAGACACGGTGTGTGCCACTGTCTGGATCACAGATCCCAGCAGCAGTAAGTCAGGCTCCAGGCTCGGGGGTGGGGGTCGGTGGTGTCATCGGAGTCCCTCTGGCCTCAGACAATGGCGTGTGTCTGGGGGCATGACCCTACCCTGCTGTGTGACAGTCAGCAGGTACCTGACTCTCTCTGACTCTTTCCGCGGAGCTGGGGGACAGCATGGGTGGGTTGAAGCCTCAGTTGTGTTGTTCTGGGGTCCTGAGCTGACCTGGAGGGTCCCTGGGCTGGGTCCTGGACACGAGGCCGAGAGGCTTGTGGGGCTCCAATCCCAGGCTCCCTGTCTTCATCCCCAGGCAGGAAGGATCACTCCGTGAACAAGATGTGTGCCTCGTCCTGTGATTTTGTGAAGCGGCACTTTTTCTCAGACTATCTGATGGGCTTCATTAACTCTGGGATCTTGAAAGTGGACGTGGACTGCTGTGAGAAGGATTTGTGCAATGGGGTGGCACAGGCAGGGCGCAGCCCCTGGGCCCTGGCTGGGGGGCTCCTGCTCAGCCTGGGGCCCGCCCTCCTCTGGGCTGGACCCTGAGGCCCCCTCCCCACCGCAGGGCTTCCGAGCTTGTCCCCCCACACCTGAGCCCGTGGCTGCCCCCTCCCCAGCCTGGCCTGGCTGGCACTGGGGGCAGCCTTGGCTCCGATCCGCAGCCTGTGGCTCCCACCCGCCCCAGCTGTGAGACCTCCCTGTCTCCCCACCAGCTCCAAGTTGCAGCCACAGGACATCTCCAGGGATCAGGCATCCGGCAGGAGGCTGGGCCCCTGGGTCCCTGAGGGGAAGCCGGGCCCAGCCCAACAGCCTGGCTGTGAGGATATCTGCGGAGAAATAAAATCACTTCTGAGCCTGGAGACCCGGGTCTGAGCCTGGGTGGGGATTTTGGGGAGGGAGGGGTTCCTGGCAGAGAAAGTGCAGGTGAGCGGGCGCAGGGAGGGTGGCGCGGGTCCTCTGGGGGTTGCCAGGGGACTGTAGGCCTGGAAAGGTTTGGGAACAGCCTGAGGGGCGGTGAGTGCTGGGCTGAGCAAGGTCACAGGGTGGGCCTGAGGGTGAGGCCTTGCAACAGTGTATGCACACACTAGGGAGATGGACACACCAGACCCACACCCATACCCACTGAGGGCACACTACCCACCACACCACGCTCATGCTCCCCACGTGCACCCACGCTGACACATTGGTGGCACAGCAGCTCCTGAATCGGTGTGCCCCAGCTCAGGCAAACCGCACAGGTCCAGGTGTGTGTGCAGACGAGAACATGCAGACACCGCCCCGTGTGCAGGTCTCCACGTGCCCTTTCCCGCTGGGGGTGGTCCACTCCCCAAGAGCCGTCGGGCCGTTTCAGGCTCACGTGCCAGGAGTCTGCCACAGAACTAGGCACACTCACATCCCCACGCTGAGTCGGGTGCCATCGCAGGTAGGGTATGGAAGGCCAGTCCCCGAACCGGGTCTGCGGGATGGCACAGAGGGACAGGGTGCTTCGGGTGGGAGGAGGCAGGGAGGGCCCCTGGAGGTTGACCCGAGAGTGCGGCTTTCCCCGGCCTTTTTTGCTCTAGCAGTGGGCCCTCTGTTCGTCCCTGCACCCCTGAGTCCAGCCAGCCTCTGCACCCCTTGGCCACGTGAGTTATCTTGTGGCCCAGGCTCACCACGTGAGGCTCCGCAGCCCCTCCAGGCTCTCTGGGGTTTGGTCCTTGGCCAGTTCCTCCTCATCCTTCTGTGGCTGACCCAGCCGTGACCACTCCTGGGTCCTGCACCACCTGGAATAAATGATAGTGATGAATGAATGGTCTCTCCCCAGGGCTGGCCCTGGCCTTCCTCCCTGGGCTTCTCTGCAAGCATGACGGAGAGGGGTCTGGAGGTCCCGGGGGAGTGAACGGGGGGCGAGTAGGGTCGGTGGATACTGGTCGGTGTCAACTTCCCGCTGGTGGAGAGGGCCGAGGGGCTTGTCGGAGGATGTCTCCCACTCCGTTTTAAGTTTGCTCTGCTGCTCTGCGATGTACCCCTCCCCCAAACCTTAGTAAAGTGTGCTACCCACTGAGTGCGTCTGCTGCTTTTGGGACCCTCGGGACTGGGTGCTGCTGGCGGGTGACCTGGCAGACGTGGCTGGCTCAGGGGAAGCAGGCAGAGAACCTTGGGGATTTGGGGGAGGCTGGGAGCTGGAGCCAGGCGATCTGGAGCAATGGGACGCCTGGAGTTGCTGGGAGGATGTGGACTGACCACCCCAGGGGCATGGGTTCAAACCAACCTCTACCTAGTCTTTGCTGGATTTGTTATTTGAGGCAAGTGTTTAAAACACAAAAAGGCGTAAAGTTCTCCCAAGTCTTTTATTGAAGATGCGCAATTCCGAGTAGACAGGGGGCTTAGAAGGAGGGCACTGCGGCCCAGACAACCTGGCCTCGACATCTCAGCTCCTGTTTCCACGCAACCGAACCTGAGCTTGTGCCCCGACCTCTGAGGGCTTCTCAGTAGCCCCCACCTTTGTGGGGAAGGATCTCGGAAGGATCGAAGCCTGCAGCCAGTGTGCCAGCTTGGCCCTGGGGCACGCGCACACACGTGTTGATCAGCCAGTGATAGCTTATGGTGAATGATGTCGAATTTGTGATTTCCGAAGTAGAAGATTTAGCTTCAGGACCAGAGACCAGGCTTGATCACTCAAGAGCTTTTGTGTAGCAGAGTTTTATTAAAGTTTAAAAAGGGACAGACAAAGCTTCTGACATAGACATCAGAAGGGGGACGGAGAGTGCCCAAACTCACTAGTCTTATCAAGGCCTCATATACTTTTGGAGAAGGAAATAGCAACCCACTCCAGTACTCTTGCCTGGAGAATTCCATGGACCAAGGAGCCTCGCAGGCTACAGTCCATGGGGTCACACAACTGAGTGACTAACACACTATATACTTTCACCAGATCCACTCCCACAACAAACATCTTAAATTAACAAGATTAGAACTAACAATAGAAAGGTCTTACCAGACCCACTCCCACAATATAAGTCTTAAGATTGCAAGGTTAGTCAGAAGGTTCTTGTTAAGGAGAAACATGTCCTTGAGCAAGATACTTTGTTATATGACTAAACAAAGCAAAAAAAAAGTTCTCCCTTCCTCCTTGAGAGCCCCAGACCCTTTTCTCCTCGAGGGCTCCAGATCCCCTTCTCCTTCTCGGGGACCCTGGCCTTCTTATCAACCTATCTAGGAATTGAGTCTCTCGCCAGGGTGCCACGGACTCCTCTTCTGGACAGTTCATCAAGGACACCTTCCTGGGTCAGGAGGTCTAGATGGACCTTTCTCTTTCAGTGTCAGCGGCTGAGTATCCCCTAGACCAACGAGCCAGGACCCATTCGGCCTCCCCTTGTGGAGGGCACAGGGGTCCGTCCCCTCAGTGGTTTTCACCAGTAGTACTGCAGTGACCAGGGTTCTCTGGTGGCTCAGTGGGTAAAGAATCCACTTTCAGTGCAGGAGATGCTGGTTTGATACCTGGGTTGGGAAGATCCCCTGGAGGAGGGCGTGGCAACCCACTCCAGGATTCTTGCCTGGAGAATCCCAAGGACAGAGGAGCCTGGTGGGCTACTGTCCAAAGGGTTGCAAAGAGTTAGACACGACTGAAGTGACTGAGCATGCACGCACTGCCATGACTGTGCTAGTCCCCGTATCCTTACGGGGTCAGGCGATTATTTCTGTCACATTGATTCCGAGACGAGGACAGCTGAGCTGGAGAGGACAACGACCTAACAATGAAATACGTGCCTCAGAAAGGGCCATGTTAAGTCATAGTCACACCAACTCCATCCGCATCCCTCACAGAGGTGTTATTCAACTTTAGGACTTTTATGAACCTTACTCTGAGCACCACTTAAGAAGGCATTAGTGGGACTTCCCTGGTGGCCCAGTGGCTAAGACTCCACGCTGCCACTGCCTGGTTTTGACCCTTGGTCAGGGAGTTAGATCCCACATTAAGAGCTGGCATGCCACAACTAAAAAGATTCCACCTGCCACAGCTAAGACTGGGTTCAGCCAAGTAAGTAAATATTGAAAAGAAGTTACGAGTGAGGCTGGATGTCCTAAGCGTTTGTCAACCCCTGTGTTTCTTCTGTGATTGTGCAATAACCCCTCCTACTATTGAGACTTTGTCTTTTCCTGTGACTTGTCAGACTCGTGTGTGTGTCAAGGAAACAGTCTTTGCCATGGTGTGTGTTTTGCAAATATTTCCTTGCATCTTTGTTTTTGATGTCTTCATTGTACGTATGTATCTCGAGTTTCGTGTGGCCGGATCTAATTGCTGTTTTATGGTTTCTGGGTTTCGGGTTTTATGAACACATCTTCTACCCTTTCCTGAGGAAAATAATCTCCGTGTTTTCTTGTAATATTGTTACAGATGTGGCGTCCACATTCGGATATCTAGTTCTGGAGTTTAGAGTGTGGCAGGAGGCAGGGACTTCCCCCAAACACATGTCATTTTGCTCAATGCCATTTTTTGAATAAGCCGTCTTTCCCTGGTGACTTAAGCACCGCGTGGATAACAGAGTGCATTTCTACATGTGTGTGTGTTTTTCGGGACTGCACCCAAATGGCAGGGGACCCCCTCCCCACCTGGGGGCCTCCTCCCGCTTTGGGTCCCATCAAGCTGCTTGACTGCAGCCCAGTTTCAACAATTGGTGAGGCAAGAGCCTGCCTTCTCTTCTTTTAAAAGACTCTTGCCACTTCTTACAGTTTGTTCTTACAGATGAGTCTAGTCCCACACCCTCCTGGGGGTTTTGACTGGACTTTCGCTCATTTTGGTTGAAGCTGGGGAAGGGAGCATTCTTCACTGTTGGAAGTCCTGCCGCTGAGAAACTCCATGTATCTCACCGTGTATTCAGTCCTTCCATACAAGTGCATCGTTTTCTTCATGTGGCTCTTGTATTTTCCTTGATATATTTACTGCTGAGTAATCTGTAGTTTTGGGGGTGTTGGAAGTGGGATTTGATCCCCTCCATTTTCCTTTAAGGTAATTTTTCATGTAGTGAGGTGATGTTTTCCATTTTATTTGTGGTGTTTATTCCAGAAGTACTCAGCCCCCACTAGTCCCCCACTCCAGCAGGATGACGAGGGAAGGGGTTGAGGGATCCGCAGGAGCCCTCAGAAGGCTGGCCTCCATGTTTCCCAAATCCTCCACCCACCGCGCCACGGGCCTCTCAGAGAGAGATGTCAAAACCGAGCGAGTTTAGGGAGAAGCCCCTCAAAACACTTCCAGGCTCGGCGCTGGGGGAAACTCTCGAAGGTGAGGCAGTGGTGCCCCTGAGTGGAAGGGCTTGGAAGGAGTGGAGGGTGGTCTGGGTCACAGAGAGAAGCTCCTGAGAGCGGGGCCTTGGAGCAAGATGGGCGGGTGAGGGGGCAGCAGGTGGCCACACGCAAGCTCCCGCCTGCCAGCTGGGCGAGTGCTAGAGGCGAGGCCCACAGACTAGAGGTGCGAGCCTTGGTGGCTGTGTGAGGCCGGGTCGAGCTGAGGGGCACTGCAGCCAACATGTCTGCCATCCCCGCTGGGCACAGCCCAGGGAAAGGTGGGCCAAGACAGGTAGGTTTCCACCACCTGGTAAGACGGGTCTTGAGAGAGTAATTGTTACAGATTCAAGTTTGCCCCTCATTCTCCTGAGGCTGGCCTGTGCTCACACCCTCTAGTGTATCGGCCAGAGTCCCCCTGGGTTGGAAGGGCCTCAGCAGGGACTCTGCTGGGGGGATGCGGGGAACCTCTCTCGGCAGCAGAGTGGGCGGGCTGGGAATTGCCCCTCGCCCCGGTGGAGCTGTCTGTGGGTGTTGTCTGGAGGCATCCCCCAAAAGAACCGAGGTCATGCAGCGACTCCTGAGGGGCTGGGGGCTGCAGAATGAGGCTTCTGGACCACAGACAAGTGGGGTTCACAACACAGGGACTATCAAGTTGGTGCAGAGGGTGTCAGGCAACCAGGGGAAGTGAAAGAGACTTACTTTCCAATGCATATCTCCCTAAATTCTATTATCAGAATCTCTTAAACTTCCAAGGCATGATACATACATGCAATCAGATAATCTACAAATGAAGACTATTTGGCTGTGTTTTCCCAATATTTTCCTTGCTTATCTAATTTTGGTTTCTATTGCATTAGCTGGGGACTGCAAAGCATAGTTGAATAGTGGCAGTGATCCAGGGCCTCTGTGTTAATGGAAGATCTTCCCTGTTGCACCCTGAGTTGATGTTTGCTTTTGGATTTGATAATCTGTCTTTATTCAGTTTAGACCTTTATTTACTCATATTTCAATAGATTTCTTTATTAGGAATGTCTGATGAGTTGAAAAGAAATACCCTTCACCATCTGTTGTTATCACCTTGCGTTCCCTCATTTAATTGGTAGTTAATACAGTGGGTTCTCTCGTTCCATGTCCTGATGGTCCTTGTGGCACAAACAAACCCCAGTGGTCATGGCATAGTGTCCTTTTAAACCTCTGCTGGCTTCAAATCACCAGCAGTTGTGTTGTGTGATGGTTGAACCAGAGTCATGATTGAGACTGGTGACTACTTTGCCTTGGGATACCTTTGTTGGAGGTGAGCTCAGGATTTTGGCAGCCTCGTGGAACAGACGGGCAATTTCCCACCACCCGTGCTCCGGAGCAGTCTGCTCCTGGGGGTCCATTTTCCCAGTGCCCTCTCGATGGGGCTGGGGGGTGTCTTTGGCGCTGGCCCAGGGGAGCTGCAGGGTGGCTGGTGCTCTGAGCCACCCTCCCACTCCCTGCCCGCTGGGTCTGTCCCTCAGAGCATCTGTCCATCTCCTCCCCACGTGCACTTGATAGCGGCCCAAGTATAGGTCTTCCTATGCCCACTTGACACCTAGGAAGCAGACCTGGAAGAGGTAAGATGCTGATGTCACTGAATCTGCAGGAAATGCCTGGACCCAGGTGTCTCTTCTGACACCTTCTTGCTGTGTGATTTTGGCCAAGTTCTGTTTCCCTTCTGAGCCGGCTTCTGTGTCTGTGAGGTGCGGACACACTCAGCTCGCTGGAGAGTTGTAAGTGGAGGAGGGGCTGAGCCTAGAAGTCAGGCTTCCGGCCCTCCTGTCCCTGCTGGCAGAATGCTGGTGGTGGAAGTGTGGGGGTGTGGGACAGTGAACGGCCCCCTCAGTTCCCTCAGGGCTCAAGGCTTGCCTGATCCCTCCTCTCTTCCGTCGAAGCCCCTTCCAGACTTCAGGCTCTTAGGCAGTGTACTTCCTGGTACACCTTCCCGCCTATGCTCCCAGCCCCCTGAGGAGCCTCTGATCCCGTTGGGATCTTGTTTCTCCCCAAGCCCTCCAACACCTCCACCTGGGTGCCCCTGTCTCCTCCTCCCTCCCGGGGCCCCACGGGACAGCTGGCGATGCAGCTCTGCATGCATCAGGTGTTGGCAAGCATCGGTGAATAGAGCTGAGCTGGGCAGAGCCCCCAGCTCTTCCTGCTTCTCCTGGTGGGAGGACAGTAGTGCCTGCCCCCTCGCCTCCAGCCCCACCACCCAGGCAGGTAAGGAAGCAAGGTGGATGCGAGAAGCCTCCCCTGGTGCTCCGTGCACCAGTTTTCAAACTCCAGCAGGATTCCTTCAGGTGAGGGTTCCAACACAGAAGCTCAGGCCCTGTGCCCAGAAATCCTGATGTCAAGTGCCCCAGGAATCTGCACCACCCTCACCCCATGATAAGCTGTGGGTGCCCACCAGAGGAGCTTGGAGGGCGAGTTGAGGTTTCATGTGCTTTTTTATTCATTACACTACTTTTTTGGACCCAGGTGCTACGCTGTAGGCCTCGGGGATAGAGCTGGGAGTAAGACAGGTGAGACAGTCTGGGCCCTGCCCCTGCGGAGGGTGCCAGGGGCTTTCTTACCCTTCCCGGAGGGGCAGCATGGGGCACTGGGCCCGAAGTCCTGAGAATTAGGTGAGGGTCTCCTCCATAGCTAATATATTCAGTCAGTGACACAGGCGAGAATTGTCTGCCCTGTGCTCCTCTGGGTCCACCCAAGGTGCCTTTTTTGGGCTGTGTTGGGTCTTCGTTCAGGCGTGTGGGCTTGCTGTGGTGCATGGGCACGTGGGCGCTAGAGCGCAGGCTCCGTACTTGGCCTGTGAGGGCTCAGCTGCCCCGAGACATGTGGGATCTTAGTTCCTCCACCAGGGATTGATTCCATGTCCCCTGCATTGAAAGTGCAGATCCTCGACCATTGGGCCACCAGGGAAGTCCCCAGGGTGTCTTTATGCAAAACCAGGGCCCTTTTCTCCCTGCCTTTTCACACCTCTCTGTTGCCCTGAGGAGGAGCCCGCCGGTCTTTCCAGTGGGGAGGGGTCTCTGCTCCTTCCCATGGAGCACTGCGCCTAGCCCCCAGTCGGGAGGGGCTTCTGCTCCTTCCCATGGAGCACTGCGCCTAACCCCCTGTGGTGAACTGAGCCTAGCCCCTAGCTTGCCCTGCGCCTCAGCTCACGCAGGCGGAGGCTGTCCCTCCGTGCGCTCCTGTCTCAATGCCTTGATATGTCACCAGCAAGCGTCTCTGGGGAACCAGCACCAGGGCTGGCCTTCCTGGACCTTTGTCACTGACAAGTGTGGTCGTCTCTCCTGCCTGAAGGATGGAGCCAGCCCAACTCCCACCAGCCGAACTCTGCAGTCAATGGCAGAGTTCATACATTCCGAGAGCCCTTCACTCATCCATTCTCTCTGTTGGTTTATGCATTTGTCCCTAAGACATGCAGAGGATCTGCCACAATGAACTGACCAAGGGAGGAGGGGGGCGATGAGGGCCCTAGAGCGGGTCTGGATCTTCCTCACCACCAGCTGGGACTGACTTTGAAAGCCAGCCATGGACAGAGGAGCATGGTGGGCTACAGTCCATAGGGTTGCAAAGAGTTGGGCACGACTGAAGCAACTTAGCAGGCAAGCACGCACGATTTTGCTGAATGAATGAGTAAAATAAAAATGAGTGAGTGAGGGATGAAGAGTAGTAGTCAGATATGTTAAGAATCACACATGATGAGAAGAGGGCTTCTTGAACACGCTGGGGAGCAGCTGTACCTGGTGGAGCGAGTCCTCCTTGGGCTGCAGCCCAGGGTCAGCATGCCCACCAACCCACTGCCTGGATCTCCCTGGGCTGAGAGGAAAGCCCAGGGCTCGCTGCTCCCTCCCCACAGAGCACAGGGCCCTGGGCAGCATGTGGCCCAGCTAGGCAACAAGACAGACAGACTTCAAGATGGACAGAAAGACATTGCCTTCCTGAGGTGACATGGGGTCTTGATCCAGGGAGGCCCCAGGGGGAGGGCTGGTCCATCTGAGGGAGCACAGCTGGGAAGGAGACTGAGATTAGCTAATCAGAAATCAAGTGGCTGTTTGGTGAATGTCCCCCAGTGTTCCCTGCAGTAGTCGCCATGGTTACCATGCCTCAAATCCCTGGAGTCTTTTGGCAGAGCCCTCCTGCTCAAGTCGAGTGTTCCGTTTCTACTTTGTGGAGGTTTACTAGGCCAAGGAGAGTCCTGAGACCTTCAAAGACATGCATGGGTGTCAAGGCACCTGCATACAGGCAGAGGTCCTGCTTCCACCGTTGCCAGGCAGATTTGAGTCTCAGATGCAGAGTCCTAGCCTCGGATTAACAGACTCTCAGTCTGACAATGCCCCAAGGAAGCCCACGTACACCACCTGGGCCTCTCATACCTCGCAGGTTGGAGACACTCTGGAATGGCCACTGCGGAACGCAGCCTGTTGTATTCTTGGAGCTGAATATTCTGCCTACCATAGCCAAGCCATTTCCTTCTGGCACATCACGCAGTGAAGTGTCAGTGTGTGTACCAGGAGGATGTGTATGGTCATACCATTCACAGGAGCAGAAATCCTGGAGCAGCCCAAATGCCCACCCACAGGAGAGTGGGTGGACGAGGTGTGATGGGGTCACAGGTCACAGGAAGGGATATGATACAGCAGCTGCTATGAATGAGTGAGTGTCACAAACCAACATGGATGCATGTTGGCACTATATCACAGAAAGCTGATGCTCGCACATACATTCCTTTGTACCATTATTTTATTCAGATGTGATAGAAAACATTGTTTTATAGACAATAACACTTTATATCATCTATCAAATATCTAGCCATCTTTATCATCATTATTTTCTATCTATTTACCATCATCATCATCTATCTGTCACTTATCTATCTATTATCTATCAATCACCTATCATCTATCTGGGCTTCCCAGGTGGCTCAGTGGGTAAAGAATCTGCCTGCAGTGCAGGAGGCACAGGAGACATGGGTTCGATCTTTGGGTTGGAAGATCCCCTGGAGGAGGGCATGGCAATCCACTCCAGTTTTCTTGCCTGGAGAATCCCACAGACAGAGGAGCCTGTCGGGCTATATAGTCCATGGGGTTGAAAAGAGTCGGACATGAATGAAGTGACTTAGCATGCACATCTTCTCTCTATCAGCCAGCGTGTTCTCACCTCCATTCTTATCCTAATTGCCCCTGCAAAGACCTAGTTTCCAAATGAGGGCGCACTCTGAGGTTCCTTTGGGGACCCAGTGCACCCGTTCTGTGCTGTGTCCCTTGCACTCCCAGGCAGCCCTCAGCTTCTCACCTAGGATCAAGCTGCTCCTGCTAACCCGGGGGCTGTGCACCTGCCTGTGGGGACCGGGAGGACCGGCATCAGGGTGGCAGGTGGCTGTTGGGAGCAGCCGTGGGCTCCGGGGGTCTGCAGACAGTTCAGGTTTCTGTGGCTTGAAGCACTTGGTGGCTGAAGGGAATGTGTCCTTGAGACACCCTGGTGTTGAAACTGCTAAGTGAGCTTTATGCTGCCTTATGTTTCTGTGATGCAACAGAGCAGCCTTCACACAGAGCCCACTGCCTCCCTCCTGGACCAACCCACTCAGACTCTGGAGGGAAGGGTGCAGTGGAGGGGCAAACACGGTGGAGGGAGCCCCAGGGAGCCCATGAGAGCAGGTGCTGACCAGGGGTCAGGGGTGGCAGGGGTGACTTGGGGGAGGAAGGGAGAAGTGCTTTGGAGCTGGACATGAAAACGATGGGTGGATGTCTTGATTCAGGATAAGTCTCAGCTGGGGACAGCTGATGAGACCGCGGGCTTATGACTAGACCAGAAAGAAGGGCCGCAAATTAAATGATCAGAAATTAGGATTTTAATTTTGGTACTTCTTCCTAACCTTTTGTTCTGTTCAGTCGTTCAGTCATGTCCAACTCTTTGTGACCCCATGGACTGCAGCATACCAGGCCTCCCTGTCCATCACCAATTCCTGGAGCTTGCTCAAACTCGTGCCCATCGAGTTCAAACTGGTGATGCCATCCAACCGTCTCATCCTCTGTCATCCCCTTCTTCTCCTGCCTTCAATCTTTCCCAGCATCAGGGTCTTTTCCAGTGAGTCAGTTCTTCGCATCAGGTGGCCAAAGAATTGGAGTTTGAGCTTCAGCATCAGTCCTTCCAATGAATCTAACCTTTTGTTAGATTTTGGTTATTCCAAACAGCAATCCTCTTAGCTCCTTTGGTGCCTGGTGCTTGGTGTTCATGAAAAGCTCTCTGGGTACCAAGAGACCACCGTTCGTGCCCATTGAGATTTACTTACAGTTGATCCTCTTACTCAGATCCTGTATTTGTGAATTTGCCTACTAGCTAACATCTGTTTGTAGCTCAATCAACAGCCGCCATGCTTCCTCAGATGTTTGAAGATGTACGGAGAGCAGTAGAAGACTTGAGTCACCAACACGCCTGTCTCTGACTGCATCTGAAAAGAGGAGGCTCTGCTTCCTTGTTTCCTGGTCTGTCTGGTGGCAGGTTGCTTTGGGATTTTTGTGCTTTTTGTTGGTGATCATGCCGTTTAAAGCGGCCCCCAGGCATGGAACTGAAGCGCCGTCTAGTGTCCTGAGCATAAGAAGCAAGGGTGTGCCGCACAGAGAACACGTGTGCTGTTCAGGTGTGAGCCCCAGTGCTGATGACCATGAGTTCAGGGCTCATGAATCAACATTATATATTAAATATGGTGTCTTTAAACAGGAACACACATAAATCAAGGCTATGTTTTTTTCCCAGTTTCACTGAGATATGACAGACAGATAGCATTGAATTTATGGTGTATAACACAATGATTTGATATGTCTATACATTGTGAACTGGTGACCATGGTAAGTTTAGTTAATATCCATCACCTCACATAGTTACAAATTATTTTTTCCTAATGTTGAGAAATGTTAAGCTGTACTTTCTTGGCAACTTTCAAATACACGATGCAATGTTAACTCCAGACATTGTGCTGCGTGTCGTAACCCAGGAATTCCTTATCTTATAACCGGAAGCTTCTACCTTTGGGCTACCTTCATCCATTCCTCCACCTTCCATGACTTGCCTCTGGCAGCCACCAGTCTGTTCCCTGTATCTATGAGTTCGGTGCTTTCGGCTCCACATGTGAGTGGGATCATACAGTATTTGTCTTTCTCTGCCTGACATTTCCCTTTGCACGAAGCCCTCAGCGTCCATCCATGTTGTCATATCTTTTCTATTTATTTGTCTGTTGACAGATGCTAGGTTGCTTCCATGACTTGGCTATTGTAAATCTCGCTGCTATGGACGTGGGGTGCAGATATCTCTTTGATATAGAGATATTTGTTTCCTTTGAAATTTCTGTATCATACGGTAGTTCTATTTTTAATTTTTTGAGGAAACTCCATACTGTTTTCCCCAGTGGCTGCACCAAGTTATTTCCCACCAAGAATGCACAGGGGTTCCATTTTCTCTGCATCTCAGTCAACACTTGTTATTTGCTCTTTTTGACAATAGCTATTTTGCTTATTTAATTTATATGCAAAGTACATCATGAGAAACACTGGGCTGGATGAAGCACAAGCTGGAATCAAGATTGCAGGGAGAAATATCAATAACCTCAGATATACAGATGACACCACCCTTATGGCAGAAAGTGAAGAAGAACTAAAGAGCCTCTTGATGAAAGTGAAAGAGGAGAGTGAAAAAGTTGACTTAAAGCTCAACATTCAGGAAACTAAGATCATGGCATCTTGTCCCATCACTTCAAGGCACATAGATGGGGAAACAGTGACAGACTTTATTTTCTTGGGCTCCAAAATCACTGCAGATGGTGACTGCAGTCATGAAATTAAAAGACACTTACTCCTTGGAAGGAACATCATGGCCAACCTAGAGAGCATGTTAAAAAGCAGAGACGTTACTTTGCCAACAAAGGTCCGAAGAGTTAAGGCTAGGGTTTTTCCAGTAGTTACGTATGGATGTGACAGTTGGACTATAAAGAAAGCTGAGTGCCGAAGAACTGATGCTCTTTAACTGTGGTGTTGGAGAAGACTCTTGAGAGTCCCTTGGACTGCAAGGAGATCCAACCAGTCCATTCTAAAGGAGATCAGTCCTGAGTGTTCATTGGAAGGACTGATGTTGAAGCTGAAACTCCAATACTTTGGCCACCTGATGTGAAGAACTGACTCATTTGAAAAGACCCTGATGCTGGGAAAGATTGAAGGCAGGAGGAGAAGGGGACAACAGAGGATGAGATGGTTGGATGGCATCACCAACTCAATGGAAATGAGTTTGAGTAAACTCCAGGAGTTGGTGATGGACAGGGAGGCCTGGCGTGCTGCAGTCCATGGGGTCGCAAAGAGTCAGACATGACTGAGTAACTGAACTGATTCTGACAGGTGAGAGGCGATATCTCATTGTGGTTTTGATTTGCATTTCCCTGACGGTTAGTGATGCTGAGCGTCTTTTCACAGATCTGTTAGCCATCTGTCCTCTGTCCATTTTAAAACTGGATTACTTGTTTTTTGTCTTTCAGCTGTATGAGTTCTGTATCTATTTTGAAAATTAACCGCTAATCAGGTATGTATTTTGTAGATATTCATGTGTTGATGGGCTGGTGGAAAGGTGGCCCTGTGTTTCCCTGGAAACAGTGGCTGTGTACTTGCCAACTCTGTGTTCTCACTGACTCCATAGAACAGGACCTCTGTGATTAATGGGCATCACCATGCTTGGAGCCTAGGAGGGTCCCTTGAAATATTTGCTTCAAATGTTGGGTTTAAGAACTGGGGCGGAGGGTTCTGTTAGTCCTTGGAGCCTCCCCTGGGTTGGGACTTTGAGCAGCTGAATGATAGTTTCTTTCCGACTGCTTGGTTTTCTTATTAGTTGCAAACTCTGAGACTCCATGGACTATAGCCGCCAGGCTCCTCTGTCCATGGGATTTTTTCCAGGCAAGAATACTGGGGCGGGTTGCCATTTCCTCCACCGGGGATCTTCTTGACCCAGGGACCGAACCTGTCTCCTGTGTCTCCTGCATTGCAGGAGGATTCTTTAATACAGAGCAATCCGGGAAGCCCTAAAAGTAGCCCAAAGATGATCAAAATGTCCAGACAGAAACAGCGTGTTTAGTGGAGAAGAGCCCTAGCTCAGCACTGATGCTCTGTGTGCACAGGGTCACAGCTCTGCACTGATACTGTGTGTGTACGGGGTCTCAGCTATGCTCTGATGATGTGTGTGCACAGGATTCCAGCTCTGCATTGATGCTGTATGTGTGCACAGGGTTCCAGCTCTGCACTGATGCTGTGTGTGCACAGAGTCCATGCTTCACACTGATGCTGTGTGTGCACAGGGTCCCAGCTCTACACTGATGCTGTGTGTGTGTACAGGGTCCCAGCTCTGCACTGATGCTGTGTGTGTGCACAGGGTCCCAGCTCCTCCCTGATACTCAGTGTGTGCATAGGGTCCCGCTCTGCACTGATGCTCTGTTTGTGCACAGGGTCCCAGTTCCACATTGATGCTGTGTGTGTGTGCACAGGGTCCCAGCTCTGCACTGATGCTGTGTGTGTGTATAGAGTCTCAGCTCCACACTAATGCTGTGTGTGCGCACAGGGTCCCAGCTCCACACTGATGCTCTGTGTGTGCACAGGGTCCCAGCTCTGCACTAATGGTGTGTGTGTGGACAGTGTCCCAGCTCTTCATGATGCTGTGTGTGCACAGGGTCCCAGGTCCACACCCATGCTGTGTGCACAGGGTCCCAGCTCCACACTATTGGTGTGTGTGTGCACAGGGTCCCAGCTCCACACTGATGCTGTGTGTGCACAGGGTCCTTCTAGCCTGGGCCCTTCACTTGATTCCCCACGGCAGGCAGGAATGTTCAGCCCAGCTGGTTCAGCAGTGGTAGAGTAGGCTTTCCTTTATATATTCTTCTCAGGTCATCAGAGAATAACAGAGCCCACACTGACCAGTGATGTCCAGTAAATACCCCTACCCAACCCTGCCTGGCCACTGACCTTTAAAATTTTTTTATTTATTGTTAATTGAAAGATAATTGTTTTAAAATATTAGTTTGATTTTTGCCATACATCAACATGAATTAGCCATAGGTGTCCATGTCCCCTTTGTCTTTGACCCTCCCTCCCACCTCTCACCCTTTCCCACCCCTCTAAGTTGTTAAGGACCCCCAGTTCGAGTTCCCTGAGTCACACAGCAAATCCGCACTGGCTGTCTGTCTTGCAGATGGTAGTGTCTATGCTTCCATGCTACTCTCTCCATTCATCCCCTCCTCTCCTTCCTCCCCCCGACCCTTGTCCATAAGCCTGTTCTCCATGTCTGCATCTCCACTGCTGCTCGCCATTGCCGTCTAAAGGCACCAGGTGCCACAGTGATACAGCGATGGGAATGCATAGAGCCCTCCTGGGTGGGGGGAGGTGCCCCCTACCCCCCGGTTGTTGGCAGCATGACCTCTTGTTTGTTGGCAGCGTGACCTCTTGACTAGCTCGTTCCCTGGCCCTTACTGGCCTCCCAAGCCAGTTTCCAGCCAGAGGCCAGTCTCCTGCAAGGGCTTGCCCTCTGGTGTCCCTACTATGGACAGCAGGTCCTTTTCTTCATGATGCTGAGCTTCCAGGAACATTACTTCTGCCTGACTCAGTAACCCAAGACCAATCCTAACAGCCCTGAACTTGCGGCAGGGAGGGGCCAGTCCCATCCAGGCTAGTGCACATGTTTCCGTCACTGAGTGTGGGAGTCCATGTGGCGTGTCCCTGAGGGTGGACTCCCAGGGCACTTTTTGCAGACTCCCATGCAGCCTGGCCATGTGGGAGGCTGCAGTGGATCTCCCAGTGCACCTGAGGTGTCGGGGAGAGTGGGGATGGGGGGCTTGCCCAGGCTTCGAGTGCCCTCCCATCCACACTGGGCATGTCCAGGGGAGAAACCAAGCTCTGACACTGCAGGGGGGCAGCCACTGCCCCCCCACAACAGGCAGGGGCTCAGCAGGCCCGGCCAAAAAGAACCGGGCCAGGCTGCTCAGTGCTGGCCCCCAGCATTGCTGGTGCTATCTCCGCAGGTCATCGGGGGGAAAGCAGATGGCAGCTGCAGTCATGGATGGTGCGCTGAACAGCTCCAGCTGGTCTAGGAATCAAGGGACCAAGGCACGCTGCTTCCTTCACACTCAGATGGTCCATGTGATGCTGTGAGGCAGAGTGCATAAGTCAGCAGGAGTCTGAGTTGGATTCCTGTCCCAGTGACCCAAGCAAGCACTGGGCTCCATGCCCTGAAGGGATTTGCAGACATGGCGCTCACCCCAAGGTGCACAGGTGTGCAGGAGTCCATTGAACCTCATGAGCCCTGCAGAAGGGGTGTCAGGGAGACAGATGCACCCAAAAGGAATGGGTCTCAAGTGGCCCAACAAGGGAAGGTGGGCCTAAGCCCCAAGATAAAGAGTTCTGTCCCCAACCTGATGAGGCCCCTGGGCATCAGAGAATAGACCAGCTTGGCCCACATCTTGATTTCAGTCCCTGAGGATTGAGCAGAGCACCCAGTCCAATCTACCCAACCTCTGATGCAGGAGACCCCTGGCGCACGGAACTGTGGGGTGACTGAGCAACTGAGCTGTGGCTGCTGGCAAAGTAGTGAGGGATGATGTCAGGGTCCCCAGGGTTCAGCTGGAGGGCTCTCTCTGGGGGGTCCAGCTCGAGGGTTCTGCCGGGGGGAGGAATCTAGCTGGAGGGCTCTCCCAGGGGCTCCAAACCAGCGCTTCAGGCAGCCGTGGAGTCCCAGTCCCAGTTATGGTTTCAGCAAAGGCCTCTTCCGCCTTAGACGCAGCCGCTCTAATATCGCCTGAGCGCGGTGTGGTCTGTTGAGAACACTGCCGGGCTGTGTCCCCTGAGAGTCCTGAGGTTTGGTTCTGCTCAGGGCCAGTTTCACATTCAGATTTTTCCCCCGGCTGCTTTGTAACCAGAAATCACATGATTCCTGGATGAGGAAAGTGATTTTCCCCCTAAATTCAAACACCCCAATGAGTCGTCTGTTTAGTGGCTGGGCCGGTGCCAGTGGGGAGACAGAAATCACCCAGGTTATCTCAACAGGGGGAGTTTAATGTCAGGGAACTCTAACAAATCGAGGTATTTGACCACTCAGAGGGCAGAAGTGGACCCAGCAGGCTCCAGAAGCGGCACAAAAAGGCAGCTGCTGCTTTGGGCCGCGGCGAGTGGATGGCAGGGAGCTGAGGACTGACGTAGCCCTTCCACCCTCCCGCTGTTAAAGCGGTAAGGGTCTTCTTCTGCCGCCACTTCTCCCCAAAGCAGCCTGCTCTTACATGACACAGCTGTGGGACTCCATGGTTACCTGGCAAGGCCGTCCACCACAGCATGGGTTTTTGAGTAATCAGTTCTTAACTGAGTTACCAGAGAGTGGCATCTGTTTAATGGGTCACAAGAGAAAAGACTTTCCGTTGAGTAGAAAACTGGTTGGACCTCTTTCTCATTATCCCAGCTCGTCTAAAGGGCTAATTTTACCTACTAACAGCAGCCAGAGAATAAACTCTGCTTCCTAATGTCCCTCTGTCTGTCCTCTGGCAGCTCCGTGGGTCCAGGTCTGTCTCCCACTCTGGTAGGACCTGGTCCCCATGGCTACCTCAGGACTCCGCTGTTCTCTATCAAGGATGTGTGTTCAGGCATCTTGGCTCCCAGGGCCTCGGTTTCCCACTCCCTTCTCTTGTCAACAAGGGGCTTTCCTGGTGGCTCAGTGGTAAAGAATCCACTTGCAATGCAGGAGACACAGAAGATGCGGGTTCCATCCTTGGGTCACGAAGATCCCCTGGAGGAGGGCATGGCAACCCACTCCAGGATTCTTGCTTGGAGAATGCCATGGACAGAGGAGCCTGGTGGGCTACATTCCATGGGATTGCAAAGAGTTGGACACGACTGAGCGACTAACCCTTTTGCTCTTCACTTTCTAGTCATCATGACAAAAGCGATCCTATCACAGCCCTGACTGGAGGCAGTTCAGGAGTTGGACTGTCCAGCTCCTGTGGGAGGCAGGGCAGCGGGGGGACTGAGCGCCTCCCCCGACGCCTCCCTCACTGGGGTCCAGGTTGAGGAGCGCCGGCGGTGTGCGAGGCCACCACCAACACTGGGTGTTTCCTCTGAAACAAACGTTGCCCTCAGATGCCAGTCATCTCAGGGGAGAATCTGCTGCTTCCCAGGGCCAGACCCTTCAGACCCAGATGTATTTATTATAAGTCGACCAGGCCAAGGTAAGGACACCCTGTGGTCTGTTTGCTCTGAGGCTCTGAGTAGCAAGTTCATGAGGATGTTTGCCTGGCGTTTTCCTTTTCCTCTCTTCTAATTTTTCTCCTTCTCCAAGGCATCCCCAGGGGAGGGAGGAAGGTGGATCGTTGTTAACCCTTCCTTTCCATGTATGTGTGTGTGTGCTATGATCTTGCTTATGTGTGTATGTGCACATACGTGTGAGTGTATATTTATGTATGTGTGTGTGTTTATGTGAACGTGGATATGTGTGGATGTGTATAGGTGTGTGTATATGTGTGTATTCATGTGACTGTGAGTCTACGTGTGTGCACATGTGTGTGTGTTCACATGCCATGTTTCTGGAGATGTCATGGTCAGAAAAGGTCCATGGTCACTGGCTCAAAGGACTGAACTCCAGGTACTTCCTGAGTTACTTCTAGTTTAGTCCAGATCACAGGAGGGGGCGTCCCAGGACCCCACTGTTGCCCAGAGCCAGCCCCCAGCATAGCCAGGCACATAGCCAGCCCCCAGCATAGCCAGCCAGCAGAGAAGGCAATGGCACCCCACTCCAGTACTCTTGCCTGGAAAATCCCATGGACGGAGGAGCCTGGTAGGCTGCAGTCCATGGGGTCGCTAAGAGTCGGACCTGACTGAGCGACTTCACTTTCACTTCTCACTTTCATGCATTGGAGAAGGAAATGGCAACCCACTCCAGTGTTCTTGCGTAGAGAATCCCAGGGACAGGGGAGCCTGGTGGGCTGCCGTCTATGGGGTTGCAGAGTCGGACACGACTGAAGTGACTTAGCAGCAGCAGCAGCAGCAGCAGCATAGCCAGCAGCGGGCGCGGCTTCACCGAACTGACTCCAGTATGCTGTCTAGAGGCCCGGCCCACACCCAGCCCCGGCTCCTCACCGGCCCACGTGGAGTTACAGGGAGCCCGCCCCTCTGCTGTGAGGGATGCAGGCTGTGATGTGGCGTCTAGGGCGCTAGCTCTGTGTTGGCTCCTGCACAAGGAAGTGCAGCGGTCCGTTTCCTGTGCTCCAACCGGCGCCAGCCGCCTCCCCTCCCGCCTCCCACCCCGCACCTTCCATGGGCGGCAGCTCAGCCTGCGCAACTGTGGAGCCGGGGGCCGGGCAGGGCGCTCAGAGCTGGGAGCGGGGTGCAGGCAAGCAGGGCGCTCAAAGCCAGGCCTGGAGGAGGCCGGGCCCCCAGCTGAGCAGGAGCCCACCCGCAGGGCAGAGGCCCGCAGTTGCCCAGGCTCACGGGGCAGTGGGTGGCCCGGGCGTGCTGAAGTTTCTCTGGGGGTCTGCTCCTGCTCCGAGAGTCGCTCTTGGCCCAAGAGCCCACGTGCCTCTGGAGATCACTGTCTCTTCTTCGGAACCTGAGACAGAGAACAGGGCTGCCCCCAGCCAGGCCTCTGGGCCTCGGAAGACAGGGCATTCCTGATGACGCGCCGGTTCAGCAAGTCCCAGAGAGTGAGCCTTGCGGCCCCACAGCCCCGTTCTCCAGCATGCCATGGGGTGGGGTGCAGAATTTAGGGGAGCAGGGGATTGCCCAGCACCCGCAGGGGGCCGGGCGGGCTCAGCCCAGTTTTCATCAGTACCAGACAGGGATGTTTAGATATCTTTGCCAGGGCCTGCTTGCAGGGGTACCTCTGACAATCCACAGATGGAGAGAAAATCACCAAACAGCACCTCCCAACCCCTGCCCCTGTTCCTACTGGGTGGGGTAGGAGAGACTCAACCTCAGAAAGAGGCTTTCCAGCTGGAGCACAACTTGGAACACCCACAGGAGGCCCGCAGGCCCCTCTTCCAGAAATGGGGCAGGTGAGGGCAGGCTTCCCGGAGCCTGAAGGCTCACAGCTCCTGGCAGCCTGGGCCCGCTCCGGGGCTCACCTCAGAGGTCTGTCACCCCCCACCCACCCCCCAGGAGAGTAGAAGTGGAAGGACAGGTGAGACATGAGGGCAAGGACAGAAGGACAGAAGCAAGGACCAGCTTCTCCAAGCGCACGGGCTCCCTGGGGCCACTCCTTTCAGAGCAGAGGTGGGGAGAGGGCCTGACGGGAGCCCACAGGAGTGGGAGTGGGGCATTGTCCACTCAGGTGCACCCAGGGACCGACCACCCCACCACTGCCCGCTGAAGACCCTTGGTGCCCACAGGCTCCCGGCACCCCAGCTGACCCCCAGCTCTGAGCACAAGTGCCTCCTGGGACCAGGGTCAGACACTCAGCACTCAACACCTGCAGGCTGGCGTCACTACCCCCCTCTCCATGGTTCCTGCCCACACAGCCCTGAACCCACCCTGAGGAGGCCCAGCAGGCCCCCCTCCACTTCTGCTGGTCAGCTCTCTGTGCATATACCGGGACCCACCACAGGCTCAGGAGGACCCCGCGGTCAGCCAGGCCTGTGAGGGGGAGGCAGAGGAGCTGCCCCCAGACCCCTGGCCTCAGGCCCCTCCTGTTCCTGCTCTCCCCGCCCCCGTCTCCCTCAGCCCCGAACCCAGCACACCCTTGATGCCCAGATACATCTCTCCTCCTGCCTTCTCTAATCCTCTGTCCTGATGACATGGGTTCTCGCCCCAGGCGCCCTCACCTGAACCCCACCTGAGCCTCACCCTGATGCAAGTGAGAAGCAGCCCTGTTCTCAGCACCCCAGCTGTTCTCTGAAGGCTTCCTGGGGGCCTGAAACATGCAGCCTCTGAGGCCCGGTGGGGGCACTGACTCATAGCTGGGTGGGGGAGGGGCAGGGTCTCCCGCCTGCGGGTCCACCCACCCAGGCCAGCAGCAGACTCAGCTGTCAGCTCTGATGTGACTGACCCCTTGGAGCGGGGAGGGAGCTCCACACCCTAGAGAGGTGGGGGAGGTCCACAGAGAACCCCAGGTGCCCAAGAGAGTGCGGGCCAAGGGACAGGGTGAGAAAGGACAGATCATTGTATCAAATTCACGCTCCATAGAACAGATGGCCCCACGGCTCCGTCAGGCCCTCCTTCTGTGGCAGTAATTAAACACCCTTGCCCCTGGCACTCAGGTGCTGTAACCAAGACTTGAACAAGACCTTCCAGTGCTTTGAATCTGTTCAAAGTGTTCAGATTTTATCATTTCTCAAACCTCTTTACGTCATACCTCGGGACTATAGTCTCTGACTTAGATGCAATTAAGTGAGAAATCAACAACAAAAAAGATAAGTACAATATTTTTTTCACATGTAGAAATGAAAAAGAAGCATTTCAAAGTAGCATAGTTTTTTTTTTTTAGAAGAGTACATCTGAAATATTTTTTAACATTTTTAACATTGACTGGGTTTTAAAATGTATTTCTTTGCTCTTTGTTGCCCCAAATCTTGCTTACAAAACTTTGGTCAGGCTTTCTGTCTGAGGTTTTAGGGAAGGCAATTAAAATGTACTCAAAAGTTACCTGCTCTCCTGTTGTGGTGCAAGGGTTTTTTTCATGGCGGTGGCTTGTCTTGTGGAGCACAGACTCTAGAGTGCACGGGCTTAGTCGCCCTAGGGCATGTGGAATCTTCCCAGAGCAGGGATACCGGTGTCCGCTGCGTTGGCAGGCAGATTCTTAACCACTGGATCACCAGAGAAGTCCTTAAATATTTTTTGAAAGACCCAGAATAGATGAGGAAAATACTACTTATCAAATGTTTTGGATAAAGTGAAGGGTGGTAGTTTGGGCAAAATCTATATCCTTCTCTAGTTATATGAAAGAGCAGTACAAGACTAGGATTCTGTTAAGAGAGGCTCATAGCTTAAACTTTTCATTTGAATATAATTTCAAGCTTATAAAAAGTTGCAAACAAGTATAGAAGTATTCTATACAACCCTTTACACAGATATTCCAAATTTTAACATTGCATATAACCATAGTACAGTGATCAAAATGGCAAAGTTAACACTGACACGCAGCAATGATCCGGTTTACAGACCCTTCCTGAGTCTGCCCGAGCCCCCCTTGCCCTTCTCCCGCCCACCACACACCCAGCCTCAGGTCCCACCCGCTTGTCTGGCCTCCTGAGGTCCCTTTGATTTGGAACAGGCCTCAGTCTTGATTTCTTTCAGGGCCTCGACACTTTGGAAGAGTGACGGCCAACTGTCTCGTGGAAAGTGTGTTCGTTTGGGCTTGTTTATGTGGAGGAGGTGTGGTTGTGTTCATGGTGGTGTCGGCTTCGGTCCCTTGTAACCAAGGTGGTACCTGCCAGACGCTTGCACTGTAGTTATACACACTCACACCGTCACAGTCACGCACATGCTCTCTGACACACGCGTTCACTCTTTTACACACAGAGCCCCGTCTGGTGCCTAAAACACACCCCAGGACCCCCACAGCCATGCCCAGGCTGTGGGAAGGAAGGACCACTCAAGACCTTCCCTCAGGGTCGTGTCCACACTGTGGGCTCCTGACGGGAGCTCAGAGCTTGGGAGGGGTGTCTGCAGCTGCAGCCTCTGTCACCGACTGCTCTGCTCAGGAGTGAGCCTACTAAGTGCAAAGACATTTTGGTTGTGTCTGACTCTTTGCCACCCTACGGACTGCACCTGCTAGGCTCCTCTGTCCATGGAATTTCCCAGCAAGAATACTGGAGTGGGTTGCCCTTTCCTCCTGTAGGGGATCTTCCCAGCCCAGGGATGGAACCCGCATCTCCTGCATTGGCAGGTGGGTTCTTTACCACTAGTGCCACCTGGAAAGCCCATCTTTTCGTAAACATCTTTACGGGATTCTCTCCCAGGCTGCTCACCCCCTGCAGTCCCTCTGGCATTTTCTAGTTCTGTGCGGTTCCGCTTTTCCGTCATTTTCAGTCAGAAAGCTGGAGCTTAATTATTCCACAGTGCTGCTTACTTCCCACCACTGCAGCCACACTTGGGGTCATGAGGGGGGAAGATCGAGAGAAAAATGTCAGTGGGTTTTACCCCAGAGACTTGGGGTCACAGATCCTCTGACTGGAGAGGCCAGCTCCCTTCTCTAAGAGCTTCGGGTGAGTTGTGGGCTGCTGAAGTCGCGATTTTCCCCACTCAATGAGTTAGACCAAGAGGGAGCCACGTCTTCTGTCCGTGTTCACTTTCGGGATGCGGGCTGTCTCGGGAATTCCCTGGCGGTCTCGTGGTTAGGGCTCAGTGCTTTCACTGCTGGCTCCTGGTTCAGTCCCTGGTCAGAGAACTAGATCCTGCAAGCTGTGTTCATTCAGTTCAGTTCAGTCGCTCAGTCGTGTCCAACTCTTTGTGACCCCATGAATCGCAGCACGCCAGGCCTCCCTGTCCATCACCATCTCCCGGAGTCCACTCAAACTTGTGTCCATCAAGTCGGTGATGCCATCCAGCCATCTCATCCTCTGTCGTCCCCTTCTCCTCCTGCCCCCAATCCCTCCCAGCATCAGAGTCTTTTCCAATGAGTCAACTCTTCGCATGAGGTGGCCAAAGTACTGGAGTTTCAGCTTTAGCGTCATTCCTTCCAAAGAACATCCAGGGCTGATCTCCTTTAGAATGGACTGGTTGGATCTCTTTGCAGTCCAAGGAACTCTCAAGAGTCTTCTCCAACACCACAGTTCAAAAGCATAAAAAAAAAAAGGCTATGGGCTGTCTTGTCATAGGTCAAGTCTAGAGAAAACCAGAGGAGATGAAAAGGGGGACTTCAAAGTCTTATTTCCCAATCTTTCTACTACTTTCTGTTCAGAGTCCTCATGTGGCTTCCCCATGTATTTCATTTTGGTTTTATAGCTGCGTCCAGTGGGTGAGGAGAGTGTCCCCTCCAAGCCAGGGCTGCCTCTGACCCTGTAGCCCCATGCTCTGCACAACACCCTCTGTAGCAGATATGGCACCATCTTCTCTGAATTTACTTCATGACTGAGGCAAGCATATTTTTTTGTATTTATGTGTTATGTCATATATCTTTGTTAATTTTTTTCATGTATCGTTCATGTTTGATTCAGCCCCCTTCCCTCACCCTAAATTTTTTAATTTCTTTATATCCTCTGGGGGGTGGTGTGTATGTCATGAAAAATCTTTACATTTGTATGTAAACAAATCAGTCTATCTTCGCTTGCATTTGGATTTTGAATTATACATAGGAAGCCTGTTTCCACACCCAGGTTATGAAGATACTCACATATCGTTTCTCTGGGTATTTGTATAGTTTTAGTTGTTTAATATTTAGTTTATTCTCAGGTATGATGTATGGATTCATGGGTATGGATCCAATTTTGACTTTTTCTATGTAGTCACTTATTTGTTCACAAACCAATTATTTTTTAAAGGTTCATCTTTGCTCCAGTGATTAGAGATTCCTCCTTTATCATACACTAAATTTCCGTATGTTCTTGGGTATATTTCTGGTTTTTTTATTCTACTTCATTTGATTGTCCAGTCACAGAACAGTAACACATTGTTTAAATTTTTTTTTTTCTTAGAAGTTATATTTTAACCTCTGGTAGTACTAATTACTCCCACAACTTAATTCTTTTCCTAACTGATCTTGAATGCTTTTGTTTTACCTGTCTTTCAACTTGTCCAATTGAAAAAAAGAACACTGTTATTTTTATGGTAATCACATTAATTAAAAATCTTATAAATTAGAAAGAACTGACATTTTAATGATATTTAATGTAAGGAGTGTTTTTACAATTGTTCAAAGCTACTGCTGCATCTTTTGGGAGTTTGTTGAATTTTCCTCCTTTAGATTGTGCATGTTTTTAGTCAGATTTATTTTTAAATATTAGGTCCCTCTTCTCCAATAGTAAATAAAAAATTCTCTCCTGTTACAGCCTCTGGTTGGCTATCGCCTATGTATAAAATGGCTACTGATTTTCACTTCAGTTTCATGTTGTACTAACTTACTGAATGACTTTTATTGATTTTTCTAGTTTTACCATTGACTTTTCAGGGTTTTTGAGACATACTATTTAGTTGCAATAGGGATTGTAATTCCCGAATTCTCTTGCCTCTACTTGTTTTGCTTGTTTACTTTCGTTTGCTCGTGTCTCAAATACAACGTTAGGGAGTGCCAGTCCTGTCCAGCACCTTTGTGTGACTGTATCCAGCACCTTCCTATACAGTCAAGCTCCTGCCTCCAGGGCTGATACACACAGAGTCATGATATTGTATCATATGCTGCTGAGTTTGGTTTGTTAATATTTTACTTTATTTAAGATTGTTGCACTGATCCACAAAATGCTCTAATTTCCTCTTTAGTATCATCATCAGCTATCAGGTTTAGCTATCAGTATTATGCTTGCTTTGTAAAAGGAACTTGGAAATTTTACTTTTTGGGTCAAATTTGGTAATCTGTATTTTTCACTAGGGAATACTTCATTGCATCTAAATATTTATACCTATTCCATGCAATGACTCTTCGGTGATAATTCAGTCAACTCTGCTAAAGTGACTTATATCCAAGAAAAAGCACCGCTTTGAAATGGACACTTTGTTGAGCTTGACAAATGTAAACACCGATAGAACCACCATCACAGTCAGATAGGTTGTTAGTTTCTCGGTTTTGTGGATCTTCTTTATTTCATTTTGGTTTCCTATTTCACTAAATCACACTCTTGACCTAATTTTGATTTCTTTTGGTCTAATTTTTCTTTTTCCAGGTTCTAGATTTAATCACATGGTTTCTTGATGTTTCAGCACCTCTTCTTTCATTACATAAGCCTGTAATCTATCCATTTTCCTTGCATTGCCCATTTTCTTTTTAAAATAGAGCTTTGTCTTGATTTTATCACCCTTCAGTTGAAGGAATTAAAAAAATCATATTATAATTCCTTGTTCAACAGATGAACTAATCGAAATGTAATAATTCAGAAATAGTTGGGATTTAAAAGTTTATCTTTTTGTTTTAGATGTTTAATTTAAGTGGATATGGTCAGAGAACATGGCCTGTGGGGTAATTTATTGTTAAATGATAAAAATCTGGACATTTGGAACAATGTGAGAGTACGAGACTGCTCTGTTCAAGGTTGAGCAGAAGACCTTGGCGGGGTGGAGGGGGGACAGGTCGTGAAGGAAAGCAGAGTCCTTTGGGCTCTGCGGCGTGTGGCGTTCACACGCAGCCTGACCCGTGGCTGGACCACGGACATGGCGGATGGGAACGTGCAGTGCTTGGGTCTCTCTTTTTAGGGCAAGGGGAGTGGAAGCAGCAGTGGGATGCCCCCACTGCCGGCTTTCCCTCCTAGGTCTTCAGAGTCCCTTCCCCGCCTCCCCACACACACTGCCGTCGGGCTGTCCTGCAGTGCCTTCTTAGAGCCCCGACCTCTTGCGGGCCATCTGGGGGACACTCAGGCCCCATCAGTGGGATCAGGCCCCACGACAGGACGAGGACAGAGAGAACTCTGCAGGCAGAACCGGTGAACAGAGGTCAGGGGATGGGGAATCTATGAACGCTGGCTCACCAAATCCATTTTATAGTTAAAGTTAAGGTAGTACAAACTAAGAGAACCAGAAACTCAATTATGAAGGATGTGGGGCAGAAGAGAAAGGCAAGGCGTGATCAGATGGAGACTGCACTGGGCACGTCTGAGTGTCGGCATGAAGCTGGACACCTGCTGGAATGGAGGGTGTAGCTGGCTTTGAGTTTCCCAGCAGAGACTGTGAAAAAAGACTCCAGTGGCCAAAGACTCTGCGGCAAAAGTCCTGAAGCTGAGGATGGCTGCGGTGGTGCCTGCACATCAGCGGTCCTGCTGTTGGCGCAGACCAGCTTTGGGTTGGGTGGCCACGTGTTGCTCAGGCCCCCGGGAAAAGCGGGAAGGTGTGGTGTCAGGAGGCTGTGATCCGGCATTATCTCAGGTCAGAGGGACCGGGGGAAGCCGAGAGGTTGAGGACGGCTCCAGCTTCTTCTCAAACCACATGCTCAGCCACCAGGAAGCAGCTACTCACTGCTCAAGAATACCTTTCTCATGCGGTTGTCAATCATCTTCATCTTTCCTTCACTCAGTCTTTACTCATTTATCCATTTATTCAGGAAAGTTTCTGATTTCTATCTGAAAGTATGCCCAGAAGGCCTACAGTCCCGGGCCCCCTGTCCAGAACAGAGACCAGGATGCTCAGCCCTCAAGGTGCCCATCTTCATGGAGAGGGAAGCAGAGACTGGCTGGCACAGCGGGTCATGGTGGCCTCTGACCCAGATCACACACACAGATTCCTAGCTTGGAGGGAAGACCCCAACTCTACCGGGTGACCATTTCCCTTCTGGACTGGCCTTGTGGACTGGCCTAAACTCAAGAAGTGAGATTCCTTATGCCTCAATGGGCCAGGAACCTCACGTCGGGAGACGGGAGCAGTAGATGGTGACCAGTCTGCTTGGCCAGTCCAGGGGACCTGGGGTGGGGTTTAAATTCAGCATGAAAATCCACACCCTGAGTGAGCGGGAGAGAGGCCCCGCTTTAAGGTGGGCATTCTGGGACTCTCATCCAAAGACTTCCGGGTCACCCCGGCAGTCTCCCTAAACAGAGGGGAGCCACACCCAGACTGTGAACCCACAAAGGCCCCAGAGAACCAAGGGCCAGCCGGCCCATCTTGGTCTATGGGAAGATGGCGAGGAGTTGGAGATTGGGGTCAGGTGTGCAATGGTGAGAGGCAGATGTAAGAACCTGGGGCTGGGCCAGTGTGCAGACCCTGGGTCTGGGGGAAGCGTGCAGACTTGCGGGCAGGGTAAGCCTGAGAAACCAGGCATGGCGAACAGGTGTGTGGACCCAGTGTTCTTCTGGCTCTGGAGGCCTGCGGCCTGGCGACGCTGCCCCCACCCGCTGATTCTTGGTTCCTGTCCTCTGCTGCCTGGTCCTCCAAGACGTCCCCCTGGATGGCCCGTGGGGCCCTGGTGCAGCCTGGACAGCCGTGAACTTCTCATCAGTTCTGCTAGTCCCAACCTGCTCCCTCTCTGTGCCCTGTCCTGGGTGAGCCCCCACCAAGCCAAGCCTGGGCCATCCTGGGCACCTCCAGGCCTTCCATCAGCACCTACCCTGTCCAACCCAGCTGAGCACCAAACATGGGTCCCGTCCACCCCACCACTCAAACGTCCCCTCCACCCTACTGCCCTAGGCAGGCACCACTGAGCCCGGCCGCTGCCCCAGACGCTGACCCTCCCTCTCCACCACTGGCTAGCCGGCCCTCCTGAGGACCTGGACTTGAGCCCGTGGTGCCTGCTTGCCCAGCGCTGGTCCTGTCCCCCATTCGGTGGGCTGCAGCCTAGGTGGACAGCTTTGCGCAGTACTCCCACGCTGGACAGCGCCCAACCACAGAGGTCTGCTGAGCGCTGGCTGAAGAGCTGGAGCCTGGGCACAGCGGGTAGAGATGAGGAGGAGGCAGGAGGGGGTGTGGGCAAGCAGTGACTTTATTGTCTCTGGAAGGAGTGACGGTCACGGTCCCCCTGCAGGACTCTGCCTAAGCCAGGGACAGAGGTGGCCAGGATGGTGGGCGTGGAGAATGCAGAGCGGGTCAGAGCCAGAGCCAGAGCCAGCCTCTGGCTTTCCCGCCTCTTCTCCCACAACACCGGGGCCTGGACCATCCATTCAGGGCAGGGGCTGTTACTCCAAGCTGAGAAATGTGCATTCCCCACCACAGCGGGGGGCTACAATCCCAGGCTGTGTGAGTGAAGGGCCCCTGCTGGGGACAGGAGAGGTGGCCAGGCCCACGGCGAGGTGATGGCACCTCCGACCACCTCGGGGGCATGTGCCACCCAGGGTCTCGAGAGCGACGGGGGCAGGGTGCGCTTTGGGTCGAGGGAAGGTGCTCACAGCAGGACCCAGAGGAGGCCGAGGCTCACCCGAAGCAGGAGCCCCCGTGAGAGGGCCCTGGGGCCCTCCTGCCGGGCGGGTGCCCTGTTGCAGAGAGATTTGGAGCAGCAGTGCCGGACGATCTTGCTGGGCACCCCCGAGTTCGACGGCCATTTGAACTCTATGTTGGTGTTGGGGCACCTGGGGGCACAGCGCTTGCTGAGCAGGGTCTTCACCTGTAGTCCTGCGGGGAAGAGGACAGCATCCGGGAGAAGGAAAAGCCCGGGTGGGCGGCGAAGGCCAGTCCCCAAGTGGGCACTGACACCTTCTCCCGACCCTTTCACAGGCCAGGCTCTGCGAAGCGCTGGGAGCACAGCTGCCCAAGGTCACCTTCAAGGTCACAGCAAAGGCAAGGTTCAGGGCTGCTGGCCCTGGTCTGGGCTCTTCCCTGAAACCATGCACAGCCTGGACACCCAGGCAGCCAGGGGCCTGGGAGTCCCGGGGAGATGGGGGAAGCTGAGCAGAGAGAAAAGGGAGGGCAACCGGAGGGCCAGTTGATCCCAGCTGGGGCTCCCGTCCCCTCTTCACTCAGAGACGTGCAGAGACCTTGGAAGGAAGCTCCGGAGGGAAGCAGGGCACTCAGAATAACCCAGTTGCAGAAGAAAAGGTCGTCTTGGAGGAGCTCTCCACTCTCCTCCTCACGCTGAGCTGCTGTGCTGTGTGTGCATGCATGCTGTATCTGCTGCACGCATGGTATTCACTATGTTGAACCTTACTGTATGGTATATATGACAATCACACGGGGCCTCCCAGGTGGTGCTAGTGGTAAAGAACCCATCTGCCAATGCAGGAGATGCAAGACTCGGGTTCCATCCTTGAGTCTGGAAGATCCCCCTGGAGGAGGAAATGCCAACCCGCTCCCGTATTCCTGCCTAGAAAATTCAAGACAGAGGAGCCTGGTGGGTTGCAATCCATGGGGTTGCAAAGAGTCGGACACAACTGAGCGACTGAGCACGCACACATATGACTGTATGCATTGCTTTACATCATATCATGGGCTGCCAAATGGCACCCCAGAGAAGGAAAGAGACCGGCCAGCCCCCTCCAGAAGCCCTCAGGCTCAACCTTGAGCAGCTGGCCCCTCCCCTGTGCTCAGGATGGGGATCAGGCAAAGGTGGGCGCAGGCCGGGGTCCCCTGAGGGGAGCCTCCATCAGTTCCCCACTGAGACCCCAAAGGATCCAGGGCTGAGTTCCCGGAGTCCCCCTCCACGCGGGCCAAGTACTCACTCAGGGTGATGATCAACGTGTGGGAGACGCAGACCTGGTCAGTGGAGGAGCACATCGCAGGCAAGCAAAACTCCGGGCTCCTGACTTTGAAGCACTGGTAGCAGCTCAGGTTCTTCCCTGTGGGGCAGCACCGGCCCCGCGGAGGAGTGCGCTGCGCACCCACCCAGCTAAGAGCCGTCGCCGCGGGATGTGCCCACCGCCCCCAGGAGCCCCCACAGCCGAGAGGGCCATCCTCACCTGGCTCTCTGGCTCCGCCAGCAGGGTTCAAAGACACCAGCAGAGCCCACAGGGCTAGAACCAGCGCCCCCATGACGCCACTAGCTTAGCCTGCGGGGGAGTGGGGGAGGGAGGTGGGGCAGAGAAGGAGGCTTTGCCCAGAGCTCCCCAAGTTGCACCTGCCCATCCCCCGGGTCTCTCCGCCCTGGACCCCTCATTTAAGGTCAATCAGATCCTAGTTCTCATGGGACACTCTCTCCCACCCTGACCCCTCCTCCTGCCCCTTCCCTTCCCAACTGCAGGGAACTGCCCTTCCAGCAAAGTCAGCCCAGGGAGGGGCTGGGTGCAGGGGCCTGTCAGCCCCTGCTCTGGGGAGGGTCTCCTGGGGTCTGTGAGGATGGCCGTTTCCTGCTGGAGCAGAAAGGGGAGAAGGGGTGTGGAGAAGGCGTCTCCCCTGTGGCTCACCCCCTCCGTCAGGCTCCACCCCGCGGGTACTTCCTTCTCTTCCTGTAACAAACTCTTCAACCTCACTTGGAGACCGGCGGCTCTCGGGGTCCTGCCTGTGTCCGGGTGTGGCAGGAAAGCTGCCCTCTTCTCTGACCCCCAGGGACCCAGTCTCCCGAGGCTGCACCCTGAACACACAGCCAAAGCCCAGAGGCTCTCACCTGGGTGTCTGGTAGCTAGGTGGGTTTCACACCACTTCCTGCCTGCATGTTCCCCCAGGCCTTTTCTTTTTTCCTTCTTGCCTTTATTTCTTTGATCATGCCCCACTGAGCACTTGTGAGGAGCAGGCTGGCAGGGTGTGGGTCCCAGATCTAGATTTGCAGCAGGGAATGCCTGCCCCCAGGGGTCCAGCAGGAGAGTGGGTAGAAGGACAAAGGGGGTGACTACTAGGCAAAGGGGGTTGAGAGGGGTTGCCTCTGGCCCCCAGGTGACGGCTGCGACCACCAGGCCTCGGCACCCCTTCAGGCCCAGTTTCGAGGGTGTGCAGCTGGTTGGGGTCATTTCCCCTCCCAGTGGTCCAGCCAGAAGGACTGTCCCCTGCCCGTCTTTCCTGGCAGGTCCCAGCCTCCACCTCGGGGGTGGTGGAGCACCCAGAGCCTCCGGTCCGCTGCAGCCCCTCTAGCTGTCCGGCCTTTGGCGGGGTGTCGCCGGGCTTGGAGGTGGGCCCAGAAGGGGTGGAGCTGCGCCCGCCTGGGGGCGGATCTTGGTTTACATTGTGTGTTTATTCGTTTGTCATTTCATGCAGTAATCCAGTTGAATGTGAATCTGGGACCTCAAACCGCATGGTGGTGTTGGATGTGGGTGTGATGAAGCAGGCTGGGTGGGCGCCAGGTGGGCGCCTGGACAGCTTTGCAGGACCCCACGCCTCAGGGTACAGTCTCGAGTTAAAGCCTTGGTCCCATTGGCAAAGGGTGAGTCACCACCTGTGAGCTCATGTTTCGGCAAGGTCCCTTCTTCTGGGCCGGGGACGCAGGTCCTGGGGTCTGAGAGCTATCTGCCCGCCAGCGATGTTTCTGCCTTCCTCTGCTGTCCCCGCAGCCCGGTGGCAGCCTCCCTGGACGGCTCCCTGGTACTGCAGGCTGAGAGCAGTGGGAGACGCATCCTTTCTTCGGAAGCAAGCACCCTTGGCAGGCTTGGTGGCACATGGAAAGAAGGGAGGGAGAAGGGGAAGTTCAGAGCTGCAGCAGCCAGAGAGACTCTTGATGTTGGAGGACACCCACCCCTCCCACCACCAGAGCGCGGACGCAGGGGCAGCTGCACTTCACCGCGCAGCCGGAAGAGGGCGACCCCGCGCCCGCAGGCCGCGACCCAGCGCACGAATCTGCGGGGAGAAGTAAAGAAGATAAAGCCTCGCTCCTGGAAAATGTCCCGGACATCCAGCTAGGGAGCAGAATAAAACTCTCCTGCCCGAATTAAAACATTTGAAAGTGTGAAGGAGCACCTTGAATCAGAACAACAATAGGCAATAAAAAGAAGAAGAGATAAAAAATGACGAACGTGAGGAACGACTGGAGGAAAATCTCCATTTATGGTCTCCGTAAGTAGACCAGCTTAGAAGTGAGCTCACACTTACGAGTTCCAAGAGGGCAGGCACCTGAGACCCTAAGTTGGAAGCTGTAGCATGAGGGCGGGCAAACAAGAGGACAAAACGATCTAACTCCAAACTAAAAGCGCTCACCTGTTCTGGAAAAATGACCCAGAAAAGTGAGCGCTAAGACTACGCTAGTAAAAAATGTAAAAGACACAGAAGCACCCTTTAATGCAAAACCTTCCACAGCATATATGTAAAGAGAGAGAGAGAGAGAGAAAAGGTTGATATCAGACTTCTCAAGATGCAGAAATTAAAAAAGAAAAACTCAAGAAAATAAAATTTGAACCAAATATTTTAAATATAGTCAAAAATATAATCAAGCATCAATACTATAAGAAAGTTTTTTAAAACTTGAAGTTTGACTTTTTAGTAAAAGGGGAAAAAATGACAATACACGAATTCAAAAATACTGGAGAGGTGGGGTGGGGAGGAACCAAAGCCAACAGAAGAAAGTATGGAGAAGAAAATCATAAGGCTAGAAGCTGAAGTAAATGGTGCAGAGAACAAAACCCAGACATGAGTAATAAAGCAAAAACTTGGTTCTCTGAGAAATTAAAAGAACTAGATAAGCAAACGACTAACCTAATCAATAAAAGAGGGGCAGTACAAATATACAAATAATAAATACTGAGTGAAGCAATTACTGAAAGACAAAATTTTAAACGATAACAGACTATTTCATATACCCTTAAATATGGGACCTCAAACGAGGTGGATAACTACCTAGGAAAATACACGTAAGCAAAATTTATCCCAGTTGAGAGAAAAGCTTTAAGAGATCAGTTTCAGTATAAATAAATATAAGAAAGCATCCCAGAAGAAATAGCCCTGATTAGATTATTTCACAATCTGAAATAATTCTACAAAATTCACAAATTCTACAAAATCTTCAAAGACCAGATATTCCTAATGACACAGACTGTTTGAGAACATAAAAGAGACTTCCAAAGTATTTTAACAAAGCCAATATAATACTGATAAACAACCTAATAAAAACTGTAAAAAGAAAGACAATTACAAATCAACATCTTTTATCATTGCAAAAATCTTAAAGAAATATTAACAAATAGAATCCAACAGCACATCAAGAAAATAAACGAAGAAAAAGTAGGATATATTCCTAGGATTCAGATAGTTAAATATCATGGAATTTGTTAATGCGATTCATCTTTTTAATAGATATGAAAATAAATGTCATAGGAATAAATCTATGGACTTTGAAATATCTTGGAATAGATTAATTATCCTTCAATTAAAAATATTCAAGAAAATATAATCTCTTAAAGTCATCACCTTACATTATAAGTAAAGCATTCCCATCACTACTTGAAATTCAGCCAGTATTCACTGATATAAAATATTAATTAGAGGCTTTAGAATGGAGAACGAATTAAAATCAGGTCCATCTGTAGATGAGGTGGTAGTATACCTGGGAAATCCTGGAGAATAAAGAATACAAATAACAAATTTCGAAAATAATCAGTAATGAGTCAGGATGCAAGGTAAGCATATAAAACTCAGTAGCCGTCAGAGGGCGTCCGGTGTGCGTCAGGACGAAGGAGGCCGGCAGTCTTCTCCCGCGGGACCAAGAAGAAAATACCAGGCGGGTTGCAACTGTCATATTTAAATGTGCTGGGGAGCTGAGAGGACCAAGCACCAAGTGGATTGGCTTCCAGAAGTGGGGAACTGAGCCTCCGCGGCCCCCAGCCCCGTCTTGGGGGGGCCTCGCCAGCCACCATCCCGACTGTACCCAAACACCCGGCGGAGCGGCGGAATCGGCTACGCATGCTCCGTTCTGGAAAGCGACGCGGCACACGCGCAGGGTCCCGCATGCTGGCGGTGGTACCCAGGGCGGGCCTCGTATAAGGAAGACAGGCACCTGCGGCAGTCCCACAGCTCTCAGGACCAAGTTCCCACCGGAGGAAAGAGGTCTGCTCCGAACACATAGCTGATCTTGCTCTGAAGAGACTCAACAGAGTCTGCAGCAAGGCAGCAGGAGTTGGCAGTGGGAGGCTTAAGGGCACGAAGGTGCGGAAATGCATCTGCCACGCTTTCCGGGATGAGGAGAGGGCCTGCTGAGCCTTCGCTGGAAGCCTGGGAGGAGAGGGATGGGAGGTCGGATGCGCCTTCCTAACTCTGGGGTCCAGCCCAACCTAGCTCGACTCTGATGGAGTTGACCTGGAGAACACCTCGTGCACTTGATCTGGTAAAAGAGGGAACTAGAGACCTTCTAGTAGTCGTGGCCTCTGGCTCTTATTTATACAACGCCGGAAGGTGACAGTAACAACTGGGGGGAAAGACCCAGGGATAATCCAGATAATGGAGTCAGTAGGAAAGGACTTTATGTTAAGTGTGTTCAATAGTAGACTTGAAACTGAGAGTTTTAACAGAGAATGCTACTGCTAAGTCGCTAACAGAGAATAGGACTTTATAAAACAAATCGAATAAATATACTGTGTATTGGCCAGGATTTTCCAGAGAAGCAGAACCAATAGAATGTGTATGTAAACAAAAAGTTTATTTTAAGGATGGGGCTCATGACCTCAGGGAGGCTGCAAGTTCAAAAACTCCAGGGTGGGCTGTGTTGGGGAGGAAGAAATTTTCCTCTACCCTTTTGGCTAGCCTAAGAATTAAATTGACATGAGACAGATTAACAGGAGAAAATCAAACAGAAGTGTAATACCATGTCTACATGGGAGAGACCCAGGAGAGCTGAGTAACTCATTGAAGTGGCTGAAGCCCTCACCTTAAATACCATCCTCAGCCAAAGAGAAAAACAGGTTGTTGAAGGCAGGGACAGTCAGTTAAGGGGGAGTGATCAGTAATGCAGATTTAAGTCACTGAGTTCTCCACCAGCATGAGTTTCTAGATATTTGGTCATCCCAAATGGAGATTGCCTTTATACATGTAAATGTTTCTTACAAAAGGTCAACTCCTTACTTGGTTTTCAGAGCCCTTCCCATGTATGCTGTTTCTCAGAAAATAACCAGCTTGAAACAACTAATATGCCAAAGAGACATATTTTAGGGTGGCAAATTCTGCTCCCCTACAGCCAGAAGGCTAGAGACCCAGGAAAAGCTGATGCTACAGTTAAAGTCCAAAGACTGCTGCAGAATTCCCTCTTGTTTGGAGGAAATCAGTCTTTTGGTCTATTCAGACCTTCAACTGATTAGATGAGACCCACCCACATTATGGAGAGCAGCCTGCTTCACTCCAATTTCACCAATTTAAATGCCAGTCCTGGGACTTCCCTGGTGGTCCAGTGGTTAAGAATCCACCTTGCAACGTAGGGGATTTAGGCTCTATTCCTTGGAGGGGGAACTAAGAGCCCACATGCCACAGAGCAACTGAGCCACAACCAGAGAGTCTGTGCACTGCAACAAACAGCCCTGGTGCTGGTGCAACCCCAAATAAATAAATAAATATTAAAAAACGTCAATCTCATCCAAAAATATCCACATGGAAACATCCAGAATAGTATCTGACCACATATTGGAGTACTGTGGCTCAGTCAAGTTAATACACCCAGTTAGCCATTGTATTCAGAAAGTAAAAAATAAAATATCCAAAATTAAGAACTCATTTGGATGAATTAGGAGCAAAAGACACTATGAGCATAGGTAGAGACAGGACAGTATAAAATAGCCCAAAGGAAACTTAGAATAAAAACAATAGAAAAAAATTAATCAGAGCATCAGGGCCTGTGAGATTCAGTCAAATGGTCTAACTTTACATGAGATTGGAGTGCCATAGGGAAGAAAGAGGGGTTAAATAAATACTTGAAGATGTAATATTTTTCAAAATTCATAAATGATAACCCACAGATCCATGGATCGCAGAAAATCCTTAGCAGGATAAGTGCAAAGAATGTCATCCCAGCTGGTGATAATGCAATTGAGATGCTGAAAGCCGAAACGATGGTCTTAGTGAGACGGAGCAGGACAGTATGGTCCTTGCTCCCACCCCACCCCCCGCCACCGCATCGTCTCCCATGCATCAACCTAACAGAGAACTGTGCCCAAGCTGGGCGCAGACCCTGAGACCCCCTCCCTCGCCCGACTTTAAAAGTGCTTTGTTGTAGAGATCAGATTTGTGGCTGCCAAGGGAGAGGGGGTTGGGAGAGGGAAGGATTGGGAGTTTGGGATTAGCACATGCAAACTATTATATATAGAATAGATAAATAACAAGGTCCTACTGTAGAGCACAGGGAACTATATTCAATATCAAATATATGTGTGTGTTTATGTATATATCTGAATATTTGAATATATATATATATCTAAATCATCACATTGTAAATCAACTGTACTTCAACAAAATAAATGTTTTAAAATGCTTTGCTGAAACCCTTTAGGGAGTTCAGTTTTTGAGGAGGATCCGCCTGTTTGCCCTTCTTGGCCCTGCTATAAAACTGTTTGTTTCAAACTCTGACGTTTAGGTTTGCTTGGCCTCCAGGTGTGCTGGGTATGTGGGCTTGCCTTTGGTAACATTGGGGTAAATATGGAAGAATATTTACAGTGTAAAACAACAGCAGCAGCGTCTTGTGGGGTTTATAACATATGCCTATAAATAAGAACTAAGATAACAGAAGTGCGCTGGGGAGTGTCAACTGGAAAAAAAAAAAAAAATGTGTGACCTAAAATTTGAGAAAGGGAAAGAAGAAAGTGAAAAAGCTGGCTTAAAGCTCAACATTCATGAAACTAAGATCATGGCATCCGGTCCCATCACTTCATGGCAAATAGATGGGGAAACAGTGGAAACAGTAGCAGACTTTATTTGTTGGGGGGGGCCTCCAAAATCACTGCAGATGGTGATTGCAGCCATGAAATTAAAAGATGCTTACTCCTTGGAAGGAAAGGTATGACCAACCTAGACAGCATATTAAAAAAACAGAGACATTACTTTGCCAACAAAGGTTCGTCTAGTCAAGGCTATGGTTTTTCCAGTGGTCATGTATGGATGTGAGAGTTGGACTATAAAGAAAGCTGAGCGCCCAAGAATTGATGCTTTTGAACTGTGGTGTTGGAGAAGTGTTGAGAGTCCCTTGGACTGCAAGAAGATCCAACCAGTCCATCCTAAAGGAGAACAGTCCTGGGTGTTCTTTGGAAGGACTGATGTTGAAGCTGAAACTCCAATACTTTGGCCACCTGATGCAAAGAGCTGACTCATTTGAAAAGACTCTGATGCTGGGAAAGATTGAGGGCAGGAGGAGAAGGGGACAACAGAGGATGAAATAGTTGTATGGCATCACTGACTCAATGGACAGGAGTTTGGGTAGGCTCCAGGAGTTGGTGATGGACAGGGAGGCCTGGCATGCTGCAGTTCCTGGGGTTGCAAAGAGTGGGACATGACTGAGTGACTGAACTGAAATGAACTGAACTGAAAAGTTGAGAATGATGTTTTGTTTGTTGGAATTTCTGAGGATTTCAAGGCCAGAGAACAGCTTCTCAGAGGAGCCAGGATATGTAGGACTTTTTTGTGACAAAGACAAGGTAGTCAGAACTTGAAAAAATTATTGTTAATTAAAGAGGACCAGTTATCTCAAGGAATTTGGTGCTTTTCTCTGTACGGGAAGATGCGAGTCTGGGCTCACTGCAATCATTCCTTTCATAGGCACCTCATCTTCCAGGGCCAATATCCTGTTCTTTTCTGTCGCGAGTCCCCTCAGGGTGCACCGCTGGGGCAGTTGCAGTAGCTAAGGGCTTGGCAGTGGGCATGAGTTTGTCTCTATCCTGAGTTCCTTCAGGGCTCACCTTTGGGGGTGGTGGCAGTGGCCGAGGGCTGTAACATCCTTTGTTTACTGATACAGCAGCAACATTTTTCATTCACAGGAGGAAGGAAATGAAGTTATGGTCTGCAGGGTTCTTGAGCTGTTCAGGATATGGTGATAGTAGCAATTCGGACATGACAGAGCGACTTCACTTTCACTTTTCCCTTTCATGCATTGGAGAAGGAAATGGCAACCCACTCCAGTGTTCTTGCCTGGAGAATCCCAGGGACGGGGGAGCCTGGTGGGCCACCATCTATGGGGTCGCACAGAGTTGGACATGACTGAAGTGACTTAGCAGCAGCAGCATAACAAGTGCATATTGTGATAATCATATAAGAAATATACCTATAAAGGAGAAAAGGAAATATGAAAAATGTTCCATAATTCTGAAAGAATGTGGAAAGAGAAAAAACAGTTGGGAGAAATAAAAGCAAAGGGAAAAGTGGTAGCCTTGACCTGTTAGGTTTTGGCCCAGCCTATCAACACCCAGTGTTGTGGCCAGACCAGCCCTGTGGGTCCTATTAGGGTGGCAGTAACCAGCAGCAGTGTGCGCTGTGCCTGACTGCCCAGTCGTGTCTGACTCTCTGCGATCCCATGGACTGTAGCCTGCCAGGCTCCTCTGTCTATGGGGATTTTCCGGACCAGAATAGTGGACTGGGTTGCCATGCCCTCCTCCAGGATCTTCCCAACCCAGAAATTGAACCCAGGTCTCCCGCACTGCAGGCAGATTCTTTACCAGCTGAGCCCCAGGGAAGCCCAGCAGCAGCGATGACCCGCAGGGAGCTTTGAAAGGACCAATTGTACTACTCACAAGTCCTGGACTTACCAGGAGCCCCTGAAAGCACAGTGTGGGGTTTTGAGGGGAGGCAGTGGGCACTGGCCTGGGGTTCTGCTTTTATGGGGTCGAGGGTGAGGACCTAGGGTCCCCTAGGGTTTGGTGGGATGCTTTTTACTTGTTACTTTGGCTTCCCTGGTAGCTCAGTTCGTAAAGAATCCACCTGCAATGCAGGAGACCCAGGTTCGATCCCTTGGTTGGGAAGATCTGCTGGAGAAGGATAGGCTACCCACTCCAGTATTCTTGGGCTTCCCTGGTGGCTCAGCTGGTAAAGAATTCGCCTGAAAAGCGGGAGACCTGGGTTTGATCCCTGGTAGGGAAGATACCCTGGAGAAGGGAAAGTCTACCCACTCCAGTATTCTTGGGCTTCCCTGGTGGCTCAGCTGGTAAAGAATCCACCTGCAATGCAGACCTGGGTGAATAGCTACGCTGAGTTTCTTTGGCAAGCTGATTATGTGGGGTGGAGAAAATAAGGGCAGAATACTCACTGGGGAGGTGAGGGCTTGGGGTCACATTTCCCTGATTTCTTCCCAGCTCCGCCTTCCCAAGGGGGGAGGCCTTCATGCCTGATGGGTACATCTTATCTGCGAGGCTGATCTTACTGAGAATATGAAGAACAAAACATTTTCCAGGACTCTGGAGATTCCACCCTCTTCCCATCTTTCTTCATCTGCTTTGTTTTCTGGTCAACACCCACTGTTTACAGAATGCATGGTTTCCTGCCGTGTGTCCCTGTGCCCCACTTCTTCTGCTCACATTCAGCTAACTGCCTGTTCTGACACCACAACTCACTACTCACTTTTTGTGTGTAGACCTGGATTGTGTGAGCTGCTAGTAATACATCATTTGGCAGTGTGTAACCCTTTGTCTCAGGAACGTATAACCCTGCCTTGACTTTTAACAGGTGGAAGAGCCCTCAGAGCTTTCTGAAAGACTGTCACCCCGATTGTAATCCTCAGGTCAGCTCCACTAAACTTCTCTTGTCTTAGAAAGACTGTTGATTGATTTTCCGTGGACAAGAGGACCCTGGGAGGTAGGGCTGGGGGCTCACCCTCACAGCGTGGCCCAGGTCATCCCTGCCCTCCCCTGACCTGTCTCCCCTCCTGTGGACCCAAGGGTTCCTCCTACAGGGACCACAGCTCTTAGCAGGCTCCAGGGAGGAGGGCCGGTCCAGTTGAGGGCAAGTGGACCATGGAGGAACCCGAGTCACAGATCTGAGACCCCACTGGAGAAAGAGTGAGGCCACCTTCCCAGGGTTACTCAGGTGCCAGCCAGTGAAGCGAGCTGGGAGGTCTGCTCCCGGTCGGGGGTGGGGGGTGGGGGCTTTGCAAGGAGAGCTTGGGTGCAGCAGGATATGTGTCGGGGTCCAGCCCCGGTTGGATCCAGGGATTCCCTCAGGATGACGGCGTTGGCGATTAAGAGATAGCAAAGGCTGAGAGATTTATTAGATGCTCAATAATAACTGGTTTACGCGGGAAATCAATAAAGTTCGTGACAGCAAACCTGCTCTAACCACGGAGGCCGCAGGCGCCCTCTCAAATAGCGGAAGGTGCCCACCTTAGGCACCTTCTCGATTGGGTCTTAGAAGCCCAGGCAAATAAGTCGTCGCAGAGGACCCCCGCGCTCCAAATTATTTTGGCATGAAGGAAGAACAGAAGAGAAAAGGAGGAAAAGGAAACAAGAAAGAACGACACGGGGAGGCCAAGCTTCGGTGAGCAAGGCCTGTAGCTTTATTTTCAACAGGGGCTTTTATACCCTAAGTTGCACACAGAGGATAATAGGGGGTGTGAAATCATGCAAAGTCAGCAGTCTTTGATCCTTATCGAAACCGAGGTTTCTTTTCTGCAAACTTATTGTATACAGAGGGTTTAGGTGATTTACATCATCTTCTGGCCAGAAGGCCTGTTAACATTTTATGACTCTGATAAAGGTTTGTCAACCATAAGACTTATTTTCTCTAAGAGTAATTATTTTAAACTTTGGCGCCATCCTCTGAAGGTGTTAGATAAAGTTGCATTCCTACAGGGCAGAGGTGCAGTGGGTTTACAACAAAGGAAAGAATTTATTACCTTAAGGGTCTAAAGTTGTTAACACCAAGGCCACTACTTATTTTTTCTACATACCAACTATATTAATTATACACTTCCAAGGATACAATACAGGGGATGTGGAAACTTGGCAGCAAGCATTGGCTCAACAATGAAATCTACTAGTTCTATTCTGACAATTTCTAACTCTCCAAGAGGCTCTATACTATTTGAATATCATAAGCTTCCCGTGCCTCTAGCGGCTGGGAGACTAAACAATCCTATGCATAGCTGTAGGAGTCCGGGTAAACCTGTCAGGCAAGTTAGAGAGCCATCTGAGGGATTTGTGAAATAAAATACTCTTGTCACGCCCAGGAACTTTATTAACTGGAGCTGTAAGTTAACTCTTTTTCAGAGAGAGAGATGGTGGTGGGGGACAGCCCCCTGTAAAGTCAGAGGTGTAGGTGAGAGCACAAAGCAGTAAAGTAGGCAGACTCTGGTTTTGGGGTAGACACTCAGGCAGGCCCAGAGGGGCACCCCTCGAGTTCTGGCTTGCCTTACCCACCAGAACTCTCCCACATAACCTTGTTATGGGTGGGGACTCCTGTGCTGGCTCCCGGCAGATATGGTGGTGGTGCAGGGACTCGCCAGAGGAAGCCCCTGCACCCCTTCTCTTCTAGGCGCCTGTGACACCCTCGGGGGGGCAGGGCGGGACTCTGCCCATTCCTCTGGGGAGAAGCAGCCAAGGATGCCAATGAGCTGCCAAGAGCTGCCTCCTTTCTCCTACCCCACTCCAGGGATTAATGAGAGGAGGGGTCAGACCCTCTCTGGGTTCAGTAGGATGAGAGCCGCCGAGACCCACCCTACTGGTAGGGACAAAATAGGTGATTAAATAGTTAATCCCACTAGGGGATTGTAAGTAGAAAAATGTGGTGGTGGTTTAGTTGCTAAGTCGTGTCCGACTCTTGTGACCCCATGGACTGTAGCTCACAAGCCTCCTCTGTCCATGGGGTTCTCCAGGCAAGAAGACTAGAGTGGGTTGCTATTTCCTTCTCCAGGGGATCTTCCTGACCCAGGAATCGAACTGGGGTCCCCTGCATTGCAGGCAGATTCTTCACTGTCTGAGCTATGAGGGAAGCCCAGAAAAATATGGCAGACCCCTATAGGTTAATGATCACTCGAGAAAGTAGGTTTGCTTAACCGCAAAACAAAGCAGGCTTGCTTAACAACAAAACCATGCCACAGAAGGACGAGACCTGCCCCCATACGATAAAACGATGGCAGCATGAGACCCACGTCCAGCCCAGTGAGCTCAGTACGTTATGATCCCAGGACATGGTCTCTGAACACATTAAAAACAAGAATTCGTGGACCTAGCTTGACCACAGGGGCAAGAAAACTCCCCTGCTCAAGCTGGAGGAGGAGCTGATGATAGAAGCAGGAAGTCTACTCAAAAGAAAGAAGATTTTCTCCCCCACCCCACTTTCCCTTTGGTTATAAAACTGTAGCCCACTAAGTTCTTGGGGTATGGCATTTCTTGCCTGCCTCCTTGTAAGCCTCACAAATGTCCTATTCTAATAAATCACGTATCTACCACTTTACTCTCACTGAATCTCTTTACTGAGACATAAGAGACTGTGGTACTGGAGCTCTTCGGAGTCCCCCTGAAACGACACTGTTGTGGAATCCAGAGCCACAAAACACGCCTCGGAGGACACTCAGGGCAGTGGAGTACAGTTTACTACGCCAGCAGGTCCAACGGGGATCAGTTCCCAACAAGGATCCTGATGTTTCTGAGAGGCCCCGTTTCATACCCCCTACTATGTGACTGGTTACATGTTAGCAACCTCTTTGTTGCGTGTGATTGAGTTTTACAAGTAGGTGCTGGGAGAACAAACGATTAAGGTTAAAGGGGGGACAATGACTATACATCAGGGGGTGTCTCCGCGATTAACCTAACAGGCAGCCTGGCCTCCACTAGTCTCCCTTTGTCACGTGTAGGGAGGGAGGCCTCCAGGAGACCTGGTTTTCACTAGCAACGGTGTCCTCACTCTTGGGCAGGGTTCAGGCCCAGGTCACATCCTGTCTTTAAGATGGATGACAGGCTTCAAGATGCAGTCTCTCCTGCTTTCCTCACACGGGCCCCAACACCACCATATATAGGTTTCACTTCCAGCCTCTGAGCCCCTCTCCTGCCCACCCCCAGCCCAGGCCTGGGGGGCTATCCACGTTCCAAGTCCTGACCCTGGGACCTAGTGTGTGTGTGTGTGTGTGTGTGTGTTAGGGGGTGGTGGGGAGGGGACCCCAAATGAAAACCGGGCCTGGGGGCTGGCAGAGCTCAGGGCCATTTTCCCAGGGAGAGCCAATCCCAGGCTCAAGTGCCTGCTCCTCTGGCCACCTGTGTCCCCAGTGGCTTCTTCGGCTCCCTATGCGGGCCCGAGGTGGGGGGGCTGTCAGCAGAGGACCTGAGGGTTGAGGGAGAGGCAAAGGGGGTGGTCCTGGGGGGACGACCCCTCCAGCCCTCAGGAGGAAGCCAGCTATTAGAAGTGTTACCAGGTCCAAGCTCCCTCTGCTCACTGCACAACAGGCCCATGAATCCGAGGTGTTGAGGCAAGGAAAACGACTTTACTCGGAAAGCCAGCTGACAGGAAAAATGGCAGGCTAGCACCTCAAGATAACCATATTATTGGGGTCTGGATGCCAGGTTCTTTTATAGATCAGAGGGAAAGACGCAATAATGAACTAAAGTCAAAAGGCAGAGCAGAGAGGGAGAGGCAGTGGGGAAGTAAAGGGAAAGGGTCTTCAGCCCTGTGAAACAGCTCCAAGGGAATGGCCTGCCTTTGGAAGGGGTGTGTTAATCTCTGTTATTCACAGATGAGCAGGGTCAGATTCTCTCTCCTGCTGCTGCTGCTGCTGCTAAGTCGCTTCAGTCGTGTCTGACTCTGTGCGACCCCATAGACGGCAGCCCACCAGACTCCGCTGTCCCTGGGATTCTCCAGGCAAGAATACTGGAGTGGGTTGCCATTTCCTTCTCAAGCTGAACAAAGGTACTTCAGTTTACAGTTGGGCAGGGGGTCAGGGTCCTCCAGGCAAGCCATTAAGTATCATTATAATAACAAAAGCAACAAAATCAAGTCAAAGAAACAGTTTCCAACGTGGAGTCAGAATGGCAACCCACTCCAGTTTTCTTGCCTGGAGAATCCCATAGACGGAGGAGCTTGGTGGGCTACAGTCCATGGGTCGCAAACAGCCGGACACGATTGAGTGACTTCACTCTCACTTTCACTTCACTTTCAGCAACAGAATCCAGATTGCCAGGAGAAATGTCAATAACCTCAGATATGCAGATGACACCACCCTTAAAGCAGAAAGTGAGGGAGAACTAAACAGCCTCTTGATGAAAGTGAAAGAGAAGAGTGAAAAAGCCGGCTTAAAACCCAACATTCAAATAAAGGAAGCTCAAGGCATCCGGTCCTGTTAGGTAGTTCAGTTCAGTCGCTCAGTTGTGTCCGACTCTTTGCGACCCCATGAATCGCAGCACGCCAGGCCTCCCTGTCCATCACCAACTCCTGGAGTTCACTCAGACTCATATCCATCGAGTCAGTGATGCCATCCAGCCATCTCATCCTCTGTCGTCCCCTTCTCCTCCTGCCCCAATCCCTCCCAGCATCAGTCTTTTCCAATGAGTCAACTCTTCGCATGAGGTGGCCAAAGTACTGGAATTTCAGCTTCAGCATCATTCCTTACAAAGAAATCCCAGGGCTGATCTCCTTCAGAATGGACTGGTTGGATCTCCTTGCAGTCCAAGGGACTCTCAAGAGTCTTCTCCAACACCACAGTTCAAAAGCATCAATTCTTTGGCTCAGCTTTCTTCACAGTCCAACTCTCACATCCATACATGACCACTGGAAAAACCATAGCCTTGACTAGACAGACCTTTGTTGGCAAAGTAATGTCTCTGCTTTTGAATATGCTATCTAGGTTGGTCATAACTTTCCTTCCAAGGAGTAAGCGTCTTTTAATTTCATGGCTGCAGTCACCATCTGCAGTGATTTTGGAGCCCCAAAAAATAAATTCTGACACTGTTTCCACTGTTTCCCCATCTATTTCCCATGAAGTGATGGGACCAGATGCCATGATCTTAGTTTTATGAATGCTGAGTTTAAGCCAACTTTTTCCACTCTCCTCTTTCAGTTTCATCAAGAGGCTTTTTAGTTCCTCTTCACTTTCTGCCATAAGGGTGGTGTTGTTAGCGGAAGCACACTGATTGAAACTGCCCACCCTGGCCAGGCACCATAGTAACCATTTGCATGAGTTGTTTTAGGACAAGAGATCCTGATAAGGAATACAGAACTAATAAGCTACCACCAACCGGAAGAGTTCGGGAAAGGTCAGAAGGAGACACCGCGTGTCCGTCCATTTCCCAGAATCCCTTTCACTAGCATCCATCTTGGCTGAGCGATGCGTGCGCCACCAGGAAAGACTCTGAATTAGAATGATTGGCCAAAGACCACCCGGAAACTAATCCCATCACCATAAAACCCGAGACTGCGAGCCATGCGTCAGAGCACTTCTCCTGGGTTCCCTTACCCTACTGCTCTCCCCCCGGGTGCCCTTTCCCAATAAAATCTCTTGCTTTGTCAGCAGATGTGTCTCCTTGGACAATTCATTTCCGAGTGTTAGACAAGAGCCCAGTTTCAGGCCCTGGAAGGGGTCTGCCTTCCTGCAACAGAGTCATCTGCATATCTGAGGTTATTGATATTTCTCCCAGCAATCTTGATTCCAGCTTGTGCTTCTTCCAGCCCAGCGTTTCTCATAATGTACTCTGCATATAAGTTAAATAAGCAGGGTGATAATATACAGCCTTGACGTACTCCTTTTCCTATTTGGAACCAGTTGCTGCTAAGTCATTTCAGTCATGTCCGACTCTGTGCGACTCCATAGACGGCAGCCCACCAGGCTCCCCCGTCCCTGGGATTCTCCAGGCAAGAACACTGGAGTGGGTTGCCATTTCCTCCTCCAGTGCATGAAAGTGAAAAGTGAAAGTGAAGTCGCTCAGTCGTGTCCGACTCTAGCGATCCCATGGACTGCAGCCTACCAGGCTCCTCCGTCCATGGGATTTTCCAGGCAAAAGTACTGAAGTGGGTGCCATTGCCTTCTCCAATTGGAACCAGTTAGAATAGGGAAAAAGAGTCCAGAATGGTGGTGGCTAAAAGATAAGGAAGAGAAAAGCCCGCGAAAATAGAACAAAGGAAGGTCCGAGGACTGGAGTAAGGACCTCAGGTAAAACAAACACTCCTGGCTGGCCCAATTTACATAGGACAGGCCCAGGGGAGAGAAAGAGGAGCCAAAGCTTTCCACCACCACCCCCCATGCCGCCCCCGCGCTCTGGGCTGCTCTTCTGTTTGCATCTCTAGGTCGACATGCCCTCACGCCTCGAAGATGGATTTTCCTGCTATTATCTAAATAAAATAGAGCTGTAACACTGAGCTGTAACACTGATTTGTCTAAGAGCTATAACACGGTCCATTCAAGACCTGAGAGCTATAACACGGTCTGTCTAAGACCTGAGAGCTATGACATGCCGAGGAGGGCTTTAATGTCCATCACTCCAAATCTTTGTTGTGACAAGACAGAACCGAGGAGCATATACTCGCATGACAGCCCCATCACTTCACAGCACATAGATGGGGAAACAATGGAAATAGTGACAGACATTATTTTCTCAGGCTCCAAATTCACTGCAGATGGTGACTGCAGCCATGAAATTAGAAGATGCTGGCTGTAGCCACGCGTTCCGGGAAACAAACTCACTCAGAAGGACAATGCAGATAGTGGAGTGCAGTTTATTACACCGGTGGGTCCAAGGCAGTCTCCTCTTAGCCAAGGACCCCGACCAGTTTTTTGTGAAAACCTTATATACCCTAAGTGTACGTGCCCAAACCCACCTCTCCAAATTCCCTGAAACTAGTCTGAACAAAGGAAAAGAAAGATACAATCAATGTTAACCCGTGATTCATTTGCCTAAAGCCTAGGTAGTTAACAGTGGACAATTATCAATAGGCCTGTGGTCATATCCCAATTAACATAATGGAATTTACCACTTTGTTCTGATATAGAGATAATTAGCATATTCTTTTAGACAATGGAGAGTCCAAGTACAAGTCCTGAGGCTCTTTTATCCGGGGGTCTGGTTTTCCATTGGTATGCCATTTCTATAGACACCGGGCACAAAGTTCAGAGTCCATTGAGAGGGTGACCATGCATGTAGCCTAATGTTCACAGCCTGGCCTAAGATGGAGTCCAGCTATGTCTGTTTCCTTCTTCATTCCCCTCTCTTGATGCTCTTAACTCATATTATGAGCATCATTCATAAGGATATATTGAATACATTGTAAAATCCAGGATCCACAAAGCAGAACTATCAAGGCAACTATAACAATGGTAAATATAGTTTTCCACCAATCGCCCTTCACCCAAGATAGGACCGAAGTCCAGGAATGTTTTCATTTGACATTGCTTTTACCTGGTTTTTCATGTCATCTAAAGCAGTTGATACATTGTCAGATAAGTCAGGAATGCATACGCAACATTCAACCTTAATTATAGCCCAGGTCCCTCCTTGAGGAGCTGTGAGTATGTCCAAAGCCATTCTATTTTGAATTACTGCTTTTCTTATTTGGATTTGCTCTTCATTTAAGGCTTGGATGGCTTTTGTTCTATCTAGGAGGGCCTGTTTTGTGAAATTAGTCAAGGCCTCTACTTTAATCATAATATCTGTTGTCCTAATAGAGGGTATGAATAAGGCAGCAATATACTCATACCACTGAAACACAGATCTTGTCCACCTAGCATGTAAATAAGGTAGATTTACCAGGGGTTGTTGTAGGTTAGGCTTTTGTTACACTGGCATTTATATCAAATGTAACCCTATGACCCAAGTCTATTGACTGTAGGTCTGGCTTACACCCAGAGAGCAAGGAGAGGTTATGATTGTGTCCCAGAGAAGAGCAGAGTGGTTTAAAATCTCCTTGGCGGAGCGGTGACAGCCACCAGGGAAGTCCATCCATCACAGACAGAGGCATAACCCCACACAACAGTGGAGGTATTGTGGAAGTTGGCGTAGGAATGTGCTCGTTGATGAGGCCAAGCAGCAGGAGTTGATTGTGTGGCTTCATCCTGAAGGGGCTCGTCCAGGATCTTTTTTTTCCTTCTTATTAAGAAGGATGGTCTTCGTCTTTCGAGGGTCAGCGGGGTCCCTCTGTGCAGTCCACTCAGCGTTTTTGGGTCTGCATGGTATGTTCTCTTCAGCCTCGTGTGATGGATCCACGGGGCAATACCTGCAACTTTAACTGCAGTAGGGGTAGTTAGAATAACATAAAGGCCCTTTCACCAAGGGGCTAGTAAATCATGTTTCCAATCTTTGACCCATACTTGGTCACCAAGCCACTAATCTCATGAATCTGTTCCCCAAGGGGGAATGGCACCCTTTCTTGTACAAACTTAGTTACCTAATTTATTATTTTATTTTTTATAATAAAATATAAAATATATATTTTTATAAATTATTTTTATAAAATTTTAAAAATATATATATTATATATTATATTATATATATATTTTATATTATATATAAAATTATATATATATAATTTTTATAAATTATTTTATAAAAATAAAAAAATATTTTTATAAAAATAAAATATATAAAATTTTTTATAATAAAATATAAATAAAATATAAAAAATATATTTTTATAAATTATTTTATAAAATTTTATAAATTTTATAAATTTATATAAAAATATAAATATATATAATATATATATATATATAATTTTATTTTAAATTATTTTAAATATAATAATTAAATATAATTTTTTATAAAAATAAAATAAAAAATATATAAAAAATAAAAATTTTATAAAAAAATATAAAAAATAAAAAAATAAAATAATAATTTTATTATTATTTCACTTCTGTGAAATCCTATTCCCCCTTACCTGAGGCAAATTTGTTGACACCTCTTTTATTATGGGAGGGGGCCTCCCATACACAGTTTCGTATGGAGAATAGCCTTGGGACCGTGGGGTCATCCTGAGTCTGAGCAGAGCCCTTGGAAGCAAGTCCACCCAGGAGCAATCAGTTTCTATGATCCACTTGGAGAGTCTCTTTAAGTGTCCGGTTGGTTCATTCCACCGTCTCAGAACTCTGGGCCTATATGCAGTGTGCAGTTTCCATTTTATGTTTAAACTTTTGTTTACTTGTTGTACTACTGCTGCTGCTGCTGCTGCTAAGTCGCTTCAGTCGTGTCCGACTCTGTGCGACCCCATAGACGGCAGTCCACCAGGCTCCCCCGACCCTGGGATTCTCCAGGCAAGAACACTGGAGTGGGTTGCCATTTCCTTCTCCAATGCATGAAAATGAAAAGTGAAAGTGAAGTCGCTCAGTCATGTCCGACCCTCAGTGACCCCATGGAGTCAGCTACAAAAGCCAGGCCATCGTCTGATCCAATACTGGTAGGAAATCCAAATCTGGGAACTATTTCGCTAAAGCAGGCACTGGGCTACTTCTGATGTTCTTTCAGTCCAAATACCAAAAGCTCCTACCCATCCCAAGAATGTACATACCACGACCAGCAGGCAATGGTAGTGTCGGTGAGGTTTCGTGTCGGTGAGGTTTCATTTCGGTGAAGTCCACTCCCAGGTGTTCAAAGGGCAGCGTGCCTTTCAGCTGAATACCGGAGGTTTTTGTCTGTGCCGAGAGGCAGCATTGACCTGTGGGCAGGCGGCATGGCCTAGGTGGGTCGCTTGGTGTGTTTGGCTTACCAGAGTGTGTGCCAGCTCCTCCGGGACCAATAATTTGCCACTTGGCAATTCCTACCATCCCTTTTCAGTCTGGATGGCCCCTTCCGCTTTGGCTAACCTGACAGCCACTGTCCTTGTTTTATCAGGCTAGTGCCATCAGTATACAGGACCCAACTAGGGTCTGGACCCTTGTGTTCTTCTTTAAAACAAACCCCAGATACCTTACCTCCTCCTTGTAGATCTGTGCCTTCTTCTTTGACACCCAGTAACCCACTCCAGTGTTATTACCTGGAGAATCCCAAGGACGGGTGAGCCTGGTGGGCTGCCGTCTATGGGGTCGCACAGAGTCGGATACAACTGAAGTGACTTAGCAGCAGCAGCAACCTGCTTCCATCAGCAGCTGGAGCAGTGTTTTTGTCCCTTCCCAACATTTTTCCTTGGTCTTGGCAGCCAGCAGCAGGTCATCCACGTATTGTAGGAGCCAAGATCCATACTCTTTTGGATGGAATGAGTTCAGGTCAGAAGCCAAGGCTTCCCCAAAGATGGCTGGGGAGTTCTTAAACCCTTGTGGGGGAGTCCAGGTGAGCTATTGTTTGGTGCCCCCGACTGGATCTTCCCATTCAAAGGCAAAGATGGGCTGGGGCAAGGTGTAAGCAGAAGAAGGCATCCTTGAGGTCTAGGCGAGTATAAACTTTAGTCCTTGGTGGGAGGAGGCTAAGTAAGGTGTAGGGGTTTGGAACAGTGGGGTGTAAAGTCACAGTAGCCTGGTTGACTCGCCTGAGATCCTGTACAGGCCTATAGTCCTGTCCTCCTTCCTTTCTGACTGGCAGGATCGGAGTATTCCAAGCTGACTGGCACTCTACTAGAATGCCCACTTGTTTCAATCTGTTGATGTGGGGTAGTATGCTGGCCCAGGCCTCTATCGGTAGCGGGTACTGGCGCTTTCTAACCGGGATGGTGCCTTGTTTGAGTTCTACTTTCACTGGGGCTTGATGTTTAGCCAGCCTCGGGGGAGGGGGGGGGTGTCTTCCGCCCAGACCTCAAGGAATAATTGAGTTAGTTCTCTATCATGCTCTTCCGGCCCACCCAGTTCTTCCCTTGGAAGCTCATGCAACCTCCACTCATCTTGGGGTGGTACTGAGAGAGCAAATAAGTCACAGTGTTCATCCAGAAGGTGGGCCTCTCCTCAGGGGAGAAAGTCACTTGTGCTCCTAGTTTGGAGAGCAAGTCTCTTCCCAACAGGCGTACTGGGCACCCAGGAATGTAGAGGAATTCATGAATCACTTGGTGCCCCTCCCGCCCCCGCCATATGACATTTTCTGGGCTGGCAAACCGATTTAATCATCTCTTCTCCCGATACCCCAGTTACAGCAGTAGTCTTTGCGGACAGTGGTGCCACGGGTTTTGTTACTACCGACAGTTCTGCTCCTGTATCCACCATGAAGTCAATGTTTTGGTCCCCCACTTTTAAGGTTACCATGGGCTCTCGGGGACGGCAGCCCTATTTACTTTCCAAGTCAGCAAGCCCCACAGCTGCGGGAGCTTCCTTCCTTGCCTTAGGGCATTCATTCTTCCAGTGGGCAAAACCTCAGCACCAGGCACACTGGTTTGGCTGTAACGGGGCCCAGGGCCTCCGTTGGGACCGGTTGAAGGACTGTCCTGTCCCTGGGGCAGAGGAGGTTTTCCAGAGGGCCCGAGATTGACTTTCCCAGAGCAGCAGCTAGCATTGCAAATCTCTTGTGTGTTCTCTTTTGTTCCCTCTGGCTCTCTGGCAGAGCGCAGGCTCTGCTTAATTTCAAGGTCTCCCTCCCCTGCCTGTCAGTACTCACCGGGAGAGGAGGGTATAACTTGGGCGGCTCGGCTGGAGCCGGATCCTGGAAGTGTTGGTCAGAGGCTTCTGCCACCAGGATCGGAGTCCGCCGAGGTGGAGGCTCTACGACCTCTAGGAGAGCTGGCGGAGGAGCCGCGGCTGCTGCAGGAACTTCACCTGGCCCTGGATTGGGCATTAAGGTGGCCTCCGGTCCTGGTGGAGCACAGGGCCCGTGGGTGCGTCCAGTACGGGGGAGAGGCAGGTCATCCTTGTCCAAATCCTGCCAGATCCCAGAGGGAGAAGGGGGATCGGCGTGTCTTCACCTGCCAGTCAGCAAGGCCGAACCAGAACACCATGTGGTCCACGACTATTTCTCCCTTAAAGTCCGTTCTGCCTTGGTGGTCTTGATCAGGTGCGGATGAAAACATAGATGGGTTAAATATCCCATGTCCCAGGCCGTCTCCGGAAAAGCCAATTCATGCTCACTTATGTATCCCCCTCCTTCTAGCCTGAGAATTCCGAGGGGGTCAAGAATTTCACAGCAGACGGGACACGTCCTGCGGGAGGGCAGAATATGAGCATACAAGGAAAAGTTTCCTATTCTAAAAATCCCCTGGCTATCGCTGGTAATAATTTTCCCTGAGATGGCGTGGACACACCTCCTAAATTACCTTTGCAAATTCCCTTCCTAAGCCCTAGCACACTCATGGCCCTGTGTACCAAGCAATCGCCCTCTGCCTATTCCAGGTCCCTGTGGGTCCGTGCTCCTTCTAGTCCCTCCCAGGGGGGTGATCAGGCCCCCTCTTCCACCCTGCCGGGTGGGTTCCTCCTCACCTGAGTGCTCAGTTTCCCTGCTGCCATCCACTACCTGCTAACGTGAAAGGTCCGGCCGTTGAGACCCAGAATCCTTCCAGAAGGGCGAGGCGTCTTCCCCGGTCTAGAAGATTCAAGCTGCAAGGCCTCAGAATAGTCTCAAATGGGACTTGTCTCCTCAAAGTGAGGAGTTTCCCGGCCAATGCACCAAATGTTGTAGCCATGCGTTCCGGGAAACAAACTCACTCAGAAGGACAATGCAAATGGTGGAGTGCAGTTTATCACACCAGCGGGCCCAAGGCAGAATCTCCTCTTAGCCAAGGACCCCGACCAGTTTTTGTGAAAATCTTATATACCCTAAGTGTACATGCCCAAACCCACCTCCCCAAATTCCTTGAAACTAGTCTGGACAAGGTTAAAGAGAGATACGATCAAAGTTAACCCATGATTCATGTGTCACAAGACTAGATAAAGAGTGGACATTTACCAATAGGCCTGTGGTCATATCCCAATAAACATAATGGAATTTACCACTTTGTTCTGTTACAGAGATAATTAGGATATTCTTTTAGGCAACAGAGAGTCCAAGTACAAGTCCTGAGGCTCTTTTATCCGGGGGGCTGGTTTTCCATTGGTATGCCATTTCTTTTTTTCTTTTTTAAAATTTTATTTATTTATTGGCCACACTGCGCAACATGTGGGATCTTAGCTCCCGGACCTGGGATCAAACCTGTGCCGCCTGCACTGGAAGCCCAGACGCCTAGCCCCCGGACCACCAGGCGAGTCCCTGGCATGCCATTTCTATAGACACCGGGCACAAAGTTCAGAGTCCATTGGGAGGGTGACCATGCGTGTAGCCTAATGTTCGCAGCCTGGCCTAAGATGGAGTCCAGATCTGTCTGTTTCCTCCTTCACTATGGCCAACCTAGACAGCATATTAAAAAGCAGCGACATTACTTCGATGGACCTTCGGGCTAACCCATGTCCCAGCAGCTCCCATACCTAGCGCACCCCTCATCCGCACTTGGCACCCAGACCTTAAATGCGTTCCTCCCCAGGACTGTCACAGGTTTCTCCAGGGGGCTGTCCTCCCACAGTGCACCCTCTGCTCAGGTTTCTTGTTGTTCAGTCCCTCAGTCGTGTGCGACTCTTTGAGACCCCATGGACTGCAGCACCGCAGGCTTCCTTGTCCATCACCAACTCCTGGAGCCGGCTCGAGCTCATGTGCACTGAGTTGGTGATGCCATCCAACCATCTCATCCTCTGTCGTCTCCTTCTCCTCCTGCCTTCAGTCCTTCCAAGCATCAGGGTCTTTTCTGCTGAGGTTATTTCCTTTTTGTTCAGGGGTCCTAGAAAGTGCCCGTGGTCGGGCTCAGAGAGGGGAGTCCCACTATGCTGTGGCTCAGTCACCAGCCCAGGGGACGGTCTGGTGTGTCCCACCCTGCCTGCACCAGACCGAGGGGAGCCAGGCAGGGACCAGAGGAACTCTGAAAGCTAGGGCAGAGCAAAGGCAGGTCCAGCCATAGCTGCTGGACATCCAGGGTCATGAGACAGCCCGCGAGTGAGAGGCCCTAGCCAGCGGGTTGGGCCCTTGGAAGTCACAGGTGAGCAGCAGCAAGGCAATGCAGGTGATGCTAAGATTGGGGAGGAGGGGGCGCCGAGTCCTCCCTGGCTTGGGCCGTGGGCACCAAACAGGCATAATGGGAGGAAGCCAGATGCTGGGCAGGACTGTCCGCCTCCCTGGGCCAGCGGGTTCAGGACTCCCTGGGAGGGGCAGGCGAGGGGGCGGGGCCGGACCGGACGGAGCTGAGTTTGGCCGCAGGGAAACGCAGGCATCACACGGGTTCCTGGGCGCTGAGACTGGGGAATCTGGACACCCGACCAGAGTGTGCCTGGACTGGACAGCGCTGCGCCTGGGCAGATGCCGGTGGGGGTGGGGTGGCGGAGAGAGAGTCCTGAGCAGAGCACGAGAGATGCCCCCCTTTCCCCTCCCCTCCCCTTCCGCTCCTGGGGCTCCCTTGCCCCTCCCCTTCCCACCTGCCCTCTCTCGGGCTGTGGGAAATGGAAACTCAAAGCCCTGTGCACCTCCTCCCGCCCCTGCCCCGCCCAGCCCCACGCAGCCTCCCTCTGCTCCTGCAGAGTCTGGGCTACCTAGCCTCCCCCAACACAGGGGAGGGGCAGCAGGAATCGAGAGAACCGTCAGCTGCTCCCAGGAGGTCTCCAAGGGTCACAGTCACCAGGAGGCTTCGAGGCTCTGAGCCCTGCTTTTCATCTCGCTGTGTAGTTGTGGGTACAGTAATAACAGACTATTATCACCTGCAAAATAGTCTGCACAGAGATGAAAGCTGAGGTTAGCATGCGTGGGAATAGAGCATTGGTTACACAGCTGTCCTTCCACTGCCGTCTGCCCCTGGGCTCCCGGTGTCCCCTGACTGTGATGGTCACGTCCAGCTGGGCATCTTCCTCTGGCCTGGCCTGTGTTTCAGGACTCAGTCGAGTGTGGGGTCTTCAGTGCAGAAAGAATCCAGCGGGAGGCAGAGGGACAGGAAGGGCAAAGGCTTGTTAGTGTGGGCCACTGGGCGGGGCACTGCCATCAGAGCTGGGTGGGCTACATTGTTTATAATGTAGAAGTTGGGAAGGGAAAAAAGACCATCTTCTTACTCATTCTTGAGTAGATGTCAAACTTTCCTCATCAGCTCCTCCTCCACGTCTGGCAGGGAAGTCTTCTTGTTTCTACATCGTTGAACTGGGATTGTCCTGGTGCTATGGAAATGTGCAAAAAGGCCAAAAAGGCGGTCACTGTCAACTACAAATTGGCACTTGCCGTCTCCAAGGATTGAAGCATGTGCTGCTGCGGCTGCTGACCTCCAACACTCCCTGAAGGAGTTTACATTGGAGATCAAGAATGAGGCATTCTGTACCCTCGGGAAATTGGCACTTCTTCAGTAAGATGTTTTCAGGAGCTGATATTATCAACCCAATTCTTGCATCTCCTCATATCTGGAAAAGCACTAAATTCCCTTATGGTGACATCTGCTTCTCATGACTAGCGAAACCTGCAAAAATATGTGCTTGATTGCAGGAACTCCCTTTCACCAAAATCACATATATATTGATCTTTCCCCACCTGCCTCTTTGGAGCAGTCTCTCAGAGCTCTCTGAGGTGCTGTCTCCTGGGGTGCAGTCCTCATTTTGCCCCAAATAAAACTTCACTTGAAACTCTCACGTTGCGCATTGTTTTAAAGTCGATTTAACAGGATGTGAGTCTCATTTCACCATTGTTTGGGGACATGCCTTGTGTTTCTGTTGTGTGGTTTTTTGCTAAGCAAGCCTGCTTTCTTGAGTGATCATTAACTTACAGAGGTCTCCCATACTTTTTCCTTTACTTATGATCCCTTAGTGGGAGTAACTATTTAATCACCTGCTTCATTTCTTCACTCTGTCCCTGTCACCACCACTGCCCAGCCTTGCTGGTCTCAAAACAGGAGGGAAGTGGGCAGGGCACAAGCTTTAAAAGGATGATATAGCCCAAAGTGAAAGTGTTAGTCGCTCAGTCGTGTCTGACTCTTTGGGACCCTGTGGACTGTAGCCCACCAGACTCCTCTGCCCATGGGATTCTCCAGGCAAGAATGCAGGAGTGGGTTGCCATACCCTTCTCCAGGGGATCCTCCCAACCCAAGGATAGAACCTGAGTCTCTTACATCTCCTGCATTGGCAAGTGGGTTGTTTACCACTAGTGGCACCTGGGAAGCCCTACAGAACTCAAAGACATATTATCATGTATTTCCCCCGAGGAGGAACCAGGGCCCTGCTTTGTATTATCACTGCACTCTTGTTTGCCTGCTTTTCCTCTGTCCCAGCATCCCTTTGTCCCCTGAAGATCACTGATTACTGACCATGTTCAAGGGCAAGCGCTGTGGCCAGGCTTAGATCACAAAATGGCTTTTCTTATGTCAAGAAAGCCATTCCTGACTCTTTCTCCAGGGACTCCCTAACCTACCTGCTTACACAGTTTCAGTCTTCTTCTGGGACTTTGCTGAGGACTCTATCCTGGGAGATGGCCTCTCAGTAGCTCTGAGGAAATGTTCTGAAAAGGTAGAGGAGAAGTAGGATCTACATGAATTTTTTTGATTGGTAAATACAGGTAGTCAAGTGTTGTTGTTCAGTCACTCAGTCGTGTCTGACTGTTTGCAACCCACGGACTATAGACCGCCAGGCTCCTCTGTCCATCGGATGCTCCAGGCAAGCACAGTGGAGTGGGCTGCCATTGCCTTTTACATATACCTACTAGCAGGCTGCTAATTAGAGAAAGGAAATGTCTCAAAACTCGGAGAGTGGCACCAGGCCCCTCACCCACAACGTGCATTGAGATAACATTGCCACCAGGTGAGTCATCCCGGGCCATTAAACGACTGATACGAATCTTGAAGAAAGGCAGATTTCCATACAAATATATGGTTTCATTAACATAGATTAGGAGAACATTTGTATGAGTAAAACATACTGGTTTGTTGAGTCATTATTGGTTCTGAGTCTTAGGTGGAACTGACTCGAAGAGAGTCTAGGGTAAATACATAGTTTATTAACATAGCTTAACATAGCTTAAGGAAAACATTTCCATAAGAAAAAGCATTGGTTAGCTCAAGGTTTGAGAAAAGTTCAGTTCAGTTGGAACCAGGTATCATCATGGCAACACAGAATTTAAAAATAAACCCCCTTTTAATTTTGTACAGAGAAGGGAAAAATTGACACTTGTGGTTTGTTTCCTCCTGCTGCTTAAGAGAGAGATGAAAATGTCTGACACTTGGGGCCTATTTCCTCCAGGCCCCCGGACTTCCTGCCTGTGACACTCACACCCGTCCTTCACTATCTCCTGGAGCTCATCCAATGAGTCGGTGATGCCATCCAACCATCTCGTCCTCTGTCATCCCCTTTTCCTGCCCTCAATCTTTCCCAGCATTAGGGGCCTCCCCAACGAGTCGGCTCTTCGCACCAGGTAGCTTACAGCTAACCACAAAAGACAGACATCTCATGTTAATGATTTTAGTGCTTTCTATGTATGGGAAGTAGCACAAGCTGGAATCAAGATTGCCGGGAGAAATATCAATAACCTCAGGTATGCAGATGACACTACCCTTATGGCAGAAAGTAAAGAGGAACTAAAAAGCCTCTTGATGAAAGTGAAAGTGGAGAGTGAAAAAGTTGGCTTAAAGCTCAACATTCAGAAAACGAAGATCATGGCATCCGGTCCCATCACTTCATGGGAAATAGATGGGGAAACAGTGGAAACAGTGTCAGACTTTATTTTTTTGGGCTCCAAAATCACTGCAGATGGTGACTGCAGCCATGAAATTAAAAGACGCTTACTCCTTGGAAGGAAAGTTATGACCAACCTAGATAGCGTATTCAAAAGCAGAGACATTACTTTGCCAACAAAGGTCCGTCTAGTCAAGGCTATGGTTTTTCCAGTGGTCATGTATGGATGTGAGAGTTGGACTGTGAAGAAGGCTGAGCCCGAAGAATTGATGCTTTTGAACTGTGGTGTTGGAGAAGACTCTTGAGAGTCCCTTGGACTGCAAGGAGATCCAACCAGTCCATTCTGAAGGAGATCAGCCCTGGGATTTCTTTGGAAGGAATGATGCTAAAGCTGAAACTCCAGTACTTTGGCCACCTCATGTGAAGAGTTGACTCATTGGAAGACTCTGATGCTGGGAGGGATTGGGGGCAGGAGGAGAAGGGGACGACAGAGGATAAGATGGCTGGATGGCATCACTGACTTGATGGACTTGAGTCTGGGTGAACTCCAGGAGTTGGTGATGGACAGGCAGGCCTGGTGTGCTGTGATTCATGGGGTCGCAAAGACTCGGACACTACTGAGCGACTGAACTGAACTGATGTATGGGAAGATGCAAGAATTGGGGGTCATTGAAATTTTTCTTTAGACCCACATCTCAGCTATCTAGGGGCGCACGTCCAAAACACAGAAGGCTTCTTCCTGTTCTCCCCATTGGATGGCTGCAATGGGCTGCAATTTAATCCTTGTGGAACTGGACTCGTGGGGAGCAGTATTCTGGTTTTGCTTTTTTTTTTGCCGCACCGCGTAGCATGTGGAATCTTGGTTCCCCAACCAAGGATCAAACCCATGCCCCTTGCAGTCATGTGCAGTCTCCACCACTGAACCACCAGGGAAGTCCTTGAGCTTCTGCTTTTAGGGCTCAGGACTCCAGGGGTAACCAGCATTCCTGGAGGACGCTCTGATTTTTTCTCCTTTGTTTCTTGTTTTGGTTTTTAATGCTGGTCTGACCCCTAAATGAATCTCAATATTTTTATCCCCCAGTCTCGACCAGACTGCTGTAACGTGCTTCTAGATCCTTCCACAATACATAGGCTGGGCCTGGATCTCCTTCCCCTCCCCATCCTGCTGGACCACCCCGATTTCTCAGGGCAGACTCCTCCTGCCCTTCCCTGGAGCTCTATCATCGCCTTGGTGCTCAACCTCAAGTGTTGGCTGGAGTCTTCCTTGGTGGCAACGAGGACACTGCCCTCGTGGGTGTCATAGGGCCCGTCTGTGCTGAGCTGCTCACCTGCCCCTGTGACCAGGGCCCAGGACATGGGCCAGAATCCGAGCCCTGCAGTGACCACTGCCCTGCCCTGCTGCACAGTGGTCCTTGGACTTTGGACCCAAGCACATAGGAGCTTCTGGCCGGCCCAGGCCAAGCTCTGCTGCGCTCACTCCCGCCACCCTGCAGTCCTGGATCCACTGCTCCTGGGCCACCAGCCTAATCAAAGAATCCCCTTGGCTTAGAACTCAGGCCCCACTGCAGACCCTGGAGGTCCAAGGCTGGCCAAAGACCACAGTGGGGCTTGCCGGGGAGTAGGCATGAGCAGGGAGGGCTGCCGCCCAGGGAGCAGCACCTCAACCCTTCTGCAGGGGAGTCCCTCCCACACGCCCTTGGGACAGGGGCCTTGCTCCCCCTTACTCAGCTCCTGTGTGCCTCCCCCCACCCGTCCATGCTGTGTGTCCTTTGCAGCCCGACTGGCCCAGATAGCCCTGCCCAAGTCCCAGAAAGTGCGGGGCTGTCTCCTCCCTTCTAATCCCATCCCTCCCTTTGCAGGGTCCTGCCTCCTACCTAGAACTGGGCTACCACCTCCCTTGCCTTGCCCCAGTCTCCCTGTCCACTCCAGTCCTGTCCTGAGGATCAAATGATCCCACCCAGCTGAGGGCAGCTAGCTGTGAACTTGGGTGACCCGGCTCCCCCAGGGCCTCCAAGTGGGCTTCAGGGTGGGGCCCCATCACAGGGAACCGTCAGACCCCTCTACACCTGAGGCTCTGGAGCTCTGCTGCCCCCCTCACTAGGACCCCGACGGGAGGGGTGGTCTCAGGCTGAGGGCCACAGCAGAGCCAGAAAAGGTGGAAACATGTTTATTTGAGGCAGCGAAGCAGCAGGAGTGTGGGGTGGAGGGAGGGGGTGGGCAGCTGTGGGATCTGGGGCAGGAACAGATTCCTGGGTCAGTAGCCTAGACCTGGGAACAGGGGAAGCCCTGTCTCCCCAAAGGCCACCCTCTAAGTGAGTGAAATACAAGGACATGTGCAGAGATACCAGGGACTGGGGCTCTGTGCTGGTGCTTGGGGCTCCAGACACGCTTCTGACCCCCACCCCTCCCCCAAACACACTCACACACGCCCAGCTGGGCACATGGACCACACACCTGTCTACACGGCACATCTTCTGCACTTGGGGGCAGGGAGGGCCTGGGATTAGGAGCCCCCTCTCAGCATGTCCCTGGGACTCGGTTCTGACTCCCGAATCCTCAGGCTCCGTTCCCAGGTCCCCGTGGCAAGGCTGACCTGGAGGTAGGGGGAGCTGACAGGTGTGGGTACAGGGGGCCAGGCCTGCCTGTGGGGACCCAGGGCTGAGAAGGTGGGACTAGCAGGGTGAGGAGTCAGAGGCGGCGGCTTTGAGATCCTCTTGGGTCTGGGCTTTCCTTCCTTCCTGAGTTTTGGGAGCCGGGGCTGGGCAGTCAGGGTCCAAACCGCAGCAGAGCCACCAGCAGGCTGAGCAGGAGCCCCAGGCCCAGCACCAGGGTGCTGGCCCGCGGCCCGCGGCCCGCCGCGCTGATGTTGCACAGGAAGCTCTGGCAGCAGGACGTATCCATGGACGCCACGCCGAAGTTGAGGCTTGTGGAGCCGCAGATCGGGGAGCAGAACTTGTACAGGGAGTAGCCCAAGTCCACCACGTTCTCTGTGCCACCAGAAACGAGACTGTGAGTGGAGGAGGGGTCGGGGGGCTTGGGGGTGAGCCTGGCCACCCAGCACCCGCACTCACTGAGGCCAGCGGATGCAGAGACCGTCACACAGTAACTGTCAGTGTTGGAGCAGATGGTCGGCTTCAGGCAATACCAGTTGCTTTGCACATTCTGGCAGGTGAAGCACACCAGGGAGTGGGCTGCAGGGGAGGGATGCAGTCTCATGCCGGGGAGTCCTCCGGTGCCCCCTCCCAGCCCCGACCCAGAGGCTTGAGGACACCCCCTCTTGCGCAGGCACTGATGGGGCCCCTATGGTACGTGGGGCCCAGGCTGGAGACCTGGAAGGACAAGGACACCAGACCCTGGCCCTGGAGGGGTTCCAGCAATGTCCAAGTGTCGGGGCAGGGGAGGCAGTGAGTGGCACCAGTGACACGGCCATGGCCAGCTTGGAGGCCCGGGGCCCGGGGCACCTCACCTCGCTCCACGCCCAGGAGGGCAGCCAGCAGCAACGGCAGAAAGACCTTCATTCTGGAGGGACAGGCGTCTGGCTGGGCTCTCAGGAAGCTGCAGTCAGCCTTGTTCCAATGAGATGGCGTGCTGGGGGGCGGGCCTTGCTTCTCCCAATGGGGTCCGAGCTGTTGGCCCTGGGGGAACAGGTGGCGACCCCACTTTGTAGATGGGGGGGTGGGAGGTGCCAGAAACAAGGCCAGAGTGCAGATGGTCTTTCTGCTCCATTCTGAACCCACCCCTCACTCAGCGCAGACTCCTGGCTGAGACCCTTCCCCAAGTCTGTGGCACTTGTTGCTGGGGGAGGAGGGCTAGAGGTCAGATAAGGGAACTCATTAGGGTTTTCAGAATCTCCCAGAAAGGCAGGCCAAGGGAGTGGGCCCTGCCTGTGGTCCTGGCAGCGTGGGTGAGACAGGCTAGGACCTGGGATCCTCTACCAGAATGCTTGCACCTGGACAAACGTCCCAGTGAGCAACACAATACAAAGAAACTGTAAGTGACTAAAAATAACAATGCCTATGCACACCTTGGGCAAAAGGATACAAGAAGTCACAAACAAACTACATTTTTGAGGTGCTGGGAGAACAAGCAGGGCGGTGCTCAGGACCCCCCCACAGCACCACCGAGCAGTGGGACCGACCACCTAAACTACGCCTCCAGCTTCCCTCCACAGACCCGCCCCTGTTGTCTCTCCATTTCAGGATGGAAGCAGCTCCTCTCCGGGAGTGGGTGAGGGTACCTGCTTCTTGCTTTTGCTTCCTTGTGCTGCAGTTTCAGCACCTATAAAGGCTTGTTTGGAATTTTCGTCTGGTCTCTTATCAATTTCTCGAGTTCAAGGGCCCTGGAGGGACGGTGGGTGGTAATATTAGTTGACCTGCATCCAGAACTTTCCATGGGACCAGCGCCATGCCTGCCATGGAGTCCCAGAGCTGAGCTGGGAGCACAGGGCTTATCTAGCTGAGCATCCGCCCAGGCAGCTTCTGTGCTGGGGGAGCCTGTTCAGGGCTCTCCCATTTGTCCAGGGGCAGCACTGAAGACAAGGACCCCAGAAGCATCTGCTGCTCTTGGTGGCTGGAGGGGGGCTCAGGGGGACCCAGCAGTGTGCCACCAGTCACCCCAGTGGGAATAGGCCCAGGCTCAGGCGGACGGGGGTGAGCCCCTGGGGGCTGGCCAGAACACTCCTTTGGGCAAAGATCCTTAGCAGGGGGTGGAGAAAGCTCTCAGAATGCGACCAGCTGGGGTTCTGGACTTCTGTTTCAGGCATGGTGTGGGAGGAGCAGTCTGGTGCTTTCTGCAGGGGAGAGCTGTGGGTGGGGGAGGGCACTAGTTCCTAGGCACTGGGAGGAAGGAGAATGCCAAGGAGAAGACAGATTTTGGGAGGGGCTGGCGAAGACCCGGAGAATGGGCTTCAGGTCTCTCATGCCCAGCTCTGGGCAAGGCCTGACGTCCTGGGGCACAGAGAAAGAGCCGCAGATGTCCAAGAACAGCGCCAAGCCCCCTGGGGCCTGTGCCCGGATGCAGGCAGTTCAGGGAGGAAGGAGTCTCGGTCTCCTCCTCCATAAAGTGAGAATCCCGCCGGAGGAGCTCCGAGCGGTCCTGAAGGAAGTTCTGGTGCCCACAGCCGCCGGCCCCGGCTGGCACGGCCAGCATCATCACTGACTGCTGCCAGGTTCCTCCTCCCCGCAAGCAGGCTGAGTCCAGGCATTGGACACTAACGCATCCACACTAGTGGGGTCAAGCGGAAGGGAGCCCTGAGAGGAGCCAGTGGGTTTGGGGGGGGTGGGGTTCGGCCAATCGCGGACTGTGCACTTCTCTGCCAGGCGCACGGACCGGGCTGACCTCTGGCGAAGCCTGGCACTCTGAGCCGGCAAGAGAGGTAGGAGCTGGTCCTGGGCCCCAGGGAAGGAAGGGCGGCCCAGCGCAGGGAGTGGGCTCCTAGGCATCTCCAGTGCTTGCATAATTTATGCCAAGCAAGGTGCTTTCACCTCTTCCTGTGGCAGGCTCCCGTCCCGTGGTCACCCTCCGGGGCTATTAACTCTCTCCTTTCTGCCAGCCGCCAAGATCCCAGCTCTCTCAAGTCTGGAAGGCTGACTCTCCCCAGTTTCCACGTGAGGGGTCGTGGGGGAACCTAGAGTTGGGCGATGGGCCCCCGGCGCCTGCGCAACCCTGGACTACCCAGCCCCGGAGGGCGCCCGCTGCAGTCTCCGTGCTCTCCCGCCTTCGTCCGTCGGAAATATTGGGGAGGGCCGGGGAGCGGGGAGGCCAGGCGGGCAGGCGAGCCCTGGGGCCGGGCTGCTCGCAACCCCGACCCCCAGCCTCCCTCCCGCAGGTTCCTCCCGCCTGCCCAGCGCCCCACTCGCCCGCTCCCCCTCCGCGCCGGGGAGGGCCCCATACCCGCGCCCACGCCCGCCGGGGTCGGCCGGGCCCTGACTTACCGCCAGCGGACGCAGGTCCCCGGCCTGGCGGCGCAGCCCAAACTGCCCCGGAGCGGGAGCCCGCAGCAGCCCTCAGTCCCGGCCGGAGAGGCGGCGCTCGAGCGCGAGAGGCGCGGCTTGCGGCCCAGGCCCCGCCCGCCGGCCCCGCTCCCCAGCGCAGCGCCAGCCGCCGCGGTTCAGTCTGGTCCCCCGGGGAGGGGGCGGGGGCGTTGCGCGCACTCCCGGCAGCCCGGGCAGGGGTGGGGGAGGCCCACAGGTGGCCCGACACTTTTCCGGTGGAACACGGGGGAGGGGAGGCGGCCAAGGAGGCCGCGGCGGCGGTGCCCAGAACCCCTTTTTCAGAGTCGGGTGCGGGCGGCCAGGAGGCTGATAGGAGGCCTTCCCCGCGCCGGCCGTCAGCCGTCCCATGGTGGGGGGAGGTGACAGGATGAGGATCCAGGGGTGGAGGAGGGGGTTTCGGGGCGGTGGTTGTGCACCACAGTGCGGACCGGCTGGAGATCCCGGCCGCACTGGCGTCTAAACCCTCCGCCCAGGAGGACTCATGAGCCTCCTGGGTGCTCCGCTGCAGCCGGCTGGGGTGGGTTGGGTCCCAAAGCCAGCCAAACCTGACCCTCCCAGCGGAGCCCAGAGGCCCCCGGCCATCCTTAGTGAAGCGGGCTCTCCTGGGTTTGGCGTCACTGCCTTTCTGGTGTTCGGTCTCCGGTGCCATTAACTGCCTTTCCTTCAACAACCGTTCATGGAGCATCCCCGGTGTGCGGCTCTGGCCTGGCCTGACGCCTCCCGGGCCTGTGAGCCAGGCCAGCTTCTGCCGTTGCCCCCGCCCTGCTCCTGCTTGTCCCTGGTGGGGATGGAGACCCGAACCGCCTGCCTGCCTGCACTGGGGCTGCCAGGTGGAGCCCCCCCAGGAGTCATACTTCTTACTTTCGCAGCACATTTCCTGTTGGAGCTGTTTTTTTTTTTTTTCCTTGCACCCTTTCTGGGTGACGTTTGTGGTGACGGGGTTGGGGGGTGGGGGTAGGGCACAGGAGAAGTGTCTTCTTAACCATACACCCGCGGAGAGAGATGGCAAGAGGGAGGGGCTGAGGCAGGATGGCAGGGTGGTCAGGATGGGGCAGGGTGGGAAGAGGGACCCTGTAAGAGCAGCCCAGTCCTCTGGGCAGGGCCGGGGTACCCTGGGCACCATGTGATTATGCGTGGATGTGAGTGTATGTGATTGTCTGGTGAGTGGGCTCTGTGTGCAGAGTTCTGCCGGGGATCCGCTTCTTCTGTGGTCTTCTGTGATGTCCAGGTGACAGGAGAGTGGGACGGATCAACTTGGAGAGGCTTCTGGGGCTTTTTCCTTAGACGCTGAAGGTGAGGCGCTGTGTGTCCTGAGATGTCACAGTTCAGGTGTGATGCCATCCTTGGGAACTACACAGTGCTGGGGCCCAGGGACATGCTGTAGGCCGTGGCTCTTGGTTAGTTTCCTTCTGGGCCTCAGGTCTGGGGAGCAGGGACTGCACCAGCTCTGGCCACACTCAACATAACCTGAAAACTGAGGCCAAGAGGCCAGCTGGTTCCCTTGAGCTTGACGCTTGGTTTCAGCCTACACTCCAGTCGGACTTGTCTGATAGGGTGGGGGTGGGGTGGCCTAATTAGCCTGCTGCACTCAGAAGGCCATGCCCTTGAACCCATGGCAGTTCTGGGTCTATATCCAGGCCCGGTATCCATAGGCTTGGTATAGCCAGGCTCATCAACCAAACTTATGCCAGGGGGCTTTCCTAAAGGCTCACCCACCCCTGGGAGGGTGGGTGGGGGTGACTCAGGCTCCCTCTTTCAACCTCTTGCTCTGGGGACTTGCTGCTTGCCCACCTGACACCTGCTGGAGTGGCCGGGTGTGTGTTTCCCGCTTCTGCTTCTAGACATTCTGAGGATACATCCGCCTTTCTCTCTGCTTCCCCTCTCCCCTCCCTCCTGTGGACTTAAAGGATATTCACAACCTGAAAGTTGAGAATTCTGTTTTATTTGGCAGGAAGCCTGGGTGTCTGCATCTCAAGTAACCCTGAGAGAACTCCACCAAGGTGGCGAGGGGTGTGTGCCATGTTATATAGAAATTTGCAACAAAGGGCAGGTAGTCTGAACTTCAAAAGATTATTTTTAATTAAAGAAAAGCAGATATTCCAAGTTAAGGAATTTAGCTCTTTTCTATGTATGTAGTTGTTATTGTTCAGTTGCTAGGTGTGTCTGACTCTGTGACCCCATGGACTGCAGTATGCCAGACTTTCCTGTCCTTCACTGTCTCCCGGAGTTTGCTCAGACTCACGTCCATTGAGTCGGTGATGCCATCCAACCATCTCATCCTTTGTCATCCCCTTCTCCTCCTGCCTTCAATCTTTCCCAGCATCAGGGTCTTTTCCAATGAGTTGGCTCTTCGCATCAGGTGGCCAAAGTACTAGAGCTTCAGCTTCAGTATCAGTCCTTCCAATGAATATTCAGGGTTGATTTCCTGTAGAATTGACTGGTTTGATCTCCTTTCAGTCCAAGGGACTCTCAAGAGTCTTCTTCAGCGTCGCAGCTTGAAACCATCAGTTCTAGGTGCTCAGCCTTCTTTATGGTCCAGCTCTCACATCTGTGCATGACTACTGGGAAAACCATAGCTTTGACTATACAGACCTTTGTCGGCAAAGTGGATGTCTCTGCTTTTTAATATGGTGTCTGTTTGTCATAGTTTTCCCTGCAAGGAGCAAGCGTCTTTTAATTTCATGGCTGCAGTCACTGTCCACAGTGATTTTGGAGTCCAAGAAAATAAAATCTGCCAGTGTTTTCCATTTCCCCCCTTCTATTTGCCAGATGGTGACTGCAGCCATGAAATTAAAAGAACTTGCTCCTTAGAAAAAAAGCTATGACAAACCTAGACAGCGTATTAATAAGCAGAGACATTGTTTGCTGACAAAGGTACGTCTAGTCAAAGCTCTGGTTTTTCTAGTAGTCATGTATGGATGTGAGAATTGGACCATAAAGAAGTCTGAGCACTGAAGAATTGATGCTTTTGAACTGTGGTGTTGGAGAAGACTCTTGAGAGTCCTTTGGACTGCAAAGAGATCAAACTAGTCAATTCTAAAAGAAATCAGTCCTGAATTTTCATTGGAAGGACTGATGCTGAAGCTGAAGCTCCAGTACTTGGGCCACCTGGTTCGAAGAGCCGACTCATTAGAAAAGACCCTAATCCTGGGAAAGATTGAAGGCAGGAGGAGAAACGGATGACAGAGGATGAGATGGTTGGATGGCATCACAGACTCAGTGGACATGAGTTTGAGCAGGTTCTGTGAGATGGTGAAGGTGAATGAAGCCTGACATGCTGCAGTCCATGGGGTTGCAAAGAGTCAAACACGACTGAGTGACTGAGCAACAAAATTTACCATGAAATGATGGGACTGGATGCCATGATCCTAGTTTTCTAATGTTCAGTTTTAAGCCAGCTTTTTCATTCTCCTTTTTCACCCTCCTCAAGAGGTTCTTTAGTTCTTCTTCACTTTCTACCCTTTGGGTGGTGTTATCTGCATATCTAAGGTTGTTGATATTTCTCCTGGAAGTTTTGATTCCAGCTTGTGATGTCCAGGGTGACAATATTAAATACCCTGTACCCTTTATGTGCCATGATGTACTCTTTTCCCAATTTTGAACCAGTCCATTGTTCCATGTTTGGTTCTGATTGTTGCTTCTTGACCTGCATACACGTTTCTCAGGAGGTAGGTAAGGTGGTCTGGTATTCCCATCTCTTGAAGAATTTCCCACAGTTTGTTGTCATCCACACAATCACAGGCTTTAGCACAGTCAGTGAAGCAGAAGTAAATATTTTTCTGTAATTTTCTTGCTTTCTCTATGATCCAGTGGATGTTGGCAATTTGATATCTGGTTCTTCTGCCTTTTCTAAATCCAGCTTGTATATCTGGAATTTCTCAGTTCAGGTACTGCTGAAGCCTAGTTTGAAGGATTTTGAGCATTATCTTGCTGGCGTGTGAAATGAGTGCAATTGTTTCGTAGTTTGAACATTCTTTGGCATTACCCTTCTTTGGGATTGGAATGAAAACTGACCTTTTCCAGTCCTGTGGCCTCTGTTGAGTTTTCCAAATTCGCTGGCATATTAAGTGCAGCACTTCCACAGCATCATCTTTTAGGATTTTAAATAGCTCAGTTGGAATTCCATTACTTCCACTAGCTTTGTTTGTAGTAATGGTTCCTAAGGCCCACTTGACTTCCCACTCCAGTATGTCTGGCTCTAACGAGTGACCACATCATCATGGTTATCTGGGTCATTAAGACCTTTTTTGCCCACCAGAAACTCTTGGAGGGCACAAACAAAACCTTGTGTGCACCAGGACCCAGGAAATGAAGCACTGACCCCCACAAGAGACTGAGCCAGATATGCAGATGATATCAACCTAATGGCAGAAAGTAAGAAGAACTAAAGAGCCTGTTGATGAAGGGGAAAGAGGAGAGTGAGAAAGCTGGCTTAAAACTCAAAATTAAAAAACTAAAATCTTGGTATCTAGTTCCATCACTTCATGGAAAAAGTAGAAGTAATGACAGACTTTATTTTCTTGGGCTCCAAAATCACTGCAGATGGTGACGCCATGACATTTAAAAATGCTTGCTCCTTGGAAGGAAAGCTTTGACAGCACAGCATATTAAATACCTAGACAGCGTATTAAAAAGCAGAGACATCACTTTGCCAACAAAGGGCCATACGGTCAAGCTAGTTTTTCCAGTAGTCATCTATGGATGTGAGAGTTGGACCATAAAGAAGGCTTAGCTGAAGAATTGATGCTTTTGAACTTTGATACTGGAGAAGACTCTTGAGAGTCCCTTGGACTGCAAGGAGATCAAACCAGTCAATCCTAAAGGAAATCAACCCTGAAATTTCACTGGAAGGTCTGATGCTGAAGCTGAAGCTCCAATACTTTGGCCACCTATGCCAAGAGCCGACTCATTGGAAAAGACCCTGGTGCTGGGAAAGATTGAGGGCAGGAGAAGGGAACAACAGAGGATGAGATGGTTGGGTGGTATCACTGACTCAATAGACATGAGTTTAAAAGTCTGGGAGTTAGTGAAGGACAGGGAAGCTTGACGTGCTGTAGTTCATGGGGTTGCAAAGAGTCAGATGTGACTTAGCGACTGAACACCACCACCACCACCAACTAGGTACTTGCAAGTATGAGCTCCATATATATTGTACATTACTCTGGCTGAGATGTTGATTAGTCAGAGGTTGATTTTCTGCTGCCTCTTGTTTTGTTTTTGAGAGACTCTGTTTCACATTTCATGTTGAATTTGTCAGGGATAAAATTACTTGTGAGATTATGGGCCTGTGTGCTGCTTGTGAGCTTGATTCTTCCAGGAGTCACCCCAGAGGCCTTGTAGCTCATCTTACGTGTCTCAGAGTCTATCTCTGGCAGTCTAAGACTGCCATGGTTGCTCAAATTGCTGAATGAATGGACAGTTCTTATTTGCAGCCCCAGGGCGAATTAATGAGTGGCTTTGCCTGTGTGACCACTGCATGTTTTGAGGGCTCAGTCTTCACCCCCATAAATTTCTCAGTCACCTGGGAAAACCTCAACCGGCAGGGGAAGAGTGTTGTCCCTTTTCTTCAGAGCAAAGCTGTCATGGAATATCTTTACTTTTATCCCAACAAATTCTGTTAAGGCAGATGAATTGAGGAAAAGCATCAGATCAGGCCCAACTACTCAGCATAGACTGTTCAGCCTCCTACAATGGAGCAAACTCGGTTTCTTTCAACAGAGCCCTTTATATTCCTCGGTAAACTCAACAGAGCAGGGCAGGTAATTGCTGTAGCCCACCAAACAAAACTCAGGATCATCAATCAGTACGGGAGGTCTGAGAACCAGGAGAGACTCTGTCCATCTGTCTGGACCTTGAGGAGGCCGATGGGCACAGGGGGCCTCTGCTGACCCCAAGGCTCCAGCTCCTCTTGGAGTTCAGGCGGAGGAGAGGAGTCTGCTCTGGGTCCCTTTGTTGTCACCAAAACTGTTGACTAAAAAATAGTCACAACATGAAAGTAGAGAGTTATTTTATTTGGTGGGAATGTTAGGACTTCAAGTCCAGGGGGCAGTTTCTTAGGGCTACAGTAAAGGGATAAGTAGATGCTATGCTATGCTATGCTAAGTCACTTTAGTCGTGTCCGACTCTGTGCGACCCCATAGACGGCAGCCCACCAGGCTCCCCCGTCCCTGGGATTCTCCAGGCAAGAACAGTGGAGTGGGTTTCCATTTCCTTCTCCAATGCATGAAAGTGAAAAGTGAAAGTGAAGTCGCTCAGTCGTGTCCGACTCTTAGCAACCCCATGGATTGCAGCCTAACAGGCTCCTCCGTCCATGGGATTTTCCAAGCAAGAGTACCAGAGTGGGGTGCCATAAGTAGATGATTACATAGTTAATCCTACTAGGGGATTATTTTCTCGATAGGAGGCCCCTGTAAGTAATGATTACTCAAGAAAGCAGGTTTGCTTAACCAAGCAGGCTTGCTTAACGACAAAACCATGCAACAGAAAGAAGCACAAGACATGCCCCCCAAACAAGGAAATAATGGTGGCATGAGTCTCACGTCCTGCCCTGTGACGTCAGCACATTAATGACCTCTAGGCCATGCTCTCTGCACACAGAAAAAACGAATTTGTGGACCTAGCTTGACCATGTAGGGACAAGAAAACTGTCCTGCCTAACCAGGAGGAGGAGCTGATGATGGACGCATGTCTGCTCAAGAGAAATGGGGTCTTCCCATCTCCCCTCCCCCACTGCCATCCCCACCCCATCCATATTTTTCTTTTGATTATAGAACTGTAGCTCAGTAAGTTCTCAGGGTGCTGCTTCTCTCATCCACCCCCTTATAAACCTCACAAGTGTCCTGTTCTAATAAATCACTTTATATCTATTACTTGGCCTCTTGCTGAGTTCTTTTCTGTGCTGAGACATCAAGGACTATGGTGCTGGAGTGCTTTGGAGCCCTGAGTCGGACACGACTGCGCGACTTCACCTTCACTTTTCACTTTCATGCATTGGAGAAGGAAATGGCAACCCACTCCTGTGTTCTTGCCTGGAGAATCCCAGGGACGGGGGAGCCTCGTGGGCTGCTGTCTCTGGGGTCGCACAGAGTCGGACACGACTGAAGCGACTTAGCAGCAGCAGCAGCAGCAGCAGAATGACATCAGTTGGTTTCATTATGACCAACACATATAAATTCTTGCTGTGTGGCAGGTATTTGATATTTTTGATTCTATCCGTTTCCGCTTTAGGGCCAAAGCCTCACCCAGTTCATGGCATTTATTTTTCAGATGGTTTATTATTAATAGAACTCTCTATAGGAAGGAGAGTTATTTAGGTAATGAAAGCACTGAGTTGCAAAAAGGAATAGCATGTCAAGTGGAAATGTGCTTGATTTGATTAGATGGGAGAGTGACCCTGCCTTCTTTGAGCGGCCCTGAGCAGTAGGGCAAGCACAGAGGAAGGCAGAGAGTCCTTGCTCCCTGCACGTAAGGGGCACACATTAAAACAAGGCAAAAACCTGTTCTTCCTGGAGCAAGAAAGGAAAGAACTTTCTTGTCTCTCATTTCTTGAAACAATCACTTTAGAAAACTGGTCATGGTGAATTCTCTCTTGAGAACTGAGCTAACTTGGGATGGCGTTGAATCCTTTACAAGGTGAATTTGGGGTCACCTAGTGTCAGCGCTTCAGGTCAAGTGCGAGGCCAGGTACGGTGGATCTGAAGAAGCCGTGTGAGCAGAGGACCTGTCTAGTTTTGCTGTCTCTCAGCTTAGCAGACAGCCTGTGGTGTACACTGCACTCTGGTGAATGCTGATTCAACAACACGATCCACACACGGAGGTGTTCTGAGTTTGCAGGAGACTGTGCTTTTAATTCTACTTCCCAACTCAGCTGTTATCACCAGCGTGGTTAGGGCACCAACTTCAGTTCCTGGGGGTCCCGGCCTTCAAATGTGTCCCACCTCTACACTGCCCAGTTCCCTCCCCTACAACCCTGTCCTGGCTGAGCTTGGCAGCCCCTTTCTGGGGGAGGCTGGCCGCTCAGCCTCACTGCAGTCACAGCGGAGTCCCTGGTTCCCCTCCCTTCACCAGAGATCGAGGGATCCTAGGTGAGTGTTGCCGGCTCCCAGTGGGTTTTCATGTCTGCCACCACCCTCCAAGGGAGGGCAGGCTGTGGAGGGGCCAGCAGAGACCAGGCCCTGGGACCCTGAGGGCAGCCCTAGGAATTGGCTCTCCCTGCACGGCACCGGTGTTGCCTCCTCCTCCCTTGGAGGACGCCCCCGCCCCCGCCTGAAGGAGGGGCTAGGAAGGTGGGTGGGGAATCTGCCCAGATCTTCCTGTTTCGGGTGGGCAGGGGTGGCTCCTCCCCCACGGGGTCCCCAGCCCATAGCTCGCTTCCTTGGGGCCAAAGGAGCCGCCCACACGTCTTGGTGGCCCTCCCTCTCCACTGTTGCCCAGGCTGGGCCAGGCCCAGGGTGGGGCAACATACGGGGGAAAAGGAAGCTGGAGGGCTGCTCTGGCCATGCCCTCATGCATGCCGGTGCTATGGCTCCACTGAGCACACAGCATGCACACATGAGGCCAGCAACCCTGTGCACAGGACACCAACACCACACACAGAGTACACGTGTCCACACAGCACACACAGCACACAGGCACACACAGGACACAGGCACACACAGCACACACAGCACACAGGCACACACAGGACACAGGCACACACAGCACACACAGGCACACAGCACACACAGGCACACACAGGCACACAGCACACACAGGCACACACAGGCACACAGCACACACAGGCACACAGGCACACAGCACACACAGGCACACAGCACACAGCACACACAGCACACAGGCACACACAGGCACACAGCACACACAGGCACACACAGGCACACAGCACACACAGGCACACACAGGCACACAGCACACACAGCACACACAGGCACACACAGCACACACAGGCACACAGCACACACAGGCACACACAGGCACACACAGGCACACACAGGCACACAGCACACAGGCACACAGGCACACACAGCACACAGGCACACAGCACACAGGCACACAGCACACACAGCACACACAGCACACACAGGCAGACAGGCACACAGGCACACACAGCACACACAGGCACACAGCACACACAGGCACACAGCACACACAGCACACACAGGCACACAGCACACACAGGCACACAGGCACACACAGCACACACAGGCACACAGCACACACAGGCACACACAGGCACACAGCACACACAGGCACACAGCACACACAGGCACATACAGGCACACAGCACACACAGCACACACAGGCACATACAGCACACACACAGCACACACAGGCACACAGCACACACAGGCACACACAGGCACACAGCACACATAGGCACAGAGACACACACAGCACACACAGGCACACAGCACACACAGGCACGCACAGGCACACAGCACACACAGGCACAGAGACACACACAGCACACACAGGCACACACAGCACATGCACGCAGCTCCCTGTAGTGCCCTGTATGCTGGGAGGCTCTCTCCATGGGTGACCAGAATCCAGGCCATGGAGAGATGTGATGAAGTCAGCCCCAGACAGAATGGGCGCAGAGGGCTGTGGGCTCTTGTTCCTGTCTGGGCAGCGGGTCCATCAGGATAGACAGACTCGAGTCAGCCAGCTGCCCCAAGGTGGCCACCATGCAGGCCTGAGTCCCAGGGCCCAGCAGAATCGGACATTCCCAGGGTGTGCTGTCCAGTGGGGGGTGAAGGGGTGGGACCTGGGACCTCAGTGTGGGTGGTACCTGGAGGGCAAACAGGGAAGGTTGTGATTATCTGAGGGTCTCAGCACAAGGTGGAGAGACAGCTCTGGAGTGTAAGCTATGGGCATTGGGAGGCTGGGAGTAGCGGGAACCTCTGGGATGGCAGTGGGCTGGGGGGAGGGTGTCTCAGGTGAGAAGACCAGGGGACAGGATGGGGGTGCCGTGCAAGACCCAAGGGAAGGACTGAGGGACAGCGGGGGATTCCAGCCGGGCCTGAGGGTCTGGCACCGGTGTGGAGTTCCTGTTTTGGTCATGGTGCTGTGGTTATGTTAACAGAAGAAGTTAACATTTGTGGAAGATGAGGGAAATGATTCTAGAAACTATTATTTTTGAAATGTCGTTGTCAATACGAACTGATTTAAAGATGAAAAGTTAAAAACATTTTACATAGCTGAAACAGCCCCAGCTGCCATCTGCTGTCCGGGCAGTGTGCTGTCAGGAGGTGGCTAGGAGGGAGGGGTAGCCCTGTACTCAGAAAGCAAGGCTTATAAACATCCCAGGAGACCAACGCCAGCAGGGGTCAGTGATTGCTCGTAGGTGCACCTTGTGTGGTGTGTCTGTGTGTGGGTAAATGTGTGAATCTCTGAGTGTGTGTATGTGTGCATGTGTTTGTATATGGGCATCTGGAGAGATGTGTGTGTGCTGTGTGTGCGCATGTGTGTTACCAAACTCAGGTCCGGCTGCTTGCTGCTCCAGAATCAATGCCCAACAAGCAGTTGTTAATGGAAAGGAAAGTTGCTCGTGCTCAGAATGCTGGCAAGTTGGATGATGGTGGACTCCACATTCCCCACAAACCACCTCCAAAGATACTGCTCCACCACGAGGTTTTTAAAGGGAAGAAGTGCCGGGGTCCAGCCCCGGCTGATCCAGGGTATTCGAAGGAGAGACGGCATAGGCGACCTATTTATTTAAATATTGGGTCCCAGGTTACAAACATTGAAGCTACTACTTACACCAATTATATCAATCAATACACTGCCAGGGACACAGCAGGTAAGGGATATGGAAACTTAGCAGCAAACAATGGCCCAACAAGTGAAAAACCATTCACCAATGCAATTTCTAATCAATCTTTAACTACTCAAAAGAATCTGTGTTTAGACAGTTTAGAACATCTCCTGCCTCTCACAGTTGGGAGGCTCTGAACAATCACATGTGGAAAAACCTATTCAAAACCTTTGTTCAGGCAGGCTGGAGCTGATTTCTTTTTTCAAAGGAGTTTGTGGGGAGGTTAAACACTGTCACACCCAGGAATTATTAACTGGGGGACTGTAAGCTAACTCTTTTTCCTTCAGAGAGAGGTCAGGGGGGAGAGCCCCTGGCAGTGAAAATCAGAGGTTTTCCAGATCCTGAAAGATGATGCTGTGGAAGTGCAGAATAGGAGGCACTCAATATGCAATATGCTGGTTTTGGGGGTATATGCTCAGAATTTCCAGGGGGACTATCCCCCCGCTGCTGTAGACCTGTCCACTTCTTGTCGTCTCTCTTTAGATGTCATCTTGTTCAGTTTGTCCCAGAGATTACTGATGGGAAGCCAGGGAAGAGATCTGGTCATCAGTTACTTTCTTCATTTTACTGATACTGAAGGAGGAAACAGACAGAACAGGCTCCATCTTGAAAGCAGGACTCCATCGTGAGCTGGACTGTGGACTTTGAGCCCTATGCCCAGTTTCCAGAAACAACATATCATAAATTCTATTATGCTTATTGGGATATTGATAATTGTCCACTGTTAACTACCTAGGCTTAAGGCATATGAATCACAGATTAACTTTGATTGTATCTCTCTTTTCCTTTGTTCAGACTAGTTTCAGGAAATTCGGGGAGGTGGGTTTGGGCACATACACTTAGGGTATATAAGGTTTTCAGAAAAACTGGTCAGGGTCCTTGGCTAAGAGGAGACTCTGCCTTGGGCCCGCTGGTGTAATAAACTGCCCTCCACTATCTGCATTGTCCTTCTGAGTGAGTTTGTTTCCCAGAACGCGTGGCTATAACAATACTTTTGATTACAGAAAGAATCAGTAGGTTAGACAAGGTGCTGTGTGATCAATAAATCTGAAAGATAGTCTCATACCAGAGATGAGTAGAGGGGGTTTAAGGTTAATGACAAGACCAAAGGGACTTCCTGCAGAGAACACCTTCCTGTCAAAGCTGCTTACAGGTGTGTGCGTGTGTGTCTGTGTGTGTGTATAGGGGAAGAAGTGCTTAAAAGCCCGTTTCCAAGGCAGGGCTCAGAGGAAGGCTCAATCCCTCCTGCTCTGGTGGGCAGAGCTTGGCACTGGAGACCTGGGTCCTCAGGTGACAGGTGCCTCTACCTCCCTGGGTGGCCAACAGCTGGTGCCTGGACTCCCCCACCCTCCTGTAAAGTATTCAGTGTCCAGAGAGGAGGTGACTCCCAGAGGCTTCCTGAGGAGGGGTCTTAGGACCTCCTTCTGTTTATGATTTACTCAATCATGCCCAATTCTACCCCTTCGGACCAGATCTGGGTGCACCAGGAGCAGGGAGGTGAAATTCGGTGCCTGAGCTTGTCACACCCTGAAAAACAACAGGTAGATATGCTGGGGAGGTGGTCCTGGGGACACCCATCACTGCCTGTCCTCTGTGTGCCTGAGACCTCTCAGACTAGTGGCCTACCTCCTATTGATGGTCCTAGAAACACACACCATAGGAGCCTAATCTGGAAAAACTAGACGCCACATCTGTTGTCATGGTGATCTACAAAGGACACCTCTGTATGTAACTTGCCCAACCTTCATGCATGGGGGGTAGTGCTCTGACCTGGGAAGCACACGGCTGGTTTCTACTGGTGTGTCTCATTCCGTGTAGAAGAACAATTTTGTATCTGGTGGTTGATCAGACAGAACCCAGGTCCTCTAAGAAAGATAACTGACAACACAGAAATATAACAGAGAAAACCACTCACTGTGGTACAGGGTCTATGATGGACATTCTTAGTCTTGAAATTACAGACCTACAGAAACTGCTAGACAGTGTCTCAGGAGGCTCTGAGAGCTCCAGTTCTTTAAGTCTCAGTGCACAAAGAATTCAGCGAGAGGCAAAGTGACCGAGAAGTGAGCTATCAGAATAGGATGCTTGTCACACTTTCAAGCAGGCAGCGAGCATTGCACTGCCCTGAACATTTATGGGTTGTGTAAGGCTATGGTTTTTCCAGTGATCATGTATGGATGTGAGAGTTGGACTGTGAAGAAAGCTGAGTGCTGAAGAATTGATGCCTTTGAACTGTGGTGTTGGAGAAGACTCTTGAGAGTCCCTTGGACTGCAAGGAGATCCAACCAGTCCATTCTGAAGGAGATCAGCCCTGGGATTTCTTTGGAAGGAATGATGCTAAAGCTGAAACTCCAGTACTTTGGCCACCTCATGCAAAGAGTTGACTCATTGGAAAAGACTCTGATGCTGGGAGGGATTGGGGGCAGGCAGAGAAGGGGACGACAGAGGATGAGATGGCTGGATGGCATCACTGACTCAATGGACGTGAGTCTGAGTGAACTCCGGGAGTTGGTGATGGACAGGGAGGCCTGGCGTGCTGCGATTCATGGGGTTGCAAAGAGTCAGACTGACGACTGAACTGAACTGAACTGGAAGGAAAGAGGGGAGGGGGGAAGACCTCTTCCTGCTTCCTCAAGTCTTCCATCATCCACTCCTCCCACATGTCAGGCAGGGGAGTTTTTGACTCAAATTGTGCACCCGGAACTGTTGAGTCACTGTGGAAAAATTATTTCCGGTCTCAGTACAATGAGGGTCTTTCATTTTGAACTGCCACCTTTCCCTAAACTACTGTTTTCGTGGGCACAGAAATTGGGTGCTAGGGGCCATTAGCCCGTTGCCATCACTGGGCAGGATGCAGGCCTTACTTTCCCACTGCTGTTAATGTCCTTGAGGCGTGGCTTGTGCCTCCATTGCAGGCTTCCGTTGCTGAGCAAGCAGGTGGATTTGTTGTCGGCAAGCCTGTTTGATTTGATGGTAAGGGCCTTGCTCTGCTTTATGAGCCAAGCAGGCCCGCATTATTCCAGGATTTCCCCATTGCTTTTTTCTTTTTTTAAATCACTCGTATATCTGGCTGCATCAGGTCTTAGTACAGCACACGGGATCTTTAATCTTCATTGCAGCACGTGGGGTCTTTAGGTGCACTTGGTGAACTCAAGATTGCAGCATGTGGGATCGAGTTCCCTGAACAAGGATGGCACCCAGACCCCCTGCATTGGGAACATGGAGTCGCAGCCAGTGGATCACCAGGGAAGTCCCTCCCACTTCTGTCTCGAGTGATCATTAACTTACTGTTGTGTCTCAAAGCCCCTAAGTTTCCTTCTCTATTTATGATCCCCTGGTGGGATTTCCGAGCTAACGATTTGATTATCTGACTTTACCTATCACTACACTCTTTTGAATCACTGAAAAAAATCTCTTGATAATTTGAAAAAACTGCTCGTCCCTTTTGAAAACTGTTTTAAGAAGTCACCTTTGGGTTTGGAAGCATGTGTCAGTCTGCTTTCTGTCCTAAATCGAGGGCAAATGGCCAATTCAGGTTTTAATTCCCACAAATGGTATCAAAGCTGTTTACCAATGTTTTCATTACGTATGGCAAAAATGCTGACCAAGATTTCCCCTGCAGCATCAATTTTCGAAGAGTCACAAATATGGGGCACTGTATTCCCATACGGAGAAGGCAATGGCATCCCACTCCAGTACTCTTGCCTGGAGAATGCCATGGATGGAGGAGCCTGGTGGGCTGCAGTCCATGGGGTCGCTAAGAGTCGGACACAACTGTGCGACTTCACTTTCACTTCTCACTTTCATGCATTGGAGAAGGAAATGGCAACCCACTCCAGTGTTCTTGCCTGGAGAATCCCAGGGACGGGGGAGCCTGGTGGGCTGCCGTCTATGGGGTCGCACAGAGTTGGACGCGACTGAAGCGACTTAGCAGCAGCAGCAGCAGTGTTCCCATAAAGCAAAGTGCCCGGCCAACAGGGTGCCGGTGACCGGAAGGACCCTGGGCCTCACCCTGAGCGCCTGCAGAAGTTTCTGGTGCCTTAGGTGTGACTGACTCGGGGGCTGGTGCTCTCAGCGGCCCCACGTTCTCATGAGGTGCAGCTCTGGAGGGGATGGGGCGAGGTCCTCCGAGGCCCAGCTGTCTCACAGGTGTGTCTCTCAGCAAGGGCTGCTGCTGGGGTTCTGGGGACCCACTACTTGGCCCGTGGGAGATTTTTGGAAACATCTTTCTTAAAAGTGTCAGGGGCTGACCGGAAGCTCCCTGTGGAGAAGGCGTTTCCTGCTTGGGATGTCCTCCAGACTCAGCTGCCTCTGCTCAGGGCTCGCAGGAGCCCAGCAAGATCTCCACAGCCCAGGCACTTCCTCCACAGGTGGGACTGTCCACATTATCACACCACTCTCTGAAGCCCCTCCTCCAACACCCTTACACTGGAGGGCCCTGGGAACCCCAGCACTGGGGTGTCCGGGGAGGCCACAGGGGACAGCAGGGTGAGGTCAGGGGAGGGAGACTGGCCCACCAGGCTGGGCGCTGGGGCAGGCTTGCGGAGGCCAGCATGTATGGGGACCCCACACTGAGAGAAGCAGCTCCTACTCCACCATCCCACCCCTGGACACCTCCCCCCCATCCTGCTGCCCTATGTGGTGTCCCGGCCCCTCAAGCTTGGGGTCCAGTTGGGGCTGGGGAGACGCTGGAAGGCCAGGTGCTGAGGGAGACACTTCTGGACTTCCAGGCCTCCGAGACCCTGCTCTTCCCTGCTCCCGGCCCCTCCCAGTGTGGGAAGGCTCCCTCCTCTGCCCCACAGGTCTGTGAGGGCCGCTTGTGTTCACAGGTTGTGGTTGAGTCTCCCTTCTTCTCAGCTGAAGGGGTGAAGAAGGCAGAGAAGTTTGGTCCGCTCCCACTCTGCTGCGGAAGAGGAAATGCTTCAGGTGGAGGAGTGGGTACCCCTGACTGCTGTGAGAGCTGACCCCTGCTGGACTGAATGTCGTTTGTATCTGTTCAGTCCAGTCAGAAGTGGTGGGGGTCCCTGTCGCCTGCTTGAAGGGAGGATCTGTTTCAATCCTGGGCAAGTTGAGCTCCTAGGGCCACAGGCATAGATGCGGACGACAGGATGATGTGGAAGGTGTTTATTTTTGCTGAGGTGGACCACAGGCCGCCTGGGGCTGCGCTGGCCAGTGGAGTGGGCAGCGGGTGGTCCCAGGACTGGGCCCTGTGGTGGGCACACATCCCAGGACAGCCTTTGAGTGCGTGTGTGTGTGTGTGGGTGCGTGAGGTCATGCTGGGTTGGTGCTGTGCTGGTGAATGACGCCCCTTCCCTTCTGAGTCTGAGCCCCGGGGCTCCTCACAGGGCCAGAGGAGGGTGGGGCCCAGACTGGGAAGGGGCCCTCTGGTCAAGGCTCAGGGGCTGGGCTTCACTCGGACCACCCGTTACACAGGTCCTTTTCACAGCAGGTCACTTTTCACTCTTCAGATTGAGGTTTAGATGTGGCTATCAATCTCTCAATGAACTCTGTAGGTGTCTGGCAGGAAGAGACACAGCCCCTGATATCCAATTCAATCGTGTCTGTGGGCATAAAATGAGGCGTCTGCGGTGGCGTCCCCTCTGACCCTCCTGGGGTTGACCATCCTAACTCTCTCCCCTGATGTGCTGGGCCCCCTGTTTCCCTGCTGAAATTCCCATCCCAAGCACCACCTCCCCCCAACACAGGTGGCTGCTGGAGCTAGCCCGTCTCTGTACTGATAGGGACGTGGAGGAAGGCTGGTGCAGGGCAGGGCTCTGGCCCAGGGGACACTGCCATTGGCCCCTTGCTTCTCTGAGAAACCCCCTCCGTCAATCCTCCCACTCCGGATGCCAGGGACTCACCGTTTTCTATGGTCTTGGTCAGGTTGCCCGTGTAGCAGACAGTGGAATTTGAGCTGCATTTGCTTGTTGGGCAATGGTTGAGATTGCTAAATTTGCCGAGGTTGCCACAGGAGTAGCAACACAGGCTCTGAGCTGGGGTCAGGCAGGGACACGGGCCCAAAGCCAGCTGCAGACTCCCACATAGCAGGACAGAGCTGTGTGGGAGCGTCCCTCTGGGTGACTGCCTCCACGCCCTCTGTAGGAACTGGGGCCCCTTCCCACCCTCTTGGCTCCCAAAGGGCAGACCCCTCCCATGCTCACCACCACAGCCTCTTGCAGGGCATTGCCACCCATGCTGTGTGGGCCAGGTCTTTCAGCTGCCCTGGCACTCACTGAGCTCTGCGCACAGCACGAGGATCAGAAGGACAAAAACGGGGCCTTTCATGATTCGTAGAGACGACACAGGCCCATGGGCCCATTGGGGCGCCTCTGTTTCAGGCTCTTGCCTCCCCTCCGCAAGACTAGCCCTCCCTGGCTGGCCCCCAGCCCACCTCCCTCCCACGTCTACTCACCAGTGGCTTCAGACTCCTTCTGGCGAGCCAGCATCTGGGGCCCCTTCCCTGGTGGCCCACTGATATAACCCCCAGAACCCGTGAGCCCCACCCATAGGAATGCGGGGTGGGGCTCCCCTGTCTCCGCCCTCATCCACCTGTCAGACCACACCTAGGCCCAGACCAGCAGGAGGGGTGTCCTGTGGGCAGACGTCCAGCCTCTCTCTACCTTACCAGCCCTCGTTTGGGGAGATCCTAGGAGGAGGGAACCTGGGCAGCTCCCCAGTCCTCAGAGCTGCAAAACTGAGACCTCTCAGGACTGTCCATCTCCCGGCCCTTCCTCCTCTGGGGCCCAAGCCCCCAGTCCCCAGGCTGCCCGCTGTCCTCTGTGCATTCCCCACATGGCTGTGGGGAGCCCCCCCTGGGTACCCTTGTCCTCAAGTTCCCTGAGCACTCGCTGTCTGCCCAGTGAGCCCCTTCATGGCAGCTCTGCTGTCAGAAAGCCCACTGTTGTGCTCACCTGATGAGGGACATGGACCAGGAGGATCCTGCCCTTCTGTGGGACAAAGAGGATGCTGTCGAGGGCTGCTCCAGGCACACGTGGGAGGCAGTGTGTGTCCACCCCTCCTGAGTTAGCTGTGCCCTCTCAGGCTCCACTTCCAGAGATCTCTGTGGGGCCGAGCCTGCCTGTCCATCCTGGTGCTGTCTAAGAGAGATGTTGGCTGGGCGAAGAAAGACTTGGGAGGAAGAAGTGTTTCATACTGCGGTCTCAGAGAGGGGGTTATGGTGTGCGTGTGGACCACAGAGGAGCACAGCCAGAAAGGTCCCCCACGATACAGGTAGAGAGAGACAGGACCTGAGAGCAGAGTCTTTCCAGGGCTCAGGGGTTACTTTGTTCCAAACCCAGGGGCTGACCTGGTCATCCAGTTTCAGCTGGTTTTGAGTGTGAGTTCAGATTAGGACAGGAAGATGCTAGTTGAGTGCTGGAGCAAGAACTCAAAATGGAAGATGCCTTCCCTTTCAGCTCTGTTATGACAATACTGGATACACTGGATAAGTTTGCGGTGTGCAGTATGATTTAACTTACGTGCATCGTGCAATGATGCACAAGACATTTAGTGACATTCAGTCACACAGGTAACAAATTAAGAGAGAGAAATTTTTTTTCTTGTGATGAACGACTTTGCTTTCTTAACTTTCATAGATAACATGCGATGGTGGTAATTATGTTAATCGTGTCATACATTACACTCCTAGTACTTCTTTATCTTTCAACTGGAAGTTTGTACCATTTGATAACCTTCATCCAATCTCCCCTCCCCACATGTCTCTAGTAGCCACAAACCTGTTCTCTTTTTCCATGAGTTTATTTGTTTGTGAAGTGTAATTTACGTACAGTACTATGTCAGTCCCCATTGTATGACACAGTGATTTGATATCGCCGTAGGTTTCAAAATGATCGGCATAGCACCTCCAGTCACCATCTGTCACCACACAGAGAAGCTGCATAGTTACTGACTCCATTCTCCACGGTGTACATTCCATCCACGTGACTTATTCATTGTATGACTGGCAGTTTGTCCATCTTAATCTCCCTCATCTATTTCTTTCCTCCTACTCCCTGACAGTCACCTGTGCATGTTTGTTCATTTGTTTTGTTTTTCAGATTCCACATACAAGTGAATCATACACTATTTGTCTTTGAGTGACATTTCACTTAGCAGAATACCCTCTAGGTCCATTCATATTGCTACAAATGGCAAGATTTCATTCTTTTTTATGACTAACATCTTCCTTCTCCACTCATCTATTGATGAATGATTAAGGTTGCTTCTATAACTTGCTTATTGTGATTAATGCTGCAACGAACATCTAATCAGTGTTTTCCTTTTCTTTGGGTAGATATCCCGGAGTGTAATTCCTGGATCATATGGCAGTCTTATTTTTAGTATTTTGATGAATCTTCATGCTGTTTTCCATACTGGTTACACCAATTAACATTCTCATGAATAGTGCATGAGGATTCCCCTTTCTCCACACCCTCACCAACACTTGTTATTTGTTGTCTTTTCGAGGATAGCCTTTGTGACAGGTGTGAGCTGTTATCTCACTGTGGTTTTGATTTGCATTTCCCTGATGAATGGTGATAAGCATCTTTTCATGTGACTGTTGGCCATCTGTATGTATCCTTTGAAAAAATGTATATTAAGGCCCTATGTCCATTTTTAATCTTGTTGTTTATTTTTTGATGTTTATTTGTATGAGTTCTTTGCATATTTTGGATATTAACCCCTTGTTAGATATATCTTTACAAATATCCTCTATTATTCAGTAAGTGCCCTTTTCATTTTGTTGATGGTTTCCTCTGCCATGTGAAAGCCTTTAAGTTTGATTTGTTCTCCTTTATTTTTGCTTCTGTTTCCCTTGTTTGAGGAGACAGATCCAAATTAATATTGTTAAGACCAAGATCAAAGAGTAATCTATGTTTTCTTCTAGGAGTTTTATGGTTCCAAGTCTTATATCTAAGTATTTAATCCATTTTGAACTAATTTTTGTATTAGTTAGTTCAGTCGCTCAGTCCTGTCCGACTCTTTGTGACCCCACGGACTGCAGCACGCCAGGCTTCCTGTCCATTACCAGCTCCTGAAGCTTACTCAGACTCATGTCCATTGAGTCGGTGATGCCATCAACCATCTCATCCACTGTCGTCCCCTTTCCCCCGCCTTCAATCTTTCCCAGCATCAGGATGTTTTCCAGTGAGTCAGTTCTCTGCATCAGGTGGCCAAAGTTTTGGAGTTTCAGCTTCAGCATCAGTCCTTCCAATGAATATTCAGGACTGATTTCCTTGAGGATTAACTGGTTGGATCTCCTTGCAGTCCAAGGGACTCTCAAGAGTCTTCGTTTGAAATAGTCCATTGAGAAATAGTCTTTGAGAAATAGTCCATCTTGATTATTTTGATAAATGATATTGAGAAAGTTGATATTACTACAAATAATTCTCTGTAGCTGTCCAGTTTTTCCAACACCATTTATAGAAGAGACTGTCTTTTCCTCCGTGAATATTTTTGCCTTCTTTATTATAGATTTTGACCCATAGAAGTGTGGATTCATTTCTATGCTTTCTATTCTGCTACGTTGATCTATTCGTCTATTTTTGTGACAGTACTATACTGTTTTGATTGCTGCAGCTTTGTAGTATAGGATGAAATCAGGAAATGCTATTTTTTTTCTCTCTCTCAAGATTGTTTTGACTATCCAAGGTCTTCTGTGTTTTCATAATGATTTTATAATTATTTATTCTAATTCTGTGAAAATGCCATTGGTGTTTTGATAGGGATTGCACTGAATCAGTAGATAGCCTTGGGGAGTATGATTATTTTAGCGATATTAATTCTTCAATCCATGAGTACAGTATCTTTCCATCTGTTTGTGTCTTCTTCAGTTTCTTTCATCAATATCTTCTAGTTTTCCAAGTATAGGTCTTTTCCCTCCTGTTAGATTTATTCCCAGGTATTTTATTCTTTTTGATGTGAGTGTAAATGTATTCTTAATTTATCTCTGGATAGTTTATTTTTAATGCATAGAAATATAAAAGATTTATGTATACTATTTTTATATCCTGCAACTTTATGAAATTCATTTATGAGCTTTAGTAATTTGGCCACCTCTTGTGAAGAGTTGACTCATTGGAAAAGACTCTGATGCTGGGAAGGATTGGGGGCAGGAGGAGAAGGGGACGACAGAGGAGATGGCTGGATGGCATCACTGACTCGATGGACCTGAGTCTGAGTGAACTCCGGGAGTTGGTGATGGACAGGGAGGCCTGGTGTGCTGGGATTCATGGGGTCGCAAAGACTCGGACACGACTGAGCAACTGAACTGAACTGAACTTGGGAATTGCTGTATGTAGTATCATGCCATCTGCAAATAGTGACAGTTTTGCTTCTTCCTTTCCAGCTTGGAGTCCTTAAAAATTTTTTTCTTGTCTACTTGTTGTGGCTAGGACTTCCAATGCTATGTTGAATAAAAGTGTTGAATGTGGGCGTCCTTGTCTTATTCCTGATCTTAGAGGAAATGCTTTCAGCTTTTCACTGTTGAGTCTGATGTGAACTGTGAGCTTGTCATGGGTGCATGCTCAGTCAGTCAGTTGTGTCTGACTCTATGCAACCCATGGACTGTAGCCCACCAGGCTCCTCTACCTATGGAATTTCCCAGGCTAGCATACTGGAGTGGGTTTCCATTTCCTCCTCTAAGGGATCTTCCTGATCCAGGAATCGAATCCATGTCTCCTGCACTGGCAAGCAAATTCTTTACCACTGAGCCATCTGGGAAGCCAGCTGAGCTTGTCACACATGACTTTTATCATGCTGAGGTATACCCACATTGTTGAGAGTTTATTTTTATCATAAAATATGTTGACTTTGTCAGCATTATTTCTGCATCTATTGAGAGATTATATGTTTTTTATTCTTCAGGTCACTAATGTGGTATACTGCATTGATTGATTTGTGGATATTGAACCGTCCTTGAATCCCTGGGAAAAATCCCCCTTGATTGTGGTTTATGATCCTTTAATGTATTGTTGTATTCAGTTTGCTAATATTTTCTTGAGGATTTTTGCACCTATGTTCATCAGCGATATTGACCTATAATTTTCTTTTTTTGTGTGATATCTTCGTCTGGTTTGGTATAAGGGTCATGCTAACCTTGGGGAATGAGTTCAGAAATGTTCTTTCCTCTGCAATGTTTGGGAATAGTTTGAGAAGGATAGATGTCACCTCTTCCTTAAATGTTTGGTAGAAGTCACATGTGAAGCCACCTGGTCTTGGGGCTTTTTTGTTGGGAATTTTCAAATTACTGATTCAATTTCATTACTGGTGATTGGTCTGTTTATGTTTTCTATTTCTTTCTGACTGAGTCTTAGGGAATTGTACACTCTAGCAATGTGTCCATTTCTTCTAGATTATCCATTTTATTGACTTATACTTGTTCATAGTAACCTCTTGTGATCCTTTGTATTTCTCTGGTGTCAGTTGTAAGTTCCTTTTCACTTCTGATTGTATTGTTTTGGGCCCTCTCTCTTTTTTTTCTTAGTGAGTTTACTTAAAGATTTATCTCTCTTTTTTTTAACTTTCAAAGGACTAGCTCTTAGTTTCACTGATCTTTTCTATTGTTTTAGTCTCTGTTTCATTTATTTCTGCTCTGACCTTTAGGATTTCTTAATTTCTACTAAGTCTGGTTTTGTTTTTTCTTTTTCTCTTTTTTTAGGTTGTTTATATTAGATTTTTCTTATTTTCTAAGGTAGGTTTGTATGGTATAAATGTCCCTTTTATAGCTGCTTTTGCTGCATCCCACAGATTTTGGATTATTGTGGTTTTGTTTTCTTTCATCTCCAGGTGTTTTTGATTTGCTTTTGATTTCTTCAGCGACCCGTTGGTTGTTTTTATAGTATATTGTTTAGCATCTACATGTTTTTATTTGTGTGTGTGTGTTCTTTTTTTTTTTTGGTAGTGGGTTTTTAGTCTCGTAGCATTATGATTGGAAATGATGCTTGCTATGACTTCAGTCTTCTTAAGTTTAGCAACGCTTGTGTTGTGGTTTAGCCTGTGATCTACCCCGGAGGATGCCCCCTGTGTGCTTGATTAGAATATATATTCTACTGCTTTTGGATGCAATGGTCTCTATATATCTATTAAATACTTCTGATCCAACGTACCATTTACGGCTAATGTTTCCTTATTGATTTTCTGTCTGGATCATCAGTTCATTGATGTAAGTGGGTGTTAGAGTCCCCTACTGTTATTGTGTTAATGGCAGTTTCTCCTTTTATGTATGTTAATGTCTGCTTTATATATTTAGGTGCTTCTATATTGGGTGCATACGTACTTACAATTGTGTTATCTTCTTCTTGAATTGATTTCTTTAGCAAAATAGAGGATTTTTTTTTAACACACTGCTCCTTCTCTATCTCTGACTCTGTCTCTTCTTCCTTCCTTTCGTCTTTCCCATATTCCCTCTTTCTCTCCATCTCCCTCCTCTCTAAGGCCAGGGGAAGGATAGAGTCCAAGGCCACCAGCAACCTATACTGGAGTAAAAAGTAGTCTGAGTGCCAAGAAGAAGATGGAGAGTCAAGTGAAACTCAACTTCCCTGGTAGCTTGGTGGTAAAGAACCTGCCTGCCAATGCAGGAGACTTGGGCTTGATCACTGGGTTGGGAAAATTCCCTGGAGAAGGAAATGACAACCCACTTCATCACTCTTGCCTCGGAAATCCCATGGACAGAGGAGCCTTGTGGGCTCCAGTCTGTGGGGTCACAAAAGTGTCAGGCACAACTTAGCAACTTAACAGTAGCAACAAGTGAAACCCAAAGACAAGTACATTCATGGCTCGGCCACAAATGAAGGGCAGCACCAACAAGTAACAGTTGAGGATGAAGCCATGACCAAGGCCAGCCTGGAGCCAGGCTGAGGCCACAGAAGCTAGATGCTGGTTTCTGTGCATCATGGCAGGCACCTATAACAGCTTTGAGCCACATTGCAGATCAGAACGTGTACAGTGTTCTGAAGTTTTTTCACCAGCTTGGCATAGTGTACCCCATGTAACCCAGTGTTGGAACAGAAACACTGGAGTGGATTTATATGTGTGTTTCATAAATCTTTATTGTGATAAAATGCACATTATATAAAATTTGCTATTTTAACCATTTTAAGTATAAAGTTCTGTAGAATTAAGTATATATATATTACTGTGCAACCATCACTAAGATCCATCCCAGAATCTTTTCAGCTTCCCAAACTGAAACTCTACATCCACTAAATGCTAACTCCCTATCCTCTCCCCTCAATCTCTGGAAACCATCATTCTATTTTCTGTTTCTGAATTTAACTACTCTAGGGATATCATATATAGAACCATACAACGTCTCTCCTTTTGTGACTGGTTTATTTCCATTAACATGTCTTCAAGATCAAGACTCATCTGCGTTGCATCATGTGTCAGCATTCTATTCCTTTTAAGGTTGAATAATATTTTGTGAATAGATGGACCACATGGTGTTTATTTTTTCATGGACTGGGAGACAGTATTGTTATGGCATCATTATACTACCCAAAGCAATCTACAGACTCACTGCAATCCCTATCAAAAACTCAACAGGCATTTGAGGTGTTTCCATATTTTAGTTACTGTGAATAATATCATTATGAACAGCTACAAATGTCTGTTTGAGAACCTGTTTTTCTTTGGGTTCTGATACCTAAAAGTGGAATTGCTGGATCATGTGGTAATTCTATGTTTAATTTTTTTGTGAAACCACCATAGTGTTTTTCATAGCAGTAGACTCGGTTTACATTCTCACAAGCAGGGCATAACAGTTCTAATTTCTCCACATTTTTATTAATTCTAGTGTTATTTTAGATAGCAGTCATCCCAATCAATGCAAAGTGACATCTCCCTGGGGCTGTATTTGCATTTCCTCAATGATTACTGATGTTGAGCATCTCTTCAAGTGCTTTTGGTCATTTGCATTTCTCCTTTGAAGAACAGTTTATGCCAAGTCCTTTGATGCTGCTGCTGCTGATGTTGAACTGCAAGAGTGTTTTTTTTTTTAATGTATTCTGGATTTTAGCACCTTATCAGATTTATGATTTGCAAATATTTTCTCTATTCCATAAGCTGCCTTTTCACTATGCTAATTGTGCCCTTTCCTATATAAAAGTTTTAAAATTTTGATGGAGTCCAGTTTATCTATTTTTCCTTTTGTTGCTTTTGATTTTGGTGTCAGCCAAGAAATCATTGCCAAATGCAGTGTTATTAATTGGTTCCCCTGTATTTTCTAACAGTTTTGGTTTTCGGCCTGTGATCCATATTGAGTTATTTTTTGTTTATGGTGTAAGGTAAGAGTACAGCTTCATTATATTGTATGTGGATGCCCAGTTTACCCAACACAACTTATTAAAGAGACCACTTTTCTCCATTGAATGATCTTGGCATCTTTGTTTAAAATCATTTGACCACTTACGTAAGGGTTTATTTTTTGACTCTCTGTTTTACTCCATTGCTCTATATTCTGTCTTTATGCTAGTGCCACATTGGTTTGATTTCTGTACCTTTGTAATAAGTTTTGCAGACAGGAAGTGTGAGACCTCCAACTTTGTTTTTCTTTTTCAAAATTGTTTCGGCTATTTGGGGTCCTTTTCTCAATGTATTTTCAACTTTCCCTCCTGATTTCTTCTTTGACCCATTGGTTATCTAACAGTGCATTGTTTAATTGCCACATATTTGTAGATTCTCCAGCTGTCCCTCTGATTATGATTTCTAGTTTCATTCCATTGTGATCAAAAAGATATTTTATGATTTCAACCTTTTAATATTTGTGGAGACTTGTTTTGTAACCTCACATATAGTTTATCCTGGAGGATATTCATGTCCTCTTGATAAGAATATATGTTTTTTATTGTTGGCTGAAGCAAATTTTCTACATCTGTTAGATCCCAGTGACCTGATTGTTGTTGTTCAGCTGCTCAGTCTGACTCTTTGCGACCCCATGGAATGAAGCATGCCCGGCTTCCCTGTCCTTCACCATCTCCTGGAGTTTGCTCAAACTCTTGTCCATTGGGTTGGTGATGCCATCCAACCATCTCACCCTCTGTTGTCCCCTTCTCCTCCTGCCTTCATCTTTCCCAGCATCAGGATCTTTTTCAATGAGTTGGGTCTTTGCATCCGGTGGCCAAAGTATTGGAGCTTCAGCTTCAACATTGGTCCTTCCAATGAATATTCAGGGTTGATTAGCATTGTTCAAATCCTGTATTTTTTATAATTTTTAATAGGAGAATAATTACTTTACAATATTGTATTGATTGGGCTTCCCTTGTAGCTCAGTTGGTAAAGAATCTGCTTGCAATGCAGGAGAACTGGGTTCCCTTTCTGTGTCAGGAAGAGCCCCTGGAGAAGGAAATGGCAACCAGCTCCAGTATTCCTGCCTGAATAATTCCATGGACAGAGGAGCCTGGCAGGCTACAGTCCGTGGGATCGCAAGAGTTGGACACGACTTAGCGACTAAACAACCATTATGCTGATTTCTGCCACACATCAACATGAATCAGTAATAGGTATACATATGTCCCCTCCCTCTTGAACCTCCCTCCCACCTTTGACCGCATGCTACCCCTCTAGGTTGTCACAGAACACCAGATAATATCCTGTATTTTTAAAGCTTTTATCAGGCTTTAAAAGCAGATAAAGCTCTTCTCTTTTACTTGATGAAAATCTTGCTTAAATCTGGTGTAATTTCTTCATGAAACATGTGATAAAACCCATCAATAAAATTACCTGAGCCTGATGTTTTGACAGCCATTTTTATTTTTCTTTAAGATAGTTATTCAGATTTTCTTTCTTTCTGTTTTCATAAATTGTGTTTTTTAAAATATTCATTCCATTTAAGTTGTTGGAACCATGACATCAGGTTGTTTAAGAGTGTCAGGCGCTCAGCTCAGCTGAAGAGATGCCTGAGATGCTCTGATTTGGAGCAGGTGACTTAAACAACAGGCCAAACGTGATAGCAACATTGACATCTTTAATCAGAAAGGTGCTAAACCAGAGAAGGTGCTGACTGCCCTGTGCTCCATTTTTGCTCATGGAATTGTCCACTGACATGACTGAGTGACCCGAAACTGTTTATTTCCCTCTAAGGTCTGCTTTTGATACTTCCCATACATTTTGATACATTGTGATTTCATTACCACTCAGTTTAAAATATTTTCTACTTTTCCTTGTCTATTTTTGAACCACTGGAATGTTAGGAGTGTGATATTTAATTTAAAAATACTTGGGGATTTTCGAGATCTGAAATGTCTAAAATGGGAGCCTCTAGCCATTCGTTGCTACTGAGCACACAACACGTAGCTAACGGAAATTCAGGTGCTTTTAAAGTGTAAAACACCTTCAGGATTTAAAAAAATAATAATTTCTTTTAATTGGAAGCTAATTACAATATTGTAGTGGTTTCTGCCATACACTGACATGAATCAGCCATGGGTGTACATGTGTTCCCCATCCTGAACCCCCTCCCGCCTCCCTCCCCATCCCATCTCTCAGGGTCATCCCAGTGCACCAGCCCTGAGCACCCTGTCTCAGGCATCGAACCTGTGCTGGCGATCTGTTTCACATATGATTATATACACGTTTCAATGCTATTCTTTCAAATCATCCCACCCTTGCCTTCTCCCACAGAGTCCAAAAGACTGTTCTATACATCTGTGTCTCTTTTGCTGTCTCGAATATAGGGTCATCGTTACCATCTTTCTAAATTCCGTATATATGCATTCAGTTCAGTTCAGTCGCTCAGTCGTGTCTGACTCTTTGCGACCCCATGAATTGCAGCACACCAGGCCTCCCTGTCCACCACCAACTCTGCATTAGTATACTGTATTGGTATTTTTCTTTCTGGCTTACTTCACCCTGTATAATAGGCTCCAGTTTCATCCACCTCATTAGAACTGATTCAAATGCATTTTTTAAAATGGCTGAGTAATATTCTACTGTGTATATGTACCACCGTTTTCTTATCCATTTGTCTGCCAATGGACATCTAGGTTGCTTCCATGTCCTGGCTATTGTAAACAGTGCTGCAATGGACATTGGGGTACATGTGTCTCTTTCAACTCTGGTTTCCTTGGTGTGTATGCCCAGCAGTGGGATTGCTGGGTCGTATGGCAGTTCTATTTCCAGTTTTTAAAGGAATCACCACACTGTTCTCCATAGTGGCTGTACTAGTCTGCATTCCCACCAACAGTGTAAGAGGGTTCCTTTTCTCCTCACCTTCTCCAGCATGTATTGTTTATAGATTTTTTGATAGCAACCATTCTGACTGGTGTGAGATGGTACTTCACTGTGGTTTTGATTTGCATTTCTCTGATAATGACTGATGTTGAGCATCTTTTCATGTGTTTGTTAGCCATCTGTATGTCTTCTTTGGAGAAATGTTTGTTTAGTTCTTTGGCCCATTTTTTGATTGGGTCATTTATTTTTCTGGAATTGAGCTGCATGAGTGCTTGTATATTTTTGAGATTAATTTTTTGTCCATTGCTTCATTTGCTATTATTTTCTCCCATTCTGAAAGCTGTCTTTTCACCTTGCTTATAGCTTCCTTCTTTAAGCTTTTAAGTTTAATTAGGTCCCATTTGTTTATTTTTGCTTTTATTTCCATTACTCTGGGAGGTGGGTCATAGAGGATCTTGCTGTGATTTATGTCAGGAAGTGTTTTGGCCATGTTTTCCTCTAGGAGTTTTATAGTTTCTGGTCTTACGTTTAGATCTTTAATCCATTTTGAGTTTATTTTTGTGTATGGTGTTAGAAAGTGTTCTAGTTTCATTCTTTTACGAGTGGTTGACCAGTTTTCCCAGCACCACTTGTTAAAGAGATTGTCTTTTCTCCATTGTATATTCTTGTGTCCTTTGTCAAAGATAAGGTGTCCATAGATGCGTGGATTTATCTCTGGGCTTCCTATTTTGTTCCATTGATCTATATTTCTGTCTTTGTGCCAGTGCCATACTGTCTTGATGACTGTAGCTTTGTAGTGAAGCCTGAAGTCAGGCAGGTTGATTTCTCCAGTTTCATTCTTCTTTCTCAAGATTGCTTTGGCTATTCGAGGCTTTTTGTATTTCCATACAAATTGTGAAATTATTTGTTCTAATTCTCTGAAAAATACTATTGGTAGCTTGATAGGGATTGCATTGAATCTATAGATTGATTCAATAAGAATCACTATATTGATTCTTCCCAATCCATGAACATGGTATATTTCTCCATCTATTTGAGTCATCTTTTATTTCTTTCATCAGTGTTTTATAGTTTTCTATATATAGGTCTTTTGTTTCTTTAGGTAGATTTATTCCTAAGTATTTTTTTCTTTTCGTTGCAATGGTGGATGGAATTGTTTCCTTAATTTCTCCTTCTGTTTTCTCATTGTTAGTATATAGGAATGTAAGGGATTTCTGTGTGTTGATTTTATATCCTGCAACTTTACTGTATTCATTGATTAGCTCTAGTAATTTTCTGGTGGAGTCTTTAGGGTTTTCTATGTAGAGGATCATGTCATCTGCAAACAGTGAGAGTTTTACTTCTTTTCCAATCTGGATTCCTTTTATTTCTTTTTCTGCTCTTACTTCTGTGGCCAAAACTATGTTGAATAGTAGTGGTGAGAGCGGGCACCCTTGTCCTGTTCCTGACTTTAGGGGAAATGCTTTCAATTTCTCACCATTGAGAATAATGTTTGCTGTGGGTTTATCATATATAGCTTTTCTTATGTTGAGATATGTTGCTTCTATTCATGTTTTCTGGAGGGTTTTTATCATAACTGGATGTTGAATTTTGTCAAAGGCTTTCTCTGCATCCATTAAGATAATCATACGGTTTATATCTTTCAATTTGGTAATGTGGTGTATCACATTGATTGATTTGCAGATATTAAAGAATCCTTGCATCCTGGGATAAAGCCCACTTGGTCATGATGTATGATCTGTTTATTATGTTGTTGGATTTTGTTTGCTAGAATTTTGTTAAGGATATTTGCTTCTATGTTCATCAGTGATATTGGCCTGTAGTTTTCTTTTTTTGTGGCATCTTAGTCAGGTTTTGGTATTAGGGTGATGGTGGCCTCATAGAATGAGTCTGGAAGTTTACCTTTCTCTGCAATTTTCTGGAAGAGTTTGAGTAGGATAGATGTTAGCTCTTCTCTAAATTTTTGGTAGAATTCAGCTGTGAAGCCATCTGGTCCTGGGCTTTTGTTTGCTGGAAGATTTCTGATTACAGTTTCGATTTCCATGCTAGTGATGGGTCTGTTAAGATTTTCTATTTCTTCCTGGTTCAGTTTTGGAAAGTTATACTTTTATAAGAATTTGTCCATTTCTTCCAAGTTGTCCATTATATTGGCATATAGTTGCATAGTAGTCTCTTATGATCCTTTGTATTACTATGTTGTCTGTTGTGGTTTCTCCATTTTCATTTCTAAATTTGTTGATTTCATTCTTCTCCCTTTGTCTCTTGATGTGTCTGGCTAATGGTTTATCTATTTTATTTATCTTCTCAAAGAACCAGCTTTTAGCTTTGTTGATTTTTGCTATGGTCTCATTTGTTTATTTTGCATTTATTTCTGCCCTAATTTTTAGTATTTTTTTCCATCAAAAAAGCAAAATGGCTGTCTGAGGAGGCCTTACAAATAGCTGTGAAAAGAAGAGAAGAGAAAAGCAAAGGACAAAAGAAAAGATATAAGCATCTGAATGCAGAGTTCCAAAGAATAGCAAGGAGAGATAAGAAAACCTTCCTCAGTGATCAATGCAAAGAAATAGAGGAAAATAATAGAATGGGAAAGACTAGAGATCTCTTCAAGAAAATCAGAGATTTTCATGCAAAGATGGGCTCGATAAAGGACAAAAATGGTATGGACCTAACAGAAGCAGAAGATATTAAGAAGAGGTGGCAAGAATACACAGAAGAACTGTACAAAAAAGAACTTCACGACCCAGATAATCATGATGATGTGATCACTCACCTAGAACCAGACATCCTGGAATGTGAAGTCAAGTGGGCCTTAGGAAGCATCACTATGAACAAAGCTAGTGGAGGTGATGGAATTCCAGTGGAGCTATTTCAAATCCTGAAAGATGATGCTGTGAAAGTGCTGCACTCAATATGCCAGCAAATTTGGAAAACTCAGCAGTGGTCACAGGACTGGAAAAGGTCAGTTTTCATTCCAATCCCAAAGGAAGGCAATGCCAAAGAATGCTCACATTACCACACAATGGCACTCATCTCACACACTAGTAAAGTAATGCTCAAAATTCTCCAAGCCAGGCTTCAGTAATACATGAACTGTGAGCTTCCAGATGTTCAGGCTGGTTTTACAAAAGGCAGAGGAATCAGAGATCAAATTGCCAATATATCCACTGGATCATGGAAAAAGCAAAAGAGTTCCAGAAAAACATCTATTTCTGCTTTATTGACTATGCCAAAGCCTTTGACTGTGTGGATCACAATAAACTGTGGAAAATTCTGACAGAGATGTGAATACCAGACCACCTGACCTGCCTCTTGAGAAACCTATATGCAGGTCAGGAAGCAGCAGTTAGAACTGGACATGGAACAACAGACTGGTTCCAAATAGGAAAAGGAGTACGTCAAGGCTGTATATTGTCACCCTGCTTATTTAACTTATATGCAGAGTACATCATGAGAAACGCTGGACTGGAAGAAACACAAGCTGGAATCAAGATTGCCGGGAGAAATTTCAATAACCTCAGATATGTAGATGACACCACCCTTATGGCAGAAAGTGAAGAGGAACTAAAAAGCCTCTTGATGAAAGTGAAAGAGGAGAGTGAAAAAGTTGAGTTAAAGCTCAACATTCAGAAAACTAAGATCATGGCATCTGTTCCCATCACTTCATGGGAAATAGATGGGGAAACAGTCGAAACAGTGTCAGACTTTATTTTTTTGGGCTCCAAAATCACTGTAGATGGTGACTGCCTCCATAAAATTAAAAGACGCTTACTCCTTGGAAGGAATGTTATGACCAACCTAGATAGCATATTAAAACAGCAGAGACATTTCTTTGCCAACAAAGGTCCATCTAGTCAATGCTGTGGTTTTTCCAGTGGTCATGTATGGATGTGAGAGTTGGACTGTGAAGAAAGCTGAGCATCGAAGAATTGATGCTTTTGAACTGTGGTGTTGGAGAAGACTCTTGAGAGTCCCTTGGACTGCAAGGAAATCCAACCAGTCCCTCCTAAAGGAGATCAGTCTTGGGTGTTCATTGGAAGGACTGATACTGAAGCTGAAACTCCAGTACTTTGGCCACCTCATGCGAAGAGTTGACTCACTGGAAAAGACCCTGATGCTGGGAGAGATTGGGGGCAGGAGGAGAAGGGGACAACAGAGGATGAGATGGCTGGATGGCATCACCGACTCGATGCACATGAGTTTGGGTAGGGTTCGGGAGTTGTTGATGGACAGGGAGGCCTGGCGTGCTGCGATTCATGGGGTCCCAAAGAGTCGGACACGACTGAGTGACTGAACTGGCTGACTAACTGAACTGAACAGATTTCCTTCTACTAACCCTGGGGTTCTTCATTTCTTCCTTTTCTAGTTGTTTTAGGTGTAGAGTTAGGTTATTTATTTGACTTTTCTCTTATTTCTTGAGGTAAGCTTGTATTGCTATGAGCCTTCCCCTTAGCACTGCTTTTACTGAGTCCCATAGGTTTTGGGTTGTTGTGTTTTCATTTTCATTCATTTCTTTGCATATTTTGATTTCTTCTGTGATTTGTTGGTTATTCAGAAGTGTGTTGTTTAGCCTCCATATGTTGGTATTTTTAATAGTTTTTTTTCCTGTAGTTGACATCTATTCTTACTGCATTGTGATCAGAAAAGATGCTTGGAATGATTTCAATTTTTAAAAATTTACCAAGGCTAGATTTATGGCCCAGGATGTGATCTATCCTGGAGAAGGTTCTGTGTGCACTTGAGAAAAAGATAAAATTCATTGTTTTGGGGTGAAATGTCCTATAGATGTCAATTAGGTCTAACTGGTCCATTGTATCATTTAAAGTTTGTGTTTCCTTGTTAATTTTCTGTTTAGTTGATCTATCCCTAGGTATGAGTGGGGTATTAAAGTCTCCCTCTATTATTGTGTTATTGTTAATTTCCCCTTTCATACTTGTTAGCATTTGCCTTACATATTGCAGTGCTCCTATGTTGGGTGCATATATATTTATAATTGTTATCTCTTCTTCTTGGATTGATCCTTTGATCATTATGTAGTGTCCTTCTTTGTCTCTTTTCACAACCTTTATTTCAAAGTCTATTTTATCTGATATGAGTATTGCTACTCCTGCTTTCCTTTGGTCTCTATTTGCATGGAATATCTTTTTCCAGCCCTTCACTTTCAGTCTGTATGTGTCCCCTGTTTTGAGGTGGGTCTCTTGTAGACAACATATATAGGGGTCTTGTTTTTGTACCCATTCAGCCAGTCTTTGTCTTTTGGTTGGGGCATTCAACCCATTTAACATTTAAGGTAATTATTGATAAGTATGATCCCATTGCCATTTACTTTATTGTTTTGGGTTCAAGTTTATACACCCTTTCTGTGTTTCCTGTCTAGAGAAGATCCTTTATCATTTGTTGAAGAGCTGGTTTGGTGGCGCCTAACTCTCTCAGCTTTTGCTTGTCTGTAAAGCTTTTGATTTCTCTTTCATATTTGAATGGGATCCTTGCTGGGTACGGTAATCTGGGTTGTAGGTTTTTCTCTTTCATCACTTTAAGTATGTCCTGCCATTTCCTTCTGGCCTGAAGAGTTTCTATTGAAAGATCAGCTGTTATCCTTATGGGAATCCCCTTGTGTGTTATTTGTTGTTTTCCCTTGCTGCTTTTAATATTTGTTCTTTGTGTTTGATCTTTGTTAATTTAATTAATATGTGTCTTGGGGTGTTTTGTCTTGGGTTTCTCCTGTTTGGGACTCTCTGAGTTTCTTGGACTTGGCTGGCTATTTCTTTCCCCATTTTAGGGAACTTTTCAACTGTTATCTCCTCAAGTATTTTTTCATGGCCTTTCTTTTTGTCTTCTTCTTCTGGGACTCCTTGGAGAAGGCAATGGCACCCCACTCCAGTACTCTTGCCTGGAAAATCCCATGGACGGAGGAGCCTGGTAGGCTGCAGTCCATGGGGTCGCTAAAAGTTGGACACGACTGAGCGACTTCACTTTCACTTTTCTCTTTCATGCATTGGAGAAGGAAATGGCAACCCACTCCAGTATTCTTGCCTGGAGAATCCCAGGGATGGCAGAGCCTGATGGGCTGCCGTCTATGGGGTCGCACAGAGTCGGACACGACTGAAGCAACTTAGCATAGCATAGCATCTGGGACTCCTATGATTCGAATGTTGGGGCATTTGACATTGTCCCAGAGGTCTCTGAGGTTGTCTTCATTTCTTTTAATTCTTTTTTCTTTTTTCCTCTCTGCTTCATTTATTTCCACCATTCTATCTTTCACCTCACTTATCCTATCTTCTGCCTCAGTTATTCTACTGTTGGTTCCCTCCAGCATGTTTTTGATCTCAGTTATTGCATTATTCATTGTTGATTGAATTTATTTCTTCTAGGTCCTTGTTAAACATTTCTTGTATCTTCTTAATCCTTGTCTCCAGGCTATTTATCTGTAACTCCATTTTATTTTCAAGATTTTGGATCATTTTTACTATCATTATTCTGAATTCTTTTTCAGGTAGATTCCCTATCTCCTGTTTTGTTTGGTGTGGTGTGCATTTATCACGTCCCTTTACCTGCTGAGTATTTCTCTGCCTTTTCATCTTGTTTAGATTGCTGTGTTTGGGGTGGCCTTTCTGTATTCTGGTAGTTTGTGGTTCTTCTTTATTGTGGAGGTTCCTCCCTGTGGGTGAGGTTGGACGAGTGGTTCTCAAGGTTTCCTGGTTAGGGAAGCTTGCTTTGGTGTTCTGGTGGGTGGAGCTGGATTTCTTCTCTCTGGGTTGCAATGAAGTATCTAGTGAGTTTTGAGGTGTCTGTGGGTTTGGTGTGACTTTGGGTAGCCTGTATATTAAAGCTCAGGGCTATGTTCCTGTGTTGCTGGAAAATTTGCATGGTATGTCTTGCTCTGGAACTTGTTGGCTCTTGGGTGGAGCTTGGTTTCAGTGTAGGTATGGAGGCTTTTGGATGAGCTCTTATCGATTAATGTTCCCTGGAGTCAGGAGTTTTCTGATGTTCTCAGGTTTTGGATTTAAGCCTCCTGCCTCTGGTTTTCAGTCTTATTCTTACAGTCGTCTCAAGACTTCTCTATCCATACAGCAGCAATGATAAAACATCTAGGTTAATGGAGAAAAGATTCTCTACAGTGTGGGAGACCCAGAAAGGTTTGCTGAGTTACATGGAAAAGAGAGGAGGGAGGAGGGAGATAAAGGTGATCAGGAGGAGAAGAGGGGGATTCAAAAGGGGAGAGAGCAATCTAGCCAGTAATCAAATCCCTATGTGCTCTCCACAGCCTGGAACACCCAGTGAGGTTCATGGAGTTACATAGAGAAGAGAAGAGGGAGGAAGGAGGTAGAGGTGACCAGGAGGAGAAGAGGGGGAGTAAAAAAGAGAGAGACAGATTTAGCCAGTAATCAGTTCCCTAAGTGTTCTCCACAGTCCTGAACACCCAAAAAGATTTACAGAGTTTGGTAGAGAAGAGAAGGTGGAGGGAGAAGATAGAGGTGACCTAGGGAGAAAAAGGAGAGTCAAAATGGGGAGAGGGCAATCAAGCCTGTAATAACACTCTTAAGTAAAAATGGGTACTGAAGACTGGATTCTTAAAGGTACAAAATTGATAACAAATACCAAAAAGCAAAGATTAAAAATCTAGAATAGAGGTTAGACTCTCAAAAATACAATATTAAAAACAAAACAAAACAAAATCACAAAAATTATAAAAAAAATATATATGAAATTTGCTTTAAAAATAGGGTCTTTTTAAAAAACATGGTAATAGTAGGTTATAAAAATGAAACTTAAAGAGGGTAATAAAGGACTTAAAAATAAAAAAAAATTTTTAATTGTTTAAATGCTAATAGTAAAAATATATCTAGGAATTTCTCGGAGCTGTTTTGGGCAGTGGGGGGTCTGTTCAGTTTCAGATAGTTCCTTGTTCCAGCTTACATGTCTCAAGGTCTATAGGCCCTTTCCAATGTAGTTGGTGCTAACTACAGGGTTTTAATCAGTTGCACCTGTCACTTTCAAAGCGGTTCCCTCTGTTTCTTTTGGCTTCTTCTGTTTACAAGTCTCTTCAGTGTCTAATTTCTGCCCTGACACAAGGGGGCGAAGGTGGTCACTTATTTAGGCACACTTGTTCAGTCGTGCTGTGCGGAGGGAGGAACATTGCGAACAAATACCACTGGCGAGTGTGGGGAGTGCGCGGTGTCTGGGCCACACTGGGTTTGTCCCTGCTCACGGCATGTGTGTTTTCCAGGTCTACACTGCTTAGGCTCCAGGTTGCTCTGCAGGGGAACTGTCTAAAGCAGGCCCTGGGTTGCGTGCACTTCCCAGGTCTAAGCTGCTCAGGTTCAGGTTCTTGGGTACCCCCACAAAGGCACAGACTCGGTTGGGCCAGCGTTTTGTGCCCTTCCCAGGTCTGAGCAGCTCAGGCGACCGGGTGCTTAGTGAGCGCACTCTCCCCAGGTGGGGTGGTGCGCCTTATCACTTCCCCGGTCCTAGCTGCTCATTTTCCTGGGTGCGCAGCAGGAGCGCCGTCTCAGGTGTGCCGTGTGTCTCCTCTGGGGAGCTGATCTCTGGCCGCGACCCTCCTGGCAGATGTCAACTGTCCAGGATCCCAGGAAGACTTGGTTAGCAACTGGGAGCCTGCTCGCAGTTTGGTAGAGAATGCCTCTCTGGGGCAGAGATTGCCCCTTTCCAGCTCGGGCTGTCGCCTGCCTGCCTCTCTGCCTCCGGTGGGGGATGGGCCGATCCGCTGCTGGCTAGCTCTCCTCCAGTATTCGCTCACTCCTTTATCCTGTGAGCGGCCTGGCAGTGCCTTAGGTTAGAGCTTTTCGCGGGAAAGTTCTCTCTCTCTCTCTCTTCTTTCTCTCTCTGGCTACCCCACAGTTTGGGCTGCTATCTTGCATTAGCTCCCTAAGATTGTACTCAGGGCATTCAGGCCCAGATGCTACTCTAAGCAATGCAGCCCGCACCTCCCTGTTCACCCCCCTGCTTGTTGGTGGCAGATTGCAGCGTCTGGGCTACTTCTCCTCTGGGAGTTGCCATTAGGCACGTAATCTGTGGGTTTTATTTATTTATTTGTTTATTTTTCTTCCTGGTTATGTTGTCCCCTGAGATTCCAAAACTCCCCACAGACCTGCCAGTGAGAGGGTGCTTGGAAACTTCTCCTCTTTCACGACTCCCTCCCCGTGACGGGTCTCCCGTGCCTAACTCTTTTGTCTCTCTTTTTATCTTTTATATTTTGTCCTACCTCCTTTCGAAGACAATGGGCTGACTTTCTGGGTGCCTGGTGTCCTCTGCCAGCATTCGGAAGTTGTTTTGTGGAATTTGCTCAGCGTTCAAACCATCTTTTGATGAATTTGTGGGGGAGAAGGTGGTTTCCCAGTCCTATTCCTCTGCCATCTTAGGACAGCTCCCCCCTCCCTAGATTTTTTAAAGACAATTTTTTTAAAAAAGGAACATGAAATATCTCACATTTGGAAATATCATTAATGTTGTATTTTGGATATATTGGCTTAAATAAAGTACTGATATATTTAACAAATATATTATTTATTTGGCTGTACTTGTCTTAGTTGCAGCATGTGGGCTCTATTTCACTAACCAGGGATTGAACCCGGGATCCTGCATTAATTGGTCAGGGTCTTAGCCACTGGACCACCAGGGAAGTCCCTATTACTAAGGTTAATTTCAAATTTCTTTTAACCTTTCAGTGCACCTACCAGGAAGTTTAAAACTGCATTTGTGACTTCCATTCTATTTTTATTAGACAGTTCTAAATATCTTTGTGTTATTGACTTTGATCTTGCTCTGTAAGAAGCTCATCTTTTGAGATTGACAGGTTTCTTATGGACCAGGATATGTCTGTCTTGAATATATTTGATATGTACCTGAAGAGATTGCTTGTTTTGTGGTTATTTGACATCATGTCTTGTAAATGTCAATCAGGTCAAGTTGGCTAATAGTATTGTTCACATCTTTTATATTCTTACTGAAATCTGTTTAAAAATCCTCTTTTTCTATCAGTCTTTGAGAAAGAGGTCTTGTGTATTTGTATGTGTCTCCCTTTATGTCTATTTATTTTTGTTTCTGGTATTTTGAAATTTTGTTATTAGACGCTGTGAATAAAAAATGCTGCCTGCCATATCAGTAAACAAAGGATGTTGCCACCCTCAACCACTGTAGCCACTCTGGAAGGTGAGCCACGAGGAAACTCAGGATGGAGGCAAATGGGCTGCCAGTTGCCCAGCCCTCAGCTGATGCAGTTCCTTTCCCACAAAGGTGCACCCTGAGGAGACTCAGAACGAGAAAGCACAGGATACTGGCCCTAGAATTTGAGGTGCATATTCAAAGGAATGATTTCAGTGAGCCCAGACTTTTGTATCTTTTGGTATAGAGAAAAGAGCTAAATTCATTAATTTATCAGGTTTTCCTGATATCAAGTTTTCCTTAATGAACAATAATATCTTGATACTCTGACTACCTGATCTTTGTTGCAAAGACTCCTGTATATCCTGGCTTCTCTTCAGAGCAGTCTCTCACAGCTCGCTGTGAAGCTGTCTTTTCAACTTTTCTGAAGTCCTCAGAAAGTGAAATAAATAAAACATTATTCTCAGCTTTAAGCTGTTTATGTGTTTTAGTTGACAGGACATACATGCTAAGGGCTGCTGTGTCTTACTGATAAATTGCTACCTTATCATTATGAAATATCTGACTTTAGTTATACTCTTTGCTTTGGAGTATAAGTACAGTGACAGCTTCCTTATGCTTATAGTTTGCATTTATATCTTTTCTCATTCATTTATTTTCAATCTATTTATTACTGCATTTCAGTTCTCTGCCATTCTCTGCTCAGTTCTCAGCACTCAGCCGGGTGTCCTACATTTCAATTCCTGAACTAACTGTCTGGAGCTGGCACAGGTCCCACAGCTTAAAGGTAAAGTCCCCAGCAAGACAGCCTTATTACAAGTGGAGTATTGGATCTCTATCCTACTTGGCTACAAATTTGGGATGTCCCCTGACCCCCATCCCCATTTTAGTTTTAATGATTTCATAGAACAAGTGAAAGAAATCACCAAAAGCTCTGTACTTAGACTACTGTTTTATTACAAGGATACAACTCAGGAACAGCCAACAGGAGGAGATAGATCAGTTCAGTTCAGTTGCTCATTTGTGTTCGACTCTTTGTGACACCATGGACTGCAGCACGCCAGGCCTCCCTGTCCATCACCAACTCTCGGAGTTTTCTCTAACTCACGTCCATTCAGTCAGTGATTGAACCATCTCTTCCTGTGTCACCCCCTTCTCCTCCTGCCTTCTATCTTTGCCAGCATCAGGATCTTTTCCAGTGAGTCAGTTCTTCGCATCAGGTGCCAAAGTATTGGAGCTTTAGCTTCAGCATCAGTCCTTCCAATGAATAGTCAGGACTGATTTCCTTTAGGATTGACTGGTTAGATCTCCTTACAGTCCAAGGGACTGTCAAGAGTCTTCAACACCACAGATAAAAAGTATCAATTCTTTGGCGCTCAGCTTTCCTTATAGTCCAACTCTCACATCCATACCGACTACTGGAAAAACCATAACTTTGACTAGATGGACCTTGGTTGGCAAAGTAATATCTCTGCTTTTTAATATGAATATGCTGTCTAGGTTGGTCATAGCTTTTCTTCCAAGGAGCAAGCATTTTTTAATTTCATGGCTGCAGTCACCACCTGCAGTGATTTTGGAGCCCCCGCCCACCCCCAAATAAAGTCTCTCACTGTTTCCATTGTTTCCCCATCTATTTGCCATGAAGTGATGGGACTGGATGCCATGATCTTCATTTTTTGAATGTTGAGTTTTAAGCCAGCTTTTTCACTCTCCTCTTTCACTCTCATCAAGAGGCTCTTTAGTTCTTTTTCACTTTCTGCCATAAGGGTCATATCATCTGTACATCTGGGGTTATTGATATTTCTCCTGGCAATCTTGATTCCAGCTTGTGCTTCATCCAGCCTGGCATTTCGCTTGATGTACTCTGCATAGAAGTTAAATAAGCAGGGTGACAATATACACCCTTCACATACTCCTTTCCCGATTTGGAACCAGTCTGTTGTTCCATGTCCAGTTCTAACTGTTGCTTCTTGATCTGCATACAGATTTCTCAGGAGGCAGGTCAGATGGTCTGGTATTCCCATCTCTTTCAGAATTTTCCACAGTTTGTTGTGATCCACACAGTTAAAGGCTTTGGCACGGTCAATAAAGCAGAAGTAGATGTTTTTCTGGAACTCTCTTGCTTTTGCCATGATCCAACAGATGTTGGCAATTTGATCTCTGATTCCTCTGCCTTTTCTAAATCCAGCTTGAACCTCTGGAAGTTCAGGGTTCACGTACTGTTGAAGCCTGGCTTGGAGAACTTTGAGTATTCTTTGCTAGCATGTGAGATGAGTGAAATTGTGCAGTAGTTTGAGCATTCTTTGGCATTGCCTTCCTTTGGGATTGGAATGAAAACTGACTTTTTCCAGTCCTGTGGCCACTGCTGAGTTTTCCAAATTTGCTGGCATATTTAGTGCAGCACTTTCACAGCATCATCTTTTAGGATTTGAAATAGCTCCACTGGAATTTCATCACCTCCACTAGCTTTGTTCATAGTGATGCTTCCTAAGGCCCACTTGACTTCATATTCCAGGATGTGACTCTAGTGAGTGATCACACCACTGTGGTTATCTGGGTTATGAATATCTTTTTTGTACAGTTCTTCTGTGTATTCTTGCCACCTCTTCTTAATATCTTCTGCTTCTGTTAGGTCCATACCATTTCTGTCCTTTATCAAGCCCATCTTTGCATGAAATATTCCCTTGGTATCTCTAATTTTCTTGAAGAGACCTCTAGTCTTTCCCATTCTATTGTTTTCCTCTATTTCTTCGCATTGATCACTGAGGAAGGCTTTCTTATCTCTCCTTGCTATTCTTTGGAATTGTGCATTCGATGGGTATATCTTTCCTTTTCTCCCTTGCCTTTCATTTCTCTTCTTTTCACAGCTATTTGTAAGGTCTCCTCACACAACCATTTTGCCTTTTTACAAGTCTTTCTCTTGGGGATGGTTTTAATCACCTCCTCCTGTACAATGTCATGAACCTCCATGCATAGCTCTTCAGGCACTCTGTCTATCAGATCTAATCCCTTGAATCTATTTGTCATGTCCGTGGTATAATCATAAAGGATTTGATTTAGGTCATACCTGAATGGTCTAGTGGTTTTCCCCACCTTCTTCAATTTAAGTCTGAATTTGGCAATAAGGAGTTCATGATCTGAGCCACAGTCAGCTCCTGGTCTTGTTTTTGCTGACTATATAGAGCTTCTTCTTCTTTGGCTGCAAAGAATATAATCAATCTGATTTTGGTATTGACCATCTGGTGATGTCCATGTGTAGAGTCTTCTCTTGTGTTGTTGGAAGAGGGTATTTTTATGACCAGTGCGTTCTCTTGGCAAAACTCTATTAGCCTTTGACCTGCTTCTTTTTGTACTCCAAGGCCAAATTTGTCTGTTACTCCAAGTATCTCTTGACTTCCTACGTTTGCATTCCTGTCCCTTATAATGAAAAGGACATCTTTTTGAGGTGTTAGTTCTAGAAGGTCCTGTAGACCTTCATAGAACTATTCAACTTCAGCTTCTTCAGCATTAGTGGTTGGGGCATAGACTTGGATTACTGTGATGATATTGAATGGTTTGCCTTGGAAACAAACAGAGAACATTCTGTGGTTTTTGAGATTACATCGAAGTACTGCCTTTCGGACTCTTTTTTTTTTTTTCACTATGATGGCTACTCCATTTCTTCTAAGGGCTTCTTGCCCACAGTAGTAGATATAATGGTCATCTGAGTTAAATTCACCCATTCCAGTCCATTTTAGTTCACTGATTCCTAAGATGTTGATGTTCACTCTTGCTGTCTCCTGTTTGACCACTTCCAATTTGCATTGATTCATGGACCTAACATTCCAGGTTCCTATGCAATATTGTTCTTTACAGCATCAGACATTACTTCCATCACCAGTCACATCCACAACTGGGTGTTGTTTTTGCTTTGGCTCCGTCTCTTCATTCTTTCTGCAGTTATTTCTCCACTGATCTCCAGTAGCATATTGGGCACCTACCAACCTGGGGGGTTCATCTTTCAGTATCATATCTTTTTGCCTTTACATGTTGTTCATGGGGTTCTCAAGGCAAGAAAACTGAAGTGTTTTGCCATTCCCTTCTCCGGTGGGCCATGTTTTGTCAGAACTTTCCACCATGATCTGTCCATCTTGGGTGGCCCTACATAGCATGGCTCATAGTTTTATTGAGTTAGACAAGGCTGTGATCCATGTGATCAGTTTGGTTAGTTTTCTGAGATTGGTTTTCATTCTGTCTGCCTTCTGATGGATAAGGATAAGAGGCTTATGGAAGCTTTCTGATGGGAGAGACTGACTGAGGGGAAAACTGGGTCTTGTTCTGATGGGTGGAGCCATGCTCAGTAAATCTTTAATCCAATTTTCTGTTCATTGGTGGGGCTGTGTTCCCTTCCTGTTGTTTAACCTGAGGCCAAACTATAGTGGAAGTAATGAAGACAATGGGACCTCCTTCAAAAGCTCCCATGATGCACTGCAGCACTCAGTGCCCCCGACCCTGCAGCAGGCCACCACTGACCCATGCCTCTGCCAGAGCCTCCTGGACACTCACGGGCAGTTTGGATCAGTCTCTTGTGGGGTCACTGCTCCTTTCTCTTGGGTCCTGGTGTGCCCAAGGGTCTGTTTGTGCCTTCCAAGAGTCTGTTTCCCCAGTCCAGTGTAAGTTCTGGCAGCTCTCTGGTGGGGTTAATGGCGACCTCCTACTAGAGGGCTTATGCCATACCTGGGTCTGCTGCACCCAGAGTCCCTGCCCCTGTGGCAGGCCACCACTGACCTGTACCTTTGCAAGAGACAGTCAAGTACAGCTCTGTCTCTGTGTCTGTGGGGGTCTCTGGGTCCTGCTGCTCACAAGGTTTGTTTGAGCGCTCTGAGCATCTCTGGCTGGTAAGGGGTTTGATTCTAAATGAGATTTCACCTCTCCTACCATCTTGCTGGGGCTTGTCCTTTGCCCTAGGATGTGGGGTACCTTTTTTTGGTGGGATCCAACATTCTCTACTCGACGGTTGTTCAGCAGCAAGTTGTAGTTTTGGAGTTCTCACAGGAGAACATGAGTGCACATCCTTCTACTCTGCCATTTGCCAGGTTAAGCAGCAGAAACCATTGCCCTTTAGTCTGATAAATTCTCAGCACTCAGATCCAGGGAAGGGCAGTAATTAGTCTGTTCCATATGCTTGAAGGAAAAACAAGTAGTGATCTTTAATCTTAAGCCCATGCAATCTGGTCCATGGTAAAATGGCCAGAGGGCATGAAAAAGGGTGGTGACTTATTCCAAGGATCAAGAGAAGCCATAAAGATGTTAAGTATCTTGACCTTTAAATTAATTGGTTAGAAATAATGTGGTTTAAGGAAGGATATAAAAACTGCTGAAAGTCCCACCTTGAGAGGACTCTTTACCTTCTCCAGGCAGCAATGTGGCAGTGGTTTGCAGTTCCCCTCTCCAGAGGATCTTCCTATTCCAGGGATTAAAATTGGGTCTCCTGCATTAACAGGCATATTCTTTACTACAGAGGTTTGCAGAACTCAGGGGAAGGTGAATGACAATAAGACAAAGGTGAGATCATTCGACCCAGAAGCAACTACATTCCAGGCTTCTTCATGGGACATACGTTCAGGAAATGGTGGCGCTGGCATGTTCTGAGATAACTGACCTTCCACGTGGGATCCCTTTCCTTCTGGCTGAAGAATACTTCCTCGACATCTTTTTGTGCAAGTTGCTGATGATCAACTCTTGCTTTCCCTTGTCTTCCTTTCACCTTCATTCCTAAATGATATTTTTGCTGCATGTAGATTCTAAGGTTGTGTCATTTTTTTCCTTCTGGCTTCCACAGCTGCTGTCAAGAAGTCAGGTCAGGTGTCATTCCCAGAGTCACTCCTTAGAAGGTGGCCTGTCTTTCTCTAGCCAATGACAAGAATTCCTTTTTGTCTGCAGTTTTCTACATTCTCATGAGTCTGTGTGGAGATTCATTTATTTATCCTGCTTGTAATCTATGGGGCTGCTTGATCTTGGATAGGATATATTTTATCAGTCCTGAAGATGTCCAAACTATTATCAATTCAGTATTTGTGCTCACAAATACTGGGCGTCTCACAAGTATCTGGGTATCTGCTTTGCTGCTTGGCATATTTCTCACCCTCTTTTCCACATTTTTCACTCTTTCTATTGTGGAGGCTCAGCTGGGGTGCCGAACAGAGAAGTTACAACAGATTTTTACAGACCCCTCTGCTTCCTACTCAGGAGGGCAGGCGGCTGAATTGCACCAGCAAGGAAGGCTGATTCTCCCAAACGGATGTCCAAGCATTCCAAGCATTCGGGAGGAGAAATACTTTCTGGCAGGCAAAGACACAATAGGAAATGACCCACTTGTACATTCTTAGACTGCAGACTGCGTGCATTAGAAGCTTGTGAATTCCAGGACTTCCCTGGCAGTCCGGCAGTTAAGACTCCATGCTTCCAATGTTGGAGGCATGGGTTGGATCCCTGGTCAGGGAACTAAGATTCCAAATGCCACCATACATGGCCAAAAAAAAAAAAAAAAACAAGGTTGCAAATTCAAACAAGTGAGACATAGCCTACACTTCCTCAGATACAATAGAAAAGAAAACATCAGAGCTCATTTCATGAATAAGGGGAATTACTGCTTTGTGGAGTCCTCGTTTCAGTTACATAGAGATGTATTCACAGTCTGTGTACATGAGTGCTCTGGGTTGCCATGCAAAATATAGTCTTTTTATTCTGGGTCAGGGTAGAAATTATTTTTAAAGATTGAAAAATATTATGCCACCTGTCTCTCTATCCCTGGCAAGATCCCATTTAACACCCTTTTATTTGATCCTGTTACATTTGTTTTAGCCATCACTAGGATGTTGGACAGGCTCTTTCCACATGAGCCATCTGAACACTGCAGCTGTAAGCAGAGCCACTCCACTCATAGCTGACCTGCTGGCCTGACCCCTCAGGGTCCATGGCCCTGTGCTATGCCACCAGTGATTAGCAGAGCAGTTAGGTTTTTGCAGGGCTGAGCCATGAAGAAGCTGCCGTGTCGTGTTCCTGGCTCTTCCTTGCCCCCATCCCAGCTCTGCCCTCTCCTCACCACTTATCAAGAGGTGTCCTCCATCCCATGCAGGCCTGGGCCAGCAGGCTGGGGGCCTGGAGTCACAGGAGGGCAGATAGGGAACTACGGACAAAAACTGCTCACCTTGTCTCAGGCACTAGGACAGCCACTTACACGAGCTGTGCCACAATGAGAGGTCCTGATGAGGAGCAAGGTGCTGTCACCAAACACTAACCAGGAGAATTCAGGAGGGGCCAAAACAGGGGAGACGGCCAACCTCCCAGAGTTCTTCGTCCTGGAGTCCACCTTGGCTGAGAGACACACGTGCCACCAGGAAGGGTCCTGGTCACACCAAGTATGGGCCAAGCAGGCTGCGGGCCAGAAACAGCTCAGGAACTAACTCCATTGGACAGCGAGCCATGTGGCAGAGCAGCACCCCTGGGTTCCCTGAGACTGCTGCCCTCCCTCCCTGGCGTCCCTTTCCAGTAAACTCTCCTGCTCTGTCAGCACGTGACTCTTTAGACGATTCATTTCTGAGTGTTTGACAAGAGCTTGTTCTTGGGCCCTAGAAGGGGCCCCTCTTCCAGCAACGTGGGTGACGCTGAGAGCTGAGAAGAAGGGGGCACAGAGCCCCCTAGCCTGGGCCGCAGGCACTCAGAAGTGCCCTGGGAGTAAGATGGGAAGGAAGGGGGCAGGTCACAACCGCTAAAAAAAACGACAGAACCCTTGAGGATACAACAAAAACTGGTCAGAACCTACTAGGCCCAAGATGGTGGAAGATTCAGCCTCCAGTGGACTTGAGCCTCATTTAAAGCTCCGTCGTAGTACATCAGCTAGTTGACACACCTACAGGCGCCAGACAGTTTCAAGGCTGACCATTAAGGCCAAAAAGTGGGTGGCGGCCCAGATATTGGAAATACTCACCCCTTCCCCAAAGTAGCAGGGATACTCCTCCCACTAACTAGCCTATGAAATTACCCAGCCCCTTAAGAACTAACCACCCCCACAACCGTGGGCCCACTCTCACTTTCTGAGATAGCCCACACTCCGTGTTCTCTGTGAGTAAATCTGCTTCCAGTCCACTTCAGCTCACTCTTAAATTCTTTCCTGTGTGAAGCCAAGGGCCCTCACTCAGGGCCCCGAGCCAGGGACCCACCTAAGACCTGGCATATAACCATCCTCTTGTGTCCCCTTGTCCTGTAACAAGAGGAGGCCAGACGCTGGGTAGGACTGTCCGCATCCCTGCACCTAGCGGGTTCAGGGCTCCCTGGGAGGGGCAGGCGAGGGGGCGGGGCCGGACCGGACCGAGCTGAGTTTGGCTGCAGGGAAACGCAGGCGTCACACGGGTTCCTGGGCGCTGAGACTGGGGAGTCTGGATCCCCGTACAGAGTGTGCCTGGACTGGACAGCGCTGTGCCTGGGCAGATGCGGGGTGGGGGGGGGGCGGTTAGTTCTGAGCAGAGCCCGAGAGATGCCCCCTTTCCCTCCCCTCCCCTTCCGCTCCTGGGGCTCCCCTGCCCCTCCCCTCCCCACCTGCCTTCTCTCGGGAAATGGAAACTCAGAGCCCTGGGCTCCTCCTCCCGCCCCTCCCCCGCCCAGCCCCACGCAGCCTCCCTCCGCTCCTGCAGAGTTTGGGCCTCCTGCTGCTGCTGCTGCTAAGTCGCTTCAGTTGTGTCCGACTCTGTGCGACCCCATAGACGGCAGCCCACCAGGCTCCGCCGTCCCTAGGATTCTCCAGGAAAGAACACTGGAGTGGGGTGCCATTTCGCTCTCCAATGCATGAAAGTGAAAAAATAAAGTGAAGTCGCTTAGTCGTGTCCGACTCCTAGCGACCCCATGGATTGCAGCCCACCAGGCCCCTCCATCCATGGAATTTTCCAGGCAAGAGTACTAGCCTCCTCCAACACGGGGTAGGGGCAGCAGGAGCCGAAAGGACCGCCAGCCGCCCCCAGCAGGTCCAGCTGCCTCCGAACCCGGTCTTCAAGGGACTCTGCCCTCAAACTCCGAGCAGAGGAAATGCTGGTCTTTGCGGGGTCACAGACGCAGAAGGGTAGTGGCTTCAACCCTCTGAGCTGTTTTTGTTTCAAACCTGTTTATTTTTAACTGAAGGAAAATTGCTTCACAATATTGTGCTGGCCTCTACCATACATCAAAGTGAGTTAGCCATAGGTATACATGTGTCCCCTCCCTTTCTTACCTTCCTCCCACCTCCCAGCCATTCCCACCCCACTGAGTTGTTACAGAGCCCCAGTTTGAGTTTTCTGAGTCATATGGCAAATTCCCATTGGTTACCTATTTACACCTGGGACTGTCTATGCTTCCCTGTTAGTCTCTCCATTGGTCCCTGCCCGCCGTGCGTCCACAAGTCTGTTCCATGACTGTGTCTCCATTGTTGCCTTGTAAATAGGCACTTCAGTACTATCTTTCTAGATTCCATATATGTTAATATACGATATTTGTTTTTCTCTTTCTGGCTTACTTTACACAGTATAATAGGCTCCAGGTTCATCCTTCTCATTAGAACTGACTCAATGTGTTCCTTTTCATGGCGAGTACTATTCCATTATATATGTGTACCAGTGTCTTTATCTGTTCATCTGATGATGAACATCTAGGTTGCTTCCATGGCCTAGCTATTGTAAATAGTGCTGTGGTGAACTTTGGGGTACATGCGCCTTTTACAATCTTGGTTTCCTCAGGGTCTATGACAAGTAGTGGAATTGCTGGGTCATATGATAATTCTACCTCCCAGTTTTTTGAGGAATCTCCATACTGTCTTCCACAGTGGCTATATCAATTAACATTCCCACCAACATTGCAAAATATACAAGCAGCTCATAAAACTGAATACCAGAAGAACAACCCAATAAAAAAGTGAGAAAAAGACCGAAACAGACATTTCTCTAAAGACATACAGGTGGCTAATACACATATGAAAAGATGCTCAGCGTTGCTCATTATTAGAGAAATACAAATCAAAACTATAATGATATCACCTCACACTGGTCAGAATGATCATCATCCAAAAATCCACAAACGATAAATGCTGGAGAGGGTATGGAGAAAAGGGAGCCCTCTTGTGCTGTTGGTGAGCTGGTTTTCACATGTGAAAACTGGAGGCAGCTCTCAGGCTACAGGACACCTTAATGCTCAGAGCCTGAAGCCAGTGCTGCCAGGACCCTGGGGGTTGGAGGCGTCTGCTCTTGTCTTTCAATAAAGCTGTTGGCCTAATTGAAAAAGAAAAAAAAAAAATCTGGAGGTAGCCACACCCATCTTTTCCCAGGGACAGTTCCAAAAACAAATTTAATCACTCCGTAACTGAGCAGTACTCTGGTAATGTGCCAGCCTCAATCCCCTTCTTTTCAGTTTACACCTGACAAAGACTCCCTCCTGGCCCAAACTCAAACCAGGCTCCTCTGAGCCGCTTCTCAACTGGGCCTTGACATTGACCCCAGTCCTGTCTTCAGTCTCTGTCACCTCATTTTAGCAAAGAATCCACAGCATCAGTTTAGTGAGACTCCTCCCACTCTTGACATCTGATCAAGTTCCACTTTCCACGTCTAAGTCCTCAGTCTGCCATTGGCAAGAACATCCCCACCCTTGATGTTTCCACTCAGGAAGCTTCCATCCTCTGACCCCTCACCCTATAGTTGGATATAAATCCCCATCCATCTCTACTATATTAGGAGTTGAGGTCTAGCTCTTGAATAGTCTATCTTGTCAGTTAAACAGCTGTCAGACTACTTTGTCTGTAACAGTCTGGTGCCATGACTTGAAAGAATCCACTGCATCATTGGACCCCATGCCCCTGGGGAGCCTTTGCCTCACTCCTGGCTGGCTGATGGGGGTGGGAGGGGGCCAACAGTGAGTCCATATAGATGGAGAGTTGGTGTTCTGGATGAGGGGCTATCAAAACTGGGTGGAGACAAAGTCTGATTCTCAGGATTCTCTTGAGGCTGGGATAGATCCCAAGGTTTTCTTTGAAAGGTATGGCATTATTTCCTAGGGACACCATAATAAAATACCACACCCGGGCTGGGTGGCTTAAATAACAGAAATTTATTTTCTTATCGTCCTGGAGCCTAGAAGTCCAAGATCAAGGCATTAGCAGGTTATTTTCTGCTGATGCTTCTCTCCTTGGCCAGCAGATGGCCATGCTGTTCATGTGGTCATACTTCTGTGCCCAACCACCTCTGGTGTCTCTATGTCCTTCCACACTGCCCCTTCTTAGGAGGACATTATTCTGATTCGATTAGGACCCATCCATATGACCTCATTTAACCTTGAATACTTCTTTAAGAACCCTCTGTCCACATAGTCACATTATGAGGTACTGGAGGTTAGGGTTTCCACATATGAATTGAGGGCACCATTGGTTGGACCATGGGAAATCCTCACTGGGGTCTCATTTGGTTTGATTCAGTTCTTTGTTATTTAGGTTGTTCTTTGTTTGTAGACAAGTTGCTGGAATTGTCTTCCCTGGTGCTGTACTTTGATACCTCCATTCTCCATGGAAATTCTCACTCTTTTGTCTTCCTCTGCAGACTCCCGCACTGGCTACATGGTTGGCCCCTACGGTGCCAAATCAGCCTACTGCACTCCTGTTAGCAAATCCTTCATTAGTAAAAACCTTAACTTTTACTAAGAATGGTTTGAAACCTCAGTGTTCTCATCGGGAAACACAAGGTCTCCCACGGAGCTCCTCCAAGTCTTCTCCCTTCCCATTACCTCCTTTCCCTTCCCTCAGGCTCCTTGAAACCTCTGATACATCCCTCTTCAAACCCTAACGCCCTTTATCCGTTTCTTTGCCTGTTGGATCTTTCCCTTCCCACTCCAGCCCTTAGTTCCTTACAGTCGCTCAAATTTTAGGCTGCCTGTCTCCAGTGGGGGCTCTCAAGAAACCAGGGGCCCTAAAAGCAACCCCCTGCAGCTGAGGAGGTGAAACAGACTGAGTGCTTTATCCCCTCGGAGGGGCTCTGGGGACATCTGGAAGCTGCCTGGGATCTCCCTCAGCAACCTGACCAAAATGTGGCCCATAGCCCCTTAAGACTACATGTCACGCAGAAGAAAATCTTGAAAGTCTCTTCCACAAGCATTGGTGGGAAGCTCTAACCCTCATGGGAAGCAGGTGATCTCACCTCAGATGGTCTCATCTGCCACAAACACAATTCATGTAAAAAATAGAAAGTGGTGACAAGAGCCAATGCTTTTTATAGCCAGTGAAGTCTGCATCCCTGTGTTTATGCCTGATTCATAGCTAGGACTTCAGAATAAAAGCACAGAGATTCTATTTATATCTTCCTGTATGCTTTGGTACATAGTATGCTACGTATAGAGACTTCCCTGGTGGCTCAGACAGTAAAGAACCTGCCTGCAGTGCAGGAGACCGCGGTTTGATCCCTGGGTATACATGTTATTTCCCTACTTCCAGATGATATTATTTATTAAATTACTTTATTAATTAATTTACAAAACTCCACAAAGAAGCTTGCTTTAGTACAATTGACTTAGACATAAATAAATATCAATATTCAGTAGTAGTAGTAGTGTGTTAGTTGCTCAATTGTGTCCGACTCTTTGCAACCCCATGGACTGTGGCCCGCCAGGCTCCTCTGTCCATGGGATTCTCCAGGCAAGAATACTGGAATGGATTGCCATTCCCTTCTCCAGAGGATCTTTCCGACCCAGGAATTGAACCCGGGTCTCCTGCATTGCAGGCAGATTCTTTACCGTCTGAGATACAGGGAAGATCCAGTCAATACTTACATAAATGAAATATTCCTAAATCTCATAAATATAGAAACTAACCCAAATGCCGTTTGAATTCATGTAATTTGAATAAATCTTTGGTAAATAAGACAAGTTTGATATTGTTGGTTTAGCTGAAAAAGAAAAAATAGCTGTGTCATCTGAGTTATCAGAATTAAGGTTCACATGAGCATACATTTTTATTCTATTTAGATTTACTAGTCAAATAAGCTAATGTTGAGGAAGGCATGGCAACACATTCCAGTAGTCTTGCCTGGAGAATCCCCACGGACAGAGGAGCCTGGCCGGCTAAAGTCCATGGGGTTGCAAAAAGCTGGACACAATTGAGCGACTAAGCACAGCACAGCACAAGCCAGTGTTGTACCTACTAGATGTTTAAGATTATAAAAATTATAAATTCAACAAATGTACAAAGTAAAGATGTACTAAAAATGAATTACTTGGGCTTCCCTGGTGGCTCAGTGGTAAAGACTCTGCTCGCCAATGCAGGAACATGGGTTCGATTCCTGGTCTGGGGAGATCCCACACACCATGGAGCAACTAAGCCTGTGAGCCGCACCTATTGAGCCCATTGGAGCAAAAACTACTGCAGTCCATATGCCTAGAGCCTCTGCTCCACACGAAAGAAGCCACCGGCCTGAGAAGCCTGCACACTGCAACTAGAGGAGCGCCCACTAGGGAAAAGCCCATGCAGCAACAAAGACCCAGCACGGCCAAAACTAAATAAAATTAGTTTTTAAAAATGAATTTCTTGATGTCCATTAGTTCATGTATATCAAATGAAGCAGTAAAACAAAAAATATATATTTTACATTTAACTTTTTTCTGTTTTGGAGACTTTGGAGGTACTTGTCTAACAGGTATATGCTGTAAAAAATGGTTAACAGAAAAATAAATTGAATTGATGGTGAGCTTAGTTTAATATCTTATGATATTTTCATGATTAATCCAATTATATTTGTCAATACCACATGTATTAAGTTGATGTAAATAAAATAAAATTTTATGAATTAACTTTTTCAACAATTATTATGTTTTATAGAATGTCTGCTTTAAAAAGTTTCCAAAATCTTTTTGGCACTTTGGAATTTTAGACTCATGCTGAATTAAGTAATAGATATTCATTACATACTCAGATTATTTTTAAGTAGAAACTGCTGAAATATTAAGGTCTAAGCATATGTTTGCTATACTTTGACTTCTTGCTTTTAAATACTACAGAAGTTATATATATATATTATTGTTAATAAATAATTTTTGCTTCATTGAATAATTAATTGCACTGTGAAGAAGCATAGACCTATAAAATTTGTGAGATAGTATGTATGGTCATGAAATTTGCTAGCCGGCTACAGAAGGCTAGTGTATGATGGCCAGTTCACAATTGTCTACTCCCTAATTTTCTCTGTACAATAAAAGTTATGAGGTTAAAAATAATGGTCAATATATATAAATGAAACTATTAGAAACAATAAGGATGAAAGGAATTAATTTCTTATACAATGTATGCATGGAAAGTAGGATGGACTTTGAGAAGGAAAAGTATACAAGGAAAGTAAGATGCTTTAAGAGAAGTAAAAAGCAACTTGCTCCACAGTAAAAGTCTAATTGTTCCAGACAGAGGAGGAAAATGTAAGACAAAACCTGGATGAGTGCCGAACATGTCAGGTTTGTAGAAAAGGAATTGTATAGACGTAAATATCAGTCAGTTCAGTCACTCAGTCGCGTCTGACTCTTTGCGACCCCATGAATCACAGCACGCCAGGCCTCCCTGTCCATCACCAACTCCCGGAGTTCACGCAGACTCACGTCCATCGAGTCAGTGATGCCATCCAGCCATCTCATCCTCTGTTGTCCCCTTCTCTGCCTGCCCCCAATCCCTCCCAGCATCAGAGTCTTTTCCAATGAGTCAACTCTTCGCATGAGGTGGCCAAAGTACTGGAGTTTCAGCTTTAGCATCATTCCTTCCAAAGAAATCCCAGGGCTGATCTCCTTCAGAATGGACTGGTTGGATCTTGCAGTCCAAGGGACTCTCAAGAGTTTTCTCCAACACCACAGTTCAGAAGCATCAGTTATTTGGTGCTCAGCCTTCTTCACAGTCCAACTCTCACATCCATACATGACCACAGGAAAAACCATAGCCTTGACTAGACGGACCTTTGTTGGCAAAGTAATGTCTCTGCTTTTGAATATGCTATCTAGATAGATTTAATTTTTCTTTTAACCGTAAGTAAATTTGAACCGACTGCTACAAAACAGAATGCTATGCACAGTTATCTGTGTAGAACAAAAGAAATCTTACGTTGCATAGTCAAAGCTGGCTAATAAGGATGGATGGGTTTATTTATAACATTTAAAGTGAACTTTAGTATCAGTAGTACACTAATGTGCCGGGAGCCGGCAAGAGACATTCCGCTCGTGACAAAGGTCATGAGGAAGGAGGCTCGGCATACGCAAAGGCGGGATCGAGATTCAGGAGTCTCCCCGGATATTCTCGAGTATCTTCTCCCCCAAAAACCAGAGTCTGCCTACTTTATTGCTTTGTGCTCTCACCTTTGACTTTACTGGGGGCTGTCCCCCACCACCATCTCTCTCTCTCTGTCAAAGAGTTAACTTACAGCTCCAATTAATAAAGTTCCTGGGCAATTAGGAGTGTTTAAATCCAAACCCCTCAGATGGCTCTCTAACTCACCTGACAAGTTTACCCGGACTCCTGCAGCTATGCATACGATTGTTTACAGTCTCCCAGCCTCCAGAGGCACGGGAAGCTTAAGATATTCAAATAGCTTAGAGCCTCTCAGAGAGTTAGAAACTGTCAGAATAAGACTAATAAGGGATTTCATTGATGAGTCAATGCTTGCTGCCAAGTTTTCACATCCCCTGAATTGTATCCTTGAATATGTATTAATTAATAGTTGGTATGTAGAAAAAATAAGTAGTGGCCTTGGTGTTAGTAACTTTAGACCCTTAAGGTAATAAATTCTTTCCTTTGTTGTAAACCCATTACACATCCACCCTATAGGAATGCAATTTTATCTTTGGAAGATGGTGCCAAGCCTTAAAATAATTACTCTTAGAGAAAATAAGTCTTTGTTGATAAGTCCTTGTCAAGAGTCATAAAATGTTAGTAGGCCTTCTGGCCAGAAGATGATGTAAATCACCTAAACCATTTGTATACGATAAATTTGCAGGAAAGAAACCCTGGTTTTTGATAAGAATCAAAGACTGCTGACTTTGCATCCCCTATTATCCTCTATGTGTAACTTAGGGCATAAAAACCCCTGTTAAAAATAAAGCTATGGGCCTTGCTCACCAATGCTTGGTCTCCCCATGTCATTCTTTCTTTTCACATCCTGGCTGAAGTCTCCATCTGGAGCGTGGATATCCTCTGCGACCACTTATTTGCCTGGGCTTCTAAGACCCACTCGAGAAGGTGTCTAAGGTGGGGCACCTTCCGCTATTCGAGAGGGCACCTGCGGCCTCCGTGGTCAGAGCTAACCTGGTGTCACGGGTTATATTGATTTTCCGCGTAAACCAAGCTACTCAGCCTCTTTTCTCCACTGAATTTTCCTACTGAGCTATCCTCATTCTATTACTCTTTACATCTCTAATTACCATTTGAATAGGTCGCTGACGCCGTCTCCCCTTCGAATACCCTGGATCAGCCGGGGCTGGTCCTCGGCACTAATGTAAAACTAGAAGTTTGTTTTTCCTCTATTAAAAAGATGACATTTTCTCAGTTTATTCATTTATTGGTTTGTAAAAGAACATTCTTTACCATGTGAGGAATCTGTATTCCACCCAGGAAACAAAAATTCTGTGTTTTATCAGAATAATTTCCTGTGCTGGATGTTGACTTTTATCAGTTCAGTTCAGTCGCTCAGTTGTGTCTGACTCTTTGTGACCCCCTGGACTGCAGCACGCCAGGCTTCCCGGTCCATCACCAACTCCTGGAGTTTACTCAAACTCATGTCCATTGAGTCAGTGATGCTATCCAACCATCTCATCCTCTGTTGTCCCCTTCTCCTCCCACCTTCAATATTTTCCACCATCAGGGTCTTTTCAAATGAGTCAGCTCTTCACATCAGGTGGACAAAGTAATGGAGTTTCAACTTCAACATCAATTCTTCCAATGACTATTCAGGACTAATCTTCTTTAGGATTGACTGGTTGCATCTCCTTGCAGTCCAAGGGACTCTCAAGAGTCTTCTCCAACACCACAGTTCAAAAGCATCAATTCTTTGGAGCTCAGCTTTCTTTATAGTTCATACATGACTCATATCCATACATGACCACTGGAAAAACCATAGCCTTGACTAGATGGACCTTTGTTGGCAAAGTAATGTCTCTGCTTTTTAATATGCTATCTAGGTTGGTCATAACTTTTCTTCCAAGGAGCAAGCGTCTTTTAATTTCATGGCTGCAGTCACCATCTGCAGTGATTTTAGAGCCTCCAAAAATAAAGTCTGCCACTGTTTCCCCATCTATTTGCCATGAAGTGATGGGACCAGATGCTATGATCTTAGTTTTCTGACCTTATCATGTTCTTCACTATTTAAGAGAATGAAGTCCTCTCATTTTAAGAGCTAGGTTTTTCTTTGTTTGTTTGTTTGTTTTTTTAATTGGAGTATAGTTCCTTTATACTATTGAATTGGTTTCTGCTGTACAACGAAGTGAATCAGTTATATGTATACATATAGCTCCCTCTTGGACCTCCCTCAACCCTACCCCATCCCACCTATCTAGGTCACCACAGAGTGCCGAGCTGAGCTCCCAGTGCTATACAGCAGGTTCCCACTAACTGTTTCACACATGGGAGTTTTTTTTTTACATTTATGTTACTTCCTATATTTATTTGTAAAGTCTTGAGTAGTCACTTTGGTTAAACAAGTAACTAAGTATTGTTTCACAGAGACTTTTGAGCCTAGTTAATCAAGTGTTCAAACCTTTTGACTGACATTTTTAATAACATTGCCTTTTCAAATCGAATCATAAAGAAATCCTGTGGCTCTCAAACAGACATTGCAATTTCCCAGAAAAATCAGAATGGGTTGATTCTTTCACATTATAAAAAAAGAGGTGCCAAAAATAATGAAATTTATTTGATATGTTAAGTTGCACAAAAGCATTGTCAAATCAAAAGAGATATTTAACCTACCCTAGGTTATATCTGTATGGATAAAATGTTATTAACATAAATAATTTAGAAATTTTCTGATATTCCTAGAAGTTTGCCAAGAAATTACTTCCCTGTCTGTCACATGCCCCGGTGCTTCTTTGACTATTAGACAACTACAATACAGTCTTATCAGTCATAATTCCTGCCACTATTTTTAAAGGTCTTACGCCACAAAAATAACTATATTTTCCTGTCATTTGTGTCAGTTTTTGTAATGCACTCTCACCAGGTCTCCGATAGCTATTCTACGTCTTTGTTCTCCATTGACAGTTTTTATTTCACTCTATTCTTTCCTGAAAGCATCTTTAATCAACTACAGGCCAAAGTGCTTTGTCCTCAATAAAAACGATGGCCTTAGACATTTTATAAACCCACCGGCTTCTCCACAAGAATTCTGGAGAGCTCCACTCAGCCACGTGGTACTGTCTCCGTTAGGCAAGGGACGCCTTCAGACCACTACCCAGTGCAACTGTTAGCATCCTTTCCATGGATTTCTAATGCCAGCCCTCGTTGTTAGGCAGAGCAAAAAATTCTGACATGAGGACGCTAAGACTCTGAGCTCCCAAAGCAGGGAGCACAGGTTTGATCCCTGATCAAGGAACTAGATCCCACATGCCACAAATAGAGTTCAAATGCCAAAGCTAAAGATCCCGCATGCCCCAACTAAGACCCGCACAACCGAAAAAAAAATAAATAAATAAATAAATATATATATATATATTTTTAAAATTATGACATGGGACAGAATGGACAAACAAAAATTATTATGGTTTTGTTTCTAGACATAAGGAAGAACTATTTTCTATTTCCTCTTTATCTGCGGCTCGTAACAGTTTGGAAGACTGTACTTTTATAAACAGAAATGAAACGTTTATTTTTTTCTGCCTGACTGGTCTTCACAGACTGAAAAAACTCCTGTCAGATATTCTTATTTTCATGGCAAGATAATTATTTATATAAGTTCAATAAGAGTCTATCCTCCTTGTAACAGGACATAATTGAAAACATTGGTTACAGAACCAAGTCAAGACATTGACTGGAATGTCATATGAAATAATGTGCTCAGATTCACATGTGGCCAATTTGAAGGAACTGAGGTTGACTTTGGGCTTCCCTGGTGGCTCAGACAGTAAAGAATCTGCCTGCAATCAGGGAGACCTGGGTTCAATCCCCAGGTTGAGAGGATCCCCTGGAGGAGGGCATGGCAACCCACCCCAGTATTCTTGCCTGGAGAACCCCTGTGAACACAGGAGCCTGGCAGACTACAGTCCATGGGTTTGCAAAGATTTGGACATGACTGAGTGACTAAGCACACACACAAGGTTGACTTTATGGACCAATGCTCACGAAGCCCTCTTGGGAGAACATTCCTGGTCTCCAGCTCACAGGGTTGGAGGGGAGATCATTTCCTGGGAGGCCCAGGAAGCAGGATATTCTGGGGTTCTCAAAGAAGGATTCACCCACCTCTACAGGTACTGCAGGCAAATTCTGGTGTCAAGTTTTTTTTTTTCTCTTTTTAAAAAAAATATGTATTCTATCTATTTTTATTAGGCTGAGCCGGATCTTAGCTGCAGCATGTGGGATCTCTGATCTTCACTGTAGCACAAGGGATTTTCAGTTATGGCCAGGGATTGAACCTGGGTCCCCTGCACTGGGAGTGTGAAATCTTAGTCACTGGACCATCAGGTACACCCCCTGACATCAAGTTCTTTGCTTAGCTTCCTAGCTTCAAGAGGCTTTTAAAAGTTTAACTTGAGATCACATGTGGAAGGTTCCAGCAAAGCAAACCCCAACAGGCCCATGTGACCAGTTACCATTTTTGCTGCACTTTTGTGAACAATCAGGCCAAATCTAACGAGAGCAGACTCTTGTAAATGAGAATAATCTAACTTTGATTATCTTTGATTGAGAAGGGGAGTGACTTGGAGAGAAATTTCACATTTCGGTGGAAAACTATATCACACCCTATGGGTTATCAGATTCTGGTCCTGCTCACCATCTTTGAGGCTTTGAAAGATACCTGCTAACTGGATGGAATCCTGCCAAGTTTGTCAGACCCTACCAGAGTCTTGATTTTTCTAGTGTCCTTCAATATCTGGGTACAGTTCTTCTAATATTTCCAATTTTTCTCCCCCCTCATCTCTGAGAACTAAAAGCTGACTGCCCAGATCCTTACTAAGACTCTAGATTGTCTTGGAGCTAAACTTCTCCCTCAAAATCTAGCAAAGCTTTGTGAAGGAGGCCAGACAGCTAAATGCCAAAAGCTCAGCACTGGAGCCAGTCATGGATGGGCACCTTTCATCCTTAGCTGCTGCCGTGTGGATCTCTGGGAATGCACCACATCTTCTGCCTTCCACTCCAGGAAAAACCCTGGGACAGTGGGCAATTCTACCAAAACCTCTCTGATGTTTCTGCTGCCACCAAAAGCATTCAAACTGCAAACAAGTAAATCTGCCAGTTTGCCACTGACATGCTTATTCCACCATCTAAAGAGATTTGGAGATTTGGCCCAGCATCTAGAAATCATCTCTACTAAGTGTCCTCTGGAACTGGGTTTATAGTCTGCTCAAACCATTAGCCTTTTTTTTTCTTTTATTTTCATAGAGATCCTCCTCATTAAATACCTAATGGCTCATGCCACCCATCATATATTCTCTACTAACAAGTCTCAACATGCTAGTCTTGCTGCTAAGTCGTTTCAGTCATGTCCGACTCTGTGCGACCCCATAGACGGCAGCCCACCAGGCTCCCCCGTCCCTGGGATTCTCCAGGCAAGAACACTGGAGTGGCTTGCCATTTCCTTCTCCAATGCATGAAAGTGAAAAGTGAAAAGGAAGTCGCTCAGTCGTGTCTGACTCTTAGCAACCCCATGGACTGCAGCCTACCAGGCTCCTCCATCAATGGGATTTTCCAGGCAAGAGTATTGGAGTGGGGTGCCATTGCCTTCTCCAATGCTAGTCTTAGCTGATCCTTAATAAACAAAAGATAATTGAATGGGAAATGGATACATAGTGTTCAGAGGAAAGAAAAATGTCTCTTATTCTTTGAACAAGAGGAGGATCTCACAAAGACTCTGTCTTTGACCAAATTCTAGACCAGGCCTCACCCTAACCCTAGTCCTGTCTTTGGCCTGCCAAGTCGTTTTACCAAAGAATCATGGTAAGCTCATTTAGCAAAAATCCCCCCGCCCTCAGAATCTCTCTTAGTAATTTTCCATCCACTGACCCCCTCACTCAGCTCATTGACTATAAATCTCCAGCTGTCTTTGCTACATTTGAAGCTGAATTCCATCTCTTAACCCTTATTGCAATAGTCTTGGAGAAAATCTTCCTTACCATTTTAACAAGCATCAGAATAATTTTTATTTAACACATCTACCATAATGCAATATAGTATTATACTGATATTGCTGTAAAATTATAATATGAATATTGATAGTAAAGTGTATTAGGAAACTGAGGTAAAGGCTTCCTAGCCCTACCCTCCTGCCTTCACCAAATGTTGCTCTATTATGCTCTCACAAGTATGTTCTTTTTGCCATAAGAGATCCATGGTCAAAGGTAAGGTAGCCTGTGATACAGGAAAGAATATATCTGGTCTCTGGCTCCAGTTCCAGGTACAGAGCTTCAAAAACCTTTGAAATTTCTGAGTGATAGGAGTGTCTTGTTATTCATAATGAACTCTTTTCCATCATGCCTGAGTTTGTGCTAATGTGATGACTTACGGTGGGCCCTTAGATAGTTTCAAGCAAGTGGCTGGCCACCCGAGGAAGGCCAAGCACATGGTTAAAGGGTCACAACTTTTAACCAGATCTCTGACCTCCGGGGAGAGAAGATGGACCAGAAACTGAGCTCAATTGTATGACAACGAGTTAATCAATTATGTGTGTGTAACAAAACCTCAATGAAATCTCCAGCTTTATTGAAGTTGAAGTGGGGAGACCTTCCTGGTTGTTGAACCCACTGATATGCTGGGAAAGTGATGTTTCTGCTCACAAGGTGAGAACTTTGTCCTGTGTATCTTCTCCCAGGTCTGCAGCAGACCCGGGAGGCACAGCACGTGGCCTAAGTCTTCCTAGTCCTCTAAGGAGATTGCCATTAGCCCCACCATAGAGCCACTGAGCAGACAACCCACAAACTGGAGAACAATTATACCAAAGAAGTTCTCAGACTGTTACAAAAGTTCTAGGGCCCTCAACAGATTCCCCAACCTGGGGATCTGGCAAAGGGACTGAAAACCCCCAGGAAATTTGACTTTGGAGGCCAGTGGGATTTGATTACAGAACTTCCACAGGATTGGAGAAACAGACTGTTGGAGGGCACAAACAAAACCTCGTGTGCACCAGGATCCAGGAGAAAGGAGAGTGACCCCACAACAGACTGAGCCAGACTTGCTTGTGAGTGTCCAGGCGTCTCTGGCAGAGGCATGGGTGGACAGTGGCCTGCTGTGGGGTCAGAGGCTCTGAATACAACAGTGCCGGCATAGTCCTTTTGAAGGAGGTCGCCATTACCACGTTACCCCAACCGTAGTTTGGCCTCAGGGCAAACAACAGGGAGGGAGCACAGCCCTGCCCAACAGAAAACTGGATTAAAGATTTACTGAGCATGGCCCTGCCCAACAGAACAAGACCCAGATTACCCCAGAGCCAGTCCTTCCCATCAGAGAGCTTCTACAAGCTTCTTATCCATCAGAGAGATGACAGAATGAAAACCACAGTCACAGAAAACTAACCAAACTGATCACATAGATAGATCACAGCCTTGTCTAACTCAATGAAACTATGAGCCATGCTGTGTAGGCCAACCAAGGTCATGGAGAGTTCTGAAAAAACATGGTCTAGTGGAGGAGGGAATGCCAAACAGCTTCAGTATTCTTGCCTTGTGAACCCCATGAACAGTATGAAAAGGCAAAGACAGGACACTGAAAGATGAACTCCCCAGGTCAGTAGGTGCCCAATATGCTACTGGAAAAGAGTGGAGAAATACCTCCAGAAAGAATGAAGAGACGGAACCAAAGCAAAAACAATGCCCAGTTGTGGATGTGACTGGTGATGAAAGTAAAGTCTGATGCTGTAAAGAGCAATATTGCATAGGAACCTAGAATGTTAAGTCCATGAATCAAGGTAAATTGGAAGTGGTCCGAGAGATGGAGATGGCAAGAGTGAACATCAACATTTCAGGAATCAGTGAACTAAAATGCACCGGAATGGCAAATTTAATTCAGATGACCATTATAATCTACTACTGTGGGCAAGAATTCTTTGGAACAAATGGAGTAACCCTTATAGTCAACAAAAGAGTCCGAAATGCAGTACTTAGGTGAAATCACAAAAACAGCTGAATGATCTTGGTTCGTTTCCAAGGCAAACAAATCACTTAATATCACAGTAATCCAAGTCTATGCTCCAACCAGTAATGCTGATGAAGATGAAGTTGAACAGTTCTATGATGACCTACAAGACCTTTTAGAACTAACACCAAAAAAATATGTCCTTTTCATCATAGGGGACTGGAATGCAAAGTAGGAAGTCAAGAGAAAAGACCCTGGTGCTGGGAAAGATTGAAGGTGGGAGAAGGGGACTATAGAGGATGAGATTGTTTGATAGCATCACTGACTCGATGGACATGAGTTTGAGCAAGCTCCGGGAGATGGTGATGAACAGGGAAGCCTGACATGCTGCAGTCCATGGGGTCTCAAAGAGTCGGACATGACTAAGTGACTGAACTGAACTGAAAGACACATTCCAGGAATTCAGGACAATGGAGCAGGATGTTTACTGAAAACAAGACCAAGGTCTCAGAGTTCTACACTGACTGCCTAGTAATTTCTACCTCACTAGTATATGTGGGACACTTAATTGAGCCATTAGTGTTAAGGCTACTCTTGTCTATTTTTGTTGCAGTTATTTCTGCTCTCAGAGAATACACTGAGAACACATCCCAAGCCTCTTCACCTTCAGGGAAGTGGGTTTGAGACTTTTTCTCTTGTCTCCTCATGAATAAGTCCCTTTCTCTGCTGCAGAGCTCAGCATCTCACCAATTGGCTTGCTGTATGTCAGGCAAATGTTTTGGTAACAGAGGTTGCAGGTGGGGATTTTGCCTCTGGGGCCTCCCACGCAGGTGCCTTTTCCCTCAGGGTCTGCTCTTCTTCTGGGCAAGAGTCCAAGACACCTGTTCACAAGAATGGCCCCCATCAGGCAGGAGTGGGATTCCCTCTAAAGGGGCCCCTGGACAAGGGACATTGGCTGCAGAACCAAACTAAGAAGGAGTCACTTTTGTCGGGGACAAAATGGAGTTGGCCAGTGCAGGTACATTAAAGAAATGAAACCTCATCTCACTGGATGTAAGTTGCAGGAATTTACAACTCTCCCTGGGATCAACAAAGGACATCAACCAATCCCCAACACCAAGTCTGTTCATGCCATTGGGTCTCCTGTTTCCCTGACTCAGCGAACCTGATCCCAATAAGAAAGAAGGCCATTAGGCAGCCAGTTAGCTGGAAAAGACAAATAACTTCTGTATTCACCTTACAAAAGTCTCTCAGCTTGTGAGCTACTCAGAGCTCAAGGCTCCTGTGCCCTTGAATCTCTTGGCTCACAGGTCAAAATCTTGGCAGCAAACTCATCTTTCTGCTCTATTTTACTCGATGCACTGAGTTTTATTTTTGACAGAGCCCTGTGTTAACATCTGACATACAGCAAGCCAAATGATGAGATGCCAAGGTTTGCAGCAGAGAAGAGTTTATCCACAATGTAGTCAAGTGAAGAGATGGGAGGGTAAGTTTCAGATCACATTCCTCAAAGGTAAGGAAGTTGGGATATTTGTGGAGTAAAGAAGCAGGGTGGTCTTAGGTGTGGGGAGAGGTGATGGAAGCAGGGAAATGGTGAGGTGATTGGTGCTCTGCGCAGGTATATCTGAATTACTTGCTTTTTCGTGGGATGCATGCTTACAAATGGAGGTGCTTAGCTGTTGGGAGCCGTGTTAGGCATTACTGACAAAATGGAAGCACAGCCCCAACCCCCTCTCCTCATCCCACAGGCACGGTCCTGGGATGAAGGAGTTAGGTTTTGTGATTCTGACTTGCTCTTTCCTTTCTTTGGTTGAGTTGGCTGGAAAGAATGTTAAGGTACTTAATGTTCTTGAGAGAAGCATGAGAAAGCACAAAGCCTTCTGCAGTTGTGCCCAGAAAATAATATATAAAGCAACCATTGACATTTGTTCAAGGATTTTTACAAAGAATGTCCCGGGATGAGCACATAGGCCGTAGCTTGAGGCCATGGGAAGGATTGTTATCTGAGACCTGTGTGAGGGAAATGTTTATGGCAAAGGAAGTTTGCTGAGTTTAGGGTTTAGGAATAATTAAGAATAGTTAGAAGCCTTTTTAGGAGATAGTGAGCTTAGGATACTAGGGGCAAGCAGGATTTAGAAAGATAAGAAATAAACTGAGGAATGTGGTATGCAGCCCAGACATAAGCATGAGTTACAATGTAATCACAAGTAAACAGGATTCTGACAGAATCACAGAAGCAGGAACTCTGTTTGAAGGGCAACAATGAGACAACAAATCTGGGTGAGGGGGAACTGAAAATGTCAAACCTCTGACCTAATGCTTTTGTCAAAGTATAAAAGAAGACCTGATGCTTGAAATAAACATGTAGTCCTGTACCTCGAGTCAGAGGTTACATCATTCTTTGCCAACACCGCTTATCCCTTTAGGCTGATTCCCTGGCTGCTGGAGCTGGACTCCGGCACTTAGCCTTATCCAAAGGTGGAGTTTTTGACCCTCTGGTATCAAAGATTGTTCTATGGATACCTGTGCAGACCCAGTTTTAGGGCCTGTGGCACCAACCAGTCTTAGCCAGCTCAAACTGGTCAAGAGTTGACTCTTAAGTTCCTAAAGAACAACTTAAGCCCCATTACTACAGCAAACGTATGTCAGAGGTGTTATCTACTGGGGTAATTAAGGAGTCTTGTGATATATTAATATTACCTAGGCTACTTGAAACTTGGAGGCTGTGGTATTAAAGACAGGGAGAAAATAGTTAATGTGAGCTTAATCAGTGAAGACAGGCTACAAGCAGAGGGCTGTTCTGAAAGGCAAGCTCAAGAATTTGAGCTGTCTTTTCTGATACCCCTTTCTGCATCATATGCCTCAACATGCAAGTCCTGAAATCATGGGGGCTGGCCTTGGCCAAGTAGGGCAGAGCCTGGGGGATGGAGAGTGCCTCTGTGCCTTGACCTTCAAGACTTAGCTCCTGGGCCCCCTCCTGCAAGGATTGAGGACTGGGACCACTGAGTGACCCCCTGAGTGCTGCCTTTAATGAGCTGGGTGGTCAGAGATGAGGCATCCAGTTAAATTTGAATTTCAGATGAACAACAGACAACTTTTTAATATGAGTGTCTCACACAGCATTTTAAAAACTCAAAATTAATGGCGCACCCCAGCTTATTTTGTTCATTTAAAAAACACGTTTATTCATTTGGCCACTCCAGGTCTTAGTTGTGGCACATGGGATTTTCAGTCTTCACGTGGGCACGTGGTATCTTCAGTTGCAGCATGTGAACTCTTAGTAGGGCCATGGGAGATATAGTGCCCTGACCAGGGGTGGAACCCACGCCCATTGCATTAGGAGTGCAGAGTCTCACTGTAGCACAGTGAAGTCCCCCAGTTTCTTTATTTTTGCTAAACTTGGCAACACTATCCCCATGCCCTCAGAGCTTGGCACAGACCCAGGGATCCCTACAATCTAGAGACAGATTCCTCTGCCAAGCACTGGACTAAGGTGCAGCAACTGGAACACATTGCAGGGGAGGAGAAATAATTCTCCTCCCTTAGCAGGTTCTGGGAAGAGAACACTGTAATGAAAGACAGACTAACTGGAGAAAAACCAAGTGAAGTTTAGGAACATGTACACAGATAATCACGATGGTGTGATCACTCACCTAGAGCCAGGCATCCTAGAATGTGAAGTCAAGTGGGTCTTAGAAAGCATCACTACAAACAAAGCTAGTGGAGGTGATGGAATTCCAGTGGAGCTATTTCAAATCCTGAAAGATGATGCTGTGAAAGTGCTACACTCAATATGCTAGCAAATTTGGAAAACTCAGCAGTGGCCACAGGACTGGAAAAGGTCAGTTTTCATGCCAGTCCCAAAGAAAGCCAATGCCAAAGAATGCTCAAACTACCACACAATAGCACTCATCTCACATGCTAGTAAAGTAATGCTCAAAATTCTCCAAGCCAGGCTTCAGCTATACTTGAACCGTGAACTTCCAGGTGTTCAAGCTGGTTTCAGAAAAGGCAGAGGAATCAGAGATCAAATTGCCAACATCTGCTGGATCATGGAAAAAGCAAAAGAGTTCCAGAAAAACATCTATTTTTGCTTTATTGACTATGCCAAAGCCTTTTTCTGTGTGGATCACAATAAACTGGAAAATTCTGAAAGAGATGGGAATACCAGACCACCTTGCCTCTTGAGAAACCTATATGCAGGACAGGAAGCAACAGTTAGAACTGGACATGGAACAACAGACTGGTTCCAAATAGGAAAAGGAGTACGTCAAGGTTGTATATTCTCACCCTGTTTATTTAACTTCTATGCAGAGTACATCATGAGAAAAGCTGGGCTGGAAGAAGTACAAGCTGGAATCAAGATTGCTGGGAGAAATATCAATAGCCTCAGATTGATTCCAAAGAGTTGACTCATTGGAAAAGACTCTGATCCTGGGAGGGACTGGGGCAGGAGGAGAAGGGGACGACAGAGGATGAGGTGGCTGGATGGCATCACTGACTTGATGGACATGAGTTTGGGTGAACTTCGGGAGTTGGTGATGGACAGGGAGGCCTGGCGTGCTGCAGTTCACAGGGTCGCAAAGAGTCAGACCCGACTGAGCGACTGAACTGAACTGAACTGATGGGTGTATATGTATGCGTGTATATTCAGTCACACTTTTTAGTGTTATAAACCTCTGCCTCTACGATGGGCTTCTGCAGTTCTGTGGAGATTTCCTTTTTTTTCCCATTTTCGTTCTTCTTCGATTTTTTACTTTCCTCTTTTTCCAATTTTCAATTTTCAATTTTTGAAACATATCATATATTTCTACATGTATTCCTTCTTTGCCTTTCTGACTATTCTGTTCCCCTTGCAGTTACGCTTTAATGTATGTAAATCTTCATCTACCTCTATTTAACTGTGCACATCTATTCTTTCTTTTCTTTCTTTCCTTTCCTCTCAACATATCTGTGAGTTGTGTTTTCATGGCTTTATTCCCCACTTGGCACCTTGCTTTAGTTTTGTTTTCCAGTTCGTGCTTTAGTTAGTTTTCTTAACTGGTAAATATAATTTTTAATTTCCTTTGTTTGCCGGGTCAGTCTACTGTATTTTATTTTTGCTGGACTATTTTCATTAGCTCATGGGTGTATATGTGTACATTCCATTATTTTAATCCTTATTTGCCTGATTTTGTAACTGCCAAACCCCATTTGTGTGGGGTTATTTGTTTGTGGATTTTTGTTTTAATCTCACTGAATGCCATAACAAACCACTTGCGGAATCTTGTTCCTGACCAGAGATCAAGCCTTGAGCCTTTGGAGTGGGAGCACTGACTCCAAGACCCTAGACTACCAGAGAACTAGCCCAAGGGAGTATCAAATGGTGTGAAGTCACACAAAGGAAACCACTTGAATACAAGACCCAGCATCACCCAACCACCAGTAGCACCCTGGGCAACATGTCTCATCTAAATAACGAACAAAACAGAAATACAAACCCAATCATCAGCAGACACGATTACCACTTCACTCAGCCTTGCCCATCAGAGGAAAAACAAACAAACAAAAACTCAGCACAAATCTCACCCCAAGAAAAGCTTACACAAACCACTGGACCAACCTTAGGAAGGCAGAAACCAAAAGGAAGAAAGAATTCAACCTTGAATTCTCCTGGGAAAAGGAGACCTCAAACACAATAAATTTTAAAAAGTAATGAAAAGGCAGAGAAATACTACACATATGAAAGAACAACCTAGAAACACAGAAGTCCAAATAAATGAAGAAGAAATAGGCAAACTACCTGAAAAAGAATTACAAATAATGATAGTAAAGATGATCAAAAACCTTGAAGACACAATGGAGAAAATGCAAGATTCAATCAACAAAGACCTAGAAGAATTAAAGAATAAACACACAGAGGCAAAAAACACAATTACTGAAATTAAAAGTATTCTAGAAGGAATCAATAGCAGAATATCTGATGCAGAAGAACAAATCAGTGAGCTGGAACATAAAATGGTGGAAATAACTTCTGAAGAGCAGAATAAAGTAAAAAGAATGAAAACCACTGACGACAGTCTCAGACACCTGTGGGACAATATTCAACTCACCAGCATTCGAATTATAGGGGTCCCAGAAGAAGAAGAGAAAAAGAAAGGGTATGAGAAAATTTTTGAAGAGATTATACTTGAACATTTTCCCAACAAGGAAAACGAAATAGTCAATCAAGTCCAAGAGGCACAGAGTCCCATACAGGGTAAACCCAAGGAGAAACACGCCAAGACACATACTAATCAAACTAACAAAGACTAAACACAAAGAACGCATATTAAATGCAGCAAGGGAGAAGCAACAAGTAACATACAAAGGAAACCCCATACGCTTAACAGCTGATCGTTCAGCAGAAACTCCGAAGGCCAGAAGGGAATGGCAGGATATATTTCAAGTACTGAAAGGAAAAAAATCTACGACCAAGATTACTGAGCCAGCAAGGATCTCATTTCTTAACAGAATTCAGTACCATCAGATCAGCTTTACAACAAACGTTAAAGGGACTTATATAGCCAAGAAATGCAAAAGAGGAAAAAAGATCTACAAAGTCCCAAACAATTAAGAAAATGGCAATAGGAACATATATATCAATAATTACTTTAAATGTAAATGGACTAAATGCTCCAACCAAAAGATACGGACTGGCTGAATGGGTACAAAAGCAAAACCCATATATAGGCCGTCCACAAGAAACCCACTTCAGACCTAAAGACACATATAGACTGAAAGTGAGAGGATGGAAAACTATAGTCCATGCAAATGGGAAGCAAAAGAAAGCTGGAGTAGCAATCCTCATGTCAGACAAAATAGACTTTAAATTAAAGAGGGTTACAAGAGATAAAGAAGGACTCTACATTAGTGATCAAGGGCTCAATCCAAGAGGAAGACATAACAATTGTAAATATCTATGCACTCAACATAGGAGCACCTCAGTACATAAGACAAACACTAACAGACATAAAGGAGAAATTGACAGGAACACAAGAATACTAGGAGACTTTAACACCCCACTCTCACCAATGGACAGATCATCAAAACAGAAAATTAATAAGGAAACACAAGTCTTAAATGATACATTAGATGAGATGGATCACCTTGATATCTTCAGGACATTCCATCCAAATGCAGAAGAGTACACCTTTTTCTCAAGTGCACATGGAACATTCTTCAGGATAGACCACATCTTGGGTCACAAATCAAACCTCAGTAAATTTAAGAAAATTGAAATTGTATCAAGCATCTTCTCTGACCATGATGCTTGAGACTAGATATCGATTACAAGAAAAAAAAACGTAAGAAACACAAACACTCAGAGATGAACAACACGTTTTGAAATAACCAGCAGGTTACTGAAGAAATCAAAAGGGAAATCAAAACATTTCTGGAAACAAATGACAATGAAAACACAACTCAAAACCTATGGGATGCAGCAAAAGCAGTTCTAAGAGGGAAGTTTATAGCAATACAATTCTACCTCAAGAAACAAGAAAAACCTCAAATAGACAAACTAAATTTACACCTAAAACAACTGGAAAAAGAAGAACAACCCCCCCCCACCACCCCTCCAGTATTAGTAGAAGGAAAGAAATCATAAAGATCTGAGCAGAAATAAATGAAAATGAAATGAAAGAAACAAGAGTAAAGATTAACAAAACTGAAAGCTGGTTCTTTGAGAAGATAAACAGAATCAAGAAAACTATAGCCAGAGTCAACAAGAAAGAAAAAGAGAAGAATCAAATCAACAAAATTAGAAATGAAAAAGCAGAGGTTACAACAGACAATGCAGAAATACAAAGCATTATAAGAGACTATTATGAACAACTATATGGCAATAAAATGGATAACCTGGAAGAAATGGACAGATTCTTAGAAAACTTCAATCTTCCAAGACTGATCCAAGAAGAAATAGAAATTATGAACAACCCAGAAATAAACACTGAAACTGAAGCTGTGATCAAAAATCTCCCAAAAAACAAAAGCCCAGGGCCAGATGCTTTCACACGAGAATTTATCAAACATTTAGAGAAGAGCTAATGCCTATCCTTCTAAAATGATTTCAAAAAATTGCAGAGGAAGGAACACTTCCAAACTCATTCAATTACCCTGATACCAAAACCAGATAAAGACAAGACGAAGATAACTACAGGCCAATATCACTGATGAACATAGATGCAAAAATCCTCAACAAAATGTTAGCAAACAGAATTCAGCAACACATCAAAAAGCTCATACACCGTGATCAAGTTGGGTTTATTCCAGGGATGCTAAGACCTTAAAATATATGCAAAGCAATCAATGTGATACACCATATTAACACACTGAAATACAAAAATCATATGATCATCTCAATGGACACAGAAAAATTCTTTGACAAAATTCAGCACCCATTTATGATGAAAGCTCTTCAAAAAATGGGCACAGAAGGAACCTACCTCAACATAGTAAAGGCCATATATGATTAGCCTACAGCAAACATTATTCTTAATGGTGAAAAATGAAAGCATTTCCCCTAAGATCAGGAACAAGACAAGGGTGTCCACTTTCAGCACTATTATTCAACATAGTTTTGGAAGTCCTACAGCAATCAGAGAAGGAAAAAAAGGAAAGGAAACAGATAGGAAAAGAAGAAGTAAAGCTCTCACTGTCTGCAGATGACATAATACTGTACATAGAAAACTCTAAAGATAGTATCAGAAAACTACTACCGCTAATCAGTGAATTTAGCAAAGTTGCAGGATACAAAACCAATACACAGAAATCATTTGCATTTCTATATACTAACAATGAAAAAATCAGAAAGAAATTAAGGAATCAATCTCATGCACCATTGCAACAAAAAGAATTAAGTATCTGGGAATAAACTTACCTAAGGAGACAAAAAACTCTATACCGAAAATTATAACACACTGATGAAAGTAATCAAAGATGACATCAACAGATGGAGAGATATTTCATGTTCCTGGGGAGGAAGAATCAATATTGTGAAAATGACTGTACTACTAAACACAAACTACACAGTCACTGCAATCCCTACCAAATCACCAATGGCACTTTTTCACAGAACTAGAACAACAAATTCATACGGAAACACAAAAGACCCCGAGTTGCAAAAGCAGTCTTGAGAAAGAAGAGTGAAGGTGGAGGAATCAACCTTCCTGACTTCAGATTATACTACAAAGCCACAGTCATTGAGACAGTATGGTACCGCCACAGAAACAGAAATATAGACCAATGGAACAAGATAGAAAGCCCAGAAATAAACTCATGCACCTACGGGTACCTTATTTTGACAAAGGAAGTAAGACTATAGACAGGGGCCAAAACAGCCTCTCCAATAAATGGTGCTGGGAAAACTGGACAGCTACAGGTAAAAGAATGAAATTAGCACACTTCCTAACACCTACACAAAGATAAACTCAGAAGGGATTAAAGACCTAAATGTAAGGCCAGGAACTATAAAACTCTTAGAGGAAAACATAGGCACAACACTCGATGACATAAATCAAAGCAAGATCCTCTATGACCCACCTCCTAGAGTAACGGAAATAAAAACAAAAGTAAACAAGTGGGACCTCATAAAACCTTTTGCACAGCAAAGGAAACTATAAGCAAGGTGAAAAGACAACCCTCAGAATGGAAAGAAAATAACATCAAATGAAACAACTGAAAAAGGATTAATTTCCAAAACATACAAGCAGCCCATACAACTCAATACCAGAAAAACAAACAACCCAATCAAAAAGTGGGAAAAGGAACTAAACAGACATTTCTCCAAAGAAGACATACAGATGGCTAACAAACACATGAAAAGATGCTCAACATCGCTCATTATAAGAGAAAGGCAAAGCAAAACTATACTGAGGTATCACCTCACACCACTCAGAATGGCCATCGTCAAAAAGTCTACAAACAGTAAATGCTGGAGAGGGTGTGGAGAAAAGGGAACGCTCTTGCACTGTTGGTGGCATTTAAATGGATACAGCCACTGTGAAAGACGGTATGGAGATTGCCTAAAAAACTAGGAATGAAGCCACCATATGACCCAGCAATCCCACTCCTTCCTCAGGCGTGAACCCTGAGGAAACCAAAATTGAAACAGACACATGTACCCCATTGTTCACTGCAGCACTATTTACAATAGCTAGAACATGGAAGCAACCTAGATGTCCATCGACAGATGCATGGATAAAGAAGTTGTGGTAAATATACACAATGGAATATTATCCAGCCATTCAAAGGAACACACTTGAGTCAGCTCTGATGAGGTGGATGAACTCAGAATCTATTATGCAGAGTGAAGTGAGTCAGAAAGAGAAAGATAAGTATCCTATCCTAACACATATACACGGAATCTAGAAAAGTGGTACTGAAGAACTTTTTACAGGGCAGCAACGGAGAAACAAACATAGAGGATAGACTTATGGACATTGGGAGAGAAGAGGGTGAGATGTATGGACAGATCAACATGGAAACTTATGTTACCATATGTAAAATCGACAGGCAACGGGAATTTGCTGTATGGCTCGGGAAACTCAAACAGGGGCTCTGTACCAACCTAGAGTGGTGGCATGGGGAGGGAGATGGGAGGGAGTTTCAAAAGGGAGGGGATATATGTAAACCGACAGCTGATTCATGTTAAGGTTTGACAGAAAAGAGCAAAATTCTGTAAAGCTATTATCCTTTAATTAAAAAAAAGTTAAAAAAAAAAAAACAATGACACCCCAGGGCTTCCCTGGTGGCTTACAGAGTAAATGGTCCACCTGCCTGTGCAGGAGACACCACTTCAATCCCAGGTCCAGGAAGATCCCGCATGCCGCAGAACAGCGAAGCCTGTGCGTGCCACAATTACTGAGCCTGCGATCGAGAGTCCAGGAGCGGCAACTCCTGAACTCCTCCAGCCCAGGGGCCCAAGCTCTGTAAGAAGAGATGCCAGTGTGATGAGAAGCCACGCACCACAACCTGAGAGCAGCCCCCCGTGATGCAACTAGAGAAAAGTCTGCACAGGAAAGAAGACTCCGCACAGTCAGAAATAAATAATCACATAACAGTGAGAAAACAAGAGTGAAAACCCTAGGAATAGACATACCCAAGGAGACAAAAGACCTCTACTTTGAAAACTGTAAGATCCTGATGGAAGAAATCAAAGATGACACAAACAGAGGGAACGATATGACCATGTTCTTGCTTCAGAGGAATCAATATTGTCAAATTGTCTCTCATACTCAGAACCATCTACGTATTCAATACAATTCCTAGAAAATTACTAATGGTATTTCTCAGAGAACTAGAACAAAAAATGTTTGAAATCTGCATGGAAATATACAAGTTCTGGAACAGCCAAATCAATCTTCAGAAAGAATAGTGGAGCTGGAGGAATCACACTCCCAGACTTCCCACACTCCCAGACTGTAGCCATACTTCATACAGTCCTCAGAGAGAGTAAGGTACTGGCAGAAAGAGAGAAATACAGATCAGTGGGAAAGGATAAAAATCCCCAAATAAAGCCACGCATCTAAGGTAAATTAATGTACAGTGAAAGGGGCAAGAATATAAAATGGAGAAAAGACAGTCTCTTGACTAAGCAGTGCTGGGCAAACGGGACGGTTACACGTAAAAGAATGGAGTTAGAACGTTTCTCATACCACATACAAACATAAATTCAAAATGTATTCACGACCTAAACATAAGACCAGACGTTATAAAACTTCCAGAAGAAAACATAGGCAGGACACTTTTGACATCTATCGTGGGCCTCAATCCATGGGGTGGAAAAGAGTCAGACGCGACTGAGCGACTAACACGTTCACTTTCTATATATTCACATATAGACTATGCATATATTCATACATATTATGCATGTGTATATATACATATATATTTCTATATGTTCATATATATCCACGTGTATATATATGGATATACACCACTTCTTCCTCATCCAATCCTCTGCTGATGGACACTCATGCTGTTTCTATATCTTGGCAGCTGTAAATAATGGTTCTAACATCTTCCCAAATTAGCGTGTTTACTTTTCTCAGCTATGTACCCAGGAGTGGCCATCCTGGCACGTTGCTTGTCTTTTTCTGTTGCACACAGACTGTTACTAACAGCATGGACCTTGCAGATGCTGAGATCTGTGAGGTCCAGTGCATCAAGTAGGGGGCCCCTGCCTCCTCGAGGAGGTGCCCCGTCTATCCTGGCTGGGCTCACACTGCAGTTGGCAGTCCACTCCCCTCAGAGGACGGCAAAGAGTTCAGATATCCAGGCCAGAGGATCCTGTGGTTCGACCTGTGTGGGAAGGCTGAGGCAGGGGCTGGGCCACGGCTGGGGTTCCGGTTAACTCCCCCAGCCCAGGGAAAGAGGGGAAGGAGTCTGAGAACTGTATTGGGGCGCAGGCTCTGAGCCTGGAGTTGGGGTAGGAAGGACCAGGGATGAAGTGTGGAGAATTCGGTACCCAGCACGCCGGGGAGGAGAAGGGTTCTGCCTGGGAACAGCCTGATACAGATATCAGGGCTCCTGGGCACTGATCTTGCCCTGGGACGCCCACTGAGCGGTACTGTTCTCCTGCAAGACCCAGGCCTGGCCCCACCGGGGGAGACCATCAGGCAGGGCCTCCCCTCTCAGGGCCCTGGGCCTTCTGGGGCTGGGCTGGGTCCTCAGCCACAGCTGTGCCTCGGGGGACGACAGCCCGGCTGGCTGGCCCTCAGCACAAGAAGAGGTCTGCCGGGGGTGGGCTCAGGGCCCATGCAGAAGGCAGAGCCCCACCTTTGGCTGCGTGGGGACCAGGGGCCCTGAGAGCACTCTCGGGTCTTCCTCTGTGAGGAGTCATTGTTTGAAGATTCCCCTGGGACCTGCACCTTTCTCTGAAGCTTGGCCGGTCTAGGAAGTACCAAGAGCTCGGCCCAAGTTCAGGAGCCTTTGGTACTAGTGCAGGCAGAGGCCACACAGACAGGAACAGGTTCAGGAGGCTGGCCAGGGTGGGCTGGGCCGAGGCAGAGGCACCCCAAGGGCAGGCTGGGGCTCCAGGCTGCGTCTCAGCCCGAGGACAGCTCTTACGCCACCTGGGGCTGAGGCCCATCGTGCATCTCGGCTTGATGAGGACCTTGGCAGTTCTGACTCATGGCCACAGCTGAATATCCCCCAAGGAAGTGTCAAGAGAGGGAATGAGTGAAAGTAGAAGAACAAGGAACACTCAGATCTTCAGCCACCCTGCTAGAAGCCCCACGCGCTCCCTGTCCTACCTCCAGAGCCTGCACGGCTGGTGTCATCAGGGCACCATCCCCAAATCAGGGCTGGGGCCCCTGGGCACCTCTGCAGAGGCCCAAGCATGAGGGCCCTGGGGCCCTGCTGACACACGGGGGACCTGGGGTGGGCACAGAAGACCTGCTGTCAATCTCCTGCTTGAAAGCAGGGCCAGGGACAGCAAGACTGACCTCCTGGGAGAGCTGCCAGGGGTGGGTGAGACGACACAGGGTCTGAAACTATGGGTCCCCGAGCACAGGGAGGGCTCCAGCTGTGTGCCTGCTGGGTCCCTGGGAGGGTGTGGGGCCCACGACCACTCCCCTGTCATAGACTTTCCCCACCCTGGGAGCTGCTCATGTTCCAGGAAGAAAGAAGGATGTGGGCCCTGAGCACACACCCCATGGGGGCAGGGTCCTCTCACCTTTCTGACTGAGGAGGGGCTTGCAGGCCAGCCTCACCCTCCCTGCCGGTGACCCCGTCTTCTGGGTTCTCTGCTCCTCAGCTGGACCAGCCAGGCCAGACACCCGGGGCCTCGGCCACAAACTGCCCTGGACGCCAGTGTGCCAGTGGGGTCTTTGCATCCCCTAAGTGCCCCCTGTGGGACTGCAAGCCCCCATTGGGAGGGACCCTGGCTGGCTCCTGCCTCCACCCCTGGACTCAGCATCCGGCCCTGGCAAGAGTAGGCAAAACCCGGGGCTGCAGGAGATGAGAGCCCAGCCCTTCCCACTGCTCCCCGTTAAGGTCCTTGTAGAAGAGAGACGAACATACCCAAGGTCCCCTTTCATCCCTTGCGAAGATAAGGCACCCATCCATCTTGCGCCTGTCCCATACTGGAGGGGAGGGGGCCTCTGCCCCACCGCCACCCCTTTGGGTCCCTGCTCCAACCCTGACCCATTCCCAAGAGCCACCACCAGCAGGCCTGGGTCACTGCCAGACCCAGTGCCATCCATCTCCCTCCTCCCGCTGGAGGCCTTCAGCCTGAGCGCAGCCCCAGGCTTCCTGGTCTGGCCCAGAGCCAGTCTGGCCTGTGACGTGATCAGATCGCCTGGGCAAGCAGGCCCGGTGAGATAAAAGGAAGGGGCTGAGGGGGTGGGGAGCAGCAGGATGGCACTGTGGGCAAAGGCCAGGGTGCGGATGGCAGGGCCCTGGCTGTCCCTGCACCAGGCACGCCCACTGGGCACCAGAGCCACTGCAGCCCCCAAGACGGTGCTGCCCTTCAAAGCCATGCCCCGGTGTCCTGGCAACAAGTGGATGCGGATGCTGCAGATCTGGAAGGAGCAGGGCTCTGAGAACATGCACTTGGACATGCATCAGACCTTCCAGGAGCTGGGGCCCATTTTCAGGTAAAGCTCTCCCCGCTCACCTCAGCGAGAACACCCTCACGTTCTGTCCCCCTTGGTGCCTGAGTCCCACTGGGCCAGGGCTGTGCCACATCCCACTGCCCACATCCTGGCAGGGGCACCCGGCTGCAGGGAAGGGGGCAGGGAGGGGGCTCCTTGGGGCAGGTGTGCGTCTCGGCCACCGCAGACTGGGGCCCTTGGCGAGCAGGAGCCCTGGGCGGCTCGCTGCTGGGAGCACAGAACGCAGACCCCAGAGGAGAGGAGGCTTCAGTGAGACCGCGGGAGGGCCCGCCTGCTCTGATCCAGCGCCTGGCTCTATGGAGCGGGGACCAGGCAGGACACGGCCCCTCAGCAGACCGCAGAGCTCTGCCCCACAGGTACGACGTGGGAGGGAGACACATGGTGTTCGTGATGCTGCCCGAGGACGTGGAGAGGCTGCAGCAGGCGGACAGCCGTCACCCTCAGCGGATGCTCCTGGAGCCCTGGCTGGCCTACCGACAGGCTCGCGGGCACAAGTGTGGCGTGTTCTTGCTGTGAGGGCCGGTGGGGGTGCGGAGGGAGGGGCAGGGCGGCCTGGGTGCAGAGAGCACGTGGGACGGGGAGGGCCTCAAAGCGAGCCTGCCCGAGGCCCACCTGGGTGGCTGGGGAGAGGGTGCCCACCGGCTCCAGATCGGGCCCGTGCCCCAGGCAACTTGTGTGCCTTGGAACCGGGTAAGGGGCGAGCCACAGTGGGGACCCTCCCTGCAGGGCCAGAGGAGGGAGGGGGAAGCCTGCAGAGACCTCTGAGGGGCCTGCCAGCTGGGTGCACGTCTCCCCTCCTCCAGCCCCCAGGCCCTGCGAGTAGCCCCCCACGGGCACTGCGCCCTGTGTGGGGAACACCAGGAGATGCACGATTGGATTCTGCCTCGAGGGCCAGGGTCTGTGCAAGGACTGGAGCAGGCGGGCAGCATGGTAGAGGCCTCGCCCACGCTGGGGCGCGGTGAGAGCAAGCTGGGCCAGCTCCCAGGGGCTCAGCCTCCTTCCTCACAGAAGAAGCCTCCAGGCCCAGAGGTGGCCCAGTGGGGAGGTGCGTGTGGCAGGCAGGGAGCCTGCGATTCTGCAGACACCCCGGCAGCAGTCTCAGCCAGAAGCCCCTGTCTCAGCCTGGGTGAAGTACAGGAAGCTGCCCCGAGGAAAGAGGTGCCACCGGCATCCCAACAGGGTCAGCCTGCCCCTGACGACCAGCAGGCGGCTCCCTGTCTGGCTGGTTTCACTCTGGAGAGAGGAAGGTGGGGTGCAGGTCAGGGCCACTGCTGACTGACACCCTGACACTCCGCTCCCTGCTCTACAGCAACGGGCCCCAGTGGCGTTTGGACCGACTGCGGCTGAACCCAGACGTCCTCTCGCTGCCAGCCCTGCAGAAGTACACACCCTTGGTGGATGGCGTGGCCAGGGACTTCTCCCAGACCCTGAAGGCGAGGGTGCTGCAGAATGCTCGGGGGAGTCTGACCCTGGACATCGCGCCCAGCGTCTTCCGCTACACCATCGAAGGTGTGGGCTGGGGAGGCAGGCGCACCTCAGGGCGTGGGGGGAGCTGGCCCTGAGGCCCAGGCTGCCTGGGGCTCAGGAACCCCTCATCCCACAGCCAGCACCTTAGTCCTTTACGGGGAGCGGCTTGGCCTTTTGACCCAGCAACCAAACCCTGACAGCCTGAACTTTATCCACGCGCTGGAGGCCATGTTGAAGTCCACCGTGCAGCTCATGTTTGTGCCCAGGCGCCTGTCACGGTGGATGAGCACCAACATGTGGAGGGAGCACTTTGAGGCCTGGGACTACATCTTCCAGTATGGTGAGGGCCGGAGCCCGGGCCGTGCGGTGACTAGGGACCCCGGGGCCCCCTCCACTCACCACAGTCGCAGAAGGACTGAGGTCCCGGGAGGGGCTTGTGGCTTCGTTATGGTCCCAGACCCATCGGCAGTGATGCTGGCCTGGGCGGGCCTGAGAACTGGGGCAGGACGTGGAGAATTGGGGGTATGGAGGAGGGTAAAGGGCAGGAGGATGACAAAGAGCAGTGCTTCCCAGCGCCAGACCCGGGGCTTCTGTCGCTATGCATCCTGCAGCCAACAGAGCCATCCAGAGAATCTATCAGGAGCTGGCCCTCGGCCACCCGTGGCACTACAGCGGCATCGTGGCAGAGCTGCTGATGCGAGCAGACATGACCCTGGATACCATCAAGGCCAACACGATCGACCTCACTGCTGGGAGTGTGGACACGGTCAGGCCAGCACCCAGCCCTTCCCATAGAGCAGGGAGCTCCCCTGCCTCCAGGCAGCCTCCTCCCAGGGCAAATGTCTCCTCCACGCCCCTCCCCAATCTATGCCTCCAGCTTCCCAAAGGGAAGGAGTCTATGGTGACCCACATGAGAAACCAGGCTCCAGACAGAGTGTAGAGTGGCCGGAGGCCTGGGTACCTGCAGCATCAGAGGTCCCGGGGTCCTGGGGGGAGGGGAAGGGCTGAGGTTCGGCTGCAGAGTCACACTAGAGACCTTTTCCAGGGACAGACACGATCCTTAGGAGGTGACTGGCTAATGGGAGGGGCAGCAAGAGGTTCTAGCATGTGGGGGAGAGAGCAGGTGGCAGGGAAGCCAGCCCAGGGGGCGGGCCAGGCCCAGGGTGTACAGTGCAGCTGAAGTGTCCTGCCTCTAGACCGAGCCTCCCTCTGCCAGCATCTCTGAGGGCCAGGCACCCAGGCCCTGAGCTGAGGTGCGGGCTTCAGGTGAGACACTCCCTGAGCCGGGGCTGTGATGCAGCCATAAGGTGAGAGAGGGTGGGCCAGGCATGTGCCTGCTCTGGGAAGGCTTCCTGGAGAAGAACAGCTTTCGCTGAAATTGGAGAGACCACACAGAAGAGGAGGCCCGGAGGGCAGCAGGCCAGGCCCTGCAAGAGCCGGCAGCGAGGAAAGGCCATGAGGCTGAGTGGAGGGAACAGGGCAAGCGGGCAGAGGAGGCAGACAGGGTCAGGGCCTCTGTCAGGAAGGGCCTTGCACACCCGGCCTGTATCCCAGGCTAGAGGAAGCCAGTGTGAGGAGTATCTCACTCAGGCATCGGGTCCCTCACAGGCCACAGGGCAGAGCACAGTACGGACTACAGCTCAGGGAGCCCCAGGGAGGCCCGATCTGCACGGCAGCGGATGCCAGGGGCAGGTTACCTTGGGGACGACATTTAGGAGATACCGAGCTGCCCAGGTCTCCAGCTGGATAGCGGGCACCACTCTTTGCACATGGAAATGATCCAGGAGGAGGCAACGGCTGGGAGTCTGGGTGGCCGGTTCCTGCTAGGACCCTGTGAACCGACCTGCCTGTGGATGCCCAGATAGACCTCAGCTCCTCAACTCTGCCCACTTAGTAGATGCCAAGAGTGAGCCCCTCCTGGACCCAGAGGAGGAAGAGAACCTCAGGTTCTGAGGTGGCCAGAGGAGGCCTGGGTCTCAGTGACGTTGGGGGCGCCTCCCCTGAGGGATTCAGGGAAAGCTGACGAGCTGGTTTTAGAATCTCCAGGACTCCAGGTCTGGGCTTTGTGGTCTCTGAGCATGCAGGTCCCCTGTCCCCAGAGGACCACCATCTTTCTGGGAGAGGCTCCGGAGTGGAGGGGCACGGCCTACACCTGGCCCTCTGCGCCCCCTGCAGACAGCCTTCCCCTTGCTGATGACTCTCTTTGAGCTGGCTCGGAACCCGGAGGTGCAGCAGGCGCTGCGCCAGGAGAGCCTGGTGGCTGAGGCCCGGATCTCAGAAAATCCCCAGAGGGCCATCACGGAGCTGCCTTTGCTGCGGGCGGCCCTCAAGGAGACCTTGAGGTAGGCGAGATGGACCTGGACTTCCCCACGACCCTGGCCCCGTGCCTGCAGAGCCCTCTTGCTGGGCTTGACGACGGATCCTGGGGCTGACAGCTCCTTTGCCCAGGGGTGCACACCCCTTGTACCTCCTCTTCTTCTCCCTGGAGGGGAGCCTGGTGCTTCTTCCTCTGGGATCCCACCTCAGTGTCCTGGTGACCTTGTCAGTCACGTCCTCGCTGGCTTGGGGAGCTTTGGCTTACTTGGGAATTGGAAGGGAGGAACGCCTCAGGATCTGGGCTTCCCAGTGCCAGGAGTGACCTGTGAGGGTCCAGGGTTGGGAGGCTGCCCTCAGGCTATATGCACTGGGCTAGGAAGGCTGCAGAGGGTGTCCGGAGCCCGGTCACAGCTGAGGACCCTGCTGGATGCTCCTGTGCGCAGGCTGTACCCCGTGGGTATCACCTTGGAGCGGGAAGTGAGCTCGGACCTGGTGCTGCAGAACTACCACATCCCAGCTGGGGTGAGTGAGGCCCTGGAGCCCCGCCGAACTTCACCCAGGGGCCAGCTGACATTGGCCCCTTCCCGCTGCTGCAGACGCTGGTGAAGGTCCTACTCTATTCCCTGGGTCGAAACCCCGCCGTGTTCGCCAGGCCTGAGAGCTATCACCCCCAGCGCTGGCTGGACCGCCAGGGCTCTGGAAGCAGATTCCCGCACCTGGCCTTTGGCTTTGGCGTACGCCAGTGCCTGGGGCGGCGCGTGGCCGAGGTGGAGATGCTGCTCCTGCTGCACCATGTGAGTGGGCCGCGAGGGGCACGGGTGGACAGCCTGGCCGGGGACCCCTGGCTTCGTTCTGGGGCGCCCAGCCTCAGGGCCCTGGAAGGCAGGGCAGGCTGGGGCCAGGTGGAACCCTGCCTCTGTCCTAGGTGCTGAAGAACTTCCTGGTGGAGACACTGGAGCAAGAGGACATAAAGATGGTCTACCGCTTCATACTGATGCCCTCCACCCTGCCCCTCTTCACCTTCCGGGCCATCCAGTAGTCCTGTCAGCACACTGCCGGGCCACGCACGCTACAAGCCCCTCTGCCGGACCCCAGCCACACCTCTTTTCTCCTACAGGCCCTGACTTTTGAGTCACACCACTGTGCAGCCAGCACTTTGCACTCATGGAACAGCACAGGCCCCCGCGGGTCAGGCTTGCTGGCCTGTGCAGCAAGGCCAGGGCAGAGCTGGGGATGAACCTTGGTGGCAGGTCCTGGTCGCATGCCCAGTCCCACCAGCTCTTTCTCCAGCAAGGAGCGCTGTCTGAGGGCCCTTGACCCCAGTCACCCCAGCACTAGCCCCAGGCCCCTCGTGTGGCCATCCAAGCGATGGGCCTCAGACTGTACCGTCTGCCTCCCTGTCCAGTCTGTATACCTCCTGTGCTCAATTCTGCTCCAATGCAAGAGCTGACAACTTGGGCGTGCCCTGTCCTGATGGCTGCCATTTCAAGTGCCGTCCCCTTTGCCTCCAGAGCTCTGGCATGGACTTGCCTTCAAGCTGGGTTGTTATCTGTCTACCTAGCCTCTTGGGCTCACCCTGGCAGTGCCAGTCGTCTGTGATTGTGGCTGAAGTGCCCAGCCCAGGCCTGGACAGGCAGGTCGTGAGTCAGGTTTCCTAGAAGAGACGCTGCCAAAAGCCAACCTGGACATCAGGGTCAATGATACTCATCTGAGAGCACGAGGGATGGTGAACCCCTCTGGCACGAGGCAGGCCGGCCATAGAGAAGCCTCTAGAAGAAGGGTGTGGGGCCACCTCTCACTCCCTTCAGTAGAGCCAGTCTGAAGTGCCCACTACCCTCTCACAGTGACCCACAGTGACCCACAGAGGGACCACCCTGATCTCAAGGCCCGAAGAGGTTTGAACCACTGAGAGCCAACTGGGATCCCCTCGTTGGCAGAAGCAGGCAGTCTGTCCCATCCCACCTAGGGCCAGGTGACACCCCAGGTAGAAAGTGGGCCCAGAGGCAGGATGAGGGGCCGTGGGGTCTCTCCACTCTCCCGCCCTCGCCACCCCCAGTTCATCTGCTGAGGCACAGGCAGGCCGAGCAGGCAGCAAGGTGTGAGGAGTCGTGTTTCTGGCTGCACCAGCCCTGCCCCTACTGAGGGCTGGGGGGTCTCTCCACTCTCCCTGCCCCAGTGAACTGCCCCCCAGGGCATCTGTTCAGTGCCAAGATCCCTGGAGGAGGACAAGAGCTGCACACCCCGTCACCACTCCAGTCCATCCGCGGCCAAAGAGGCCTGCGGCCGCCAGTGTGATCTTCTCCCACCCCAGACAGGACTGTTGAAAGGGACCCAGAGATTCATGGAGGAGGGAGGAGGTTCCAGCCTCTGTGGTCACACAGGCACAAGCTGGAGCCCTCGCCCAGCACACAGGTCCAGCCTTCATTCCCTCTGAGCCCTGAGTTCTTCTTATGGCAATTCTATAGTATCACCATTTCGCTGGGCCCACTGAGGCACCGTGAGATGGGTTTTCGGGAAGTGCTGAGTTTTCTGGCTCAATGGGCACTCAACCTATCCGATCCTTCTCCCACCACTCAGTGGCCCTCCTCTGCAACGAGTGGAGCAAGTGTGGTGACAGGAAAGGAGTGAAAACCTAGTCCCCTCGTGGTGAGTGTGTGTCATTGTGCGGAGCTTGGCACATGTGGATGCTTGATTTTCACGGCAGCCTGAAGAGGCACGTGCTCCCTCATTCCCATTTTGCAGGTGAGAAAACCGGGGCTCAGAGAATTCGCTCATCTGGCAGAGTCTCATGGCGCTTCCATGGAAGGGGTGCTGCCTGAAGCCGTGAGGACCGTCCGATCTCTAAGGCCCTCGTTAAGGAACTTGGTTTGGTAGTGCTCATGGGCATCGTGGAGACAAACTCCAGCTAAGCATCTCTGTCTGCTTTCCAGATCCTCTCCTGGATTTCCCTGTTTCTCCAGATTTCCTCTTTCAAGTCTATGGAGGGGCCCCTTTTTCTTGATCTGGCATGGAATTTCCCGTGTCTTGCCGTGTGAGGATCTGTCCGGCTCTTTCTGACAACCTTCCAGGTTATTGCAGTCTCGAGTCTGCTGTGTGATCCTCATGATTCTTGCGCCTCTTCGGGTCTTTCAGTGTAGCTGCAGTAGTGCCTTTAAGAAGCCCGATGCCAGGAACTGGAGCGCCTTCTGTGCTCCCTGCTGCTGGGGTCTGCCTCGGGCCCTGCCATCTCTTGCCCAGCGCTGTCGCTGTCCTGGAGCCACTCTGTGCTCACTGCTCAGCCCGGGTCTCCTCTGGGCTGACTAGTGTCAAGCCTAAACCCCCTTGAGGGCCTTGTCTCGGTTCTCGGGAGGGAATGGGGATCCAGGGCTTTGTCCTCATTCCACCTTGCAAAGCTAGGCTCGCTGCTCGCCTGATGGTGCTGAGGGCAGCTTGCCGTGTTGGTGTAGTGTTTTCAAGGTCTCACCTCCAGGTGGGGCTCTGTGACAGCCTACAGGGGAGGGAAGGGAGGGGGTGGGAGGAGGTTCCAGAGGGAGGGAACCATGTATACCTGTGGCTGCTTCATGCTGAGATATGGCAGAAGCCAACACAACACTGGAAAGCAATTATCCTCTGATTAAAAATAAATACATTAAACAATACATGCAGCTGACAGGTGTTTCAACTTCAGCCTTCTTTTAAAAGCCTGGCCTCTCCGCGGGGTTCCAGTTGCGATTCCTAATCTTACTCTTGTCCTGTGCTTCAAGCCTTTCCCTGGGAAGTGGGGCCAGCAGACCATCAGGCTTGGTGGCTTGGCCCCAAGCCTCCCCTGGCAGCACTGTACTGGCTTCCGTGCTCCCTCCTCCCTGCTCCTGGTCGCACCTTGCTTCCTGGTCCTGAAGACATCCTGCCCTTTTACAAGCACAGAAATGCACTTTCTACATGTTCTGGATTGTGTAGAGTTGCTGGAGTGGGGGGATTTTCAGAGTATTAGCTTGATCCTTGCTCGAACCCGAGGACCCTCAGTGGCTCATTTAAGCAGACAGCTGGTGTCTGGAAGCTTTCTGTCTGTGGCTGCCCTGGGGGATGACCGAGCATCCCACAACTGTCAGGTCTCCACAAAGTGTTCTTCAGCTTTCTTGTGGGAGGAGTTGCCTACCTTACAGGAGGGGTCTTAGGTGCTTGTAGAACCCTGGACACCAGTCAGATTGCGGGCCAGTTTCAAATGGCTAAATATCCCCTTTCATTGATCACTTAACACGCGCTTATCAATATCCAAAAGTCCGTTCATCGTAAGAGGACAATGAGCCCATTAGTAGCATAGAAAAGAAAATTCACATCCTCCCCACCTCTATAGACACAGAGGAGCATTTAACCAAATTCAATACCATTGCTGTGCTAAGAGATATGGCACAAACCAGGAGTGGAACAAGGGCATCTATGAGAACCCAGGGCTAACACCATAATTCATTGTGAAAAACAGGCTGCTTTCCTCCTCAGACCAGGAACACAAGGTCTGCTCTCACCACTGCCAGTCAGCCCAGTCCTGGAGGTTCTACCAGAGCAGTTTGGCAACTAGAAGTCATCCAGGCAGAAGAGGAAGGAAAACTGTCTCTACGGATGGATCAGATGATCCTGCTTACAGACCACCCGAAGGAAATCACTTCAAAGGATGATTTCTAAGAAAGCTTGCAGCAGTATTTCAAGATCCAAGTGCCGGGTATAAAAATCTATTGCATTTCTCTTCACTTGTAATGACGAAGGAAACACATTCCATTTACAAGAGTGTCAAAAAGAGGGAAACACCTAGGAATTAGTTCAGCAACAGATGTTCAAATCTGTCCTGGGAAAACCACAAAGCACCACCGAAGAAATGAAAGACGGCTAGAGTTGTAAAGCCTCCTGCATCCATGGGTCAGAAGAGAGCATGCTGCTACCAGGACAATTCTCCTCACATCACTCTCAGGTTTGATGTAATCCCAGTGAAATTTCCGGGCTTCCCTGGCAGCTCAGGGATAAAGAATCCACCTGCAATGCAGGAGATCCAAGTTAATTCCCTGGTCTGGGAAGATCCCCTAGAGGAGGGCATGGCAACCCATTCCAGCATTCTTGCCTGGAGAATCCCATGGACAGAGGAGCCTGATGGGCTACAGCTCATAGGGCTGCAAAGAGTCAGACATGACGGAAAGTACTGAGCACACATGCGTGCTCTGAAAACTCCATGTTCATCTGTGTAGAAAGTGCCAAGTTGATTCTGAAATTCACATGGAATGCAAGGAACCTAGATGGCCAGTGTAATCCTAAAAAAGAATGACAAGGCAGGAGGACTCGCGTTTGCTGATTTCTAAGCTTACTGCATAGCAAACTGCTCAAGACAGGATGCTACTGGCACAAGGACAGACAGACCAATGGACTTGAACACAGCGTCCAGAAATGAAATGATATGTCTGTGGTCACTTGAGTTTTTACAGAGGGGCTAAGGCCATTCAACAGGGAGCATCTGTTTTCGAGGAATGTTGCTGGCACAACTTTCTAGCCACGTGGGAAAAAAAGAAGGTGGACCTCTACCTCATTCAGACAAGAACCGACTCAAATGCCCAAAGACTTAATCATAAGAGCTAACAGTGTAAAAGCCTCAGAAGAATACACGAAGCGAATTCTTCATGATCCTGGATTTGGCGAGATTCTTAAATTGGCAGCAAGTGCTGTTAAAAATGTGAATTTGAGGCACTGCTTTATCTCAGTCATTTCAATTCAGGGTGATTTAAAGGAGTAGAAGGAGGAAGAGAGCAACGATGGTCTGAGTTTCTGTTCCGTCAACACCTTTTTCTGATGCTGACCTTGGGAGCACGGAGCATGACAGCAGTCGCCTGGACTTCTGTACCTGCCACTTCAAGGCAGTCAGAGGCTGGCCTTAGGGCCCTCACCCTCCTAATAGGCAGCATCTGGAGAAACCTTCCGTCACTCTTAGGAAGCCAGGCGCCACCGTGGGAGACGGCTCGAGTCGTGCAGAAGGTGTCTGACGGCAACAGGGCGATGTGCAGGGCGATGCACAGTCTCCATGGCAGCTCTGCCTGTCCTCATTCCACTGCACTGCCAAGCACACTCTCGACTTCCGCCATCCCCACCTGAAGACTGGGAGCGTGCAGGCTCGGGTGCCTCAGGGGCATGTGGTCTGAGCAAACCTGGGGCCGCTCTTTAGGTGGGCATGTAGACCAGGCCCTGTGACGCTTTTGCTGTTACTAAAATACTCCACCTCTGCTCACTAAAGTGGCAAGAGGTTGTGTGAGGTGACACCTACCGAAGGGAAGAAAGATCAAACGTTAAAACCACAAAGAAATCTCTGAGTCCACAGAACCTGAACGATTCTGGTGTTTATTTCTCTCTGGAAACAATTCCTAAATGGGGAACTCATCAACTCGGGGCTCCAGGGGTCAGTGTCTGGCTCACAAGACAGTAAAGGACAGCTACCTTGTGAGAGATGGGGAGATAGTCAGCCCCCCCAAAGGAGGCCTCTCACGTCAGTGTGTTCCTGACCAGGATGGAGACGATGCTTAGGAACACAGTGGATTGTACCAATTGCGCATTTCCTTCGATATCCTCTTCAAGTGGATAATCGAGTGTGATGTCCCTCTCCAGATTAGTAGGTCCTCCAAAATTGCACATGTTCGAACCACAACAATGAACCCAATAGAAACTGTTAAATCTATGAGTCGTCTTTCTTCTGGGGGTTTCCCGAGGCTCTTCGGCTCTATATAGAAATGTGCAGTTAAATGTACAGTTCTTGTAAACGAGTATTTCCCGAGAATTCAAACCTAAAAAAGAAACAGAAATGAAAATCACAGATTTCATGCTTTCAACATCCAAATATCGAAGCACAGTTATCTTAACTAGCTCCATCCCTAAATATTGTTGTTGTTCTGTCGTGCAGTCATATCTGACTCTTTTCGACCCCATGAAGACAGCACGCCAGGCTTCCCTGTCCTTCATTATCTCCTGAAGTTCGCTCAAACACGTGTCCACTGACTCATGATGCCATTCAACCATCTCATCCTCTGTATCCCCTTTCTCCTCCTGCCTTCAACCTTTCCCAGCTTCAGGGTCTTTTACAATAAACCGACTCTGCCTCAGGTGGCCGAAGTACTGGAGCTTCAGGGACTCTCAAGATCTTCTGTAACACCACAGTTCAAAAGCATCAATTCTTTGGTCCAGATCTCACATCCATACACGACTACTGGAAAAACCATAGCCTTGACTATAAGGACTTCTGTCGGCAAAGTGATGTGTCTGCTTTTTAATGTGCTGTTTTAGATGTGTCACACCTTTTTTTCCCAAGGAGCAAGCATCTTTTAATTTCACCATTCTGCAGTCACCATTCTCAGTGATTTTGGATCCCAACAAAATAAAATCTGTTACTGTTTCCATTTTCCCCCCCATCTATTTGCAATGAAGTGATGGGACTGCAGGCCATAATCTTCATTTTTTGAATGTTGAGTTCTAAGCCAGCCTTTTCCCTCTTCTCTTTCATCTTCATCAGGACTCTTTAGTTCCTCTTCACTTCCTGCCATTAGGGTGGTGCCATCTGCATATCTGAGGTTGCTGATATTTCTCCTGGCAGTGTTGATTCCAGTTTGTGATTCATCCAGCCTGGAAGTTTGCATGATGTAATCTTTGAATAAATTAAATAAGCAGGGTGACAATATACAGCCATGATGTACTCTTTTCCCAATTTTGAACCAGTTCGTTGTTAAGTCTGGTTCTAACTGCTGCTTCTTGACCAGCATACAGGTTTCTCAGGAGACAGGTAAAGTGGTCTGGTATTCCCATCGCTTTAAGATTTTTCCACAGTTTGTTGTGATCCACACAGTCAACCGCTTTGGTGTAGTCAATAAAGCAGAAGGAGATGGTTTTCTGGAACTCTCTTGCTTTTTCGATGATCCAACAGATGTTGGCAATTTGATCTCTGGTTCCTCTGCCTTTTCTAAATACACCTTGTATATCTGGAAGATCTGGGTTCCTGTAATGTTGAAGCCTAGCTTGAAGGATTTTCAGCATCAACCTGCTAGCATGTGAAATGAGTGAAACAGTGCAGCAATTTGAACATTCTTTGGTGTTGCCCTTCTTTGGGACTGGAGTGACAACTGACCTTTTCTAGTCCTGTGGCCACTGCTGAGTTTTCTAAATCTGCTGGCATATTGAGTGTAGCACTTCAACAGCATCATCTTTTAGGGTTTGAAAGAGCTCAGCTGGAATTCCATCACTTCCACTAGCTTTGCTCTTAGCAATGGTTGCAAAGGCCCACTGGATCACACTCTTGGATGTCTGGCTCTAAGTAAGTGACCATGCCGTTGTGGTTATCCAGGTCATTAAGACCTTTTTTGTATAGTTCTTCTGTGTGTTCCTGATGCTTCTTTTTTGTCTCTTCTGCGTCTCTTAGCTCCTTGCCATTTCTGCCCTTTATGGAGCCCATCTTTGCCTGCAATGTTCCCTTGGTATCTCTAGTTTTCTTGAGGAGATCTCTGGTCTTTCCCATTCTATTGTTTTCCTCTATTTCTTTGCACTGTTCACTTAAGAAGGCTTTCTTATCTCTCTTTGCTATTCTCTGGAACTCTGCATTCAGGTGGATACATCTTTCCCTTTCTCCTTTGTCTTCCACGTCTCTTCTCTGTTATTTGCAAGGCCTCCTCAGACAACCATTTTGCCTTCTTGTGTTTGTTTTTCTTGGGGATTGTTTCGGTCACCACCACCTGTACAATGTTATGAACGTCCGTCCATCCATAGTTCTTCAGGGACTCGGTCTTTCAGATCGAATCCCTTGAATCTATTTGTCACTTCTACTGTACAAATTATTTTATTTAGCTCACACCACAGTGGCCGAGTGGTTTCCCCTAGTTTCTACAATTTAAGTCTGAATTTTCCAATAAGCAGTTCATGATCTGAGCCACAGTCAGCTCTGGGTCTTGTTTTTACTGTTGTATAGAGCTTCTCCAACTTTGCCTGTAAAGAATATCATCAATTGGATTTTGGTATCGATCATCTGGTGATGTCCTCGTGTGGACTCACGTCTTGTGTTGTTGAAAGAGGGTGTTTGCTATGACCAGTGCATTCTCTTGGCAAAACTCTGTTAGCCTTTGCCCTGCTTCATTTTGTACTCCAAGGACAAAGTTGTCTATTACTCTACATATCCCTTGACTTCTTACTTTTGCATTCCATTCCCCATGATGAAAAGGACATCTTTCGGTGTGTGTGTTAGTTCTAGAAGGTCTGTGGGGCTTCCCAGATGGCACTAGTGGTCAAGAACCTGCCTGCCAATGTAGGCGATGTAAGAGATCTAAGTTTGATCCTTGGGTCGGGAAAATCCCCTAGAGCAGGGCCCGGCAACCCATTCCAGTATTCTTGCCTCAATAATCCCATGAACAGAGGAGCCTGGCGGACTACAGTCCACAGAATTGCAGAGAGTCGGACACAACTGAAGCAACTAGCATGCACACATGCTAGAAGGTCTGGTAGGTTTTCATAAAACCGTTCCACTTCAGCTTCTTTGACATAAGTGGCTGGGACATAAGACTTGGATTACTGTCACGTTGAATGGTTTGTCTCGGAAACAAACCAAGGTCATTCTGTCACTTTTCAGACTGCCCCCAAGTACTGCATTTTGGACTCTTTGGTTGACTATTAGGGCTACTCCATTTCTTCTAAGCGATTCTTGCCCACAGTAGTAGATATAATGGTCATCTGAACTAAATCTCCCATTCCCGTCCATTTTAGTTCACTGATTCCTAAAATGTCAATGTTCACTCTTGCCATCTCTGGTTTGACCACTTTCCTGTTGGACAACATCCAATTTACCTTGATTCATGGACCTAACCTTCCAGGTTCCTATGCAATAGTGTTCTTTACAGCTTCAGACTTTCACCACCAAACATCTACAACGCAGGGTTGTTTCTGCTTTGGCTCAGCCTCTTCATTCTTTCTGGAGCTATTTCTCTGCTCTTCCCAGTAGGATATTGGATACTAACCTAGGACGTTCATCTTTCAGTATCATTTGCCTTTCCATACTGTTCATGGGTTCTCAAGGCAAGAATGGTGAAGTGGTTTGCCATTCCCTTCTCCAGTGGACCACGTTTTCTTAGAGCTCTCCACCATGACCCATCTGCCTTGGGTGGCCCTGCACTGCGTGGCTCAGAGTTTCATTGAAATACACAAGGCTGTGATCCATGTGACCTTTTTGATTAGTTTTCTGTGATTGTGGTTTTCATTCTGTCTGGCCTCTGATGGATGGGGATGAGAGGCTTGTGCAAACCTCCTGATGGGAAGGACTGGCTTTGTGGAAGACCCGGTCTGGCTCTGGTGGGCAGGGCCTTGCTCAGTAAACCTTTAATCCAATTCTCTGCTGATGGGTGGGGTGGTGCTCCCTCACTGTAGTTTGGTCTAAGGCAGCCCAGTCCTGGAGTCTGTAGTGTCTATGATAGGCTGCAGGCTCTATGGTCAGGCGAATGGTAATCTCCTCCAAGAGGATTTACGCCAACATGCTACACCTCCCAGGACTGCTGTGGCCTGTGCCCCTGACCCCACAGCAGGCCACTGTCAACCCACACCTCTGCCAGAGACTCTCAAACATTCACAAGCAAGTCTGCCTTGGTCTCTTGTGGGGTCACTGCTCCTTTCACATGAGTCCTGGTGCACACAAACTTTTATTTGTTCAGTTCAGTTGTTCAGTCATGTTTGACTCTTTGCAACCCCACGGACTGCAGCATGCCACGCTTCTCTGTCCATCACCAGCTCCCAGAGTTTACTCAAACTCATGTGCACTGAGTGGTGATGCTATCCAACCGTCTCATCCTTTGTCGTCCCCTTCTCCACTCATCTTCAATATTTCCCAGCATCAGGGTCTTTTCCAGTGAGTTGGTTCTTCACATCAGGTGGCCAAAGTATTGGAGTTTCAGCTTCAGCATCAGTCCGTCCAGTCAATGTTCAGGACTGATTTCTTTTAGGATGGACTGGTTGGATCTCCTTGCAGTCCAAGGGACTTTCAAGAGTCTTCTCCAACACTACAACTCAAAACTATCAATTCTTCAGCACTCAGCTTTCTGTATAGTCCAAATCTCACATCCATACATGATTACTGGAAAAGCCATAGCTTTGACTAGATGGACCTTTGTAGGTAAAGTAATGTCTCTGCTTTTTAATATGCTGTCTAGTTTGGCCACAGCTTTTCTTCCAAGAAGCAAATGTCTTTTAATTTCATGGCTGCAGTCACCATCTGCAGTGATTTTGGAGCCCCCCAAAATAAAGTCTCTCACTGTTTCCATTGTTTCCCCATCTATTTGCCATGAAGTGATGGGACCAGATGCCATGATCTTAGTTTTCTGAATGTTGAGTTTTCAGCCAGCATTTTCACTCTCCTCTTTCACTCTCATCAACACTTTCTGCCATAAGGGTGGTGTCATCTGGGTATCTGAGGTTATTGATATTTCTCCCGGCAATCTTGATTTCAGCTTGTGCTTCATCCATCCCAGCGTTTCTCATGATGTACTCTGCGTATAGGTTAAGTGAGCAGAGTGACAATATACAGCCTTGACATACTCCTTTCCTGATTTGGAACCAACCACTCTGTTGTTCCATGTCCAGTTCTAACTGTTGCTTCTTGATCTGCATACAGATTTCTCAAGAGGAACGTCAGATGGTCTGGTACTCCCATCTCTTTCAGAATTTTACACAGTTTGCTGTGATCCACACAGTCAAAGGCTTTGGCATAGTCAAGAAAGCACAGGTAGATGTTTTTCTGGAACTCTAATTTTTTCGAAGATCCAATGGATGTTGACAATTTGACATCCGGTTCCTCTTTGTTACAAGGCCTTAAATTCTTTTGAAAAATGTTTATGTATTCCATAGTTTGGGCCACATCAGGTCTTAGATGCAGGATGTGGGAGCTTTCCTTGTGGCACCCAGGCTTCTCTCTCCTTGTGGCCCACGGGCTCCAGAGCATGAGGGATCATTAGTTGTAGAAGACGGCCTTAACCGCCCTGCCACATGTGGGATCCCAGTTCCCCAACCAGGGTTGAACCCACGTCCCGTGCACTGAAAGGTAGATTCTTAACACTGGACCACCAGGGAAGTCCCCAGTGCCTAAACTTCTCGAGTAAGCAAGAATATTCAGGTCCACTAGAATTTTCATTACCTCATCAACAACTTCACCTGGGGATGATTTTCCATCTACACTGCCAACTTATCTAGGCACCTGGCCTCCCTAAGTAAGTTTACAGTCCCTTGAAAGGAAGCTATACAAAGGAGTCACTCTGTTCATTATTTGTCATAAGGAATCTAGGGACCCAGAAATGAATGGAGACCAGGAAATATGTTTTTGCTGATGTCCCAAAGATCATACAGACCCTCAACAAGAAAGCGCCTATAGCATGGTCTTCTGCTGATAATCTGCAGTTGCCATGGCCCTTCTACATCAGCTCCTTGTGTGGTAAGCACTTTCCTGAGGGATCTAGGTGCATCCACGTTTTGGGCCTGCTTTGTTGGAAAACCTTCCGGAGGACCACGCTCCTGTGGGAAACAAGGAATTGCCTAAGCTGCACTGGGGAATCTACCTCCTTGACCAGGGATGGCCAAGGAGTGGAGGCCTTGAGTGGCAGCAGTCCTTCCAGCCCCTGAAGACACAGCAGGACACCTGTGGACACATGGGCCCACGTGGCAGGCTATGTGTCTCTGCAAGAGGCTATTACTGCCTGCCCTTTAATGGCGCTGAGCCTCAACAAAGAAACACGCTCTCGGGATGGGTACAGAGAAAAAAGTGTGGTGTGTCCCCTGAAACTGCATTGATGGGGTGACTCGTTAAGGAGTAAGAAGGTAATCTGGTACTTACGCATGGAGACAGTAAAACAGCGCCTAATATCATAAGGACACGTTCTCTTAACTGGACAATGGAAGGTGTTTTTCACGATACACTCATGGCATTGTACGTTAAAGGTCCCTAGATAAAAGAGAACAGAGTCAGACTCCACCTTCATTGCCACTCACTGCATCTGCCCAGCAGCCGGACCCTTCCCTCAGCCTCAAGGACTCCCTGAGGCTACACAGCTCAGTCCTCAGTGGGCTCCGAGCCTGGGCAGCATGAGCTTCCTGGACACCAGGACGCCAGGTACACCCAGGAGTTTTTTCTTCTCAGAGACAGGTTCTCAGGAAAGCTCCCAGCTGTCAGGACTGTGAGCCTCTGCTCTGTTGATGGACCCACCTTTTCACAGGTCCCTTATGTAGTCATAAGGGACCAAAGCCTCCCTGAGTTCCCTGCACCCAGCCATGCCCGCCTGTTCCAAAGAGGAAGGGCCACAGCCAGAGACTCCCCCGTGCCCACCCTGCGGCCCTGCATCCACTGGTCCTTAGAGGGGCTTCCCTCCATCCTGACCCTCCCCCTGCTCCTGGACACCCTGTGCTCACCAACTGCACAATTGCTAAGATGGAGATCTCAGCTGGCTAAAATGGTGAAAATTCCATTCAGACCCTTAAAATGACCCCAATAAAGTCAAGTCTCATCCTCTTCAAGAAACAGAAGCACTGATACTCACAGGGCTCGACGAAGCCCAGTGGCAATCCCATGAAGAGGAGGAAGGCAAAGAGGAGCATCATCCCTGTGAGGGCTTGAACCTGTAGGTGAGGAAAGCCAGGGCACAAGTCAGCAAGTGTGTGGCTCTTGTAGCCACTTCTGGTCTCTCATCTGAGCAGCACGAGTCCTGGCCACCCTTCCCACCTTCCAGCACCTCTGGCTCTCGGCTGAGCATGGCTCTGGGTAGTGACGAGCTTGCAGCCCTTTCCTACACACAGTGGCTTCACCTCGCTCAAGCCTTCATCCTAGATGAAGACATGCTCCTACTCTCCATCAGGCAGAGCGTGAGGCTCAGAGTGGTCTGGGGCTGTCTCCTCGTGGCCCTCACACTCCACAAGGAACCCCTGATCTCCCTGTGGTGTCCCGACCTCAAGGCTGACCTGTGTGAAGAGCTGGAACATGCTCCATTCAAGTACTTCTAACTTGTATGAGCTCTGAGACAGAGGTAGAGGGCCGTGACAAGAGAAGAGGAACTAGTGGAGAAGAAGCCAGAAGCCCAGTGCCTGTGCTAGGAAGCATGGACCACATGCCATCATGTCTCCCGGGGACTGGGGGTCACATGGCTCCACATTTCTAGAGGGGGGGCCCTGTGGCTCGTCACCCAAGCCCACACACCAGCACTGGCTGGAGGGAAAGCCCCCCAGCACCAGGAGTGCCCGCACCTGAAACATTTCCTTGTGGGGACTCATCAGCAACCTTGAAGCCTCCAATGTCTACGGTCCTTCCGGATATTCCCTCCCAGTCCCCAGGGCCCCGTCTCCCTTGTCAACCAGGGGATTTGCCCTTTCTGCTCAGGGGCTCCTGTCTGAGGGACATGCCTCGCCTGCTGCTGCCTGTCACCCTGAGGAGACCCAGGGGCAGCCCCTGACAGGTACCTGCCATGGGACCAGCTGAAGCCCAGGATGGGGGCTGACTGTGCATCAGCCAGCCATGCTCCTCGGGTGGGGACCATCAGTGTCCTGCCCCTGGGCCCCTGGCTCTCTTCACGCATGCTCTCTCAGGGATGGCTGGGCCTCAACCTGCTTATGGACAAATGTCCTCCCACTCGAGGTGAATTTGGGTCAAAGCAGCAGGTGCAGAGGACCAAGACTGAGGAGGGGATCCGAGTCATTGCCCTGCAGGGGCTGCTGATCTGCCCAGCCAGTCAGCCTCCCACGTGGTACCACCGTCTCCATGTCCAAACCCCTTCCCACCCATCCTGTCTGCTCTTCTTACATCTGTCCCTTCCTTCAAGCCACCCGTGCTCCCACTGCCAGTCTCGAGGGCAGCTCAGACCCAGAACCACCCCAAGTGCTCCCGGAAGAGGAGCCTCAGATAGAGAAACTGAGGAGACTGTCATATCCACCATCTCATCGGGACAGCGAGGGAGAGAACAAGACTGTGGAGGAGTAGGTGGCCATGGAGTACGTCTGTCTCCACGGATACATCAGGAATACACCTTTAGACACAGAAATGCATCCAGAACTCCAGCTGAGAGTGGAGAGGAGCCCTGACCAGTGGAAAACAATATACAAAGCCACGCAAAACTCAGTAGGACAAAGGAACTAGAGGGATAAACAGGACTGTTAGCAGGACTGGACCTGCCCTCAGCCAGTGGGGGAACTGAAACAGGGGTCTGATCTCGACACTGGGGCGATTGTCTGAGCCAGACCAGAAACATTTAAGGCTCAGAGTGAAACAGCTGTTCCGTGGCCACCTAAATGGAATGAGAACCAGAGAGTCCTTTCCACAGCCATACATACCCCAGACAGGGACGTAGGTCCCCTGGAAGGCGCATCGACTGGTAGCTGGACCTTAGGGATTGTGGAGCAACCCCAGGGCAACGGCTGCTGTTGACTGTGCGAGACACAGCGAGGGGATGTGAGCAGGGAGACTGTGGTGGGAAATGCCTGTGCAAGAAAGCCAGGCAGCCATGGAAGCAAGGCGATACTGCTGAGTCACGTGCAGGGCATGAAGCCATCACCATAGCTTCTCTCTCTCCACACACCAGCATCGGCAGCTCAACAACAGAGAGGCTGGCCCATCAAACGCCTGACACACTGAACCACAGAGGAGGACCCCGCCCAGGGTGCCTCACCAAGTGCCTAATGTGCCGATCTACAAAGTAGACCCCAGGCAGGGGGCCCCTCTATGTGCCTGATGCGCCAAACAACAGAGAAGGACCCCAGGCAAGGGAATCCTCTAAGTGCCTGAATGGGCGGAACTACGGAGAAAGACTGGCCAAAGAGGCCTTCTGATCGCCAGCTACAAGAGGCTTGAAAAAAGACTCTGATAGGGCCATAACTCCTGTGGCAGAGGCAGTCCATGTCCCTGCACACTTGGTGCTCCAGGGTCATCGCAAGCCAAGCAGCTGTGCCACCTTCACGTTCAACTCTAACTGGGGCAGAGCTGCAGCAGGCAAAAAAGTCTTGTATCTACACACACAGGGGCGCTTCGGTAGTGTCCCAACTCTTTGCGATCCTGTAGACTGTGGCCTGCCAGGCTTCTCTGTCAGGGAAGGGGGTTCTCTAGGCAAGAATACTGCAGCAGATGGGCTAGTACTGGTTGCCATACCCTTCTAGAGCACTATATTTTCCGCTGCCCTAGCTGCCAATTCCCTGAGTACCTGTGCTGCCAGAACCCCTGTGAACCAAGCAGCTGCACCACCTCCACACCTGGCCCTCTCAGGGGCAATCCCAAGTCCTCTAGGGCAGCCTCAGGAGCAAACCCCAAAGGACAACCCACATGCACAGGTGGAAATAAAGCCACAACTGAAACCCAGGAGCAGTGTGGCTAAGGAAGAAGACCCAAAACCTTCCTGCCAGCCTTACAAGCTGCAGATTAAATCCACAGGATCAACTAGGCAGACTCTGTGTCTACAGTATACATAAAAAGACATTGAGAGCTCTCACAAAAGAAAATGCACTAGTTCTGATAGCTGTGGACACTGAAAACAAGAACACACAGGAGTAGGACCAGATTAGAATATGAGATGCCCCTGCAGCAGGTCCAGAGACCAGCACAGTGTTGGAGGGCATCCTAGGAAGGTGAGGTGGACTGTGACTCCCAGTGAGGGAAAGGACTCTGACAGCAGCCACTCAAGAAAAACATTTATTATTCTGTTTTTTAATTAATTAATTTACTTTATTTTACAATATTGTATTGGTTTTACCATACATTGACTTGAATCTGCTGTTGGTGTACATGTGTTCCCCATCCTGAACCCCCTTCCCACCTCCCTCCCCATCCCATCCCTCTGGGTCATCCCAGTGCACCAGCCCCGAGCACCCTGTATCGTGCATCGAACCTGGACTGGAGATTCGTTTCACATATGATAATTCACATGTTTCAATGCCATTCTCTCATATCATCCCGCCCTCACCCTTTCCCGCAGAGTCCAAAAGACTTCAATGCATCTGTGTCTCTTTTGCTGTCTTGCATACAGGGTTATCATTACCATCTTTCTAAATTCCATATATATACCTTAGTATACTCTATTGGTGTTTTTCTTTCTGGCTTTTTTCACTTTGTATAATAGGCTCATTTCATCCACCTCATTAGAACTGATTCAATTGTATTCTTTTTAACAGCTGAGTAATATTCCATTATGTACATGTACCACAGCTTTCTTATCCATTCGTCTACCAATGGACATCTAGGTTGCTTCCACGTCCTGGCTATTATAAACAGTGCTGCGATGAATCCTGGGGTCCATGTGTCTCTTTCCATTCTGGTTTCCCCAGTGTGTATGCCCAGCAGTGGGATTGTTGGGTCCATATGGCAGTTCTGTTTTCAGTTTCTTAAGGAATCTGCACACTGTTCTCCACGGTGGCTGTACTAGTTTGCATTCCCACCAACAGTGTAAGAGGGTTCCCTTTTATCCACACCCTCTCCAGCATTTATTGCTTGTACACTTTTGGATAGCAGCCATTCTGACTGGCGTGAAATGGTACCTCATTGTGGTTTTGGTTTGCATTTCTCTGATAATGAGTGATGTTGAGCATCTTTTCATGTGTTTGTTAGCCATCTGTATGTCTTCTTTGGAGAATGTCTGTTTAGTACTTTGGCCCACTTTTTGATTGGGTCGTTTATCTTTCTGGAATTGAGCTGCAGGAGTTGTTTGTCTATTTTTGAGATTAATTCTTTGTCCATTGCTTCGTTTGCTATTATTTTCTCCCATTGTGAAGGCTGTCTTTTCACCTTGCTTATAGTTTCCTTTGTTGTGTAGAAGGTTTTAATTTTAATTAGGTCCCATTTGTTTATTTTTGCTTTTATTTCTAATATTCTGGGAGGTGGGTCATAGAGGATCCTGCTGTGGTTTATGTCAGAGAGTCTTTTGCTTATGTTTTCCTCTAGGTGTTTAATAGTTTCTGGTCTTATGTTTAGATCTTTAATCCATTTTGAGTTTATTTTTGTGGATGGTGTTAGAAAGTGTTCTAGTTTCATTCTTTTATGAATGGTTGACTAGTTTTCCCAGCACAACTTGTTAAAGAGATTGTCTTTCCTCCATTGTATATTCTTGCCTCCTTTGTCAAAGATAAGCTGTCCATAGGAGTGTGGATTTATATCTGGGCTTTCTATTTTGTTCCATTGATCTATATTTCTGTCTTTGTGCCAGTGCCATACTGTCTTGATGACTGTGGCTTTGCAGTAGAGATTGAAGTCAGGCAGGTTGATTCCTCCAGTTCCATTCTTCTTTCTAAAGATTGCTTTGGCTATTCAAGGTGTTTTCTATTTCCATACAAATTGTGAAATTATTTGTTCTAGTTCTCTGAAAAATACCATTGGTAGCTTGATAGGGATTGCATTGAGTCTATAGATTGCTTTGGGTATTATACTCATTTTCACTATATTGATTCTTCTGATCCATGAACACGGTATATTTCTCCATCTGTCTGTGTCCTCTTTGATTTCTTTCACCAGTGTTTTATAGTTTTCTATATATAGGTCTTTTGTTTCTTTAGGAAGATATATTCCTAAGAATTTTATTCTTTTCGTTGCAATGGTGGATGGAATTGTTCCTTGATTTCTCTTTCTGTTTTCTCATTGTTAGTGTATTGGAATGCAAGGGATTTCTGTATGCTAATTTTATATCCTGCAGCTTTACTATATTCATTGATTAGCTCTAGTAATTGTCTGGTGGAGTCTTTAGGGTTTTCTATGTAGAGGATCATGTCATCTGCAAACAGTGAGAGTTTTACTTCTTTTCCAATCTGGATTAGGATAAATGCCCACCAAACCAAACAAAAGAGGAAGAGATAGGGAATCTACCTGATAAAGCATTCCAAATAATGATAGTGAAAATGATCCAAAATCTTGAAAACAAATTGGAGTTACAGATAAATGGCCTGGAGACAAGGATCGAGAAGATACAAGAAAGGTTTAACAAGGACCTAGAAGAAATAAAAAGAGTCAATATATACTGAATAATGCAATAAATGAGATCAAAAACACTCTGGAGGGAACCAACAGTAGAATAATGGAGGCAGAAGATAGGATAAGGGAGGTAGAAGATAGAATGGTAGAAATAAATGAAACAGAGAGGAAAAAACAATTAAAAGAAATGAGGACAACCTCAGAGACCTCTGGGATGATGTTAAATGCCCCAACATTCGAATCATAGGAGTCCCAGAAGAAGAAGACAAAAAGAAAGGCCATGAGAAAATACTTGAGGAGATCACAGTTGAAAACTTCCCTAAAATGGGGAAGGAAATAATCACCCAAGTCCAAGAAACCCAGAGAGTCCCAAACAGGAGAAACCCGAGGCAAAACACCCCAAGACACATATTAATCAAATTAACAAAGATCAAACACAAAGAACAACTATTAAAACCAGCAAGGGAAAAACAACAAATAACACACAAGGGGATTCCCATCAGGATAACAGCTGATCTTTCAATAGAAACTCTTCAGGCCAGGAGAAAATGGCAGAACATACTTAAAGTGATGAAAGAAAATAACCTACAGCCCAGATTACTGTACCCAGCAAGGATTTCATTCAAATACGAAGGAGAAATCAAAAGCTTTACAGACAAGCAAAAGCTGAGAGAAATCAGCAACACCAAACCAGCTGTCCAACAAATGCTAAAGGATCTTCTCTAGACAGGAAACACAGAAAGGGTGTATGAACTCTAACCCAAAACAATAAAGTAAATGGCAACGGGATCATACTTAACAATAATTACCTTAAATGTAAATGGGTTGAATGCCCCAACCAAAAGACAAAGACTGGCTGAATGGATACAAAAAAAGACCCCTATATATGTTGTCTACAAGAGACCCACCTCGAAACAAGGGACACAGAGTGTCACACTTTCACAAAGTGAAAGTGAAGGGCCGGAAAAAGATATTCCACGCAAATAGAGACCAAAGAAAGCAGGAGTAGCTACATTCATACCAGAGAAAATAGACTTTAAAACAAAGGCTGTGAAACGAGACAAAGATGGACAGTACATAATGATCAAAGGATTGATCCAAGAAGAAGATATAACAATCATAAATATATATGCACCCAACATAGGAGCACTGCAATATGTAAGACAAAGGCTAACACATATGAAAGGGGAAATTAACAGTAACACAATAATAGTGGGAGATTTTAATACCACACTCACACCTATGGACAGATCAACTGGGAAACACAAACTTTAAATGACACAATAGACCAGTTAGACCTAATTGACATCTATAGGACATTTCACCCCAAAACAATGAATTTCACCTTTTTCTCAAGCGCACATGGAACCTTCTCCAGGACAGATCACATCCTGGGCCATAAATCTAGCCTTGGTAAATTCAATAAAATTGAAATCATTCCAAGCATCTTTTCTGACCACAATGCAGTAAGATTAGATGTCAATTACAGGAGAAAAACTATTAAAAATGCCAACATATGGAGGCTGAACAACACACTGCTGAATAAACAATAAATCACAGAAGAAATCAAAAAGAAATCAAAATATGCATAGAAATGACTGAAAATGAAAACACAACAACCCAAAACCTACGGGACACTGTAAAAGCAATGCTGAGGGGAAGGTTCATAGCCATACAGGCTTACCTCAAGAAACAAGAAAAAAGTCTAATAAATAACCTAACTCTACACCCAAAGCAACTTGAAAAGGAAGAAATTATGAACCCCAGGGTTAGTAGAAGGAAAGAAATCTTAAAAATTAGGGCAGAAATAAATGCAAAGGAAACGAAAGAGACCATAGCAAAAATCAACAAAACCAAAAGCTGGTTCTTTGAGAAGATAAATAAAATTGACAAACCATTAGCCAGACTCATCAAGAAACAAAGGGAAAAAAATCAAATCCACAAAATTAGAAATGAAAATGGAGAGATCACAACAGACAACACTGAAATACAAAAGATCATGAGACTATTATCAGAAACTATATGCAAATAAAATAGACAACTTGGAAGAAATGGACAAATTCTTAGAAAAGTACAACTTTCCAAAATTGAACCAGGAAGAACTAGAAAATCTTAACAGACCCATCACTGGCACAGAAATTGACACTGTAATCAGAAATCTTCCAACAAACAAAAGCCCAGGACCAGACAGCTTCACAGCTGAATTCTACCAAAAATTTAGAGAAGAACTTACACCTATCCTACTCAAACTCTTCCAGAAAATTACAGAGGCAGGTAAACTTCCAAACTCATTCTATGAGGCCACCATCACCCTAATACCAAAAGCCGACAAAGATGCCACCAGAAAAGAAAACTACAGGCCAATATCACTGATGAACATAGCTGCAAAAATCCTTAACAAAATTCTAGCAAACAGAATCGCACAACATATTAAAAAGATCATACATCATGACCAAGTGGCCTTTATCCCAGGGATGCAAGGAATCTTCAATATCCACAAATCAATGTAATACACCACATTAACAAATTGAAAGATAAAAACCATATGATTATCTCCACAGATGCAGAGAAAGCCTTTGACAAAATTTAGCATCCATTGATGAGAAAAACCCTCCAGAAAGCAGGAATAGAAGGAACATACCTCAACATAATAAAAGCTATATATGACAAACCCTCAGCAAACATTATCCTCAATGGTGAAAAATTGAAGGCATTTCCCCTCAAGTCAGGAACAAGACAAAGGTGCCCACCCTCACCACTACTATTCAACATAGTTTTGGAAATTTTGGCCACACCAATCAGAGCAGAAAAAGAAGTAATGGAAAAACATTTATTATTCTTATGTTTTGACTTCTTCTGTATATTCTTTTGGATTTTTCTTCTTTCCCTCCACCCCCCCTCACCACTGTAGTTATCAATTTTCTTTGTACTATGAAATCTGGTTAACCTGTTGAGCTTTTTTTTTCTCAGTCACTTTTTTTTATAGTTGTTATAAGCCTCTGCCTCTACAATGGGCTTTTGCAGTTCTGTGGAGTTTTCATTTTTTTTCTTTTTCTTTTCTCTTTAAAAAAACTTTTAAAACCTATTATTTTTTCTTCATTTATTCCTTTGCTTTTCCTATTCTTTCCCCCTTGAAGTTCATCTTAAATGTATATAAATCTTCCTCATCTACCTCTATTTAACTTTGCACATCTATTCTTTCTTTCTTTCTTCTCAACATATTTGATAGCTTTATTTTCATTGCTTTATTCCCCAATTGGCACCTTGCTTTAGTTTTGCTTTCCAGTTCGTTCTCTAGTTAGTTTTTTTCTGGTAGATATAATTTTTGGTTTCTTTTGTTCGCTGGGTCAATCTATTGTACTTTATATTTGTTGGACTGTTTTGATTTTGTTTATGTGTGTATATGGGGAAACAGTGGAAACAGTATCAGACTTTATTTTGGGGGGCTCCAAAATCCCTGCAGATGGTGACTGCAGCCATGAAATTAAAAGACGCTGACTCCTTGGAAGGAAAGTTATGAGCAACCTAGATACCATATTCCAAAGCAGAGACATTACTTTGCCAACAAAAGTCTGTCTAGTCAAGGCTATGGTTTTTCCAGTGGTCATGTATGGATGTGATAGTTGGACTGTGAAGAAAGGTGAGCACCGAAAAATTGATGCTTTTGAACTGTGGTGTTGGAGAAGAAGCTTGAGAGTCCCTTGGACTGCAAGGAGTTCCACCAGTGCATTCTAAAGGAGATCAGTCCTGTGTATTCTTTGCAAGGACTGATGCTAAAGCTCAAACTCCAATACTCTGGCCACCTCACGCAAAGAGTTGACTCATTGGAAAAGACTCTGATGCTGGGAGGGATTGGGGGCAGGAGGAGAAGGGGACGACAGAGGATGAGGTGGCTGGATGGCATCACCGACTCAATGGACATGAGTTTGGGTGAACTTCGGGAGTTGGTGATGGACAGGGAGGCCTGGTGTGCTGCAGTTCACAGGGTCGCGAAGAGTCAGACCCGACTGGGTGACTGAACTGAACTGAACTGATGGGTGTATATGTATACATGTATATTCAGTCACACTTTTTAGTGTTATAAACCTCTGCCTCTACGATGGGCTTCTGCAGTTCTGTGGAGATTTCCTTTTTTATTTTTTTCCTTTTTCATTCTTCTTCGATTTTTTACTTTCCTCTTTTTCCAATTTTCAATTTTCATTTTTTGAAACATATCATATATTTTCTACATGTATTCCTTTCTTTGCCTTTCTGACTATTCTGTTCCCCTTGCAGTTAACCTTTAATGTATGTAAATCTTCATCTACCTCTTTTTAACTTCGCACAACTATTCCTTCTTTTCTTTCTTTCCTTTCCTCTCAACATATCTGTGGGTTGTGTTTTCATTGCTTTATTCCCCACTCGGCACCTTGCTTTAGTTTTGTTTTCCAGTTCGTGCTTTAGTTAGTTTTGTTCTTAACTGCTAAATATAATTTTTAATTTCCTTTGTTTGCCAGGTTAATCTACTGTACTTTATTTTTGCTGGACTATTTTCATTAGCTCATGGGTGTATGTGTGTACATTCCATTATTTTAATCCTTATTTGCCTGATTTTGTAACTGCCAAACCCCATTTGTGTGGGGTTCATCTTTGGTTTCTTGTTTTGGGATATTTGTTTTAATCTCACTGAATGCCATAACAAACCACTTGCGGAATCTTGTTCCTGACCAGAGATCAAGCCTTGAGCCTTTGGAGTGGGAGCACTGACTCCAAGACCCTAGACTACCAGAGAACTAGCCCAAGGGAGTATCAAATGGTGAAAAGTCACACAAAGGAAACAAAAGGTCTTGAATACAAGACCCAGCATCACCCAACCACTAGTAGCACCCTGGGCAACATGTCTCATCTAAATAACGAACAAAACAGAAATACAAACCCAATCGTCAGCAGACACGATTACCACTTCACTCAGCCTTGCCCATCAGAGGAAAAACAAACAAACAAAAACTCAGCACAAATCTCACCCCAAGAAAAGCTTACACAAACCACTGGACCAACCTTAGGAAGGCAGAAACCAAAAGGAAGAAAGAATTCAACCTTGAAGCCTGGGAAAAGGAGACCTCAAACACAATAAATTTTAAAAAGTAATGAAAAGGCAGAGAAATACTACACATATGAAAGAACAACCTAGAAACACAGAAGTCCAAATAAATGGAGAAGAAATAGGCAAACTACCTGAAAAAGAATTACAAATAATGATAGTAAAGATGATCAAAAACCTTGAAGACACAATGGAGAAAATGCAAGATTCAATCAACAAAGACCTAGAAGAATTAAAGAATAAACACACAGAGGCAAAAACACAATTACTGAAATTAAAAGTATTCTAGAAGGAATCAATAGCAGAATATCTGATGCAGAAGAACGAATCAGTGAGCTGGAACATAAAATGGTGGAAATAACTTCTGAAGAGCAGAATAAAGTAAAAAGAATGAAAACCACTGACGACAGTCTCAGAGACCTCTGGGACAATATGGAACTCACCAGCATTCGAATTATAGGGGTCCCAGAAGAAGAAGAGAAAAAGAAAGGGTATGAGGAAATTTTTGAAGAGATTATACTTGAACATTTTCCCAACATGGAAAACGAAATAGTCAATCAAGTCCAAGAGGCACAGAGTCCCATACAGGGTAAACCCAAGGAGAAACACGCCAAGACACATACTAATCAAACTAACAAAGACTAAACACAAAGAACACATATTAAACACGGCAAGGGAGAAGCAACAAGTAACATACAAAGGAAACCCCATACGCTTAACAGCTGATTGTTCAGCAGAAACTCCGAAGGCCAGAAGGGAATGGCAGGATATATTTCAAGTACTGAAAGGAAAAAAATCTACGACCAAGATTACCCAACCAGCAAGGATCTCATTTCTTAACAGAATTCAGTACTATCAGACCAGCTTTACAACAAATGTTAAAGGGACTTATGTAGCCAAGAAATGCAAGAGAGGAAAAAAGATCTACAAAGTCCCAAACAATTAAGAAAATGGCAATAGGAACATATATATCAATAATTACTTTAAATGTAAGTGGACTAATGCTCCAACCAAAGGATACGGACTGGCTGAATGGGCACAAAAGCAAAACCCATATATAGGCCGTCCACAAGAAACCCACTTCAGACCTAAAGACACATATAGACTGAAAGGGAGAGGATGGAAAGCTATAGTTCATGCAAATGGGAAGCAAAAGAAAGCTGGAGTAGCAATCCTCATGTCAGACAAAATAGACTTTAAATTAAAGAGGATTACAAGAGATAAAGAAGGACACTACATAGTGATCAAGGGCTCAATCCAAGAGGAAGACATAACAATTATAAATATCTATGCATTCAACATAAGAGCACCTCAATACATAAGACAAACACTAACAGACATAAAGGAGAAATTGACAGGAACACAAGAATACTAGGAAACTTTAACACCCCACTCTCACCAATGGAAAGATCATTGAAACAGAAAATTAATAGGGAAACACAAGTCTTAAATGATACATTAGATGAGATGGACCTCCTTGATATCTTCAGGACATTCCATCCAAATGCAGAAGAGCACACCTTCTGCTCAAGGACACATAGAACATTCTCCAGGACGCTTGAGACTAGATATCAATTACAAAAGAAAAAAAAAAAGTATAAGAAACACAAACACTCGGAGATGAACAACACGTTTCTAAATAACCAGCAGGTTACTGAAGAAATCAAAAGGGAAATCAAAAAATTTCTGGAAAAAAATGACAATTGAAAACACAGCTCAAAACCTGTGGGATGCAGCAAAAGCAGTTCTAATAGGGAAGTTTATAGCAATACAATTCTACCTCAAGAAACAAGAAAAACCTCGAATAGACAAACTAAATTTACACCTAAGACAACTGGAAAAAGAAGAACAACCCCCGCCCCCAGGAATTAGTCGAAGGAAAGAAATCATAAAGATCTGAGCAGAAATAAATGAAAACGAAATGAAAGAAACAAGAGTAAAGATTAACAAAACTAAAAGATGGTTCTTTGAGAAGATAAACAGAATTCAGAAACCTTTAGCCAGATTCAAGAAGAAAGAAAAAGAGAAGAATCAAATCAATAAGATTAGAAATGAAAAAAACAGAGGTTATAACAGACAATGCAGAAATACAAAGGATTATAAGAGACTATTATGAACAACTATATGGCAATAAAATGGATAACCTGGAAGAAACGGACAGATTCTTAGAAAACTTCAATCTTCCAAGACTGAACCAAGAAGAAATAGAAATTATGAACAACCCAGTAACAAGCACTAAAACTAAAGCTGTGATCAAAAATCTCCCAAAAAACAAAGGCCCAGGGCCAGATGGCTTCACAGCAGAATGTATCAAACATTTAGAGAAGAGCTAATGCCTATCCTTCTAAAACACTTTCCAAAAATTGCAGAGGAAGGAACACTTCCAAATTCATTCTACGAGGCCACCATCACTCTGATACCAAAACCAGATAAAGACAAGACAAAATAAGAAAACTACAGGACAATATCACTGATGAACATAGATGCAAAAATCCTCAACAAAATTTTAGCAAACAGAATTCAGCAACACATCAAAAACCTCATAAACTGTGATCAAGTTGGGTTTATTCCAGGGATGCAAAGATCCTTCAATATATGCAAATCAATGTGATACACCATATTAACACACTGAAATACAAAAATCATATGATCATCTCAATAGACGCAGAAAACGTCTTTGACAAAATTCAGCACCCATTTATGATGAAAACTCTTCAAAAAATGGGCACAGAAGGAACCTACCTCAACATAGTAAAGGCCATATATGACTAGCCTACAGCAAACATTATTCTCAATGGTGAAAAATGAGAGCATTTCCCCTAAGATCAGGAACAAGAAAAGGGTGCCCACTTTCACCACTATTATGTGACATAGTTTTGGAAGTCCTAGCTACAGCAGTCAGAGAAGGGAAAAAAAAGGAAAGGAAACAGATATGAAGAGAAGTAAAGCTCTCACTGTCTGCAGATGACATAATACTGTACATAGAAAGCCCTAAAGATAGTATCAGAAAACTACTACCGCTGATCAGTGAGTTTAGCAAAGTTGCAGGATACAAAACCAATACACAGAAATCACTCCACTTCTATACACTAACAATGAAAAATCAGAAAGAGAAATTAAGGAATCAATCCCATGCACCATTGCAACAAAAAGAATTAAGTATCTGGGAATAAACTTACCTAAGGAGACAAAAAACTCTATACCGAAAATTGTAACACACTGATGAAAGTAATCAAAGATGACATCAACAGATGGAGAGATATTTCATGTTCCTGGGGAGGAAGAATCAATATTGTGAAAATGACTGTACTACTAACACAAACTACACAGTCACTGCAATCCCTACCAAATCACCAATGGCACTTTTTCACAGAACTAGAACAACAAATGTCACAGTTCATATGGAAACACAAAAGACCCCTAGTTGCAAAAGCAGCCTTGAGAAAGAAGAATGGAGCTGGAGGATTCAACCTTCCTGACTTCAGATTAAACTACAAAGCCACAGTCATCGAGACAGTATGGTACTGGCACAAAAACAGAAATATAGACCAATGGAATAAGATAGGAAGCCCAGAAATAAACCCATGCACCTATGGGTACCTTAGTTTTTGACAAAGGAGGCAAGAATATAGAATGGTGACAAAACAGCCTCTTCCATAAATGGTGCTGGGAAAACTGGTCAGCTACATGTAAAAGAATGAAATTAGTACACTTCCTAAAACCACACACAAAGATACACTCAGAAGGGATTAAAGCCCTAAATGTAAGGCCAGGAACTATAAAACTCTTAGAGGAAAACATAGGCACAACACTCGATGACATAAATCAAAGCAAGATCCTCTATGACCCACCTCCTACAGTAACAGAAATAAAAACAAAAGTAAACAAGTGGGACCTCATAAAACCTTTTGCACAGCAAAGGAAACTATAACCAAGGTGAAAAGACAACCCTTAGAATGGAAAGAAAATAATAGCAAATGAATCAACTGAAAACGATTAATTTCCAAAACATACAAGCAGCCCATACAACTCAATACCAGAAAAACAAACAACCCAATCAAAAAGTGGGAAAAGGAACTAAACAGACATTTCTCCAAAGAAGACATACAGGTGGCTAACAAACACATGAAAAGATGCTCAACATCGCTCATTATAAGAGAAAGGCAAAGCAAAACTATATTGAGGTATCACCTCACACCACTCAGAATGGCCATCGTCAAAAAGTCTACAAACAGTAAATGCTGGAGAGGGTGTGGAGAAAAGGGAACGCTCTTGCACTGTTGGTGGCATTTAAATGGATACAGCCACTATGAAAGACGGTATGGAGATTGCTTAAAAAACTAGGAATGAAGCCACCATATGACCCAGCAATCCCACTCCTTCCTCAGGCGTGAACCCTGAGGAAACCAAAATTGAAACAGACACATGTACCCCATTGTTCACTGCAGCACTATTTACAATAGCTAGAACATGGAAGCAACCTAGATGTCCATCGACAGATGAATGGATAAAGAAGTTGTGGTAAATATACACAATGGAATATTATCCAGCCATTCAAAGGAACACACTTGAGTCAGCTCTGATGAGGTGGATGAACTCAGAATCTATTATGCAGAGTGAAGTGAGTCAGAAAGAGAAAGATAAGTATCCTATCCTAACACATATACAAGGAATCTAGAAAAGTGGTACTGAAGAACTTTTTACAGGGCAGCAACGGAGAAACAAACATAGAGGATAGACTTATGGACATTGGGAGAGAAGAGGGTGAGATGTATGGACAGATCAACATGGAAACTTATGTTACCATATGTAAAATCAACAGGCAACGGGAATTTGCTGTATGGCTCGGGAAACTCAAACAGGGGCTCTGTACCAACCTAGAGGGGTGGCATGGGGAGGGAGATGGGAGGGAGTTTCAAAAGGGAGGGGATATATGTAAACTGACAGCTGATTCATGTTAAGGTTTGACAGAAAAGAGCAAAATTCTGTAAAGCTATTATCCTTTAATTAAAAAAAAAAGTTAAAAAAAAAAACAATGACACCCCAGGGCTTCCCTGGTGGCTTACAGAGTAAATGGTCCACCTGCCTGTGCAGGAGACACCACTTCAATCCCAGGTCCAGGAAGATCCCGCATGCCGCAGAACAGCGAAGCCTGTGCGTGCCACAATTACTGAGCCTGCGATCAAGAGTCCAGGAGCGGCAACTCCTGAACTCCTCCAGCCCAAGCCTGGGCCCAAGCTCTGATGAGAAGAAGAGATGCCAGTGTGATGAGAAAAGTCCACGCACAGTCACAACCTGAGAGCAGCCCCAGAATAGACATACCCAAGGAGACAAAAGATGCAACTGTAGAGAAAAGTCTGCACAGAAAGAAGACTCCATGTTCTTGCTTCAGAAAATCAATATTGTCAAGAAATAAATAAATGTTGGAAGAAATCAAAGGAAATATACAAGTTCTGGAACAGCCAAATCAATCTTCAGAAAGAATAGTGGAGCTGGAGGAAAAACACTCCCAGACTTCCCACACTCCCCAGACTGTAGCCATACTTCATACAGTCCTCAGAGACTTCCTACTCCCAAGGTACTGGCAGAAAAGAGAGAAATACAGATCAGTGGGAAAGGATAAAAATCCCCAAATAAAGCCACCCATCTACGGTAAGTTAATGTACAGTGAAAGGGGCAAGAATATAAAATGGAGAAAAGACAGTCTCTTGACTAAGCAGTGCTGGGCAAACGGGACGGTTACACGTGAAAGAATGGAGTTAGAACATTTCTCATACCACATACAAACATAAATTCAAAATGTATTCACGACCTAAACATAAGACCGGACGTTATAAAACTTCCAGAAGAAAACACAGGCAGGACACTTTTGACATCTATCACAGCGATCCCTTGCGGATCTGTCTACTAGAGTAATGGAAATAAAACAAAAT